>NC_136734.1:960000-2240000 GCF_936440315.1 Barbus barbus
AAAATCTGGAATCTGAGGGAGCAAAAAAATCTAAATATTGAGAAAATCTCCTTTAAAGTTGTTCAAATGAAGTTCTTAGCAATGCATATTACTAATCAAAAATGAAGTTTTGATATATTTACAGTAGGGAATTTACTAAATATCTTCTAAAATATATATATATTATCAGAAACAGCTAGAAAAGTCATGCAAATTCATTGGTCATAAAGACTATGAACCCTGAAGAACACTGACTTTACAGAAGTAAATATGTGCATTAGTTTCTGAGAATGATGTTTAAATCCAGAAAGCATGTGTTTGTCATTATTTTCTGAGCTCATATATGAGACGCACAGCTCTCTCCTGATGAATACACAGAAGCGTGTGAATGAATGTGTTTGTGTTGTGTTTATTGCAGGGAAATGACCAGGTTCGCTTCGAGCTGGCGTGTTACGCTCTCTATCCTGAAGTGCAGGTGAGGTCCGATCCGTCACACGAGCGTCTCGAACCCGTTGTCTGTCTCTGACCTCTGTCTTCATGTCTGTGTCTCAGATCATCGCTCCGTGGAGGATCCCAGAGTTTTACAGCCGCTTCCGGGGCCGGACGGACCTGATGGAGTACGCAGAGGTGCAGCTCCTACCTTCACTTTAGTCTCCTGCGTCTCTGCAATCTTTCCTCTGAGATCTCTGCGTCACAGACCGTGCTCAGATTTTACAGAAGACCACAACTCAGGGATTTTAATATGAATGCAAACATTTGTTATCAAATTCTTTCAAAGATGCCCATGTTCTTTTGATAGCTCTACCACAGTGGTTCTCAACAGGGGTCCACTAGGGGGCAGAAAAGGACTTAAAATAAGACAAAATAGGCTTTAAAATGAGCTAAAACATCTTAATAATTTAGAGAATTTTATAGAGAATTTGAGAAGTGTCATTCTAGACCTGGAAAAGTCATGGACATTTCTATAATTAATAATTAATTTTTTCAGTTATGTTAAGCGTTATTTTTTTCAGTTAGAAATTGCTAATTTTGATTAATTGAATTATTTGCATTAAATTATTTTAAGATATTGCTCCTAAAAACAACAGCATCAACAGCTGTAAAAGTCTGTACAATTACAAATGAATGCAAATTCATCACAAAGACTGTGTGAACCCCGATGACTGAATTATTTTATATTTATTTTAATATAATTATATTTCAAATATAACATAAAAGCTTTATCAAATGTTTTGTAGGGCTTTTGGTTATTATCTAGGAGTCAAAAAGGTTGAGAACCATTATTAATGGGTTATAATGTTATTTTGAGATACAGTTTTTCATCATTTGTAATATTTAGAATTTTTGTATTTTCTGTCTCTGCTTTCATTTTCATTTTAGTTTTCTTTTTTTTGTTAACACTTTACAATAAGGTGTGATTTGTTAACATTAGTTAATGTATTAAATAACATGAACAAACAATGATCAATACATTTATTACAGTATTTATTAATCTTTGTTAATGAAAATACAGTTGTTTATTGTTTATTCATGTTAGTGCATTAACTAATGTAAACAAACACAGCTTGTGATTTTAATAATCATTAGTAAAAGTTAAAGACAATAACAGCTCGACCGTCTTTAACTCTACACCAGAATGATTCAGTCCAGATTCACTCCAGTAGATGGAGCTCATCGCTGGGCAGCCAGTCTGTCTTATTAACATCACTTGTTCTTCAACCTGTTGTCTGAACTCTGACTGTCAGCTCTTTTTTTTGTCTTGATGATGGATTCTGAGACTGATAAACGTCGCTCCGTGTTGCGTATATGTGACCCTGGAGCACAAAACCAGTGTCGAAATTGAGAATTATACACCATCTGAAAGCTGAATAAATGATCTTTCCATTGATGTATGGTTTGTTATGATGGACAATATTTGTCTGAGATACAACTATTTGAAAATCTGGAATCTGAGGGAGCAAAAAAATCTAAATATTGAGAAAATCTCCTTTAAAGTTGTCCAAATGAAGTTCTTAGCAATGCATATTACTAATCAAAAATGAAGTTTTGATATATTTACAGTAGGAAATTGACTAAATATCTTCATCTAGTGCTGTACCTCATATGTGTGTTTTCTTTGCTCAGAAACACGGTATTCCTGTTCCTGTCACACCGAAGGCGCCGTGGAGCATGGATGCTAATCTCATGCACATCAGGTGAAGAACATCACAAGAAACACTTACCTGCATGCATACTTCACTGCTGTGATTGCATTACAAAAAACCTCATAAAAATCTCTTTTAACAGCTATGAATCTGGAGTTCTGGAGAATCCGAAGGTAAGAGATCGTTATGATCAAAGCTCTAGATTATAAACATACAATGCAATCCTAATAAACTAATAAACCTTCCTCAAAAGAACGGATGATCAGATTTCAGATCGCATTTGATGATTTAAAAAAAAAAAATTAAATCTGTTTTAAAATATACAACTACAACAAACAAACAAAAAAATCCCCCAAAAATATATTTGCTAAAATATGTTTCAAAGTATATTTATGTAAATATATTTTCTACTGAAATATTGTTTTGTCATTTTTTGCCCTCCACATATTTTCAATCCGAGAAAATACATTCACATTTGAAGAAAAACTTTATTTATTTAATGAATGCATGTGAATATATAACACATTTGAAACATTTTAAGCAAAAAATTAAACATTATTATAAATCTAGTTTTGATCTCTAGTGGGCTATTCCATCCACATTTGCATTTGTCCTAAATGCAGGATACTTTAAGATTAGAAATGTATTTTATTTATTTAAGTATATTTTAGTATATGAAGGCTGAAGCTAAATATATTTTAAAGTTCAAAAATATATTTAATTTTAACTTGCATATATTTAAAATATATTTTGGCCAGATTAAGAGTATTTATTTGCTGCGTCTGTACTAACTTCAGCAAGGCGACTCAAAATGTGTTTAATCTTCAAAGCTGTTTCATCCGTTCAGGCATCAATCTGATATTACTGTAGATTTGTGCACATTTGTGACCCTGGAGCACAAAACCATTGCTCGTTAACAAAACAAACATGAAAATGAGGAAGAATTTCTTAGAATTGCAAGAAGAAAAAGTTGCAGTTACCTTTTTTATTTATTTTTTATTCCATGGCAAAAACAAGCTTCCATAAAGCACTGCTTATGCATGCAATTATTTTATATTCAGTAGTTCACAGAGAAAGTAAAGCTTCTGGAAACAAACGCTCCTCAAAAGATCCTGATGATCAGATTTGAGACGCACTGATTTTTCTAGAGAATGATTGATGGAGAATCAAGTAAAGCTGAGCTGCTTCAGTCCAGTAAGAGTTCATCTGCAGTTATTCTGACGTTTACTTGAGCGAAGTCTAAACTGTCAATCAGAAATCTTAGGAATAGGGTTAAGGATCTCAGGGTTATTAAGACGTTGATGCAGATCATCTTCTCTCATCAGAAGGAGAATGTCTCTGTCTCGGTTCAGGACACGGTGATTTACGCTTCACTTCCAATCCAGTGGCCAGATTTCACTGCTTTACTTTCATCTCTTCACTCATTCTTTCCACTCTCTGACACTTTTTTTTTTCTTTTTTTTCCCCGTCTCTTTCAACTCCGGGCTTTGATTGAAAGCAAATGAGGCAGCTAACATGTGGAAAGAGAGAGATTTACTTGCTGTAAGTTCATGCGGCGGCCGTCTTTCAGGATGCGCGCTCAGCCGCCTCGCAGGACAACAATATACGGCCAGCTGAATAAAGCGCGCACCGGCGACATGATGCTTCTCTTCACGGACCATTTGCCACCAATGCCGTCTCTGGGCCTGTCGTTCTCTCTGTGGATTATTCCTATCTTCGCCTGTCTCGCAGGGTTAAAGGGCGAGACCAGATCCACCAGCAGGGGGGCAGAATTGAAATTCATTGATCCCATCACATTATATCAAGCGCTGAAATGTGTTGAGCTTCACCTGATCTTCTTTCATTGCTCGTCTGGTCTGGATCAGTCTTTAATGTGAGAGATGCTTGGTCTCTTGTGATGTAGTGAATTCTTCAGTTCATTTTTGTAAAGAAAAAAGGCACAAATCTCATGATTGTGATCAATTCAGTTCATGCAGTGTCATATTCAAGTGCATTGAAGAAAATAGTTTTTGGCAAAAATAAAATGAGTTGAATTTTGCACAGACCCCCCCCCATTTAAGAAAAACTCATTCATACTTTTTCTGCAACATGATGGGAAGAAAAATAACCAATCTTCCTTTCCTCCATTTTTACATAAATTGCAATCTTGACTGCATTCAACAAGCTCAACAAATCAACACTGTTATAGTTTAGTTTTAGTTTTTTAGTTTTTTTTTAAACCCTTTCTTGGTTTTATGAACATTAAGGCAACGTTACATTGTATCATTTTCCAAACATCATTGGAACGTTACTTTTGAATGTTCTCTGAACGTTCTGAAACAAGTGGTAACTTTTACCATTTTTATAAAAGAAAAGGCACAAATCTCATGATCAGTTCAGTTCATGCAGTGTCATATTTTGACTTTTATTTGTTGATTTGATACTAAATTCATTGTAGTAATTCATATATGATGTTTTTGAGTCGATATCTCACTGCATCCCACATATTGCACAGATTTGATTTTATTCCTCCATTTAAGAAAAGCCTTTTACGTTTGTGGAGAAAAAAAGGATTTCATTCCATTTTCCTCATTTTTACACAATGTTGACTGCATTCATCCAGCTAACAAAAACGTCTCTAAAACTAACGTTCATATTAAATTATGAAAATGTTATTTCTGAAAGTATATCCAGATTTTAAAAATGTTTTTAAGATGTTTTTGTTTGGTCATGTGAATTATAAGGGAACTGTAAGAGAACTGTTGTGTGTGTGTGTCATGTGTTCCTGCCTCTTGTGCCCATATTTGGTTTGTTTCCTGTCCTTGTCATGTCATTAGTAGTTTATTCGTGTCTAGCCGTGTTCGTTAAGTTACTTGTGTATTTATAGTCCTGTCTGTGTAGTGCCATTTTGTCTGGTCTACTCGTTACTCCCCGGTGTTCCTGTCAGTGTCTGCCTTGCCTTGTCCTGCCCTGATGTCCTAGTAAAGTATGTTTTTGAGTTACATCCTCGTTTCCGTGTTTCCTGTGTCATCCCTGCTGTGTGCACCGTGACAGAAGACCAGACCAGTACAGTAAGCGTCGTCCCTTCACCGCGTTTTGTTTTGTCCAGTTTTTCCAGTGTTTTGTTTGTTCCTGTGTTTTTTGTTTTACCCGCCGTTTGCGGGAGTCAAGCCCGCCGGATCGCCGCTGACTCCAGCTCGCCGTGCGCGGGGTATCATGCCGCCGTCCGCGGCTCAAGGACCCCGCTGTTCGCGGGAGATCACGCCGCCGTCCGCGGCTCAAGGACCCCGCTGTTCGCGGGAGATCACGCCGCCGTTCGCGGCTCACCTTGGCCACTGTTTCGCGGGGAAAGCCAACCCGCCGTCCGAGGTCACTCGGCCCGACACCGGTTGGGGCTGCCTCCAGCCCACCGGTCCCTGCCGTTGGGATGGTCAGCCGGCCGGCTGCCACCGTTGTTGTAGTGGCAGCCGGCTGCCGCCGTATTGACCAGTGACCGAGGACCTTTTAACTTGTGTCTAGCCCCGGAGGGCTCCTGATACCCCAACATCCCCAGGGAAATTTTTGGGGGGGGTAGTAGGGTTCCGGCTGTAGGGGCCGGGCCGAGAGGGGTCCGAGGCCAAGGCTCCGTAGACCATCTGCCTTGGCCTTCTGTGCTCCCTGCACCGCCATGGTCACCTGAGCCCCTGGCTCCACCATGGCCTCCTGGGCTCTCCTGGGTCTCCGCTGGTCTCGTCCAGCTCTCCTGTGTCTCCGCTGGTCTCGTCCAGCTCTCCTGTGTCTCCGCTGGTCTCGTCCAGCTCTCCTGTGTCTCCGCTGGTCTCGTCCAGCTCTCCGATGTCTCCGTCTGTCTGTATCGCTCTGGAGGTCCCTGTCCTGTGTTCCGGTCCGTGTCTGTCCTGAGAGGCCTCCAGAGCGCCCACCCCCCCTCCCCGATGGAACTTTTAAGGCTCGGGACGAGCCTTTCGGGAGGGGGGAGTAATGTAAGAGAACTGTTGTGTGTGTGTCATGTGTTCCTGCCTCTTGTGCCCATATTTGGTTTGTTTCCTGTCCTTGTCATGTCATTAGTAGTTTATTCGTGTCTAGCCGTGTTCGTTAAGTTACTTGTGTATTTATAGTCCTGTCTGTGTAGTGCCATTTTGTCTGGTCTACTCGTTACTCCCCGGTGTTCCTGTCAGTGTCTGCCTTGCCTTGTCCTGCCCTGATGTCCTAGTAAAGTATGTTTTTGAGTTACATCCTCGTTTCCTGTGTCATCCCTGCTGTGTGCACCGTGACAGGAACGTTCCATTGTATCATTTAGCAAACATTATGGAACGTTTGATAAGTTCTGAGAATGTTTGATGTTAGCAAGCTCAGGCAATCAGTTAGAATTTAGTTTAGACTAGCTTTTTTGTGTATGATATTTAATGTTTACAATAAAAAGCAATTCAATATTTCATATACAGTGCAGAAAGAGGCAGAAAACTTGCAAGGGTTTAAATCAAGCTTATTACACAAAAAAAGATCAACCCAACGTGTTTATTTAATTTGTTGGGATAATTTGGATCCAAACTACAATAATCAATATTTGAAGTGGAACATCAAAACCTTTCATCAAAGCTGTCCTAAAACCAAAATGCGTTCTTGTCTTAGGACAACTTTGATTAACTTTTTTGATCCACTTCAAATGTTGACTACTCAACCAGGTTGTATTTGCATATCTAAGATGCTCAGCTCTCATCTAAGGACATCACTAAACTACTTTCATCACTAAAAACCTTGTGTTTTACACAGTAAAGTAACAAGCCATGCATTGAAATAGCATCACAATTCAGATGCATGGATTTATACGTCTGATAAGACATCGAGACTGGGCACACAAACAGCATTTAGACTTATTCAATCTCTTGTGTTAAAATTCTACACATTAATTTTACCCTTCCAGACGCTTCTACAAATGGCTTTTAAGGCCATTTCACCAGTTTTATCTCAGGACAGATACTAGTGAAGCAGAAAATAAAGAAAGTAGCGCCGCACAGTCAGAGACGGCGTTTAGTTAAAGCAACAGTAAAGACAGACGTGCATTTGGGCTCCGGTGGCAGAGATTAGTTATCGTATGATGATGTTTGTCTGGTAAAGGTTTCCATTTAAATGCACCCGGTGGTTATTTTGCATACTTCCCCTGCAATTTGCCTCAGCTCAGGACACACGGACTGTCATCCCGCTGTAATCTGTGGTAATTGGCAGGGGTAACGCTGTCTGACGGACACACACACACACACACACACAGCAGGTGGAGAGAAACCCCTGGCTTCATCGAGTGGAAGTACATCTGTCTGACACTTGATGGGTGGCCTTTTATTTTCATCTTTTGCTCATATGGCAATAAATAAATGTTTTTTGCATGAAACAGTACGTGTCAGTCAAAGCAGAATCCATCAAAACGCGTCCAATCGGCTGCAGCACTTTAGCAGTGATTCGGGAAACGTTGTCAGAACATTCTGGCAAAGTTATGAACAAACATTCTACCAGTATTGTTGTTAGAATATTTTTTCAAAGTTATGTGGTCATAATGTTCTGAAAACGTTAGCACAAAAAGGTTATTCATACATTGTTTGTGGAACTTTTTCTGAAATATTTTAGTTAGACGTTTGTCTAACGTTTTTTAAATGTTGCTACTTGTATCAGAGTGTTCAGAGAACACTCAAAAGATACGTTCCAATAATGTATGCAAAATTATACAATGGAATGTTCCATTAATGTTTTTAAAACACTGAAAACTGCATGTTTTATTAAATTAATTTTAATGATGGTTAATTATAGTTATATAGTTATCATTCATAATAGTTGTAAATAAATCAGACAATTTAGTGATATCCCCGCAGTTGTGGTCTTGAACGGTCTTGAAGCAAAATCCCAAGTCCTCTTAGTCTGAGACCAAGACAAGACCGAGTACAAATGTGGTCAAGACCGAGACAAGACCATCAAAAAATGGTCTTAAGACCGGTCTCAAGACCAAGAGGAGCAGAAAGTGTCCGCCCCGACTGCAAGAGGCTACTCTCTCCAGTTGGTGGCAGGCTAGTGTAGTTCATCTCGAACAAGCCTACTGGCAACATGATGGCTACTTATAGCAAACAAAACAGGTCACATGACCAGAACCAACCAATGAGAGAAAGGACACATGACTAAGACAGCCAATGAGAACATGACACATGAACCAAAGGACCAATCAGAACATAACACACAGACAAGGGAATCACATGACTAAACGGGGACCATGACTAAACTCCAAAATAAAAGACATGAAAACAAACGTGAAACAAAACCCAAAAACCTGCCGGCGGTTCGTATGGCAATCCCGCCGGCGGTTCGTATGGAAAGCCTGCCGGTCGCTGCTCCTTCCTAGCCATTGCCAGCCCCTTGAAACCGCTACGCTGTGCCTGCACCTCCTGAGCGCCCTCCAGTGCCAGCTCCTCGCAAGCGCCCTCCAGAGTCCGCCTCTCCAGGGCCCGTTCCTCCAGTGCCCGCCTCTCCAGGGCCCATTCCTCCAGTGCCCGCCTCTCCAGGGTCTGTTCCTCCAGTGCCCGCCTCTCCAGGGCCCGTTCCTCCAGTGCCCGCCTCTCCAGGGCCCATTCCTCCAGTGCCCGCCTCTCCAGGGCCCATTCCTCCAGTGCCCGCCTCTCCAGGGTCTGTTCCTCCAGTGCCCGCCTCTCCAGGGCCCGTTCCTCCAGTGCCCGCCTCTCCAGGGTCTGTTCCTCCAGTGCCCGCCTCTCCAGGGCCCGTTCCTCCAGTGCCCGCCTCTCCAGGGCCCGTTCCTCCAGTGCCTGCCTCTCCAGGGTCTGTTCCTCTAGAGTCCGTGCTTCCAGAGCGCCCCAAAAAGTCCGCGCCTCCAGAGCGCCCCCAAGTGCCTGCTCCTCCAGAACGCCAGCCAGATCAAGCCCCTACTTCCCCCAAGGACTTTTTTGGGGGGTAGTAGGGCTCCTGCCGTAGAGGCCAGGGCAGGGGCTGGGGCCGCGGTCTCTGAGGCGGTCCCGCCATGGCCTCCCGAATCCTCTGCTCCGCCATGGCCTCCCGAGTCCCCTGACATCCCACTGGATGTTGTAGGGTGTGGGGACGCGCCTTCTGGAGGGGGGCGTATTGTCAGGGATCATCACAGTCATCAGCCCAGTCACGACACACCTGATCACAATCTCCTTGTCACTGATCACCAGCACCTGTCAGCACTCATCAGCTCCACTATATCTGCACACTCTCCACACTCCCTCCTCGGCCGGCCTACCATTCACACCCCTGTACTGTCACCAGACTCTATGTGCACGACTTATCAGTGTGTACTTACCTCTAGATCTCCTGACAATTCTCTAACGATTCTCCAGCGTAGTACTCCTTCGTTCCTGATCTTCGATCTCCTACGAACCTGTAAAGAAACCACTCATCAGCATACAGCTAAGAACCATTGAACTGGTCATAGTGTTTGATACTCACCTCACCTGCCATTGCTCATCACGATCTGCTTCCACAAGCCTGTCAATAAACCTGCCTGTGTTTCGCTTACCTGTTTGTCTCTGGCCCAATCTGTGACAATTTACCTCAGCCGTTGAAATTCCTGCCACTAAAGAGACAATCTGTTGCTCTGATGTTACTAAAGTGGACGGCCTTTTCTTTAAAGGGGTGGATTCCCCAATACGACAGGGTGGACAACCATTCAAGGGACATGGACAAACTCTTCTTTTTATTAAATAAAAATATTGTTTTTATTACCAAATAATCAATACATTCAAATTGAGTAATCTATTATTTAACAAAATATTAATAGGATACTATTGATTTGACAATATTCTAGTATAATTCAAATTTAATGAGCAGTGCATGGGACAAAGCAAGATAACATGCATCCTCATCCTCCAAAAATCTAGAAAATGTATCTAAAGAGCCAAGTATTGCTTTTGTTATGAATATAAAAACGACAAAAACACACCCTTTCATAGTCATTTTTATGTTCAGGTATCATGGCAAATGAGTTATTTATGTACAGGACACCAAAAGGCATCCTACACTGAAAAAAAATGATACTAAACATTTTTTTTAAGGCAAGTTGATGCAAACTATTTATTTTAGCTACATTTAAATGCACAAATTTAGTTGAAGTTAGTCAACTCAACTAAATTTGTCCATTTAAATGTAGCTAAAATAAATTGATTGCAACCACTTACCTTACTTTTTTTTTTAGTAAATTCATTGAATCATTTTTTTCCGGTGATGGTGATATTGACCCATATATAGTCATGTTTATATGTTTTTATTTATGTATATGTGTATTTTAATAAATATCCCACATATATCCCTCCCTGGGAGTTGGTGCCCTACAGAGAGTGGCGGTACTGTGTGGGAATCTCTGTCATAAAGCCCTGCTGATGTACTGATGAATAAATGTTGACTTAAAGCTGTGGTTTCTGCTGTTTGTCAGAATCACGCACCTCCAGATCTCTACCAGATGACCAAGAACCCAGAAGATTCACCCAATGAGCCAGACGTGCTGGAGATCCACTTCGCTAAAGGTTAGTGAATGTGTCTTTCTACAAATGTGCTGCAAATTGCTGTTTTGTTACAGTTTACAGGCACAGATCTCATAGAGTCAACTGTTTCATGAGTCTGTCAACTACTATCTAACATTAAATTAACACTGACTGCAGGAAAGAAAAAATGACGAAAAAATGTAAAAATATTTTACTGAGAGAGCAATTAATTTAGTTTAAATCTAAAGTAGCCTAAATAAATGTATATTAAATCAAATATACTGTATTTATACACCGCATGCATAATTATTAGGCACATTGATATTCTGATGACATTTCCAAGCACATTTTACTAATTCCAATCCACATCAATCTTAATAACTACTATTAATTTAGTAGTTAATCGTTTATAAGTGATATATAATTGTCCATGAAGGCTGGAAGTGAAAAATTCCTTATATTCAGGTGTGCATAATTATTAGGCATGTTTTCTTTTACAGATAAAATGAGCCAAAAAAAAAAGGTTTAACTCAGACTGAAAAGTCAAAAATTATTAAATCCCCATGAGAAATATTAAAAACTAATGCAATACAGAAATTGTATCAATGTGCATGATAATTATGCATGCGGATATATATATATATATATATATATATATATATATATATATATATATACATATATCTTTTTTATCAGTTTAACATATCTTTGCTGAATAGAAGTATTAATTTCTTTTAAAAAAAGTATTGACCCCAAACTTTTGAACAGTAGTGTATGTTGACACAAAATAATTTTATTTTGAAAAAATATTGTTCTTTTTAGCTTTTAATTTATCAAAGAGAGAGAGAGAGAGAGAGAGAGAAATAAATGACAGTTTAATGAATATTCATTTAAATTATAATATTTTAAAATTTTACTGTATTTTTGATCAATTAAATGCAACCTTGGTGAGAAGAAGATATCGATCTATTGTCTATCTATCTATCTATCTATCTATCTATCTATCTATCTATCTATCTATCTATCTATCTATCTATCTATCTATCTATCTATCTACGTATCCATCCACAAATGAAGGAATAGCCCACATCTGTCCAATTACTACGAGGTACATATTTAAGAGCTGTAATTCCTTAACCTTTCCTCCAATGTGATGCTCAAAGTGTGCACTTTAAACCCATATTCATTATATAACTGTAACTTGAATATGTTTTGGTCAGCAGTTAAAATAATACAAATTGTGCCTATGTCCAAATAAACATGGTTAAATATATGGCATATATATGTGTTTGTGTGTGTGTATGTGTATGTATATATATATATATATGTATATGATATCTGTTCTTTACATGTAGAGCTGTGCAATAATACAGTTTTCTGCAATGATATAAGCAATCCTTCAGTTGTGATCTGCTGTATAGTATATAATGAAGCAGCATGAGAGCGTGTGTTTGTGCAGTGAAATGTTTGGGTCAGTCTGCTGGTTTCTCAAAGAAACTGTTTTTAGACAGTTAAACAAAGTGCGTGAGGGAGTCGAACTCCGGTTCCCATATTTGCAGAATTAGAATTTCAATGGTTGTGTGGGACCTCGAGTGAACTAGTAATGTGATTTTATCAGACAGCGATGTCATTGTGCTCTATGATCCGTTTTGATCGGCCATCAGTATTCATAGATATTTGAGCACGTCCATTTAATGTCCATGAGAAAAGCTGTTTTAGTGATTCTCACAATAGAAGCCCCCCGTCGCCGCCCCGCTCCTGTAAAGACCTGGTTTATCTTTCTATTCTGCTGCGTCTTTTCTTCTCCTCACTTTCTCAGCACTCTCTCTCATTGAGAAAAAAGAATTTTAACGACCAAACCTTTTCCCTCTTGTCATTTTAACCCCCGTTTCTTTGCCACGTCTTCTACTGCTCCTCTAAAGGGGAACGGTGCGAAAGACGGGGAAAGAGTGGAAAAATGTAAAGCGGTAATTTTTCCTACAACTGTGTCTTCTGTCCTATTGTTGCCTTTCTAAGGCCGAGAGAAAGAGTGCGGTGAATGCAGTGCACGCGGAGCGAGACCGAGAGAGAGAAGTGGCCGAGAGACTCCGTCTTCATGCGCTGTTTCATTTATTTGAACTTTTAATCTAATTATTAACTATCTGAAGGATTCGAGGGCTTTGTCTGCTCTTTTGGGTGCCCTGTGGTCCGAGGACTCTGGATACGAAAACTTCTCACCCGAGAATATTTGTGAAGGGACTATTTCGGCCAAAAGTGGCTTTATTTACTCTTTTCCATGCGACAACAGTGACTTATAAGCTTCAAAAAGTATAAGAAATGTCATAAAAGTAACTGTATGAGTCATGAAAGTTGACATTTGAGGTCATAAATGTCCAACCTGTGCCATATCTTGCAGTCAAACATGACATGGCACCAGGGTTATTATAGTTAACTCAAACAAAAATATAGAAAAACTTTTTTGTTTTTGTTAATTGAAATAAAATAAATGTTAACTGAAATAAAATAAAAAAATTAATTCAGCTAGTTCCCAAATATTTCTCATTTTCATTTATTTTAGCAGATGCACTAAAATGACTAAACCTTAAACTGAAATAAAATTAATAAAACATATTTAAAAAAAATTTTTTTTTTAAGTAATACAATTTTAATAAAAAAAAAAAAAACACAACAAAGTTACTAAAACCTTAATGAAAATTTAAATAAAAACACAAAATATAAAAATCAAAACTAATTCAAAAACTATTAATAAAATAAATATTACCGATACTAAAATAACACTGGACAACACGTGTAACCACACCATATTTGATATTAGAGAAATTATTATTGAATAACTCCCACATAAACGGTCATATGACTTTAGAAGACTTGAAAAATATAGTCTATGAGCTAATATTAGGATACGTTTATGCTGTTTTTTGTTCAGCTGTTGTTGATTCAAAATTGAATTGCCAAATCCATATTTTCAAAATTTAAATTAAAATTTTAAAATCATGTTAAATATTTTTTTTCCCTCAGTTGAGCTTCATAGAAAAAGTAACTACATCAGAGTGTGAAATGTCATGAGAGTAAATAAATAATAATTAAATGATTTTGACTGTCAAGCTTCAAAAAGTACAAAAAATGTCATAAATATGAGACATCAATGTTGAGAAATGTGAGCACCAGTGACGTCTGAGGTCATTAATATCCAACATGCTTCATATCTCGCGGTCGAATGACACCAAACCTGACGTGACGATTGTGGCGCATCATATTTGAGAAATTATTATTGAATACCAACTTAAATTTGAGTCTGTTCCATATAAGCGGTCATATGACTTTAGAAGTCTTGAAATATAGAGTCTATGGACTAATGACGTCTCACTATAAACTGCTGTTGATTCAAAATTCAAATGCCAAATTTAAATTCTAATTTCAAAATTCAAATTTAAACTCAAATTCAAATGTCAAATTTCATGTTAAAAACTGCATGAAGATTTTTTTTTCAATTGTCCCCTATGGAAAAATGAACAACACCAGAGTTTGACGTGACAGTAAATAATGATGAACTGGTTTTTGGTGTTTACAGCTGTGAACGGATGAGCAGAACCCCTCTCCTTCATGAGCGTGTTAAATGCTAATCAGACCCTTGTAGGGATCTTTTCTTTCTCCTTCAAAAGTCTTCTCCGCCCTCTTTTCCTTCAGCTCTTCAGCTCCTCCTCCTCCCCCCGATCTGTTGGTATCCTCCACCTCTGGCCTCTGAGCCGCTCATTTCACGCTATGAATAAGTCGACTATTCAGCGTGATTTATTTCTTGGAGTTGAGTGTGTTTGCGCTGGAATACAAGCAGACTAATCTGATCATTTCACTTCTACAGCAGCCACAAAAACACATATCTAGACTCTTCAGCCACACTTAAACATGAAATATAAGTCACTAATTTATTTAAGGAAGGATAAATCCATTTGTAATGTATTCAAACTGATATCAGATGTAGTGATGAAATGAAGATTAAAACATACTGTGTCTGTCTGTCTGTCTGTCTGGTTATCCACCCATCCATCCATCCACCCACCCATTCACCCATCCACCCATCCACCCATTCACCCATCCACCCATTCACCCATCCATCCATCCACCCACCCATTCACCCATCCATCCATCCACCCACCCATTCACCCATCCATCCATCCACCCATCCATCCACCCATTCACCCATCCACCCATTCACCCATCCATCCATCCATCCATCCACCCACTCATTCACCCATCCATCCATCCATCCATCCATCCACCCATCCATCCATCCACCCATCCATCCATCCGCCCACCCATTCACCCACACATCCATCCATTCATTCACCCACCCACCCATCCATCCATCCATCCATCCACCCATTCATCCATCCACCCACCCATTCACCCATCCATCCATCCATCCACCCACCAATTCACACATCCACCCATCCACCACCCACCAATTCATCCATCCATCCATCCACCCACCAATTCACACATCCACCCATCCATCCACCCACCCATTCATCCATCCATCCATCCATCCACCCACCAGTTCACACATCCACCCACCCATCCATCCATCCACCCATTCACCCACACATCCATCCATTCACCCATCCATCCATCCACCCACCAGTTCACACATCGACCCATCCATCCAACCAACCCATTCACCCACACATCCATCCATTCACCCATCCATCCATCCATCCATCCACCCATTCACCCACACATCCATCCATCCATCCATCCATCCACCCATTCACCCACACATCCATCCATTCACCCATCCATCCATCCATCCATCCATCCACCCACCAGTTCACACATCCACCCATCCATCCAACCAACCCATTCACCCACACATCCATCCATTCACCCATCCATCCATCCATCCATCCACCCACCAGTTCACACATCCACCCATCCATCCACCCACCCATCCATCCAACCAACCCATTCACCCACACATCCATCCATTCACCCATCCATCCATCCACCCACTCATTCACCCACACATCCATCCATTCACCCATCCACCCACCCATCCATCCGTCCGTCTGTGTTATTGTTGTCATTCTGTCGTTTTGACGTTCTCTCTCTCATTTCCGAGCAGCAGAGTGTTTGTTATTTTCCCGTGCCGCTCTTCTCTCTCTGATGTGGATGATGTTCCTCACACTGATGTATGTTGGTTCTCTCAGGTGTTCCAGTTAAAGTCACACATGTTAAGGAAGGAACGTGTAAAGAGACGCCGCTGGAGATCTTCTGCTATCTGAATGAGATCGGGTGAGCATGTAGGAGTTCAGTCTCAGTGTGTACTATCATGTCTTCAGCAATGATCTGATCAGAGCTTGTGTTTCTCTGTGGCTCCTTAAGGGGGCGATCAGAAACTTCAGATTGTATCCATTCATAATCAGCCACATAAACATACATTGTCATTTGGTACAGTAAGGCTATGTGTCACTGGAGAATATGTGCATTTGTATGTATTTATTGATCAATAACCCACTCTCTGGTTTCACAGTGGGAAGCATGGTGTGGGGAGGATCGATATTGTGGAGAACCGCTTCATTGGAATGAAGTCCAGAGGTACAAATCTCAATTTATTTTACATTTATGCATTTATCAGATTCTTTATCCAAAGCGCCTTACATTGCATTCAAGATCAACATTTGACCAGTTCATGCATTTACTGGGAATCAAACCAAAAAGCAAATAACGAAATGAATGGTTGTTGCAATACTGTGTCAAATTAAAGAAATTATGACAAAATCATTCTAAGTTATGATAATTATATGAATATTCATTTATTGTTATTATTATGAAGAAAAATCAATAAATATATAATATAAATAAAACATACATAATAATATATATACTAAATTAAACACTTAATATATAATAAATTTTTATTTATTTATTTATTTATGTTAATAATAAAAATAATAAATTATTTTCCTATATTATTGTTGTTGTTAATAACAAAAAATAAAATACAAATAAAAGTATATATAAAATTATACACACTCATTTTAATATATAATGTTTAATGAATATCATTTTAATGGTTTTAATTTTTTTTATAAGTAATAATAATAATAATACATTTTCTTATATTACTATAACATTATAAAAAATATGATTTTTCAAAGTTGTAAATACATTTTTTTGAAATGTTTAAAAAGTATTTTTGTATGTTTTACAATAAAAGACCATACAATTCTTCTACTTCTAAAATTCATGTTTAATTCAATGTGTTTCTTTCTAATTGTGAAATTTACTAGCAATTTCTGAGAGAAAATAGCTTCTACACCAAATTTTATGATAATTTCTTTGCTGCAGTGTTGCAGAATGCAGAAATGAAACGCTTCACTTTTAATTTCTGATCCTTGAACTGTATGTAAAGTCCCTCACGTTTGATGTTTGTCCAACTGTTGGCAAAAGCTTTTCCTCCCTTCCATCAAATGTTTTGTGAAGAGCAGTTTCAGATGAATAAGCCGCTGTATTGGGTCCGTCGGCCTCACGCCGCTCTGATTGGCAAATTGTCTTCCTCCACTGTCTCCGGAGTGGCAGGTAGGAATTGGAAAAATACGCGAGGTCTTGTTTTCCCCAACGGTTCACAGAAGATCAGACCTATTCTTCTGAAAGTCAGCGTTTAGGATGTTCAATAAAGACCCTGACAGCCTGTGTTTATGTGACACGGTCCAGCAGAATGAAGTGAACTCATTCGCTGACAGAACAACAAATCACTGCAGAACTCATCCAGAGTTCACAGGACAGGAGTTACTTCATCATCTCATGCAATTACATGCTCTCTAAATATTACCATATCTCAGGTCTGCAGTATTGAAAGAAATCATTCATCAAGGATGCATAAATTGATAAAAAGACATTTATAATGTGTCAAAAGATTTCTATCACAGTTTCCACATAAATATTGAGCAGCACAACTGTGTTCAACATTGATAATAATCAGAAATGTTTGTTGAGCAGTAAATCAGTATATTATTATGATTTCTGAAGATCATGTGACACTGAAGACTGGAGCAATGATGCTGAAAATACAGCTGCAGATCACAGAAATAAATTACATCTTAACACATATTCACAGAGAAAACAGCTGTTTTACATTATAATAATATTTTACAATTTTTTGACCAAATAAATGCAGCCTTGGTGAGCTTGGCATTGATTTAATGTTCAAGTGTACACCACTGTATACATTTAATCCTAAATTAGATTAAACCTAATTAATAAAAATGACAAAAGCACAAATCAAAATTACAAAAATAAAACGAAAAGTGAACATATAAAAATAAACACTACTTCAAACATTAAATAAAAGCCATAATAGAATATAAATATTACTAAAACAACACTGGTTTATCATTAACATATGATTAAATCATGATTTTAACAATTAATTAAAAAATTAATATGAAAATATGTGGAAATATAAAAATAAAAATTCTAAATATTTATAAAACTGTAATACTGTCATAGGTCATGATGCTTTATTAGAAATTAAAGGCTGGTATTTCTATAAAGATACACTTCTGTAATTATAGAAGACCATAATAAAAATGTTGACATTTTATAAAGTCAGGATATCTAGCTTTCATTTCTTTGTATTGATTAAAATTTGCTAATATTTAGAAATAAAGTGGATTTTATGTTTTGAAGAAACACCATATAGTGCAGCATATGTTAACGTGGGACCAGTGTTATTTTATTATTGTTTTATACTATTACAGGTTTTATTAATATTTTGAATTAGCTTTTATTTTTATTTTATTTTTTGTAATTTTCTTTTGTGCTTTAAAAAAAATATATATATATATATATTTATATATAGATTTATTATTATTACACATTTGAAGTGGATCAAAACCTTTCATCAAAGTTGTCCTAAAACCAAAATGTGTTCTTGTCTCAGGACAACTTTGATGAACTTTTTGATCCACTTCAAATGCTGAGTACTGTATTTAGATTTAATCTATTTTAGTTTTATTTCTTAGAATTTTAGTGTTTCAACTTTTTCAACTTTTTTAGTTGGCTGCTAATGTAACGTTTACTTTTTTTTTTTTTTTGTTAAAATTTTTCATCTAATATATTTATTTATTTCAATGAGCACAATGTTTTGGTGAATGCCACTGTGTCGCAGCCTCAGGCTTGAGTTATTAAGCTCTTTAAATCAGGTGACTGTGTGTGTGTGTGTGTGTTCAGAGGACAGTCTTTGAAGTGTTAAAGCAGTATTAACACCACCGGAGTCAGGAATGATAAGCCACCAGCCATTTAACCTCATCGTCCCCATCTCAGCTGAGTAAAGATGCATGTAAATCAATCCTTCATCTCTCAGGATCTTAATACCTGAAGAGGCTTTTATCAGATTTTCCTGATGGAAGCGTAGCGCTTTAGTCCCTCAATCTCCTGCGCTAAATCCACAGAGTCTTAATGTATCAGATTGCCACTTTTCAGGATTTAAGAGATGTGGGTAATTTGCTAAGTCTTGTTTTGGGCAGCAGTTTCTGTGGCCTTTCAGAGGCTTGGACTGAGCCGGGCTTCTGCCTCCAGGGACGGAGATTGTTTTACACGAAAGACTCTTAGAAGTTAAAAAAGCTTCTGTTTAATGAAGGAACTGTACCTTTACTGGAAGAAATCTTTAGTCTTTAATCTTTAATCTTTTGGTGTTTTATTCATTGTTTCTGTGTGACTTAACTTTAACTGCACTGTGTGGGATTTTGAGTAATTGGAAATCACATATTTTATAAATACATCTAATTTAAATTTTTTTATCATTTGTAAAAAAAAAAAAAAAAAAAAAATATATATATATATATATAGTTTTTATTAATATTTACAATACTTTTTATTACTTTCCATTTTCCATTTTAATTTTAAAGTTCTAGCGATTTTGTGTTTTTGTCATTTTTAGTAAATTTTTAAATATATGCCTATAGTTTTTATTAATTGCATTTCAGCTTTAGTTATTTTAGTATGTCAAGCTAAACTAAATTAAAATGACAAATGTTGCTGAAATAATTTTTTTCATATTTTATTTAATGTCAGTTAACATTTATTTTATTTAAAAAAACCAAAACAAATACTTTTTTAATTTTAGTTTTAGCGAGCTATAATAACCCTGATTATTATATAAAGACTATTATTTGAGTAGCTTGTATCCCCCTCGTGTGTGCACCATGACATATATTTATAAAATGCTGATTTATTTATTTATATTAATTATATATTTTTTTATTGATGTTTAGTGATATGCTAAGTTATAGTAAATCAAACACATTGTTATTAATTGAAGAATCATATTTTGGTTGATTTGTCCATTGAAAAGCATATCCTGGTTTTTAATCTGAATGGTGTGTATGCTGGTCATTTTCTGGCCTATAGAGTGGACACAGTCAATCATCATCATGTGTGTTTGTGTAAAGACTTCATTCCCGTCTGTCAGCTCTGAGCTCTGAAGAATAAGCGGCCCCTGGACCTTCAGGTGTCCGTTCATCATCACCTGTGACCCCTCAGACAGCCAAGCGAAGCTTCATTTCTGTGTCAGACTCAGACGTTGTAAATTGCCGGGTAGCGTGAAGCTGAGCAGCGGATGCTGACAGACTCGACTGATGCTTTCCTCTTCTATTATCATTCATGTGGCAGCTGTCAATGTGCCCGTCAACACCCGTCGTCATGACAACCATCATTCGGAATTAAAGGGATTGTTCCCAAAAATCAGCACAGAAAACTCTTTTAACGCTGTTCTTATTATTTTATTTACTAGACATTTCCTTGATGTTACTCTTCTTGTGTTAATCAGTTTTGTGATGGTAAAATCTAACCTTTTTTTGGTCAGGGCTGAAACAATGATTTTTTCATTTTCTTTACCATCAGGTATCTACGAAACCCCTGGAGGAACCGTCCTGCTTCACGCTCATCTGGACATCGAGACCTTCACGATGGACCGAGAGGTTCGGAAAATCAAACAGAGTCTCGGCATCAAGTTCTCCGAGCTCATCTATAATGGTACGGATCAGGGTCGAGCTGCGATTACAAACCAACTCACATTTACAGAAAAGAGGACTTCTGTCTGTCTCTCTCTCTCTCTGTCGGTCCATCTGTCTGTTAAAGGGATAGTTCACCCAAAAATGAAAATTCTGCCATCATTTACTCACCCTCAAGTAGTTCCAAACCTGTATGAATGTGTTTTTTCCTACTATGGAAGTCAATGGTGCCCCAAAACAGCCTGGTTACAAACTTACTTCAAAATATCTTCCTTTGTGTTCAGCAGAACAAAGAAATTCATACAGGTTTGAAACTACTTGAGCGTGAGTAAATGATGGCAGAATTTTCATTTTTGGGTGAACTATCCCTTTAAGGCCCCGATATACTTCAAACGAAATCGAAGAACAAACTGATATGATGTCATTTCGAACAAAATCATACCGAAACAAAGTTCATTTTGAGTTTGCGTCAGTCGCGTAGCTACGGGGGGCCACTTTCATCTGTGGCCCACCCAATGAGAAATTTTTAATTTTCCAAATGGATGTAATTCATTAAACGATACTAATAAACGTCTTATTTCACTGTAACTTTATTTATTAACCATATTAAATGCTTGTTTTCATGGTCAATTACATGTCGTTTCTTAGTTTTCCCTCTTCCTATAGGTGCATATCATCATGCGCTTGTCAAAATGATGATTCGTCCGTTTCTCTTAGTCCCTCCCACAATGTCATGTTTACGACTTATGTTTACGATGTAAGGATATAATAGTAAAATGCGCACATTTGTGAAGTTAAATTTGAAAATAGCCTAGTGAAGCAAACTTAAATCAGATCAATTCTTTAAAAAGTATGCATGTGTTATGTTATGCATGTGCATATGCGGTCAATAAATCCGGACGTCTACAAATGAAACACGACTGACCACCTAAGGGATCTGGCATAAACGACATAAACCTCGTGCTAGATCCTGGTCGCCACAACAAACTGCATAATTTGCAGCTGCGCACATTTCTGTGGTCCTCGATGTGCGTGAACTAACAGAGACGTTTGATTATGAAATCACCAGTGAAGCCCCGTTTGTTTCAGACTGACTGAGGAAATGCTTTTTAATAAACTTCCTTTAGTTAACGTTAGTTAATGCATTAACTAACATTAGCAATACATTTGTTACCGTGTTTATTCATCTTTGTTAACTAGATCAGGCAAATGTTAACAGATGCAACTTTTAATTATAATAATGTCCAATTAGTACATTTTGAAATGAACATTAACATAACATTAATTACTAATGTTAATGCATGCTTTAGAAGTGCTGTGTAATGAACTTTGGTGCTGTATTAATTGTTGGCAATTTGATATGCAGTTTTCATATGCTACATACCTGGCCCACCCAGTTTTATGTAGGCCCACCCACTTCAACATTTCTGGCTACGCTAGTGCTATAATATTCTGACCATTGGTACCGTCGCACAGCTAGATACACCATCATTGCATCGTTGTTGTGTTTAGGGCATACGCATGAGCATTGCGACATATGTTTACATTAATCTACACCCTGCCTCCAGCAGCACAGGGGTGTTGGAATGTTTGAAAATAGTATACCGTCACTCAGCCTTTTCAAAGTTCTTTTTGCCCCCAAACGAAGAACAAAAATGAACTTGGCCTTCAGTCTGTCTGTCTGTCTGTCTATATGTCGTCCTTCTATCTGTCCGTGCGTCTGTCTGTCTGTCTGTTTGTCTGTCTGTCCCTCTGTCCGTCCTTCTATCTGTCCGTCCGTCCGTCTGTCTGTCCCTCTGTCTGTCTGTCCGTCCTTCTATCTGTCTGTCTGTCTGTCTGTCCCTCTGTCCGTCTGTCTGTCCGTCTGTCTGTCTGTTCGTCCGTTTGTCCGTCCGTCTGTCTGTCTATCTGTTCGTCTGTCTGTCTGTCCTTCCATCTGTCCCTCTGTCTGTCCCTCTGTCCGTCTGTCTGTCTGTCTGTTCGTCTGTCTGTCCTTCCATCTGTCTGTCCCTCTGTCCGTCCTTCTGTCTGTCTGTTCGTCCGTCTGTCTGTCCTTCCATCTGTCCCTCTGTCCGTCCGTCCGTCCGTCTGTCTGTCCTTCCATCTGTCCCTCTGTCTGTCCCTCTGTCCGTCTGTCTGTCTGTCTGTTCGTCTGTCTGTCCTTCCATCTGTCTGTCCCTCTGTCCGTCCTTCTGTCTGTCTGTTCGTCCGTCTGTCTGTCCTTCCATCTGTCCCTCTGTCCGTCCGTCCGTCCGTCTGTCTGTCCTTCCATCTGTCCCTCTGTCTGTCCCTCTGTCCGTCTGTCTGTCTGTCTGTTCGTCTGTCTGTCCTTCCATCTGTCTGTCCCTCTGTCCGTCCGTCTGTCTGTCTGTTCGTCCGTCTGTCTGTCCTTCCATCTGTCCCTCTGTCCGTCCGTCTGTCTGTCTGTTCGTCTGTCTGTCCTTCCATCTGTCTGTCCCTCTGTCCGTCCTTCTGTCTGTCTGTTCGTCCGTCTGTCTGTCCTTCCATCTGTCTGTCCCTCTGTCCGTCCTTCTGTCCGTCCGTCCGTCCGTCTGTCTGTCTGTTCGTCCGTCTGTCTGTCCTTCCATCTGTCCCTCTGTCCGTCTGTCTGTCTGTCTGTTCGTCTGTCTGTCCTTCCATCTGTCTGTCCCTCTGTCCGTCTGTCTGTCCCTCTGTCCGTCCTTCTGTCTGTCCGTCCGTCTGTCCATCCTTCTATCTGTCCGTCCGTCTGTCTGTCTGTCCGTCTGTCTGTCTGTCTGTCTGTCCCTCTGTCCGTCCTTCTGTCTGTCCGTCCGTCTGTCCATCCTTCTATCTGTCCGTCCGTCTGTCTGTCTGTCCGTCTGTCTGTCCCTCTGTCCGTCCTTCTGTCTGTCCGTCCGTCTGTCCATCCTTCTATCTGTCTGTCCGTCTGTCTATCTGTCCGTCCGTCTGTCTGTCTGTCCGTCTGTCTGTCTGTCTGTCTGTCTGTCCCTCTGTCCGTCCGTCCCTCTGTCTGTCCGTCTGTCTGTCTGTTCATCCATCTGTCCCTCTGTCTGTCTGTCTCTCTCTCTGTCTCTGTCTGTCTGTGGTGTCTCAGGTGTGTTCATCTGTCTGTTGTGAGCAGCAGCAGGTCTCTACTCCTCCCCTCCCATAATAGGATTTGGCCCATTAGCAGCTGATTACGGAGCCCCTGTAATTAAAGCGTTATGTGAGCACGGGGCCCCGTCCCTCAGAGGAGTGAGCAGCGGGATGCTCGCCTCAGATTAAACTCATTAGAGTCTGAACCACAGAGAGACGGACTGCTGCTGCTTAACACACCTGTGCGCCGGAATACATCAGACCACAAACAACACAAACAGTGATCGAATCACCTCTAAACACCGCTGAAGTAGAAACCAGACAGTTTCACATTGAGGTCTGCTTGTGTTTGAAGACATTCATTCACCAGGATTCCTCAGTTCACTCTAATTCTTCATGAATTGATCAAAATAACGTGCTTTTGAACCTGGAATTCATTTTACTGTTTTACTGACCAGTCAAAACAATAATTAATCAATTTATTGTTTACTGTAAATAAAGGGGAAACACTACAATGATTTATTTTTAGAAGTAACTACATTTCAAAAGAAAATGAGTATAATTACAACAGTGCGACTCAAGCAGGAATCATCAAATTTCCAAGGGAGATGCAAGATTAATTAAAAGGATTTAAAATAAGACCAAAAAAAGAAAAGCTAAAAACCTCTAAAAAGCAAGATGTAAATATATTTCTTTAATATTTATATTGATATTTTAATATTCATTATTTCTATTAATGTCATATTTATATTTCTTTTATATTTAAAAAGAGCAATTTCTAGACCTGAAAAGTCATGGAAATTTCTATAATGAATTGAATTTCTTTCTAGTTATGTTAAGCTTTAAAATATATTTTCAGGTAGACAATTTGATTATTGTCTTGGGCAGTGGAGTTTCAGCAGCGTCGGTTTACAAGGAGACCTCTGATATTTGACGTTTGCTGGATCAGGGTTAATGAAGTGCTGTGGTTCTCTTCTCTCTCTCAGGGTTCTGGTACAGTCCGGAGTGTGAGTTCGTCCGTCACTGCATTGATAAATCTCAGGAGAACGTGGAGGGTCGCGTGCAGCTGTCTGTCTTTAAGGGTCAGGTGTACATCCTCGGCCGAGAGTCGCCCAAATCCCTGTACAACGAGGAGCTGGTCAGGTAAAAACACCACCCGTCATTCATTTAGACTCATGTGAACACATCAGTAACGCTTCTTCAACATCTGCGCTCAGTCTGCTCAACACTTAAACATGCATTTGGGAACACAGCACTCGCTAGGTTTACTACTATTTGCACATTTGCATAATTTCATAATTTTACAGCATTTCACCGGTATTCCCCCAATATAAAAGCTCAAGGATTTGAAATGTTTAAATTTGAAGAATTTAAGACTACAACCTGTAGTGTACACTAAAATAATAATTATTATTATTGTTTGTATTGTTATTATTATTATTATTATTATTGAGTATTAACTTTTTATTTTATTGTGCCAATGTCATTTACAACAGTAATATATTTCTATTGAGGTTTATACTTAGAGTTAAATAATAATGTTTATTAATATTATTATATAAAATATAATATATTATGTAAATATTATTAAATATAAAATATAATAGTAATAATTATTTTATTATTATATGAAAATATGATATTATGTAAACATTATATATTAAAAAACTATAATATAACATTATTGTTATATTAAATATTATATTTTAGAATAATATAATATTAAATAGCAATTATTATTATTGGTATTATTGTTTTGTTGTATAATATGTTGTATAAAATAATTAATAAAATGACCAGATAAAAAAATAAATATTTTTGTAAAATAGTATATTGTATAAACTTTTAATAAGATTAGTGCTATCAAATTATTAATCGTGTTTAATCGCATTCAAAATAGTTTTTGTTTACATAATATATGTGTGTGTGCTGTGTATATTAATTATGTGTATATATAAATACAAACACATACATGCATGTTTTTTGAAAATATTTACATGTATATACATTTATATATTTATATTCTTATATTTTATATTATATATAAGTATATTTAATATAAACAACATTTTTCTTAAATATATTCTTAAAAATATGATCAATTAATTCAAATTAACTGAGTTCTGAAAACATGTATGTATGTGTGAATGTAACGTGGACTCAGACTATCATTTGTTTGCATCCACTTTAAAGTCCAGCAACAAAGTCAAAATAAAACATTTAAAAAAGCTTTTTTTTTTTTTTTTTATTATTTACCTGCATGCCATGTGACCAGGAACATGCAAATGTCTCATTGAATTACTGAAATACAAAGCTTAATCTCAGGGGTCTTGAAGTTAATCTTTAGTTGTAGGTGAAACAGCATCAGGACAAACTCGTCCTGTTTTCTGAGGTGTGTGTTTGCAGAGGGTTCAGTCTGAAGTGTGTGTGTGATGATCAGGAACAGTGAGATCATTGAGGTCTGACCCCTGTGTGTCCTGAGGGCAGCTCCATCTGTCTAATGGCTGCGTTCGGAGGAAGTTGCGTGTTTTATGCCGGTTAAGCGTGGAGGTGCGCGGTTGAAAGGTCATCCTGTGCTTTCGCTCGAGGCGACGCTGAAGCACAGAACGTCCCGTGAAACAAACTCTTTTAGCATCAGATCTTCTCTTGACTTACTCTGCATTAGAGGTCCTGAGGTTTTCTCTCAGAATAAAAGTTTGATTTTTAAAAAAAATGAAAACGAAGACTTAAAGCCTTAAATATTAGTACTGTCATTTTATTGTTGTAATGTAAAAATAAAATAATGATTGCAATATTATTTTGCTTAAATACAAATTTTTTTCATTTTAAAGTGAGAAGTTGTAGTATTATATTTTATTTTTTATTTTGTAATACAGTAATATGCTGTAGTTGATTAAAAAATTAATTAGTCACATTTTTCTGTAATTAATCACAGCAATATTAAATATGTGTATATAGTAATGTTATTATATTAAATTATATAGTAATATGTCGTACCTTGTAATATAGTAATATTACTACATTAAAAAAAATTGTAAAAAAGATTAATATATATACTATAAAGTTTTTATTTAGTATTTTTATTTTGTACATATTGTTGTAATGTAAAACAAAATAATGATTACAATATTATTTTGCTTAAATAATTATTTTTTTCATTTTACAGTGAAACATTATATGCATTATATATATATTATATTTCATTTTTTATTTTGTAATATAGTAATATTAGTGCTGTCAATCGATTAAAAAATTTAATAATTACACATTACACATTTTTCTGTAATTAATCACATAGTAATGTAATATATGTATATAATAATGCTATTATATTACATTTTGTAGTAGGGATGCATGATATGAAAAATTTTAACCGATACCGATAACCGATAATTAAGTCCTTCTCATGGCCGATACCGATACGTTCATATTTTTATATTATAATTTTCATATAATCTGCAGTTTGTGCACCCAGGAGAATACAAAATCTAAGATTCACTGATTAAACTGATATTTTAGTTGCTCTGGCCTAACTATAGCAAACATCAGTCCTGACTCTTCAAATGTTTTTTATTTTTTGTGTAAGGCACCACAATACTTTGTAACATAAATGGTTTAACAGAATTATGACAGAACTATGGTTTATCTGCCATGAACAACTCATTAACAACAAATTTATATTCAAATATTTCATGCATAAAGAAATGCATCTATTCAATGTTTTTAGTGCACGAGGATGAGAAAGTTATATAGTCTTTAAGCAGTGTTGGGAGTAAGCGTTACAAAAGTAATGCATTACAGTAACGTATTACTTTTTGCTGTAACGCAGTAGTGTAAGGCATTACTAATCAATTTTCAGTAATATTTTACTCGGTACATGTTCAGTAACGCTTGCATTACAACACACTTTTAGCCCCCAATTATTATTATTATTATTTTAAATTTAATTTAAAGTCGGGCTCCTACTTTTTTATGTCCCTAGGGCCAGGCTTCGGGCCTGTTTTAGGCTTCTCCTTATCTTTATAATTTAGATATCCATCAATTATTGATGAAAAAAAATTGCCGCGCTGGTGGAAACGACATGAGTCCGTGCCGCGACTGTCAAGAGCGACTCGACGGTGTTTAGTGTCCCGCAGCAGCAGCGAGCCGTCAGCACAGATATCGTGCATCCCTATTTTATAGTAATATTTGTTATATTACTATATTAAAAATTATAGTAACAGTAATATTTCTTTTGTTTTTATTTAGTATTTTTATATTTTTAGTTCGTAATAATACTAACTATATAATGTGTGTGTGTGTGTGTGTGTGTATATATATATATATATATATATATATAAAATTATATGTAATATCTCTTTATGCATATAATTTTTATATATTTACAGACCTTTTTATATTTTTATAAAATATAAAAAGCAGAAAAGAAATTATACCCCTATTTTTTTTTCTTTTCACGTGTGCTGTACAATAAATACCTAAAACCACAATGTTTATATTAAAAAAAAATTTTTTTTTAATTAATTTTATTCATCAAGGATGCATTAAATCGATCAAAAGTGACATTAAAGACATTTCTAATGTGACAAAAGATTTTTATTACAAATAAATGCTGTTCTTTTGAATTTTCTATTCATCTGTGAATCCTGAAAAATAAAATGTATCACAGTTTCCACAAAAATATTGTGCAGCACAACTGTTTTCAACATTGATAATAATCAGAAATGTTTGTTGAGCAGTAAATCAGTATATTATAATGATTTCTGAAGATCATGTGACACTGAAGACTGCAGTAATGATGCTGAAAATACAGCTGCAGATCACAGAAATAAATTACAGTTTAACACATATTCACATAGAAAACAGCTGTTTTACATTTTAAAAATATTTCACAATTTTACTCTATTTTTGATCAAATAAATGCAGCCTTGGTGAGCAGAAGAGACTTCTTTCCAAAACAACATTAAACAAATCCTACTTCATGTACACTACTTTTTTATTTGTGTATGCTTTGCATCTCTAATTTTCCCTGTAAGTTTTCTCTCAATTTGTTTTAGTTGTTCTATAATGAACATGTCTATTGGAGATTTTGGATGCTCAGTAATTATTTCTGCGTGCTGTATTGATCTGGTTTTCTCTTTACAGTATGGATGTGCAGGGCGACTACGACCCCTGCGATGCCTCTGGATTCATCAGGATCAATGCGGTCAGGTCAGTCAAACGAGTCTGAATGAACGTGAACGTCTGTATGTGATCGAGGTGCTTCATCGATGATCTGCTGTGTTTCAGGCTGCGGGAACACAACCGTCTACAGGGAGCCGCTCAGAAGAAGTGATTCATCTCATTCAATCAGCTGTTACTGTACATGTAGCTATCACGTTACAGCCTGTTACTGATTAAAATCCACAAAACACACCAAATCAGTTTGTCAGGCATGTGATTTATGCACATTTATGCATTTTACACCTGTTAATTTGCACTTATGTGCTTACGTTTATGCAGTTTACATGTATGCATTTATACTTATGAATTCTATACTTATGCATTTTACAATTATGCTTTTGAATTTCTGCATTTACACATGGTTTACTTTTATGCATTTACATTTAAGCGTTTTACAGTACATTTATGCGTTTACGCTTATGAATTTTACACTTATGCATTAACATTTATGCAGCTTACAGTATACATTTATACTTATGAATTTTACATTTATGCATTTTATAGTACATTTATGCTTTTCACAATTAAGCATATTAATGTATAATGTGGCAGTCCTTTAATTCTAATTTCTGATTGACTGAGCTGCATTTGAAGCAGCAGGTGCTTCAGACGTCCTTCAGTCCATCAGTCTGGTGTTTACTGCGCTTTAAATCATCAGTTTCTCATTGCAGATCTTCCTCTCAGCCCAAGCTTTTAAAGCAAAGAGAAAGAACAAATAACCATCATGATGTGACATCCGTGATGTTTTCAGTCCTCGGCAAAGCCATTTACTCTCCATCAACAAATACTTCTGCACTTCTTCCTCTTAAGGTGCCAAACTGTGGCTTTCTGCTCCCTTTCCATTTCCATCGTGCTCGTTGAATGTTGTTCTTTGGTGGGGACAGAACCTGGTTCCCCCCCGCTGCTGGTAATAGACGGCAGGGATGCGTTCAGTCTTTCAGCCGGACCAGACTCCCCTGCTTCAGCTGCTCAATTACACCGCAGGCATCTCCATCCGCTCCTCCAATTACACCACCGGCCCCCTTTATTTACAAGCACGTGCATACATATAGACAAATTGTCTGGAGATCACTCGGGCCTGCTGCAATTTGGACGTTTCTTCTGCCGAGATGAAGCCACTGTTGAATTAGTCGCTGAGGCAGAAGGAGGCCGCGTCACAAAAACACACTCGCATACTTGGTCAAAATGTCATTTAGTTATGGAAACCCATTTCTGCCACTGAATTTAAAAAACTGCAGTTATGACTTTATATCTCGCAATCATGACTTTTTCTTGCAATTATGACTTTAAAGCTCGCAATTATGACTTTATATCTTGCAATTATGAATTTTTCACAGTTATGACTTTATCTCGTAATTATGACTTTTTTGCAATTCCAAATATATCTCACAATCATGACTTTTTTGCAATTATGACTTTTTCTCAATTGTTTTTTTCTCACAATTATGATTATATCTCACAATTATCACTTTTTTCGTGCAATTATGACTTTTTTCTCACAATTATGACTTTTTTGTAATTATGAATATATCTCACAATCATGATTTTGTTTGTGCAACTATGACTTTTTTCTCACAATTCTTTCACAATTATGACTTTTTTCATGCAATTATGACTTTTTTTCTCACAATTATGAATTTTTTCACAAATATGACTCTATGGCCCCGTTTTCACATAGGACTAGGCCTTGGTTAAATTAAGATATTTAAGCAACTTTTACAAAAATGCCTTGGAAGAAAACATTAAGGTGTGCATCTTGACACAGAACAATGACACTGGCCTATTTTAAGATCTGCCAGAGCAAGATATTTTCAATTGAGACAGCTCAAACATGCATTTTAGTCTGGGACTATCTTAAGCCTTGTCTGTGAAACCTGGGGTTAATCTCACAATTAACTTTTTTCTCACAATTATGACTTTTTTCGCAGTTATGATTATATCTTACAATTATTACTTTTTTGTCCAATATGACTTTCTCACAATTATGATTTTTTTTTCACAATTATGACTTTTTTGTCACAATTATGACTTTTTTGTCACAATTATGACTTTGTATCTTGCAATTATGACTTTTTTCGCAATTATACTCACAATCATGAATTATTTGCAATTATGATTTTTTTGCAATTGTGATTATATCTCACAATTTAGATTTTTTTTACAATTATGATTTTTTCCACAATTATGACTTTATATCTTGCAATTATGACTTTTTTCTCGCAATTATGACTTTTTTCTCACAATTATGACTTTATATCTAGCAATTCTGGCTTTTTTTCTTGTTTTGTTGTTTTGGTTCCACCGGAGGAAGCGTTATTATGGATTATGGACTTGTATTTTAGTTAAAAACATCTTAATTGGGACAACTTAACTGGATTTGTTTCAGCTTTTGTCTTCTCCAGATGTTAACTGATGGACTGGAGTGGTGTGGATTATTGTGATGTTTTTATCAGCTGTTTGGACTCTCATTCTGACGGCACCCATTCACTGCAGAGCATCCATTGCTGAGACAGCGTTAGCATGTCAGTCTGCTGTGGTGTTTGTTTCAGCTCATGTGTTTGCCACAGACAGGAAGTGGAGTCAGCAGCTTCCTGTGTCTCACGCTCTCAGATCTTCTACCTGTCAGTCGAGGTATGAAAGCATGGCGAGCCGTCCAGGTGAATTAATGATCCGTGACCTTCCCTCAATTATGTCTCATTACGCCGCAGCCCCGAGGGATTCTGGGACACAATGGGAAGACATGAGAATTAAGAGTCGTCTCTGAAAGCCAATCCTGCTGTCCGTCACTCAATGTCACACAAAGAGCTGCTCTGTTCAGACAAAACCCTTCATTTCGCTTCATTTCTGATTATTGTCTGTGTTCAGGGCATGGATTTACCAGAGTAAACCATAAAACACAAGTGTACGCATAAAATCGCAATAAATCAACATGTAAATAGACACTGAAGTTACACTAAAGTAAAGCATTAACAGTAACTAAAATTAAAACTATTAATAAAACTATTTAAAAAGTAATAAATACAAGTAAAAAATTTTAAATAAAAAAAATTGAAAATAATGTGTATAATTTTAATAATAGTGTAAGTGCTACAATTGTAGTAAAAGCTACTTTAAAAACATGTTTGTTTAACTGAAATTAAAATATATATCTAATAAATATTATATATTAAATTAACAATCTTATTTTATTTCAGTTAGTTGGCAACATTTCTAATTTTCATTTAGTTTAAGTTGAAGTACTAAAATTCCTAAAACTGAAATATAAATTAACAAAAACTAAATGTATATAAATATTTAAATATATTTGTATTTATATATATATATATATATATATATATATATATATATATTAAATGATAATAATAATAATAATAAAGACAAAAATGCTCCAAAATAAAAAATAAATTAAAATGGAAAATATAAAAAAATAACTAAAAATATTAATAAGTACAATAATATTAATCAGTGTTATTTTAATATCTTGAAAAATAATATTATAGTTTTCATTAATGATTTCAATTAAATTATATTCTCCATTATTATCTTTTTAAAGTTTTAGTAATTTTGTTATTTTTGTCATTTTATTTATTTATTTTTTTAAATACGTCTAGTTTTTGCTCGTTTTCATTTCACTTTTAGTTTTAGTTATTTTAGTACATCAAGTTAAACTAAATGAAAATGATCAAGTGTTTATTTTGTCAAGTAACAAAAATATTTTTAGTTTTAGTTAATTATAATCACCCTGATATTAATGACAACCCCCCCCCACACATTTCATTGTAACGAAAATGTTTTCTTATGGTTTTAGTTAACTATAATCACCCTGATATTATGATATTAATGAGACTAAAGAAAGCAGTGATTTATGCTGTAATTTGCTTTCATTCTACCATATTTTGCTCCTCTTTTTGCATTCACACGTATTCCAGTGTTCACATTTACGCTTTACTCGAGTCTGAACTAAAACTTTGCAATCCTCAGAAATGTGGAGATCTGCTGTCATGATGTCAATCAGGTGAACCTGAGAAGACTCACCTGCGTCTCGCTGATCTTTGTTCTGCACAATGACCGCAGGCCTTTATTAACATCAATTATAGTAACCCAAGACTCACACGGGCCCCTGTGGCTCCGCAGAGGCCCCTCATCTCACTTGTTGCCATTAAGGGTCTGCGGACAATTATGTCAAATGTTAAATGGTGAAATGACATGGAGATCCAGGAGAACGCACAGAGCCAAAGCCCGTTTGAAGTTGTTGTTTTGCACAGTGTGTATCTGAGGAAGTACTGCAGGCTGAGATTTGTTAAGGATGATGACAGGAATCTGGAGGTTAAGACACTCTGGAGGTTTGATCTCAGGCTAATGGCTCTGGATGGATATGAGCTCATAATCTCACAGCTATATCTGCTCTCCTCATGGATTTATTATGCTCTGGTACGATCATTAGACTGGTTTAAAAGGCTGTTTAAGGCATAAAGTCAGACTAATGTGGCACTTTTTGAGTTTACAGTTTACTGGTGTAAAGCATCCCTCCTCACTGTTGTTATTATTTATTTACTTGATTTATTTACAGCCCGAATTCCGGAAATGTTGGGACGGTTTTTTTTTTTATATGAATAAAATGAACACTAAAAGACTTTCAAATCACATGAGCCAAAGTTGTATTCACAATAGAACATAGAGAACACAAATGTTTAAACGGAGAAAGTATACACTTTTATCCAATAAATGAGCTCATTTCAAATTTGAGTCCATGCTACAGGTCTCAAAAAAGTTGGCACGGGGGCAAAAGCAAGTCATTTTGAAAAGAATCAGTTGGGAGAACATCTAGCAACTAATTAAGTTAATTGACATCAGGTCTGTAACATGATTAGCTATAAAAGGGATGTCTTAGAGAGGCAGAGTCTCTCAGAAGTAAAGATGGGCAGAGGCTCTCCAATCTGTGAAAGAGTGCATAAAAAGATTGTGTAATTCTTTAAAAACAATGTTTCTCAATGTCAAATTGCAAAGGCTTTGCAAATCTCATAATCTACAGTGCATAACATCATCAAAAGATTCAGAGAAACTGGAGAAATCTCTGTGCGTAAGGGACAAGGCCGAAGACCTTTGTTAGATGCCCGTGGTCTTCGGGCCCTCAGACGACACAGCATCGCTCATCGACATGATTCTGTCATCAACATTACTAAATGGGCCCAGGAATACTTCCAGAAACCACTGTCGGTAAACACAATCCGCTGTGCCATCTGCAGATGCCAGTTATGAATGCTAAAAGGTATATAAAGGTTTTAGAGCAACACATGCTCCAATGTATAAAATTGTAAACATATGCATAAAATTGTCAAATTTCTCAGTTTAAACATTTATGTTATCTATATTATATTGTGAATACAATATTGGCTCATGTGAATTTGAAATTATTTTAGTTTTCATTTTATTCAAATTTAAAAAACATCCCAACATTTCCGGAATTGTGGTTGCATACACTTGAACCTCCTAGAAAATTAAATTGCATGAATCATTATCATGGGTATTTCATATGTTGCTCCTGAAGCATAAAAATGACTCATATTTGTCATCATGTGGATCACTTTGTGCCCGTCTTCTTGCCAAAAACACTTTTATCTGGAAAAAAAAAAACCAAATCGTAGTTGTGTTATTTATGCATTAATGCAATTACATCATGGTAAACACTTTGTAACAAATAAATAAATGATAGATGCCACTCTCTATAAAAACAACAACTAATTAAAACCAGACAAATGAAATAATAGCCAGAAAAAATATTTTAAATAGAACAGCTTATTGAACGTTTAGAGAAAATATATTTAAAAACTAATTTGCATAAGTACATCATATTTGTATCATATTCATCAGGCTTTTATGGCTCATATAGTCAGAGTGAGAATATGGAGGGAAAAAAAGCTCAATTCTATTCAGAGATTCAAACAGAGCAAAAATATTAATGATATGCTGATGTTTATATGATGAAATACTGACATAAAATGATCTAAATATCAATGGTCACTCTATATCCCCAATAAAATGTCTTAGTAAGATAAGATTGAAATGATCCAAACATATAATGCAATGCAATTAAATAAACGCTCCTCAGAAGATGTAAGATGAAGATCATTCCTCCGCTGAGGAACAGTGAAAGTAAAGCTTCTGGAAACAAACGCTCCTCAAATGATCCTGATGATCAGATTTGAGACACTGATTTTTCTAGAAAATGATTGATGGAGAATCAAGTAAAGCTGAGCTGCTTCAGTCCAGAAAGAGTTCATCTGGAGATATGACTGCAGTTATTCTGACGTTTTTCAATTTACTAAGCATTAAAAACTGCTAGATCTACTTTTCATCTCTTCTAGAAGAAAACAAACATAACCCCCGGTATTTATTCAATACAGTCACTAAATTAACGAAAAATAAAGCATCAACAGGTGTTGGCATTTCCCAAGAGCACAGCAGTAATGACTTTATGAACTACTTTACATCCAAGATCGATACTATCAGAGATAAAATTGTAATCATGCAGCCCTCAGCTACAGTATCGCATCAGATAGTGCACTATAGATCCCCTGAGGAGCAATTCCACTCATTCTCTACTATAGGAGAGGAAGAATTGTATAAACTTAAACTTGTTAAATCATCTAAACCAACAACATGTATATTAGACCCTATTCCATCTAACCGACTAAAAGAGCTGCTTCCAGAAGTCATAGATCCTCTTTTGGCTATTATTAATTCATCATTGTCATTAGGATATGTCCCCAAAACCCTTCAAATTGGCTGTAATTAAGCCTCTCATTAAAAAACCACAACTTGACCCCAAAGATCTAGTTAATTACAGACCGATCTCAAATCTCCCTTTACTGTCAAAGATACTAGAAAATGTAGTGTCCTCACAATTATATTTCTTCTTAGAGAAAAATGGTATCTGTGAGGATTTCTTTAATAGTGCTCCTGGATCTTAGCGCTGCATTCGACACTATCGACCACAGCATTCTTTTGAATAGACTAGAACACTTTGTTGGCATTAGTGGAAGTGCCTTAGCATGGTTCAAATCATACTTATCTGACCGCCATCAATTTGTGGCAGTGAATGAAGAGGTATCATATCGATCACAAGTGCAGTACGGAGTACCTCAAGGCTCAGTACTAGGGCCGTTACTTTTCACGCTTTACGTGTTACCCTTGGGAGATATTATCAGGAGGCATGGTGTTAGCTTTCACTGTTATGCTGATGATACTCAGCTCTAAATTTCTTAACGGCCCAGTGAAACACACCAAATTGAGAAACTAACGGAATGCATAGTCAGTATAAAAAACTGGATGATGAGTAACTTCTTACTGCTAAATTCTGAAAAAACAGAGGTGTTAATTATCGGACCTAAAAACCCCACATGTAATAACCTAGAGCACTATCTAACACTTGACGGCTGCTCTGTCGATTCTTCTTCATCAGTTAGGAACCTAGGTGTGCTGTTTGATAGCAATCTTTCATTTGAAAGCCATGTTTCTAGCATCTGTATAACTGCATTTTTCCATCTCAAAAACATATCTAAATTGCGACCTATGCTCTCAACGTCAAATGCAGAAATGCTAATTCATGCGTTTATGACCTCAAGGTTAGACTATTGTAATGCTTTATTGGGTGGTTGTTCTGCACGCTTGATCAACAAACTACAGTTGGTCCAAAATGCAGCAGCTAGTGTCCTTACTAGAACCAGGAAGTACGACCATATTAGCCTGGTTCTGTCAACACTGCACTGGCTCCCTATCAAACATCGTATAGATTTTAAAATCTTGTTAATTGCTTATAAAGCACTGAATGGCTTAACTCCTCAGTACCTGAGTGAGCTCTTATCACATTATAGTCCTCCACATCCGCTGCGTTCTCAAAACTCTGGCCGTTTGAAAATACATAGAATATCAAAATCAAATTCTTTTCCTATTTAGCACCCAAACTCTGGAACAATCTACCTAACGCTGTTCGTGAGGCAGACACACTCTGTCAGTTTAAATCTAGATTAAAGACACATTTCTTTAACCTGGCTTACACATAATACACTAATACGCTTCTATTATTCAAATCCGTTAAAGGATGGTTAGGCTGCATTAATTAGATCAACCGGAACCGGGAACACCCCTCATAACACATGATGTACTCGTTACATCGTAAGAAGAATGGCATCTACGCTAATATTTGTCTTTCTTTCTTTCTTATTCTGTTTCTCTGTCCGTGTCCAGATCAGATGGTGGATCTGCGCCGGGAGAAGATGTCTCCCTGATCGTCGGCGGAGGCCGGACACCTGGATGAGCCCCGGGGACATATCCCCAGTGAAGACCTCGACTTAAATAAAAATAAAAGAAAATAACTAAAAATATAATAAAATACCTAACTACATAATACTATTATTGTTAGAAATTGCAACAATATAAAATAGAAATAAATACATTTAAAATTTTTATTAAAACAATAAGTAAACAATAAATAAACAATAATCTCCTGGCCAGAGGAGTGCTGCATGTGATGAAGAGCGATCGATTGAGCCGTGGCTCCTCAGGGTTTGTGTGAAGCTCCAGTAACATGAGATCAGTCATTAACCCCCTCAGATGGCCAACATTAAGCAGGAGTCAAAATATTTCTATTTTTCCATCAATATTTTATCACGTGCAAAGCCGGAAACAAAGATAGAGCAGCTTTGAAAGTAATGGCCCCCCATCTGCTTTTATAGATCTGAGAGCGGCTGATTTTGCCCTTTGACAGGAACAGACGTCTCGAGACACACATACATGAAGACGGAGTCGAATGACAGAGAACACACACCACTGCAATGCAGCAGAGCAATCACACACTCCAACATCATTAAAACAACGCAAATGGATTTATTATTTATATGAAATCAACTGATATATTATTTACTGTACATGCAATATATGTGATCACACAAAATTTAATAATTTTTCAATCACTGACACTATTTATGAGCAACAAAGTCAAAGCTGTTTGCCTTATGTGCAAGTACTGGATAAAAGGACAAAGAAAATCTTGCTTGAATGCTTCTTCAGTGATTATAGACAAGACAGAATTAATAAATAAATAACAGTTCTGAACTGAACTCATGTACAAATATATATGCAGAGATAACAGTCAAAAAAAACAAATAACTAGGCAAAAATAACAATAAGTAAATAAATAAATGTCCAAAAATGCATGCAGAGATAAGTATAATTAAATAAATAAATACATGTACAAAATATATGCGTTACATAAACATTAAATAAATAAATAATATTAATATTTAGAGAATAAAATAAACAACAAAACAATAAATATATGTACACACATATTATATATATACAACCCGAATTCTGGAAATGTTGGGACGTTTTTTAAATTTGAATAAAATGAAAACTAAAAGAATTTCAAAATCACATGAGCCAATATTTTATTCACAATAGAACATAGATAACATAATAAATATTTAAACTGAGAAATTTCACAATTTTATGCACAAAATTAGCTCATTTCAAATTTGATGCCTGCTACAGGTCTCAAAATAGTTGGGATGGGGGCATGTTTACCATGGTGTAGCATCTCCTCTTCTTTTCAAAACAATTTGAAGACGTCTGGGCATCGAGGTTATGAGTTTCTGGAGTTTTGGTGTTGGAATTTGGTCCCATTCTTGCCTGATATAGGTTTCCAGCTGCTGAAGAGTTCATGGTCGTCTTTGACGTGTTTTTCGTTTAATGATGTGCCAAATGTTCTCTATAGGTGAAAGATCTGGACTGCAGGCAGGCCAATTCAGCACCCAGACTCTTTTACTACGAAGCCATGCTGTTGTAATAGCTGCAGTATGTGGTTTTGCATTGTTCTGCTGAAATGCACGTCATCTGGAGGGGAGCATATGTTGCTCTAAAACCTTTATATGCCTTTCAGCATTCATAGTGCCTACCGAAACATGCAAGCTGCCCATACTGTATGCACTTATGCACCCCCAAATGATCAGAGATGCTGGCTTTTGAACTGAACGCTGATAACACGCTGGAAGGTCTCCCTACTCTTTAGCCTGGAGGACACGTCGTCCGTGATTTCCAACAAGAATGTCAAATTTGGACTCGTCTGACCATAGAACACTTTTCCACTTTGAAACAGTCCATTTTAACTGAGGCCCACAGGACACGACGACGCTTCTGGACCATGTTCACATATGGCTTCCTTTTTGCATGATAGAGCTTTAGTTGGAATCTGCAGTTGACACAGCGGATTGTGTTTACCGACAGTGGTTTCTGGAAGTATTCCTGGGCCCATTTAGTATGTCAATGACAGAATCATGCTGATGAGCGATGCAGTGTCGTCTGAGGGCCCGAAGACCACGGGCATCTAACAAAGGTCTTCGGCCTTGTCCCTTACGCACAGAGATTGCTCCAGTTTCTGTGAATCTTTTGATGATGTTATGCACTGTAGATGATGAGATTTGCAAAGCCTTTGCAATCTGACATTGAGGAACATTGTTTTTAAAGTATTCCACACTCTTTCACAGATTGGAGAGCCTCTGCCCATCTTTAATTCTGAAAGACTCTGCCTTTCTAAGACACCCCTTTTATAGCTAGTCATGTTACAGACCTGATGTCAATTAACTTAATTAGTTGCAAGATGTTCTCCCAGCTGAATCTTTTCTAAATGTCTTGCTTTTTCAGCCCTTTGTTGCCCCCGTGCCAACTTTTTTGAGACCAGTAGCAGGCATCAAATTTGAAAAGAGCTCATTTAGTGGATAAAAGTGTAAAATTTCTAATTTTAAACATTTGTTATGTTATCTATGTTCTATTGTGAATAAAATATTGGCTCATGTGAATTGATAGTCTTTTATTTTTTCATTTTATTCAAATTTAAAAAACATCCCAACATTTCCCGAATTCGGGTTGTAAAAGAAATATGAATGTAGTTCAAGAAGAATTGAGTGCTTTATTTATTTATTTAGAGTTATGTTTTATATGAGGTAACAAAAACATAAGGGTATCAAAAAGTAATTAAAAAAAATTATGTATTTCCATTGAATTAAGTTATGAATAAATATGTGAAAAGGCCAGAGGAAGTTGAGAAATCTTGTGTAATTTTTCGACTCTAAGCATCTAAAGCTCCTCTCTCCGGCTCAGCACGATCATCTCAATCAATATATGTATTTTCCGTCAGTGATTTTCTCCAGGGTCTCTGGCCTGTTCGTCGTTTGGCTCTTGATGTCGTTCGATCAGTTTTGTGTAATAGTTGCAGGAGTCCTGCTGTCAAACGCCATTCAGTTGTCAATAATCTCATAAGTTTGTTTATCATTTATAAATATTTTATACATTTCAATGCATTTTACATTCTGGAAATATTTAACACAATATTATGCACTAAAAATAATCTTGTTTTCCATTTGAATTAAAGAAAAAGATTTCTCAACACATCAGCAGATATTTTTTTTTGTTTGAAACAAACTTAATATTGATACATTTTTTAGAAAATAAGACTTAATATCTTCAGTCATTTTGCATTTCTAGTAAATATTTCTTGATTTAAGAATTTTTAGTTATTCATACTGAAAAAAATAAATAATTGAATACAAGTTACTTCTACTCCTTAATATTTTCAGAATTTTGCTAATAATATCTTACATTGCAATTAAATTGCATTTTTGTCTTGCTTTCCATTACAAATATCTAAGCATCCTTAAATCAAGATGCATTTACCGGAGAACCAAAATAACATCAGATATTAAGTCTTGTTTTATAAACAATGGATCAAAGTCAAGTGAGGAAAAAAAGGAAAAAATATCTGCAAATGGGGTCAGAAAAATATTCTCATTTTCCCTTTGAATTCAATAAATTTTTCTTAACACAATGGCAGATATTTGCTCTTGTTTTAAGCATAATTTTTTTTAGACATGTTGTTTAGAGAACAAGGCCTAATTAAGTAATTTTGCATCTCATGTAAATGTGTCTTGATTTAAGAATGTTTAGATATTTGGAAAATAAGTAAATAAATGTAACAAAAATAATACTAATTATTTAATAATAATTTATAATAGTTTTTATTTTTATTAAATAATCATTTAAAAATAAAAAATTATTTAATTAAAAACTGAGAACAATCTGATGTTTCTAGCAGAAATGTAAAAAATCTTTCATGATGACATGAGGTCAGTAATCTTGATGTATTTTTTTAACAATTAAGCTTCTTTATTATGATGCATTTCCTATAAAGGGCTGTAGGTGTAAGTGAATTGTAAACGTCGTTTGTGTGAAGCTCTCAGGTTTTTCTCTGCTTTGTGCATTTGTTTGAGAATGGCTGCATTTGCACAGAAAGCTTTCATCCACGTTTGCTGTAATCGCTGGATGCTGCTGAATGGAAATTGCCAACAGAAGTCTGTCCCTGGTAGAGCATGCTGGGAGAAGTGCACAAACAACTGCATTTGCCTGCTATTACCTCACAGCCGCCAATGCTGCCGGCACAATGCATCCACACACCTCCAGGAAAACAGGACAGGTGCAGAATAAGTGCTGGACAAAGAGAAAGAGGAGAGATGAGGGAGGGCCGAGGGACGGCCGACAGCAGGACGGGGTCAAAACTGTGCAAAAACATCCGTCATTTTCACCGCAGGGCCTCAGTGTAATTCAGTTGTTGAGAGGGTCTGTGCCGGGTGAATCACGGAAAGTGCGTGGCGTTTGGTTCTCAGCCGTTCTCACTGATAAAAGCCTGTGTTACGGATTATCTGTGTCTGCAAAACTGAGAGCTAAGAGTCCCAAACTTTCCTTGTCTTCATTTTTAAGCAAAGAATGTAATTTGATTGCTTTTAAAGAAGGATTGCACTGCAAAAAATGTCTTGATTTTCTTAAATCAGGATGCATTTACTTGAGATGCAAAATGACTTATGCAGTCTTGTCTATGCTTCAAACAAGAACAAAAATCTGCCAATGGAAGTGAAAACTCACTTAATTTTGATGTTTTTTCTTCCCGGAAACAAGACTTGATATCTTAAGTCATTCAAAATATTCTCTATTAAATGTGTCATGATTTAATAATGTTTATGGAAAACCGGAAAATACTTTTTTGCAGTGTATTAAAATTCAATCTCCACATTCTGAATTGGAAAGAAAAAGAAAAAGAAAAATATCTGCAAACTGCGTTATGCTTTGTGAGATGTAAAAGAGCAACAGAGCAATGCAGTTTTCCAGCCGGATATACAATAATGTGCAAATTAATCTAAATAAAACCATAGAAATAACTGTATTTACAAACTGACATGAGCTGAAATTCATTATAGCAGACTAGAAGTTATTACTATATATACAGTATCTATATAATGCTAACCACAGTTTCCACCAAAAATACTAATAATCACTAATCAGTTGCTTCCTTAAATTAAGTATAATCAAATTGGCTAAAAAATAATAAAATTTTATTAAATTTCCCTATAAAAAATAGAGCTGAATCAACTTACAAAATGAAGTTGAAATTGGTTAAATTGTTTTGATTTAAACTTAAATTATATTAAAATTGACTTCAAGCTGAAACGCGTAACTTAAAAAAAATTAAATTGATCTTTTTTTAAAGTTATACATGATTCAATTAAAAAAAATGAAAATGCAATTGATCAAAAAATCTAATTGACTATTGTATGCCTTTAAAAAGATGAAATTGGTTCAATTATTTAGGACAATATGTGGCTGAGATACAACTATTAGAAAATCTGGAATCTGAGGGAGCAAAAAAATCTAAATATTGAGAAAATCTCCTTTAAAGTTGTTCAAATGAAGTTCTTAGCAATGCATATTACTAATCAATAATGAAGTTTTGATATATTTACAGTAGGAAATTTACTAAATATCTTGATGGAACATGATCTTAATATCCTAATGATTTTTGTCATTAAAGAGAAATGTATAATTTTGATCCATACAATGTATTGTTGGCTATTGCTACAAATATACCTGTGTTACTGATGACTGCTTCTGTGCTCCAGGGACACATATCACATCTGTATTTGTGTTTTTGGTGGTCACATATCAGCATATTTCATATTTGCGAATGTGCACAGTGATCTTTGCTGTTTGTTGTGTTTTGTTGAGTTCAAATCAAGGACAGGCCGTGATAATTCAGCTTTAGTGACTGGACTGAAATCAAACGCGGACTTCTGTGGGCTTTGTAAAGCTTCGCTCTCCATCTCACAGCTGCAGATTCATGCTCATTATGTATGCAGAAACCGGAGTCTGGATATTTGATCAGTCATAACTGCTTGCAGAAGAACCACAATTACTGATACACTTCTAGCCCTTGAACTGAGCGGATCACGTCAAACCGTGCTTTGATTCTGTGAGATCACGTCTTGCATCGATCTCGGCTTCATTTCTCAGATCAGGAAACCTTGACTTTTGTCTGAGTGATAAAATGCCTGAGGTCAACAGGTGGATGAAAACCAATATCTCAATGGGCCTGTTTATTCTTGAACCGGTCAACACGTCTAAGAAAATGATTTTGCAGTCTGCATGAGTTTGAAGACTGTTTTATTGCTCATATGCAGCTGGAAATGACTTACAGGTGATCGACTGTCAGAAAATAAGACATGGGATAATTCATACAAAAATGAAAATCTGCTGGAAATGTGTTCATCCTCAGGCCATCCCAGATCAGGATGAGTGTGTTTGTTCATCAGGTTTGTAGAAATGTGTCTCAGTGTCTCAGCAATGGATGCTATATGATAAAATGTAATTCAGTGTAACAATCTTCTCAGGCATATTTACAACAAAAATCAATTTAAAACACAATAAAATGTTATATGCTCCCTTTTTCTTTTATATATTTATATGTACAAGTCAGAATAAGCATGTTGTTTGAACTTTTACATAAATATTGTGTTACACTGAATGACAATGTAACCTTATTTCAACCAAATTCGTACATTTTATTCTCCAAAAACTTCTTTGAAACATTAAAAGTAGACACTTTAATATGCTTTCAATGGGCATAGAATCCCTTTTGTAAATGTCTCTTGATGCGGACATCTTAACATCTCTGACCCACATGCTTCTTCAGTTAATGTAAGGCATCATTTAATTCAGTTTCAAACCTTGCATTAAATATATTCATCTAAAGTGAAACTGCACAGCATTTTTCCAGATTTTTCTTCATTTTTTAATAGATGTAAAGTAGCAGAGGGATCCTTGGTTGTGCTCCAAATTGCAAGAATATTAGGAAAACCTCATGTGAATATGCTTGTATTGGAGAGGATGAGATACAAGGACAAATCTGAGGTATTTGACAAAACCTGGGGACAGATTTTAGAACATCTTCAGGTAACTGATGTAATGCATTCATATCCAATGACCCCAGTTAATGCCAAAGTTATTAATAATGCAGTGTAATCTGTATTCACTGATATTGTGCCTAAAGTATTATTGGATAATGCACTCTTCTTGTGTTGTGTACAGTTATTGTCATTCTTATGAGTTATTTATATATTCACAGTGACTCTGCAGTGAATGTGTATCTTGTTCATGCATTACCTGACCAGTTAAATGATCATTTGTCTTTGTATGCATTTGTCCCTCAATGTTTGTTGGCTGGCTATTCTATTATTAATTATCCTTTTTTCTTCTTTCCTTCGTTGTTGTTGTTCAGTTTGTTCTGTGAAAAAGCAAAAACACAGCAGGCTGATCTATAAGTACGTTATAAGTTCAGAATCTGCCCTATATTTCACATTTCACTCTCACGGCTCAAATATTACGCCTGTCATCCAGCCGACAAAACCAATTTGCATAAGCAGGTCTAAAATTGATGGCAATTTTAATGTATTTAAGTTTGTTCCTGCCAGATGTTCTGAGGTGTTTCCACATGTGTGAGTGAGTTCATCATAACCCAGCTGCATCACACCAACAGCTCGTCAATCAAAGCCACTGTTTGCTGTAGAATCAGGAATATATAAGAGCTTGCATCACAATTAATAATATAATTAATAATATTTTTAACATGAAGATGTTGTGGTGGAATATCACGGCTGCTCAGCGTTTGTCATTTTTACACTCTTTATTCTTAACATTAATTCATTTAAATACTAAAACAAGGTGTATAAATGTCAAATAAAAGAATATATATATATATATATATATATATATATATAATATTATAAAGTACATAAGAAATAAAAAAGTTTTAAAAAGAATAAAATAAATTATATAACTTAATTAAAATAAAATACATTAAATAAAATACTTATTGTGCGCTACATAAAAATAATATGAATATGTGATAAATGTAATATAATGTATAAAATATAATAAATATAATAAAAGCAAAACGTTACAGAAGTAATCAATTAAAACGTAAATATTTCCAATTTGCCAAGTAAGGTCAGGTTAATGTAATAAAGTGAACTCTTTATTGAATAAGCTAATAAATTAATAATTAAGAACAGTGCAGTGAACCGCTTTGAGAACCACGTGTGTGAAATCTCGCAGAGTCTCGTCTCTCGCTGAGGTCCCGCGTTGCTCCCGCGCGCGTTTCCTGTTCCGGGGTCGGTAGTGTGCGCTGTGTGTGTGTTTATGCGCTTGTGTGTGTGAGTGTGTGTGATGATGATGATGGCGGAGCTGGTGCAGGGACAGGCCTCGGTGGCTCAGACCGGGATGAAGGACGGATTCACGGACCCCTTCCACCGCGCGCGACAGGTAGAGACGCGAGCGATCGTGTGTTTGACGCGCGAGTGTGTGTTCGCGAGCGCGCGTCTGGACTGAAAGCGTTTAGCCTGCTAGCTGCTAATGCTGCAGGAGCTTTAAAACTCCAGCACACACACAGATTAAGGCCACAACACAAGAACAACCGTAAAACAGCGTTTAGACGCGGTCAAATCGCGCTGACAGCAACTTTGGTCTGCTCGACCACAAACTCCAAAAACAGCAGCGACTAACTGCTGCAACCTGTTGTTGTCTCACACACTTCTTAAAACTTCCCTCAGCGAACTACAGGCTTCGAGTAATGATCGCGAGCGGAAAGTGCGCGGCGTCAAGTTTGTTGTGCACGTTGACACTTGTGTTAAAGCGCACACACACACACACACACACACACACACACACACACTCGTGCAGTGAATCCTCAGAGGTGATCATGTGCTCGGAGCAGTTTTAGGACTGAAGAAGAACTTGTGTGTGTGTGTGTGTGTTCTTCAAAGGCCTTGTGCTTTGCTCGCATCACTGCACTTTCATACTCAATCTTCATCTGACCACTACATACTGTACACTACTGCGTCTAGTGCATCTACTTAGATGAAGATTACAGTTATTAAAAGTGCTCATTTCACCATTGCATGCAGTATATCTGCTCATATGAGCACTTTAATACTCACAATCTTCAAATACTACATGCAGTGCTATATTTAGTGGTAAAATGATGATTTAAAGCCAGTATAGTACTTGCAATACTACATAAAATCATAAAATCACGTTTAGTCTATAATGATTAAAAGTGATAATTTCACTAAGCCTGAGACGATACGCAATTCTGCCGATTCAGTACTATCCCGATACTTGTGTGCCGATTCAATATATATTGCGATTAATTGAGTATTGCAATTATGTAACTTTCGATTCGATAACATGCTCCACATGCTTTGGAGTCGCTCTCGCGGTGCTACGATGTCTTACGCTGATCGTCTCGAACACCTAGACGTTTCGCCCTCTGTTGGAATTACAAAGCGCTAACTTCTCCACACCACCTCTTAGGAAAAGTCAATTAATTGAATATGAATCGATTCTGAGGTTACATTGCACCATTACATACGAGTATTGCATGTAGTATTTACTTTACTTTTAGTCATTTAGCAGACGCTTTTATCCAAAGCGACTTACAAATAAGAAAAAGTAACTAAAACTAAAAGTTAACACTCTGTAAATACTCTATACACACATTTAAGAAAATACAGAAATGAAATAAAATTGACAAATGCATACAACAACATTTCAATAGTAAACATATAAAGGAAAAAATAAACTTTTTTTTCCCGGTGGAGTCGATGGTCTTTACACTCTTTACTTTAAATACTTTGTACTTTACTATATTTCTGCTGAGATGAAGATTGAGTATTAAAAGTGCTCATTTTACCATTACATATAGTATTGCATGTGCTACATCTGCTCAGGTGAGCACTTTTAATCATTTTATCATTAAATGTATAGTAGGGGTGTAACGGCTCACAGAATTCACGGTTCGTTACGATATAGCAAAAAGAAGAAATGCCAGAGAAATATCCTTTTTTTTTTTTTTTTTTTTTTTTTTATTAAAACTCATTTTTTACTTTGAACAATGATGGCGCTACACTTGACCCATGTTCTGGGGTGTCTTCTTAGCAGCGTATAAAACAAAAACAGCTCCGGATTGAAGTATTCCAGCTGATGTGGCCTATTGTCATGTAGCAGATTAATCTTTTCCATTAAGTTTAAATTGGTTTTTACCTTTTATGGGCATTTTTTACCTTTTTATAAAGCCTTTTTTTTCTAAAAGTGTGCGTAAACTTTTGAGTCAATTTTTACATTTAATCAGTCAATAAGACATTTGGACTGTTACCAAGAAAATGAAGTCAGTATTGACAATTCATCTTTGCAATGCAGAGGAAACACAGAAGTTGCATCTGAATGGCATTTAGATGCTTTTACGCACTGTTTAATGCAGCTCAGATGAACATGCAATGCTTTAACCTGCAGTTACAAATGCATACTACGTATTTAATGTAACGGTGAAATGATTAAAAGTACTCATCCGAGCAGATACTTGCAATACTATATGTAGTCATAAAATTACATTTCTAATGATTAAAAGGGATAATTTCACCATTACATGTAGTATTTCTGCTGAGATCAGCAGTTTTAGTCATTTTAATCGTCTTTTTACCATTGTATGGCATATAGTATATGTGCTCAGATGAGCTGTTTTAATACTCATAATGTTCACATCAGCAGAAATACTACATGCAATACTATATTTAATGAAAAAATAAAGATTGACTATTAAAATTGCTCATATACGACATACAAGACTGCATGTAATTATAAAATATATAAAACAACTATTATTATTAAAACTCCTCTATTACATATAGTATTGCATGTTGTGTATTTGCTCAGATGAGCGTTTTAAATAATTATAATTGTCATCTGAGCATATAACGTTCATCTCAACAGAAATACTACATCAATACTGTATGTTATCATAAAATACTCGGTCTTCATTTTATTATTACATACAATACTGCATGTAGTATAGTCGCTTAGATAAGGATTATAATTCAAATGAGCATATATACTACATGCAATACTAAATCTAATGATAAAATAACAATCATTAATAAAGTACTAGTTTTAGCATTACATATAGTTTTGCAAGTATTATACCTGCTGCTGAGATGAAGATTGTGAGTTTTAAAAATTAAAAGTATTAAAATACTCAATCTTCATTTTATTATGTATAGTATTGCATGTAGTAAATCTGCTGAGATCAGAGCACTTTTATGATGGTAAATAATAATTATAGAAGTGCTCATTTTACCGCTACATGCTTAGATGAGCAGTTTTAACCTTTATAAGTGTAATTTTCCCATTACGTAATGAATGGCATATAGTATATCTGAGCACTTTGAATAATTGCAATACTATAGGTAATGGTAAAGATTACATGCAGTATATCTGCTACAATGAGCACTTTTATTAATTATAGTCATAATTTGACCATTGCTTATCACATTGCATGCGCTATATCTGCTCATATGAGCACTTTTAATACTCAAAATCAAAATTGTACAATTATGTACAGTAGTGCATGAAGTATATTTGCTCAGATGAGCAATTAAAAGTCAACTTAGTAAGTTGAACACAGAAGTTCCTACAGTTACTTTGGTAGTTGAGTTCATTGTTAAAGTCATTGATTTGATGAGAGCTGTACAGTGAGCAGCTGTCATGACACGCGCGTCAGTATTTCAGAGAAGCTCGCGCTGAGAATATGAGACACTTTGAGAGGAGTCACTCATGCATGCATGTGCCACGCCACGTTTGCATAACATGAAAAACCAGATGTGAACGCATGAATATTCCATTATTATCGCTTATTTGTACCATGCCGGTCTGATTTCAAGACTGTAGCTTGTCATACAGGTTGCAAACAATTGCATCCAGCATTTTTTAGACATATTTGAGATGTTAATGCAGATGAGTGTGGAGTTGTTGTCTCTGAATGAGTTGATTGTGAATCTCCTGAGTGTCGGCGCCTGATGGATCGATGCTCTGTTAAAGCCTGTCAGGATGAGCCGAGCCTGATACTGTACCCACAGACTGCGTGGCTTCTGCTTTCTACTGTAACCGCTCCAGTTTGATCACTTGTGTAATACTAGTTATTTTGGGTCAGTTTGTGGGATGGATGTGTATTAATTAATGTAAGCAGCTGTCATTTAACTCCAATATCTGATTCAATTCTGATTGGTTGAGCCACGTTTAAAGCCGTTTAATGAACTGTTAAGGAATAATTTATTCTGATTGTTATTATTATTAATAATTTCTTTAACATTGCTGTTTAATTCTTTTACCCTCATAAAAGCAATAAGCCACTCAAAGATATGTATTTTACTAGTTTTGCCAGTGTTATTAATAATAATAATTTTGTATGTGTGTGTGTGTGCATGTAATTTTTTTATTTCAGTTTTAGCTATTTTAGTCAATCACGTTAAACTAAATTAAAGTGAGAAGTAATAATTTATTTTAACGTTTTGGTTAACAAAAAAGGTTTTCTTTATGGTTTTAGTTTGACTTATTTTAGTACGTCAAGTTAAACTAAGTTAAAATGGAAATATTATTTGAAATCTATACACGCTGTATGTTTCAATATCGATGATAAATTTTAATTTAATTTGAATATATTGTCGTATGAAGTTTCTAAGAACATATAATTTGAGAGTTACCAGTATTAAACCCATTAGAATGAATGGAATTTAATTAAATTCCTTAAATTTATAACTCATGGTTGCTCAAAACCAGCCCACAATTATAAAAGGAAGTATTTCTAACAAAACAACAACATTACTCTGAAAAGTTGTAAAATAAAATAAATGAATTTTGCATAAACTCAAAGAATTATAATATTTACTTAATATTTTTCAACTAAAACCATAATGTATCTGATCAGCAACCTCTCATTATGAGTGCATGTAAAATTGCTAGCTGAAGTAAGTGTTATTTTAGTTCAAATTCATTTTAATTTTAGTGTTAGTTTTACTTATTTTCGTATGTCAAGTAAACATATTAAAATTTTGCCTTTGTGACTATTTGAATATTTAAAAAATCCAAGAAACTTTTTTTTTTTATGTTTTTAATTTTAGTTTTATTTTGTTCCTTATTTCTTTCTAATACTCAGAAGGGGCTTTTTGTTGAGGGTTTTCTGCTTTTGTTCTGCTCTCATGTTTTTGCTGCTAATACAACAGTGATTGAAATGATAGATCATGTAGTTTTGAACATGTTTGTGCGCATGCATGCCGTTTGGCCTCTATTTCGTAACCCGTCCGCGTCTGGCCTTGAACACGTGGCGCTGTGACACCTGTGGCCGGTTTGAGGTTTTCTCCTGGTGTTTGAGCGCAGGCCGGACGCCTGTGCATTCAGCTTCTATCAGCTCTGCTGGGGAAGAAAATAGACCTGGGCTCTCGTCCAGAATCGCAGGCCCGTTTTACAGCCTGTGTAGAAAACAGAGCTGATCTATCAGCTGTCACAATGCACTTTATCTGTAGTTTGCTCTCCTGCGATAGAAACGAGCGCTTGTTTGCGTTTGATTTGTGATGACGTGCATGTGAACGCGTTACATAATCAGCTTCACCCGTGCAATGACGGCTGTCATGTTTTAACCCTCATAATGCATTCAAAATCACACTCTGGGTCCGGACGCAAAATATTTACTTAATATTTTTCAACTAAAACCATATTTTATCTGATCAGCAACCTCTAATTAATGAGTAAATGTGAAGAAATTTATAAATGATTATTATTTTTTAGCACTTAAAAATTAAGAAATTATTTGAAATTTCTAATATAAATGAGTCATTTAATTTTTATTGTATTCTATGAAGTATATAAGAACATATAATTGGTCAATTACCAGTATTAAGCCCATTAGAATTAATGGAATTTAATTAAATTCCTTAGAATTTATAACTCCAAATTTAGAAAAGGAAGTATTTCTAACAAAACAACAATAATATTATTCATTATTATTATTAAATAAAGTTTCAAGCAAGCTTTTTCTTGCATAAACTTTCATTTTGAAATAGTTTTTTCCTGCTGCAGAGACTCATATTCATAGTTGGACATATTCAGTCCCAAAAGATACGGGGAAAAGACAGAATAGAATTTACAAACGTCTTTTTTACAGTAATATAGGAAAGTATTTTTGACACCTAATGGTACTCCATACATATCTGGTTCAAAAATGACCTGGATGTGAAACATGACGTTTTTAACATTTGCAAAGTTTTGCTCTTTCACTAAAAACTTTTTTTATTTTTATTATGCATCTATTCCGGGTCAAAGTGGACCTGATTGCATTGAGTGTTGAAACCTGTGCCTCGTCAGGTTTTGATTTAATTAGTCACCATTGAAACAATCAAAGGAGGTGGTAATTAACATTAATCCGTGAGCTTGTAAAAGTGAACTGCCTCGTTTCTCCACCTGTCGTGACACGGCCGATCTGCATGAACACTCAGCATGCTTGTTGCATCATGGGTAATTAATGCGCTTCTTTGACCCACATTGGGTTCGCTCCTCGCTCGAAACACTCGTTTACTGAAAGGAAAGGCCCTGCTGTCCGGCTCGAGTGGGCAACAAGTGGCCAGTTGTTGGTCTGAATTCCTCCGACTGCTGTTTACCTTCTCCTGCGTTTCTCTGGAGTCGTTCCCTTGGGTCGCTCGTTTATCCCGCCGCTCACATAGCTGGCATTCCTTCCCAGCATTCCCCAGAAAGAGGGTTTAGCTGGAGGGAAGAGGTGGAGACGGGCCTGTCTCTCTCTTTCTGCCACGCTCCAGTCTTTCTGCTCAAAATGGCCTCTTGCTTTGAGTTGAGCGTCACTTCTCTCTAATGTACCACTCAGATGCAGTGCCAAAGGAGAGTTTAACTCTTGGGTTTTTTTTTTTCATTTGCAAAATATCTCAGTTTTGTGGATATTTGACTAATTTGTCTGAAACCATAAACTCTTCCATGCAGAAACACACTGGAATGAGAGATGTGCCACCATGCTTTATAAATAAAAGATCTTTATAATGTTCCGTAATGCATTCCTGACAACTAAATTCACTGTACTGCAAAAATTATTACATTTTTATATGGAATTATTATAACACCCACAAATTTTAAAAATAATTATACAAAGCTTATAATATAGCGATTTGCAGTTTTATGCACAATTTTTATATTTATTTTTAGCACATTTATATTTTATTGGTATACTTCTGTTGCTAATACAGTGGTTTTAAATGAATGCTGTAAAAAACTAAAGGAAGCAATGGCAAAATTATTATTTTTTGTATCCATTATCATTTTTACCATAATTGTTTTGCTAGCACGAATCCTATTACTATTTTAGTTTGTACTTGTATGAATGACACACATTTACAAGCTTGTGTTTTGTAGAATTACGTGTCCAAATCCCGTGATTTGTGTTTGTATGCATTTGTCCCTCCACTGTTATGTGTGTGTGTTTGTTTGTTACAGTAGTTCTTTGTTTTACGTTTTTGTTCTGTGAAAAACCAAAAGCACCAAAACAAATCTGGACTTTTTTCTTTTGCAATTAAATTGATTTGTATGTATTTTTTATTTTGTGTGTCTGTGTATATACATGCACATATATATATATATATATATATATATATATATATACACACACACACACGTATATATGTTTGTATATGTGTGTGTGTGTGTATATGTATATATTTATGCATGTGTCTGTGTGTTTAATTAGGTCATAATTGTGTGTAAGTGCTCACTCAGGCGTGTTTCAGTCCGTGGTTTGTTCTCTGATCTCTCACAGATTGCTAAAATGGGCGGAGAGCAGATGCAGCATCTGAACAACTCGTCTCCGGTCGTTGATGCCTCGCTGTACGGCTACGGAGGGCAGAAGCGCTCACTGGATGAAGGAGGTGCTGGGGTTTTTGTGCTTACAGTTGTCTGAAATGATTAATTGTCAATATGAGTTTTGTCAGCAGTGTGCGATCAGTTACGGCCGATGTCGTCTGAGTAATACAGTAGATAGGACAAATGCAAAGTAACTCTGAGGTTAAAATCAATGCAGGACTTCATGAAGCATTGACCTTTGACGGCGTTTTTCTGCACGAGCTATTGATTGGTACTTCTGTTCTTGAACTGCTTGCGAAAGAGATGGCTAACGTCAGAAACGGCGAGTGTGAGAGACATTTGAGGAAGTGAAAGCTGGTTTTGTGGCCGCAGAAACACCATCATAGAGGCAAAGAAACACTGTGATTCAAACGCATCATGGTCAAAAACTGGGCTTAAAGTTAAAATCTGTGGAGAATTATTATTTTTCAGTTATTAAAGCAGTTATTTTTATTTATTTTTTTCTGGCCCAAATTGTTACTAAAATTTGAAAGGACAGCTTTATTAAGTAGCTTGGAATAATATATATATATATTTTTTTTTTTCCTAAGAAAAAAAAAAAATCCCCAAAGTTATATTAATTACATATGCCTCTTATTTTCTTTACTTTCACTTCATGGCATTTTAAATTGAGTATTTTCGTGTTGCATGAATGTCTAACTGAAACCAGCATAAATACAAACAATATTAAAAGTTCCAGTGGAGTGGATATTAAAAGATATTAAAAATAAAGACTCTTCTGCATAAGTCTGGTGAGTTTAGACCTGCAAATTAATGTAGTTATTCATATTTGACTAATAGAGGATGTAAACGTCACGAATCTCACCAAATCATGGCTGTCATATTTTAACATTTTGATATTGATTATTTATTTGCAATTCATTGAATGTCTAAAACTTTTTGTTAGATAAGTGAATAATGATAATTAACAATGAACTCAATTTACTGTATTTATACTATTACATTTTTAATTTTTGATTAATATTTAATCTATTTAATTGTTAACTATTAACTTTTAAACCCCAACATTTTATCAGAGCATTTCTATTGTCTCAAAACTTGAAATATAATAAATTAGTTATGACAGTATTTTTAAATGTGCTTTTTGAACATTTGCGTATTCTAAGATTTGAAGTTTCTTCTGCCAGACTGTAATATGATGCTCTGTGTATTTTTCAGTAATAAACACATGTATTTTTCCCTTCTGTTTCTGTGAAGTGGCTAACCAGCTCGGAGCGATGGTACATGGTACAAGGTGAGCGCTTTCATTCATTCAAACTCTTATATTGTGCTATTGCACATTGTACTTTTAGATTAATACGTGCATTTCTATGCACAGCTGTAATGAATGTGTTATGTGATTGTTTAGGGCTATAATAACAGAAGACTTCAAAGTGCCTGATAAGATGGTTGGATTCAGTAAGTACTGTGGATCACTTCATAAAACACATAGTTTTCATATGGATTTTGCACAAACATTTGAGCTTTAGTAGTCTTTTCTTAGTATGCACACAATTTTTGGCCTTTTAGAAGCTGAACTCTGTATATTTATTTGATTATTTTCTTTAATAAGTAGCATGCATGCAGTTTTTGGCCTGATATAAGCTGATCTGTGTGTGTTTCTTGTCCGACAGTCATTGGACGGGGCGGTGAACAGATCACAAGAATTCAGCTGGAATCCAACTGCAAGATCCAGATCGCTGCCGGTACGTTCTGATCCGATTACAGTCCTTCATCTTCTGGTTTTCTGCTTCCATAAACCTCAAGTTTGTCTCGTTTGATCTCGTTGACTTTATTCCTCAAAGACCTCGAGAGAACTCTGAGAGTGAGGTGAATGTGGCGTGACGTTTACAGCAGGCCAGATTTTAAGATGCCACTGACTGCATCTGTCTAATGTTGATTTATATTTGATTATAAATGTGAGAAAAGCAACACATCTGTCTTTCCTGAAGCTCAAACAATTCGATTCAATTCCGAGGGAAAACAAGAACTGATGAAATATAAACATGCAATGGAAAAAGTGTCTGCAAAATGCCTAAATGAAAAAAAAATTGTATAATAATGAAAATATTAAAATATTGTATTAATAATGATAATTAATAATAATAAAAAAAATTATATATGATAAATTATGCAATATTATAGTGATATTTAGATATTTCATTAATAAGTATACGTTCTAATCATACATTTGAGAATATTATTGATGCATACAATTTAGTAATTGTTGATTTTATAAATAAAATATAGTAATGAAACTATAAATATTCTAATAAAACAAATGTTAATATTCAATACATATTTAATTAATAATTATAAATTATAATATACATTTGAGAAATTATTTTTGATGCATATTCTTGATTTTAATTTATAATAATTTGTGACTGCATTTATGCTAAATTTTGAAATTATCCTTGTGTATAAATGTAAATAAAATTTAAAGAAAAATAATATAATAATTAAACTATTTAAATATTATGATCAAATGTGTAATAAATATTATATCGATATATAATATATTTGAGATTTTTATTCATAATTGATTTTTAATTTATAATAATTTCATTTTTGCAAAATTATCTTTATTAGATCTGTGTCTATTTGAATAGACAGTTGTATTTCTAGAATTGAAATTCTAGTTGAATTTATGCAAACAAACAAATAAAAAAAACACTCTGTAATGGCATTGTTTGGGTGCTTTTCTTACCAAACAGTGCCATTTATTATGGTTTTAGTGATCAAGATGAATGTATAATGAATGTCAAAGCGTTTGATCCATCTGTAGTCATAACTTCATTTATTGCTAATATTGTTGCAGTATCCAGAGAGAAAACGAACTCTGAAGCTATTACGATCTAGAAGCTGACGTCACATTAGCCATGTAGCGCTAACATTAGTATGATTGCGAAATGCCCACGAAAAAGTGAGCTGAACAGCAGCTCCTCGTTTGCCCACAGTCTGTTGTGTATTTTTTGGTTTCTAATTTGTCGCTTGCAATTATTTGTCATGTCACCCCCACAGACAGTGGCGGTATGATGGATAGGCCTTGCACCCTGACTGGGACCCCAGAAAGCATCGAGTAAGAATGCACTGCCCTCTTTAGCGCCACAGCTTAACCCTTGAGCACAAACACAACACTTTCAGGTCTATTAGTGTCAGAGTGCACCGAATGAGCGCCAGTCATTTGTCTGCTGTGGTTCGTGTTCGGCAGGCAGGCCAAGCGGTTGCTGGGGCAGATCGTGGACCGGTGTCGGAACGGACCGGGCTTTCATACTCAGATGGACGGGAACAGCGCCATCCAGGAGATCCTGATCCCGGCCAGTAAAGTCGGACTGGTCATCGGGAAGGGAGGCGACACCATCAAACAGCTTCAGGTTGGTTTGTTAATTCTCTAACATTTGCTGCCACAAGTCAATCTTTATTTGTATATATTGTGCTCAGTTTCACAAGTTAAAATACTTCCAATCAAAGCCACAGCAGAACTGTTGAGCGTCTCCGTTTTGTTTCATTACTGAATGTATCCAGTTTTAACAAATCAAGTGATTCAATGACTCATTCATAGACAGACAGACAGTCATTTGCTTTGTTTCTGAAAGACTCGCCTATTTGAATGAACTGAGTGAGTCAGTGATACAATGACTCATTAGTAAAGACAATCACCTGCTTGGTTTCTATGGAAGCATAAGTGTAGCTAGATTCAATTTTAAATGTAATATGCAAAATGGCTGTGCAATATGTAAAATGGGAATGTATTTCTGTATTTAAATTTACATTTCCCATACATGCGTGCGACATTTAGTGCAAAATGAAAATTCAATTATAAAATTTAAATTTGCCATTTTCTACACTAGTTTTAATATGCAAATTAAAAACATTTTAACGCTTTATAACTTGCAAAATGAAAATGTAGTACTCAACTTGATTAGATATGTTACAAAATAACTTTTTTTGGGGGGGGGTGTCTCAGTCATGCAGTTAAATTGATGTGCAATTAATTCGATTATTTAGATTAATTAATCTGAACATCATGCAACTAATTATATTAAAAAGTAACATTTTGTAAATGAATGTTGTCTGTCCACAGGAGAGAACAGGAGTAAAGATGATCATGATTCAGGACGACCCGATGCCCACTGGATCAGACAAACCCTTGAGAATCACTGGAGACCCTTATAAAGTTCAGGTCTGTCTGTCTATCACAGATACAGTCACAGATCCACAGCATATGTGTGACCCTGGAGCACAGAACCAGTCATAATGGTCCATTTTTTTTTTAAATTGAGATGTAAACATCATCTGAAGCTGAATAAATGCGCTTTCCATTGATGTATGGTTTGTTATGATAGGACAATATTTGTCTGAGATACAACTATTAGAAAATCTGGAATCTGAGGGTGCAAAAAAATCTAAATTTTGATAAAGTTGTCCAAATGAAGTTCTTAGCAATGCATATTACTAATCAGAAAAGCAGTTTCGATATATTTACGGTAGGAAATTTACAAAATATCTTCATGGAACATGATCTTTACAAGTGGTCGACCCGATATTTTTTTTGACAGCTGATACCGATATCTTGGAAAGCAGGGTGGCCGATATAAAGCTGATATAATTTTATTTATTTGAATTCATATTTAAGAAATTTGAAATCATTTGAAAATGGATTAAAAAATAAATGTGTAAAATAAACATACTTTAGATGACAAAGCATTTTTCACAAATAAATATTTAATAAAAATATAATTAAAAAGGAAGTAAACACTGTAACTAACAGGGCACTCAGTATTCTGGGAAGTTTGTGTGCATTGGGAATCATATTATTTTCAAATAAAGCCAAGGTAACTCATTTTACATACAGCACACAGTGAAAATGACATGAATATGACAGTGGGCAAATGCATAAAGCGCAGCATAATTTGAAATCACAAGATTAAAGTTTAAAGCATTCAATTCACACCGATAGTCAGGCAGTGAATACGCGATCATGGAGAATATACATGCACAACTGGATTCAACTAAATTTGCAAGGTTTTTGAGATTTAAATGTTCATTAGATTTTCAAAGATTTGTTTAAAGGATATAAATGCATATTTGCTAAATGCTGACAGCAAACAAGCAAGTATTATAATGTTTACCTTTCTATTACTAATAATATAAAAGCGTTTGTGTTAATACTTTTTTGTATACTTTTTAATTCCTTTGTTTAACAGTTCTATCTGATTATTAGACAGAAGAGAATGTGAGTGGCGTCAGAATAAAAGTCCGGCCAAACAGAAAAACTTATCGGCTGACACCGATATTTGAAAAATGCCAAATATCGGCCGATATATCGGCCTTGGAGAGATATCGGTTGACCACTAATCTTTACTTAATTTCCTAATGATTTTTGTCATAAAAGAAAAATGGATAGTTTTGACCCATACAATGTATTGTTGGCTATTTCTACAAATATACCCCAGCGACTTAAGACTGGTTGCGTGTTCCAGCGTCACAAATGATGTTTGAGCTGCATGTCTGACTCTGAGTGTGTGTTCTGTACAGCAAGCACGGGAGCTGGTGGTGGAGATCATCAGGGAAAAGGATCAGGGAGATTTCCGGAGCGGTCGCAGTGACTTCGGCTCCAGACTGGGCAGCAGCATTGATGTAAGAACACGTTCAGCTCTGGCTTCATTTAGAGCTGCGATGAAGCCGGAAAGGCCACGTGTTTTGATTGTTGGTTTGCTCATGCAGGTGGCAGTGCCCAGATTCGCAGTGGGAATCGTCATTGGCAGAAACGGGGAGATGATCAAGAAGATTCAGAATGATGCAGGAGTCAGGATCCAGTTTAAGCCAGGTCAGTGGTCACAAACCTTATGTTTGTGCAGCTTTAACATGCATGGCCAGATACTGATGAATTAGACACCCCTACATCTCGTAACAAAGAAAGGTTTAATATCACCTAATGTATTGATGCTATCAACTGTATTGCACTTTATCAGTCAAATGTGAAAAGTATTAGTTTTAACGACATGAAGTATTCAAAATGCATAATTTAGTTTACAGTCTGCAAAGAGTGGCAAAAGGGTAAATCATGATTAGACAAAATAATGTCTTCAGAATCATTCATGCATGTGAAAAAGGGCTGAAAGTTAAATAGATTCTGTCAGGATTCTGATAGGAATCATGTCTTCACCTTATATATGAAGAGTTTATTTGCAAAAACAGACAACTCCATTTTTACAAATTTTCAAAAATCATGTTTTTTATTATGTTTTCATTGTGTTTTGTGCAAGTTAGCTGTTTTTTGAAGTTATTTTTTAACCTAGTCAAAATAACCCAACTGCAGTTTTGATTGAGATTAATTGAAAAGCACATTGAAAAAACATGATTTTTGAGAATTGTTAAAAACTAGTTATCTTTTTTTGCAAATGAACTCTTCATATGATTCTCAGAAGCAAAACTGCTACAAAATGCATCATTTAGTGAGAAAGTGAGATGTATGAGAGCAAAACAGGCATGGTTTTTGAAATCAGCGGTGCAAGTTATTAAGAAACAAGTGAAGATTTCTTTTAGCAAATTCTGCTCCACATTGCATCGTCAGAAACAGAAAATGACGCTTGTGCTCTTTCTCATTCATGTGTTTCTTTATCACACTAATGTGTCAAGAGCTTCAAGTTGTACTGCTCTTTTTGTAATTATTTTATAGTTAAATGGTGACGTAGTCAAAAAAATAGTGACTTGTTGATTTTTGCATTGTAAAATGTAGACTGGTTTACTGCATTTCACTTTATTCAAACACATTTTTGTGGATAATTGGGGATCCATAATATATATTAAGAATCATGGTTTATTTTATAGTTTCTAATCATGCAGTCTGTTTTACTATTAATGTTTTAGTGTTTTACCTTCCTGAAATTGATTTGTGAAGCACTTTTTACAATACAAGACTTTCCAGAGCAGCTTAACAAAAAATAAAACCGTAAAACAGGAAACGATGAGCAATGTTTGCATGCAAATGCACCTGAAGTCATGCATCAGTATGCAGTTTTGCAAACTTTTTTGCCATTACCTGCATAGTGCATGAGTTTAGTTTGTTATTTTGTGAGTTTAGTTTGTGTCTCAGCTGCTCCTGCTGTAGGAGGTGTGTTTGATTTATCTGAACCTGTGTGTGTTTCGGGACGATGCTGCTGAGCTCAGGTTAGGGCATGTTGGGACGCACTCGTTCACACAAATCTCTTAAGACTGTAGAGGACCAGCAGGATCATTGACGCGTTAAGAAGTTTATGGGGATTAATATACTGTTCTCTCACATGTTTACTGCCTGCTTACAATCCCATGAATATTCATGCTGTTCAATTCATTCACACTGAAACTGAACTGAAGTAGCAAACAAGGTGCAGAATCAGGAAGGAGAATTCAATGGAAATAGTTCATTAATCCTGCTGTATAGTGTAGTTTTTAATAAACATGGTTATGCATGTATGGACTTCCTTAAACATTAGATGATTTTAATGTTTTTAAATATAATTTTACTTAAACAATGAAATGGATCAAATTGAATTTTGTGCACCATGATGGAAGAATGCATGAACAGATTTAAACTTGAATGTCATTATTTATTAATGATAACATATTTAAATAAGTTATCTGAAAACCGTAACACTTTACAATAAGGTGTCATTTGTTAATGTATTAACTAACATGAACAAACAATGAACAATGCATTTATTACGCTGTTTATTAATCTTTGTTAATATTAGTTAATGAAAATAGTCGTTTATTGTTTATTCATGTTAGTGCATTAATATGTCTAATTAGCAGAGAATTATATTCTATGCATCGAGTAAATTAGACATAATTAGTTTTATGTTTAATTAAAGACAAGTTAACCCTGTAAACCCTGACAAAAAAATCTAATTTTTTGAAATGGACATGTTTTTGATGATTTAGAAATTCACATATCGGTGTGATAGAGTAGTTTTGTAGGGTTAAAGCTGTGTAAATGAGCTGTAGTTCTTGTGATCTCCGGATCTGAACTCATAAAGCCGGATCCGTGTCTGTTTCAGATGACGGGATCAGTCCGGACCGGATCGCTCAGGTCATGGGTCAGCCGGACCGGTGTCAGCATGCGGTTCACCTCATCAACGATTTGGTCCAAACTGCACAGGTACGTCTGGAACATCATCTCTCACTGATGATCATGAAACAGGACTGAGGAGAATGCAGTTATATGAGCCTCAAATTCAAGAAATGACCCCCAAAAAATCACCCTCTTATATTTATATCATATGATCGAGTTCAGCAATATCACACGGGCAAGATGCTGCTTTTTCCCCAATATCTACACCATTGTGAATGTCATATTGATTTATACAATGGTTAGGTAAATAAGTAGTTAATATTACATTTTAGACACAATATGTGTCTCTGCAGCACAAAAGCATGACTATAAGTAACACAGGTATGTTTGTAGCAATAGCCAACAATACATTGTATGGCTCAAAATTATACATTGTTTGTTTCATGCCAAAAATCATTAGGATATTAAAGCTGCAGTCCGTAACTTTTTTTGGTTAAAAATGATCTGAAATCAATATTTGAGCAAGTCCATAACCAGCCAGTGTTCAAAACTGTCACCTTCAGCCCGATTCACAACGGTTAGCTTATAATAATGTTTTCTAATCTGAGTGGTACGGGTAGGTTTCCGCAGGAGATTCAAGCATGACTCTGCATCATTACGTCACGTCTGTAAACATAAAGACGTTGTCCCGGATAGTAGACTATATCACGTGAGGATCCTGCAGGTGACGGATCGTTTATAGGTTTTCCTCACAGCAGCTGGAATAATTAAATGGATCATTTTGATGGCGGATTGTAATCCAGAAAGGATTGTGTTTATGAAACACATGTGAATGAAATTATATTCGAGTTTTAAATGTGCTTCTGATTACAGAGAGCCTGGGATTACAGAAGATTTGTGTTTTAAAGAGAACCAGTTCGTAGGAAGAATAATTTGCTTTTTGGGTTAAAAGAATGTCTTAATATGAAATTCGAATGGCATGACAATTAGATTAGACTATTGAAATTGAAATCTACACGCTAATACATACTTCATACTCGTAGTCACGCAATGCTTGTTAACATTAATAATTTGAGAATAACGTATAACAATAATAATATGCACGGTTTGATGTGACATGAGCTAACTGATCGTTAGATTTAATCACCATTGGTAGCGCGATTTATAGTAAAGCTTTTTTCCTCAGTTGGTCAGAACAAACGTGGCTTGTTACTTGTTCAGATGACTATCCGGAGAAAAGTCTTATTTGGGTCATCTATTCCAAGCTAGAATCTGTGATTACTAGGATTCACACCGGTGCGGTGACTGACTGCCACACATTCACCTCAAAACATTAGATTCATCTGCTTTGGAGCCATGCCGGAGCACAACCCACGCAAGCTAGATAATTCTGCAAGTAACTGCAATTACAGGTTTTCAAACAGAGATGGCGACAAAGAGGCAAAACTTACGGACTGCAGCTTTAAGTAAAGATCATGTTCCATGAAGATACTTTGTAAATTTCCTACTGTAAATATATGAAAACTTCATTTTTGATTAGTAATATGCATTGCTAAGAACTTCATTTGAACAACTTTAAAGGAGATTTTCTCAATTTTTTGCTCCCTCAGATTCCAGATTTTCAAATAGTTGTATCTCAGCCTAATATTGTCCTATCATAACAAACCATACATCAATGGAAAGATTATGTATTCAGCTCAATGTATTCAGATGATGTTTAAATCTCAATTTCAAAAAATGTACCCTTATTACTGGTTTTGTGGTCCTGGGTCTCACACATTGTCCGTTTTTGCCTAATTTTGACAAAAGAAATTCAATCAAGCCTCTGATCAACACTCAGTGGTGTTTCGTTACTGAATGAATCCACAGTTTTGAATGATTCAAGTGAATGAATCAGTCATTGGAGCAAATCGGTTGAGTGATTGATTCAAAGACTCACTCATTAAGATAGTGACTCGTACTGGCGCTTTTAGTTTCATATTTAGAGCGTCATCCACTAAAGTCATTTCATATCTTGTTCATTATAAAATTTATTTATTATGCAATGTTGAATCATATTTATTTCTAAAGCAATTTTTTTGTAATGTCTATTCATGCTTTTCTTATTTAACACAATGACTTTAAATGATCTTTTGGAGTCTAATTTCTCAGCCAGAGTTGATGTGCAATTAATTAATTACACGTCATGAATGAATTAGATCAAATATTTTAATGGCTTGTCTGTTTCCGCTCAGGAGCGTGATGGGTTTGGAGGCCCGGTTGGACCCAGAGGTCGCGGCAGAGGTCGCGGTGATTGGAACATGGGAACTCCTGGAGGCCTGCAGGAAGTGACCTACACAATACCAGCTGATAAGTGCGGCCTCGTGATCGGGAAAGGTTAGGACTTCATCTGCATTCAGCCATTCACAGACACGTTTATTAAAGCAACGTTACAAACAGTACATAAGGCGTTTCATTTATTATTGTATTGGAAAGTTGTATTGGATTTAATTTAGGAAACAAACTGGAGTCAGTTTTCTGAAATGTCACCGTGTATAAATGACCCTTATAAGTGTTCACTCTGTAGGGAGCTTTTGAGCTCTTCGTTGCAATACAATGGGGTTAAACATCTTCTGGGTGGTCTGAAACACCGCTGTTCATCCGATGAGTGCTGCTCTGTTCATCGCTGAATGAAGCGCTTGACATTCACACTTTTTCGTTTTGAGCTTAAGTGCATAGCAGGGTTATTATCATAAATTAAAATCATAAAAACATTTTTATTACTTGGGGGGGGGGGGGGAACATTAAGATACAAATATTTAAAAAGCCTTCAGCTAGAACCTCAAAGTAAATGAAAATGAGAAAACAAATTTAAAGATAATACAGACTTAAACTAAAATGAATAAAAATGACAACACCTAACAAAATTACAAAAATTTCAACTAAAATAAAAAGTAAAATCAAACCAAATAATTAAATTAAAATTTTATTTCAGTTAGTTGCAGAGGCAACATTTCTTGTTTTAATTTTGTTTAAGCTGAAGTGCTAAAATAAATAAAATTAAATTAACTAAAACCTTATAAAAGACATTATTTTTTTAAAAATGACAAAAACAATTAACTTAAAAAAAAAAAAATTCATTTAAGTTTGAAGTACTAAACTAAAACTAGATAAAAGTAATAAAAAATAGTTTTTATTAATAAAAATAACAAACACAACGACAAAACGAAATTAAAATATATTTTTTTTAAATGAGTTAAAATGTTTACAAAAAGTAAATTTTTTTATTTTTTTCCTGGCGTTTAGGAATATTATGTTTAGACACTGAATTATGAATGCAAATGATTTAAGTTATAGTGGTTGTCAGAATACTTCATCACTGGTTGCTTGTTAGTGTAATGGCACTTCAGAATGCACATGTGATTTATCTGTCCACATCAGCCACCAGATCAGCTCCAGATTGGTTTTGCATGAATTATCCGGTGGTATTGAGCAGGTTTGCGTTCTCAGACCCGACGGGCCGTTGGCTCTGACCTCAGTGTGAGACACGCATCTCATTGTTAGACGCTCTTTTCAGTGCGACTTGAAGACCACCAGTAGCAGCGTCTCACGCTTTAACTGAATCGGTCCGTCCGTGAACTCCGCGCTCGGCTCTTTATCCGCGCCTCTGTCTGATGCTGGAGCTCATAATGGCTTCATTAATGCAGCGGTTAAATTTGTGTGACAATGGCGTACTGGCCCAGCTCAGTCCATCGTCCCCGGCGCGGGAGGAGTGGTTTAGATGAGCGTTTTCAGCCCGGGTCACTCCGGGTCAAACCGCCTGGATGAGTGAACAAATGTTCAGACATCACTGAGTTTCCCTTTACCAGGCTCTTGTGTGTTTATACACCAGCCGAGCTGTCGCTGCTGTTGTCCCTGATATTTCTGATTGGTTTAATTTTTAATATTAATAAGTTGTTTAGCAAGCAGTTGTTTTGCACTGTCCGTGATGTTTCTAGTTGTTTATGTATTTATTTACTTATTTTACTTTATAAATTTTTATTATTTATTTTTATTTAACTGGTGTTACGGTGTTTTGCACCTGTATGTTTTACATTCGTCTATCTGGTTGTCTTTTGTTAATTAATACATTTTTTATTTTTTGTTTAGCTGATGTTGAGGTGTTTTGCACCTGTGTTTTTATGTTTGATTATCCCTGGCGTTTTTAACTGGTTAAACCATGAATACTAGTTAAAACTCCCAGTTGTTCAAGTTTCAAACAGCATATATTGCATGTGACGGATCTGTGTGAGAAACAGAGCTTGTTAAAGGATGGTGTTCATGTGTTTGTGTTCTGCTCAGGTGGAGAGACCATAAAGAACATCAACCAGCAGTCCGGAGCTCATGTGGAGCTGCAGAGAAATCCTCCTCCAAACACCGACCCCAACGTCCGGATCTTCTCCATCCGCGGATCTCCTCAGCAGATGGAAATGGCCAGACAGCTGATAGACGAGAAGATCGGGGTGAGTGATCAGCTTCTCAGGGCTTTCTGTTTGCAAGTGCATTTGGTGTAAAAGCGTTCAAAAGTTTGTGTGTGGGGGGGGGGGGGGGGGGGGGGTTAAAAAAGAACTCTTCTGCTCACCAAGGCTGCATTTATTTGATCAATGTAATGCATCGTTGATGAATAAAAGTGTTAATTTAATTCAAATAAATAATCATAGTGACCCTAAACTTCAGGCATATGGCCAAGTTGAGTTTATGTAGACTGTCCTCAGTCATTACTAACAGACTCTTGAGTGTTCAGTCCCTGTTAATGACTGATTCTGTTTCTTCCTCGTGTAGGCGTCAGGATTGGGAGGAAGCAGCAATTTTGGACTCAGTCCTTTTACCCAAGGACCAGCGACTCCTCATCAGAAGTGAGTCCCTTCCTTCCTTCCTTTATTTCCTCTCTGCCAGTGAGTTTATTCTGATCAAGAACTTCAGTTTCAGGTTATTTTTAGTCTGAGTAGATCAGAATATAGTTTCCCTCTGGGTTGATGTTTTGTCAAAACTAAGATTTGTAGTGCTGTCGGTTTAACACACAAATTTGGTGTGACTAATTATGGAAAAATATGAGCATAGATTCAAGATATGAGGCAAAAAAATAACCCTCTCATATTCATAGTTGAGCAATATCACATCAGCAAGAGTGCTGTTTTTCACCAATATCTGCAGCGCTGCAAATGTGATTTATACAACCGCTCAATAAACAAGTTAATATTGTATTGCATTTTAGATGCAATATTGTCTGCTTTTGCTAAACTGAGCAAACTGTTGAGCCTCTCTTTATCAACATGCAGCAGTGATTCGTTACCGAATGAATGCACATTTCTGAACAAATCGAGCGAGTCAATAATTCAACCACTCATTCGTTTGCTTTGTTTTTGAATGAATCAGCCATTTGAAGAAATCAAGCGAGTCAATGAATCACTCATTAAGACAGTGACTTGCTGCCACCTACTGGTGCTTTTAGTTTCATATTTAGAGCATCGTTTCATTTTTTTTTTTTTAAGTTTTCATATTCAATGTTCAGTAAAAAAATAAAAAATCACGCCTATTTATTATTATTTATACAATGTTGAATCAAAATGTTTATTCAACACTTTTATCATTTAACACAGTAATGACTTTAAATGTTCTCTTGGAGGGTTATTTCTCACCCAAATTTGACGTGCAATTAATTAATCTCCACCTCCCATAAATAGTGAATTAGAAATCACTTGATAGTGCCAAAGATCTGATGCACTGAACCTCACGAGCATGTCTAATTCTTCATCAGAAGCGTTCAGATGAATCGTTTTCGTGTGCATCAGTGTGTTTCAGACCGGGTTGATTATCTGCGTGTTCCTGTGGAGTGTTTGCAATGCTGATGTTGTGTTTGTGTTTTGTGTGTTAGTGGTCCGCAGACGTTCATGACTGGAGGTTGGGGAACCACGTACCAGACATGGCAGCCTCAGAGCCAGCAGGACCCCAGTAAGATTTACTTTAAGCATCGCTGTTTCTTCCTGAGGAACAGCACTTTCCTTTTAGATTCATTACATTTTGCTAATTTCAGGTCACAATGGATCTCAGACCGGCCAGATGGACTATTCCAAAGCGTGGGAGCAGTATTATAAAAAGCTAGGCAAGTGCCTCAGACACTTAGCTGCGTTCCTTCTGTGTAAACATCCTGAAGGTTTGGGGGAAACGCTGGGACTTTTAAAGGACGCGGCTGAGAGCGTTTTATTTGCCCGACTAACAATTTTGGGATGGACTGGAATTCTGTTGTTTTTCATTACTCGTCCGGATAAAAGCCTCAGATCAACTTTTGTTGTTTGACACAACAAGCCCAACAAGACGTGATCCGTTATTGACATTTACAGCGTTATAACAGTAGAAGTCTTTGCACTTTGTTTGTTTAATTTTTTTTTTATAAAAAAATTGCAATCGGGATTTAAAATGCCATTTAAAAAAATAAATGTTGTTTTGTGCTTGCTTATAGGGTTAGGCCAAAATTTTGAGATTATATATCAATATGACTATAATAATAATAATCATAATAATTATAAAATATAAAAAAAATTAAAAAGAAATATTGCGAATGTAATATTTCACTTTAAAATTAAAAACATAGTATTAGAAAAATATTAATAATGCATAATTGTAGTCTATTTTTAACTGTAAAATACACCACTAATATTTCTGACTGTCAAATTTCTTGATTTTCAATCGTTGAAAACATTCAAACTTTTACTCTGACGCCGGAGCTCTTCAAACTTCTCTTTCTTTGACGAGGGCTTCGTTATAAGTTTGTGAAGATGGTTTGCGTGTGTTTTGTTCCCAAATGCACGTGAGTTACTCGGAGCATTATGCAGATGGAGGTCGTGTGAATCATTTTCTGTGCCGAGACGCTGAAATCATGATCATGAGCTGCTGCTGTGTAAATGAACACAGTGCCACGGATCGCTCACTGTGCATATATTTGTTTAAATGAATTGCAGTCTTATGATTTCAGTTCTATTCTGACTAATCATGCAGCTGTAGTTGTAAGTGATGTTCCTGGATCAAACCGAGACTGAGTTTGCGTGTTTTGTCTGTGCAGGTCAACAGAACCAAGGCCAGAGCAGCGGCTCCGACTATAGCAAAGCATGGGAGGAGTATTACAAGAAACAGAGTAAGAACATCTGTCCTCATGATGTCAGTCAAACCCAGCTGGACTTCAGTGTTCTCATCCTTCTGTGTGTGTGTGTGTGTGCAGCTCAGGCCGCCGGTCCTGGATCTCAGCAGAGCTCTCCTCCAGACTATAGCGCCGCCTGGGTGGAGTACTACAGACAGCAGGGGGCGTATTACGGCCAGGGACAAACGCAGGCTCCCGGCCTCCCGGTAATAAACACACTCCACCAACACCGTCACCTTTATGTATCATATAATGTTATCAACATACAGTACCGGTCAAAAGTGTGCTAGGATTAAGATGTTTTTGGAAAAAAAGTCTCTTCTTTTTGCTGAATTTAATTTAACAAATTATGAAATATATTTGATTTAAAATGTCTGTTTTCTATGTGAATGTGTTAAACTAATTTATTTCTGTAATCAAATCTCAGTTTTCAGCATCATTACTGCAGTCTTCAGTGTCACGTGATCCATCAGAAAATATTCTAATATACTGAATTACTGCGGAATTATTAATGTTGAAAACACTTAAAATTAATTTCTTCTTTTGTTAAAGGACGCGTTGAATTGGTCAGAAATGAGAGTAGTCATTTATAATGTTGCATAATATTTCTATTACAAAAAAATGCTGAACTTTCTATTCATCTGTGAATCCTGAAAAATAAAGTTTCCACAAAAATATTGTGCAGCACAACTGTGTTCAACATTAATAATAATCAGAAATGTTTGTTGATCAGTAAATCAGTATATTATTATGATTTCTGAAGATCATGTGACACTGAAGACTGGTGTAATGATGCTGAAAATACAGCTGCAGATCACAGAAATAAATTACAGTTTAACACATATTCACATAGAAAACAGCTGTTTTAAATTGTAATAATATTTCAGAATTTTTACTGTATTTTTGATCAAATAAATGCAGCTTTGCTTCTCTTGCAAAAGTATTGCGTTTTCCTGGGAAACCTTGCAAAAGCACTGAAGAAGTTTTTCTTTCCACATCATATTTCCATTACAAAAGTTTCTCTCTTTCTTTTAAAAGAATACAGTTTTCCTCCTGTCTCCATATATTTACCATCACCATGTCCCTTTAGGGGCTCCGTAGAAGAGACTTCTTTGCAAACCATGAAAACGCATAATTGCGCATGTTTGTGGACCCTGACGCTGTGTTTTCTCCTCTCGCCCCGCAGGATCATTAAAGCGGGCGACTGCAGACCCTTTAGTTGAAGATTTTTGAATCACTGCGAGGAGGAAACAGACCTTTTGTAACAGAGGTTTCTAGATTTGCAACGCCTTGAAGACTTTTACTTTTTTTCTTAGTGAGAAACACTAGCTGTAGAATGACTTATATGATTTAAAAAGAGAACTATTTCTAAATCAGGACATCAAATTGTTACTAAATACTTGTGTACACCATTATTCGAATGGGCGATTTCCGGGATCCCTTTTGCACCGTTTCAGAGTTGGTTTGTTTTCTATTCTTCCTTTTTAATTCAACGATATATATATATAGATGTGTATCGCCAAAACGAACCCCGGAGTCGCGGCGTTTCATCGATCGATCGCGCAATATAATCTCTTATTTTTCTAGTTCTGTTGCAATAAAATGATCGTGGGCTTAGCAGTCTTGAATTCGTTATCGTTTCGTTTTGTCATGAAATGTTTTAAGAATGTGTACAAAATGTTTTCTCTTTTTTTTTTTTGCTTTTTTTTTTTTTACATAAAGCATTTTAATTCAGTGCGATGAAAAACTGTGATGTTTTTGTTACAGAAATATATGCTTTTGTTACACGAGAAACGCAACGACGTCGCCGGTCGCTTCCTGATGATGTAATTCCTCATGTACTTTGTATTCTGTTTTCATTGTCATTTTATTGTACTCTGGTTTAAAAAGGTGCAATATCTTATTTCATTTTTTTTTGGAAACAAAGATGGGTTTCTCTAATATTTTGACAGACGTTTAACTTGTAGATCTTAGGGGTTTTTTGTAGTCGTATGCAAATGTAACGGATAATTTTTTTATTACGGTGATCCGACGGGGAAAGGGGGGGTCTTGCGTATCGTGAGGTTGTTTTTTTGCCTTTGCTCTCTTGTAAAATGTATGTATGCTCAGATACTTGACTAAATACTTTATTTAAAAAAATATATATAATTAAATCAAAGACTTTTTTTGTCCTGCATTTTTACAGGAAAACTGTCCCTGTTTTTCTGTTCTGTTTTCATACTGAGATTTGTCAAAGATTGTGAATGTGTAATTTGAAATTTGATGTTGCATCTTGCTGACGGATGAGAAGTTTTATGTGTGTAGTTCTGTAAACTTCGACTTTAAAGCGTTCAAGACTGCTAAGCCTCTGAGAGCCTACCTGTGTATTAATTACTTGTAGTTTTTTATATTCTGAGTATTGGAATATCAAACGTTCTTGTCTTATTTGGTACCGCCGGTCTCTCTGACGCCCTACACTTCACCAGTACACACTGTGGACTCCTGTACAGTCCCAATCCCATCACTTTTTAATTCAGATTTTGCTTTCTACTCTGTGTGATCTAATATATGTATGATTGACTAGTTACAAATTGATCTAGTATTAACTTCATTGCTTAATGAAAAGGGATATTATAATTTCAAAATGTTTAATTTTAGTGTTTCTTTTCTTCCTCGTGTACAGGTAACCATGTATTAAAATGATCGAAAGACTACCACTTCTCGATGCCTCTTCTTTGCTCGCCAGCGTCCTTCTCAGAGAGATCTGCGAGGCTTGTTTGCTTTCTGATGTATTGTCTGTGTAACCTGTGATGGCACAAAGCATGCCACGTGGTGAAAAACAGTCACCAAAAATAAAAACGAGCTCAGTCCATATGAGATCAGGATGAGTTTGTTTCTTCATCAGATTGTCCAAACAGCTGATAAAAACATCACAATAATCCACACCACTCCAGTCCACCAGTTAACATCTGGAGAAGACCAAAGATGAAACATTCAGCATTAAAACATTTCATCTGATGAAGAAACAAACTCATCTCTATCTTGGATGGCCTGACTGATTTCAGCACATTCTCATTTATAGGTGAACTATACCTTCAATGATCTGAAGAACCTGTGTTCTTAAGAGCGTAGTGTAATGCATCTGGTTTGGTGTCTACTTTTATTGAAGCTCAGCTGTGTGTGTGTGTGTGTTTAGCGAGAAGTGGTTTGTGGGAGGATTCATTGGTCTAAATGGATTTTTAAACACAGATGAGTTTCCTTCTGCCCTCAGGCGTCAGAGAGAGAGAGAGAGAGAGTGTGTGTGTGTGTGTTAGAGAGAGAGAGTGTGTGTGTGTTTTAGAGAAGAGAGAGAGTGTGTGTGTGTGTGTGTGTGTTAGAGAGAGAGAGAGAGAGAGAGAGTGTGTTTTAGAGAAGAGAGAGAGTGTGTGTGTGTTAGAGAGAGAGAGAGAGTGTGTTTTAGAGAAGAGAGAGAGTGTGTGTGTGTGTTAGAGAGAGAGAGAGAGTGTGTGTGTTTTCGAGAAGAGAGAGAGTGTGTGTGTGTGTGTTTTAGAGAAGAGAGAGAGAGTGTGTGTGTTAGAGAGAGAGAGAGAGAGAGTGTGTGTTAGAGAGAAGAGAGAGACTGTGTGTGTGTGTGTGTGTGTGTGTGTGTGTGTGTGTGTTTTCGAGAAGAGAGAGAGTGTGTGTGGTTTGTCTCCATTGTGTTGCATGTTTCTGTTTTGTCAGTGAATTTTCTCTATGGCTGTTAGTGGTGCACGTAATTATAATTAGGTGGTAATAATGTGTCTGATATCTAAACATATTTCAATGTATGAAAAGTAATAGTTTACAAATCTGGGAGGATGAATGATTTAAGACTGATTTTACCTGCTGGTGGTGGAATATTATTATTGCAAAGACGATCAGATTCAGGAGCCTGTGAGCATGACAGGTTGATTTATTCTGGGATTTCATTAAATATTTGCATTTCACATTTGTTTGTGATACTTTATACACTTATGTGATTCTTATTAGATCTTTAGTTTATTTAAATAGAATGAAATGGCATGACATTAACTCTGATGTAATGTTTGTTAATGGCTTGTTACTCTTAGTGAATATAAATCACACGTTCATGTGTTAGTGTTAATAGTCTTGGTGTCTGATCTCTCTGAGACATCTTTTGTGTCTGTCTTCAGTAGTTTCCCTGTTTTTGACGCCTCAAAGACTGACATGGATCACAATGGACAGAATCAGGGTTCAGTGATGATGCGAGTTTGTATGTAATGTTATATGAAGCTTTATAAAAAATGCCGTGTGAAAAAAGATACAATTCAGTTAATTTGACTAATTTCTCTGACTGAATCCTTCATTTAGTGACAATGTAAACTTGTATTCAGGTTTGGTTTAGAGTTACTTGCATGTAATTATGCATAGTTTATTGTTATTATAATAGTAAGTACATGTAAGACACCTTAAAATAAAGTATTACAAACTTCATTTCTGATTAGTAATATGCATTGCTAAGAACTTCATTTGAACAACTTTAAAGGTGATTTTCTCAATATTTAGATTTTTTTGCTCCCTCAGATTCCAGACTTGCTGAAAGGCAGCTGTTGAATGTGTTTTCTCAAACCCTGATGAATGTTGAATGAATGATCTCTGTTCCTCTGATGATCTCCAGTGTACTGTGGCTCATGGACGTCAAATCCTCAGAACAGCATGACACATTGATTTGCATCGAATGAAAGGGAACCTGCGGGATGAGAATGGAATAAAGATGTTCTCCTGCTGGAGGAAAGTGGGAAAATGCAAGTTTCAAACACTCCACCAATCCAGAGAAGAAAAAGCTCACAAAGCTGGAGTGCAATGGGCTTCATATGAGCACCAATAATTATTAATCTGCTTCCAGTCAAAAGAATAATGTGCAAAATGAGCTCAAGAGAAAAATACTCACGCATAATAACCTGTGTCACAAATTTACAATGTGAGACAATAATAGAGAAAGGCACATTGAACATTTACATTATTGCCTAGTTATAGAAATATATGTATTGTATGTTATGCATAAAATATTATATGTTCTTAGATTGTTTGATAAATATATTGTATAAACAATGCATATGCATTGAAATATAAAAAACCTAAACATTTATAGATAGAGCATAAAGCCTCTCTCTCTCTATACATAATATATATATGTGTGTGTGTGTGTGTGTGTGTGTGCATATACATATAGCAAATGTATAAATTATGCACATAATGACATACATGCATTTCATATTATATACTGTATATATATATATATATATATATAATCTAATATAGTAATTATATATTTTGTATAGTGTATAACTAGACACTGCACATCAAATAAAAATATAAATTTTATTATATAATATAAATGATAGAAAATATACTGTATAAATGCTATGAATACTGAAACTGAATAAATTTCATACTCTATATAGCCTACTGTATAAATAATGCACATGCATAAAATTGCATTACACTTATTCTTAAATATTCTTAGATTATTTCTTTAAATGCATATGCTATATGTATTACATAATGACACTGTATATATAGTCAAAATGTATATGCGATATAATTTAAGCACATTTAACTCATTGCCCACTGTAAACTTAAACAAGTTTTGTTGTAAAAAATTACATATTGAGACAAAAAAACTGCAGCAAGAGAAAGTGAGTGAAATGCAGAATAATTGTATGTCATGAGAGACTGTGTTGAGGTTAATAACAGCTGGTTAAATGTGAGGATAATTGCAGGCTGTGATGTTAATAGCCTCTGTACAGGTGTTGAGCCACTTATGCCAGATTATCTCTCAGTCTGTGTCTCTCTCTCATATCTGTCTCTCTCTCTCTCTCCTCACAGAGACAGAGTTTCTCATTGGGTGTGTGTCTTGAAGGAGTGGCGGGGCTCCTGCTGTGTGTGTGTGTGTGTGTGTGTGTGTGTGTGTAGGTGGGTCCAGGGGTCATTAATAACTAATTAGAGGCTCAGAGCCACACAGGCTCTATAAGTGGAGCCGATCCGTTCATCCCGCATCAGTCGCACTCAGACCCTGCGCCACAGCACTCATGGGTTCGGTTCTGGCGCTGAAGTCCAGGTTCAGGTCTCAGCTGTGTGAGATCATCACCTCTGATATCCTGCACAGTTTTCTGTACGGTCGATGGAGGAACGTGCTGGGAGAAACCCCGAGCGAGGAGCAGCAGAGAACCGCCTTCACCGCCGAGGCTCTGGCGCAGTCCTTCACCGGAGGTAACAGCACCGTATCCACCGACAACCTGCCGTGCTTTCACTACCAACACAACCACAAACCATAGAGTTCAGCCATGCAAACACAAACCATAGAGTTCAGCCATGCAAACACAAATTAACTGTGCTTTAGCTGCACTAACCATGCATTTGTGGAAAAAACTATGGTTAAAACAATGGCAATCAACACATTAAAAAAAACATGGTAACTTTAATAAAACCATGGTTAATTTTCGTAAGTGAACTGGTTGAAGAAGAGTATGAATTGAGGATAAGACATTTGTTTAATCAAGTCATCTTAATGGCTAAAAGTGTCCCAGTTTACCTGAATTCGATTATACGAAATCAACTTATTCATAAAACATTATGTTTTTAAAGTTTCAACCTGACAAAGATGAAATGATCAATGATACAATATCGATACATTTAAAGCAAGTGTTGATTTGTAGTTTTGGATCCTGTGTGGCTAAAATCACAAACAAAAAAAATTTTTAAATATGTTTTCATGATATTAGAATTATATTATTGTTGAATTTCAAATGCAGAGAAGGAAACAGCGTTTTTAAAAGTCAGATCATTTGCTTTATTATTGTAAAATCGTCCGAATAAAAGTTCTTGAGAAAGAGTTTGTAGTAAATGTGCTGTTGGCAGTGTTCTGTGTTTCTGTGTTTGGGTTAGTTAGTTTGAGAAGTGCTAGTTTGAGAAGTGTTAGTTTGAGAAGTGTTAGTTTGAGAAGTGTTAGTTTGAGAAGTGTTAGTCTGGTTTAGTTAGTTTGAGAAGTGCTGGTTTAGTTTAGTTAGTTTGAGAAGTGTTGGTTTGGTTTAGTTAGTTTGAGAGGTGTTAGTTGTTGGATTCTTTAATAAAGCACTGAATCGCGCAGTTATTTGTGAAACGCCTGCAGTGATTGAGGCTGGTTGAGCAGGATGTGTCTGGTCTCCAGGTTCGCTCTCGCTTCTTTCTCTCATTGAAGGCGTTGAAGGCGCTGATGACTGAATGAAGCGGCTTTAAATTCATTTGGTTAACTCTGTGCTTGACCTGAAGAAAGCTGTGCCGGATCTCTCCAGTAACGCAGCGTGAACGGCTCTTTCTGTCTCATTCAAGCAGATAATCGCTTTCCATCTTTTGTTTGCGAGATTCCTGCGTGTTTTTAAACAAGCCGTGGCTTCATTCTCTCACATGTATCGCTGAAGGATAATGAAAGAGGAATGAGTCGCTGTCAGCTCCAGCGGAACGAATCTGTTTGTGTTTTATGCGCGATTCTGTGATTTTGACTTAAATGCGCTTTTACTGGGTCCCTCCCCAACATTTAACGCGCTTAATCCGGTTAAATACAGGTCATATTCCGTGATTAAAATAATAATGAAGGGGATTGCTTTCATTCGTTCGTTTGGACGCGTCTGTCAAAGTCTGTTTGACGGATAAACGAATTAAATCATCCAAACTGTTTTTATAAACGCTACTTTGTTCTTAGACATTATTTAAAAAGTGCAGATTAAATGATAAATTAACACCAGCATAATAATAGATCACAGATGTTTTAATTAAAACAAGCAAAGCGATTTATATTCATGATTAATATTAATTCGTTACACATGATTAAAGTTCCGATTGAAAAGATTCATTTATGTTTTTGCAGGTCTATGCTTTGTTTCTTGCTGCTTATGTTATTGTTCGATGTGTATATTTAATATTTAACAATCTTATATCGCATTAAAATACTGATCGAGTCAAATATAACCTGTGATTGTTATTTAGGCCACGGATTATATTACATATTTAATCTTTAATTTTGTATATTATTAATGTTACACACTTAAAGATTAAGGTTTACTCTTAATTTAATACACCTACACAAGCTGTCCTTGTTACAGTGTAATTATACATTTAAGTACTAATTAATATTAATTAACTACATGTACTATATGGTTAGCATTCAGGTTTTGTTTAGAGTTACTTGCATGTAATTATGCATAGTTTATTGTTATTATAATAGTAAGTACATGTAATGTGTAACAAGGACACCTTAAAATACAGTTTTACAAACCATTTTTGTTCTTAGTGTGAAGAGCATTTGTGAGGCTGGAGCAGCACGGGAAGATTTGTAGCAATAGCCAAAATATAACATCAAAATTATATATATTTGTACATTTCCTACCGTAAATATATCAAAACTTAATTTTTGATTAGTAATATGCATTGCTAAGAACTTCATTTGAACAACTTTAAAGGAGATTTTCTCAATATTTAGATTTTTTTGCTCCCTCAGATTCCAGATTTTCTAATAGTTGTATCTCAGACAAATATTGTCCTATCATAACAAACCATACATCAATGGAAAGATTATTTATTCAGCTTTCAGATGATGCATAAATCTCAATATCACAAAAAATGCACCCTTTTGACTGGTTTTGTGCTCCAGGGACACACTTTAATAATCTACAGAACCTTTTGTGCAATGGAAAGATTGATGGATGTTAAGAGTTAAAAAAGCTTTATTTTTAAGAGCACTGAATATCTCAGATGATGCTTATTGATATGGATGGTCTCCTGCAGAGGTGCAGAAGCTGTCTAGTCTGGTTCTGCCCAGCGAGGTCATCATCGCCCAGAGTTCAGTCCCTGGAGAAGGGCTGGGGATTTTCTCCAAGGCCTGGATCAAAGCTGGCACCGAGATGGGCCCTTTCTCCGGGAGGGTCGTGTCCCCCGAGCACGTGGACCTGCAGAAGAACAATAACCTCATGTGGGAGGTGTGTGTGTGTGTGTGGGCTCATTATTCTGCATGGGACTGGTTCAGATGAAGCGGTTTAATGAAGAGATGTGTGTGTGTTCAGGTGTTTAACCAGGACGGCACAGTGCGCTGCTTCATCGATGCCAGTCAGGAGGACCAGCGCAGCTGGATGACCTACATTAAATGTGCTCGGAACGAGCAGGAACAAAACCTGGAGGTGGTTCAGATCGGCAGCAGCATCTTCTACAAAACTCTGGAGGTCAAACATCTTCTTCACAAACTCACATGATGAGTGAAACTCAGACATACAGTGCTCATCATCCATATAGAGAGAGGTCCACATGGAAATGTATGGGATTTAAAATCTGAATAAAATTCATAAGGAAATAAACCATATTTTATTATTTCAAAAACAAGACAATTGCATAAAATTAAGAATTATGTTTTTCTTATTTTTATTTATTTATAATTTTGGCTGTGTTAATGCATATACAATAAAATTCTAAAAATAACAATAAAAATAAAAAACTGGATGTTTTTAATGTTTGGAGAACATTCAGAAATAATAACTTAATGTTAATTAAATGTTCTCAGAATATATTTTTCTTCAAAATATAAATTCTCTATTCAAAAGACAGTAAATGTCAGATGTCATTTTTAAGTGAACACTGAGTGTTTGTATTTGCAGGCTATTCCTCCGGAGCAGGAGCTGCTGGTCTGGTATGGGAATTCTCACAACACTTTCCTGGGAATTCCTGGCGTTCCGGGGCCTGAGGAGGAGCAGCAGAAGAAGAGGAGCGGTATGTGTTCACCTGCGGCTTGAGCTGAGAGCAATCAAACTCATTAGGCCCTCTTAGCTTTATTGCTTAATTAGTCTGAGGTTAAGAGCTGGAGGAAGGAATGTGGAGCAGATGCTTATCTGTGAGAGACACAAACACGTGTGCCCTCTAGTGGTGCATGATGGGATTGCTCTCCACATCTGACATGCCATAGTGTTTTAAAAACAATATCTGCTCAGATGTTATTTTGGGTGCTTTCATGTCATGCTTCATAATTCATGTCCCATATGAAGCACAAACTGTGTGTACTATATAAATATTATCTAATATAAAATTAATACAGCATGAAAAATAGTTTTATACACATTAAATAACTACATTAGTCAAGCTCGACCATTCAAACCTCTTAACAACTTGTTTTTTCTTTTTTTTATATAAAAATCGATCAATCGTTTTTTTTATTTAAACTGTGTATATATTTTATGCATTTTGATGACTTTTTGAGGTTTTATTTTGATTATTTTTTTTTATTGTTTTCCATGACATTTCAAGATTTTATTTATTTTAATGACTTTTCAAGATTTTATTCATTTTCATGGCTTTTCATGGTTTAATTTTTTTCCATGAATTTTATATATATATATATATATATATATATATATATATATATTTAGATTTTATTCATTTTAATGACTTTTTGAGATTTTATTCATTTCTACGACTTTTAAGATTTTATAAATTTTTGAGATTTTATTATTTTCCATGACTTTTCAAGATTTTATTCATTTTCATGGCTTTTTATGGTTTTATTTTTTTCCATTTTTTTTTTTTTTTTTTTGATTTTATTAATTTCATTAATTTAATAAGTGCATCCTTATTCATTTTTATTTTACTGCTAAACTGCATTCAAGTTAGCATGTAAATGTAGATTCTCACATTTCCCCTGTCCTCCGCAGCAGACGACTCTCACGCATGCGACGCCGCGTCTTCCTCTCTGTCCTCCTCTTCCTCCTCGTGCCGCATGCGCTGTGTCATCTGCCACCGCGGCTTCAACTCCAGGAGCAACCTGCGCTCGCACATGCGCATCCACACGCTGGACAAGCCCTTCGTGTGCCGCTTCTGCAGCCGCCGCTTCAGCCAGTCCTCCACGCTGCGCAACCACGTGCGTCTGCACACCGGCGAGCGCCCTTACAAGTGTACCGTCTGCCAGAGCGCATACTCGCAACTGGCCGGCCTGCGCGCGCATCAGAAGAGTGCGCGACACAGACCCGCCCGATCGAACCCGGAGGCTCCGCCCGCTCCCCATCCTGCACTGCTGCGCCACGTCCCCGCCATGGTGCTCTGAGAGCGCAGACGGACCGAGTCCAGGAACAGGCACTTTAATCAGCACAAACCTGCAGCAATAACTGTGAGAGACACCACACGCTGGAGGAGGAGGAGGATGAGTGAATGAATGATCACTGGATGTAGATCACTAATCAAACATGGCACAAAACACACAGGGTATCTGCAGGAAAATTGAATGAAGGCTTAAGTCTAGTCCCAGACTAAAATGCATGTCTGGGCAATTTCAACTGAGAGAAACTTGCACTGACAGATCCATTGTTTTTATCTAAGGCATATTTATAAAAGCTACTTAAATGCCCTAATTGAGCTGTGGCCTAAACCTGGCTTAACCTAAACCCAAGGGCCAATCTGTGACCCTGGAGCACTAAACCAGTCATACGGTCCATTTTATGAAATTGAGATTTATACAACATCATTTGCTTTCCATTTATGTATGGTTTGTTATGATAGGACAATATTTGGCTGAGAACTATTTGAAAATCTGGAATCTGAGGGAGCAAAAAAATCTAAATATTGAGAAAATCTCCTTTAAAGTTGTTCAAATGAAGTTCTTAGCAATGCATATTACTAATCAAAACTTAAGTTTTGATATATTTACAGTAGGACATTTACAAAATATCTCCATTGAACATGATCTTTACTTAATATCCTGATGATTTTTTGCATAAAAGAAAAATGGATCATTTTGACCCATACAATTGCTACAAATATACCCGTGCTACTTATGCCTGGTTTTGTGCTCCAGGGTCATGTCTAATATTAGCAATGTTTTAACATTTGAAAATAATACTTTTCAAATAATTTTCCCAAAAAACAAAAAAAACTTTAACTGTACATTCTGATAACACTGCAAAAAGTGATGTTCTTCCTCAGTATTTTTGTCTTGTTTTCCAACGCAAATGTCTGAAGATTCATAAATCAAGATGCATTTACACCGTATTACAGTATTACACCGCTGTACTGCAATGCATTAAAATAAATACATTTCAGGTGCGTAAAGAAGAATTATTTTAGACCAAAATGTTTTTACGATCACAAATTCAAACATTTCATTGCACTGCAAAGGTGATTACTGATCCTCAGTATTTTGTTTACCAGTATCTAAACATCCTTAAATCAAGATTTGTTTCCCTTTTGAATATTTGTTCTTATTTCAATCATAAACTCACTTCATTCTGATACATTCTGCAGATAACAAGATGCACTGTATATTTCACGTCTCTTGATTTTAAGAATGTTTAGATATCTGTACTGGAAAATGACAAAAACACAGTCATAAAATCATTTTTTTGCAGCACATCTTTTGTATGGAGTGCATTTTAACATGTATGTTGATGTTTCTCTTTAAGATAAAATAGACTTCACTGCAGTTCAGTGACAGTTGTGCATAAAGAGTCAGCTCAGCAATAATTTAAAGCTTTAAAGACTCAAAACGTCAAAACATTTCCTGTCTCTTCAGGTCTGAGTATAAAGTTGAAATGTTTGTGAAAGACGTTTATCTGCAAACTGATGGATATTGAGAGTCGCTTCGGTGGATCAGGCAATCGCATAAATCAATGTATATATGTTTGTATTTTTTGTCTATTGTAAATAAAACAGTTAAGACAAACGACTGATTGCACTGTATGGGAAATATGAAGCAAAATTACTGTGATTTTTAAGAATGTGTTTTCACGCAGGCCTCTTCCTATAGATGTTTATTCCAGTTTGGAGGCTTTAGTTTGTGAAGTGGATCAGACCTTTGCTTTGTGCCTTGATTTACGGAGCGCCAAAATCCAATAAGGATTTTTTAATAACTCCAATAAGGAGTTCTCAGATATTTTATCTATCTTGGCCACAAAAGCTGATAATTTTCTGCTTCTAGGTGATTTCAATGCACATGTGTGTTGGCCACTTGTAAGAGACTTCACTCAACTTTTAGATTCTTTCAGCTTTACACAATTTATTTCTGTCCTACACATATGCAGGGCCACACACTTGACCTTGTTATGTTATTAGGTTTTCCTATAACAAACATTGAGGTCCGTGATGCTGGTTTGTCTGATCCAATAATCTGGTTTGTCTGATCCTGTTCAATAATATTTGACTGTTCTATTGCTGTCTTAAAAACTGAAAGCAGGCCTTCTACATATCTGTCTGTTATAAACTCTACTGCTGTACAGTTCACAGAAAGGTCTTTGCAGAACTCTCAGCGGGTGTCACAACAAAGTTTTCTGATTTGGATGGTTTGATCGATAGTTTTAATACATCATGTACTGGGATTTTAAATGAAATATCCCCCCTCAAGGTCAGGAAGCTAAAATGTAGAAAACAGCCTTGTAGAGAAGTTTGTGTTCTAAGGAAGGAGTGTAGAAGGGCAGAAAGAAAATGGAGAAAGGACAAATTACAAATCTCTTATCAGTTAAATTCTCTGGTCAAATTTCAAGAGACAGTTGCCTTGCAAAGGTCTAAATATCTCTCTAATTTGATTTCTCAAAATGTTCATTGTCCGAAGCTTTTGTTTTCTACCATTAATTCTGTATTAAATCCAGATTGGTCTTCTGGGATTGGTCATAGCCCAGAGCTGTGTGAGAAGTTTTGCAGCTTTTTCATAAACAAAATTACTTGTATTAAATCGCAGATTGTTATGAATCCATCTCAGAAGGTTTGGTATTTACCTACGAGTCCTGCTAAATGTTCACATTTTTATCCTATCTCACACTCTCTGAACAGTGTCCAGTTTAAGATCAACCACTTGCTTATGTTATAACATCTTCGCTATTAAAGGAAGTGTTGGATGCAGTTGCACCAAATATTATTTCTGTTATCAACAGTTCCTTACAGACAAGTTTAGTTCCATCATGCAGTGGTTCATCCGCTGCTTACGAAAGCAAATCTGGATCCAGCTGATTTTAACAATTATAGACCTATTTCGAAATTGCCATTCTTATCAAAAGTATTGGAGAAAGCTGTTTTAAATCAGTTATCAGTGGTGAGTGTGCAAAACTGCTTCAGGCATTAGGCGAGAGGTTTATGACATGAAATGAAGATATTTGCCATGCCATTGATATTCTGAACTGAAGATATTTGCTATATTTGCTATAAACTGTATGTACGTTCTGAGGATTTTCCCATTCTTAGGAAACATGTACTGAAGTTTGCATCTCTGTTAGGGACGACCTACTGCTGTGGACCGTTCTTTTCAAAACTGACACGCGCAAAGACTCGATTCTGCTCAAGACTGACAGACCCAAGCTTGGAGAACCAGCTGCGAGTAGCATCGTCATCATCACTGCCATCACTGACATCAGACGCCTCGCCAAAGAGAAGCAGTTCCAGCTATCACATTAGAGAGGTTAGTGATATTTGGGAAACACCGCCATTTAAATGCCACACTCATTTACTAATGACCTACACCCAGTCATCATGTGTGAAATCACGTGTTCACTTTGAAATCAAAATTTCTAAAAATAGACTTTTTCACTGGAGGAAGCGTTCTTATGGATTACAGACTCGTAAAACACCCAGCAGTGTTTTGAGAAAGAAAATATTTGACCCCCTTCCATTTCTGTGTACAGTGTATATATGCATATGAGCCAAGTCAGAGAGTCAAATGTATTTCTATATAACGCAAAAGTTGCACATTCACCTAAGAAACAGCATTTGTTTGCAAAGGTTTTGCATTTCTCAGTGAAACATTTCATTAGCGTGCAAAACTTGATTCTTTGTGAGCAAAGGTTTCTTGGTGGAATGAAACACTCTTGAGACTGAACACAAACTTTCTAAGGGGAAAGCAAACACACTGTGAGGTGAACACAACATAAACTTATAAGTGAACTCAAAAAAAATTTAAATTGATAGAACACAAAGTTTTATTTAACAAAGAGTTCCAGACAAGCAACATAGAAACAGACCGACAAGCAGACAGTCAATCTGAGGGAAATAGCAATAAAAAAGACATAAAACATGAAAAGATTTCAACTGATTGCAATTGATGAAGGTAAAATGTAAAAGAAACAAATCTCTCTTTGTGGTTGTGACATTTTATATTAAAGCTACCATCCAGAACCCAGAAATGTAATATATTATTTTTCAGTGTAATTACAGTACATGAAAGAACAGGAGATTAAATGTTATCAAGCTATAAACACTAAAAACACTTGATAGTATGGTTAAATGAGCGATATCTTTAGATCTACAGAGAGTAACCTGCATTTATTTCTCACAGTAAACAGTTTTCTTCATTGTTATTGATTCATCAGCTGTCCTGTCTGCACTTGTTCATTGCCGACGTTAAGATTTCCCAGACCTGCTTGAAGATAACTCAGAGCATCTTTATTTGATTCTTCAGCTTCAGCGTTTCTCCTCATTTCCTCCAGCTCTCTGGCCCAGTTGTCTTTCCCAGCCTCCTTCACTCTGGGGATGAAGAAGTTGAGATGCTTAAGAGTGAAAGCAGAGTCTGGCTTTAATGCAATCTGAGACAGATGCTTGATGGTCCTGTAAGCATTGAATAGAAGAATTGAAATTTGGTCCTCAGTCTCCTGCAGATCTTTCTCAAGTCTATCCTTTATAGCTGAAAACGTCTTGGACTTCTTTTCAGCTTTTTCAAATTTTTTTATGAAGTTGTCAAATTCTACCTTTACGCTGGAACTTTTGATGATGTATTTATGGTTTTTTTTTACGTGTTGGCTGTGATGACACTTCCCTGTGCACACGGTGCAGAAGCCGTTTTTCATGACTTCACATTTGCTGGGATTAATAGCCCACCAGCAGCCAAACTCATGGCAGTTTTCCTCACAGACGGTGCAGGTCGTCGCCTTCCTATTCTTCCATGATGCACTATCAGTGGGCACCTTCAGTTTCACAGTCTGTTTTAACATAAAGGTAAAGTTTTTACACTCTTCAATCTTTTCCTTGTTTTGTATTATTGCCTCTTGAGTCTGAACTTTTTCAGCCTTTTTCAGCTCCATTTCTTGAATTTGCATCTGTAAGTTGGAGATGTATGCTTCAAATCGAATTCGCTCAATCAGGACATGTGAAGTCAACTCTAAACTTATTCTGTTCTTTATGTCCAGAGACTGAAGGAAATGCTTCATGTCGTCCATGCTGTCTTCCCAAGCTCTTCTTTGAGCACGATTGCAACGTCTCTCAGTTTGACGGGCATCAGCTTGCCGATTGTTGAATAAGAAATAAACAGGCTGGCCGCTTTTGTTTCGTCTGCAGGGGACTCTAGCTTTATTAATGGCACCAAGGACGTTTTTGGGTTCCATACCATCAGCGTGTGTGATTGAAAACACAATGTTGTTCACAATGTCTTTTCCAAATAAAGACAGAACTGAACTGATAATGTAATGCTGTCTGTCTGAAAGACGATTCTTAGATGCTTGAATCACAAAACACACAGCGTCAACTTCATGAACTCCATCATTGCTCTGAAACAGAACAGCCAAATTCTCAGCAACTTCCATATCTTTTTCTAGTCCTCGAGTGTCTCCGTAGCCTGGAGTATCAATGATGGTGAGAGATACAGGATTCTTTTCAGAAAACACCTCATACATGGTGATTTCAGAGGTTTGTGATTCTGATTGGTCTCTGGCTTCTTCTTCTGTGATTTCAAACCATATTTCGTCCTCAAACTTCACATCCAGTATGTAGTTGACCATGGTGTTGATGAGAGTCGTCTTGCCAGCGCCAGTTTCTCCCACCAGCAGAACAATTTTGTTTCGTTTACTAGTGTCTTTTACACCATAAGTCCATTTTCTAACTTTCCCAGATTCATCAAGAATGTTTCTCTCTGTACTTAAACAGAATCGTTTTGGAGAACCTCTATCAATCAGACTTGGTCTGTGTGGTGGAACACTTGGCTGTCTGTAAATTAAAGATGGAGGCAAATGTCAGAAATTTGTGTAGAATAAATTCAAACACCCGTCAAAATGCAGACATTTTGTGTTGAACTTTCTTAAAAATTGACATATTGATTTAATAACATGGTGCTCATATGTGAGGTACTGAAAAAATGTACAAAAAAATATCACAATGGCACAGACGTTTTTGTAGTCCATATCTAAATTTTAAAAAATCTAAATCAAAAGCAGCATAATGGAATGCAAAAGCACATTTAGTTTGAAATTGACATTTACGTTTTCTGCAGTTAAAACCTTGAATTGCAGGTCTGTGGATTTAAAACTGCAAGGAGATGCATTTTTAAAAGTGTTATTAATAATTATAAATAATTTCAACTTGACCCACTGTCGCATCTTTTGTATATTCCTTGTGTTTGTTTCTTTTATTTTGAAGTGTTTCCTGTGCTTCATTGGTAGTCAGTTTGTAGACTTTTCCCTTGATTACTCTCCCCAGGTGTGTCTAGTTGTCTCATTATCTTGTTAGCTTGATACCCCCTGTGTAAATATAGCCCTTGTGTTTACTTGCTCTTTGTCAGTTGTTGAATGTATGTAGATTTATGTGAATGTATGTAGATGTATGTGTTTGTCTCCTGGGTTTTCTCGTTTTATTTAAGCTTGTTTTAACCTTTAAAACTAGAAAAGGTAATGTCAATTTAAAGGGGACCTATTTTGCCCCTTTTTACAAGATGTAAAATAAGTCTCTGATGTCCCCAGAGCGTATATGTGTCGTTTTAGCTCAAAATACCCCACAGATAAATTTTTATAGGTTGTTAAAATGGCCAATTTTAGGGTATGAGCCAAAACGCGCTGTATTTGAGTATGTTGCTTTAAATGCAAATGAGCTGTTGCTCCTGGAGAAGAGGGCGGAGCTTCAAGAGCTCAAGCTCCAGCATTAAAAGTGCTAGCCTTTGCAAATAAACATTCTGCTATTAGTACAAGCCTGTTATCTTTACAGAAAACATACTCTGTTTCAAAGTCAGTCATCTGATTGTACTGTGCATAATAAATTTAATGCCAGTAGGAATATCAATATTATGTAATAGAAGAATAATGTACACATATATGACTGCATATGGCAAATATTTAATTTTCTTGAAATAATTTGTATTCTTAATATTACTTGTATAACTTTGTATTTAATAATCTAATTGAATAAATCTGAATGAAAACTTGTAAAGTAAGATCTGGGGGTTCGAACATTCCGACACACAAAGTGAATAGTGCACGTGACTGGACAGAAAGTCAGGCTTCATTTGTCATTGGTCACTTGATTTCTATTCTAACAACACAAGCCTCGATTCAAGGCTTCATCTGGCATGCCCATTTATTCTCAAAACAAGCTCAGATGAATCATAATTTTAGCCCCTGTAATGGAGGCCTTAGAGAGAAATTAAGCAAGTGTGAATTACCAGAGTCTGTGTGTCTCTCAACAATATTCGGCTACAGCATCTCTAAAGGGAAACTGTTCATTTTCAAGAACAGCACCGATATTATCTCATTTGTGAGAAATGACATGTAGCTTTGAAGTTATTGAGCTACTTTACTGATAAAATCATCAGAACAGCGCTGACAAGATGCTTCTGAGCGCAAGTGTGTTTCCGTGTGTGTGAATGTGTACGTACTGTACTTTCCCAGCCTGCCTATACATGCAAATACTGAATGTCATTTTCAAGACAATACATCGGGTCAGTGTCAGTTCCATCAATTGTCCCTGGACTCGGTTGGACTCAGAATTTTTTTCAAGTCCCTAGGGCTCGAGTCTAAGTCAAGTCCAAGTAAAAATGCACGTGAGTCCAAGACAAGATCAAGTCTGCTAAAAGTTGTACTTGAGTCCGGAGTCGAGTCCAAGTACCCCAACTCTACTAAATGTAAATGTAAAATATAAAATCATAAATAAAATAAGTAAATCCTTTACCCTCCTGTAAAAGCATGTGTGTGAAATTTAACACACCTGGAATCCATGGTGGTCTTTGGACTAATTTCTCCACTTCACAGAAGATTTTCACTGTCTCTCTCCAGTCTGCTTAGAGCAAAACAATTCATTAGTATCCTGAGAATGTGACCGTTTTTAATTATATATATATATATATATATATATATATATATATATATATATATATATATAAAAGGCTGTCAGTTGATTCAAATTTTTAATCTAATTAATTACATTATGTTTCGATTAATTAAACTGCCCCTATTATGGGTTATGAAAGGTTCATATTTTGGGTTTTGGGAGTCCCCAACAACAGGTTGACATGCATGCAAGATCAAAAAACACTTTCATTTTCTTATAATATGCATTTATTTTTACCTTATTTTCTCAACGACTCCCAAACAATTCATTCAACGATTAATTTTTCCAAACCCCTCCTTTGCGTGACGCTAATCTACAGTGATTGGTCTCATTTTCATTTCATCTCTAGTGTAATGCCTGATAAAGCACTGTTTGTGAGTGCAGTGCTGCTTTGTGTACAGCGTTACTGGGAAACAGCTATTTTTAATGCTCCAAAAGTGGCACCTAGTGGCAAAGAATGAATTTACATTTTTATTCAGATCAATGCGAAAATCAAGTTTTCCCAGGTCTGCATGCAACAAGTGGGCGGGCAATATGGGCCCACACATAGCTTCCATAAATCCGGCCGAGGGTGCCAAATCATGCCCCGAGCTTGAGTCAACAGATCGTGTCTGAGGGGAATCTCCCAAGGAGGGCCGACCGACAGACTGACCAGGTCTGAAAACCACGACTGTGTAGGCCACCACGGAGCCACCAACAACAGGTGCTCCACTCTGTCCAATCAAATAGTAGAACTACTGGGAGCAGCCGGATGGGGGAAAAGAGTACAGACTGGTTCTGGGCCATTCGTGGGCCAAAGCATCCAGGCGATGGGGGAGAAAGGGAAAACTAGAGAGGGCAGTGCGTAGTCATGCTCGAAGCAAATAGATCCACTTCCGCTCGTCCGAACCTCTGCCATATGAGATTCACCACTTGAGGGTGAAGTCTCCATTCCCCGTCCTTCAGCCTCTGCCTCGAGAGCAGGTCTGCTCCTGAGTTCAGGTGACCTGGGATATGGATTGCTCTGACTGACAGGAATTTGGTCTGAGCCCAAAGAAGAACACTCCTCACCAGCCTGTACAGGGGGCAAGAATGTAATCCTCCTTGACGATTCAGGTATGAAACTACGGTCATGTTGTCTGTCCTGACTAACACATGACAGCTCATCAACTGCGGTAAGAACTGCCTGAGAGCCAGGAAGACTGTTAGTAGTTTAATAGGTTATCCGATTTATGTGCCAACTCCACTGCTCCGCTGACCAGATTCCCTGAACTGGGCATCCTTGATGGACCGCCCCCCAGCCCGTCAGGGATGCGTTCTTTCATGATAGTTTTGCAATGAAGACACGATCCCAGCTGGACTCCTTTCTGAAGGAACTGGGATCTTTTCCACGGTTTTAGAGCACGAAAACCTCTGCGTGTCACCGTAATTCTGCGAAACGGATGACAATGAGGTGAAATGTTCTGGCTCTTGGTCCACCACTGAAATTGTTGCATATGGAGCAGGCCCAACTGAACTACAGGGGACGCTGCCGCCATCAGACCCAACAACCTGAGACACAAGCCTAAATGGACTAGACGTCCTGTTTGGAACTGACTGAGACAGGTCTGTAATGACTGCACACATGCAGGAGACAGACGTGCCCACATCGTGCGAGAATCCATGTCTACCCCTAAAAACGTTGTTCGCTGCCGAGGCTCGTTCGTGGGTTCATTCGTAGTCCCAGACTCCGTAGAGGATCGAGCACTAAGTCTCGATGTCTCTGTGCCTGATCCTGGGATTGAGCTAATATCAGTCAATCATCTAAGTAGTTCAAAATTCGGATGCCCAGGAGCCATAACGGGGCCAGAGCTGCGTCCATACATTTTAGAAATGTTCGGGGGGCCAGAGCCAGTTCAAACGGAAGAATACCGTACTGGTAAGCTTTGCCCTCAAAAGCGAACCTGAGGAACTTCCTGTGTCTCTCGACGATCTGGATGTGAAAATATGCATCCTTTAGATCGATGGTCACAAACCAATCTCGGGGCTGGATCTGAGACAAAATGGACTTTACTGTTAGTATCTTGAACTAGATTTCGCTTACGCCTCGCAAATTTTTGTTTGCTGTTTTGGCACAAACCTCTCGTGGGGGCGGGCTTAACAGCGATCCACTCTGATTGGCTAGTGAGCTTTTGATGGACAGCTGCTCTCTGACCTGGAAGTACAGACGTCAGTGGCGCGCATATTGGAAAGCTGCTGCGGTGATTTGTGTGCAATACGTCGTGCTTGGTTTATATTATTATTAAGATGAGCTCTCAGGAGAGACACGGAGTGGCATCATCGTCCTCCTCAGCTTGTCCCACTTAAGAAGCTGAGGAGGACGATGATGCCGCTCCGTATCTTAATACTAATATAAACCAAGCACGACGTATTGCACACAAATCACCGCGGCAGCTTTCCAATATGCGCGCCACTGACGTCTGTACTTCCAGGTCAGAGGCCACAGGTTACCTTCACTCAAAGTCTAGTAACACCTACAAGCAATATGAATGCTCCTGAGCTAAATTCCAACTGTCCCAGATAAAAGTATGAGTACTTATGCAATGGAATCATTTAAGATTTTGTTATTTTTAATAAATTTGCAAAGATGTTAAAACCTTTTTTTTTTTTTTTGCTTTACCATTATAGTGCATGGAGTGTAGATTGATGTGGAAAAAAATATTTAAAGCAGTGTAACATAAGGCAGCAACATAAAACGTGAAAAAAATTGGGTATGAATACTTTCACAAGGCACTGTATGTAATATTAATAGAACCACGTCTTTAATTATGTAAGCTCAGAAACATTTATAACCAGCTGAAGTTTTTTATTTTGTGTGTTGACTTGGTGCCATGATGGATATTGAAATGTTGTTATTTATTTTTCATTTTAAACAGTACAGATGATTACTTAATGATAATGCAATATTTGTGAACACAACTGTACATGTCAGACAATAAATACCCAAAAACTATGCATGGGGGCTTGCTTTGTTGCCACCCCGTTGCCACCCTAAAAATTATTTTCTAGATCCGCCCTGTTTTAAATTGATTTATATGTCTAATAAAAAAAACATTTCTAGAAAATTCTGAAATTGAAAATTCTGATGTTGTTTAAAGAAACATGCATTTCCAGATAGGTTTGGCTTGAGGGGTATGTGATAAAAACGGGGAATGTAATGTCCCATTTTCACCAAACAAATGTCAAACATTAACTATTTTAACCACAGTCTGTTCTGCGTCGTCATTAACATTTAAAAACAATAAATTAATTCTGTTTTCAGGATGTTTAGTATAAAACCGATCACAGGTGCGGTTTTCTGTGCTGCATGCGGAAGATCTGTCCACCCATTTTTACTTGAGTCAGACCAAAATTCAAGTTCAGTTCATTCAAACTTCTTAAAAAAAAAAAAAAAAAAAAAAAGTAGGCTATGACCACTTTTATCAAAATGTTTCGTCTTTCTGTTTCGTTTCGGTGCATCACTGCTACTAAATTACCCTCACGTATCCAACTGCAGCTTGATAATGAAAAAAATGCACAATACACATTCACATCATTACCCAACCTTTTGCAGTCCTGACTGAAGTGTTGCGTCCTAATGAATGATGCGATGAAACCGGAGAAACTCGACACACCAGCTCGACCAGAGAAACAGGTTCCACCTGCACGCGTTGAAACAGAGTAAAACTGTGATTCTGTGATCACTCAGAGAGCGCTTTTCTAGCGGTTATCGCTTCATCTCTTTTCACTCATATCACTTCTATCATTTGCATCTCTTGCGGTGACGGCCGGATGCAGCTCAGGACGCAGTGCACAAATACTACATCAAAGGGGGCTTGAACCCTTTTTTCTGGGGATTATTATTATTATTATTTTTAATAAATTAATATATGTATAGGCTATATGTGTGTGTGTGTGTGTCTCTGTTTGCGCACAGCTTTCCCTCTAAAACAAATAAAAAATCTAAATATCAGTTCGGGTCGGGAAATGTTGAGACAGCAGTGTAGCACACATCGATCTGCACATGCACATGCACATCACAGACAGGCAGAGAGCCTCCCTCCTTTCCAGTTGTGTTTGTCTTGGTGTGGAGGTGATGAAAGACTAAGCTATTTGTGCCTCGAATTTACAGCTAATTATCCAAAAGGCAAAAATAGTTCATTTGTCTTGCTAACATCCATGACTCATTCATGAGCTACCATGCAATAAGTTAGATAAAGTTTAGCTAAGGCAATATATTATGGGCATACAGGCTAACTTAATAGAAAAACGACAGAATCCATATGAAATCAGGCGTTAAACAATTAAAATATGCTAATTTGCATAGATTTAGATAGAAAACATGCACATTGTGGCTTGTTGCCTGTTCTTGTGATAAAATTAGTGAATGATAAAGAAGACCATGCGCTCTATGTGAACGGATTATTTTAGTAGACACCTGTTGAAAAATGAAACAATTGGGTGAGTGTGAGGGAATTAAAATAAACTGGTAAGTCAGTCAGAGTTGTGCTAATATATTTAACATTTTGTTTAGAAAAAAAAATTAAAATTACACTTGCTCCCCTGCCCCTCAAAATGTCTATGCACAGAGTAACAGGGATGACAGGACACACATTCTTCAGCACACTGCACATATTTGTTTAAATTACTGTAAAGTTTTACCATTTTATATTGCATTATATTATTTTGCACAGATTTGTCCACATGTGAATGCACTGTACTAGTTACTCGTGTTTACTAGAGCTCATGTTTGAAGACGCTGCGTCAAAGTTAATGGAAAGAAAGGTTGTTACTTGTAGATATTGATTATGTTAAATGTAATAAATAATTGTTTAAATGTAATTTTTTAAAAATGGCAACATTATTTACATTGCATGATGACCCCCCCCCCCCCCTCCTCCTCAGTCAAACCTAGAACATTATAGAGGAGTGAGAGAATCATGCCCCTGCAGATATAGCAACAGAGGGGTGCCCCCCCCCCCCCCCCCCCCAAAAAAAAAACAAAAACAATAGAATTTGGCAGCCTAGGTTGCCAGCTTGCAGCGAACGCAGCGTACTGCTGCCATGGAAGTGAGCAAATTAACTGGGTCAGAGATCTCAGATTCTACCTGACCTAGTTACAGTTTGTTACCTCCTTCTGACATTGCGCTCATTGTGTTGCGTGTCCTCAATCTGACAAACGCGTGAGCATTGACAAAGTCCCTTACCGATATACTTGATAGCTTCACGCAACAAGCATATTACTTGCTTAATCACAGCATATGCAACAGTCAGAAAAGCTTAAGAAATAGCATTTCCAATAACCAGATGAGCCATAAGCAGCAAGCATATTCATGGGTTTCAGTCATGTGACTTTTTTGTTGCAGCCGCCATCTTTAGGACCTTCCCTAGCCTCTCCTTGGTGACTGGAAACCAAAATAACACTTCACCAATGCCCATTCAAAGTGAGTCAAGTGGATTTTGAATGCAGCTTCCAAAAGACAAAAAATACCCGAATAATATTTTAGTCACTGCTAAAATGCCGGTGTTTTCTTCACTCGCTTGCTGACTGAAAACCTCTTTCTGGCAAATTCTCTCATTAGAAACAACAAAGTGAAGATGTGTGTGTAAGATATCCATTTCACAGTGTAAACAGCTTCAGTGATTTTAATGGGAGTTTTTGAGAATGCTTGAACTTTAGACTCAATGAAAATGTTCTTTGATACCAGGGTCATGGGTTCGATTGCCGCTGAAAGCATGAGCTGATAAAATACAATGTTTACCTTAAATATAGTGTAACTTACTTTGGATAAAAGCATCTACCGTATGCATAAATGTAAAAGTAAAAATGGGCTAAAAAGCACATGAATATATAAGGGAAAGTGAAAATTTTAGTAGCTAGTCATTATTTCTTTAAGGCTTCATCACTATTTGTGACCCTGGAGCACAAAACCAGTCTCAAGTGTCAATTTTTCGAAACTGAGATTTATGCATCATCTGAAAGCTGAATAAATAATCTTTCCATTGATGTATGGTTTGTTATGATAGGACAATATTTGGGCAATATTTATATTTTTTTAGATGCACCTGTATATATAATCTTTTTATTTCAGCTAGTTGCTGATTGCAACATTTCATTTAATTCAATGTATTAAATTAGTAAACTAAAAATAACTATACTTACTGAAATAAAAACTATATAGACACATAAAAAACAAAACTAATGAAATTATCAAAACACATAACAAAATTACTAAAAGTAAAAACAGAAATTAAACTAAAAACAGATATTATAAAAATAAAAACTGATTTAAAATATTAATAATTATAATAGTATCTCATTACTACTACAATAACTCTGAAATGCGTTTATGTTGAAGTACTGAAATTACTAACTGAAAATACATAGAAACTACAACTGAAATTAAAATAAATTAAGCCTAATCAGTATAATGACAAAATACTGATAAAAATGACAAAAGCACATAACAAAACTACTAAAATGTAAAATTAATTTAAAACAAAAAACCCTGAAAATATACAAATAAAAGCTAATTCAAAATATTAATAGAAACTAATAGTATATAAAATAATATTAAACTAACACTTCTGTCAGTTAGGAAGGAATTATGGAAATCCTATATACTTTAATGCACATTCCTGTTCATATTTTATTTATTTTAAGTGTAGGAATTTTAGATGATAGAATTCATGTACAAAATTATTTATAATAATATTTTACATTACGTTATTAAACAAACATGAATTCTTATATTCTTATTGTTATATAAATAATTATTTTATTGTTTATTAATATTACAGTATTATAGTTAGTATATCGTATAGTAAAGAAAAGTATGCAACTGATGTGTATATATTATATTTTTATTGATTACGTTATTTTTAAGTTCCTCCGCACCTCTAGGGGTCGCGCTGTGACACGGAAGTGACGCTCGAGCAAACGAAACGAACGTCAACTTCTGCTGAGTCTTCACGCAGCGGTGTGAAGTTGTTAGCAGTTTTGGATTTATTGTAATTTAGTTAGTGATTGGAATGGATGTGGTTCTGTATATTGTAGCTGCGGTTATTCTGCTCGTTCTGATAGTGTTTGCTGTGAAAGTTCGTGGACGGACTGAAGAAGGTGAGTGAAATATGAACATAAAGCAGCTGTCAGACTATACTAGTGCTCTTATTAGTGTCCATCAAAGCTCATATTACTCTATAATCAGACTTTCTCTGGCTGCTAGAAGACTCTGCGAAGGTTGTGATGTTCTTGCAGTCACTGGATCTGAAGAATGAATCTTCTCTTTCCTCAAATGTAACGGAAACTATATATTTTTAAGATTAATGCTCTATAAGAACACAATACAGCTGCAAACAATACAGCTCTGGCTTTATATTGTTCCTGACTTAAAGTCAAAACAAATTATTACAATATTATCTAAAATAAAATTTGTACGTGTGTCAAGTATGTCCTTTTTCGACCCACTTTTGGAGTATTGTTCTAATTAAAATGAATATAAAGTAGTAGTTTTACTTTTAGTTGTAACTTACACTAAAAACATATTTAGTAAAATCTTTATTTCTTTCTCAAATCCTCTGTACAACAAATGTTTCAAACTGATGTCTGTCAAAAAGTTAACAGAGAAAATAAATAAATAATAATAAAAAGAAAGAAATTATATTAAAATAAATGCGGAAACAGTATTATGGATGATAAAATCATATTCAAATGATAAAATTGAGATAAAAATAAGAAAAAAAGATTCAAATAACACATCTAACAGTATAGTATTATATAGAATTTTTAATGGTATATAACCTTTTTGTATTCTATCTGTTTGCTTTTTATTTATTATATAATAATAAAAAAAACAACCTTGCTCCGTGTACTGTGTTAAGCTAAGTGAGAGTTATAGCACTTGCATATTATTGCTCTTTAGTTGATTTTAATTGCTTCTATTGTCCTCATTTGTATTGTAAGTCGCTTTGTATAAAAACATCTGCTAAATGACTAAATATAAATGTGTATATTATAGCAATTTAGGTTAGTCTGAAGTGGGGTTTTATACACATATAGCAGCCTGTTATGAGTTGATCACAGCTCTTGTGCTCGTCTGTGTTCCAGCAGCTGATCGAGAGGATGGTCAGAATGTGGCGGTTCGAGCCGTGGTCCGTCCGCAGGCGGCAGAGGAGCGTCCAGCAGGAATGCCTCGCCGCCGCAGAAACCTGCACAGCAGAATGAACGTCCAGCGCGCACAGCGGTCATCAGACAACGGTAAACACGTAACAGTGTGCACATGCAAAAAAAGTTGTTTCATTTGCTGCAAAGTTCATTTTAGGGTCATACCTGGTTCATTCATTAAGGCCGGACACTACGGGCAAAACCAGTGTTTTATTCATGCACTGATCAGTTTTGACCAATTTTGCTTCCATTTGTCTTTTTTCAGACCGGTGTAAAGAAAAATACTAGTGCTGTCAAATGATTAATCGCGTACAAAATAAGAGTTTTTGTTTGCATAATATATGTGTGTTCTGTGTATATTTATGTATATATAAATACACACACTTTCAGTATATATTTTGAAAATATTTACATGTGTTTACATGTCTGTATTTCTATTCATATAATTTATATTATAAATAAATATATTTACTATATGTGACCCTGGACCACAAAATCAGTCTTAAGTGTCAATTTTCTGAAATTGAGATTCATACATCATCTGAAAGCAGAATAAATAATCTTTCCATTGATGTATGGTTTGTTATGATAGGACAATATTTGTCTGAGATACAACTATTAGAAAATCTGGAATCTGAGGGAGCAAAAAAATCTAAATATTGAGAAAATCTCCTTTAAAGTTGTTCAAATGAAGTTCTTAGCAATGCATATTACTAATCAAAAATGAAGTTTTGATATATTTACAGTAGGAAATGTACTAAATATCTTCATGGAACATGATCTTAATATCCTAATGATTTTTGTCATAAAAGAGAAATGTATAATTTTGATCCATACAATGTATTGTTGTCTATTGCTGCAGATATACCTGTGTTACTGATGACTGCTTTTGTGCTGCAGGGACACATATAAACATAACATATTTTTCTGAATGATAAGCATGCATGTGTGTGTATTTATATATACATTATAAATATACACAGCAGACATGCATATATTATGTACACAAAAACCTTTATTTTGGATGCGATTAATTGCGATTAATCGTTTGACAGCACTAAAAAATACACATTTAAGTGTTTATTTTATTGCACTTTATCTATTTCTGTCTCTGCATTTCATATTCCAATTCATTTCATTCCAATTCATATCTTTTTGTTTTTCTTTCATGTTTTTTTTCTCTTACACACACATCAAATTTGACATTTTATTCCTGTCTATATTCTGAAGGTTCGTTCATATATCATTCACACTTATACAACATTTGAGTCCTAAAACCATGAAAATGTGTTGTTGTTTTTTTGCTGTCTGTCTGTTGACAGTATTTTCTGATTTATGGAGTGATAAAAAGAGAAATCCAACTTTGATATGTCTGTAAAATTAAACAAGAACCTGTCTAACAAATCTTCAGATTTCTGTGCTGGAAATGTATGCAAATTAGTGCATATATTTAATTAGATAATGTATCATTTGCATATTTAAACAACATTTCAGAAAACTTGTAATACAAAATAATTGTCTTAATATACTGTGATTAAAGGGTGTAGTATAGTGGCGATTTTGGATACAGCCTTAGTGTCGCATAGAACACTTCTAGATGTGTCTCTAATCTGTCTCTTCAGAGGACAGTCCTGTGGAAGCGGATGAGAGTCAGGAAGACCCGCAGCCGTCTGAAGAACGTCCTCAAGCCGCTGCTAAAGTCGGAGCAAAGAAACAGAAGAAGCTGGAGGAGAAACAAGCACGGAAAGCTCAGAGAGAGGTTACAGCACTGCTGTTACGTCTTACATTTCACCCATATCAGGAGTCTGGTTATTAATGCGTGTGTGTTGTAGGCTGAGCTGGAAGAGCGAGAGGAGAGGAAGAAGATGCAGGAGCTCAGAGATCAAGAGAGACAGAAAGAAGAGGAGAAGGACAGACTGCAGGAGCAAAAACAGGTAACTTTAACTAGTGGTTGATCAATATATTGCCAAGGCTGATATTATGGCCGATGTTTGCCTTAGGTTTTTCTGGTTGGCCTATAAGGGTTGAAAACAGGACTTTTATTTTGACAGCACCTGAGCGCAGATGCACATGAGCTTCCGTTCTCCATCTTCAATCTTTCACTGTCTTTGTTTAACAGGTCTTCTAATAATTAAAACACAACCACTATTATGCAGAAATGGATATGTGTGTGTTATTTACTATATTACAAATAATTTTTTTTATCATCCAATGGTCAGACTGCTCTCTAAAATAAGTTAATGTTGGTCAACCATTAGTTTTGACCACGAGTCAGCGCTGCTTTATATGTTAAACTCACACGCCATGCAAAACATGGTTAAATAAGTGTAAAGGTTCTCCAAAGCTGTGTGTTCCTCTCTTCTGCAGGAGGAGGAGTTACAGCGTGCCAAGGAGGAGCAGGAGCGTAAGGAGGAGGAGGAGTACCAGCGGCTGAAGGAGTGTTTTGTGATCGAGGATCAGGGAGAAGCAGAGGAGCTCAGTGAACAGGAGGTGCGTCTCTCTTCCTGCGCGCTCTCTACATCTGCTCTCCTTCCTCAGCATTTCACGTTATCTCATGTTTGTGTGTTTTTCAGTCTCGCAACCTGCTGCAGGAGTTCATCCAGTATGTCCAGGTAACACACGCATTCAGATTAAAGCAGCTGCATCACCCGGCATCTTGATGATGGACAGATGGATCAACCAATCAGATAGCCGCTTCGTCCTGCTAAAAGTGACAGAGAGTAAAAAAAGAAAGGGGGGGAAAAACAACTCCAAACAAATAACATAGGACGTAACAACAGAGATACTATGTTAAAATCATTTTTAGTATATTTAGTACAAAATTTGTGCGCAAAAATTGAGCACTTTATGTACATTATGGAAGTGTACTTTGTTTTTGCTTTTTTTGACACCTGGGGTAGATCTAGTGGTTTATTAGATAAATACTTTTTATATGTACTTTTCTTGATAATACAGTAAATGACATTCTTTATGAATGGAAGATAGATCATTTTTTATTTGGAACTGAATGCACTTGATAAAATGAGTGAATCAGTCAAAATGCTTCAAGACTTAAAACAGTCATACTTCTATTATAAAACATTATATAATTGTAAAACAGGTCTCTTTGAATGAGTCAAATTTTAGGTTGCATTCAAATAGGTTTCAAAATAGTAAAATAGACACATTTATACAGAAATAATGCATGATTTACCCAGAAATCGCTTGAAAAAGTATAGAACTGTATGGAGTTGATTTGAACTTTGTAAAATAAGTATTGCTCCGCTTGTTTATTAGCAGCCCCTGTTACAGCGGTATGTCTCATAGAGAAAAGAGTGTAGGTTTGACTCTGTTTCTCTGTCTGTTCAGAACTCTAAAGTGGTTTTGCTGGAGGATTTGGCGTCCCACTTCAGCTTGCGCACACAGGTCAGTGTTCATAGCTGACCTTTGACCTCTGAACATGTACTGGTGCTTTTAAATGATTGTTGAAATGTGTTTCTGTATGTCAGGATGCTATTGCCAGACTGCAGGACCTGATAGCAGACGGCTCTCTGACAGGTACGTGTGTGACTCAATAGAATTATATTCTGATGTGAAGCAGTAACTGTACATCAAAACATGTTTTACAGTCTCCTGCTTTAAGTGAAACTAGGAAACTCTGCATTAATGGACATTATTAAAAACCTTTCTCCTGGGAAAATATTAGAATTCTGATGGATGCACTGCATTTCTTTTTTTATTTTATTAAATATATTTCTTCTCTGCTAATATGTCATGTTTCAGAAATAAACTAGGTTGCAAATGCAGTGGCTTCACATAAAATTAAACGTATTCAAAAACGTGTGAACTTTTCCACGATAACACAATCCAAAATAATACTACAAAAATTACAAATGTAAAATTAAATATTTATCTACTGCTTAATTATTTGAATTATTATATACACCAGTATTTGATGAGAAAAATCACATTTCTATATTAATTTTACAATCGCATTTCAGTCAGTCCCAGTGTTACTTTAGTATCATTAAGATACTATTATAGTTTTATTGATACTTTGAATCAGTTTTTAGTTTTATATTTTCTGTTTTTATTTTCATTTCTAAAGTTTAGTAATTTTGTTGTTTTTGTCCTTTTTTTTTATGTCTAAATAGTTTTAATTCACTTTTATTTTATTGTATTTATTGTATTTTAGTACATCAACTCAAATGAGAAGTGTTTCCTCTGCAGCTACCTTAAATAAATAAAACGTTTAAGTATTTGTTTATGATTTTAATGCCTTTATTTAACTATAATAACCCTGGCACATTTGAGGTAGAATGAGGGGCTGTTCACATTCTGTCTGAATTAGTTTAATTGTTGGTATATTTTACACACGTCACATTGACATCTTTGATGTGCATCTCACTGCATTATAAGATCATAAAGCATCTCGAGTGAGAAGTAGTTCAATTACAGAATGTACAAATGCATTCATTTTTAATTGACTTATTTGCACTCATTTAACATGTTAAACTGACCGCTCTAATATAACCGTGTGTGTTTGAGCAGGAGTGATCGACGACCGAGGGAAGTTTATTTTCATCACGCCGGAGGAGCTGAACGCTGTGGCTCAGTTCGTCAAACAGAGAGGAAGAGTCTCTATCTCAGAACTCGCTCAAGCCAGTAACAGCCTCATAAACCTGACGCCGGAGATCCAGACCAATGCATGAACACTAAATGCTGTTTCCATTTCAAGGACTTGCAAATAAAGTCGGATGCATGATATCATTTACCAGCAAACAGGGCTCATTTCCTACCTAATCTCCCTTATGTCACTCTATAAGAATCATGCAGTAGGTATTATCCCAGTAATTTCCTCTCACTATTGCCTGTCCTGTCGAATAAAAAAGCACAAGCTACAGTTTATTGTATTGTAGTGACGGCTCAAACAGGGCTTTTATTGTCTCTTCTCATTATGCATGTTTTCCTTAAATGATTTGTTCATCTTTATTTTAGTTCTTCCCAGTGTTTTCCTGAGAGAATCAGAAAGCATGTATATGAGAGCAGCGGCGTTATTCCTGCCAGGATTTATAATTGTTTGCTGCTTGTTTGTCTTGTGACACTGATTTCCAGATTTCCCTGAAGTGCAGCTTTTCTTTTTGCACATATCTGTTTTGATTGGTTTTAAAGATTCGCTATAGCTAGGGGGTACTTTAGGATAAACAGAATAAAAATAATCAAACATAAAAAATAGAAATAAAGAACATTAAATTGTTTACAAAAATGTACAGACTTTTCAAGCATAATATTGTTTTTAGGTATTGCTGAACTACAAAATTAAAAACAAAGGCTTATTTCCCCAATCTTACATTTATACTAAATTTAGATCATAAAAGTAGCCTATTAATTAAATAATATTCCTTATCATAAAATATATATCATGAGTGGAAAAAATTAGACTACAAAGGGAGAAATAAAGGAAAGCATGTAAACCACAAAATTTAACAAAGTCACAATTAAATCTTAATTTATTTTATTTTGTTTGTGATTAAATATTTATAATGTAGTTCCCAAATTGTGTTCATCAACACAGCAGCCATTGCAAAATCAGTAACATTACAGCAGCTTTTAATTTAGTGTAATTCAAGCTGAAATTTGAATCTTGAATCATACATTTGAATCTGATCTAAATGTGTAGATATCAGTCAGTGGTGTTATTGATGTAATATGTGTGGCAGATGTGCGTTGGGCCTCTAGAGGGCGCTGTTTGAGTCGAGTTGCGCATGCGCAGTATGCTTTATGTACTTTCATATTGATTCAGCTTGTCTCAGGACGTTCCGCGTTTTAATCCGCTGAGATGAGCTTTTATTTACTGTATATTTCAATAACGTGAGCAGCGTTTTAAATGTAGATAGATTGAGCTTCTTTATTCCGGTCCAGGATGAGATCCGCAGATTATCGACGCTTTGTTCAGTGCGCAGAATATCTGCATTAATGTGTGTCAAATCATAGCTTTTATAATGTTTCGAGGGATTCTTCGACTGTAACTGTTAAAGTAAGAATCATCGTTATCTTTCAGCCGGACTCGCTGTCAGACGGGCTATTATTATTATTATTATTAAGTTACAGTAGATACCGGGGCTAGTTGTCACATAGTGTGATATATATATAATGTCATATCTCATATATATATATATGAGAAGTATTCTCTAAAAATATATAGTGTGACGACTAGCCCCTTACATGAATGCAGTTTAATGTGTGACAGTCAGAGAGTAATAATGCTGGTGTTTCACTGCTCTTTCTCCAAAGGTACTCTGTTTATGAGGAACCATAAACACTCAAAGAGTGCAGCAGCTGAAGTCTGAATAAGGTGAGTCGTTTCTACAGAAGATCTGTTTTTCTCATGTGCTCCTTGTTTAATTGCTTGTGTTCCTCAGATCAGCATGACCCTGGCGTTGACCCCTGCGGCCGTGTGCCAGTGCTTCTCGCTGGTGTCGCTGTGCACATCTATAGCAGATCCCAACTGGATCCAGGTCCAGAACTGCTCTGATTCCAGCAGCAAACTCATCTACGGCGTGGCCTTCACGCTGCACGCTTATCAGAATCTCACAGACACAGGTGTGATCTTATAGCTCTGTTTATTACTGTGAACACCCGCCGGCCAGACAAGATCAGGATGAGTGTGTTTCTTCATCAGGTTTGGAGAAATGTGTCTGCATCAGTGTCTCAGCAATGGATGTTAACTGATGGACTGGAGTGGTGTGGATTATTGTGATGTTTTTATCAGCTGTTTGGACTCTCATTCTGACGGCACCCATTCACTGCAGAGCATCCATTGCTGAGACAGTGATGCAGAGACACATTTCTACAAACCTGATGAAGAAACAAACTCATCCTATTCTTGGATGATGCTGAGGATGAACACATTTTCAGCAGGTTTTCAGTTTTGGATGAACTATTCCTTTAAACGTTTAAAAACTCTTTGACTTGAGTTCTGTATTGTAAAGTAATAACTGTACTCCTCTGCATGCAGGGTGAAGGGTTTTGTTTGGTTTTGTCTGCTGTAGGTCCGCTGGGTGGGCTGCAGGGATCAGGAATGTGGCTGCTCTACTCTCTAGCCGTTCTCTGCTACAGCGCTGTCCTGTTGTCCAGTTCCTCTTTCCTGCTGGATTTCCTCGGAGCAGCGGTCACTCACTCGAAGCTGGTGACATCACTGCACGTCTTGACAGGTGCCTCACATTAAACTGTTAGTAACGTGTGAAAAGGGTCCAGAAGTCCATAAATCTAGTCTTACGCAAGTTATTTTATTTTCAATTGACGTAATATTTTTCTGTTTCTGATTCATAACTCAGTATGCATTAATGCAAGACACAACTTGTGTTTTCTCATGCTTTTTTGGTTCCATAACATGCCTCTTCTTTCAGACTAGTGGAAAGAAAACTTCTAAAACATTTAGGTGTTTATTTTATTGCACTTTATCTATTTGCATCTGCAGATTCAATTCCAATTCATGTCGTTAAAGAGTTTTTCTCTTACATACAGCAAACTTTACCTATTCATTTTATTTACATATTCATATATACAACATTTTACTCCTAAAAACATGGTGAAAGCATTTATTTTTCTGGCTGTTGACAGTATTATTATTATATATATATATTTTTTTTTTATGGAGTGATAAGAAGAGAAATCCAAATTATGACAACAAAATCAATCAAGAATTAAAAATCTGGCTTTTTCCAGTAGGAATGTATGCAAATTAGTGCACATTTAATTACGGATATACAACATATGAAACATATCAAGCTTAATATTTATATTTATATGGACTCCAGATAGGCTGCACTACCCTTCTATGACCTGTCATTAGTCCCGTCCCGCCTGCACCACGACCCAGTTCTGAAGGGACTTACAGTAACACATATTTTAGTGTCACACATATTTTGTGATGGAAATGTCATAATCTATTAAAACAGTTATTTCATATTATTATACACAATCCTTTATGAAAATTAACAATGGTATTACTATGGTAAAAGTAGGCTATAGTAGGCTAACCGTGTTTTTATTACCAGTTGTAGACTATAACCACAGTTTTACTACAAATACCATGGTTAAACTATGGTTAGTGTAGCAAAACGTTTGATTTTAGTTTTTTACCATGGTTTACCTATAGTAACCATGTTTTTTGGTTGTAACCACGGTTAATTTTCGCACGGGATATTTTCATGTTATTTTATATCTTATTTTTTTACGGCATGTATTTGTAAAAATGATTAGGTTGTAGGTTTAGCACACACCACATAATGCTGTGCATTTCAAGGCACTTCAGTAGACCTTTAATGTAATGTTTTGTCAATGTTAAAATTATTTTGAATATAGCAATAAAAAAGTATGACAGGCTTTTACTCTAGTCTTTATCACTTTATTAAAATTAAGCAAAACAAAACGACAAATGTTCACTTTCACAAGCCGTCACGTATAGGCTTGTAGCTGTCTCTTGCCTGGAGACTCAGTCAGGTAATGAAAGTGTCAGGAAACGACAGCTCTGGTCATTCCGTTGGGTCGTTTGTCCAGTCACTGATACCGTACGGACAGTCCCAATACGGCTCAGTTTTTCGACGTATCTTGCTCTGTCGTGCAGCAGAAATGATTTTATGTAGACCATTCTCTGTCAACACCATGCTTTTCCAATGAGGGGGAAATGATCGTTTTCCCCCCCGCCGACTCCACCCACACATCTATGATGCGACACCGACCAAATCTATTGTGTTCCATGTTTAGCAGTTTTGTATAAAAATTTATTTACTCTTGGTAGTTTGATCAAATAAGTCAAGAAGCAGAAATACTGAGAGTCTTTTGATATTGCAACCAAACAGCTCTAGTCTCTGGAATTACAATAATGAAGCGGTGCACAGAGAAGAACCGGATGTGATCTTGATGTTTTACTAAAGTATGTTTTCTCACATTTCCCCTCAGCATTCGTCTGCATGGCGGTGGTGGGTGTGTGTGCGGCCTGTATGAGTGTGATTGAACACAACCTGCAGCGAGCGAAGACAGAAAGCCGCCCGGCGCTCTGCATGTCTGCAGGAGAAAGCTTCTACATCGAGACGTTGGGCCTGCTCTTCTCCTTCTTAGCGTGCGCTCTGGCCCTCAAGGGTCGTCCTGAACCCATCAGGCCCTGTGAGTACCTGAGCGTGGATGGAGCGGACAGCGAGACGGAGCCTTTGATTGGTCGAGCTGAGAGGGAGGAGTAAACAGACAGAGGTGCACTTCATTTCTAATGGCAGAAGAGCAAAGCTGAACAAGAGCTGCTGTTAGATCAGGTGATCTCAGGAGCACGTACAGAACGAATGAAATCCAGAATTTAAGAATCTTCTCCTTCTGGTTCATAAGTGTGAATTTGAATTGAATTGATCACAGTATACAGGATCCCAGCTAACAAGGTTCTCTCAACATTATGAACAAACGTTCTTCCAGGAACATTTATAGAATGTTTTTTCCAAGTTATCTAGTCTTTAATAATGTTCTCAAAACATTAGCACAAAAACATTAATTATACATTATATTCTGACATGTTTGAGTTTGTCTAACGTTTTTAAATGTTACTAATTGTTTCAAAACATTCCGAGAACATTCAAAAGTAGCATTCCCATAATGTTCGCAACATTATTAAATAGAATGTTCTTTTAATGTTTGAATAATTAAGAAAAAACATTTTCTAAATTTTAAAAACTGGATGTTTTAAATGTTCAGAAATAACGTTTTCATAACTTAATTGGAACATTAGCGAAATCTACTTCAAATATATTTTTGTTACATTACAATTAAAAGTAATTAAACAAAAACAAAACAGTGAAAATATGTTTTTTGTTCAAACATTATGTACTTAATTCAGACTAAGCATGACTATTTATTTGTTGATATATATAGAGCTAATTTTTCAGAATTGGTTTGAGAAAATATTGTGAAAGCAATCGTTTTCAGATCATTTTATATTGTTTGACTCTATATTTAAATCTCAGGGATAAACTGGAGCATTCTGGGAAAACCAGTTTTATAGCATAATAATCCATAAACTCTTTACAGTAAGATTCATGTTAGTAATGAATGACATTCAGACATTTATAAGTGTAAAAATAATCAAATACACATTTATTCATTCTAAAAATAATAGTAGCATCATAGTAATCTAAAAATAATAGTAGCATCACCGGCGTACCACAGGGCTGTGTGCTGAGCCCATTTCTCTACTCCCTCTACACCCATGACTGCAGGCCTGTGCATGGATCCAACTCCATCATCAAGTTTGCTGACGACACCACAGTGATTGGCCTCATCAGAGACAACGATGAGACTGCCTACAGGGAGGAGGTACAGCACCTGGCTGCATGGTGTGCTGACAATAGCCTGCTCCTCAACACCAGCAAGACAAAGGAACTCATTGTGGACTTCAGGAAGAAGAAAAGTGGAACGCATGACCCCATCCACATTAACGGGATGGTTGTTGAACGTGTCTCCAGCTTCAAGTTCCTGGGAACCCACATCTCGGAGGACCTGACCTGGACCACCAACACATCCAACCTAGTCAAGAAGGCTCACCAACGCCTCTTCTTCCTTAGGACACTGAAGAAGAACCACCTGTCTCCAATCATCCAGCGGAACTTCTACCGGTGTGCAATTGAAAGCATCCTGACCAACTGCATCACAGTCTGGTATGGGAACTGCTCAGCTGCTGACCGCAAGGCACTACAGAGGGTGGTGAAAACCGCCCAACGCATCACAGGGACACCACTCCCTGCCATTGAGGACGTCCAGAGAAAACGCTGTTTACGTCGAGCTCGCGGCATTCTTAAGGACTCCTCTCACCCTGACCATAGACTGTTTAACTTGCTGCCCTCTGGGAGGCGCTTCAGGAGCCTCCGATCAAGGACAAGCAGACTCAGGAACAGCTTTTTCCCTACAGCTGTTTCCCTACTAAACTCTGCCCAATGATACCCCCCTCACACACCACTACAAACTCTTCACCCCTCCCCATCATTAAATCGATTAAAAAAACGAAACAAAAAAACAACCAATCTACACTGATTACTATGTACTGTAAATTTTTATTTCTATGCACTTTCAATGTTCATTGCACTAGTGTTTATATATCTTAATTTATAGCTTATTCATATCCATTTGTAATTATTTTCATAGTTTTTGCTCATAGTGTACATACATTTACTGCACAACCCATCTGTATAGTATGTTCATATCACCCATCTGTATATCATACTGATAGTATTTAAAAACTTGTAAATTATGTCCATAGTACTACTGCCTTATCTGTATATTTCTGTACATATGTAACATATTGTAGGCACTGTATATCCTGTACCTCTGCTTATTGCACTTCTGGTTAGATGCTAACTGCATTTCGTTGCCTTGTACCTTACATGTGCAATGACAATAAAGTTGAATCTAATCTAATCTAATCTAATGTTTCTTAAAATGGCCTAAATGTTGTGTGATGACTGTGTTTATGGGTAATTTGTAGTGAAAAATGAAACGTCTTAATGAATTTCATGCCATTTAAATTGTACTTAATTGGCGATTCTGAATCCTGTTTGCTGCCTCAATTCAAATTCAAGTCCTGCTGGATCTTTTTCACGAGTTCAGAAATCATATTTATGGTATACTGTGCATTCAAGTGCTCTTGGTCAGAATAAAATAAATGCATTCACCGATGAACACGGGAGGCATTTTGTTGCACACATGCAGAATAATGAAGAGTGAAGGATGAGCATTAGGTGTGTTTTAATTCCACAACAGACAGTTATGGGAAATGTAGTTTTTCTGTAAATATGATTTTTCCGACATGACTTGAAGGCAGCGTGAGATCCTTCAGTTACCTGCAGTGAAACTCACACATAAGTAGTTCTGCATTATACTTTCTGTGCAGGTTTGCTCTGCTTTCGGACCAAATTCAGAAACCACTGAGGGCACACTTGGTTTGTTTCAGCTTATGCTCAATTATAAACATACGCTCCAAATTAACTCTATACAAACTATCTCAGCCTTTATATCAACATAATATTCATCTTTATTATTCAATTTGTATGTAAATAAGAATAATTCATATAATACTCAATATAATCTAGTTGCCAAGGTTCCAAACAACTACAGTGTGAACAGAAAGTGGACTGAGACCTGATCAGCACTTCCACTTTCTAGTCCACATGCAATGTGAATGCAAACAGAACTGAATTCTTTTTCACTTCACTTTTTGACTCAAGTGTGAAAACGAACAAATTCAGGGCTGTTTTTATTTTATTGGTAATCAGTGGCATAATTTCTGTAGAGAAACTAGTAAACAAATCAAACATCAATCCTCAATGTGCCTTGAGCTTCCTGGAAGAGTTTATTTGTGATGTAATTGAAAAAAGAAGATGTGAAATCTCCAGCTCGTCCATCAAACATCAACAAGCTTTGCATTTTATTTATTCATGAGTTCAACCTTGTTGTCTGTTTTGTTTTCTTGTTGTTATTATTTTTTCTCTCTTCATACTGTATTTGTATTCCCTCTTTTAACCAGAATAATATTGCACCATTTTTCTCCATTTATTTGATATTCTAGTATTTTACTGGATTTACTGGATGAATTATGATGCCGTTCAACCCAAAATGACAGTTCTGTCATGATTTACTCAACCTCGTGTTGTTTAAAGCTGTATGGCTTTCTTTCTCTCATTGACAGGAAGATTATCAGTGAATAATGACTTAAATATGGGTCTCTGTTCCACAGTTATTATAGTTAACTAACACTGAAATTAAAACCTTTAAAACACATTTTGTTGCTTGAAATTAAGGTTACAAGTAGCAGAAAATGTAAAGAAAATTTCAGATAGTTTACAAAAAAATTGAACTGAAATAAAATATAAAAAATGTAAACATTTTATTTCAACAAGTTGCAAAATTGCAAAAGCATGCAACAAAATTACTAAAACCTTAACTAAAATTAAAAGTGAAAATGTGTAAAAAATACAGTCTAATTCGAAATATTAACAAAAGCTATAGTAGTATAATGATGCTAAAATAGCACTATTCTATATTATATAATGCACAAATCATATGGACTCCTGATTATGAATGTTTAGATTAATTTTTGGACAGTTTCTTGGTCCCTTGAAAGTCAATAGGGTTTGAGCAGCATGAGAGAGAGATTTTCATTTATGTGCATCTGTAACGAATCTGTAGTATTTAATTTGTCTTAATGAATATAAAAACAGAGGCATGTCAAACACTGAGGCTACTATAGGATTTTAAAGTATAAACACACTGAGTCTAAGCAGGATTTATGCAGTTTGTGTTTATATTTGTGTGAAGCCATTTTTAATTTATTGCAATATAAAAAAAAATGAATTTCTGTTCCAAAGTTGATCTATATCATCACACTTCCTCTGTGATCTGGACTGATAGATCTTCCTGTTGAAAATGCATCTCGCTAAATGAACTCTGAATGACAGCAGTGAATCATGGGAAGCGCAGCTCTCCTGTGCCTTAATTTCTCAGCTCTCTCTCTAATTAGACTCCATCCAGCTCCTCGCTCTCGTCACATGACACCAGCTTCTGCTCCAGTTGGATGGAGACCATCGCCATAGTAACCTTGAGAAGTTGTTGATGTCACCGATGAATTTGTGAATGGCGAGATATGAGAGATAAAGATTTGATGGGTTTATTATAATGTGTCTAGTGTTTGTGAGTTGTGCATGATATAAACCACGATTAACACTAAACCATAGCTTGTGCTGTACAGTATAAGTGTTCATAGAGAGAAATGATGTGAAACCCGTTAACCTACTGATATAGGCACTGACAGGACCGTATGTGTATGTATTGTGAGCGCTGCTTCTGCTACTGAACAAGCATTGATCATCTCAAATGAGTTTGTTTTTAAAGCTGTGCATGCATATATCATCAGCATTCATTCTGATTTAGTTGTTTATGCCTGTTTGATTGAAGCTTACTGTTGCAAAATACTTATTTGAATGTTTAAATGAAGATAATGCTTTGAACAACACAGCAATCTCACTTTATTTCCTTTATTTTAGCCTACTAATGGTAAAAACGACAATAAAGTCTCATTTGTTAACATTAGTTATGTGCTAATTATGAACAATGTTTTATATCTTTTAGTTACTAAAAATGCATTTGTTCATTGTTCGTGTTAGTTCACAGTGCATTAAGGCAACATAGATCATTTTTATTTAAAAATGTATTATTGAATGTAGAAATGAACATTTATTGTTAACAAATGAAACCGCATTGTACAGTGTTACCTGAAAAACAACACAGTTGCATGTCAATTTGTATGTTAATTATATTTTTTATATGGAAATTATAATTTCCAATTATAATATAATTTTATTTTTTAGAATTTCTGCTTAATTTAGACGCACTTAAGAAAGAAAGAGGTTTGACAACTTTATTTGAAAAACATTTTATAACGACCTTCACATGAACAACTCGCGTAATAAATATAACATTTGACAATTCAAACCCAAATGTCCATCATAAACAATACACAAAACATAATTTACACACCACAGGTCATTGAAAAACAGCTCATTATTTACAAGACTAAAGAAATAAAATAATGTCTTGAGATAAAGTCTAAGAAGATTATGATGAATGTTGCTAAGTGCAATTCTTGAAAGTCTAATGATATTATTATTATTATTATTATTAAGAAGTGTAATTTAAGAGAAGTTGGAGGTAAATCTAATTTGAAGAACTTATTACAATGATTTTTAGGATTTTTATTTTTGTGTGGTTTTGCCTTTTGAACAATCTAGAGAAAAAAAGATAACATTCTTAAGAAATGTTTTGTGAACAAAAGTCTTATCTTTATGCTTAAGTTAGAAAATAAGACAATTGCAGTGTTATTCTTTATGAATTTTTGACGAATAGTATTGTTTTATTCGTGAATCCGGCCCCTGGAGAATCTGTATAGTATAATCTGATTAATTGTTAGTTTCTCGCTCCTCCTAATAATAATAATAATAATAAACTCTTATAATCAGTTTATTACGCCCTCGGCGAGCAGAAGGGGCGTGTCCGGCCGCGTCCAAAAGGGGCGGGGCGCAGGTGGGTGTGTCTCTCAGCTGATGCGCGCCGCTCACGCTCTCTCTCCCTTTCCTTGCGCGCGCGCGTTTCATCTCCGTCGCGGGCGTCAGCAGCAGCGCATCGCGCGGCTTTCACGCGTTGGTTTACGCCGCAGCAGCAGAGCAGCATCCGAGCGAACGGACAGACGGATCCGCGGTGAGACAGTGAGTATGTGTGTGTGCGCGCGCGCTGGATGCTGCTGTTGTTATGGAGGATGCGGATGCAGTGATGCATCATTTTGCATGAGCGCTAACACGCATTATGTAATGAGAGCGGATGCCTCGTCCTGTAGTCAGGTGAGCGCTGGACCTCCATTGTGCTGCTGCTGCATCCTCGTCTCTCCCTCTGTTAAATGGAGGCACAGCGTTTTATGTTATGATAAACGCAGCCTATTGAATGCATCCGAGCGTCTGCTGGTTAGTAGCATCACTAGGCCCGCATTCACTGATTCACTGTCAGGTGAAGCAGGTGAAGATGTTTTTTTAGTGCATATTGTGATTCTGATGTCATCTGTTTGTGTACAGGCCTCCATCTCACGCATCACTGTCATTTTCTCCAGTTGTGTGTGTTTGTGTTTTCTTGGAATTGTATTGCGGTGTGTGAGTGCGATGCATCAACACAGTGTGTCATTCTGCTGCACTGCATGTTTACATCCATGCACAGACGTGTATTCGCGTTGATGTTTGCCATGCAGTGATGAGGTTATGCTGTGAATCTGATCTTGCATTATTGATAGAGGCTGATGTAATTAGGATGGCAATCTTTAATGTGTGTTGGGATATATGAAGCATGTAAGCGATGATGTAATGCCTGTGAGTGACTGACTGTGCTGGAGCGGGTAGTAGAGGCACGTGCCAGTGCTGATCTGATCCAGAGCTCTGCTGGACCAGAGATGCTACTGCACACCACCACCATCATCAGCACTGCTCCAGCTGACGTCTCAATGCGCTTGCATGGCTTTGGGAGAGAGTTTATATGAAAGCGAACATAGGAGGGCATGCATGTTAATGTATAGTGCACTGAAACACAGTTATGCTTGATACACACCATGGTAGTATCGTGGTGTTCCTCGGATGGCTGGGTAAATATGGAAATTATCCATGTGCATTAAAATGCTGTGATATAGATCCAAGTGCATGAGACAAAAGAGCTGAGCAATCATGTTTTTTTTATTTGTAATGTTGAATGTTGCTACAGTCTTACACTGTTCATTATATCGATGCATCGTAGCCTAATTTACCCTTTCAAAGAAGTACCATGGTAAAATGATGGTATGAAGAGTCAGAAATCTTAATATGAACTCAAAACATTTCTTATCAGTTGACCTGAGCTGCTTCACATTCATTTTATAGCTCTTATACTCTTAAAGGATGATAATTAGTAACACGTTTGAGTCTATTGTTTTTTGTTGTTGTTGTTGTTTGTGTTTTTTGTTTGTTTTTGTTTTTTTGGGAGAAAATCTAAAACTTAAAGTAATAGTTCACCCACAAATGAAAATGTGCTGAAAGTGTGCTCAGCCCAGGCCATCTGAGATGTAGAGGAGTTTGTTTCTTCATCAGGTTTGTAGAAATGTGTCTCTGCATCAGTGTCTCAGCAATGGATGCTCTGCAGTGAATGGGTGCCGTCAGAATGAGAGACCAAACAGCTGATAAAAGCATCACAATAATCCACACCACTCCAGTCCATCAGTTAACATCTGGAGAAGACAAAAGCTGAGACACATCCAGCATTAAGATGTTTTTAACTAAAATATGAGTCCATAATATAGCTTCCTCCAGTGAAAAAGTGCATCTGCTGTTGTCTCTCACATCAAAATCCTGCCACATATTTGTTTAGAGCTGTTTTAAACTCTGCTTGATCTGCAGATTTCTCTCCTGATTCAGACCAGAACACTTTCTCACTGGAGGAAGAGTTAGTATGGACTCAATGTATATGAGTTAAAAACGTCTTAATGCTGGATTTGATTCAGTTTTTGTCTTCTCCAGATGTTAACTGATGGACTGGAGTGGTGTGGATTATTGTGATGTTTTTATCAGCTGTTTGGACTCTCATTCTGACGGCACCCATTCACTGCAGACTCAATTAAATCTCAGAAATCAAAGAGCACCCTCTAATTTTCCCTTTAAGATTCTAGTGCAATTCATAAATGATTTCATGATTCACACCAAGAGGAAGAGCAAATCAAGCATGCAATTATAATGAATGTTCAGTTTGATTGACATAAATGTGACCTAATCACACAGCAAAAAATTGGATATTGTTTGCAATTTATTTTCACAAATGAAAGTGGTCACAATCAGAATTGTCATTTAGAAACCAATCCGTCACTTGGAGTTGAATGTGAGCGCTGCCTTTCTTTGCAGGATTTACAATCACACGTCAGAATCAGGTCAGATTTGCTCTGTGTTTGGTTAATGTTTATCTCCAGAGATCATCATCAGGGTACAGTTTCGCTGAAACAGATCCGCGTTGATGTTTACGACTGTTAGAGAAGCTCCTCACGCTTTTTCTTTCATTTGTTGGCATGAGAACTTGCAGTCAGTTTCTTTGAGAGGTCTGATAAACGTTCAGCATGAGGAGGAAACGCTTCTGCTTTTACAGTTCTCGAGGGACTCACGTATGTTGTTTATTTACGACTGTTTCCTTTCTCTTGAGCTGTCAGCGTAATATCCATTTATCCACTTGGAATGTTTTTAACTGTGTTTTTGATACTGTACATGTGGTACATGCTCGTCCACATTGCTTGCATTTTCTAGTAATGCTGTGGATGTAATTTTATAAAGCAGCTTAGTTGTGTTGTGATTGCTCGATCCAGTGCTCCAGTGTTCTCACTGCACAGCGCTCATATAGAGGCCGTTCACTTTTTTGCATTCCACTTCACTGCTTTTTTGTTGTTTTTCTATGTAAACATGCAGTACATGGTTCAACTGCTGCACTTGTGCACGAGAAAGCATTCTAAAAACGTCACTCAAGTTAAAAGTAAAAATTTTCAGAAACCTTGAATTATTTTACCCATAGCACTGCATTTTTAATGCAAAAACACACTAAGTGGCCCCATAGAGAGCAACTATTATTTTACAGCAGCTTTTCTCAAACGGGGGTTCACGAGTTGATTAAAAAAACTAAATAATAAATACATTATTAAAAATATAGGTTCTTTATTGTCATCGATGGTTCATTGAAGATCCTTTAACATCCATGGAATCTCTCCATTGCACAAAAGTTTCTTTGTAATGAAAAAAGGTTCTTTAGATGATAAAAAAAAGCTCTTCACACTAAGAAAAAAAAAGGTTCTTTTAAGAACTTTTCACTGAAATTTTTTTTTTTTTTTAGGATCACTTTCATCGCTGTGAAAAAAACGCCTTCTGGAACCTTTATTTTTTAGAGTGTAATTAAATAAATCTTTGAAAGGTCAAACTCAAAATAAAATACTAAAAAAGATTAAATATTTTATTTTAAATAAATTAAAGTGAAAATAAATAATTTTAAAATAACATACTAAAAAAAGATTAAATGGTTTATTTGTTTACGTCATGTGACCATTAAGCAACATCAGATACCATCAACATGCAAATATGGTAATAAATTAGTAAAATATTAACTTTATCTCAGGGGACTTCAAGAATATATTTCAGCTCAGATGGGTTCAGCTGACAAAACAGTCAATCTGATTTTATAAGATCGCTACTAAGACATAATTATGAGATAAAAAGTCAAAGTTATGACATACCAAACTAAATTTATATTTTATATAATATATTTTGTATAATTTGTTTACCTGCTGACATCAGAGAACAACAAACATGATAACTGGTTGAAAATAATATTTCAGCTCTAATGGGTTTGGCTTACAAAAAAGTCTGGGAATTGCTGTCATCATTTACTCAACCTGTGTGAATTTCTGGTCCCCATTGACTTCCAAAGTATTTTATGAAGTCAGTGGGGACAGGGGCGGAGCCAGGGGGTGTGGCCACCGCTGACCTAAGCTTGGCCACTCCACTCAAAACTACAGTTTTTGTCCCTTTTTCTCTTGCTTCAGTAAAACAACAGTGAAATGCAGTCATCCTGGCTCCGCCACTGAATGGGGCCCATCAACTCCTTGGTTACACACATTCTTCAAAACGAGGGGTGAGAACCAGAACGGTGTCTGAAATAAGATTATTTTGCTTGCTCTAAGCAAAGACTCACTTACAGGTACATCTAAAATAATTTGAATATTGTGAAAAAGTTATTTTTTCCTTTTAACTTATTTCAAAAGTGAAACTTTCATATATTTTAGATTCATTACATGTAAAGTAAAATATTTCAAAATATTTTTTTGTTTTAATTTTGATGATTAGAGCTTACAGCTTATGAAAGTCAAAAATCAGTATCTCAAAATATTAGAATATTTACATTTGAGTTTCAATTAATGATCATCTCTACAGTATAAATTCCGGGTGTCTCTTGTTCTTTGAAACCACAATAATGGAGAAGACTGCTGACTTGGCAATGATCCAGAAGACAATCATTGACACAAAGAGGGTAAGACACAGAGGGTCATTACTGAAAGCTGTGGCTGTTCACAGAGTGCTGTATCAAAGCATATTAAATGCAAAGTTGACTGGAAGGAAGAATTTGGGTAGGAAAAGGTGCACAAGCAACAGGGATGACTGCAAGCTTGAGAATACTGTCAAGCAAAGCTGATTCAAACACTTGTGAGAGCTTCAGAAGGAGTGGACTGAAGCTGGAGTCAGTGCATCAAGAGTCTCCACGCTCAGACGTCTTCAGGAAAAGGGCTACCAAGCCACTTCTGAACCAGAGACAACGTCAGAAGCGTCTTACCTGAGCTGTGGAGAAAAAGAACTGGACTGTTGCTCAGTGCTCCAAAGTCCTCTTTTCAGATGAAAGTAAATTTAGCATTTCATTTGGAAATCAAGGTCCCAGAGTCTGGAGGAAGAGTGGAGAGGCACAGAATCCATGTTGCTTGAAGTCCAGTGTGAAGTTTCCACAGTCAGAGATGATTTGGGCTGCCATGTCATCTGCTGGTGTTGGTCCACTGTGTTTTCTGAAGTCCACAGTCAACGCAGCCATCTACCAGGAAATGTTAGAGCACTTCATGCTTCCTTCTGCTGACAAGCTTTATGGAGATGCTGATTTCATTTTCCAGCAGGACTTGGCACCTGCCCACACTGCCAAAGCTACCAAAAGCTGGTTCAATGACCATGGTGTTACTGTGCTTGATTGGCCAGCAAACTCACCTGACCTGAACCTTGAACTTGAACTCTTGTCAAGAGGAAGATGAGAGACACCAGACCCAACAATGCAGATGACCTGAAGGCCGCTATCAAAGCAACCTGGGCTTCCATACCACCTCAGCAGTGCCACAAACTGACCACCTCCATGCCACGCCGCATTGAGGCAGTAATTAAAGCAAAAGGAGGCCCTACCAAGTATTGAGTACATAGAAATGAACATACTTTTCAGAAGCCTGACATTTCTGTTTAAAATATCATTTTTGTATCCTTTTGTTATCCTTATGTAATATTCTAATTTTCTGAGACACTGAATTTTGGGTTTTCATTATCTGCAAGCCATAATCATCAATTTCAAGAAATAAAGGCTTGAAATATTTCACTCTATGTGTAATGAATCTATATGATATATGGGTTTCACTTTCTGAAATGAGTGATAAAAAATAGTGACTTTTTTCACGATATTCTAATTTTTTGAGATGTACCTGTAATTTTGACTTGTTTTTCTGAAAACAAGACAATAATTTTTACTTGTCTAGAAAATCCTTCTTGATTTAAGAATTTTTAGATATCTTGACTTGAAACAAGACAAAAAAATCTAAGCAAGAAAAGCATTTTTTGCTGTGTATTTAAACTCACATTAGACATGTTTAACTTTGAATAAGGCACATAATCACCTGAGATTATCTATTGTCATATAGTTTGTATGTTGTTGTTCCAGCTGTGAAGTCACTGAAATAGAAACCGTTTCCAATTTTGCGTGTTGCCATCACGGCTAATTAACATGGAAAAGAAACCTTTTTTGCGTGTCACAGTGTCATGCCTAGTTAGGACATGGTGTTACAGGTTTGGAATAACATGAGTAAATGATGACAGAATTTTCATTTCATGTGGTATATTGTGAATAAGGCCACTAACGCAGTGTGTTGTGTTGCAGTGTGTCTGTGTGTGACCCGGCTCACTTCCCCTTCATGCCCGTGTGTGTTGGAGCTGTGGGCGGCGGAGTGAAGCACTCGAGGCTCCTGGCATGGGCAGCGTAGGGAGCGGGGCCTCCAGTCAGCGGCCCATCACAATGCGCAGCGTGGGCACCCGCACCACCCCCAACGGCCCGCTGGTGGCCGCGCCGACCCCCGGGTCGGCCCGCCGCCGCCTGGACGACCGCAGCTTCAGTGCCGAGCGCATCCCCGGCCCCAGCACCAAGACCAAGGGCGTCTCCGCCGACGAGCACAGCTATAACGCTGAGAGGGATTTCCATGCTAACGCTCGCAACCACGCCGACGTCGAGCGCACCGCTGCACACAACGCCAACCGCCAGCAGACGCTCAACGGAGAGAGGCTGGTGTCCAACGTGGTGTTCGCCAACGGGGCGCGGCGGGAAGGACACAGGCGCGGAGAGAGTCTGGACCTGTGCGGGAACAACATCGTGCTGAACAACGACAAGAACGGCAGCCATCAAGCTCCACTGCAGCTGCCTCGGCCGTCACACAAGGACAAGAGCAAAGCCAAACCCGATAATCATAACCCGCCCAACATCCTGCCCGTCTCGGGAAAACTCGAGCATGCACAGGTACGCCAACAACGGCTGTGTTCAAGAGGAGGTGCGAGTAGTGCATCGTTTAGTGTGTTTTGTAGTGGCACAATAAAGAACACAAGAACATACCCAGCTAAGCACAGCAAACCCTTTAGCCTCACAGGACATACATTTATGGAAGCCCTCCTTTATTGAATCATAATTGTGACATAAAAAGTAGAAATTATGAGATAGCTACTAAACCATAATTGTGAGACAAAAATTCTAAATGATTTTGATGATTAACTTCATCATAATGATGAAAAAAAAAGTTATAATTGTGTCAATAAAAGTTGAAATTATGAGATACAGTAGCTACTAAGTAAAAATTATGAGATAAAAAGTCATAAATGTGTCAAAAGTTGAAATTATGAGATACAGTAGCTACTAAGTCAAAATTATGAGGTAAAAATTAAATATTAGGACATACCAAGTCATAATTATGAGATAAATAGTCAAATTGGTGGTGGTTGAGGAGATTCCCCCCTTCCATGTAAAGCGCTTTGAGTACCCAGAAAAGCGCTATATAAATGTAACAAATTATTATTATGTCCTTAAAAATTTAAATTATGCCATAGCTACTAAATCGTAATTTTGAGACACACTCAAAATGATGACATATTACATCATAATGAGCTAAAAAATAAATAATTGTCATTAAAAGTCTATTAGTAATTAATGACAGAACTTTCATTTTTGGGTGAACTAACTCTAATTACAAAAAGCTTAAATGAACATTAGAAAGAAATGTTGAATTGCAACTAACTGAAATATGTATATATGTATATACACACACAATAAAAATGACAAAAGGACATAAAAATAAATATATCAATGAATAAATACATCAATAAAATATAAAAATAAAAGCTAATTAAAAATATCAACATATAGTTATACTAAAGTACAGTTGATATTGCAGTTTTTTCAATTTCATTAAACACTTTGTGCAAAACACAACACACAGTTCTCTATGTAACACACACATGCTTTTGAGATGTTTGTGATATTTTGAATGCAGTGCTTCGTTTTGCAAGAGATGTGAGGCATTTTGTGTGTGCGATTCTTGAATTTGTGTGTAAAGTTTAAAAAAAAAGAGGCAAAGTTTTGAAAATGTGTGAAAGCAGCTGAAAAAAAAACTAACTGTAAAGTAACAAAAACTGAATTCTGTGTTTGATGCCACCATTCAGATGAGTTTGTGTCTCTGCAGACCAATGACTCTCTGGTGCGTCCATCAGCCTTCAAACCCGTGGTACCCAAGAGCTTTCACTCCATGCAGAACCTGGTGTGTCCCCTCCAGACCAGTTCTGGGACGGCCGGTGCAGGGAGTGGGGGTGAGAAGGGGGGTCCGAACCAGGACAGTCCCGGGACACACGCCGGCGTGGGCCGGGCAGGACAGGGGAGTCTGTCGGACTCCGGGAGGAACTCTCTGACCAGTCTGCCCACGTACACGGGCTCCAGCTATGGCCCGCCGCCCGCGCTCGGACCCCTCAGTGCCTCCACCAGTCACATCAACCGGCTGGGCACCGTCGCCCTGGACAAGCCGGGCTACCAGAACGGCCTCAGCGCCTCGGACAGCGGCCGCTCCTCCTCAGGCAAGAGCTCCTCCTCGTACCAGCGCCTTAGTCACCTGAGCGACGCTCCCGCGCCCCTGAGACCCTCTCCGTCCTCCGACGACGTGATTCAGGACCTGGAGGACCGTCTGTGGGAGAGAGAGCAAGAAGTAAGTAAGGTGACAGAACTTTTTTCATTCTTTAGCGTTATGTATGTGTCATTTGATGTTTTGAACAGTAGTGCATTTTTCTGTTGAATCTAATTGGCAAGTATCTTGGTTTTGTTTACTATTTATTATTATTTTCAGTTATTTATTTTATTTATTTATTTATTTAGTCACTTTGAATAAAAGTGTCTGGTATATGACTATATGTAAATGTGATGTACTCGCTGAGGCATAATTTTACCATGTGCCACCTGGAAAGTGCATCTGTCACCATGTTTTTTCCTAGAAACATTATAGACAAATTCAGTATTTCAAAACTTGAAATCTTCATTCATATTTTTATTTTTTGTATAATTTAATTTTCCATACAACATTGGATATTTTTTTATAAATTTTTTCTTTAACTTTGCATACTGCATTGGATAATTTTTTATTAATTTTAAAATTTCTTTCATTTTGCATACACCATTGGATTTTTTTATTATTATTTTTTTTCTTTAGTTTTGCATAAACAGCGGCTTTTTTTTTTACATACACCATTGGATATTTAATTAAATTTTATTTGTATTTATTTTATTTTTTTACTTATTTATTTATATTTTAATGTACTTTAAAAAAAAATATATATATATATATATTTATTTTTTTCCAAAATTTTCATAATTTTGCATGCACCATCAGATATTTTTAATTATTATTATTTTTTATAATTTTGCATGCACCACTGGATATTTTTTATAATTATTATTATTACTCACAATTTTGCATACACCATTGGATATTTATTTATTTTAATTAATTTATTTTTGCATACACCATTGGTTATGCCTATTGAATTGCATTCATGACAGTAAGCCAGTGAGTTTCACTAATCAAGAATAGAACATTTTCACCTGGAAAGGTCCTTTGGTTTAGTGGAAATGTTGCTTGATTATAAATAGAATGACCATTTTTATGGTTAACATGGTTTTAATCAGTTTTTATCGTTCCAAGAAGTAGCATCAACTAGGGATGCACGATATGATCAGACTGATATCGGAATCGGCCGATAATGGCTTTAAATGTAAATATCGGCCTGATATGAAAAATTATGCCGATATGTCTTGCCGATAAGAGGAATACATTAACTCAGGGTGTGCTAGTTATTAGATCATGTCAGCAGTGTGTCTCATTCTTGAAGCAAATTTTGTCTGAATGACCATTAGATTAACCTTAAGTTATCCTCTGGGGTCAATATGACCCCAAGCGACTTTTCTTTAGTTAAAAATAATGGTTCCCTTTATCTCAGTGGAATAAAATCTTGTGACTTTTTCTAAATTATCTATCCATACACACACAAAAAAACTGGGCTTGATTTGGTTGTTCTAAAGGTATGTAAAAAAAAAAGTCACACTCATGACCTTTGGGGTCAATATGACCCCACATTGAAATGAATGGGAAAATCAAAAAAAAAATGTTTTTTATTTTTCATTTGTCAAAAAAAATCTATAAATCCAGAATAAACCTGAAAATTTCCATACCACAATGAAGTCCTGGTACTAGAGCACAAATGTAATGTGGAACGAACATGATCACTTGCACACACACATGCTCACGCACACAAACACACACACAGGTGTGACTCCAATTGAAAGCATTTTTTTTAGAAATTGACAAATAAAATCAATAATTCCAGCATAAATCTGAAAATTTCCACACAGAAATGAAGGCCTGGTACTAGAGCAAAAATGCAATGTAGAAAAGACATGCTCACTCAACACACACACACACACACACACACACACACACACACACACACACACACACACACACAGACAGGTATGACTGCCACAGCCAAATAAAATCAGCCACAAATGCAGAACAAAGATAAAAGGGGTGAGACCTAATGCACACACACATGCGCACGCGCACACACACACACACACACACACACACACACACAGACACACATGCGCACGCGCACACACACACACACACACACACACACACACACACACACACACACACACACAGACAGACAGAGAGAGCAAGGGAGAGAGGAAAGGCAACTGACCTGTTCAACTTTGAGAAAGTTTACTCTGAGATCTAAGAGCTGCAACTTTATTTTGAAAACAAAGAAATAGTTCCCACACCAAAGGTATAAAAGAGGGTCTTTGGTGTCACACAGTTCATTCTGTGTCAGTATGGCAAAGCGTTACACTCTCCTGGAGACTTTAGATTGCCTGCTTGATTCAAGTGAAACTGAATCATGCCTGGAAGACACTGAGGGCGATGACTCTGAGCCATTTGAGACATTTGGTTCATTAAAATAAATAATATTCAACTACAATCTGATTCTAAGTCTTGTCCTTTAGGTGTTTCTTATGTGGCAATTTCTGTGGTATTTTGTAAAAACAGACATTTCAAATCGCTTCAAAAACGACCAAAATTCTACTATTTGAAAGAATATTTATTTTTAATGTCTTTAATAATGTTTATACATGTATAAATTCACAAAATCTATCACAAAAGTTATAATATGAGCAGTTGGCTACATCCAGTAAAATGAATGGATCTCTATTGCCCTCTTCTGGGTATCTATGGACAATACAATTTCTTTCTTAAATTTTAATTCCTAAAGGTTTGTCTTTGACCAACAGATGGCAGAATTGTACAGCTAACACCTAGATCAATATCCAGAAACAACTTATATTTAATTTAGATCATTGTTTAAGTATTTTTTTCATAAAAAAATAATATTTTACATGCAAGCTAATGGTATAGTTGAGGAATTGTGTGGTAAATAGGTACAAAAGTACTTTGTATATCCAAAAACACAGCATTACTGTACAGATGAGAAGTAAACAAAAAAAATAATATATTATATGTATTATTAAAAATGTACATTTTTTTCACAATCATTCTTTAAATTTTGGGGTCATATATACCCCAAATGCAGTGAGTGTGAACAGGAAACTAAGGTTATAAGAAGGTTAACTGTTTTGGATCGCTGCACTTTATCTGTGAAAGCATGTACAGAAGGACAGGTTCTGTGTGTGATAGACGAGTAAACAGTAACAGCACGTGCAGCGGCAGCAGTGACGCCTCCCCCGGGTCCTAACGCCCGGTCGGTAAAGAGAGTTAATCTGTAGGAGGCGCTGTTGGCCTACTTCTAATTCAATTAAAAGTAAAATAGCCTACACAAATAACACTTAGACTGTGTTTCTGATTAAATAAAGCAATAATTGATGTCATAAAATAATGAGTGTTTTGATTTAATGGTCAGAAGCTATAGCTTACATGAAAAAAAATCACAAACATGACACTTGTAAATTAAATAATTTTACATATACTGATTTATTCATTAATGTGTAATATGTTTTATTTTTTATAATAATCATGAGCTCTAAAAGATTTTCAGAATTTCTACATATATTTTGTTTTAGACCATCTACAAATGTTAAATCTTAAAATAAAATGTTAGGGTTAACACTGCATCTTTCTGGGGGGGGTGAATTCCATTTATAGTTTATTTATAGTTATTTTCAAAGCTTCAATGTACTGTCAAAAAACCTTCATTATTTATTTATTTATTCCTAATAAATAAGTTCTTGTTAAAAACTAACCAACATTAAAAATAATTTTCTTATCATTTCTGCACAGGAGAGACTTGGTGTTGTTTCCAAACAAAAGGAAATATATCGGTATCAGCATGGGTATCGGCCCAAATTAGATGAAAAATATTGGATATCGGCAAAAATCCAATATCGTGCATCCCTAGCATCAACTGTCAGTAAGGTCAGAAACATTCTCTATGCAAGTATGCAAATGCCAGCTTGCATTGTTTGAGACTGGTTTTTGCGTGTTTCGGCCGTGCTGCCCTCCTCACAGGTGATTCACATGAGACGTAACCTGGACCAGAGCGAGGCGGCCATCGTGCAGGTGTTCGAGGAGAAGCAGCGCGTGTGGGAGCGAGAGATGGAGGAGCTGAGGCAGAACTACGCCGGGCGGCTGCAGCAGGTGACCCGACGAGCCCAGCGCACACAGCAGGCCCTGCAGGCACAGATCGCCCGTCTGCAGCAGGACAAGCGGCGGCTGCAGGACGAGATGACTCTGCTGCTCGCTCAGAGAGAGGAGCTGGAGAAGAAGTGCTTGGACTTCAGGAAGGAGCAGGCCGATATCCTGCCCAGGCTAGAGGAGACCAAGTGGGAGGTGAGAGAGACTCACAGATGGAGTTTTAGTTCATCTTGAGACTAACATCTGTAGCCTAATGCACATCCACTGTTCTCAGCACATCTAAACATCCTTAAATCAAGATACATTTACTTGACATGCAAAATGACAGGATAAAAAGACAGTTTTTTTTTGAGAACTCGATCAAAATGAAGTGAGTTTATGCTTAAAATGAGAACAAATATCTGACAGTGGAGTCAGAAAAATCAACTTAATTCAAAGAGAAAACAAGCTTAGTTTTCTGACCCCACTGAGAGATATTTTTGTTTTTTTAAACGTGTAAATTTCGCTTAATTTTGTAGCATTTAAAAATTACAGTCCTTCTTTTCCCGGGAGATGGACTAAAATTATGTATTTTGTAAAATACTCTCTAGAATAAGAAGACCTTAAAAAATATATATATATAACTCCATAAAGTATGTATATATTAAAATATGTATATTCATAAAATCACTGTTGAAACATTATATATATACATACAGTGCTATGCTTAAGTTTAGGCACCCATGCTAAAGTTGACTAAAAAGAGGAATAAAAAAATCATCTTTTGGAAATTTTACTTAATGCCTTAATTAAAAAAATTAGGAAAAATCCAACCTTTAAGGACACCAATTTTCTTTGTGAATCAATAATGTATTGTAAATAAATAAATATTCTTCCTTGAAATACAGGATGCATAAGTCTGGACACCCCTATGTTAAATTCCCATAGAGGCAGGCAGATTTTTATTTTTAAAGGCCAGTTACTTCATGGATCCAGGACACTATGCATCCTGATAAAGTTCCCTTGGCTTTTGGAATTAAAATAGCCCCACATCATCACATAGCCTTCACCATACCTAGAGATTGGCATGGTTTTATTTCAGTTAGCCTAATAGCTGGCTTGATTTGCATTGAGAGATGATCTTATGGAAAGTACTCCATGCCAATCTCTAGGTATGGTGAAGGCTATGTGATGATGTGGGGCTATTTTAGAACCGGTCTGAAATCATCCGAATATAAACACTTATTATAGGTGTACCGTAGTGATTCAGGACAAGCCAAAAACACCGTTTGGAAAATGGATTCATGATGTACTCGCTTATTATATTAATTTTGTAAATTTTGAACACAAAAAAGGTTAAGGACTGCAGCTTTAAATCACTGGTGAAATATTTGCAGCTTTTGCATGCAAAAACATTGTTTTAGTAATTTATAAATATCCAGATAGCTTGGACTGCACAGGAGTGTATGCAGTAGTTGTGCAGTATGTGTGTGTGTGTACAGGTGTGTCAGAAGGTGGGCGAGATCTCTCTGCTGAAGCAGCAGCTGCGGGAGAGTCAGGGCGAGGTGACGCAGCGGGCCGGAGAGATGGTGGCCCTCAGGGGTCAACTGAAGGATCTCAACGCTCAGCTGAGAGAGCGAGAGGAGGCCGAGATCAGCCTCAAAGAGTCCTTCTGCACCAAAACCCTGGAGCTGGAGCGCTGCGAGGCCGAGCTGCAGACCATGCTGGCCGAGGTACCAACACTGACTCTAAAAGCATCACTGCAACACAGAAAGTAGGTCAGATGTGAGATATGCATTTGCAGTGGGAATTAAAAGTGGTGTAGACTGATGATCATAAAAAATGTAAAACATCTGTACATTATGATGTTCTCACTGCAACAAACAAACACATAATCTAAGCAGTTCAATCTCATTCAGTACTGTATTACATTTACATTTAGTCATTTAGCAGATGCTTTTATACTAAGTGACTTACAAATGAGGACAATAGAAGCAATCAAAACCAACAAAAGAGCAATGATATGCAAGAGCTACAACAAGTCTCAGTTAGCCTAATGTAGTACATGTAGCAAGTGTTTTATTTTCTTTTACTTCTATAATAAATAAAAGGAAAACAGATAGAATATATATATATATAAAATAAAATAAAAGTAACTTTCTCCAACAATGGTCATAATGATATTTAATTACAAAATTGTCCAGCCCTACAAACGAGCACAGCAAACCTGGAACTTATTTTTTGGCATCAAATTTCAAATAACAATTGTTATTTTTATAAGAAACATTGATATTTTCCCCAAATTGTGAGCTAGATATGTCTAGATATGAGACACTGGACCACAAAAAAGGTACATTTAGATTTATACATAATAAATAAATAAAAATCGCCTTGTTGTCCAAATGAAGTTCTTAACAATGCATATTACTAATCAAAAAATAGCTTTTGATATATTTACGGTAGGAAATTTACAAAATATCTTCATGGAACATGATCTTTACTTAATATCCTAATGATTTTTTGGCATAAAAGAAAATTAGATAATTTTGACCCATACAATGTATTGTTGGCTATTGCTACAAATATACCTGTGTTACTGATGACTGCTTTTGTGCTCCTTCCCTCTCTGTGTCTGTAGGTGACAGTGCTACGAGACAAGCTGAGTGCGTTTGAGACGGAGGTGGCGCGGCTGAAGAAGGCCCTCAGTGAACTCAGCAGCAGCTCCAGTCGTGCCAGTGAGCCCAACCTGACCGATGTGGGTCAGCTGGTGGCTTCCCGCAGCCGAGAGCGTCTTCTGTCCCCTCCGGAGACGCCCACGTCCCTCCCCGCGCTCCCGGCGCCGGACCCGCTGCTCTCGCTGCAGAGCGACGACTCCAAGGCGCAGCGGCAGGATTCGGGCGACATGCGGCATCAGCTGGAGCGACTGCAGGGCGAGCTGCGTCTGGAGCGGCAGCAGCGAGAGCGGCAGGCGCTCACCTTCGCTCAGGAGCGCCAGACCTGGCAGGACGAGAAGGAGCGAGTGCTAAAGTACCAGGCGCAGCTGCAGCTCAGCTACGTGGAGATGCTGCAGAAGAACCAGGCTCTGGAGGAGCGTGTGGACAAGCTGGGAGCCCAGATCGCCACGCCGTCGCCCGCCTCGCCTCCGCCGCTTCCAGATCCCCCCGTGTCTGTCTCCATATCACTCACCTCTCCCACCCCGCCGGCGGAGGAGAAGAAACTGCCAGAGATGCACCAGCTGGCTCCGCTGTGGCCCGTGCCGACCCGACTGGAGAGGATCGAGTCGACGGAGATCTAATGCATCCCTGATTATAACTGCATTCAGTACAATCCAAAAACTGAACCGCTTCCGAGGACTGTCCAAGGATGCCCTGCTTGTCTGGGGCAGGTGTGTGGGTTGAGGGCAGGTTCGTTGGGTAGTTACGAGAGCGTGTGTGGCCTTATCAGGAGGAGGTCAGTCGCCAAGCAGAAAACACTCAGGGGTTTAAGGGGATTATTCACGGACTGTTTAAGCTTTGTGTTTTTACAGGCGCTAGAATTTAGGCGATTAAGAAGTCACCATCTTTCCTAGATGCGCTGAGGAATATCCTTACGATCACAGCATCTTCTGTACTCTGCAGCCTTCAAACAATCAATATTAGAGTTATCAGGCTAAAACTGCAGGGAGTTTCTCTTAAAGTGAAGATCTCGCATGGCGCTCAGACGTAACGTGCCATCACGTTTAGGACCAAATCTTAGTGCCAGTCTCGAGAGTGTTTATGTCGATGTTCGTCGGGCCGCAGAAACATACTCTACGCAAGTACACAGACGTGCAGGACAAATGAAACAGATTATTCAAAAGATTTGATGCTTTTGAAAGAAGTCTCTGTTGCTCAGCAAGCCTGCATTTAATTGATCAAAAATACAGTAAAAAATTATAAATATTATTACAATTTAAAACAGCTGTTTTCTATGTGAATATGTGTTAAAGTGTAATTTATTTCTGTGATCAAAGCTGTATTTTCAGCATCATTACTGCAGTCTTCAGTGTCTCATGATCTTCAGAAATCATTCTATACTTACTAAAAAAGTAAAACAGTTTGCATGGATGTTTTTGATTTATGACAACTTGTAGCAAAATTACATTCACCAACAAATTACTTTAAGTTAGATGAACGTAATAATTTGTAGCATAAACACAATTTTTTAATTGATTACTCAAAACTATATTGTTACAATTAATTTCAACATATCTACTATCTATATCTAAATCTTATCAATAATGTTTTTTATTTTTTAAGGTCAGCTGATGCAGACATTTCAGTTTGAATTACATGCAATATTAAATATTTTGAATTTCAGTTTAAATTAATGATGTAATAAAAATTTTAAAAATGAAATAACACAGAATATTAAGTTTATGTAATAGAAATGGAAATTAAAGCAGAAACTTCAAGTACAATCAATATTAAGTTGATTACTCAAAAATATTTTGTTACAATTAATTTCAACATATCTGCTATCCATATCTAAATCTTATCAATAATGTTTTTTTAAGGTCAGCTGATGCAGACATTTCAGTTTAAATTACATGCAGTATTCAGCTATGTAAGCAGAATAAAAAAGATCAATTAACAGAAATTTCTATTTAAATTACATTCGACATTAAGTTGGTTTAATCAAGATAAAAATCAATTAATGCAGACATATCTGTTTAAATTACACTGAATATTAATGATGAAAAAATTTAAAAATGAAATAACACTGAATATTTTAAGTTTATGTAGTAGAAATAGAAATTAAAGCAGAAACTTCAAGTACAATCAATATTAAGTTGATGTAATGATCCAGATTATTATGTCAACAGTTTTAATTTTCATGGAAACCATGATAATTAATTTTTTTAGGATTCACAGATGTATAGAAATTTCATTATAAAAGACATTATAAATGTCTTTACTGTCACTTTTGATCAATTTAATGCATCCTTGATGAATACAAGTATTAAATCTTGCTGACCCTGAGCTTTTGAATGACTCAGAATGCATTGTTGCGATGCATAATGCATTGCTCTTCTCAGAATACAGTGAAATGAGTTTGTGTTTGCATCCGCGTGCTCAAATAGAGTATGTTTGGAGGCCGAGGCCTGGTGCGGGATAGAGGAGCGCTCAACCCTCCTGCTCTATTGCCCAAAGCAGCGGCGGAGGACGTGTATTCATTTCAACTCAGAACGTACTGTATCACCTGAATGTTGTTTTTGCCCTTTTCTATGTTTTGAGCAATGTAGAGTAAACTAGAACGAGAGATTGAGATTAAAAAACAAGTCAATATGTTAGTGCACTTGACGCTTCGGTCTCAGACCATCCTGCTTTTAAACTGAGGACTCGGTTGTTGTGAACAACAGCTACTGAATGAGGTTTGGTTGATGAAGCTGCTAGACTGACGGACAGCGGCTGAGCCAAAACTGTGCAGAGGGCGACGGGTCGATCTCCATTATATTTGAATATGACTTTACATTCTTCCAAAAAGAGCATATAACATGTCAATGTATACATACTGAAAGTATCATTTAGAATATTTGACTTTAAAAATGTCATATGCAGTAGACTGAAGTGATGATTTAAATGTTGAAGTGCACAGAAATCAGGTGGAATATTGGAAGGGTTTGTGAAGAATGAAATGTGTGGTTTGTGTGTGAAGACTGAGCTTGTCATACGACTCGTACTGTTTCTGCAGTGTGTATATTCTGTGTCGTATACAACAGAGCACGCTCTGCACGATACTGTTTCTCACAATGCAAAGTGTATGGATTGACTTTGCATTAACAGTGTGATGAATGAATGGGGAATTTGGTCAGAATGCAAAATCACTTTATCTCAATTCTTGCCTTTTTGAGTTTAAATCTTGCAAATCTGACTTATGTCCTTGCAATTCTGAGAAAATGAAGAGTTACAAGATATAAAGTCAGAATTATGAAATATAAAGTCATTATTGCAAGATGTAAATTCCCAATTGCGAGAGAAAACTCGCAATTGAGATATAAACTTGCAATTTGCCAAAAAAAAAGGGTAATTGCAACTTTTTATCTATTTATGTCAATTTCGACTTTCCTTGCAATTCTTTTCTCAAAGTTGCAATACGTGAAGTCAGAATTGTGAGATACGAGTTGAAAATGTGAAAATCAATTGAAACTTATCTTACAATACTGACTTTTTTCAGAATTGAGAGTTATGACTGAATTGTGAGATATAAAGTCATTAATGCGAGACGAAATGTCAGAATTGTAAAATATTAACTTGCAATTTGTGAGAATTGTATATTATAGATATAAACTAAAAATTGTGATGTATAAACTTGCAATACACATTTTTATTTGCATTGCTAGCAATTTTGACTTTTTATCTTACAATTCTGACATTTTTCTCGCTCAGAATTGTGAGATAGAAATTAAAAATGGTGAGATAGAAACTCGCAACTGGAGAAAAAAGTCAGAATTGTGATAGAAACTCATAATTTGCAAGACTAGAAAGGGAACAATGACTTTTTATCTTACAATTCTGACTGCATGTTTATATCTTGCAATCAGACTTTTTTCTTACAATTCAGAGAAAATGAAGAATTGCAAGATAGACGTAAACATAAAATATATAAACTCATAATTCAGATATAAAAAGTCAACCTTGAGTCCGCCACGGAATAAAAAATCTGAATTGTAAGATGAAAAAACAAAATTGCAATTACCTTTTTTATTTCTTTATTCTGTTGCAGAAGTAAGCATCCATAGAATGCCATGTGCACTATATACTGCTTACTTATTATTATTTTTTAATGACACGTGAAACAAAACGTGCAATTCAGCGTCTCTTGAATAAAAATGGCTATGCTGCATTTTTAATACAAACTTGTTTAAAAATAGCATCTAATCAAATGAAGAAGGACTGTATGATGGTGGTTCTGTCATCATCACACTGGAAACAGAAGGCCAAGCGTGCAGTATGTAGTATGCAGTGTGCTCTCTTGTATAGAAACAGCAGAAGTCGTATACTCGTATGCTTTTTTCAGCACACGGCCAGATAACAAATGCACTACAGGCTCTGACGAGGGAGTGGGAGCATTTTACAGAACACCTTTTGTCACAAAGTCTTGAAATAAGCTACAGAAGTTATTCCATTGAAGCAAAATCGATGACTTTCAGTGATATTTCTTTAACGCAGTCACATCGCAGCACTAACAAGCCAGAGTCCCTCTCTTTTGCATAGGAAACGGATCTCGGAAACAAGCACAAACAAGCGATTCATTTCCCCTGACGCGGAGAGCTCTGGTCCCAACGCTCGTGCCTCTTCTTTTCTATCATGCCATATTTGAGATAATCATTGCAGCTTTATGACACTAGGTGTTAGGAGAGAAAGCTTTAGACCTCTGCTGTCTTTGGCACATTTGCTGCTATGTGCTTCTGTTGTGTCCTGCTGTGTTTGGTAGAGACAAAGGCAGTCGACTGCATGTAAATATCACTGTTCCTTATGTGTACAGAACTATTCTATTCAAATATACCGAGCTAATGCGTGTGAATACTTTTGTCAAGTAATGAGACTGACATGTCAGCTTTTATTTTTCAAAACTATTAATATAGGAATATAATATACATATATGACTCTTCGATCGGCTATATTACGGTAAAGTCCTTCCCTTTCTCCATCAGTTATGCAAAAGGTTTTTGTAAACATTTCATTTTTTCTTTCGTTATTTTTCCAGAATTTGCTTGAGAAAAGCATATCTTAGCAAATATTAATTTAAATAATAAAGATGTGAATAAGAAATTGGTCTCTTCATGATTTTCCTTTAAAATAGACCTCCACAGGTTGAGTTCACGTACAATTATTAAATGACAAATTATCATTATGAGACTGCACACATCCGTTTATGAAATATTAGGTCAAATGAAAGCCAAAGTGAATTAAAGTACAGCACAAGTTATTTTAAATAACTAATTGCTTACATTTTTGTCCTGTTTGTGATTTGTGTTTAAATTTTACATCTGTTCCTTACATTTTATACATGGGGTTTTACAGCTACTGTTAATAGAAAAAAAAAAAAATCAAAAATCATATAATTATTATTATTAATTTATGTGTTGTATTGCACCATTACTGTTAATACTGTAAAATTATTAATGTAAGTGTATATGTAATTGTGCTGTACAATTACTGTTAATATTGTAAAATCATGCATTAATTTAATATATTTTGTTATAGTTATACTTCATTTATATGGCATTGACTTTAATCATAATATAGCCTATATATTAATTATATTATATAATATCTTAAACACTGTAAGAAGCGTTCGGACATTTATTTATTTGTTTGTTTATATAACAGCACTGACTGTAGTAAACGTCCGTTATCATTGTAATAATAATAATAATAATATTTCTTCTAAGTTTGATCATGGTGCAGTAGCTGTGCGCGTGTTTGTCTCCTGCGAGCCTCCGTAGCGCGTGACCGCTGCACTTCACTCCATACACGTGCTGCTGTCAGTGTGCATTCAGCACAGAAATGAGTGCTTTTACAGTGTCTTAATGACATCAATACTTGATTTGAAGAGGAGTGCTTGAAGAATACACGCGCTGAAGGTACGTGCATCATTTCCTCAGTTATTGGCGCTCAATATGTTGTTTCAGTTTGGTATTTTACACGTGAATGAGTTGCGCTGCTGTCAAGGGCGTGCGGTGATTTAGGTTTCATTAAAGACGTTTCGCCACGCGGAAATAACGCTTTAAATATCTCACTTTTAATTTTCTTGTTTTTTTTTAAATGCATATGAAAAAAGCCTTTATTGCGGAGAAAGTCAATGTGAAATTTAGTAGTTACAACTGGATTAAATTCTTGTTTAACGAAGCCGAAATAGTGAATCTGTTGTTAGGTTTATTAAATGACACGAGAATCTCCTCTGTTTATGGTCTCTTCTGTGTCAGTCAGGTAAAAGTACAGAATCGCAAATGTAATAGATTGTTCCAAAATTAATATTATATATATTTTTATTTATTTATGATATATAATGCTCTTATTTATGATATAAAATGCTCTTATTTATGATAGATAATGCTCGTTTCCATTCACTAATAATGAATTGGAGCGTTTGCTATTAAACTCAAGTAACAACAATAACATACATACATAGGAGGATAAATGGACTAATTTTAAGTCTTGTAAAAGCATGCACAGACCCAAATTTATCATCATCATGAAATGAAAATCGTTACAATTCTTACTGCAGTATTTATTATAAAAAATAACCCATGCACATTATTAATTATAAATAAATTCATACACTCTCTTCATCATATAGGGAATAAAATGAGGGATGATCGCAATTTTAGTTTCATGTCAACTTTAATGTAAAGGCGACTTTAGTCAATGATGTGTTGAATAGTGATAGACAATATTGGAGACAAAATAATAATAATAGATAATATTTAATTAAAAACAATATTTGAGACCATTTTTGACAGTTAAAATATTGTTTATAATCACTTGGCTGATATATATTGTGTAAAATAAGTTTTCTTTGCGTTTCAGCAAGCTTGTTTACATTTCATTTACTATCATTGGTTCTCACATCTCAAGACAAGTCAACTCAATGACGTCTAGGTGTAATTTATGTCAAAACTCACGAGATGCAAAAGGCATCATATTTGAATGGATTTTGGTTCTTGTTTTGCAGATTTAACTGAAATATTTAATATTTGCTGAACCTTTTCTAGAAACATTACATAACAATAATTCAGCCATAATTTGTAGTTGTTGTTTAGAAGAACATTAAAAGTGAGCATTAATGATTTAACACCCCATAACTGACCATTTCTTTTCAAGTTGCTCAAATTTCAAACACTGTTGGTCTGCAAATTAAAAACAATAATCTCTTTTATTATCCTTTCCAGTACCTGCTGTTGATGTCTGCGACGGTGCTGTTTCATCTTGTGGCAAAGCGCCATCTTTATGCCCACATACAACGCGTTTCCATCTTTAGATCCCAACGTTTATCATCAAACGTGGAAAATGGAGAGCAAAAGAGACAAAAAGAAACAGAAAACACACTGGTGTACAAGCCCTCGGCCTACTACAAGAGGCCAGCGGTACGTTCCTCTACCGTGGGCCGCTCAGAAACTGAAGAAGAATTGTTCTGTAATCTCCCTTTAAACCGTGCTTTCCATCAACAGCGTAGCCCGTACAGTATTAGCGCCTCACGATGGCTCTCCAGTACCAAGAACACGCTGTTAAACACCGCTTCAAACCCAGGAGCCGTTTCGACCCCAAACGCCACCAAAGAGCCAAGCATCAACAGCGACCCACGAGCCTTTCAGAGATGTCGGCCTGAATACCGCAACATGACCCATGACCCATCCCAACGCTCATCAACGGTAGACCTCAATGAGGCCTTGTTAGTTCTTCATAAAATCACTGTACAAAAAGACAACATGGAACCTTCAGAAGTAATTAATTTCTTGTCCAGACTTGCTCAGATTCCCAAAGAACAGACCACGGTCGTAAGGGGTGACAAGCGATTCAACACGCTCCTGCGATACAGCGTGGAGATCCTGCAAAACTTCACAACGCCGCAGTTATTGGATGCACTGAGGGCCTTTGTGAACTTAGGCTTGCCTCAATCCAGTAGCATTCTGGGATTGTACGAAACCGAGTTCTGTCGGCGAGCGAGCGAGATGGAGCTTCACCAGTTGCTGCTCACCGCCGACTTGTGGCGATGCCTCAGTCGAGGTGTTCCTAAGTACCTCGAGAGGCTCTTCAACAACATGAGCCAAAACTTCAACCAGATGGGTGTTCCAGAGTTGGTTCAACTCTTGTACATAATCGGAGAAGGCAGGAGATGTCCGGATACCCTCGTTCAACCCCTCGAGTCATTACTTATGCGTCATTTGAGCCAGTTGAAGCCTGAAGAGCTGGGCGCTGTTTGCTTAGGCCTCTTCAAATCACAACGCTCTCTGTCCGAGAGAGCGACACGCCGGCTTATGGACAGGGCGCTTGTAGTAGTCGAGGATATGAGTGATTTTGGCATCGTTAATGTAATGAAGCTTATGCGATTTAGCTATTTAGACCATCTCCCATGGTTGGAGGCCATGGGATCGGAGGTTCCTCGACGTGCCCCGCAAATGGAGGTTCAAGGTCTTATGCATATCGTCTTGGCTTGCTCCGCTCTGCACTATCGGGATGATCGCATTCTCTTGGCTGTGGCCGAACGATTACCCAACGTGGTAAGTCAATGCCGGAGTAAAGATGCTGCAAAGATGCTGTGGGCCTTTGGGACTTTAGGAGTCCTTCCCAAACAATGTCCCAACCTTTATCCGTGTCTCACTGCGATTTTACGAGAACGCCAAGCCGAGTTTCAGCGATACCCCGAACATCTGTTGACAGCTCTGCTCGGACTTGCTTTTGCCGGTGTATTCCCCGAAGATCTGCTCAGTCTGGCTTTAAGCGCAGAGTTTGTCAACAAGGCTTATAATTCCAAAGAGCTTGAGCTGAAGAAAGACTTATTCACCTTAGATGGAACTGTAGGCTTGGAGTTACCCGAGTCGACAGTCCCAAGACTTAGTCTTGCAATTCGGGAAGAAGTGACCAAGCTACTGTGGGATTTTGCTCAATCGGATATCTGCCAGAAGCCTGAGGTGCTCGACGCTGAAGATGTGTTGAGGAATCTTCTTGGTGGAGAGATGTTTGTGCGCAAACAAATGATTCTTCCACACTTGCGTTCGATTGATCTGGAAGTGCATTTAGACCGAAATGACCAGCCTGTTCCTGTATCCCCCGGATCTTGCCAACAAAATCTCGCCTCTCAAAACTCAGATGCAAGGCTCTCTGGAGTTACCATAACTGACGACCTACTGGCTCAACTAACTAATACACGTAAGACTCCAGTGCAACCATCTAACCAGTTCTTCCAAAAGCCAGAGATTCACACCGTCGAACCAGTCCACGAAAGAGAAAGTATTTTCAATGTGGGTATTGACTTGACAGACGATCTGCTGATGGCGCTGACCAAATGTCGAAAGCACTCGTCTCACCTGCATGATTCTAAACCATCGATTCAGAGACTTGCTGTTCAAGTGACACATAGGAACCACTATTGCTACAGGACTAAGCAGCTGCTTGGATTACATGCACTAAAGAGGAGACAGCTAGCACTGGCCGGATACAGAGTCGTAGAGTTGCCTCATTGGGAATGGTTTCCCTTGCTGCGGCGCTCTTATGCCGAGAAACTGGCCTATCTGCACTGCAAGATATTCAGCTGTTCTGACTCCAAAAAATAGATTGATTGATTTCTCTACATATACAAACTACCCGGTGTTGCTCAACATACGGCTAACATTTCTTTCATACTAAACCACAGCAAGGAAAAAGGAAAAACTTAAACTGTACTGTACCCTGTCAGAGATTAAAAACTATAAATATGTGAGCAATATAATTCAATAATTGTTTGTTATTTCTATTGTGTTAGGGGTCAATTTGACTGACATTTTTGTTCAGTTCTTTTTTTTTTTGGTCATGAGTACTTGTTGACGTGCAAATAACTACAAGTTTTTTGTGCTTTGTGAAAGTAGTTATTACATTTGTACTGTGCATTTTTGCTATGTGTGGTTCTCAAACCCATTGTGAGAGTAAATAAGTTTCTACATCAATCTAGTACTTTAGTTCCAAAAAAATAAACTAACAACTGAAAGCAGTGCATTTTCCTTGGCTAAAACAGAAGGCAAGTCTCAGTTTCCAAGTAAACTACGTCTCTTAAATTTCATAAGTTTGCATGTATTTCATAGTTTAGTGTTTGGCAATCTTCAATAAAGTTTTTTTTTTTTTTTTTAACCTGACTCTTTAGTGTTTTTAGAAATGTTGATTTTTGACCAATTTTAGGGAGCCATTAGGGGTCAATTCGACCCCAATACAAGAGTTTTAACAAAACTTTTACAGCCTTTCCAAAACATATCTATGTGGTGATGCTTTGCTTGCACATTCATGACCCTTAATGAGAAATACTCACAAAATTTAATGAACAAATAAATAGTTTAACCAGTATTTCAATCAGTTTGCAAATCGAGTGTGGCTCAATTTGACCCAACACAACAGGAGGGTTAATGGAATGACAACTGAGGCAGTTAAACCTTGGGTCGTGCTATATATTGAATGTTACACATGGCACACAGAGCATATTCTCAGCATTTCATGGCCTCAAGGCTGAATTGCTTTTTAAAAATTAGTTAGTACTTAATAAACATTAGAAAAGGTACCAGTGTTGAACAAGTTCATGAAGGGTCATTTGCTGAAAGTTTTAGTCCCTCACATGTAAACAATGGTCAATAATTGGGTTTACTGAATGAACCCAAGTATTATATGGCATAAGGACTCAACATATTTTTCTCTTCAACTTCCTCTTTCTTCTGTTGATTTCTCAGGGCAGTTTGTTGTGTATTTAGTGAGAGACAATGTCAGAGATATCTAGTATGTCTTTATTTCCATGGTCTCACCATTGCACCGTGATTGAAGCTGAAGTTATGTAGGCTTATATTCACTTAATTTGTTGGGTTTTTGTGCAGATAAATTTTATTGATAGATCATTTTTAAAAAGCTGTCAAAGGAGGTGCAATTGTGATTTTATATATATATATATATATATATATATACTGTAAAAAATTACCTGTAAGATTTACAGTAAAATACTGGCAGCAGGGTTGCCGGCCGGTTACTGTAATATTTCCAGCAGTGCTGTACTGTATGTGTTTGTGTGTGTGTGTGTGTGTGTGTGTGTATCTGTGGGTGTGTGTGTGTGTGTGTGTGTGTGTGCATACTTCTTTTATTTCAGAAATTCCACTGAAAATCTTTCATGTGGGTTCACTTCAACCTGTTTTTTTTTTTTTTGTACCATTTGCCCTTTTGTTTTCGATGGCACTTTTCCTTTCAACTTCTTTGTTCCTCTCTCTGGATTAATACCTACAAAGCACAGACAAACAACAGACAATATGTAATTCACATTGATTAGCTTTTGAGGCATGCAATCATGTTTTGGAAATTCGAGCATTTGTCAGAGTGTTTCTCAACTCCTGTCCCAGAAAATTTTAGATGTACCACTAATTAAACTATTTGATTCAATTCACTAGTTTGCTATTGTTAAACAGGGAGATATCTAAATAAGTGCGTCTGTGTAGATTCATAACTAAATATTCCAGGTAATAAGACGCTCAAAAAAATTTTTTTTTTATTTAAATCACTGGAATATAAATTAATCAACAAAACGTTTCGGTGTCTATCCAAACACCTTCCTCAGTTGTAAAAACAGGAAGTAACTGGCCAATATATCCACAAAAGTCACGTGATCAACAGACCTATAGATGTCACATAACTTCTGGGTTAAACGTAATATGTGCCAGATTAGATGGCATTGCTGCATATATTCAAGACACTACTGATGTATTGAAAAAGTTTCAAGAGTTGAATAATATCAGTAATTGTTCCTATATGGTAACCATGGATGTTTAGCCTTTATATATAAATATTGACCATGACGATGGATTGTTTGCTTTGGAGTATTTTATGAAAAGTACTGAGTTACCAAATTCTGAGTTTTTATTAAATCTGACAAAATGGACCCTTAACAATATATTTGTCTTTCAAGATTTTTAAACAAGTAAAGGATGTGCTATGGGGGACATGTCATAGCCCTTCTTATATGCCACAAATATGCCATCAGAAGGGATAATGAAGAATATCCTATGGCAAAACACTTTAATCTTTAATGCATAAAAGTAATCCTTCGATCCTTAGAATACAAGGTATTGATCATGTGAATATTACTATTAGGAAATGAAATAGAGAACTTAAACTTAACCAGAGAGAGACATTTTGGATTTATAAGTTTAAGGCTAAAGCCTGATTCGGACGGTAATTGTTTCTCATATGGATGTCTGTAAAAATTAATTTACATATCACCTCAGTGATAAAACTCATGGATTCGGATGGCAAATTATTCACAGTGGAGGAGCGAGTTCTGTGATCCTACGAACCAGAGAACACGCTGCTCATGTGGCCTGCACTCACTGCGAGAACATAAGTCCGCCTGTCTTCGCTCGCAGATCGCCGCCTTCCGCCTGCTCCCCCATGTCCTTTTTCGCCCAAAGAGGCAATGGGAGATCCTTCCTCTCCCCACAATGCCTCATCTTGCCGGTGTGCTTCACACGGGAGGAACAGCGCTTCTTGTCTGTTGCGAGCGGCCTGGTTTCTTTCGGTGCAGCTGTGGATGAGATTGAACTTGAGATTGCAACTCGATGGCCTTGACTGCGTCTGATGCTTAAGAGTTGGTGTGTTCCAGCGAGGAGCCTGAAATCCCGTCTCCATCTGATCCAGGTTCTGATGAGGGCTGTGGAGGAACTCGGCCTAAGACCGTGTCCACTCATCAATCGACTAAAGCAGTGCCGCCTTATCCCCCGCTGAAGCCAGACCCTGGGCTGCAACAGCGCCCCGAGGGGCTAGGAAGTATCCCTTCCCGAAGCGCCAAGGTCCTCTCCCTCCCTGGACCCGGAGCCTCAGAAGCCATCCTGATCTGAGTGCAGAGAAGAAGAGGAGAGGGCTAGTTCTCACAAAGGCCGGAGCTCCCTCCAAGAAAGCTTTCTATCAGGCGTTCAGTTAGGTTTGATCTCCAGAAGGAAGGTAGTCACGACAGACACCTCTAACTCAGGTTGGGGCCAGTACCGAACTGGTAATCTGGCATACCAGGCATTTTCCTGGTGGGCAGATGCACTTTTGGGCCGGTACAATATTTTTTTTTTCCGCCAAGGACCGACCCATCATGCAGCGACAGTGGCCCATCACAAAGCACTATATAGACGGAGTGATAGGGGATCTTGCTCCAAAGCAAAATGGTGGTGCTGAAAAGCTCAGGGAAAAATTGCTTAAATATTTGGAGGCGGATGCTGCAAAATGTGCCTCGTCTTCGGCAATTCCGAAATGTACGCAGTGTTATCAAGAACAGGCTTGCTCTGCTTGTGTCCAAAGGGACAGGCAGGAGGAGGAGAGGAGAGATTATATTCTCTGACAGAGAATATTCTCCGATTATGTAATCAGTATGAAACTAAAGCGAGGTACAGTCTTTCCCGTATCTGAGCTCATTATATGCAGAGTGGACTCTCTATTGGGGTGATTTGTGCGGCCGCCGGCTGGTCGTTGCTGTCTACCTTCGTTAGATTTTATAACATCTTAGACATCCCTGCTATGCAGGCACGGATTTTATCTGTGTAAATTACCTTGTTTCCCCCTTTGGCAGAAAGGGTTAAGTTGGTTAACCTCAAGGGTCTCCTTGTAGCTCAGTCTTATGAAGCCCTCTTTGAGTGCTTTGGACTTGGGCTGGCGGAGCAGTAGTCTTGCGTAGCCAGACCTTCAGACTGACGGCTGAAGGTCTGGGAACTCTGCCCATTCTGGCGGGTGAGAGCGCCATTGGTTTGTGCATCTACACAAATGTGAACAAATCAGGCTTCAGAATCAGGAGTTTCCCTAGCGTCAGCAATGCAACGCTCCTTCCCTTATCTCAGGGAACCGACGTTACATTGGTAACCGGAGCGTTGTTGGTCACATGACAGTTGTCTACTAATCAGCACTGCTTTCACTTGTGATGAGTTTGTTGTTTGCTCTCCCTGAGAAAGGCTTGAGATTTTTTGGATGTAGCCATCTGATAATGAAGGCTTTTTAAATCTGAAAGAGTGCAATGGTCATCATAAAGTCTTTGATTGACTATTATAAACCCTAGACCAGAGAGCACCTTGACCTTAAAGTTTTCCAGGAGATGCACTCTCTACTATTGGACTTAGTTAGAAGATAATTTGATCTATTCTGAAGCATCTGAAGGATGATGCCTGATCAGGTAAGTGTACTAATACAACTTTAGCACCCTATCTTTATTTTTTAATGAAGTCTTAAGAAATGTTGAGTTATTAAAAGGATCTGTTCCAACCTTATTGCTTTGTGACCTTGAACGAGACACTTTTTTCCCCACACTTCTGTCCTGGGATTGTCCATGGGAATATTTTCTTGTACAAAAATGTCAAGATTTAAATAGTACTTTATCAGATAACAATGGCTGAAAATCTGAACTTCTGCACACTAATATCCAATATCTTTCCAGGCATTATTTGGGGTTTTGCGCTGTACTTATAGTAAAACTTTGCATTGCTCGGCCTTGTGATGTTACATATGACACTAAAGCTTCAAAGCGTGTATCGAGAGTAGGCAGCTCAATTTCTCATGAATCATGTGATCAACGAAAAACGAAACCTTGTTTTACTTCCAGTCACGTGAAGCAAAGCAATTCTGTTGGTATTATTATTATTATTATTATTAAACCACCATTTCCTTTTCTAAAGCAATGCTGTTGGTATTATTATTAGGTCTATTATTATTATTGCTGTTTTTGTTATTACTACTACACTTAATTTATTGCCACACTTTAATTCATAAATTATATTATCAGATAACTTAATATTTAGTGTTGTCAGGCTTTTATTTGTGCTTAAAACAGATCTGCTTGCTCAGGTTTATGGCTACTATACATTGGACCTCCCACAAGATGACACTGTTTTCGACACTCCTGTTGCTTCGAATCTTTTCCCAAAACAATCAAAGAAAAGTGTCAGAGCTTTAATAGGAAGCTTCACTTCTCCATCCCTAGGTCTCACTGAAGCAAGCCAATGAAATCGTTACAGTTCGCCTCATCTGAAGCAGTGGCCGGTGTTACGAGATTTTGAGGTTTCTGAGATTTTTTGTTTCAGTGGGCAGATCATATATGAATATTCACGAGTTTCCCAAACATGTGAGAATTTTAGTTAACGCTCCTTGCATTTCAGCAGGTTTAATGGAACATTTTAAAAAAGGTAATTGTATTTCCAGTGTTGTGCAAACTTATGCCTAAAGTACATTTGATCATCATTTTGTAGCACTGTATAATGTTTTTATTATTTGGCAGTGCACATTTTTTATTACACAAACTTTGCACACTTTGTGCAGTCATCCCTGACTGAATGATTGCATTCTTGAATATTCATGAAAGCTCCGCCCACTCAAACAGAAAATATCCGCGGGGGAACTCATGAATATTCATGATAGCTCCGCCCACTCAAACAGAAAATATCCGAAACCGAAAATCTTCTAACACTGGCTATACAGGAGAGCGCAGCGCCATAAAGTAGGCTACTTTAGAGCCATTAAATTGACTAATTGAGACTCAGAGAAGACACGAGAAACGGAGAGAAGAGAGACAGGCAGCACACACACCGTTTAGACAAGTGCTTATTCAGTTCTCAGGTAAGAATCGTCTAGAGATGGGAGAAACGAACCTTTTCTAATCTTCGAATCAGCTGAACCAATAGACTACTTGCACAACTACTTCCAAATTCTAGGTTTTTAAAATATTATTACATATATAAATGTTTTTAATAAACAATTCGTAATATAACAACATCATGGAAATATCAGTACATTTAATATAGCCTACAGAAAAGTTGCATGAAGAAATACAAATATAAAGAAAAGAAAAAAACATTAAAGGGTCTAGGTTTTTTTTTCTCCCCTGTAAATCATATTGTTCTATAAAGGACACAAGATTTATTGCATTTTTCTTTTTCATCACTTTGGGGGCTTTTGTATTAGAAATAAACTTGTTTTAAAATGCACAAAACATTGGTTTCACTTTCAAGTTCTTAGATTTGTGTATATAAATTTTTCCCAGAAGGATGTTGTTAACCAGGAAGTCATCTTTGTTATTGTTCATATCAAAGTCCATATAATGTATTTCACAGTGAAGTTTCTAAGGTGAGGACACCTTTGGGTACACCCAGTCATTCATACAGTGAAAAAAACAACAACAACAACACAAAACAGATGATATGTGGTTTCAATATCATCACAAAATATACATTTATTGGAATCAAATCCAGATCTAAGTCATAAATATTCACTGAATGGATATATCCACTGACAGTTTCTTTAATTTTGGAAGATAAAGGAAATGGTAAATATTTGGTTCTAAGTATGGTATCTTTTGATAAGTTATGTTAAATTTACTACAGGATTAGAAATGCTGTTAAATATATTTCTTTATATTTTTATATTTCTTTCTTTGAAATCACAACTATCAATTGAAAGTGGTGGGAGATGCGGGGTCATGGGGATAGAATAAGGGAGAATTTCTTTAATTAGACAGACAATAGTGTTAGGGATGGTCTCAGTAATAGATTTGGTCCAATTGCAAATTAAATTGTTTAATACAAAAATTTCCATATGAAATAATTCCACTATTACTGTCAATTAAACTAAACACTGACCAAATTCCTTTCTCCATCCAGTCCTTGTCATACAGTGATTTGTTTCTAACTGTAATATAATTATTATTCCATAGTGGTAGGAAGTTATGATATAATTTATTTGGGAGACGTTAAACAGTGAAATCACATCTTAGTACAAATATGAAACGTCACAATATTGGAAATATAACAGTGAAGGCAAGCCAGTGGATATCATACAAGCAACATGCAAACTTTGTGCAAGACTTATGCCGGTGAACGTCTTTCACCATGAAAGTGAAAGTAAAAACTGACAATGCACGCTTTAATGGCTTATATTCTCTTAGAGACAACGAGAGACAAATCTCCTGCTTAATATGCAACATATCTAAGATCGAGTTCCATGACGTTGCATCTTTTGAATATCTTGCATTGAAAATGACTGGCAAAACAGCAATGGCTATAATCTTAATTTATCAACCTCCAAAATTTAATTCAGATTTTTTCTCTGAGATTAGTGAGTTACTTATACTTGTCTGTGCTAGTTATTCATCTGTACTTCTTCTCGGTGATTTGAATATACATGAAAACACTGTACAATGCAAGGAATTGATGTCTGTTCTGGACTGTTTGAACTCAACATGTAACTTTTGCTACTCACTCTAGGGGTCATATATTGGATCTTATATGTACATCTGGTTTAAATAATATTATTGTTAGAAGAACTGATTTTGCTTTTTCAGATCACAAACTACTAAACTTCAGTTTTAGTTTTCCAATTTCTACATCACCTGTGAAAAAAATGCTCACTTATCGTAAAATCTGTTCTGTCGATCCATCTGCTTTTTCTGATTCAGTAAGGGTTTCGACCTTGTCTGATTGTTTATTATCCAACTGTCCATCGGAAATATGCAGCATCTATAATAATACCATTTCCCACATACTTGAGAAACATGCTCCTGTTAAAACTAGATTGGTTCCATCTACACACGTTTCACCCTGGGTCACTCCTGCACTTCGAGCAATGAAAGCTATGGGACGACGCTTGGAAAGACTGTATAGGAAAACTGGACTCAGTGTGCACTCTTCGGCTTTGAAAGAACATTTGCTCAATTACTGTACAGCCCTCAATGCTGCAAGATCCTCATATGTCTCTTCTACTATTAAGAATTCCATGTGCAGGCCCGTCAACAAACTCACTAATCCTCCACAACGTTATGTCTGGCTCTGAGGAGCTTGTGAATAACTTTTCTCATTACTTTTCAGATAAATTTCAGTCAATCACTGAATCCATTTCCAAAGACACCCCTCATACAACTCACTCAAATGTTCATTTGATATCAGCTGACCCGTCTCACCCAACATACTCTCTTTCTGCCTTTACTCTCACTACTTCTGCTGCCATAAGAGATCTAATTGTGAAGTCAAATTCTACATCCTGCCAGATTGATCCTACACCTACTGTTTTGCTTAAGATGTGTGTTCATGAGGTTGAACCTTTCATAACACATATGATTAACTGTAGTTTAGCATCTGCCATTGTTCCAGCAGAACTAAAAATGGCTGCGGTGACTCCCATACTTAAAAAAACGTTTCTTGACCATCTAGACATGAACAATTATAGGCCAATCTCAAATTTTCCATTCTTAAGTAAAATTCTTGAAAAAGTTGTGGCTTTACAATTAAGATTTTACTTAAATGCTAATGGCCTTTTTGAACCTTTTCAGTCAGGGTTTCGTTCATCACATAGCACTGAAACTGCTCTTCTTTGTGTGGTTAATGACATTCTTCTGTCCATGGATTCTGGGTTAGTAAACATCTTGATTCTTCTCGATCTAAGCGCTGCATTTGACACAGTCTGCCATGAAATACTCATCTCCCGTCTCTCTGATATCGGTATCACTGGCTCAGCTCTTTCCTGGCTCTTTTCCTACATTACTGATAGAAAATATTATATCACCATACAAGGGTATAAATCTGCCACTGCTCCAGTTTCACAGGGTGTTCCTCAAGGTTCGGTTCTTGGACCACTTCTGTTTATCATTTACATATATCCACTTGGTGACATCATAAGCAAACATGGACTTCAATTTCATTGCTAAGCTGATGACATTCAAATTTACCTAATCCACCAGCTGTGATAGGTTATCACTGCCCGAGTCACTTACTGCATGCATCAGGGATATCAAGCATTGGTTGTCCTTGAATTTCCTTAAGCTAAATAATAACAAAACTGACATTTTGATGATTGGCTCTGTTACCTCAGTCAAAAGGATGGACCTGTCCTTTGAAATTGACAGGGTTCATGTTAAGCCTTCTTCATCTGTCCGTAATCTTGCTGTCTTATTTGATTCATCTCTATCTTTTGCCTCTCACATTTCTTCTGTTGTCAAAACCTCTTTTTTCCATCTTCGTAATATTGCACGTCTTCGATCTTCTCTGACTCTAGCTGATGCTGAAATCTTAGTTCATGCATTAATCACATCACGTCTGGATTATTGCAATGCTCTATTTCTTGGTCTGCCTAAAAAACGTATTGCAAGGTTACAGTATGTTCAAAACTCAGCAGCACGACTTCTTACCTCCACCAGGCGTTCTGCTCATATTGCTCCTCTACTGCATGATCTTCACTGGCTACCTGTGGCACCTCATATACATTTTAAGATATTACTTCTAACATATAAGGCATTAAATGGTCTTGCGCCTCCATATCTGTCTGACCTACTGTACTCCTAGTCTACACTCTGGTCCCTCAGATCATCTGAGCTTGGTCTTTTGTCCATTCCTTGTTATCGGCTGTCCACTGTAGGTGGTAGGTCATTCAGTGTCAATGCTCTGAAATTATGGAATTTGCTACCCCTTACACTTTGTAACTTATCTTCTTTGTCTACCTTCAAGACGCAGCTAAAAACGTATCTGTTTAATTAGCATTTTGGATAATGTGGCTTTATTTGGTCTATATGTTTGTATTGTCTTTTGGGTATGTAAATGTTTTTTATAGCACTATGTTAAGTGACCTTGAGCAATGGAAAGGCGCTATATAAATAAAACTTATTATTATTATTATTATTATTGCTTTATTTTATTTCCTTAATATTTCTCTTGTGGCCCGAACATAGTGAAAACAATGAGAAGAAACATATTTCATGTTGAACAGGTTATTTTTGAAAGTCGGTGCTTAAAATAAAGCTGCTCTTAAGTTTCATTGATGACTGACGTTTTAACAATTTTAGGCCTATAATACATTGTTGGCTATAATAGACCCAGGGTATGATTTGGCTCCCTGTGTGATTTATGAACTGTGGGTGTGACCCCTGAGTGGAGCATATTGATGTGTTCTAGGCTTTCAGCTGAGATTTCAGACACTATTCCTAAATTTAGGACTCCTCTATAAGGTGCCTGTAAGCTTTTAAGGAAGCTTTTTGCATCTTGGTGCAGGCAATCCGGCTTGGACCCAGGTCAGTGCCCTGTAGGTTCAAGGGCTTCATGAGGTTTGAGTACAAAGTTATGGGGTCTATCCCATCAGGTGCTGTTGTTTTACTGAAAGGTTCCCTATTCTTTGTCACCAGTTTCTCTTAATTTAGTTGATACTTTTGTTGGTAGATTGTGTTTTGCTTCTTCCTGCAAAAATAATAATAGGATAGTCCGCTCATTATTTCAGCAGAATATTATTACTCTGCCAGCTGTGTGACTACTTATTGGAATAATGCAGTGAGTAACATCTCACAAGAACAAAAAAGCTTTAAAAAAATTTTTTTTTTTATTTTGTTGTCATTGTCTATCATTTTTATTTGAAATTGTCATAAAATAGATGTTTATTAGATGCTCTGACTTGTGCCCTTTGTTTTTAAAGTACTCATTACAGAAATCAGTGTCCATTTGACATAAGATCAATATCAAAATGCAATTGCTTTGCCTGTTCCTGCTGGTGGCCAGTAGTTCCTGCTGGTGGTTTACCACAGAGGACGACAAGAAGGAAAGTGACAAGAAGGAAAATGACAAGAAGGAAAGTTACAAGAAGGAAATTGTTGGGACAGTGATTGGAATAGACCTTGGGACGACCTACTCATGGTGAGAATGAGTTTAGAATCATACAGTATATAGGGTTCACAGGATCCTTGTGTGTGTGTATAACAGTGCATCCGGAAAGTATTCAAAGCGCTTCAATTTTCCACATTTTGTTATGTTACAGACTTATTCCAAAATAAATTAAATTAATTATTTTACTCAAAATTCTACAAACTGTAGATGTTTCTACTACTTGATTGGAGTCCACCTGTGGTAAATTCAGTTGATTGGACATTATTTGGAAATGCACACACCTGTCTAAATAAGGTCCCACAGTTAAAAGTGCATGTCAGAGCACAAACCAAGCCATAGAGTCCAAGGAATTGTCTGTAGACCTCAGATTTGGGGAAGGATACAGAAAGATTTCTGCAACACTGAAGTTTCACAGAAGCATCTGTTAATGGAAGACGTTTGAAACAACCAGGACTCTTCCTAGATGTGGCCTCCTGGCCAAACTGAGGGCTTTGGTTAGTGTGGTGACCAATAACTTGATGGTCACTCTAGTTGAGCTCCATGATCATATGTGGAGATAGGAGAAATCTACAGAAGCACAAACATGACTACAACACTCCACCGATCTGGGCTTTATGGCAGTGTGGCCAAACTCAATCCTCTTCTCAGCGAAGACACATGAAAACCCACCAAAAAAGCACCTAAAGGACCCTCAGACTGTGAGAAATAATATTATCTGCTCAGATGAACCTCAATTACAAGCATCATGTTTGAAGAAAACTAGCTCTGCTCATCACCTGCAGAGTACCATCTCAAAAGTAAAGTGTGCTGGTAGCAGCCTCATGCTGTGGGGCTGTTTTTCAGCAGCAGGGACCGAGGGACTCATCAGAGTAGAAGAAAATCTCGATGCACCAAAATATAGAGATAGCCTTCATGAAAACCCGGTCCAGAGCATTCAGAACCTCAGACGGGCAGAAGGTTCACTCTCCAACAGGACAATGAACCTAAGCACACAGCAAGAGTGGCTTATAGACAACTCTGTGAATGTCCTTGAGTGACCCAGCCACTCCATATTTCTGGAGAAACCTGAAAATGTGCGTCTACCCCCATCCAACCTGACAGAGCTTGAGAGGTGAGGAGGAGAGAAGAATGGTATATAATTTCCAAATGATGATGATCAAAGTTTGCATCATACCCAAAAAGATTTGAGGTTGTAATTGGTGCCAAAGGTGCTTCAACAAAGTATTGAGCAAAGACTGTAAATACTTATGTACATGTGATTTTTTTTTTTTTTCAATTTATTTTTATTTTTTGTAAATTTGCAAATATTTCAAACAAACTTCTTTCACGTTGTCAGTATGGGGTATTTTTTGTAGAATTTTGAGGAAAATAATTAAATTAATTCTTTAATTATTAAGAGTTTAATTCACTTTGGAATAAGGCTGTAACAAAAAGTGAAGCGCTGTGCATACTTTCCGGAAGTGGAATAATACACACACACACACACATATATGTGTGTGTGTGTATATATATATATATATATATATATATATTACAGTGACCAAAATTATAAATGCAACACTTTTGTTTTTGCCCCCATTTTTCATGAGCTGAACTCAAAATCTAAGAGTTTTTCTATGTACACAAAATGCCTATTTCTCTTAAATATTGTTCACAAATCTGTCTAAATCTGTGTTAGTGAGCACTTCTCCTTTGCCGAGATAATCCATCCACCTCACAGGTGTGGCATATCAAGATGCTGATTAGACAGCATGATTATTGCACAGGTGTACCTTAGGCTGGCCACAATATTAGGCCACTCTAAAATGTGCAGTTTTATCACACAGCACAATGCCACAGATGTCACAAGTTTTGAGGGAGCGTACAGTTGGCATGCTGACTGCAGGAATGTCCACCAGAGCTGTTGCCCGTGAAGAGATACTGTCATGAGATCCTGAGGCCCATTTTTGTGCATTTCATCCATCTATAGGCCTTTTGTTTACATAGAAAAAGTCTTAGATCTTTGAGTTCAGCTCATGAAAATTGGGGGCAAAAACAAAAGTGTTGCGTTTATAATTTTGTTCAGTGTATGTGTGTGTGTGTGTATTTATTTTAGTTTCTTCCTAGTAATTTAAAGCATTTCTCTATTATTTTTAATTAACATATGAGTTTGTTCAAAGTGTTGGAGTGTTCAAGAACGGTCGTGTGGAGATCATTGCTAATGACCAGGGAAACCGCATCACTCCATCATACGTGGCCTTCACCACCGAAGGTGAGCGTCTCATCGGAGATGCTGCGAAGAACCAGCTGACCTCCAACCCAGAGAACACCGTCTTTGACGCCAAGAGGTTGATCGGCCGCACATGGGGCGACTCGGCTGTGCAGCAGGACATTAAATACTTTCCCTTTAAGGTACACACATCTGCCAGCTTCTGTTTGAACTGTATTTGAACTATACGTCCTTTTGACTTCAATGTGAACACTAAACACCTGCTGCGTATCTTCCAGGTTATTGAGAAGAAGAACAAGCCTCACATCCAGCTGGACATCGGATCAGGTCAGATGAAGACTTTCACTCCTGAGGAAATCTCTGCTATGGTTTTGACTAAAATGAAGGAGACTGCAGAGGCTTACCTGAGAGAGAAGGTAAAGTTTTAACTCCAACACCAAGAAAACATGTATACTGAGTCCCAAATGATGCACTATACACTATGCACTCATACACTATGTACTTATGCACTATTTACTCAACCATGTAGTGTATAAATTTAAGGTTTTTTGGTTTAGTGCATCATTCAGGTATTTAAAGTGCACTTTTTCCTTTTGGAATTTTCAGTGTGAACACACTACTCACACTATTTATACTAAAAAACAACATAGAATAGTGCATAAGTACATGATTTGGGACGTACCTATGTAATCTCAGTTGTACTGCAGTAAAACTCAACACCTGATCTGTTTCTGCTCTTCTAAAGGTCACACATGCTGTGGTCACTGTGCCTGCTTATTTCAATGACGCCCAGCGCCAGGCCACCAAAGATGCAGCAACTATCGCCGGTCTGAATGTCATCAGAATCATCAACGAGCCGTAAGTACTGTATTACTTCTGCTTTGTTGTAAAACAGGTCGTTTTCTTCTAGGTGTTTGTTTAAATCAAAATCTGTGTTATTTTAGTATGATTGATATGCTAGTATAGTATATAATATTTGTATAATATTTTTATATTTCTAATATTTTTTTAATAATTTGAAATAGATTTAATTTTTATACTGTCCTCTATAGAAATATTGCATTTTTATATATTTTATTTTTGTCAACTTGTTTTCCATTAAATAATTTTTTTCTAAAGGATTTAGTTAATGGTAATATCTATGATGGACTTTTTTGTTACTTAAGTTTTTTTAGTTGTTTTTTCTTGTTATTTTTTAAATATTTCTTTATAGCTGTTATAGATTAGGTTTTTGTTATTTTAGTAAAATAAGAAATGTTGCCTTGGCATCTAACTAAACTTTTTTTAATAATCTGATTTTATTTCAGTTAACATTTATTTTATTCAACATGTTTTATGGTTTTAATTTTAGTTAATGATAATAACCCTGATGGACATATTTTTCATTATTAGTTTTTTTTGTAGTTTTTTTTCATACAGTATATGTCTGTATAGTTTGTTTAATTTTACTTATTTAGTATGTCAACATAAACTAAATGAAATTTTTGTTACCTTTATTTATATAGAACTTATATATATATATATATATATATATATATATATATATTGTGCCAAAGCAGCTTTAAGGCCTAAGTATATTTTGTTTTTGTACGTGTACGCTAGCATATACATACAGTCAAACGTGTAGCCTTTCAAAGTGTACTCCATTTGAAGTTGTGTACGAACGCGGGTGGTTGAAATTATCCAAAATACAGGAAGCAGGTCAAAACACAGGCAACCAATCCAAAAAACCAACAAGGCCTGAAACTCAGGCAAAAGGGTAATCCTAGAGACAGGCAAGAAAACCAAAAACCAAGAGACGTTAAACCAGCCAGAATGCTAGCAAGACTTCACAATGTGACAGAAAAAAACACAGGGCTTCTATAGGCAGAGGTAATGAGCAACAGGCAAAAACAATCAGGCATGATGGGTCCAGGCAATGGGTTATGGGAAATGCTGTCCAGGAAAGGCAATGGTATGGTGTGCCCTCTGGTGACTATCAAGGGCACTCCAGCTGATGATCGTTACATAAAGTCAGTTCATCATTTATTCAGTGATGTCATTGTCCAGCACAGTTCAGTTCTCTTCAAATAGTGTCTGTGCAATCAAGCCCACAATATTGCTAGAAATGAAGTCTCCCCAGTTAAGCAAGCCAAAGGCGACAGTGGCAAGAAGCTAAACCTCCATAGGTAACAGAATGGAGAAAATAACCTTTTGAGAAACTTGTCTCAGTCGGGGGCCAGATCTCCATTGGCCAGATGAAACCAGCATGGTGTGAGTTAATTCCAGCCTGCAACAAAAGTCAGACTGTGCAGAGGACTCTAGTTCTCTGGTTCTCATAATCTTGTGCCGATGGCCGTCTAGTTGACGAGGTCTTCACAGGGGAAGCATCTAGATGACATGATCTCCACTGGCATTTCAGGGCTGTAGGGGTCATTTCTAGGTGCTGATCCACCATCTGATCTGGATACGGACTGGATCTGCATGGCTACGGTGACCTCGGAATAAGAATATAACAGACTAATATTAGAGTAGATGCCATTCTTCTTACAGTATAACAAGTAGCTACATTGGGTGTTATGGGGAGTGTTCCTGGTTCTGGCTTCCCTAAATAATGCAGCCTAAAAATCCTTTAAAGGATTTAATATTATAGAAATGTGTCAGTTGTTTTGTGTATGCCAAGTTAAAGAGATGGGTCTTTAATCTAGATTTAAACTCACAGAGTGTGTCTGCCTCCCGAACAATGCTAAATAGATTGTTCCATAGTTTGGGCACTAAATAGGAAAAGTATTTGCCTCGCACAGTTGATTTTTATATGCTAGGCATTATCAAATGGCCAGAGTTTTAAGATTGCAGAGGACGTTAAGGACTGTAATGCATTAAAAGCTTGCTCAAGTACTGTTTATGTTTTGTTAATCATTCCCCTGTGCTTATAAGTCCCGGTGCTTCTTCAGTTGATTGTCCAGTCTCGTCTGTGGTTTGTCAGTGTTTGTAGTGCCATTGTGTCTGAGGTCATCTCCTGTTTTGGTTTACTAGTTTATTTGTTATTAAAAATTTTATATTGAATCATCTTCATCTCCATATACGTTCCTATGCACACATACCGTGACAGAAGACTGGACCTTTAAAGTGTAATATGTTTATTTAGTTTTTCCACCATTTTGTTTTGTATTTATGGATTCCCCCTCTGTCCTCGTCATCCTGCTAGAGCAGGGAGATCGCTCCCTTGAGGACCACACTAGAGACTTTGTGGACATTTCCAACTTTACTCACTACCGGACAGCAGCCTCTATTCTTTCTACATCGCGGGACTGAACAACACTGCCTGGGCAAAGTTGTCCAGGGATGGTCCTTGGGGAGCTTTGCCACGTTTGTGGAGTGGGTGCTGATGAGAAACAGATCCAGTTTCTCCGTTGGCCCTGCTGATGAGGACGCCACCTGCCCCACTCCGGATCCAGAGTCCAGCCTGCCTTCACCCTGCCGAATGGAGCAATTGCAAGAGCGCACAGCAGACGGAGAGACAATGCTTGCCACGAACAGCACGCAAGAGCCTGGAGATGCGACTGTGCATACCGCTACCCCGGAGCTAGAGCCTCAGCTATCATCTGACCAGGTACATGAGCTAGCAACAACGCCCGTAAACGAGGGAGCTATAGTGCAGTACAAGGTCATGAGAGGAAGCCCTGCCACACTCCCACCGCTAAGGGTGAGCAAATTCAATACTCTGATATTTTTGACAGTCTATGCAAAATGGATTGTTTATTGCTTCCATCCCTACTGGTTCCCAACCTCCCTCTCCCACCTCCTCTCCAGACTCCAGCCAGTCCTTCAGCCAAGCCTCCACTGGTCTCTGTCTATCCCTCAACCATTCACACCCAGCACTGAACTGTCTGGACTATCTGAATCTCCTGAACTGTCTGGACTATTTGAATTAACTGAATCTGTCTGAATCCCTAGAACTGTTCGCGTCCTCATCCAACCTCCCTTTCCCACCTCCTCTCCAGACTTCAGCCAGTTCTTCAGCCAAGCCTCCACTGGTCTCTGTCTGTCCCTCAGCCATTCACACCTAGCACTTTGTGTTTGCCGCAGGACTTCCAGCCACCAATTCCATCAGGGTCGGTGGAACCCCCCGTCTCCGCCTCCAGCCTCTGAGCTGCGGACTCCACCTCAGCTCTTCGACCCATCGGCTCGACCTTGGCTCCATGCTCCCTCATCACCACCATGGCCTGTCAGCCCATCAGCTTTACCAGGCTCCTTTATCCCTCTGGCTCCGCTCTGGCCAGTCGCCATCCCGCCTCCACTTTGGGACCCCACTCCTCTGGCTGCTCCTTGTCCCTCTGGCTCCATTTGAGCTCCTCCTTCCCCTCGGCTCCACCTTGGTCCTCAGTCGCACCGGCTCCACCATGGCCTTCCAGATCCCCTCCTCAGCCTCAGTAACTTGAGCCATCAGCTCCTCCTCCTCTGTGTCACCCTGACTCTGTGGCTATCCATCTCTGCCTTGGGCTCCACCTCCATCAGCTCCGTCACCGTCGGTCAGCCCCTTGGTGTAGTCAGTCCAATCTCCACCATGGTTCCTTCCTCCATCAACTCCACCGTGGGCTGCCATCCTAGCTGGACTCTGGGTCCTCGCCTGCATCCTTCTGCTCCTGGCTTCCCTCCATTGTTGCCACCCTGGTCCTCTCAGTTGGTTCCGTTACGCCGCGAGGTCAAGCTTTGTCGGAGAGGGGAGTAATGTAATGTGTCTGTCCCATTTTGTGTTCTTTTGCTCTGTTTTCCTGCCTTTTACCCCACACCTGTTTGTGTTATGTTAATTATTCCCCTGTGCTAATAAGTCCCTGTGTTTCAGTTGATTGTCTGGTCTCATCTACGGTACGTCAGTGTTTGTAGTGCCATTGCGTGTTTATCTCTTGTTTTGGATTACTTGTTTATTTGTTATTAAAGACTTTAATCATCTTCATCTCCATGTGTTCCTATGCACACATACCGTGACCGAAATTAATAGTCATCCAGTTTTTTATATCAACTATGCATTCCGTTATTTTTGCGAATTATTATATAGAGCTGAGTATCATCAGCATAACAGTGAAAGCTAACAGTATGTTTTCTGATGATATCTTCTTAGAGTAACATGTAAAGCATGAAAAGCAACAGTTCTAGTATTGAACCTTGCGGTAGTCCATACTGCACTTGTGATCCTCATTATTTACTGCTACAAATTGACGACAGTCAGAAAAGTAAAATTTGAACCATGCAATGCAATTCCACTAATGCCAACACAATTTTCTAGTGTATTCAACAGAATGTTGTGGTCGATAGTGTCAAATGCAGCATGAAAATCCAGTAGCACTATAGAGAGATAACGAATCGAAAATTAAGAGCAGGTCATTTTTAACTCTTATTAGAGCAGCCTCAATAATATGATACGGTCTAAATCATGAATGGAAATCCATAGTTGTGAGGATACTGCCTTTTCTAGTATACTTAACAGAAAAGGGAGATTTGAGATTGGGCTGTATGTAGTGACATACATACATACAGACAAATGTTGCTTTGGCAACTAACTGAAATAAAATGTTAAAATTTTTAATTCTGGTTTATAGTTTAATGGTTTTGATTAATGATAACCCTCATGGACATCTTGGTGCTCTCCACAGAACTGCCGCCTCTATTGCTTATGGTCTGGACAAGAAGGACGGTGAGAAGAACATCCTGGTGTTTGATCTCGGTGGCGGCACCTTTGACGTTTCCCTGCTGACCATCGATAACGGCGTCTTTGTGGTGGTGGCCACTAATGGAGACACTCACCTCGGCGGGGAAGACTTTGATCAGCGTGTCATGGAGCACTTCATCAAACTCTACAAGTATAAAACTGGAAAGGATGTGCGCAAGGACATCCGCGCCGTGCAGAAGCTGCGTCGTGAGGTGGAGAAGGCCAAGAGAGCGCTGTCCACCCAGCATCAGGCCCGCATCGAGATTGAGTACTTCTTCAGGGGTGAAGACTTCTCCGAGACGCTGACCCGTGCCAAGTTTGAGGAGCTTAACATGGTAAGAGAAGCTCCGCATTACAAACTAAACCTAAAAAACTTAAAACTACAATTTATTAATAATATTAATAAAAGATAAATCTGAATAAAACTTATTTGTCATTTGTAGAAGTGTCAGTGACATTGAAATGCTTTTCGTAAGGCTTAGGCAGTCGACAATAATACAATGATAATTATAGAATAATATAAATAAATAATAATAATAATAATAAATATAGCTGCAAGTAGTGAGTACCGGGGTTCAAGCACTTATGGTATTTAAGCACATAAGGAAAAAGACATTGTGTTAACATGGCTGTAACCACCTAAATCAATTTTAAAAAATCATAAAAAAATGCATTATTGCATTTAAAAGTATTTTTATAAAAGCATTATTGGCGAATACAGGTAATTTGCCATAGAAATATGATGTTTTTTAACACTTATGACTATTATAGTGCCAGCTGTGGTCCAATCTCCCTAAAACTTTGCATGCTTGTTTAGAATCACCTGTCGCATGTGCTCACCAGGTTTACTGAAATTTTGAGTTTTCATTTAGGCTTTATAGGCTTTTGAGTATATTTACGTTTTCTAAACATCCCCGTTATAGCTTCCCAAAGAGAACAAATTTCAGCATTTTTGATGATGATTGACCTAGAGAGTCCAGAGAATTGTACTGCAGTGGTTTTGTCTAGATTGAGTGAAAAACCTAGGACTAGTTTGCCAAAGTAGTTTTTTTTTTAACATCTTCTCAATCATTTAGCAAATGGTTTGATTGACCGCAGTGGTTCTAGAGACAAAGTTTGAATGAGGAGGTCTATCGTATGATACGAATATCGTGCATATGTTTGAAAAACCATGCAATATACATGGACAGCCAGGTCCATGTGAAGGTGGAGGACCTGGGAACTGTGGAGCAGGGAGCCAAGTTGGAGCAGGAAGCCAGGGAGGAGCCGGCAGAGCAGGAAGCCAGAGCGGAGCCGGCAGAGCAGGAAACCAGGGTGGAACAGCCGGAGCAGAAGACCACCATGGAGGAGCAGACAGAGCAGAAAACCACCAGAGCAGAGCAGAAGACCATCACGGAGGAGCAGAAAGAGCAAAAGACCACCAGGGCAGGGCAGAAGGCCACCACGACAGAGCAGACAGAGCAGGTGGAGCAGAAGACCTCCACGGCCAGATAGAGGTTGTCAAAGAAGCTGAAACACAGAACACAGAGAGACAATCTACAGCCCCAAGAGTCGGAACAGGAAATACAGTGAGCTTATCAACAGTCTTCTTGCGCATGACTAATAGGTTTGCAATTTCAGTGTTGGCCTCCTTGAGAGTGGCTGGACAGACAGACAGTTCAATACCAGACCATTACTGGAAACAGGACAAACAAACTGCTCACACTCAGGCTCATTGGCTGGAACTGGACAGACAGATAATTCAGATTCGACTGCAGAATTTAAACCAACAGACAGTTCACAATTGGATGTATTGTCTGAAACTGGACTGGTAGACTTCTCATAACTGACATCAGTAACTGAAACTGGACAGGTAATCAATTCAGAATCAAAACCAGTGACTGATACTGGATTGGCAGATGGTTCAGTGATTGAAGCTGGATAGATAGACGATTCATACTCAGACCCATTAATAGAAACTGGACAGATATTTGACTCATGGTCTAAAATAGGACTGACAGAAAGTTCATCAGACATACAGTATTATTTGAAATTGGACAGACAGATGGCTCAACATCAGACACATTTGGAGAAACAGAACAGGCAGATAGTTCATGAGTGGCCACTTTGTCAGTGACGGGGTTAACAGTGCAGACATAGAGTGGCCTTTTATTTTATAGATTCATGACAGGCAGGATTAAAAGTTCCAATGCAGATTTTTGGGCTGTGACAGACAGTTCAAACTCAGACATATCCAGAGAAACTGAATGGAAAAATAGTTCATAGTTCGGTTCACTGACTGAAAATGACAATACAGACGAGTCATAATCAGGCACATTAGGAGACACTGAAAAAGCAGGCAGTTCATATGTGGAATCATTGATTGAAACTGGTAAGGCTGACAATCCTAACTCAGCATTATTAACTGGTTCTGGACAGACAGGAAAATCAAACACATGCTGGGACACTGGACAAGTTGATAGTTCACAATTAGACCCATAGATAGGACAGATAGATAGTTCACAAGTGGTCTCTGGGCTTGTGACAGGCAGGGTTAAGGGTTCATAAGTGATCTCTTTAAGTGTGATAAGGCAACTAGGGCATACAAGAAGTTTGTTTGTGGTCTCTGGGGTCATGACAGGGTTAACAACGCATACAAAAAGTTCATTTTTATTATAACCTTTATTTTACCGGGAAAAGAACTACATTGAGAATAAAAATCTCTTTTACAAGAGCATCCTGGCCAAGATTTACAGTAACACAGCTCACTGGGGTAGATAACATCCATACTTACACACACGCACAACTGATATCAGTGCACAACTAGTCAAAACATCTAGAGCCCAATGTTTCCATCTCCAAGTTATTTAAAATCCCTTTAAAAACATCTAGTGAAACCAGCTCCTTAAATTGGAATTTAATTTGAAAATTATTCCAAGCAAAGGCAGCAGCAAATTTAAATGACTTTTTCCCTTGTTCAGTACGTACCACTGGAACAGACAATAAGAAAAATTCCTTTGACCGAAGGCTATAGCTACGAATAGATTTTTTACAGATGTAAGTATTAAGATATGAGGGAAGTAAACCCAGGATAGATTTGTAAATAAAAACATGCCAGTGTTTTAACCAACGGATGGACAAAGCAGACTATCCAACCCAGGCATAAACCTCAGTGCACCATGATAAACCGTGTCAATAGCATGTAAACTCTGAGAAGATGTGAGCATATATATAACATCACCATAGTTCAATACAGACATAAAAGTGGCAGCAACAAGCTTCTTTTTTGCCTCAAAAGAAAGGCAGGATTTAATTCTAAAATAGAAGCCCAAGTTCACTTTAAATTTTCTCACCAGTTGCTGGACATGAGGGCCAAAGGAGAAAGCATCATCAATTAAAGTTCCGAGATACTAATACTGAGACACAAATTCAGTCTCTGAACCTTGATAAATTGTAATAGAAAGAAGATTATGAGGGATTGATTTTGATTTAGAAAACATAGATTTTGTTAAAACTAGATCTTAAAAGCAAGCTGTAACTGTGAAAGAGCAAGATTATGTGTGAATGCAGAAATACATATTACTGTATCATCAGCGTAATAGTGAAAATTTGTATTATTAACATTTTGATCAATATATATATATATATATATATATATATATATATATATATATATTAGTAAACAGGAGTGGTCCTAGGACTGACTCCTGTGGCACAACTTTAGTTTCATTCTAAGTGAACTAGAAATAAACTGAGTTCTGTTAGAGAGATAATTATTAAACCAACTAATAGCATGTTCAGATAATCCGATACTGAGGCGTTGTGTCAGCAAGGTATGATCAACAGTATCAAATGCTTTGGATAGATCAATGAATAAAGCTGCACAGTGTTTCTTGTTGTCAACAGATTCAATAAAGACATTTAATACTTTCAAGGCTGCTGTAGTTGTGCTATGTTGTTTTCTAAAACCAGATTGAAAATCAGACAGGATATTATTAAAGCTGCAGTCCGTAACTTTTTTTGGTAAAAAAATTATCCGAAATCAATATTTGAGAAAGTACATAACCAGCCAGTGTTACAAAATTATCGCCCGATTCACAACGGTTATCTTATCTTATAATAATGTTTTCTAATCTGAGTGGTACGGGTAGGTTTTCGCGGGAAATTCGAGCGTTATTACGTCACGCCTGTAAACATAAAGAAGTTTTCCCAGCTAATAGACTATATCGCATGTGAGGATCCTGCAGGTGGATGATCATTTATAGCCTTTTCTCACAGCATCTAGAATAATTAAACATAATTTTAATGGCAGATTGTAATAAATAAAGGATTATGTGCTTATGAAACGTGAATGAAATTAAATTATATTCCAGTTTTAAATGTGCTTCTGATTACAGATAGCCTGGGATTACACAAGATTTTTATTTTAAAGAAATCCAGTTGGAAGGGAGCATAGTTTGATTTTTGGGTTAAAATAATTTCTTAATATGAAATTTGAATGGTATGACAATAGATTAGACTGTACAGAAATTGAAATCTACATGCTAATACACACTATACTCATAGTCACGCAATGCTAATGTTGTTAACATTAATAATTTGAGAACAAAGTATAACAATGATAATACTTTGCACAGTTAAATGTGATATGAGCTAACTGATCTTTAGATTAAATCACCATTGGTAGTGTGATTTATGGTAATGATTTTTTCCTCATTTGGGCAGAACAAACGTGGCAGACTTGTTACTTACTTTTTTAGATGGCAATATATGGTGAAAATTCTTATTTGGGTCATATATTCCAAGACATAAGATAGAATCTGTGATTGTGAAGTACAGTAAACATCCACACCGGTGCTGTGACTGATAGCCACACATACTCCTCAAAACATTAGATTAATCCGTGCTGGAACACTGGATCACAACCCCATGCACAGATGATAATTCCACAAGAAACTGCAATTCCAGTTTCTCAAACAGAGATGGCGACAAAGAGGCAAAAGTTACAGACTGCAGATTTACATTTACATTTATGCATTTAGCAGACGCTTTTATCCAAAGTGACTTACATTGAATTCAAGTTACGGTTTTTACATTTTATCAGCTCTTGCTTTCCCTGGGAATCGAACCCATGACCTTGGCGTTGCTAGCGCCATGCTCTACTGTTTGAGCTACAGGAAAGCCAGATTTAACAGAAAGAAAGTCTTTTAATTGATTCTTGACAAGGATTTTCAAGGATTTTGTCAAGGACATACAGCTTTGAAATGGGCCGATAATTATTTAGCTGTGTAGGATCTCCACATTTAAACAGGGAGAGAACAAAAGCTGATTTCCATATAAGTGGAATTTCATTTTAAACAAAAGAAAGGTTAAAAATATGAGTCAAAGGAGGGGCAATGAAATCAGCTGCTAGCATTAAAAAATAAGGTTCCAATTTATCAGGACCTGCCGATTTTGAAACATCTAAAAATTTAAGGGCTTTACATACCTCAGAAATTGCAACTAGTGAAAAATTGAATGACTGACTAGACACAAAATTCTCTGACTGCACAATTGAAGAGTTTGCATGAGTGCCATAAATTGAATCAAATAAAAAGCCAGAAGCTATAAAGTGTTCATTGAAACAATTAAGCATTTTTTCTTTATCAATGATTGCATGAGAGCCCTTCATAATACATGATTGAAGTTCTATACTTTTATTATTTTCAGTTAATGATTTAACAGTTTTCCAAAATTTTGATTAATTGTTTTATTTGAAGTTGTATAAGGAAATGCTCAGCTGTAGCTTTTCTGACTGCAACTGTGCATGCATTACACAGTCATCTGAAATCTAGCCAATCTGAATGTAGATCTGTTTTTCTAACTTTGCTCATGTTGTGCTCATCAAGTCAAGTCAAGTCGAGCTTTATTGTCATTCTGCTACATGTGTGGACTGTGGACATATAGTGGAATGAAATGTCATGTCTCGCAGGACCACGGTGCTACATACTAGTTAGACATAAGATAAACATACAACAATGCAAGTATAGGAAAAACAATAGAGCTATACAACAGTTAACCATCTGACTATACATATACTATAAATACTATAAATACTGTAACTACTATACCTAGTTGACTACACATACACAAACTGAGACTGTACAAGAAATTTACATAAATACTGTACATGAAATTGTGCAAAAGAGATATTTGTACATGAAATTGTGCAAAAAAAAATTATATATATATATGTATATATATATATATATATATTGTGGCGGGAGGAGCAAACGACAGACACAGTGGGCATGGTGTCAGGCCTCGGAGAGGTTTTTATTAAACAATAAATAAACAAAATAGTGTCCAAGGGGGAAAAAGTGTCCAAAATAACCAGGGGATCTGGTGTCCTCGTCGTGCTGCGGGGCTTGTGAAGGAGGGCAGTGTTCAGGAGGGAAGGGTCCAGGGAAGGGGTGGAGTCCGGTGGCCGCACGCGCTCCCCTCTCGGGTCCGGGAGCGAGTGGCGGCGGCTTCTTCCGGCAGCGGCTTCTTCCAACGGCGACATCCTACTCCTAGGCCCCCGGAGCTTCTGGGGGACTCGACGGCCCGGCATCCTGGCCCGTCAGCCGTCTAACGGGTGCGGCAGTCCTCCTACTCAACGCGCCCTTCCTGGACCCGCGAGGACACCAGCGTGCATGCACGGGGACACCAGATCCCCTGTTTATTTTGGACACTTTTTCCCGCTTGGACACTATTTTGTTTATTATTGTTTAATAAAAACCTCTCCGAGGCCTGACGCCACGCCCACTGTGTCTGTCGTTTGCTCCTCCCGCCACAATATACAGTTTATATAGTACATTAAATTGTTGTGCAGAAGAGAGATTTTGTGGGAAGCAGCGCATAGTGCAAGATTTTGTAGTGCAATGTTCAAGTAAACCTATATTATCCTAATGAGTCTTTGTAACCGGGAGTGTTTATAGAAAGTGTCTAGTGTGCATATAGTGGGATGAGTGCGTTACTACAGGTGGTTTGTATGGCCCGCTCACCTGTGTGTAGCACACTCAGAATTGCACTTAGGAAAATTGTCAACAGTTATTAATGAGTTTGGGGGGGGGGCTGAGGTCATCATAGTTTCAGAGGGGGAGATGGAGATTGGAGTTAAGAGCTCTCACAGCCTGGGAAAAAAGCTGTGAGACAGAGACAGAGCGATCTTTGATACTCCGGTACCTTCTACCTGATGGTAGGAGCTGGAAGAGGTTGTGGGAGGGGTGGTTGTGGTCTTTCACGATGCTGGAGGCCTTGCTGGAGCATCGTGCAAGGAAAATGTCCAGGATGGAGGGGAGAGGGGCACCGATGATCTTCGCGGCAGTGTTCACTGTCCGTTGTAGGGTCTTGTGGTCAGCAGCACTGCAGTTCCCGTACCAGACAGTGATGCAGGTGGTCAGCACACTCTCAATGGTGCCCCTGTTGAAAGTGGTGAGGGTGGGTGGCGGGAGACTTGCCCTTTTCAGCCGGCGGAGAAAGTGGAGGCTCTGTTGTCCCTTCTTGTTGAGTGACGTGACGTTGGTGGTCCAGGTGAGATCCTCTGAGATGTGCATCCCCAGGAATTTAGTGCTGCAGACTCTCTCCACGGTTGAGCCGTCGATGGTCAGTGGGGGGTGGTCAACAGAGTTTCTCCTGAAGTCCATCACAACCTCTTTTGTCTTACCCACATTGAGGGACAGGTTGTTCCACACCATTCAGTCAGCTGTGCCACTTCCTCTCTGTAGAGCGTTTCATCATTGTTGCTAATGAGGCCTACCACTGTTGTGTCATCAGCAAACTTGATGATGTGGTTGGAGCTGGACTTGGCAGTGCAGTCGTAAGTCAGCAGTGTGAAGAGCAGCGGGTTGAGCACACAGCCTTGTGGGGCACCTGTGCTCAGAGTGGTACTGCTGGAGGTGTTGCGGCCGACACGGACTGACTGCGGTCTTGCAGTTAAAAAGTCCAGGATCCAATTACAGAGGGGTGTTAAGGCCCAGCAGGTTTAGTTTGTGGATGAGCTGTTGTGGGATTATTTCCTTTATGGACAAGAGCAACTTGTGTCAGAGAGAGAGTTTGGTGGTCAGTAAATAAGGATAAGGAATATTAACATTGTTGCTTTTTAATTACAATGGCGAATCTATCATTCTGGTGAAAATGAATCGTAGATGGAGGTTTTAATTGCAGGTTAGAAGTCAAATCCTATTCTAATTGTTCATTTGTGTTTAAAATTACAGTAAATGGTGCAACACAACTCGATTTAAAATGAAACCCAGATCAACAAATCCTTGATTAGCTCTAAACTTTGCTTATTTTAATCCTTGTTGGTGCAACCCACCCTCAGACTTGTAACCCACAGGTTGCTGGTTCGAGTATCGTTACCAGCATAGATTGTAGGTGGGGGGAGTGAATTACTAACGCTCCCTTTCAACCTCAAAACCACGACTGAGTTAAGACCCTTGAGCAAGGCACTGAACCCCCAACTTCTCCTGCTGCAGCAAAAATAGCTGCCCACTGCTCCGGGTGTGTGTTCTCAGTGTGTGTGTGCTTGTTTGTTCACTACTCACTGCTGTGTGTGTGTGCACTTGGATGGGTGAAATGCAGAGCTCAAATTCCGAGTTTGGGACACCATACTTGGCCACGTCACATCACGTCTTTTCCTTTTAAAATAAAAACTTGCAGTAGTATATAAAATTTGAATTCAAATGAAAACTGCAAATCTTAAAAAAAAAAAAAAAAAAAAAACTAATTCAAAATATTGTTAAAGAATAAATTGACATTTTTATTGAAAAAAAAAAAAAACTATGATTTTGCCTTTATCTGTTCAATTCATGGATACAAAAAATGTTTTGTGTTTTTCTCCTCACAGGACTTGTTCCGTTCCACAATGAAACCAGTGCAGAAGGTTCTGGAAGATGCTGACCTGAGGAAGTCTGACATTGACGAGATCGTCCTGGTCGGCGGCTCCACTCGTATTCCCAAGATCCAGCAGCTGGTGAAGGAGTTCTTCAATGGCAAGGAGCCATCCAAAGGAATCAACCCTGATGAGGCTGTGGCTTACGGAGCCGCCGTCCAGGCCGGCGTTATGACAGGAGAAGAGGACACTGGTGAGTCTGTCTGCAGCCTTTAATGTTGGACACATCTAGGGCTGGGCTGTGTAATGAAACCAACTCTCTTGTGAAGTGCTTAATGGCTGAAATGTGTTGCACAGGTGACCTGGTGATTCTGGACGTTTGCCCTTTGACCCTGGGCATTGAGACGGTTGGAGGAGTGATGACCAAACTTATTCCCAGGAACACCGGTGTACCCATCAAGAAATTCCAGACCTTCACGACCGCTTCTGACAACCAGCAAGTCGTAGCCATCAAAGTTTATGAAGGTGAGTGACACTTTCAGTCAAAACTGACATAGTTTACTTCATTTATGACTCCATTTTTATCCAGTTTATATGAAAAGAGTTTAAATGGTTTTGTTTTAGATTTTAAAGATAAAACTTAAAGAAACTTTTTTTTAATAACCCCCCTCCCAACATATTTTGCTACATTTCAGTTGATTCATATGAAAAGGTCTTTAATTTTAGATCTTAGATATTTCTAAATTGGACATTAATTTCAAAATGTATGAATTGCGTTCATATATATATATATATATATATATATATATATATATATATATATATATATATATATATATATATATATATATATGAAGAGTTCAATTGCAAAAACCGACAAACGGCACTTAAAAAAAAAATTAGCTGATTGCCGTGCATTATTCTCCACGCATAGCACGATCTGAACCCTAAGCACGTTTTGTCAAAAAAGCCGATATTGTCCACTTTCAAGGCATTGCAATTTCACGTTTTACTGCAGAAGCCGACAATCACCCTTGTTGTTTTTGAACAGAAGCCGATAAGTCAATTTTAGCAAATCAGCTCGCTGTATTCAGGTCAGGTGACAAGGCTACTTTCACTTTGAAAAAACGTGCGAACGAACTTGATGAACCTTTGATATCTTCTTCAGGGTGAAAAAGGAAAATAAAAGCTGAAACGTTTTCATGGATCCTTGCAAAAGCAATGCATTACAATGGTGAGGGAAATGCTCCGTGTATTGCGTGTAATCACATCCATAATCTATGATCACAACAACAACAACGTTTGTCAGGCATGTACATTGTCATCTGAGGAGATTACAAAGATTAAACGAGCGTTTTTTTTTTTTTTTTTTACTCAAAAACATGAAATGTGGAGTTATCTGCTTTTGCAAAAAAACTACTATTGGAGTTATCTGCTTTTACTATAAAACAATCTTTTAATATGTAAAAAAATACTTTCAATTAACTTTAATTTTGTAAATTACCTGTATTTGTATAAGTTATTATTACTTATTCAAAACAACCCAATAAAAAAAACTTGATTTCTGAAAAAAAAAAAAATGGAGTTATCAGTTTTTGCAAATGAACTCTTCATATATATATATATATATATATATATATTAGTACTGCCCTCGACTAAAGATTTTTCTGGTCGACTAGTAGTCGTTCATTTGAAGCATTAGTTGACTAATCGCACATTTATTAATAAAGCATTTAAATCATAATAATGACCCTTTAATTGTCTGCATTGCCTATTAAGCACTCAAGAGCATGCACAAAGCTTGCTACAGCACACCGGCAGAAGTAATGATTATGAATGTGCCAGAGAAAAATAGTAAGGAGGCTGCATTGATATTTTGATAATTTACTGATAAACTAGTGCTTTCTTTGTTTTCAGTTTAAGAAATTAAGTTGGTGACACTGATTCGTCATCTCCGCAGTAGCGGATGCACCTGTACGCATGTTTCATACGGATTACATAATCTGACAATATTTGTATTCCATTTGAATTGGGTTATTTGAAAGTAGACATTTCACTCACTATAGATATATTTTTTTGTAAGGCTGTAAGGCTAGTGTACACAAAGTTTCAGAGTTTCTCGCTCAAGTTCACAGAGACAGAGACAACAGAAAGCGCATCCTGTTTGCTTTCATTATTTTACAAAAGCACAATGTTTTGTTGTTATTGTGAGTGTACACATTACTGTAGAATCTTTACAGATTCGAAAGATGCTGCAGTGAGCAGAGCACACAGACACTTGAATAGCGTACATTTCTCTAGGTTAAATTTAGATTGAGCAGCCATGTAAAGTTGTTACTACAAACATATTTCAGATGATAAGCCATATTTGAGGTCAATGAATGATAGGCAGGCATTTGGATATCCTGCCTGATGTACTGTATTACCACAAAGACCAGCCATTAACGATCTGTCCATCATGGACTACGTGACTTAGCTGATGTGGATTTTTTTTTTTTTTTGCGACTAAGCGACTAATACAATTTTTCAACCAAGCCTCTTCTGATCGACTAACAGATAGTGAACTATTAGGGGGCAGCCCTAGTATATATATATATATATATATATATATATATATATACATACACTAAACGGAGACATGAAGATTGAAGACCCAAAATGTAGCTTTTAATAAGGGGTAATCCACAAACATAGTCCAAACAGGCAAAAGGTCCAAAGCACAGACAGGGCAGTCCAACCAACAATATCCAGAGCATTGGCAACAATGGAAAACACAAAGAATCCAAAAAACGAAGACACGGGAGCATGGGGAACAAGGACTTAGAATAGCAGCGGTAACACAAGTAAGACTAAGCGATGAATCAAATAAAATCCTGGCTTTAAACATGGTGAGACTGATGAGGTATCAAGACACAGGTGAATGAAGATCAAGAGTCACAGTGTGATATATCTCATGCAGTTGTGTACTTATGTTATCTCAAAAGTTCCCAAGGATTTGTAAACAAAATCCAATTTTAAATAATGGTTCGTCCCTGGACATTGTCATTGGTGGGATCCACGGGGGAGGTAGATGGGGCATAGACCTCTCCGCTTCTTAGTGTTGATCTGCAAGGCGTGTGCAAACGCGTGGCAGAGAAACTAAATATTCCGTTGCTGACTATAGTAGCGGAGTCCATCCCCTTGGTATAAAATGAGCGACACAAAGTCATTATGACCCTCTTAGGGTCATTCAGTACCTATTAATAACTCAGGGAGCGATATCCTCTGCAGCTTTGCTCATGCGGGAACAAGATTTCATGCAAAGACACACACCAGGTCTGCTCTGCGTGTCTTTGACTGAAACATACCCAAATGGCAATTGAAAGTCCTGACTTCATGAGCTCTGTGTGCGCTTCACCATGAAGAGCCTCTGACACAGGTTAGCACGGCAAGCTAGCTTGTCTGACAAGGCGATGGAAAAGGAGGGCCTTCTTCGCATGCCCCCATGTAGCCATTATTCGCTGCACATCTGCATACACAGCACACAGTGGCTGCAAACCCGGTATTGCTATCAAAAGCATACCGCTTCCAGTTAACCATGACCGAGTAGTCACACTCTCAGTCCAGGCTCTGAATGCTATCTATCTGCTGACTGCATACCAAGCGGAGATCTCACAGATCACAGATCTCTCACTCCATCTTCAGAGCTGTGCTGTTCAAGCTGCAGGCAAGGCAAGGCCATGGCCACAACGGTCATTCAAAAGAGAGGATGCTGGCTTAAGTTGGCTAATTTCTCCAACGGAGAAAAGGAAGCCATTCTAGATGCACTGGTCACCGTATAAGGCATTACACCCAGTGCTGACACGGAAACAAAACAGATGCAAGGAGAAGAAAAGAGATGATGAGGATCTGCAGCTCTGTATGCCAAGGAAGATGCAGACTGCGCTCCCTCCACCTCCTCGGCAGACCTTTGCACAGGTTACAGCTCGCCACCTCCCAGCTTTCACATTCTTAAGGCCAGGACACAACAAGCCGACCACAAAGAACTAGCGGTTACAAAAGCCTACGGCATTGTCGCCTCGCGTCGGCAGCGTCTGGATCAAAAAGCTGCTCTTGAACACACTGCTCAGACAACAGCTGACTGCAAACTAACATGTACGTTCAGCGCCTGCGTGAAAGGAATTAATTGTCTATATCAGCAGCTATCAATAGTATATATTCGTCATACAAAAGGGGAAACTGAAACAAGGATATAGGACATATACATAGATATACAGTATGAATCGTAACAAAGCAGCGCTTGCTTACCATTTTGAATATCAGTTATGTTAATAACTTTATTTTAAGCAGCTCATGTTATGAAAATATTCACATATTGGAATGCTTTGGTTAGATCACATAAAATAAAAATATCTTCTGTCTGTGTCACCTGTATTTACTTGCCCGTTTTCATCACTTTCGCTTTAATTCTCGAGCACTGACTCGTTCTCTAAACTGAGTATCCAATCAGAGTTCTCATTTGTGCCTACAGCCCCAAACAAACTAGCCCGACAGACACTCGCCAACTGCTGGCTTGGTGTGTCTCGGCCTCTAGATGACAGAGACCGTGTGTGAATGCAGCAGGTCAAAGCGGCGCACCGAAGCAGAAACCTGCCTGGCCCAGAAAAAAATTATCCACATGCCAGCTCCTCATCCTACCTGGGTGGTAAGGAGCAAGAAAAAGGCAGCTGGGCCAGGGGATGCAGAGCAGTGAAGAGAATGAGAGACGGTGCAGTGGCACACACCCACCCACTAGTCACAAGCACTTTACATGCCCACAGTTCAATAAGCCTTTTATCTACTGCCCTATCCATGGCAAAGGCTGAATGCGTTATCCCTGGTGCATGCTTTACGTATTTACATGGAATGAACCAAAGGGTTCAGAGAGTGATCAGTTGTTTGTGTCTTGGACGAAGCCACCTATGGGGAAGGCAATTACTAAACAGTGTTTATCCCACTGGATAGTGGAGGCAATTTTTCTTGCATATTCCAGTAGGGGTCTTATGCCTCCATCTGGTTTATGTGCTCACTCAACGAGAGAAATGTCAACATCATGGGCTCTCTTTTATGAGGTCACTATACAAGATATTTGTGAAGCGGCGAGTTGGTCCTCACAACACACATTTACAAGGTTCTATAAACCGGATGTTACTGCTCAAACTAACTAACAACTAGTCAAACTAACCGTTGACTAACTTTCAACTAAATTTGTTCATTTAAATTTAGCTAAAATAAATTGTTTGCAACCACTTACCTTAAAAAAAAATTTGTGTCATTTTTTTCAGTGTAGTTCTTATCAGGGAGTCACAGTCACTTCAGTCCCCACATTTACCAGATTCCAATCACCAGATTATTGATTCCCCACAGCTGCTGCAGCTCATCAAGCTCCCCTTTATCAGTGCTCACTCCACACATGTTCCTTGTCTGGTCTACCATTCACATTACTGAACTCTATGAGTCTCCTTATTCCGACTTACCTGTGTTTATTTTACCCTAGAAGTTCCTGTTCTCCACCGTTCCTGTCCTGCAACGATCCCTCTGCTTCACGCTATTCTTGCAAAAGAAACATAGATCCATTACCGCAAGCTAAGCCATCTGGACATTGACTCTCAGTGTTATACTCACCTTTTCATCTGCTCTTGATTCTCCCTGCTCATCCTGCAATATATGCCTCTGTTTGACCACTTACCTCTTTGTCTCCTAGCCTGTGTCATGACAGTTCTCTTTGGTTGGCAGGAGACATAAGGCCCCGATATACTTCAATCGAAATTGAAGAATGAACTGATATGTCATTTCAAACAAAATCAGGCTGAAACGAAGTTTGGTTTGAGTTTGTTTCTGCAGTTCGAAACAGCTCACCAAAGCGAACTTTCTAGGGGAGTTTGTTTTGGCTCCTAAACACCTTTGAGCTACCATTGGTCCATGGCAATTACGCAATCAGTGGGTGCTTTCTGGAGCTCCACCTTCTTTGACGCGCAATTCTTTTTTTTCCCGGTTCATTTCTCATTCAATGGTGGTCAGGCAGGAGAACAACATCTCTAAGTCACTAGCAACATAAATACATTGTGTCGAATAGCTGAGCTGCCACAAATATATCCGCACCAGTACAATTGCTTGCGCGAGAGACTTTAAAGATTCAGAGAAAGCATTTAATTCCTAGAAAGACATTGCAACGAAGCTTGGTGTGGACGACCCGGAATTATGCAAAAAGCGACGTAGAGAAACATCAGATGCAAGTTTTCCAAAGCCATGAAATGAAACGAAAAGAGTAAAGATATAAGGTAGCAAGTACCAAGGACATGTATTTCAAATAAATGTTATACCACACTGCTGCTGCTGCTGTTCTTTCAATATCGAATTTAAAAGGTATACAATAAATGAAATTCCAAAAGAACATACAATAATAAACCTTTGTTTTTATCAAATTATGACAACACATAAAATATAAAAACGTGTAATAATATATCCAGTTTAATAAGAGCCCTAGATACACCATCATTGCATCGTTGTTGTGTTTAGGGCATTCGTGTGAGCAACGCGACATGTTTACATTAATCTACATCCTGCCTCCAGCAGCGTGGGGGTGTTGGAATGTTAGAAAACAATATACCATCGCTCAGCCTTTTCGAATTTCTTTTTGCCCCCAAAAGCATATTGGAGCCTTTAGAGGTTATCTAGTAATACAGGAGTTAGGATATCCCATAGTGACACACTGAAATGTATGCTTGAAAGAGAACTTGCATAACCCCGGTTCTCTGATAGCATTAAGTGAGATGTTTCACCAGAACACCCTCCTTGCTGTGCGAAGTGAGGAAGAGGTGTGCTTGTTTTGACTGTCGTGATGACATTGCATCGTTTATTTCATGCCATCGTTAGATCTGCTCAGTGTTGTACCATTATCTTTTTTTACTTTTTTTGTTTTGTTTACAGTGTTGTGCATTATAACCAATCACACACGCGTCTGTTGAGCTTATGAATGCACTGGCCAATTAGATGCATTCAGACTAATCATCACTGAAATGCCAGAGATTTTTGTTTAGTGCACACACTTGCTGACTGAATTCTATGCTATGGAGTTGAAAGTTGTTACAGCACAAGGGCATGTACACAGTGCGCAAGTGACATAATTTCAACTGAAACAGGAAGACAGGGTGGGTCATATCAAGAAGACCCGCCCCCATTTTAAAATAGCCAATAGCGTTTTGTTTATATCTGCTCTGGCCAGAGCCGTTGAGCTCGGTAAAGCCGCATTTGACAGCCACAGTTTAATAGATTACCCCCTAGATTCAATATGAAATTCTTAGTAAAACAAAATAGTGATCATAGACTTAGTTCACACTGCAGGATCTTAATGCTCAGATCGGATTTTTTGCTGAAATCCATTTTTTTTGCACTGTTGTTCACATTGTCATTTAAATGTGACTGCCATCAGTCTCATGTGTGAACTGTATACGGCCCTGAAGTGACCAGCATCCCCAGAAGAAGACGTGACGTCAGACGCAGCGCACTGTGTTTGCGGAAAATAAAAATGGATGCTGCTTGTGTTAGCATGCGTTTAGCAATTTTTAAGTTAATGTGCAATCGGAGCCTAAATAACGAAGTGATATTATTGTCTTCTATATATTGTCTGCCATTGTGATTTTAATCTTCCCGCCTCCTCCAGCGCAGAATTGTGATGTCTGTCGAATTTCAATGACGTAAAAATCGCATGAAATGCAACATGGCCGTTCAGACTGAAGTCGCATTGCAAAACAGCGGATATGTATCCGATTTAGGACCACATATGAAAATGGCCTGGGCCTGATTTGAAAAAATCGGATTTGTGCTGTTCAGACTGTCATAAGAAAATCAGATATGCATCACATTTGGGCAAAAAAGTCTGATTTGGGCCACTTTAGACTGCAGTGTGAACTAAGTCAAAATCATGCTGAGGCTGTGTGGTTTTAAAAGTGTTTAATATATGTCGACTCGCGCATATGATCCTCTCCTTGTGATTGCATCTCTGGACCAGAGCCAAAGTCCAGATAAGACTGTGCACGCTGCCACATAAACCCATAAGACCTCCGTTCATCTTCGGAACACAAATAAGATGTTTTTGATTAAATTCGAGCACTCTCTGACCCTTCATAGACAGCAAGGGTACTAAAACGATCAAGGCACAGAAACGTAGTAAAGACATCATTAAAATAGTCCATGTGACATCCGTGGTTCAACCATAATTTTATGAAGCTAAAATATTTTTTGTGCAAAAAGAAAACATAAAATAACAACTTTATTCAACAATTCTTCTCCTCCGTGTCATTTTGGAGAGTATCACGACACATGCACGTGGTTTTCCTGCACGTATACAACGCATGTGTGTAGAGCAGCTGACATTAAACATGCATGCACTGCACCTTGTTTACATATAGAGGAGTGCACATGCATGGATTGTGATGCTTTCCAAAAGGGTGCTCTAGAGTGACATGGAGGAGAAGAATGAATAGACATGGCAGATTGTAGACTCAGAAGTAAACGCCCACTACTATGGCTAATAGTGACAGTATACTTAGTTTGACAGTAGGCATTCCTCATATATAGACGCTGCTTTGATTTAGGTCAAAAATGCATAAATAACTCAATACAAATCTAACAATCTGTAATAAGCAATAGTGACCACGTAATGATAACAGTACTCACACTTGTGTTGCGACATTACTCTATATAATGTAGTTGGCACAGCATCATCTTTTAGTTTCAATCTTTTTGAAAATCCCACGTCGAATTGCGCCTTGTTTATAAATGGATCCATGGTAAAAAGTGAACAAAGGACTGAGTTCTTACCGACGCAGTCTGTATCTTCACTAAAAATAAAGTTTATTCACTCTTTCCTAATATGGGGATCAGAAGGAAGGCAACGCAAACACTGTTTTTCCACGACAGTGTCTTGTTGTCTTCAGAGCATCTTCATCATTTGGTTTCTGCATAGAGCTGCGTGTTCGCCTCTCTCGTAAACATGCACTACATGCACAAATTGGTGGTGGGGGAGGGGCAAAACAGGCTGCAATGTAGAAGCAGGCGTTGATCTTCTTCTGTGGAGGTGGCGCTTATCCACACTATTACATCACAGAGTAGAACATTCCACGAGCTGTCGTTTTGGCAGACTGCCTTCAATATAGGCTGTTTTTAGACTAATGACAAAGTTTTGAGTTCTGATATTTACAGGATGTTTTTATAGTACAATGACCTCTTATATGTCGAAAGATCAAGGCAATCATGACCCCTTTAATGATTAAATTGCAATTATGATTATGATCCATGAATGACCATTTAAAATATAAAATTTTCTAATATGCTTATTATTTATATTACAATTAGTGTAATGTTTAGGATTAAAATAGAAAGTACAAAGAGGCAAATTAGAGGTGTTTGGTAGCCAAAAAAAAAAAGTTCATATGTAATATGGTTTAACCACTAGATGACTGAATAGCTGTTTATAACCTACATGTATTTAGCTCTACTCTGTTTGCCAGGAGTTTTGCCATTCATAATTGTTTTACCGTTCATAATTGTTTTGTTTTTTTAGTTTTGCATTTGAATGTATATTTAGACATTATCAAAAACTCAATTTTTTATTATTTTATTTAAATTTATAAAGATTATTTACTCACATCCCTGTGTTATTTTATGATATAATTCAGCAAATCTATTTATTGCATTCCTTGAATGAAACTCATTAAACCTACTGCAGGGAGAGAAAGATTGCAGAAGGCTAAAAACTTAAAAATATGATAATTAACATCTGGTTATGGCTGTTATTAAGGCGTTTCTTGCATTATCTAACTGAAATTATAGTACAACTGTCTATTGTCTAACAATAAATATTAACTATAACGCGCTTCATAAAATACCACTACTGGCCAGAGAGGTCAACTAATACATTAAAATGTCAAAAATGCAGTCATTTACCAGCGAGTTTCCTTGAGATATACTGAAATGAATGGGCTTCTATGCTAGAACTATTGGCTGTTTGGAACTATTGGCTGCTCCGTGACATGCTTTACTTCCTATGGATTCCTATGGGAGTGCTGCAACTCTGTTTCTCAAGGACTCTGCATACATCTCTGGATGGTGAAAATGACATTTCCCATCATTCCACTCTCCTTTATAGCATCATCAAGCCTCACCTTTGTTATTGTTTTAAAAATGCGACCTCTAGCGACAAAAACGTACATATTATGCATTTACTCTTTAGAACAGAATCTGTTCTCTTTTCCTGCATCTTTACAGGTGAGCGTTCGCTGACCAAGGATAACAACCTCCTGGGTATCTTTGACCTCACTGGCATCCCTCCGGCTCCCCGTGGCGTCCCTCAGATCGAGGTGACCTTCGAGATCGATGTCAACAGTATCCTACGCGTCACCGCCGAGGACAAGGGCACGGGCAACAAGAACAAGATCACCATCACCAACGACCAGAACCGGCTGACACCCGAAGACATTGAGCGCATGGTGAATGAGGCCAAGCTCTTTGCCAATGAGGACAAGAAGCTGAAGGAGCGCATCGACGCCCACAACGAGCTGGAGAGCTACACCTACTACATAAAGAACCAGATCGGGGACAAAGAGAAGCTGGGCGGCAAGCTGTCATCCGACGACAAGGAGGCCATCGAGAAGGCCATCAAGGAGAAGATTGAGTGGCTGGAGTCTCACCAGGACGCAGATCTCGAGGACTTCCAGGCCAAGAAGAAGGAGCTGGAGGACGTTGTGCAGCCCATCGTAAGCAAGCTGTACGGCAGCGCGGGTGGCCCACCGCCGGAGGAGGACGATAAAAAGGACGAGTTGTAGACCGTCCCGACTCTGTTTTCAGTTGCATTGACACCCTCGTCTCTCTAGGTGTACATATTGAACACAATGGACATTTTTGTATGAGACGGGTGAATGTAAAGCCTCAAATCTCTTCAGGAAATACTTGTGGGAAGTGTTCGAGAGTTGCATTTGTTATTTTATTTTCTATTCATTCTGGTGAAGATTTTGTCAGCCTGGTTTGAGGCTCGATTAGAGGTGGGGGAAAATTTGATTTGCATATGTATCACAATTCTAACTTCTAAATCGATTTTCTAAAGCGTTAAAAAAAAATTAAATTGGCACGTTAGAGTTATTCGTTACAGTAAGCTGCGAAAAAGGACTCAATGGAGTGTTGATGCTGACGGACACACAGCCGAAGTGTGAGAACAAATTCCACCTCTCAGATGCAATTCCGAAATTAGTTCTCTTTCACAGTTTATTGCACTTAAGCGGTCAAATACACACACAATGTCAATATGTACATCGTGTGGAGTATTCGCATAAACACAATCTATTATGTCATACGTGAACGTAAACAGTTCGGAGCAAATCAGATGTGTAACACTATAGCAGATCCGTGCATTTGTTCTTAAAGGGACAGCTGACTAATAAACTGTTGCCATCTGTTACATTAATGTTAATCCAAACAAAAAACCCTGAATCACTTTTGTATCTTTATTATGAATCAATTTATATGTAGTTCATACAGTGAAGACTACTTCATTTTATTTTTATACAGGCCTGGCGCCATATCGCATGACTTGGGGGGGCCGAATAGCACTGGGGGGATTGTGTGTGCAGTTGGTTGTAAATGCTCAAAATGCGTTATTTTGGTAACACTTTATAATAATTCACTAACACTTTAATACACTTGAATACATTAACTAACATTAACTAATGGAACCTTATTGTAAAATGTTACAATTATTTGTAATTAAAGCATATAAGTTGCATATAACAGAAAAGCAAGCGGTGCATGATTTGGCATGGCAGCCAATACAAATAATTAATAACCATGTTGTTACCTAAATGCTGCATTTGGACCAGGCTCGGTTGCAGAATCACATCACTCTGTGCTTCTGAAATTATTATCTTGATCTATATAGTGTAGTTAGCTATCTCTGTGTCGTACATAGTCGCTTTGAAAAACAAGTTTTATTTAAATTCTGAATAGCAAAGAGCACTCCCTTTAAATTTATTAAAAACTGTCACTCATTCATCATTCATCTTACAAAGTTTTGTTTTAACCAATGAATGTTAACACACAATGTAACTCTTTTTTTAATGAAGTTAGGAGCATGCTAGAACTCGGCGCTGGACAAAAAGCTTGTGCGTGGATTCCAACCTAAACACCTCTGAAGCATGTCTTTGATTGGCTACTTTGCTCCCCTCTTCGAAAATGCATTGTAAAATCATTTGATGCTTTCCAAAGCAGAAGAAACTGATTGTTTGCAAAATCTATTTTGTTATGCTATTCTTACGAAGAAAACAGATCCTAGACCAGGAGTTATGGGCAACTTTTCCATCTAAAAGCAATCAGTTAGACTATTTTACACTATGAGTTAGTTAGACTATTATACACGCTAAACTAAAGTCCGGCCGTCCCCGTCGATCTGTAGGGAGGGCACAGGGATGTCCGTGGGGGAGCTAATGGACCTGAAAAACTTAAGGTTTATTTAATTTGAATATTATGTCTATTGTGTAGATGCAGTCAGCTTAAATGGCATTTGTTTTATAATACTGGATTGATGAATTTCAAGTTCTACACTTAAAGGGGTAATATGATGCGATTTCAAGTTTGTCTTTCTCTTTGGAGTATTACAAGCTATTTGTGCATAAGATCCCTGAAGTTGCAAAGACTAAAGTCTCAAACCCAAAGAGATATTCTTTATCAAAGTTAAGACTTGTCCACACCCTCCTAAAACAGCTCATTCAAACACGCCCCCACATCTACGTCACAGTGTGGAAATATTTGCATAATGCAGCCCAAATGTTCACGCAAAGAAAGAAGGCGTGGTTTCAGTAACCGCTGTAGTGTTGATGAAGCCAGGGAGAGCGTTTCTAGGTGAAAGCAAAAGCACTTTATTTGGCCTTCTGAAAGCTGATGCATTTAGGAATCATTAAGATTACTTAGAACAGAACAGCAACGCATTTTATGGACGACCGTTTCGTGAACCTAGGAGAGGAGGTAATTCTGACTTTGCTATGACAATCTGGCGCTTCTGAATCAGCGACTGTTGTTATCAGTTTAATTATTTGCAATTGACTGTTTAAATGCAGAGTTTTGTGTGTTGTGTGTGTGTGTGTGTACTTGTTTTTATATACCGATGGGGGAAAAAAATCAGAATTGCTAGTTTATATCGGCATATCTTTCAAATTCTGACTTTATTTCGGATAAAAAGTTGGAAACATGCTTCCATAGAAAATAGTGTACTTCTGCATTGCAAAATTAGCTGGATATTTGACAGTGATCCAGTAGTCATAATATTTATGACTGAATATGCTCTGGGGCCTGTTCCATAAAACAAGTTTACCAAATAAGCCATGCTTATTTCAGTAATTCTGACTTATTTTCACTTGATTTGGTTTCTGAAAGCAAAATTACCATAGCTCAAGCTCAGTCACTGTGGCAACTTATGCTGGCAAACTAACCTGGTCCAGAGCAGGCTAACTGTCCGGCTAAGCTGAGCTCCTCTAACTCTGACCAATAGGAACGCATCCATATTACCACTGACTCTCTCACATACAGTCAGTTTCATTTATTATCGGTCCAAAAATAAAAGTATACAGAAAATACACCTTAAATAATCAAATAAATAAAAAATAGGCTACAACCAACTGTATTTACTGTATTGTGCCCAAAATGTAGGCGAATGCCATTTTAACATAGTTGCTACTTGTGCATGCAGTTGATCAGCAGTTTCTAGCCATGCAGCCTTTCTCTCTGAATTTATGACAGCTGTACCTTTTATGGTTATTAGAACATTAAAACATTACAATCTAAAATGGCTCTTTAAAGCATTAAGGCATAAAAACACAATCAAAAGTTAAAATCACTGAATTAAAAATGTAAATTTATAATAGAAATCAGAGTACATTTTAACTGATAAGAGGAACACACATTTAACTCATTTGAGCTAGTGATTAACAGTTGCTGCTATCATAAAAATACACTTATATGTAGGAAATTAAAATTGTATGTGTCACATTTAATGTCCAACAACAAATATTTTAGCAGAATGTATATTTTATTCAGAATTCTTGCGCTAGTATTCTATTCTGCTCCGTCTGTGTAGCGCGCATGCGCGCCGCAGCGCTCGTTCTCTCGCATAAGCCCCGCCCACTCCTGACAGTTAAATGGATATATTTGCATGGCTTTCTGACATTTACAGATGTAAAAAATATACCTGTGACGTATCAGTGACGTATCAGTTATGCATTGAGGAAAACACAATGTTTCAAATGCGTTAAACAGCACAAATATTCGCTGTTTGCTATGGTGGATCGATTTGATCCATGATCGACATTAAGGGCTGCTTCAGAATAAGCGTGTACGTCACATCATCCTGACTCACTGAACCTGGATAGCATTAGTCAGACTGCGTGAACTTGAATTGTCGTTTATGGAACCGCTTTAGTGCCGATTGATTTGTTAGGTTATTTCAAGTCAGGTTTTGGACTTTAATCCCCGATTTTCTTAGCGTCTTTTATGGAACAGCCCCCTGCTCTTCTGGAGAAGGAGGGGCAAGCAGTTAAATAAGCCAGTATGAAGTCAATATGTGTTTCAAAACTTCATAATGTTTATAGTATGTGTCAGAGGTGGGGAGAGACGAAGACTCAATTGTTGGCTGAATGGTCTTTCTTTTAATAATCAAAGGAAACAAAAATGAACAAAAACCACCCCGAGTGGGAAAAACAGGTAGGCAGGCAGAGAACTGTAGTACAGGCAGACATGACCTACACACACAACATCAAACATCTGACATTTAAACAACGAAACAGCACAGGACTGCAGACACCAGGAGAATAAATGGGGAGACAAACGAGGAGGACACAGGTGGAGTCACTGAAACAATAATGAGATAACAAGGAGGGCGGGGTCAGACAACAGACAGGAGAGCACATGGCACCAACAACACACAACAAGCCATGTGCTCAAACACACACACAGTGACATCTGGTGGCCAACCAGGGCACCCCAGCAGGACCATGACAGGATGCTGGGAGGATGGCACAGAAGAGGCAAATGTGGTGTTATTGCCATTTAAAATAGCTATTTATATATATTGTAAAATGAAGCTTATTCCTGCAAATACATTTTTCAGGATTCTTTGACGAATAGAAAGTTCAAAACAAAAGCATTTATATGAATTTGATTTTCTAATGATTTCTGAAGGATCGTGTGACAGTGAAGACTGGAGTAATGATGTTGAAAATACAACGCTGCATCAGCTATCAATTACATTATGCAATTGTAAAATTGTACAATTACAGTTAAACTGTAATATCTCAAAATATTAAAATTTCACTGTATTTCTGATCAAATAAATGCAGTGTTGGTGAGCAGACTACTTTCAAAAAAATAATAGTATTTTTATGAATCTGTGTGTGTGTGTGTGTGTGTGTGTGTGTGTGTGCTTTACGTCTATAATGCAGTCATAGTGTAATTTAGATTCAGAATTGAATCATACTGAAAAACTTGACAGATTGTTCCATTGTTGCATCATTGCATGACAGCCAATCATATGTTGTTTGTGCAGATATTTTTGCTCAGGCTCTGCTAATGAGTCACCAAACCACAACAATATAGTTCTGAATGTGTCATATATTCATGCATTCATTAGGCGCACATACACCCATCTAACTATCAATTGGTCAGTGGTTATTTATTTGCACTTTATTAGTTAAATAAGGTTATTACCTGAATATTATAGTAAACTCTGTCATTCTGCAGATAAATATTTATTTATAATGACACAAAACAGTATTATTGATTTATTAATTTAGTAAGTAGCCATATATAATGTACAGACAGTCGCTTCTATACACAATATTCAATTTCACAGATAATTGAGTGAACCCTCCAAATATTCAAACCCCAATAGCAGTATGTCACTTCACTTCATTTAAAAAAAAAAAAAAAGTCAACTGCTGTGAATTAGGATTATGAGAGGGTATAATCTTTATTATGGCATTATTTGCGCTGTACTCATAGCAATATGTTGCATAGTTCGGTCTGCAACCTCTCTATTGGGTGTTTATCTTATTTAGTGAACTCTTGGTTTGTTGGGCCCCAGACTTCACACCTGTAGAGCACGATGGGTTCTAATAATGATTTAATTTTTTTTTTGCCATATTCTGATGTCAATTTTGATATTTCTCCTAATAACATAAAAATCTCTCACTGATGCAAGCCAATGAAATCGTTAGAGATCCCCTCATCTGATGACGTTACCGCAAAAAGTGCGTGTGCAAATCAGAATCAGTCAGCGTGCAACGCTCAGCCAATCAGCGTCCTCCAACGAGTTGCTCACCGACCAATGGCGAGGCTTCACGTGGGGGAACCGGCTTATATACAAACAGCTGAGACTCAAAGCATCAGAAACAGAGACGCCCTTCAGAGCTTATTACTACAGGTATCAGGTAAGAATTATATCTCGTTTAAACTCTTCATTTAATGGATTTATATTACAAAAAAGCTTTAAATATAACATTAACGCGATATAATGCTTCTGACTGGATACAATGTACAATGTTACAATTTAGCAACTTTTTCTACCGAAAGCACCTAGCAACAAATTTAGCTGTTTAAAATTTATTTGGCAACTTTTAGCAACTTTTGATAAAAAAGATGCATAGTAGTAGGCTAATTTAGACAGTAAATTAATTTAGCTGCTATTTGCAATTGTTTAATTTAATAATTGTTCATTTATGATACACGTTGTTAGTAGCTTGTACCTGCAATAGTTAGTACACCGTAAGAAAAATATCTAGAATGTATCTATATATAGCTAGAATACTAGTCATTTTCCAGGACATTATCTGTTGTAACCCGAAAACACAAAATATAATGTGTAATTAAAAATGCAGGTAAAAAAAAAAAAAAAAAAATTAAATATAGAAAATTCCTTCATATTAATATAGTAGATTGTGCCCTATTATACTAACTACTAATACACAGATTAAAACTGTAATGTTCAGAATGTGTAGTTTCACTTGTTTACTAGCTAATAAAAAAAGCTTAAATTGTAATCGTTTAAAATTGTTGGTAATCGTTCAAATTCAATGTATTTAAATATAGCTATTTATTTTTTAATATTATGTTATGTATTTATATTATTTTACGAACAAATGTAAATTAACATACATAAAAATATATTGATATAGCAACAAATCAACCTTCCTTTAGCAACTTCCCCTGAAAATGAGTTGCCAACACTGACTGGATAGTCTTGAGAAGAAACAAACAAACTGTTGTTTAACCCTCTACAGAAAGTGTTTCTTATTCCCCATGCACAGTACATGTTGTTTTAAATGATTGCAACCAATTAAAATGTTTGAAAGGTATCAAAGAAGGTGTGGGGGTCACTGTTAAGCACCATGTGAAGAGAAGGACATGGTCACAGGAGCACATGGTGTGAGAAGAAGCCAAGATTTTTTACTTTAGTAATCTTATTTAAAATGACATGAACTTTACATTAAAAAACGTGTGTGTTTATGAAGGTGTAGAGAAGACTTGTGTCAGGTTTTATGATTTTTTTTTTTTTTTGCATTTTCAGAAATTTAGTTTTTCTTTTTTCATGTTGAACATCATTTTCAATGGTGATAAGGGGTAAGGAAGCAGGGGCCCACGACTCTCATCCCTAATCAGGATTTCCCATTGACAATACATACGGGCAAATAATGTGTGACAAACAGTGAAGATGCAGGGCTCCTGGGTGCGCAGGGACACCCAAAGTGATGTGCAAAAAGTGTAACGTGCACCTCTGTTTCACAGCAGAGAAGAAGTGCTTCTTGAAGTTTAACACGGAGTAAAATCTCATTCCATGAAGTACATGATGACACAACACACTACATCAGGGCTGGGAAACAAGCAGAAGATTAACAAAATGCGATTGGTTTGCCTGTTTCTGCTGGTGGCCGGCAGTGTGTTTGCCGAAGAGGACGACAAGAAGGAAAGTGTTGGGACCGTGATTGGAATAGACCTTGGGACGACCTACTCATGGTGAGAACGAGTTTGGATTTATATACCGGGGTCACAGGGTCATTAAAGTGTGTGTGTGTGTGTGTGTGTGTGACCCCGGGCCACAAAACCAGTCATAAGGGTCAATTTTTCAAAATTCAGATTTATCTGGAAGCTGAATAAATAATCTGATGTATGGTTTGTTAGGATAGGACAATATTTGCCTGAGATATAACTATTTGAAAATCTGGAATCTGAGGGTGCAAAAAAAAAAAAATATTGAGAAAATCATCTTTAAAGTTGTCCAAATAAAGTTCTTAGCAATGCATATTACTAATCAAAAATGAAGTTTTGATATATTTACGATAGGAAATTTAGAAAATATCTTCATGGAACATGAAGATTAATGTCCTAATGATTTTTGGCATAAAAGAAAAATGTATAATTGTGACCCATACAATATATTGTTGGCTATTGCTACAAATATACCCCAGAGACTTAAGACTGGTTTTGTGGTCCAGGGTCACATATGTGTATATGTACTGTGTATACACTCACTCACTCACACACACACACACACACACACAGTCATGTGAAAAAGAAAGGAGACCAAATTGAATTCCATTGTTTTGTTTTTTTTTTCTTTTTTTTTTTTTTTTTCTTTTTTTTGTAGCAGGACATCATAATAAAAAAAAAAGAAATCTGGCCCTTGATCCTTCTCTCTGTCTCTCTGTCTCTCTCTCTATCTCTCTCTATCTCTATATTTGTGTATATATCTTTTATTCATTTACAATTTTTTTTTTTTTTGTTATGTGTATTTTTCCTATTAATGCTGAGGTTTAAAACATTTCTCTGTTATTTTTAATTAACATATGAGTTTGTCCTTATCCTATTCTATTTTTGTTCCAGTGTTGGAGTGTTCAAGAACGGTCGTGTGGAGATCATTGCTAATGACCAGGGAAACCGCATCACTCCGTCATACGTGGCCTTCACCACCGAAGGTGAGCGTCTCATCGGAGATGCTGCGAAGAACCAGCTGACCTCCAACCCAGAGAACACCGTCTTTGACGCCAAGAGGTTGATCGGCCGCACATGGGGCGACTCTGCTGTGCAGCAGGACATTAAATACTTTCCCTTTAAGGTACACACATCTGCCAGCTTCTGTTTGAACTATATGTCCTTTTGACTTCAGTGCGAACACTAAACGCTTGCTGCATCTCTTCCAGGTTATTGAGAAGAAGAACAAGCCTCACATCCAGCTGGACATCGGATCAGGTCAGATGAAGACTTTTGCCCCTGAGGAAATCTCTGCTATGGTTCTGACTAAAATGAAGGAGACTGCAGAGGCTTACTTGGGAAAGAAGGTAAAGATTTGACACCAACACCAAGAAAACATGTAATCTCAGTTGCACTGCAGTAAAACTCAACACCTGATCTGTTTCTGCTCTTCTAAAGGTCACGCATGCAGTGGTCACTGTGCCCGCTTATTTCAATGATGCCCAGCGCCAGGCCACCAAAGATGCAGGAACCATCGCCGGTCTCAACGTCATGAGGATCATAAGTGAGCCGTAAGTATCCAATTGCTTCTAGGTTATTTGCTTCTATGTCTTTGTTGAAATTGACATTAGAGTTTGTTTTTTTTTTTTTTGATTGATATTCTATAATGGCTTCTATTAATAATTTGATATAGATTTAATTTTGTATATTGTCATCTATTAAATTTTTATTTTTATTTTTTATGTGTTTATAGTATATTCATTAATTTTTAGTTATAAATGTTGCAACAAGCTTAATTTTTGTATATATAATTTTATATTGGTAATTTTTTCATGTAATGGTTTTTTGCAGTTTTAGTTAATGATAATATCCATGATGGACTTTTTTTACTTAATGTTTTCCTTTTTTGTTGTTATTTTTAAATATTTCTTTTATAGTTTTTATTAATTAAGTTATTTTAGGTATTATCAAGTTTTGAGATCGCAGTGGACATGAAGGACTACAATGCGATAAAAGCTCGCTCAAATACTGAGGAACTAAACCACGCAGAACTTTATAAGTAATTAGCAAGCTTTTAAAATATATACAATGTTTGATAGGGAGTCAGTGCAGAGTTGACAGAACCGGGCTAATATGGTCATATTTCCTGGTTCTAGTAAGGACTCTAGCTGCTGCATTTTGGACCAACTGGAGTTTAAAGGCACAGAGCAACCACCAAATGGTGGTGGACGAGGAGACACCACCCCTCACAATGTAGAGCGCTTTGAGTGCTTAGAAAAGCGCTATATAAATGTAATGAATTATTATTATTATTATTACAATAATCTAACCTTGAGGTCATGAATGCATTAATTAACGTTTCTGCATTTGACATTGAGAGCATAGGTTGTAACTAAAGTGTAATTTAGTGTTGTAAAAATGTTTTTGAGATGGAAAAAATGTGGTTCACAATTGCAGAAAGATGGCTATATCACACCTAGGTTCCTAAATGATGATGAAGCGTTGACAGAGCAGCCATCTAGTGTTAGACAGTGTTCTAGGTTATTATATGCAGAGGTTTTTGGTCTGTTAATTAAAGTCTCTGTTTTTTCAGAATTTAGCAGTAGGAAATTACAGGTCATCCAGGATTTTTTTATTTTTTTTTATCAACTACTACGAATTCCATTAGTTTTGCAAATTGGTATGCTTCGTCAGGCCGCGAAGAAATAAAGAGCTGAGTATCATCAGCATAACAGTGAAAGCTAACACCATGTTTCCTGATGATACCTCCCCACATGTAAAGCATGAAAAGCAACGGTCCTAGTACTGAGCCTTGAGGTACTCCATACTGCACTTGTGATTGATATGAAATCTCTTCATTCAGTGCTACGAATTGATGACAGTGAGATAAGATTTGAAACATGCCAATGCATTAATGCCAACATAATTTTTTTAACTATTCAAGTCCAATAGTACTAATAGAGAAATGCAACCACGATCGGATGTTAAGAGTAGGTCATTTGTAACTCTTATAAAGAGCAGTCTCAGTACTATGATACGATCTAAATCTTGACTGGAAATCCTCACAGAGCCAATTTCTAAGAAGGAACATAGTTGTGAGGATTCTCCCTTTTCAAAATCCCTGGTAGCCCTTCGGGCAGGTACTCTTCAGGTTTTGGTAGCCCGAAAATTTATTCAACTAGCCCAACTAAAAAAAGACCATAAATGTCAATCAAAAACATTTTCAATACACAAATATCAACGAATACATTTTATATTACAAAATTCTGCAGATACCCTGTATATTTTTTAAATCAATTTAAGGCAATTTATGACTGCGCTGCACAAGTAAAATGAACACCGTATGAGTGGAGCACCGCGCTCATAAACGCTGCTTCATCAGGCATTTTATAGGCAAGATTAAATTAAAATGTCAACGATACGTTTCTGGGGACAGTCGGTTCCCTTCAGAGATATATTCACAAAGACATCCGTGCCTTGTTTTGACTTTAAAACGTGCAGCGCTCATATTTATTCAATTGCATAATTGCCTTTTGAAGTTTCCAGCCATATCACGATTCTTGCCTTTCTACCCCCAACTGTAAGATCTCTTGAAATTACAATTAAGACTTTTCTTATACAATTTAACGTATTTAAAACTTTTTAAGGCCTTAAACTCCCTGCCCTGTATTTAAGGCCCGTCGGGCAGGGCAGTGATTCATTTTGGTAGCCCGACTGGAAAACACAATAGCCCGGGACGTCGGGCCATTTGTGAGCCCTGCTTTGACAGAAAAGAGATCTGAAATCGGTCTGCATGCAATAACATCTCAAATTAAGAAATGTTGCTTTGACAACTAAATTAAATAAAATGTTAACTTTTTTTCTTTTTTTTATTATTATTTCAGTATTGTTACTTAAAAAAAAAAAAAATAATAATAAAAAAAAAATATATATATATATATATATATATATATATATATATATATATATATATATATATATATATATATATATATATATATATATATATATATATATATATATATATATATATATATATATATATAATTTTTTTTTTTTTTTTTTTAATGGTTGTAGTTAACGATAATAACTCGTGAATGTCTTGGTGCTCTCCACAGAACCGCCGCTGCCATCGCTTACGGTCTGGACAAGAAGGACGGTGAGAAGAACATCCTGGTGTTTGATCTCGGCGGCGGCACCTTCGACGTTTCCCTGCTGACCATCGATAACGGCGTCTTCGAGGTGGTGGCCACTAATGGAGACACTCACCTCGGCGGGGAAGACTTCGATCAGCGCGTCATGGAGCACTTCATCAAGCTCTACAAGAAGAAGACTGGAAAGGACGTGCGCAAGGACAACCGTGCCGTGCAGAAGCTGCGTCGTGAGGTGGAGAAGGCCAAGAGAGCGCTGTCTGCCCAGCATCAGGCCCGCATCGAGATCGAGTCCTTCTTCGAGGGTGAAGACTTCTCCGAGACGCTGACCCGCGCCAAGTTTGAGGAGCTCAACATGGTAAGAGAAGCTCCTCATTACCAACTAAACTTTAACTAAACTACAACTATAATTTATGAATAATATTAATAAAACTGCTAATTATTAATAGTATTAATAAAATATTTTTATTTATTTGAATAAAACTGAAATTAAAAAATATAAATATTAGGGGGAAAAGCTTAAACTTATAATAATTGTCTTTTATTTTTTTTTCATAATCTTAGTTTTTTTTTTTTTTTTTTTTGTCCATTCATTTCTTTTTTGTTAATCTAATAAAACAAAGAAATTAATTAAATAAAAAAATTAAAAGGCAAAAACTAATTCAAAATATTAATAAATATTGTAATCTAATACTGTATCTATCTAGGGAGAGCGTTTGGTTTGTTCATTTTTATTTTAGCATTACTAAAACTGAAAAAAAAATTAAAATGAAAACTGAAAATCTAAAAATAATCCTAAATGTTGATAAATACTGTTGTAGTTTATTAAAAATACAAAAATAACTGTGATTTGTGCCTGTATCTGAAATGCATGGAAACAACCAATGTTTTGTTTCTCCTCACAGGACTTGTTCCGCTCCACCATGAAACCAGTGCAGAAGGTTCTGGAAGACTCTGACCTGAAAAAGTCTGACATCGACGAGATCGTCCTGGTCGGCGGCTCCACTCGTATTCCCAAGATCCAGCAGCTGGTGAAGGAGTTGTTCAACGGCAAGGAGCCGTCCAGAGGAATCAACCCTGATGAGGCCGTGGCTTACGGAGCCGCCGTCCAGGCCGGAGTCCTTTCAGGAGTAGAAGGCACTGGTGAGCCTTTAATGATGGACACAGCTAGGGCTGGGCAATATATTTTTGATCATGATTTTTCCGATAATCGAACAACTGGCTAGGTCTCTTGCCAGATGCTTAATGACTGAAATGTGCTGAACAGATAACCTGGCGATTCTGGACGTGTGCCCTTTGACCCTGGGCATTGAGACGGTCGGAGGAGTGATGACCAAACTTATTTCCAGGAACACAGTCGTGCCCACCAAGAAGTCCCAGATCTTCTCCACCGCTTCTGACAACCAGCCAACCGTGACCATCAAAGTTTATGAAGGTAAGCAACACTTTCTGAGTGAATACTTTGTCGAATAACTGAGTGTGCTACACACAGGTGAGTGGGCTATACAAACCACCTGTAGTAACGCACTCATCCCACTATATGCACACTAGACACTTTCTATAAACACTCCCTGCTACAAAGATTCAATAAGAAAATGTTTACGTGAGCATTGCACTACAAATCTTTTTGCACTATGCGCTGCTTCCCACAAAATCTCTCTTTAATCTGCACAACAATTTAATGACAAAATATATTTATAATTTTTTTTTTTTTTTTTTTTTTTGCACAATTTCATGTACAGTATATATGTAAAGTTCTTGTACAGTCTCAGGTTGTGTATGTCTAGGCAACTATGTATAGTAGTTATAGTATATGTATAGTCAGATGGTCTATTTTTGTCTATAGTCAGATGCTCTATTGTTTTTTTCTCTTATACTTGCATTGTTGTATGTTTATCTAATGTTTAACTAGTATATAGCACCGTGGTCCTGCGAGAAACGACATTTCGTTCCACTATATGTCCACACATGTAGCAGAATGACAATAAAGCTCAACTTGAACTTGACATTTATGACCCATTTTTATTTATTTTGTATGAAAAGAGTTTTAATGGTTTTGTTTCCGATTTTGAAGATAAAACTTATTAAAAAAACAACAGCTTATGAATTGTTTGAGGGCTTTTTTTTTAACAGCTCAAATAGCCATGGTAGCTGGCAAGTTACAAACATGCATACATTTAAACTTATAAACCCAATTGATTTACATCATACAAAATTTATTTTAAATTAAAAAAAATTTTTCAAGAAACTTGAATTCCCCCCCCCCATATTTTCCTAAATTAAGCTATTTCTTGCTTAAAATTGGCAATGTAGCTGGCGTGTTAAATTACAAACATGCAGACATATATTTATAAATACTGTATATTTATTTGTCTGGCTTTTTTTTAATTTATTTTATTTTTTTATTTTGATGTTTTGGCTTCATTTTAGGCTGTTTCTAATTTTTCATTCGCCTTTAAGGCACTGATATACTTCAAACGAAATAGAAGAACGAACTGATATGACGTCATTTCGAACAAAATCAGGCCGAAACAAAGTTCCTTTTGGCAGTTCGATTCAGCCCACCAAAGCAAACTTTCTGGGGGAGTTTGTTTTGGCTTCTAAACGCCTTTGAGCTACCTTTGGTCCGTGGCGATGATGCAATTGGTGGGTGGGTTCGTGAACTCCGCCTTCTTTGACACGTATTTATTTTATTATTATTTTTTTTTTAACAACAACTCGAAGTCACTAGCAACATAAATACTTTGTTGAATAACTGAACTGCCACAAATATATCCGCACCTGTACAATCGCTCACGGAGAAACTTTAAAGATTCAGAGAAAGCATTTAATTCCTAGAAAGAAATTGCAACGAAGCTTGGTGTGGACGAACCGTTATGCAAAAAGCGACGTAGAGAAACATCACATGCAAGTTTTCCAAAGCCATGAAAAGAATTAAATGAAAGAGTAAAGATATAAGGTAGCAAGTATCAAATACATGTTTCAAATAAATGTTACACCATACTGCTGCTGCTGCTGTTCTTTCAGTGAGCGAATTTTAAAAGGTATACAATAAATGGAATTCCAAAAGAACATACAATAATAAACCTTTGTTTTTATCAAATCATGACAGCACATAAAATATAAAAACGTAATTTATCCAGTTTAATAAGAGACCTAGATACAGCATCGTTGTTGTGTTTAGGGCGTTCGTGCGAGCATCGCGACACGTTTACATTAATCTACACCCCGCCTCCATCAGCGCGGGGGTGTCAGAATGTTCGGAAACAGTATACCGTCGCTCAGCCTTTTCGAAATTCTTTTTGCCCCCAAACGAAGAACGAAAACTAACTTCGTTCGATGTATATCGAGGCCTTCATATCAATCTTCAGAAAAGAATCTGTTCTCACTCTCTTCCTGCATCTTTCCAGGTGAGCGTTCAATGGTCAAGGATAATCACCTCCTGGGCACCTTTGACCTGACCGGCATCCCTCCTGCTCCCCGCGGCATTCCTCAGATTGAGGTCACCTTCGAGGTTGATGTCAACAGCATCCTGCGTGTCACCGCCGAGGACAAGGGCACGGGCAACAAGAACAAGATCACCATCACCAATGACCAGAACCGGCTGACACCCGAGGACATCGATCGCATGGTGAACGAGGCCGAACGCTTCGCCGATGAGGACAAGAAGCTGAAGGAGTGCATCGACGCCCGCAATGAGCTGGAGAGCTACACCTACGCCCTGAAGAACCAGATCGGGGACAAAGAAAAGCTGGGCGGAAAGCTGTCATCCGACGACAAGGAGGCCATCGAGAAGGCTGTCGAGGAGAAGATCGAGTGGCTGGAGTCTCACCAGGACGCAGATCTCGAGGACTTCCAGGCCAAGAAGAAGGAGCTGGAGGAAATTGTGCAGCCCATCGTAAGCAAGCTGTACGGCAGCGCGGGCGGCCCACCGCCAGAGGAGCGTGATGAAAAGGTTGAGTTGTAGACCGTTTGGAACATGTAGCTACTGGGGTACCTCAGGGCTCTGTTCTTGGACCCCTTTCTCTTGTCTACATAGCGCTGACTCACATTTGTATATTTATTATGAATCAATTCATACACAGTTCATTAAAGATTATACTTTATTTTTATATTTGATTATTCAATTTCTGTGGTATTTCTTAAGACATGTTAAACTTTGGGTAATGTACCTGAAAAACATTTAATTTTGTCTTGTATTTGTCATATTGTTTATTTATTTACCAGTTTTATGTTTGTTTGTTTTTTTTTTTTTGTTCTTTTTTTTTAAATCAAGGAATATTGTATTATGTACTAAGTAATTTTTCTATTTGTCTTAGGGCTGCCTATAGCTTTATTATAGATGACTGCTGGTCAACTTAAATGGCATTTGTTTTATAATACTGAGTTGACTAAAATGTGGGGCGACAGTACATTTCTAGATTCTATTAACCTGAAGTCCCCTGAGTTTCTCTGATGTTGTTCTCTGAACAGTGCAACACTGAATAAAGATTAAATATTTTACTTGTTTTACTTGAATGCCATGTGAGCAACAAATACAATATATTGTTTTAATATTTTAAATATATATTTAATATTTTATTATTTGAATGGTTTTTAAGGTTAATATTTTACACTTTTATTGTTACATTCATTTGAAGCTTTTCATCAGTTCTGAATCCCTGTATTAAACATACTTTAAAAAATGCATTTCAATTGTAGTAGTTGTTCAAATGTGTACAAAGTCTAAATGAATGTAAAGATTACATTTATACAAATTCATCAAGCAAACAACATTAAAACATCAAATTATCAGATTCCTGTTTTTCATCGACCGATCTATGGTGAATATCTAGTTTTATAGTTCAAAAGAATTTCAGGAAATCAAATCTTTGACAATTATGCAAGCAAAAGATGAAGCGCATTTATTGAATATTAAAGGACAGCAGTCAAGTCAGCACTGCCCTGAGTGTCCATTTCTCCAAAGATGAAGCACAGATGCACCACGTCTCTGTCATGTGAGAGAATTGCAATCTAAAGCTCTGATGCCTACAGTTTGTGCTGCCCCAACTGATGTGGCCTCTTACTGTTGTTGATATTCCTCTCACAAATGATGAGAAGGTGGAAAGGATGATCAGCTCCTTTGTGAGGAAATGGATAGGGGCCCCACGAAGCCTGAATATTATCAGCCTGTATGGACATGTCATGCTTGAGCTGCCTACCTCGAGGAAGAGTTCAAATGCACTAAAGCAAGACAAGAAATGACCCTCAGAATCTCAAGATCCATCGATACAGGCAGCTAGACCACTGCTGCCAACAGGACAAAAATGAACACTAGGTGATGCTGTACAACAAGCAAAGTCAACATTTTATCATGGGCCCTGTTCATCGTGGGAGAAGGGGCTTGGGTCGGTCTCACAGCAGACATTAATGGAACAATGCAATAGTGAAAGCTTGTGGTCCAGCAATATGTTCACAAATTAAAATGTTGAATGTACTGCTTAAAAACAGTATGGAATATGCAAAGTGGCCCCAAAAGTACTTAGAGACATTTGAACTCTGATCATTATAAAATATCATTAGACTTTTTACAGGATCTTTTCTCAGAGCTTCGTCATTTAGCGCAGTGAATTAATTATATTACCTATAAACATGTTTCACCAACGTTTCACAACCACAATGCTGGCCAAAAGAATTGCACTCATGCTCTATATATATTTTTTAAATATATTTTATATAAAATGTTTAAATAAATGACACTTGCTTTGATTTGATTTTATTTCATAAACATTCATAAACTGCTAAAAGAGTTCTGGTTGAAGCCCCAGTAGATTTAGCCTAAATAATTTCATTTGGCACTTTTTTTGTTACCATCAGTCAAAAAATTTGAATAATTAAAAATCTTTCAGGATGAATAGAAAGTTCAAAAGAACAGCATTTATTTGAATTTGATGTCTTATTGATTTCTGAATGATCACTTGACACTGAAAACTGGGGCATGTTCAGGCTCAGGCATGACGTTTTGCTCCGGTTTCCGGGTTGAACGACATGTTTCCTGGAAACGGTGTGCAACGGGGTTTGAGATCCGTTTTCTCTTGTTTGGTGGATGTGTCAGAAATGTCAGCCCAATCAGCAGCAACATGTAGATAAACCACCCGGTGTTAAAGAGACAGACCACACAATGGGTCCAAGTGAAGTCATTCACAAATGTGTCCACTGCAGCTGTCTATAGCCAACAATTGAAGATATTAGAAGACGTTTGTTGAGCGTATTTTGCAGTATTAAACATATAGAATGGCCTTCTCAGCTGCCATAGTTGCAACTCAAATTGACCCAACACACAAGTGAGACAGTCATACATAACACACACATTCTCAGTATCTCATGACCTCAAGCACTGGCTAAATTGCTTCTTTTATTTATTTTTTAATGGTTAGTACATGATAAAAATCAGAAAAAAGACTCAAATGTTGAAGAAATTTATGTATTTGCCAGAAGATCAGGTTCCTGTAAACGATGGTCAATATTTAGGCTCAGTTCTGTGCAATAAACAGACCTCTTCATAACATACAATAAATCACAAGTTCAGTGTGAAAATGTCATCATTTACGTGAAGTCTGATCATTTTTGAGGCAGATTTACACTTTCCAGTCACCGTTGGTGTCTAAATGACATTAGTAAGAGTGTGACACAACATAAGGCCCAACAAATCTTCTTTTTTTTTTTTTTTAATATTGAACTTCCTCTTCCTTCTGTTGATTTCTCAGGGCAGTTAGTTGTGAAAAGCAATGTCAGAGATCTCTAGCATGTCTTTTCCATGGTCTCACCATTGTACCGTGATTGAAGCTGAGGTTATGTAGGCTTATATTCACTAGATGTGTCAAGTTTGTCTGCAGATATTTTTTATTAATAGATCATTTTATCTATTCTGAAGGATGGTGCCTGATCAGGTAAGTGTACTAATATAACGTTAGCACCCCAACTTTATTTAGTAACGAAGTCCTTATAAATGTTACTCTTTTCCAAACTTATCGCTTTTGTGACTTTGAATGAGACACTTCAAATACTAGTCTTACCTGTAATTCATTAGCACTGTTGGTAAATGAAAATATATCACTCAAGCATGCATAAAAATGCTAAATCAATTGAGAAATTGACAATAATATGTCAGAATAACTATTTTGTATTACGTCAAATGCAGTCATACTAGATTCAGAGTTGTTCCTTATCGTGGCATCAACGTGAAAGCCAATCATTTGTTGTTTGTGCAGATAGTTTTGCTCAGGCTCTGCTAATGAGTCACCAAACCACAACAATATAGTTCTGAATGTGTCATATATTCATGCATTCATTAGGCGCACATACACCCATCTAACTCTCTTTTAACCCTCAATGGTTACTTACTCGTTTGCTTTGTATCAGTTATTTCCTAAATATGATACAGAATTGTATAATTAATTAATAAGACATGTAAATAGCAGGATAATGTACAAACAATCTCTTATATAACATACACAATAGACAATTTTCCTCAGTTGAGACTTAACTCCCCATATATTCAAATCCATAACATCTGCTTCTATTTGAGAAGAGTCAAATATTTAATGTGAAAGTATATATAAGTAAAAACGCATGAAATATCTAAACCTGTGAAGAATGAGCGTTTTATCATAAATTTCAGTAAAATATTCTGATTTCTTGGCCTGGTTCAAAAGCAGCAGCGTTCAGCGCCCCGCCCCCTTCCAGACTGACACTGACGCGAACCAATCAAATCCTTACAGTTCGCCTCATCTGATGACGTTCCGCCACCAGTACATGTGCAAATCAGCATCAGCCAGCGTGCAACGCTCAGCCAATCAGCGCCTTCCAACGAGCTGCTCTCCGACCAATGGCGAGGCTCCACGACGGGGAAGCGCTGACGGCTTATATACAGGCGAGCGCAGCGCCATGAGTTACAGACGAGACTCAGAGCAGCACGAGATTAGAGCGCATTACTGCAGTTATCAGGTAACAATTATATCTCATTTAAACTCGTCATTTAATTGATTTGTATTACCAAAAGCGCTAAAGATCAAATTAACCCGTTATAGCTGTTTTGACTGGATGGATAGTCTCGAGAAACGGTTAAAACCTTCGTTTAGAAATATGTTTGTAAACTATTTATTTTTAAAAAGTGTTTGTAAATCATAAATGCGTCTGTAATGTTCATTACTTCGATAGTAACCGGTAAGACGAGACAAATCAATGTTTTTTTTTATCTTAAATAGCTTTTATCTTAAGTAAATGTTTTAAATGAATAAGGACGTATATTATATCACAATATTAATATCTAGAGAAAATATTAAAAGTGATGATTTGATGAAGAGTGAATCAGCAGCCACGAGGTTGAACTGGAGACTAGTTACTCTTAACTAGTACAGAATCTAGATTAGTTGACCATTTAATACTTTTGGGGACACATGGTGTCTGTTTGCATGGCCTTCAGTAAATATGCATTTAGTTTTGCTTAATATGCGTTTGCAGCTGAACTCAATGCAGCCATTCATGACTTGTTTTTGATGATTATCTAAAAGAAAATTACCAGATAATTAGTTTTTGCATGAAAATGCATTGCTTGATTTATAGTGATTATATAGTGACGTGCTTCATTATGTACCTGACCTGTGACCTCTATTTCTAAAGTACTCTTTACAGAAATTAGTGGAGATTTGACAGAAGATCAGCATCAAAATGCGATTGGTTTGCCTGTTTCTGCTGGTGGCCGGCAGTGTGTTTGCTGAAGAGGACGACAAGAAGGAAAGTGTTGGGACGGTGGTTGGAATAGACCTTGGGACGACCTACTCATGGTGAGAACGAGTTTGGATTTATATACCGGGGTCACAGGGTCATTAAAATGGACTTTCAAGTAGTTTCTTTATTTAATAGTACTTGTTTTTATTTATAGTTAATTATGTGTGGTTCATTTCTCTGATTTTATTTTCTATTAATGCTCAGCTGTAATGTTTCTCTATAATATTTTACAATTTAATTACATTTATATTTTAGTTTATATTATCTTGTAATGCTCATCTTAAAGAATATTTATATTTTGCTAAATATTTTTTTTTATATATATGGTATTATCCTATTCTATTTTTGTTCCAGTGTTGGAGTGTTCAAGAACGGTCGTGTGGAGATCATTGCTAATGACCAGGGAAACCGCATCACTCCATCATACGTGGCCTTCACCACCGAAGGTGAGCGTCTCATCGGAGATGCTGCGAAGAACCAGCTGACCTCCAACCCAGAGAACACCGTCTTTGACGCCAAGAGGTTGATCGGCCGCACATGGGGCGACTCTGCTGTGCAGCAGGACATTAAATACTTTCCCTTTAAGGTACACACATCTGCCAGCTTGTGTTTGAACTATATGTCCTTTTGACTTCAGTGCGAACACTAAACGCTTGCTGCATCTCTTCCAGGTTCTTGAGAAGAAGAACAAGCCTCACATCCAGCTGGACATCGGATCAGGTCAGATGAAGACTTTTGCCCCTGAGGAAATCTCTGCTATGGTTCTGACTAAAATGAAGGAGACTGCAGAGGCTTACTTGGGAAAGAAGGTAAAGATTTGACACTAACACCAAGAAAACATGTAATCTCAGTTGCACTGCAGTAAAACTCAACACCTGATCTGTTTCTGCTCTTCTAAAGGTCACACATGCAGTGGTCACTGTGCCCGCTTATTTCAATGATGCCCAGCGCCAGGCCACCAAAGATGCAGGAACCATCGCCGGTCTCAACGTCATGAGGATCATCAATGAGCCGTAAGTACTGTATTAATTCTGCTTTGTTGCATAACCGGTCGTTTTCTTGAAAGTATCTTGTATAAATCAACATCAGAGTTACTTTAATATCACTGATTTCCTAGTATAACTTTTATTAATAATTTCAGATAGATTTTATCTTTACCAGCTTTAAGTTTTTAAACTAGTCTTATTTTTTCTAATTTGGTTTTATTATTAAATATGACTCTAGTTTATTAATTTTTAAAGTTTCAGTTAAATAAGAATTGTTGTTTTAAGGTTTTTTTTTTTTTTTTTTTGTATTTCGGTTTACATTTTATTTTAATGTTTAAGTATTGTTACCTTAAAATGAACGTTAACTGAAATAAGTTTTTTTTTTTTTTTTTTTTTTTTTTTTTTTTAAATCCATTTAGTTAACCCTAATGATCTTGTTGCTCTCCACAGAACCGCCGCTGCCATCGCTTACGGTCTGGACAAGAAGGACGGTGAGAAGAACATCCTGGTGTTTGATCTCGGCGGCGGCACCTTCGACGTTTCCCTGCTGACCATCGATAACGGCGTCTTCGAGGTGGTGGCCACAAATGGAGACACTCACCTCGGCGGGGAAGACTTCGATCAGCGCGTCATGGAGCACTTCATCAAGCTCTACAAGAAGAAGACTGGAAAGGACGTGCGCAAGGACAACCGTGCCGTGCAGAAGCTGCGTCGTGAGGTGGAGAAGGCCAAGAGAGCGCTGTCTGCCCAGCATCAGGCCCGCATCGAGATCGAGTCCTTCTTCGAGGGTGAAGACTTCTCCGAGACGCTGACCCGCGCCAAGTTTGAGGAGCTCAACATGGTAAGAGAAGCTCCGCATTACCAACTAAACTGAAACTACAGTCTATTAATCATATCAATAAACCTTTTTCGTTACATTGCATAACTTGAAATGCATGGAAAATGACCAATGTTTTGTTTCTCCTCACAGGACTTGTTCCGCTCCACCATGAAACCAGTGCAGAAGGTTCTGGAAGACTCGGACCTGAAGAAGTCTGAGATCGACGAGATCGTCCTGGTCGGCGGCTCCACTCGTATTCCCAAGATCCAGCAGCTGGTGAAGGAGTTGTTCAACGGCAAGGAGCCGTCCAGAGGAATCAACCCTGATGAGGCTGTGGCTTACGGAGCCGCTGTCCAGGCCGGAGTCCTTTCAGGAGAAGAGGACACTGGTGAGTCTGTCTGCAGCCTTTAATGATGGACACATCTAGGGCTGGGCTGTATAATCACACCATCTCTTGTATGATGGTTACTGACTGAAATGTGTTGAACAGGTGACCTGGTACTTCTGGATGTTTGCCCTTTGACCCTGGGCATTGAGACGGTTGGAGGAGTGATGACCAAACTCATTCCCAGGAACACAGTTGTGCCGACCAAGAAGTCCCAGATCTTCTCTACCGCTTCAGACAACCAGCCAACCGTGACCATCAAAGTTTATGAAGGTGAGCAAACCTTTTCAGCACATCGACTAGCCATGGCAGTGTACATGTTATGACCTTATTTTATTCAGGTGGATGATATGAAAGATTTTGATGTAGGAGTTTTTTTTATTTATTTTTTTCTTTTTGTAGCCTTTTCTTTTTAGATGTAATCAAAAGAATTCTTTTTTTTTTCTTTCTCTGAACGTATCTTTTCATATTTTGATTATTTTAAGCCATTGTAAGCCAAATATTTAGATTTTCCATTTAATTCAAACTGTATCATTAAATTGAAATTGAGAATTTTTACATTTGAAAAGACTTGAAAGTGTGAATGTAGCAAAATATGTGTAGTAAATTTAAAAATTAAGCTTCACATAAAGGTTAAATGACATGCATTTATATTTCTTTTTTTTTTTTTTTCAAGATGAGGTTGTTTTTTTTTTTTTATTTTATTATTTTGGGGTCAAATTTAGCTATATTAAGCCATCTCTCTTGTCTGGGTTTTTCCTCCCATTTTGCTACATTTGAAACCCTTTTTTTTTCACTCTTTAATCTTCATCTTTCCAGGTGAGCGTCCGCTGACTAAAGATAACCACCTCCTGGGCACCTTTGACCTGACTGGCATCCCTCCGGCTCCCCGTGGCGTTCCTCAAATTGAGGTCACTTTTGAGATCGACGTCAACGGCATCCTGCGCGTCACCGCTGAGGACAAGGGTACAGGCAACAAGAACAAGATCACCATCACCAACGACCAGAACCGACTGACCCCTGAGGACATCGAGCGCATGGTGAACGAGGCCGAACGCTTCGCCGATGAGGACAAGAAGCTGAAGGAGCGCATCGACGCCCGCAACGAGCTGGAGAGCTACGCCTATTCCCTGAAGAACCAGATCGGGGACAAAGAGAAGCTGGGCGGCAAGCTGTCATCCGACGACAAGGAGGCCATCGAGAAGGCTGTCGAGGAGAAGATCGAGTGGCTGGAGTCTCACCAGGACTCAGAGCTCGAGGACTTCCAGGCCAAGAAGAAGGAGCTGGAGGAAATCGTGCAGCCTATCGTAAGCAAGCTGTACGGCAGCGCGGGCGGCCCACCGCCAGAGGAGGGCGAAGATCAGGTCAACAAGGATGAGTTGTAGACCGTCTGGACTTCAGTTGTGCTGACACTCTCGCCTCTCTACGTGTACATATTGAACACGATGGACATTTTTGTACAAGATGGGCGAACGTAAAGCGTCCAATCTCTTTGGGAAAGACTTATGAGAAGCAGTAGAGTTGCGTTTGTTGTCTTATTTTCTCTTCACTCCGGTGGAGATTTTGTCAGCCTGGTTTGAGGCTCGATGCTGCTGTTCTTAGGCAGTTCTGTGGTGCGATGAGCGAAAGAGGAGGGTGCTCCGGGTCAGGGGTTACTGGATAAACGTCATGTCACATGCTCAAAGTTATTTATTGAAATTCGGCAACTGTAGAAGACCTTTCTACCACAATTGCAAAATAAAGGTTTGATACAAAATGATCACGGTTGTTTTTGTCTGATTTTTAAATATCACTGTCTAAAATGAGTTGTTTTTTGTTCCTCTGAAATGTTAACAATATAAAACTTTCATTACAGTTTAGTTCAGGGGTGCCCAAACTCTGTCCTGGAGGGCCGGTGTCCTGCAGAGTTTAGATCAACCCCTAATTATACACGCCTAAACCAGCTAATCAAGCTCTTACTAGGCATTCTAGAAGCTTCCCAGCAGGTGCGTTGAGGCAAGTTGGTCCTAAACTCTGCAGGACACCGGCCCTCCAGGCCTGAGTTTGGGCACCCCTGGTTTAAAGTGATTTACTTAACAAACTGAAATAAAAAAAAAAATTGACTTTAGTAAATGACAAATGCGCAAAAATAAATTCACCTGAAGTCCCCTTGACATTAACACATTTGCATGTTTATCTGATGTTGCTTAATGGTCACATGACATGTAGCTAAAAATAAATTAGATCTGTTCTTTTAGTAAGTGTTTTTTGTTTTTATTTTTACATTAAATTTTACAGTTATAATTTAATTAGTATTTGGGTGAATGATATGGTGCTTTATTTTTTTGAAACCAACATTAAAACTGAAATGAGTTTAGTTGATGGTTTTTAGAGTAATTTTAATTTTGCACTTTCAACATTTGGCTGAAATAAACCTCGATGCTTTGCCATAAGCAGAGACTGCAGGACTAATACGGATACGATATGTTCATTGTAGCCTTTGGAGACATTGTGGTCAGAGCACAGGTATTATTGGAAATTCCTCTGCGTTTTCAGCAGATACCTCAGGGTCATGAGCATTTTGCCGCTTTACAAGGAACAAAATTACCGGTAATGCACCGCATATATACATATCTGATTTTTGGCTGATGTAGACGTGTATATAGATGTATGCCCTTATTTCTTAAACCTGTAATTTCTTTCTGAATAGGCAGCATGAATGCCACTCTAGGGATTCGTCGGTAAGGGTTGGGGGATTGATAAGCGTGATATACACTCACCTAAAGGATTATTAGGAACACCATACTAATACGGTGTTTGACCCCCTTTCGCCTTCAGAACTGCCTTAATTCTACATGGCATTGATTCAACAAGGTGCTGAAAGCATTCTTTAGAAATGTTGGCCCATATTGATAGGATAGCATCTTGCAGTTGATGGAGATTTGTGGGATGCACATCCAGGGCACGAAGCTCCCGTTCCACCACATCCCAAAGATGCTCTATTGGGTTGAGATCTGGTGACTGTGGGGGCCATTTTAGTACAGTGAACTCATTGTCATGTTCAAGAAACCAATTTGAAATGATTCGAGCTTTGTGACATGGTGCATTATCCTGCTGGAAGTAGCCATCAGAGGATGGGTACATGGTGGTCATAAAGGGATGGACATGGTCAGAAACAATGCTCAGGTAGGCCGTGGCATTTAAACGATGCCCAATTGGCACTAAGGGGCCTAAAGTGTGCCAAGAAAACATCCCCCACACCATTACACCACCACCACCAGCCTGCACAGTGGTAACAAGGCATGATGGATCCATGTTCTCATTCTGTTTACGCCAAATTCTGACTCTACCATCTGAATGTCTCAACAGAAATCGAGACTCATCAGACCAGGCAACATTTTTCCAGTCTTCAACCGTCCAATTTTGGTGAGCTCGTGCAAATTGTAGCCTCTTTTTCCTATTTGTAGTGGAGATGAGTGGTACCCGGTGGGGTCTTCTGCTGTTGTAGCCCATCCGCCTCAAGGTTGTGCGTGTTGTGGCTTCACAAATGCTTTGCTGCATACCTCGGTTGTAACGAGTGGTTATTTCAGTCAAAGTTGCTCTTCTATCAGCTTGAATCAGTCGGCCCATTCTCCTCTGACCTCTAGCATCAACAAGGCATTTTCGCCCACAGGACTGCCGCATACTGGATGTTTTTCCCTTTTCACACCATTCTTTGTAAACCCTAGAAATGGTTGTGCGTGAAAATCCCAGTAACTGAGCAGATTGTGAAATACTCAGACCGGCCCGTCTGGCACCAACAACCATGCCACGCTCAAAATTGCTTAAATCACCTTTCTTTCCCATTCTGACATTCAGTTTGGAGTTCAGGAGATTGTCTTGACCAGGACCACACCCCTAAATGCATTGAAGCAACTGCCATGTGATTGGTTGATTAGATAATTGCATTAATGAGAAATTTAACAGGTGTTCCTAATAATCCTTTAGGTGAGTGTATATTGGAAAAATTTATAAAAAAAATATTTAAAACCCAAAAATTGTAATTGACTATTCTGATGATTGAAGCTTTTCAAGTACGTACAAAGTAAAAAACTAATACACCGATTACATTTAGACAGATTCAGTAAGTAAACAAGTATAAAAACAACCAGTTCTCAGATTCCTGTTTGTCATTAACTCATTTACCAAACATATGGTGAACAATTACAATATCTACTTTTATAGTTTTATGCTGAAAACAGATTCAGGTTCAAGAGATTTTTTTTAGGAAATCAAATCTTTGACAGTTTAACCAGTAAAACTGAATATTAAAGCCCAGCGTTCATGTCAGCACAGTAACAAGGCAGTCGTTGAATATGACGCCCTGAGTGTCCATTCCTCCGAAGACGAAGCACAGGTGCACCACGTCTGCGTCACATGACTGAGCTGCGTGTTCTTCAGGTGTCTTCACACGCCACGGCACCAAACACATGGAGTGATCCAGTCTGCTGGGAGGAAGATCTCCATCAAACCTCAGCAGCGTCCAGCGCTGTTTGTCTGCCAGCAGAAGTGAGAACTGATTTTACTTTATATGTTCTGATGATCTACAGAAAGACGTGCACAGCTTGCTTTTCTCGCCACATTAGGGTTATGTAAATTAAGAGATATATATATATTGAAAAGGTTGCAAAATCTTGAGCTGTTATAATAAACGTGAGTTCGTACCGCACTGAAACTTATACATGGCGTTTGTGGCTCCGTCTGCTGTCATTCCTCCGAAGATGAAGATGTTGTTCCCGAAGGTTACAGATGAATGAGCTGCTACTCCTGGCGGGACGTCTCCTTTAGCTCTCACCTTCTCCCATTTCATAATTTCTGAAGAAATATGAGAGAAAAGAGTGAAATACATCAATGTGTGTATGAGGACAGTTGAGTCTCTACTTGAAAATGAAGATAATATACCCGGGTCGTTCATACAACTTTACATTTTTATGCCCCCATCATGTACAATATATGATGAACTTTATAGTACTATATATAGAGAGAGAATTTATTAAACTAATTATTAAACATAAAATAGTAGGATAAAACATTAGAACTGTTTTAAAAACTTTTAATCATGGTAATATTTTTTTATATATAATATTCAAATCTAATTATTAAAGATGAAATTGTAGGATAAAATATTAGGAGAAAAAAAAAAGATTAGGTTTTAATTGGATCAATTTATAGGTTTTAATATTTTCAACATCACTTCAGAAAACAAAGGGCACTTCCTTAATGACATCATCTTCCAGGAAGTGACATCAGTTTGGTGGGAAAACAGCAGCACAAACTCAGTGAGTACCAAATATCTGAGTTATTTTGTCATATGTAATTTTTTGTTAAAGAATAAGTTCACTTTCAGAATATAAAATTCCTGATAATTTACTCACCCCCAGGTCATCCAAGGAATAATGGTCTTATCTAGCAAAACGATCTGTCATTTTCTTTAAAAATAATAATATTTAATTAATTGACTGAATTAATTGAAGCTGTATTTTGGACTTTCAAATCATTGGCCACCATTGAAGTCCACTATATGGAGAAAAATCCTGGAATGTCTTCCTCAAAAAACTTCATTTCTTTGCGACTGAAGAAAGAAAGACATGAACATCTTGGATGACCTGGGGGTGAGTAAATTATCAGGAATTTTATATTCTGAAAGTGAACTTATGCTTTAAATAAAATAGCTTCTTTTATTTTTTTGTCAAGAAAGATGTTGAGAAATATTTGGATTCTTTAATGAACTCAGTTGCCTGTAAGAGCCGTCTATGATGTAATACATATAATCTGCATTTGTAGAATTGCTTTGTTTATTGTTTTTGTGCTTGTAAATGTCATGTTCTTATTGCATAATATTATCACCGGTGTTGAGTAGAAACATATCACTGTGGAACTTCTCTCCTGCCATTCCTCCGTGTATGTAGATGTTGGAGCCCACGGCGGTGATCACGTGACCGTGCCGCGGCGCAGGAGGCGTCCCTCTGCTCTCCGGCTGCAGCCACGTCACACTGACTGCAAACAAACACAGTATCTCAGTCATGCATGCTTCAGTTGACCAAGTCCTGAATCTGTATTTTGTGTTTCTCAGACCCGTATCAAAGACGTGGAGCTGAGGATCAGTGACAGGCGAAGCTCCGGCGTCTCCTCCAGAAAACACATAGAGTCTGTCTCCAACACAGGCGGAGCTCGTGTGGTACGTCCTGACTGTCGGAGCCACTCCTCTCACCTGAACCGTCTGCCACAAACCACGGCCTTCAGCATCAGCTGCACCACATACAGCATTATAGATAACATACAGCATAGTTGGGAAGAATTCAGATATGTCAGACTCTTCTGCTCAGCAAGGCTGTATTTATTTGATCAAAAATACTGTAAAAATTGCTAAATATTTTTCCAATTTAAAATCTCTCTGTTCAAATGTCATTTATTTCTGTGATGCGCAGCTGTATTTTCAGTATCATTACTCCAGTCTTCAGTGTCACATGATCTTCAGAAATCATAATAATATACTGATTTACTCAACAAACATTTCTGATTATTAACAATGTTGAACACAGTTGTGCTGCACAATATTTTTGTGGAATACATTATATTTTTTATTCACAGATGAATAGAAAGTTCAAAAGAACAGCATTTATTTGAAATAGAAATCTTTTAATTGTTATGCATCTCAAATTCACAGTTTCCACAAAAATATTGAGCAGCACAACTGTTTTCAACATTGATTATAATCAGAAATGTTTCTTGATCAGTAAATCAGTATATTATTATGATTTCTGAAGATCATGTGACACTGAAGACTGCAGTAATGATGCTGAAAATACAGATTTGTTCATAGAAATAAATTACATTTGAACAGATATTCACATAGAAAACAGCTGATTTAAATTGTAATAATATTTAGCTATTTTTACAGTATTTTTGATCAAATAAATGCAGCCTTGCTGAGCAGAAGAGACTTCTTTTAAAAGCACTAAAAACCTTAATTATTTCAAATCTTTTTAGTAGTGTTTAAATGTATATGCATGTCACGTCTTTTCTTCTTATATGGTAATATTCAGCGTTTAATAACCTGATGTGCGCAACACTTGAACACAGTTGCGGTTCCCGTTCTTCTCAGCTCCAGCAAACACCCACAGACTTTGTGGGTTGCTCTCGGGAACAAAGCTGCAGTGTTCGTACCGCGCCTGCAGCCCGACCCAGTCTGGAACGTCCCATTCATGACTATCTGCAAAAAATACAAGGCAATGTTACATAACTGCAGATCTCATGGGCTCGTATTAACTGAGACACTACATGCAATAAATTATCAAATGTGGTTAATGATGACACTTAAAAATATATAGTTACTATATTTATATAAATTAAACCTACAAGGTTGATGTTGATTAAACACACTGTAGGTTTTGTACACTGTTAACTAATACATTAATGCATTACATATTGTGAACTTACAATTACTGTTTTTTTCTGCATTTGTTAGTCTTGTTTTTTTAGTTTACAAATATATTACTGTTCATTGTTAGTTTACAATGCACTTAGTAATGTTAACATACCCATATATATATATATAATTTATTTTACCTTTTTGCACACCATTTTTCTCTAAACTTTCAACAGTTTATGTCACTTCTTGCGTTTCCTAGTTTATTTAGTAATGGATTGTCTCTGAAGAACACTGGATTTGTGCCTTTATCGCTTTAAACTGTAACAGGACTCAGTTGTACCCTATTCATGCAGCATGCTGAAGTGAGCGCACTACCTAGGTTGATAATGTAAGAATCAGAGAAGCTGCCTTCAGGATTGGCTCCACCGACTATTACAATCCGTCCCTTTCCTGCATCACTGGAGGACAGAAATGTGCAGGTATGACCCACAGAAACAGCAGGACCGGCTCCTGTGGGCACCACGACATACCTGTGAGAGAAACAGACAGCTGTGACACACACACACACACACAGAGATCACACACACACACACAGAGAGAGATCACACACACACACAAACACACACACACACACACACACACACAGAGAGATCACACACACACACACACACACACACACACACACACACACAGAGAGATCATACACACACACACACACACACACACACACACACAGAGAGATCATACACACACACACAGATCCCACACACACACACACAGATCACACACACAGATCACACACACACACACACACACAGATCACACACACACACAGATCACACACACACACACACACACACACACACACAGAGATCTCACACACACACACACACAGAGATCTCACACACACACAGAGATCACACACACACACACACACAGATCACACACAGAGATCACACACACACACACACACACACACACAGATCACACACACACAGATCACACACACACACACACAGAGATCACACACACACACGCAGATCACACACACACAGAGATCACACACACACAGAGATCACACACACACAGAGATCACACACACACACAGAGATCACACACACACACAGAGATCACACACACACAGAGATCACACACACACACACAGATCACACACACACACAGAGATCACACACACACACACACAGATCACACACACACACACAGATCACACACACACACACAGAGATCACACACACACAGAGATCACACACACACACACACAGATCACACACACACACAGATCACACACACACACAGAGATCACACACACAGACACACACACAGTAATTCACAACAGCTGATACCACTGTCTGCTCTGCGGCCGCTCCTCCGGCTCCAGAATGGGCAGCAGCTCCATCAGCTTCAGTTCATGAAAACACAGCACAATAATCAAAACAGAACTTTTAATTCACATTTAACGTTATAGAATGAGAACTAATTTCAAGATGCCTGTTTCTATGGACGCTGGCTCCGTTGCTATCGTCACGTGAAAGCGCGTTATGACGTCATGCCACAATCACGACCGCAAACGCGTTACCTTTATTAATAAATGTTATGACTGATGACGAGCATGGCTTGGACGAGCACTACACCGGTGGACAGAATAAGGAAGAGAGAGCATTTAGTGTGAAAACCGCTATTGTGATGACAGTCTAACCGGAAATGATTTCATAATAAAGATCGTCATCGTGGCAAAAGTCCAGACAATATACAATACAATATCAAATAAAATATATATTTTTACATATTTAATCATTTATATTATAATGTATTTTATTTACACAAGTGAAAATAATTTTTTTGTAAATATAAAAAAAATTTTTTTTTAATAATTATAAAAACGCTGCAAACTACACATGATAATAATAAATATAATAAGAAAATATGTTAATTATAATAAAAACACAATCGTGTAACAAGTAGGCTAAAACTAGGCTATTATTAAAAAGCTAAGCTATATAAAAATGGTAACAGACACAGTATTATGGACTCAATACCACATATATTTGAAAAACAGTAAAGTATTGCAAAAGAAAAAAAAGGTTTTGGTGGGAAAAAAAAACTAAAATATTGCACAAAATGGGAAAAAATAAACCATCCTGTTTTCTGGCATTATTGTGAGAATATAACTTTTCTGTTTTTACAGTGGCACAAAAATGGGCACAACACCGACTGTGAGAACCAGAAGATCCCAGAGTCCACATCTGCTGCTGAGTACAAGGCAGATGCACCACAGCCAGATGTGGAGGAGGAAGCTATAAACAACTTCTGTTAAATCTTTCATACAGTCAAATGCGACCAGTCACAGCAGTTGTGTTCTTTGGTGGGAAGAGTTTCTTTCTATGTTTGTAGTTCTAGTTCTGTTCACACTCTCCTCTCTTTCGGAGACTTGGGTTTGGACCTTATGAAGGTTGAGCTGTTTTCTGTAACTCTGTGTTGTTGTTCCCTCAGAAGCGAAGATGAGCGAAGAAGAGGACTCCACAGGAGAAGCAATGAGCTAGAGCATCTCGTGCTACTAGAAACCCATAGGAAATGTCTTTATAAGCAAATGTTGTTGTTTTACACATATGGTCATTCACATTGTCAACCAAGTAATCTGGTCAAATGTTTGCCTTATGTAAATAAGGATGTGTTAGGGTGTGTTAACTTCTTTCTGATGATTTCCACGTTTAAAAATTTGACATGCATTACCATTTAAACCATAGTGCATCAGATTTCCTATTAAATACGACATTTAAATAAATGTTGAACATGTGACTGACCACGTGAGAAATGCATTTCCAAGGTTTGCAGGATTATAAAACTAAATGCACAACATTTTATCACTAAGGTGCCTTGCAAATTTATTTTTGTAGACTAACCCAAGTAGGGCTTTACAGGTGATTGATTGAGAAATGCATTGCAAGCTGTTTCCAGATATTTAAAAAATATATACATTTGCTATCTACTTTTTTCTTGTGTAGAAATCAGAGGACGACATTCTGAGAAGGTCTCCCAGAAACAAGAAACCGAGAAAGCACTAATGGACTTCCTGAATCTCTATATCCCTCCCCTCACTCCCACATCCCCTCCTTCCCTGTTCTTCTTCTCCATCCTTGCCGCCATGATGATGGTCAGATCGAAACTGTGTGTCGAGTTTTCCTTTGTGTTTATTTGCAAAATGCTGGATTTGCTTGTTTAATTTTGGCACATTTTTAACTCCATACCTACAAAATTAACAAAAGTGAGATCAGCAAGCAAAAATAATGAATCGTAAAAGACAAATAAAATGTGTTGCAAAACATTGTCTCACAAAAAATATGTTACAGAGATTTTAAAAAGTCATACCCCCGGTTTCCCAGACAAGGCTTAAGCCTAGTTCCAGACTAAAATGTAAATCTGAGCTGGTTCAACTGAAAGAAACTTGCACTGATTGATCTTAAAATATATCAGTGCCTTTGTTTTGTCTCAAGATGCACATCAGTAATGTTTTTTTCTAAGAATGTTTATAAAAATGACTTAAATGTCCTAATTGAACTATGGCCTAATCCTGGCTTAGTCTAAACCCTGTCTGTGAAACCGGGCCCATAAGTATTAAACTCATTAAATCCTTAATTAATTGCATCTTTATTTTTGCACTGATGTATTTATATTTTGCAATTCTTTATTTTTGTTTGCAAAAATATACTTTCTTTTTATGTTTCAAAATATGTGACCCTGCAGCACAAAAGCAGTCATGAGTAACACAGGTTTATTTGTAGCAATAGCCAAATATACATTGTATGGATCAAAATTATACATTTCTCTTTTATGCCAAAAATCATTAGGATATTAAGATCATGTTCCATGAAGATATTTAGTAAATTTCCTACCGTAAATATATCAAAACTTCATTTCTGATTAGTAATATGCATTGCTAAGAACTTCATTTGAACAACTTTAAAGGAGATTTTCTCAATATTTAGATTTTTTTGCTCCCTCAGATTCCAGTTTTTCAAATAGTTGTATCTCAGCCAAATATTGTACTATCATAACAAACCATACATCCCAATTTCGAAATGACACTTAAGACCAGGGTCACATATGTATTTCTTTTTTCAATACTTGCTTTGGAAATGTGGCATGGATTCCAGCCCATGCACGACAACACAGCACTCCATCCCCACCAATGGCCCCTCCCATAAACACACCCACGCAGCCACTTTCTGTCTGGAAGTCACCAGTCCTTCAGCTTCACTCACACATGAACCAGCTCACGCTCCTCAGACACACTCCTTCATCTGTCCTGAGAGAGGAATCATCATCATGTCTTCAAACTCAAGCCTCACGACCATGAGACGAACTGTTGAGCAGCTCAAACTCGAAGCCAGTGTGGAGAGAATCAAAGTAAGTCTCAGCACTCAGAAGTAAGTGATCTCTCATTCATTATACAGTGATGTTAGATTTATACTCAACAAACTTCAGTTTATTTAATTAAAACAATCTTCTAATTAACATGTATTTAGATAGGAGACAAATAATAATATTAAATACACAATATCACTCCACTGCTGCTCTTAATACTGTTCATGTGTCTATTAATGGATTTTCATAAACATTCAAAACAAGCAGAAATGTGATCATTTGAATGCTGTTCACAAATATCCTAAAATATGATATACAGCAAAATATGGCCGCGGATATGAATGAGCAATCATGTTTTTTTTTTTATTTTAATTATTATTATCAATCTGATATTGGAATCAGATAATGCCACAGATTATTGTTTCCAACTGAAATGCATGGTTATTATTAAAAATAGACATCAGGCATCAAATTATAGTAATAAACAGTACAAATTGGCAGATTATGTTTTCTCTAAGTTTCACACATGAGATGCCGAGGGTCTGTTTTAACTGGTTTATCATGCTCAAAAAATTATTCTGTTTTGATATAGTCTCCAATTTGATAAAGATTGCATCTTTGCATCATTGTCCTATTTCTGTGGAGTTGCTTTGAAACAATCTTAATTGTATAAAGTGCTATAGAAACGATGGTGACTTGACTTTGCTGGATCATGATCAGCATGCAGAAGAAGCAAATAACACGGTAAAATGTGAATAATAAAATGAAACTAGCCGACTAGGCTTGTCAACCTTTAAGAGGGGGTGAAAACACTTTCTGTGTCTTTAGTTTTTGATGTCAAAGGTCATATGTTTACAGTATTTTGGCCCAAATTCATCACTGATTCTGACATTGACAGATTGTGTGTCACACTCTTCCTGGAAAAACATGAAGAAAACTACTCAAAGTCAAAGCTGATGCAACCCAGATTGCAGTTTAATTAGTGAACTCTGAAGGAAAACCACTTGCCAGTTCCTTCTCCATTTGATGTGAGTGTGTTTGTGATGCAGGTTTCTCAAGCCGCTGTGGATCTACAGCAGTACTGCCTCCAGAACGCCAGTAAAGACGCACTGCTGGTAGGCGTCCCGGCCGGGAGTAACCCGTTCAGAGAGCCCCGCTCATGCACCCTGCTCTAGAATAAAGATACACATTCATGTGAGTGAAGACAAACACCTCACAGCTTTACACAGCTCACTTATAACGGAAGAACCAGCCATTTGTAACGTCTTCCAGTTTCAGACGCTTCTGGTACAAAAACAGTCTGTTATACTGATTGATATTGCAAACTGGTATTACTTATCATAATATTTTAGTTGATTATCATATTCATAAACATGCTGGTTTATAGCGCAAAAAGTTTTACTATCTACAAGTGGTGTAACAAACTCACAATACACAATAAATGAATTAAAATAAATGAAAAAACATATTAAATTTATTTTTTGTAATATTATACAAATTTACAATTTAAAGATGAAAAGTCAGAATTGTCAGATATAAACTCAGAATTATGAGAGCAAATTCAGTTACCTTTTTTATTCTGTTGTGGAAAAAAAAACTGAATTCCGAGATGCAAAGATAGAATTGTGAGAAAAAGTCAGAATTGCAATTGTTTATATTTTGTCTCAGAATTGCAAAAACAAAGTCCAAATTGTGAGACAAAGTTTTTAATTGTTTTATTCCGTGGCATAAACCAGCTTGAAAACAACTTCTGTATGCAAAATAACCTGGACGTTTATGTGAGTGATGAGCAGTAATTAAATAAGCCAGCATTGTGTTTTAAAACGATATTTTTGAAATGGAAATAAAGAATCATTGTAACGTTTGGTCTGGACTCATTTGTGTATTTGTCCTGAGGTTGCATGCATCTTCTCTTAATATTTAACTATAAACTCATTTCAACATCTCAAGATATTCTCAATAGTCATACACAGCTGTGTGGGATATTATTTTTAGCCCGGAGCGTTGGACTCGCATCCGGCTTTCTGTTGGGAAGCCTGATCTGACTCTTTTACATCAACAGGAAGCTGGGGGTAGTACAGGAAGTGCTGGGATAGTGCTGCTAAAAAAACAGTGCATTTTGTATGATTGTGCATTCTCTTTTTGTATAATATATGTGTTTCTTTAAAAATGTGGCTAAAGGAAAATGAGTCATGACTGCAGAGTCAGCCAGAATTCAGATTCAGGCAAGCGTCTGTCCAACTTCTGCTCTTGACCAGCATGAGTTCGGCTTTTCTTCGCCGTCTGTGGTTAGCTATACTTAGTTCAGCACGAGATGTGTCGAAACACATCTGGCTTTTCAGTGGGTTCAGTCTCCGAACTGCAAAGTTCTGAAGTGTGAAAGTTTTGTCATGTTTACTCATTCAAATCTTCATGCAGCTCTTTTGCATAATGAACATGAAAGTCCAACGCAAAAATGAGTCATAGACCGCTTTTCCTTGACATTTTGAAGTGTTATTCTTGGCGAACATCATCTTTTGTGCTCCACAGTGTGGTTTTGGACAGATTTTTGCCAATTGTTCTTTCAAAATTGATTAAATACTAAATGTTTTTATTTATTTTTCAAATTAATTTGTCTTTTTTTCACAGGAGACTGGAGGCAGATCAACAGCACACTGATCTTTAATAGTATGCAACAACATGAGATGAAACTTGATGAGATATCTTGTGCAAATCTGAGAATACTGATGCCTGACATTTCATGCATTTCTTCTGTGTTTGTCTTATCTTTAAATATTCAGCTCTTTTAGGTTGGATGCTAAAGAATTATTTGAAACTGAAGCATTGATTCATATGAATGATTTGGATTTATCTTTTTATTGATGTATAAGAAGAATTTTCTTTTTAATTAATAAGAGATTTTGTCTTTTTTTTGTCAGATTAAGTGTGATTTGTCCAGCCAATGAAAAAAAAAAGTTTACTAGTAGTCAATGATTTAATGCAAAATAAATATTATCTATTTATTTCTATATGTATGCATGTATATACATATATGTATTTTACAGTGTTTAAAGTATAGTTAAACTGAAATCTCTACACTGTTAAGAGCATAAACTCGATAGGTTTAAAGGCAAGAAAAGATGTGGTGAAGATGAAGGACATGATTAGACGATGTTTTTCTCTCATGAGTAAATAAATGATCTGTTAGCATGAAATTAACCTGTTGCTCTGGTGATAATCAGGTCAATCTGGGTGGACACAACATTTCTTCTGCAAATATTATGTCTGTGACCCATCAAGCCGCTCATTAAATGAGGAACGAGTCTGTCTATCTATAGTTTTAGGCAAAAATATAAACTGCAACGTGGAGGCTCCCAAAGTCATGAGCAATCAGGAAATATCAGGGAATTTTAAAATGGAGTTTCCAGTCACTGAAATGTAAAAGCCATGGAAATCTCTATAGCGAGTGTGCAGTTATCTAGTTATACCCTTGATCAGTTTTTCCACTCAGTTTCAGTGAAAGGAAACATCTACTTCCTGTTTCATGTCATTGCTTTATTCTGGCTCTGAGAGTATGGAGATAAATCCACTTCTGTTGCGACATTCAGAGTTTATATAAGATGATCTTTTGCTCTTTCAAAACTTTATGCATTTGAATATTGTCTATCTTTCTGGTACATAATGCAAATCTGTGTGGTTGTGTTTTGTGCAACAGATACACTTATATCAGCACATGAACTATACGTGTTTAATAGTGAATAGTGTCCATAAACACAAACTTTCGTTCATTTGAAGATTTATAACAGGCTTCAGTATCAGTATCACTTCCCTCTTCACATGAGCAAGCATTATAAATAATTTTTGCTTAATTTTGTCTATTTCCTCAGAGAATATTACCTCCGGGCACAGATTGTCAGATAATAACATATGCAACACACACCTAATACACAAAACCTTTTAAACTGGCACTGCATCTTTGTTTGCAACATAGATATATAAGAAAAAATGAACCCTAAAAGACGTGTCTGTAAAATCACCAACAACTTCCAGAAAGCTGGGGTGATGCTCTGACAATCTACTGTCCTCAGGAGACTTTGACACAGAATTACAGATGCTACACAGCAAGATGCAAACCTCTGAGCAGCACCAAACATAGAAAGACAAGATTAGAGTTTGCAAAAAAGCACAAAGGTGAGCCAGAAGAGTTTTGGAACTGTGTTTATGGACCGATGAGACAAAGATGAACCTTTATCTAAGTGATGGGAAAGCAAAAATGTGGAGAGAAAAAGGGAACTGCAATGATCCCAAGCATACAGCCTCATCTGTAAAGCATGGTGGAGGTGGTGTCATGGCATGGGCATGCATGGCTGTCTCTGGAACAGGCCCTCTCAACTTTACTGATGACTTAATGTATGATGACAGTAGCAGAATGAATTTGGAAGGGTACAAAACCATCTTGCCTACCAATATTCAAGAAAATGCCACCAGATTCATTGGGAAGTGCTTCATATTGCATCAGGACAATGACCCAAAACACCTGCCAGTTCAGTCAAGGAATTTATAAGAGCAAAGAAATGGAAAGTGTTAGATTGCCCAAGTCAATCTCCAGATTTAAATCTGATTGAACATGAATTTCTCCAGCTGAAGAGGAGAGTAAAGGCAGAAACTCCCCAAAACAAGCAACAATTGGGATTGGCTGCATTAAAGACTGGGAAAAGCATTTGAAAGGATGAGAGCAAGAGTCTGGTGATGTCTATGGGTCACAGACTCACTGCTGTGATTGTGTGCAAGGGATCTGCAACTAAATAATAGCTTTTAATCTTTTATATCTGCCTTATGTTCAACTGCTCCAATACTTATGCTCTCATCAATGAGTGGGATGAACTCTAAAAGTGCTGATCTTTTTATTTGGTAAAACATGTATGTGTTGAAACGGCTAATAATAAAATGTGACATTCTGTAGTTTTGTCTCATATTCATCTTTTAATCATATTTGCAAATATCTTGACTCCACAGCAAACAGAGCAATTTTGTCTTTACTGTTCCAATACTTCTGGAGGGGACCGTATATACATGTGATGCCAGGATTGCACAATCACCTTTGGCCAAAAAAGTAAGCTTATGCTATTTTTCTCTCAAATTAATGACACTTTGATATTTTTTATTTAATGACAGTTAGGCTATACATTGATAACAGAGCTTTAATGTTTTTGTTGTTGTTTTGTTTTTTTATTAATTAATTAATTTTGGTTTAATTTATTTTTATTTGCCACATTTTTTAACACCATCAGTCAAAAAATTGGAGTAATTTTTTAAAAATATTTCTGAAGTCATTTCTGCTCATGTTGTGAAATACTATTAAGTTCAAGTTCAAGTTCAAGTTCAAGTTGAGCTTTATTGTCATTCCGCTACATGTGGGGACATGCAGTGGAACGAAATGTCGTGTCTCGCAGGACCACGGTGCTACATAAATACAGACATACAACAATGAAGTAAGAAAAAAAACACTATAAACCTATACACTACTAACAGATTTAACTATAAGTATACTATATATAAGTATTTACCCTATACAAACTAAAAGAATAAAGGATAAAAAATACAACTATACGAATGCTTCACATAAATATTATCCTATACAAACTAAAAAATAGAAGACAAAAAATACAAACTGTACATGTGCAAAGAGAGACATTTGAGTCAGCAGCTGGTTGGGGAACAGTGCAGGATGATTTGTAGTGCAAGAGCATGTAAACATAACATACATATATTGCTGAGTTTTTTGTGAGATTGTGCACACGCAGCAGTGTGTGTAAGTGTCCATAGTGCACCTAGTGTAAAGTGTGAGTGTCCATAGTGCACATAGTGTAAAGTGTGAGTGTCCATAGTGTAAAGTGTCCATAGTGCACATAGAGGAGAGTGTCCATAGTGTAAAGAAAAATAAGAATAAAATAAATAAAAAAAATATATAAAAGTTCCATACAGTTTTTCTTTGGTGTGGTAAGGTTTGGGGTGGGGGGTGGTCCATGTTCAGGAGGTAGGGGTTTGCATGAGGTTTCAGAGGGGGGCGGGGTGGTTTGAGTTCAGGGCTCTCACAGCCTGGGGGAAAAAGCTGTTGAGCAGTCTGGCGGAGCGGGCTCTGATGCTCCGGTACCGTCTTCCTGATGGTAGGAGCTGGAAGAGACTGTGGGAGGGATGGGTGGAGTCCTTCACGATGCTGTTGGTTTTGCTGGAGCATCGTGTAAGGAAGATGTCCAGGATGGAGGGGAGAGGGGCACCGATGATCTTTGCAGCTGTGTTCACTGTCCGCTGGAGGGTCTTGCGGTCAGCAGCACTGCAGTTCCCGTACCAGACAGTGATGCAGCTGGTCAGCACACTCTCAATGGTGCCTCTGTAGAATGTGGTGAGGATAGGTGGAGGGAGACTTGCTCTTTTCAGCCGGCGGAGAAAGTGTAGGCGCTGTTGTGCCTTTTTGGAGAGTGACATGGTGTTGGTGGTCCAGGTGAGATCCTCTGTGATGTGCACCCCCAGGAATTTAGTGCTGCTGACTCTCTCCACAGTCGAGCTGTCGATGGTCAGTGGGGGGTGGTCAACGGAGTTTCTCCTGAAGTCCATCACAACCTCCTTTGTCTTCTCCACATTGAGGGACAGGTTGTTTGTGCCACACCATTCAGCCAGCTGTGCCACTTCCTCTCTGTAGTGCGTTTCATCGTTGTTGCTGATGAGACCTACCACTGTTGTGTCATCAGCAAACTTGATGATGTGGTTGGAGCTGAACTTGGCAGTGCAGTCGTGGGTCAGCAGTGTGAAGAGCAGCGGGCTGAGCACACAGCCTTGTGGGGCACCTGTGCTCAGTGTTGTAGTGCTCGAGGTGTTGTTGCCGACACGGACTGACTGAGGTCTTCCAGTTAGAAAGTCCAGGATCCAGTTACAGAGGGAATTGTTAAGGCCCAGCAGGTTTAGCTTATTTATGAGCTGTTGTGGGATTATTGTGTTGAATGCCGAGCTGAAGTCAATGAACAGCATTCTAACATAGGAGTCTTTATTTTCTAGGTGGGTAAGAGCCAGGTGGAGGGTGGAGGAAATTGCATCGTCCGTAGAGCGGTTTGGACGGTATGCAAACTGGAGCGGGTCAAGTGTGTTGGGGAGGCTGGTTTTGATGTTATGCATGACTAGCTTCTCAAAGCACTTCATCATGATTGGAGTCAGTGCTATGGGACGGTAGTCATTGAGACAGGACACAGGTGATTTCTTTGGTACCGGTATGATTGTTGTGGATTTGAAACACGTGGGGACGACTGCCTGACTCAGCGAGGTGTTGAAGATATCTGTTAGGACATCTGTCAGCTGTGCAGCACAGTCTCTCAGAACACGGCCAGGTATGTTGTCAGGACCCGCAGCCTTGCGTGGGTTAATCCTAGATAGGGTCTTCCTTACGTCGGCTGGGGACAGACAGAGCGCCCGGTCGTTGGGAGGTGTGGGCAGTTTTTGTGCAGGGGTGTCATTCTGCATTTCAAACCGTGAATAAAAGTGGTTGAGTGCATCGGGGAGGGATGTGTCCTTATCACAGGCCTGTGGCGGGGGCTTGTAGTCAGTGATGGTCTGAATGGCTTGCCACAGGCTCCGTGTGTCTCTGCTGTCTGTGAAGTGGTTGTTGATTTTTTGGGCATATGACCGTTTTGCTTTTTTGATGCCACAGGACAGATTGGCTCTTGCTGTTTTGAGGGCTGCTTTATCTCCTGATCTGAATGCTTCATCTCTGGTCTTTAGCAGCCCACGAACCTCTGCTGTCATCCATGGCTTCTGGTTTGCACGTGTGGTGATGGTTTTGGTGACTGTCACATCATCAGTGCACTTTTTGATGTAAGCAGTCACAGTTTCAGTGTACTCATTCAGGTCTGTGTGGTTGTTGTAGGTGGCTGCCTCTTTAAACATATTCCAGTCTGTGTCCTGGAAGCAGTCCTGCAGTGCTGAGGTGGCATTGTCTGGCCATACTGTGATCTGCTTTTCAACCGGTTTGGTGAGTTTGAGAAGTGGTCTATATGCTGGGATTAGCATAACAGTGATGTGGTCGGAGTACCCGAGGTGGGGGCGGGGTTCAGCCTTGTAAGAGTCCTTAACTGTTGTGTAAACAAAGTCCAGTGTGTTGTTTCCCCTTGTTGCAAAGTTCACATGTTGGTAGAACTTTGGCAAAACTGTCTTTAAGTTTGCGTGGTTGAAGTCACCGGCTATGATGAAAAAGCCGTCGGGGTTATTTGTTTGTTGTTCACTGATGGCGCTATACAGTTCACGAAGCGCGTCCTTAGCGTTTGCACACGGGGGGATGTAAACCGCAACGATAACAATGGCCGTGAACTCCCGCGGCAGATAGAACGGTCGACACTTCACAACCATAAACTCCACCAGCGATGAACAGTGTTTTGATAGTACCGCAGCATTGTTACACCAGTCTTTGTTGATATAAACACATAAGCCACCTCCGCGTGTCTTACCAGACAGTGATGAATCTCTGTCCGCTCGGAAGTTGGAAAGCCCGTGCAGTTGAATGGCGGAGTCCGGGATGTTGTCGTTTAGCCATGTTTCGGTGAAAACAAACACGCAACAGTCCCTTGCCTCATGCTGTGTAGATCGACTGAGTTGAATTAAGTCCAGTTTGTTTTCCAGAGAGCGGACGTTTGAGAGCATGAGTGTTGGAAGAGCTGGTCTTGAGGGGTTAGCTCTTAGCCTAGCTCGTATACCTCCGCGCTTACCGCGTTTCCGTCCTCTCTCACACCGCTTGCGACGCTGCCTTGTGCGGGTAGCGTCAGTAGGCGAGGCCGCGGTCTCGAGGTCCGGCTCCAGCAGTAAACAGAGGCCTCGTAGCTTCTCAGTAGCCGCCGGCGAGAGTTGGTGTACGTAAGCGTTGCTGATATCCAAAAGACTTTGGCGATCATAGATGAATTCTGGGGTGATTTCCTTAAGAGTTAGCGGTAAACTGACACTATTTGGAGACGAACAGACGACATTAAACGACATAAAAGCACCGTCTTTGGGACCCGGAGCAGCCGCAGCGATCGATCGCGCCGCCATCTTCCTTTCAAGCCTACACTTTTACCGTTTAAAATAGCTGTTTTGTATTTAAATATGTAAAATATAATTTATTTGTGTAGATAATTAAAAAAAAAAGATTCTTCGATGAATAGAAAGTTAAAAACAACAGCATTTATTGAAAATGATTTCTGAAGGATCATGCAGCACAGAAGACTGGAGTAATGATGCTGAAAATACATATAGAATATATTCACATAGAAAACAATTAAATTGTAATATTATCTCACAATATTACTGTTTTCACTATGTTTCTTGTACTCCTTTCAAAAAATAAATACAAAATTGGCCTTTAATCTGTATTGTCTTTATGCATTAGTGTCTGTGTTTGTGTGTGTTTTTAGTAGTATTTATCTAATTTTTGCATATATACATGTATATTCCATGTATGTGTGTGTGTACAGGTTTATATATCCTAGTGGGGACTTAAACCTGAATACACACAGACTCATGGGGACTCGTGTCAAGGTGGGGACCTAAATTGAGGTACAAAAGGCTTATAAATTATACAGAATGAGTTTTTTTTTTTGAGAAAGTAAGAATGCAGAAAGTTGACTGTGATTTAGGTTGGGGTTTATCCTCATAAATAAATAATGTAATTGCCTGTTTGAAGCATAGATATAATAAAAAATAGTATTTATTATGTCTATGATTTGAAGTGTGACTGAAGAGACGCCTCTTTAGCTCCCTCTGCTGGAGGATCTGCTGCAGTGCCGCAGTGATTTGTGCGCCTGCGCAGTAAGGCATCATGAGTTGTAGTGGGCGGGGTTTGTTTGAGCGGCTGCGAGGCGGCGAGCAGCATCAGATCCGCTGCGAGTGTAGATCCGATCCCTCGCAAACCGCTCAAAATAAACCAGGGGACACGTTAAAGCACATATACGGCTGTCTCTCCGCCGGGAGAGGAGGTGCAGCGGGAGGTTTCGCTTCCTGGACAGCCTCTCTGTGCGGGGGAATCGATCCGGGCCATGGCGCGGGACTATGATTACCTCTTCAAGCTGCTCATCATCGGCGACAGCGGTAAGGAAACACCGAGGATGAGAGACGGGAAACAGGCCTCGGCTCGCCTAGAACGACACTTACATGAACCAGAACCGCTTCAGATGGTTATTTGTGCTGGATATACACCTAACACATCTGTTTTGATTCATCTGACAGCTTATAAATGACATTGTATGAGGTCTGTAGGGATGTTGCTTCTGCTTTAGCTCATATAATGGGCCTGTCAACAGTGTAGAGTAATACAGTCAGAGTGTGTTCTAATATTATATTTTTATTGTCTATTAAAGTAAAATATTAATATGTTATACTGACTGGCATATTAGTTGAACTGTCTGTGACAGAATCGATGAATAAACAAACTAGATGGTTAAGTTGAGGGATTTAGTATTAGTATAGGTCATTTCAGCCTGGGATCTATTTATTTAATGTTGGGATGTTGTACTGATATATTATTAAATGAAAGGAATAAAATAAATAATATTTAAATTTAATATTAAAAAGTAATATATATATATACACACACACACACAAATAATATGTATGTTTATGATAATATTTAAAAAAGGTAAAAAAAAATATAATGTGATATAATATTGACCTAATATGTATGTTTATGATAATAATTTAAAAAAGGTAAATAATAATGTAATTATATAGAATGTGAATGACCGCAGAGCTTCTGAATGTCGTCTCATGTATTTTTTTCTTTCTGTTTTTCCACAGGTGTTGGCAAAAGCAGTTTACTGCTGAGATTTGCTGATAACACATTTTCAGGTAGGATCGACACGTCTCGTGTGCTTTTAACAAACATGAGCTGTGGAAGAAGTACTAACTGATTCTCCGTCGTATATATGATTGATGATGCTGACTTCTACAGTCCCGCCAATAGCTGCACATTAATTTAATGCTGGTTAATGTTATAAAGGTTTATACACATTTGCTAAATAAGAGATACATGGAGAGATTTTGGAGGGTTACATTTATTAGGGATACACCGAAATTAAAATTCTTGGCTGAAGCTGAACAAAATGAAACACTTGGCCGAAGGCTGATGGCCAAATACGTGTTTTCCAGTGTATTTTCATAATTTTTTTCACCATTACAAAAATTAAATGGCCAAAATGTGCTTTTTTGTCTTGCTTTTCAAAGAAAAAGCAACAAAAACTGAACACTTTGAGCAGCAAATCAGCATATTAGAATGATTTCTGAAGAGTAATGATGCTGAAAATACAGCGCTGCATCACAGAAATAAATTACACTTTACTATAAGTTCACATGCAAAACAGTTAATTAAAATTTCACAATATTACTGTTTTTGTCATTTTTACTGTACAAATAAATGCAGCCTTGCTGAGCAAAAGAGACATCTTTTAAAACATTAGAAAATATTACAGATCCCAATTTGAACACTATGTGTGAATATAATAATAAATGTATTAATAGAGCTGTTGTAATTATTATTATCATTGTTATTGTTACTTTTTTTTAACAGAACAACAGTAAAATTGCAGTACTAACATTTATGAATGTTGTTGGCGTTTTTATTTTGGTGGACCTCAGTGCTTCCTGTTGACAACACAGCAGATATAGTTATAAATTATTCTTATTAAGAATTTGGGAAGATGTTTGTCGCACATTGTCACATGCCTTGTAAAAATTAGTAAAAATGTTACTGAGCACCTGATTAGTTTTCCTGGCACTTTTGACTTTGAACCGGTGCAGCACTGTCTGAATGAAAACATTACATTCTGCAGTTTAAGGCCATTTCGCGGTTTCAATCATCATACAGCAACCACCCCTTCCTCTTATCATCGAAGACATGCGAAAGCAGTGCTAAACAGTCTCTTGGTGTCCGTGCTTGGAATGATTTTTGTGTCTTTCTCAGACGGTTTTAAATGCTTCTTCACTTGCACATTGGCTTCATGTTTACTGTGCACCTCACTCTACGCTGCCATATTATTGCATCACCAAATATGTTCTTGTCCGGTACAATATTGTCCGGAGATTTTTCCCTGACATTCTTTTCTCTGTAAATTAAGGGTGCACACTATTGCTGAAAAACACAATCCCTAGCAGTCAGATCTCCGCATGCACAAAGGCACAGATCTCTAAACAAGGCCATATCTGCAGATTAAACTTTTTTTTTTTTTTTTTTTTGTAGAAGCATTTTTTCAATTTGAACTAGCACCTTATGAATACACCACGTTATGTACAAGAAGCTGCAAAGGACACAGGCACAAGTGGAGTGCAAAAAACAATTTTTATTAATGTTATTGTGTTTTGTTTTTATGTAAATATAATGGGTGATATATTGATTATTGCGACAGGCCTACTTATGAGAATAAAATCAGCAGCGTTGTAGTTGCGCTCTCCATTGCTGCTTAGTTCCCTGAGCGTTTTGTGATTTTTATGCTGATTTCTGTGTTGTTGCAGGTAGCTATATCACCACCATCGGTGTGGACTTCAAGATTCGCACGGTGGAAATCAACGGGGAGAAAGTCAAGCTGCAGATTTGGGATACAGCGGGACAGGAGAGATTCCGGACGATCACCTCCACGTGAGTGACGCATTACACCGATGCATTTTAAGACGCTTTCTTTTCGACAGTTTTGAGAGCAGCATTGGATGAGTCCTAAAGAACTGTCCACATGCTGAACTCGGGTGTAGTCGAGTTACTGTGTAAACATCAGAAAAATCACTGTTACTTTTTCTTTCTTTTTTTTTGTTTGACTTTTCTGCTCTGGTTAAGAGAGCCGGGTTGGTCAACGCCAGCTCTCTCGGTGTCGGTGTTCATCAGTACACATTAGCTCGGGTCCGGCTCGTAGTTGTTGAATGCATCTGGCTTCCCTTTGCTTCGTGGCAGATTTGAACCGGTTGTTCTGATGAATGGGGCTCCTACAGTATGTGAAGGAGCTGTTTGCTGGTATTTTAGCTGTGAACTGTGTTTCTAATTCTTAGAATACCCTTGAGCAAGTACGTCTTTAAATGAGGCGTGTTGCAGTGGTAAAAGTGATATCTTTAGAGTGATATCTGAATGATGTGATCTCACACAGTCAAGCGGAGGAACAGCAGGTTTTAAAGTGTCTTGTTTCCTCTTTCAGACTGCGTGGAAACCGCAGGTTAAAGCCGCCTTCCTTTAGACACTTCATACATTCAGTTTCAATGCACTGAGTGCGGTGCGTGACGAGAGCATGTTTGACTTCATGCTTTCCAGGACATGTTTCATGTGTTCAGACTGAGAGCGTGAGGATTGAAGGAAACTGTAGCTTTAAATCTGATCAATCTGTGAAGTGCCTTTTGAAGTAAATCCCTCAGTTAGTTTCAAACCCATGCTTTTGTGGAACACTAAAAATGTTTATTTTACTGATGTGTGATCTCAATATCAAAATCTGAAGATTAATCTTTTCAGTTTCAAATTCTGTCAGTTTTCTCACAAAATTCACACTATAATTAGTTTTAATTTTTAATTATCAATACATTGCAAATGACAAAAAAAGCAACTAAATTTATTAGTTTTTGCTGCGTCAAAATGGCATTTATTGTATTTCATGATAGAATGTACAGGATTTGAAAGCTGTTTATTTCTTATCAGAAGTAAGAAAGCACAGAACTCTTTGTGATTATTGGATGCGAGGCGTGGCACAAATGTTTGGTGTATAGAGGAAAACTGCAGAATTGGCAATGCTGGCTTGAACTACGGGTGATTCATCTGGTCAAATAGAGCCTGCTTTAATGTAGCTTTTTATTTTTTAACTGTTAATGCCTTATTGTCACGTTAATTTTGACAGCCCTAAATTCAACAGAGATTTTCTTCACTCACAGTATGAGTTGCAGTCTGGAATAAGTGAATTTCGGCTCAGAAACAGCCTCTGTTACGACTCATGGGAAAGAAATCCAACTTTAAACCTGCTGACGCTGTCGAAACACAACGCTGTGTGCTCATGAGTGATCCTCAGATCACGAAGATGAATGTTTTGACGTGGGAACTGATGGATGTGTGCCTTCAGAAAAGTCATCTCAGACAACCACTTCCTGTTAGTGATGTCAGTCGCAGGAAGTGAAAGAGTCACGGGCCACCCTTTCCCTCAGTCTCATGTAGAATTGATTGCTTGTGTTTTATTTAAACGCTGCACATGCTGGAGTCTAGATGGCCTTTTCTCATTTTCAGTGCAGATTTTAGCATGAAATCTGTGGATTTAAACATGGTAAAATGTGTTCTTATTGGTCAATGAGAGCATGATGAGATTATCTAAAACTTAATAAACACAGAATATGTGGAGTTTAGTACCAGTCCTGCTGAAAACGGTTTCTGTGGAGTTAAATGTGTTTATTCTCTCAGATCAGATCCCCAAACTTTTTTTGTCAGCCAAACCCCTTTGAGCTAAAATATTTACTTGAAGTTTCCCAGAGATTTTAAGTTAAATATTTCAATAATTAAAAACAAATTGTGATTTTGGTCACATGCAGGTAAACTAATAAATATATTGTTAATTATATATATATTATTAATTTTTATTTATATAAAATATTTTAGTGTTTATTTTAAATGGTTTTGTTTTTACAATTTATTTATTTTAATTTAGCATTTTTATGATTTAATAAATTTTTTAACGACTCTTTAAAGTCTTAAAGAGATGGTTGTGTTGAATATTTTCTAATAATAAGCTACTTGCTTATTATTAGAAAATATTAAGCAGTCACTTGATAAAGGATTCAAAGTTGGTGCCGTGTTCCTGGATCTGAAAAAGGCATTTGATACCATAAATCATAATATTTTAATGTCAAAAGTAACAAAATATAATTTATCAAAAAGATCTCTGTTATAGTTTGATTCAAGCTGTGAACAAAGTGTTGTCATTAATGATGTTAAGTCAGTTCCTCATAATATTGATATAGGAATTCCTCAGGGAACAATTTTGGGTCCGATTCTTTTTAGCATTAATGATCTTCAAGAAGTGTGTCGTGATGCGAGTCTTCAAATATATGCTGATGACATGGTTATCTACGCATCTGGTAGGAATTGTGTGGAAATTGAAGAAAAGTTTACAATAAAATTGTCAGCTTGGCTTGAAATTTTGCTCCAAAATTTTGGGAATTAATTGCCTGACTATTTAAAATCTATTGCAAATGATGATAATTTTGAAAAAGCCACGAAATCTTGGTTGATACAGCAACAAACTTGTAGTCATGTTTAGAGTACTTTATATTATAAATTTGTGTACTACTAGTTGTTTTTTGCTTCAGCTACAAGCACTATGATACATGCATGTTATTTCAGTTTCATCTGTTTATTGTATCTGTCCCTAATAAATAAAACATTAAATAAATAAATATTTTTTATTCCTTAAGCAGGTTTTCATGTCCTTGTTTCACTTTAAAAACCATTTATAAATAGATTTTTATTTACTTTGTTTTTACTTATTTCTCACAATTAATATAGCCGTTGTAGCTGGAATGATGCTAAATTATAAACAAACCAACAAACAGACCTGTCCTTGTGTCCATCATCGTGTCTGTCCGAGGCTGATCCCAGATCAGGACTTTTATTGTGGTTTTATTTTTGTATTCGTCAAGCTTCAGAGCCCTGATGTGGTTGTGTGTGTGTGTGTGTGTGTGTGGTGGTCTCTTTCAGGTACTATAGAGGCACTCACGGCGTTATAGTGGTTTATGACGTCAGCAGCGCGGAGTCCTTCGTGAACGTCAAACGCTGGCTTCATGAAATCAATCAAAACTGTGACGACGTTTGTCGAATATTAGGTAAGTATATTGCTGTTGTTGTTTTGGTTGAATTTCACAGAGAAATATCCTGGTCCTGTTACATGTGGAAAAGTTCAATTGCAGTAGTTGACATGAAGATTTAAGGTTATATATATATACACATATATATATTTGTTTGTGTGTTATATGTTTAAGAAGGTTTTTTTTTTTCCACAGTTCACTTTTCATGGTGTGACAAAAACGTTTATAGAAGTATTAATGCAATGTTATAATGCAATTAAGAATGCATATATATTTAAATGATATTTCTGTCCACGTTGTTGTTTACGTTTTGTATATTTCATTATATGGACTACAGGATAGTTTACACAATTTTATGTATTTATTTAAAGATGGTAAAAATTTGTCTTTACTGCTCTTGAAGAAAATGTTGGGCATTTTCCTTTCAAATTGTTATTACTTTAATGCTGTTATTTTTTATATTGTTTTTCTTAAATTTTTATATTTTACATATTTTATTTTAATGCAGTAATGAGATTTTTTGGAGGATAATGTGTTTAATTGACTTGCACAAATACAAAAATAAATCTGGTCTTAAAAATAATGGTCCTAATAATAGGCATAATTTTCTTTATCTTTAATTCTTTGTTTTTGGGATGAAATATGAGCTTGGCATTTCTTAATAGTGTTTCAGATTCAGCATGTTCTGAATGACTGGCCCTTTGCTCTTGGCTCATATGGAGATGTTGTTGTGGCGGTGGTTATTGGTTGTGTTTGTTTAACGCTCATGTCCTCTGCTCTGGGTTCAGTGGGTAATAAGAATGACGATCCCGCCTCTAAAGTGGTGGAGACCAATGACGCGCAGAAGTTTGCTGAGCAGATGGACATCCGACTGTTTGAGACCAGCGCCAAGGAGAACGTCAACGTCGAGGACGTAAGTCAAGCTTTTCAAGCTTTTCGATTAGATTAAACACCAGCATGCTACAGAAAATAAAACCTTTAATGGAGTCATATCATGAAAAGCAGCATTTGCTTTGTTCTTTTGTATAATAAAAGAGTTTGATGTGACATACCAGAGCCTTCAGAAACTTCCTTTAAAGACCAAAGACTTTTGGGGAATAGGAAATGTATCGACTGTTTTGGTGCTGCAAGTCATATTTATTAGGGGCCAAGCACCTATTGTTTTTGTTGCCATTATTATTTTCTTCCTCCGCTCTTGAGTCTATGGCAGCCCAGGCCTCGACATTAACGTTTGTCCGCTTGTCCGGGACAAGTGAATGCTTTGGTCGGGCAAGTGGAAGAGAAATCGGACAAGTAACTTGAAAAAGTCAATACCAAAAACAATAATAACTGCCTTTATTTATGATTTAGCCTTTGTTATAGGGGTGTGCGATATATATCGTTAATTTCGTAATTGTTGTTTTAACGAGTGTATTGCAAGAATCAATCAAAACACACATACAGAGTGCACGCGTAAAATCGTCCAGGTTAGACTAGCTCACGTGCAAGAGCGTTCTTTCAGTATTATCATGATTCAGTATTACAATGCATGAAGAATGATCAGAAAATTCAAGATGGGAGCAGAAAATTTATATATTTATATCATTTCATATTGTTTCACACGAAGATCGAGCGCCATTTTTTTGCTCCAAAAACCATCATGAGTACAAATGTGATTTTATAACAGTTCAATAAACAAGAAGTTAACATTAAGAGGCTTACGTTTTAGACACCATATTGCCTGTTTTTGCGCTATGTCAACAACAAAAATAATTCCAAACACAGCCACAGCACTGTTCTGCGTCTCTGAGCAACATGACAGTGTTTCATTCCTTAATGAATCAAATGTTTAAATGATTCGGTTCAGTCGCAATGACTCACTTATAAACAGTGACTTGCTGCCACCTACTGGTGGTTTTAATTTCACATTTACAGTATTTTTTAAAAATAATTTCAAATATCAGTTTTCAACGTTTTATGAATCAAAACATTTATTCATTTGTAGCAGTTGAATGAAGTTTTTTTCCCACTATTTTCAATTGTTCGTAAAACCTTCTTTTTCGAACGCGTCCTAGACGGTTCATCCGATTCTCACCAAAATTGGCTCAGATCATCTACAGACCATGCTGGCAAACAGTTATGGAATTCAAGTCGATTCGTCCAAGCGTTCTCAAATACCACACTAACGAATTCGCCGAAAAGCACGCAAAATGGATCTGAGGCTATATCTCCGCAACGGTTTGACAGATTGTGTTATAACAAGCATGACCTGAGGCTACGTGCAGTGTTTCGGTGCTGTGCCACCTAGTGGTCAAGAGATACGAAAAATGGCTCTTTTTGCTTATAACTTCTCAGTGGTTTGACCAAAAATCAAGAAACTGGTCTCTTTAGATTCGGTCGAACCGTATCCAATTTTCCCATGTCAGCCATTTTGGGCGTCGGCCATTTGAAATTTTGTACTAAAAAGCTAAATTTTCTAAACGCATTGACGTATCATTACGAAGCTTGGTATGGGTCATCAGCACGATGCCCAGAAGAAGCCGGAGAAGTTTTGTGCCAGCGCCACCTAGTGGTAAAATCAAATATTCACATGCTTATAACTGGGTTTGGTCGACTTATTTTCATGGGAGTCACCTTTTTAGACTCGCGAGTCCAGCGATACCAAACTTGCCAGGTTTTGTCTTATGGTTTGTGGTACCTTGCGTTTTAGTGCTTAAAAAACATTTGCCAATATCTTAGAAACCGTTACACCGATCGACACGAAACCACCGTAGGAAATTCCGAAACATAGCGTCCCGGCTATACGCTAATGCCCAATTGCCAAAATTTTTATATTACGTGGCACAAAAACGCAAACAAAGTCATTTTTTAGCTACTTTTCATCTATTTTTCATCACACAAATATATCTATAACTCCAAAACAAAATGAGATATTTTCACCAAATTTGACATACACATGTATGGGCACGCTCTAAAGACACATGAAAAAATTTGGTGGGATTGTGCCTCTTGGTGGCGCTATAATTGAACAAAACATGAATAGAGTATTATGATAAAAAAAAATTAGATTTTACGAATGCATCGGTGTACCATTACGAAACTTTGTGTACCATTGAGACCATGACCTGAAAAATAAATTCGGTCATCATTTACTCAGCCTCATGTTGTTTCGAACCTGAATGACTTACATTCTTTTATGTGCAAAAGAAAGTATTTTGAAGTCACCAGTGACTTTCATTGCATGAACAAAAATACTGAGATGTTTCTCCAATTATCTTCCGTTGTAGCCTAAATATGTTACACAATAATAGGTTTAAATGGTCTTTTAGGGCTATTTTCACAGCCAAATTTAGTTTGGGATTAATAGATTAATTAATCTCAGCACCTTGTAATTAATTGGATTAAAAATTTTAATCGACTGACAGCCCTACTATAAATGCAAAACAATAAAACTATAGACAAAACATTATTCAAAATATTAATAAAACTATAATACTATGATGTATTAAAATAAGTAAAACTTAATAAAATTACAAAATAATTATTAAATTAAAAAATAATTTCAAAAAGCCAAAAAAATGAAATATGAAAAGTCAAAAACATAACAATTAATAAACCTTTAACTAAAATTAAAACACAAATGGAATCAATAAATAAAATGATTATAAATGAAATAAATTCAGCATTTTAATAAACTATAATAGTATCTCAATGATACTAAAATAACACAAAAGTGCACAGTATGGGCCCTTTTTCATATAATTATAAGCAAACATCTAATGTACAGGAGTGCGTTATGCTTTGTTTTTATTGGTTCAGACTGTCTCAGTGATGTCTTATTGTGTCTGTCTGTGCATCAGATGTTCAACTGCATCACCGAGCTCGTCCTGAAGGCCCGGAAAGTGTCTGTGGCCAAACAGCAGCAGCAGCAGCAGAGCGAAGTCGTCAAACTGAGTAAGAGCAGCAAACGCAAGAAGAAATGCTGCTAATGGACCGGACTCATGTATACACACACACACACACACACACACACCCTTAGAGAGCCAATCGACAAAACACCACTGAACTGACAAGAGCCAGACAGCTTAACACACTTAAACCAACCCGTGAGAGACTAGTAATGAGAGAGATATCTATAGAGATTTACTAACGATGAGCCCATTTGGGAGGACGCCTGCAGACTCCAATGCTTCAGCAGGATTGGATTCCAGTGGCATCGCACTTCATCCTTGTCTTTTTTCCCAGAAGATGCTCGGAAGATCTGCCACAGAAATTTTAAAATAGAAAATTAAACGTTTGTGTTTTCGTCATTGTCTGCGTTTCACATGCTGTGGAATCATACCAACAAGGCCAAATGTGAGCGACTGCAGTGTTAATGTGACTTAACCTACCGACACCAATCAGGACCACATATAAGTTGGAGAACATCATGAATTTTCCCATGTTTTCATGCACGTCGTCACAGACGGATTGTCTGGCCGCTATGGACCAAATGTGTGCTGCTCTGCCAACTGCCAAGAGACACTTGTTTTGCCTTTTGCTTTCTCTTTTGTCTTTCATTTTTGTAAAGTTGTATTTTTTTACTAACAAATTATACAATCAAACACACAGTAGCGCTTAGTGAATCTGGTGCCATTGACTGAAAGTTATTATATTTACAAAGCTGGGAGGAAACGCTGAATCTCATGTGCAACTGCATGAAAGTGCGGGAATAGTTCATCAATTGATGAAAATGATATCACTATCAGGTTATCCAAGATGTAGATGTTTCTTCATCAGATTTGGAGAAATGTGTCTCTGCATCAGTGTCTCAGCAATGGATGCTCTGCAGTGAATGGGTGCCGTCAGAATGAGAGTCCAAACAGCTGATAAAAACATCACAATAATCCACACCACTCCAGTCCATCAGTTAACATCTGGAGGAGACAAAAGCTGAAACAAATCCAGCATTAAGATGTTTTTAACTAAAATATGAGTCCATAATATAGCTTCCTCCAGTGAAAAAGTGTTCTGGTCTGAATCAGGAGAGAAATCTGCACAGATCAAGCATGTGAGAATTGTTTTGTGGATTACTGTGGAATGTGGATTATTGTGATGGTTTTATCAGCTGAGACACATTTCTCCAAACCTGATGAAGAAACAAACTCATCCTGATCTCTGATGACCTGAGGGTGAACACATTTACAGCACATTTTTGTATAAACTATTCCTTTAAAGGAATAATTCACGCAAAAACGCACACTTTCTTCATTTGCTCACCTTCATGTCATTGCAAACCATTAATTTCCTCTGTGGATCATAAGCGGAAAGTGTTTTATGATGCTTTCACTGAATGGAGAAGAGCTGCGTGAACATTCTGCTAAATGTCTCCTTAGTGTTTCACATTAGAAAGGACATAAGACACGGAGGCGTGCAAATGAAGCATTTTAATTGAATTTACGGTTCTCAGTGCTGGTTAGAGCACAATCTCTCCTTATTTTCCAATTTGAAAGAGACTAACAACAAAAGTGACCTCTCTAAAGCGGATCATGTGACTGTAATCTGCTGTATTTGACTCCTCGGATCTTCTGAACGCAATCTAGTTCCTTTTCAGCAGGAATATTAAGACACCAGCGGCATTTACGACTGAAAATATCACATCCTGAAGAGCCGAGTGTTGCTGGTGATGCTTTTGGATCCTAATACATGATTACAGTGACAGATTGTGGGAGTGAATGATTCTTGCTTTGAGATGTTCACAGGGAATCTGCGACAAACCCTTATGAAACCACCGTTGTGCTAATTTATGTGTTCATATCATTGAGCGTCTGCTCTATATGACGCAGCTACACGCGAGCGAACACGCATGTCTGCATGTGGACACTGACACATGCATCTGTGCGCTTCTGTTTGTGTGTGGAATGATCTGGTGGACACTGGAAACCATCCACTGTTACTCATATTCATTGTCCCAACACGAGTCTAATGATAATAAACATTTTAAGAGAACTAAATGTTCATCTTTGCTCATTGTCTTTACTAGATAAAATGCTTCTGTGGTTGTTTCACCACAAGGTGTCGCTAAACTCCTGCAGTCTAAAGCTTTTATTTGATTCAGATCTACGCTTTGCTTTGTTGTTCAGATGATCTGGCTCTGGTCTGTTTCTGGATAAGCTTTTATCCAGTTACTGTTTAAATGCATTTTTGGAGACAAATCAGAAACATTCATGTCAGTCAGGCTAGAATCTGAATTGTGTTAAAATCAGGGACTTCATTTTACAAAATGGGTACTGTTTGTGCTCCTCGTGTAATACATTTTTTTTAAAATTTTAAATGATTTTTGTATTTAAAAGCAAATAACAGGTCAAAGGTTTGATTTAGTTAAGGTGTTTTCATGACTCTTCTGCTCATAAAGGCTACATATGATCAAAAATACAGTCAAAACAGTAAAATTGTGAAATATTATTACAATTTACAACATCTATTTTCTGTGTGAATATATGTTAAATCATAATGTATGTCTGTGATCTGCAGCTGTATTTTCAGCATCATTACTCCAGTCTTCAGTGTCACATGATCTTCAGAAATCATAATAATATACTGATTTACTGCTCAACAAACATTTCTGATTATTATCAATGTTGAACACAGTTGTGCTGCACAATATTTTTGTGGAAACTGATGCATTTAATTTTTCTTCAGGATTCACAGATGAATAGAAAGTTCAAAAGAACAGCATTTATTTGTAATAGAAACCTTTGTAACATTATAAATGTATTTACTATCACTTTTGATCAATTTAATGCATCCATTTAATGAATAATAGTGTTAAGTTTCTTGTTTCTTTTAAATCTTATTTACCCCCAACTAGTGTATCACTGTTTCACCAAAAATATTGAGCAGCACAACTGTTTTCAACATAGATAATAATCAGCAAATCAGTATATTAGAATGATTTCTGAAGATCATGTGACACTGAATTCACAATATGTAAAAAAAAAAGACTTTTGCTTTGATGTTTTTTAAGTTTACTTGTGTCTCGACCATCCAGAATATCAGGCATCATGGCGGTGAGGTTTGCATGTTCTTCAGCGAGTGTGTATAGTCTGTAGCTGCTCTGAGGTCTCTGTGAAGATGTACTGTAGTTTTAGCTCCAGATGTCCTCGTTTGTCGTCCTGCTGGTGCGGTGACCCGTGAGGTCATGTCTGCTCCATCTGCTCCTGCAGGAACGTGAACAGAGTTTAAAGAGTAAAACTGCTTTAATAGAATCTGTACAGTGTGTAGGATGTGTAATGCATTCAAATTCATAGAATGATGCATTGCATTGTGCAGAATGATGTTGTTTCCATGGCATTTTCTTTCTGCAGCATCATAATGCTATAGACTATATGACTCATGCACTACATTCAAGTCTTCTGAAGTCATACAATGCTCAGGCCATCCAAGATGTTCATCAGATTTGGAGAAATGTAGCATTGCATCAGTGTCTCAGCAGTGAATGGGTGCCGTCAGAATGAGAGTCCAAACAGCTGATAAAAACATCACAATAATCCACACCACTCCAGTCCATCAGTTAACATCTGGAGAAGACATAATCCATAATAATGCTTCCTCCAGTGAAAAAGTGTTCTGGTCTGGATCAGGAGAGAAATCTGAAAATGATTATTGTGGTGTTTTTATCAGCTGTTTGGACTCTCATTCTGACGGCACCCATTCACTGCAGAGCATCCATTGCTGAGACAATGACGGAATGACATATTTCTCCAAACCTGATGAAGAAACATGATCAGTTTGTCAGGCAAGCTGATTTCTTTAGAGCATGATGTCGTGATTGTTCTAATGACCTATGAGTGCTGGGGATATCGTCTTGTCTATCATATGAATGGTTTCTGTTTTCTCTGTAATTTCCCATGTCTCTATCACAGCTCGGGGAGGCTGTTGCCATGGCGCTCACAGACATCACCAGGGAAACCAGATCTTCAGAAGGCAGTGAAACTCAATGAGAATGTATTTGCTCTGTGTGGCGTGTCAGAGGTCAGAGTGTGGTAATGTAACTTATGTAGTCTATAGAGAGAGACACAGCCCAGATGGTGTGACACGTCAGACTGAACTACATCTAAAACACTTCTGTTCTGAGACTGAGACTCATGGAAGCCTGTTTCTGCCACAGAAGAATAATAGAAAAAGGTAATTGTGACTTTTTATCTCTCAGTTCAGACTTTGTCACAATTCTGAGAAAAAAAAAAATCTTTTTTTTTTCTTGCATTTCCTAATTTAAATCTCACAATTGTTTTATTTTTGCCACAGAATAAAAAAACAAAAAAAGGTAATTGCGACTTTTTATCTCACAATTCTTAGAATTTTTTGTCTCGGAATTATGACCTCCTTCTTAGAATTGCAGTTCAAATTGTGAGAAAAAAGTTTAGTATTTTTTTTTAAAAACTGGCAGAAATGGGCTTCCATTGAGATTTGTCTATAAGCAGAAAGCTGAAGCAGGCTTTATTGTATTAAAATCCTGAACTTTTCCCTGTTCCCTTTTTTTAAATGGTCTTTAATTTTTCTTTGAAGCAATATACAGTGATAAAAACTATTCAAATAAAATTGACTTGACTTTGTGTTTTCTGCAGAATATAGTACAGTATACACTGAGCATTAAATACTGCATCCCATAATGCAATGTGCTTGACCCTTCCTTTATGACCTCTAAAGTGGAAGTGAAATATATTTATAAAGAATAATTAATATTCTATATATTAAACTATATAACTATATATTAAAATTAAAAAGATTAATATATAGTTAGTGTATTTATTTTGTTGCAAAATTGGATAAAAATGCAAAAAAAGTTTATTACTACATATTGATGGCCAATATTAATGTTTATATTCAAAGATTGTGTATCTTTATAGTTTAATAATATTTTAAAATTTTACATTTAGAGTTTTTAACAGCACTTGTGTGAAAATCTCAAATACTCAAACTATTTTTTTTATTTTGCAATAATGAGCTGTATCCATTACCTGTTGAACAGTGAGCTTTTGAGCCATCACGTGTTTAGAATTATATTAATGCAACATATGTAATGACTACAACATACAAGAAAAAACACAAAAAAGGAGTAAATGTATGCAAAATAAATAAATGAAAAAAAATAGATAATTTACAAAACATAGTAGTAATAATACAAACATTACACAGACCAAACCTTATGAATCGAAATAGTAATAAATAACATCTTTACATTAAAACATTGAAAAAATTGGTGTGTTAAACAAAACGCAAGCGATGTGTCGCAGACAATGATGCTGGTGGGCGGCGCTTAGGCGAACGCGGTGACGTCACTTTGATGCGTCGACCAATGAATGCTCGCGCCGAACGCGCAAAATTTGAATTCCTCAGGAAGCGTTGATCGTTTCCACACAGCAGTCAGTCAGTCAGAGATGTTCATCTAGACGCGATTAATCCACAATAATTCTGCTTTAATGCTCCAGATTCTCTCACATGAGCATCAGGTGAGCATATATCTAATCTTCTTTCAGACTGAGCTGAATGTGTTTGTTAAACGCGACCGTTATGAGCTCAACGGTAAATAACGAGGGAAAGTGTCAAACTGCTTTAACACTAGCTAATGTTAATTAGTTTCATTAATCAGTGATTCATTATTTATTTTCAATACATACTAAGGCTGTTTGTATAGTGACATGGGTCATTTTAAATATTCCTGTCGTGTGGCAAATTAATTTTTTAAATATATTTTTTTCATTGTTTTTTTAGTTAATATGGCCACATAAAACTGTACAATAAAGAGGTTTTGTTTAAAATTAACTTAAAATGTCACTGCTTGACATGTCATTGACTGTATATGTTATGTTGTAACTTATATAGCTTTTAGTTTCATTGAAGCCTTGTTTTTATACTGCTATTTGAGATTTTAACACTTTATTTTGATAGTCCAATTAACTGTAGACATTCTACTAACTATAAGTAACTTTGTATCTACATGTCTACTAACTCTCAGTAGGGTAGGTTTACATAAGTTGACATATACTTGCAAAGTTTCTAATAGTCAGTATGTTGTGGATCCATCAAAATAAAGCGTTAGAAGATGTTAAGCAGACAGTCTACTAATACTCTAATGACTGCTAGTTGACATGTAGTTACAAAGTTGCTGATAAATTATTCACATTGTGCACATTTTTAAATGTGCATAGGCACACATGTTTTATGGACTGATTTTCAGGATTTTGTGGGTCCTAAAATTGCTTGATTCTCCCTTCCATACATTAAAGCCTTAAAAAGGTCTTAAATTGGAGCATCAAGGCTTAAATTCGTAAAGTCATGCCATTGCATGCACTGAATTATCTTCCTCAGTAGTCTTCCAATACAAATATTTAAACATTCTTAAATCAAGATACATTTATTGAGATGCAAAATTAATTTACGCTTAAAACACGAAACAAATCTGTCAATGGGGCATGAAAACTTTTCTTTTAAATTAGGTTTTCTGAAAGGTCTTAAGAAACTACTTAGAAAACATGTTTGGGCAACATAGGCATATTCCCGTAATTGCTGTCTGGATAGGCAGCTGATTTGTATTTGAACACAGTCATTGCGGACAGTGACGTGTGTTGTATTTGACTGTATTGCTCATGTTTGTCCTGCAGTGATGTTGAAGTTTAAATATGGAGGCCACGGCAGCGTTAAAGATCTGTCTGCTGTCGACTCCATCACCAGCCGCTGCGCTCGACTCAATCAGCTGCTGCAGGTGAGCTCAAAAAGAAGAAAGCCAAGTCCTGATCCCAGCTGAACACCTCTGGTGTGACTTTATATGCAGACCTTGAGCCAAAAACTCATCACCAAACACCAATGACTTGTACGTAAGGGTACTGACATTTTAGACACGTCCAAAACTGTTGCAACAGAGATGGAAATACAATTTTTAAATACATGAATTATGTTTTCATCTTTGTTGTCACAGTTGTGTTAGTGCCTTCTTCTGTTCTAAAGAAGGGGGTGTCCCAACACTTCTGTCCTTATAGTGTCTACTCAAGTCATTGGTGTTTGGTGATGAGTTTTTGGCTCAAGGTCTGCATATAAAGTCACACCAGAGGTGTTCAGCTGGGATCAGGACTTGTCTTTCTGCAGACCAGTCAAGTTCTTCCACACTGACTCAATCAATCATGTATTTTTGAACCGTGTCTTATACACAGAGACACTGTCATGTTAGAATAGAAAAGGATTTAATTTACAATCTGCAAAGGAGTGGCATAATCAGGATTGGGCATAAAATAATGCCTTGAATCATTCATGTATGAATGGAAAGGGCTGAGAATTGAACAAATAACTGCCATATGGCTCATATTCAGACAGGAATCACGTCTTTGTGGTGTTTTTCTGCTGATTAAGGGAGAATACGAGACTACTTCTCCTGTTTTTCTAAAGCAAAAATGCAATGAAGTGCATTATATTTTGTGAGAAAATATTTACATGCTCCAGCAAGACATACAGTATTTCTATATAAATTGTTGTAAAATGAATGTTTGTGGTTTCTCAGGGAAAGTGCAGCGGGTCGGGCTCTACAGGAGTAAATGCAGTTTCCAGAGAGACTCTGATTGATGCTTTTCTGCTGCTCTATCAAGAGTGCGCCACACCAGAGCACATGAAGATCAAACATGTGGCTAACTTTGTCAATAAATGTAAGCGCCTTGATATGGAATCAGTCAAATAGCCATTTAGTCCTTGTTTTTGTTGCATTGTGACCGTTTGTGTGTGTCAGATTCTGAAGTGGTGGCTGAAGTTCAGGAACTGCTTCCTGGTAAGAAGGATTTTGAGGTGAGAGGCATCGTGGGAAGGGGACAGTTCTCCGAGGTGCAGGTGGTGAAGGAGAAAGCTACAGGAGATGTGTACGCCATGAAGATCATGGACAAAACCAGCCTGCGTTCACAGGACAATGTGAGTCTCCTCCAAACCTGAAGCGTTACACTGCGTCCTGACCTAGAGGTGACCTGTGGTGAAAACCTTGCTTTGCTCCCCAAAAAACATCATCAACTCAACAATCTGGACTAGTTTGTCAATTTATTTAGTTTGCGTAACCTCCTAAGACCCTGCATCCTCATATGAGGACATTGTTTTAGTGGATTTCTCTGAGACTATACATGACACAGTTTTCAGGCTGCATGTCCTGTACAGAGCCTTTGAGATACTAAAGTTTTTGACGATCACTCCCTCTCCTTGGTCTTCAAATTTCATACATGTCCTCATATGAGGACACCGGGACTAAAAGCATGTTTATTACGCATTTTGGGAGACACAACAAATGAATAGGGAAATAAATTATATTTCAATATTCCTATGAAATATTATTATAAAAATCTTGTCAATTATTACTCCCATTATTCTTTTTTCATTACATGTTGCCCCAAAAACACATTAATATGCAAAAATAGAGTTCTTTTATAGATGCATTGTATATAATGATAAAGCCCGTTTATGGCCATTTTACACACATTTTGCATAAAGAAAAATGGTGTATCAAATCATTCTGTTATAACATAGTTGAGAATCATCTTTATACAACGTTTGGTTAAAAAAAAAATCCTGAAAATTAAATGTATTGGTGATTTTAAAAAATCTATTGTTTTGCCTATGCATGTCCACTCATGTCTTTTTATTTAAAAAAATAAATAAATAAATAGAGTCCCGATGTAATTGCACTTTCAGTGTGGACAATTTACTTGGTAATTTGTTAAATTACTTGGTCACAGTTCACCTGGTTAGGACTTTCTTCTGAGCACTAAACAAAAATAAAATATCTTACACAAACCATATGTGAGCTGTTCTTCATAAATCGTTACACTACTGACAATAAATCTTTTGTGCCTGCAAACTAAGTTTCTTTAAAATTTCGATAATGTGACTGTACCTTAACACCAGCCAACACTCCTGGTTTTCCGCTAGCTCTTGCTATTTTTGTGCGCAACGTGCTTCAGTGAATGAACTGTGTTAAGTGCAGTCACTGTCCTTGAGCAAGAAATCCAATCTCAGGTTAGTCCAGGATGATTTTCACCGTAATAAATGCATAAAAGCATCCACTAAATGGCTCATTGAGTTAACTAGTATCTGTTGCATGTATATCAGGATCTCATTAAAAATACATTCTTCTCTGTCTTGTGAAGGTGCCGTTCTTTGAGGGAGAGCGAAGCATCCTGACCCTGAACTCCAGTCCCTGGATCCCTCAGCTCCAGCACGCTTTCCAGGACCAGGACCACGTCTGTCTGGTGAGTGACTGCTTTAACCCAGAGTAGGAGATTTTCTCTAGGCTGCTGGAGTTTCCTCTGCTCTGAATAATGATTTCACGTGTGATTATGTGATCTGAGCCAACTAATAGTTTAAGTTTGACTTAACAAAGACATCTGATGCAACACATTTCCAATCACAAGTTACTGTAAATGAAACCGCATGAGTATCAGAACTTCCTTGAACTTCTTGGATGGGAATTATATGTGACCCTGGACCACAAAACCAGTCTTAAAGGGGTCATATGATGCTTTTTTAAAGATCATTATTTTGTGTATTTGGTGTAACAGAATATGTTGACATGCTTTATTGTTCAAAAAACACATTATTTTTCAAATACTGTACATTATTGTATGTCCTCTATGCCCCGCCTCTCTCAAACGCTTCGATTTCTACAAAGTCCCTCCTTCCGACAAGTGCAGATTCCAGATTTTCAAATAGTTGTATCTCAGCCAAATATTGTCCTGTCCTAACAAACCATATCTTATTTATTCAGCTTTCAGATTATGAAATCTCAAAAAATTGACACTTATCACTGGGTTTGTGGTCCAGGGTCACATATACAGAAAATGTTTTCATTTAGCCAAAAATAAATGTTGTGATTAAGTAATCTAACTCACCTAATAGTGTGAGTTTGTTTAAAAGACTGTGTGAGATGTTGACATGTCAGGCTGTTTAAGTACTGTTTAACAAGTGCAGTTATCTTTCTTGGGTTGATGCATTTTCCTTATGCAACAGGAAGTTTGAGTGGCACATATCAAATGATTTATTGTTTTAATTTGTGTTGTTTCATGTTAGATGAAACTAGGATGATGTGCACTTCACCTTTAAGAGGATAGAAAAACATGATCCGGCTGCTTTATATAGCTAAAACTCCCTTTGTGTCAGCGGTGGGGCGTAACACGGCGCTTTGTCTGTCTTTCTAATGGATGTTTCTAATGGATCATGCCGGGTGACAATACAGCAAATGTTCACAGTGTTCTCGCCCTGCTCCGTACAAACCGTGTCTGCGTCTTTCATCTGTAGAGCTACAGTCTGACCTGAAGATGAGGACATGAAGTTTACTTCAAAGTTTAGATTCAGAATTATAGAGAATATTTCCTGTAGAGAGAGACATTCATGTTAAAAACAGCTCTTGCATCATCAGACTTGAAAATGAAAATGAATGCTGCACGAGGATCAGAACTTCCTTGAACTGGATTTATGGGGCTACCAGTTAATAATAATACTTACATATATATATATATATATATATATATATATGAGACACACATTTTTTTTATATATACTTTAAGGTCACTTTTTGAATACATAAAACGTAAGACAAATGCATAATCCAAGTAAAACAAACAATACAGAGGCAGAAACAAACAATTTGAATTGGGAAATGTGACAGAATTTTATTAGTGATTCTTCAAAATGAGCTATTTTCAATGAAAGTAAATAAGTGTTATCCAAATTTAGGTAAAAATACATTTTCAGTAATTAAATTTGGTTAAATGAACTCAATGCTGTTCTGTAAAGTTCGTTGGCAACACTCTGCCACTTGAAAAAAGACTCAGTGAGATTAAAATCTCTTTTCCAGGAGTGTCCTGGCCAAGGTAGGCAGCCGAGTTTGCATATACAAATAAACAACATAGTTACAACAAACATTACAAACCAACATATAACCAGTTAAAAACAATTACACACCGTTAAGTTGCTCTCTAGATTACATAGTAAGGACTTATAATTATTTTAAGACACCAAGTTTTGTAACTTCATCTCCTTTTGGAGAAGGTTCCAATCTGAGGCGGCAGAATATTTAAAAGAGGTTTTAGCAAGCTCAGTTCTGACAAAGGGCACACAGAGATTTATAATTTTATTGAGAACGTAATGAATGATTTCCAAACAAAGTTCTTTGTATAAAACAATGTAGATAATTTGGCAAATGACTCAAAATTGCCTTATATATCAACAAGTGCCAGTGCATTTTTCGCCGAATTCTCAAAGAAGGCCATGCAACTCTTTCATATAATTCACAGTGATGCGTTATAAATTTACAATCGGTTATAAATCTCAGAGCACCGTGGTACAAAGCATCCAAGGAAGAAAGAAGATGAGAGGAGGCATGCTGGTAAACCACATCCCCATAATCGGGAATCGGTAGAAATGTAGCAGACACAAATTTTTTCCTCACCTTAAATGGGAAACATGACTTATTTCTAAAATAAAACCCTAACTACTACTTTAATGTTTTAATCAGATACTTAATATGTGAACCAAAACACAATTTGTTATCGATGATAATACCCAGATATTTGTACTCTGACACTGAAGTAACTTGGCTCCCCTGAGAAGTCTGAATAACAATAGAATTCTCTAAAGAAGTTCTAGAATACGTTTAATTTTTTCAACATTTTAAAACCAGCTTTAAAGCACGAAAGCTGTTTTGGATAATATCAAAAACAGACTTTAATGCAGTCACTGATTGTTGCTTAGAGGGAGCTGAACAGTATACAATAGTATCATCTGCGTAGAAATGGAACCTTGCTTTATCAATATTAAAATCAAGGCAATTTATATATATATACTAAATAATAATAGTCCCAACACAGATCCTTGTGGAACTCCTTTGACAACCTCCAAAAGATCTGACTGAACACCTTCCACCTGGACACATTGGGTTCTACGCTTTAAGTAAGCAGTGAACCATAAAATAACATGTTCTGATAGTCCTACCCATCTAAGCCTATCTAATAATATGTTGTGATCCACAGTATCGAAGGCCTTTGATAAGTCAATAAAAAGACATGCACAGCGTTGTTTATTATCTAAGGACTCCACGATAACTTTTAAGGTGGCTGTAGTAGTGTTGTGTCCTTTACGGAAACCAGACTGATTACTAGACAAGATGTTGTCATTTAAATACTGTGTTAACTGTTTATTAACTAGAATACAGATATAGGTCTTTAATTATCCATTGAAGAAAGATCACCCCCTTTTGACAGAGGAACAACAAATGCTGATTTCCAAATTTTAGGAATTGTATTAGTTATTAACGAGAGATTAAAAAGATATGTCAACGGAGGAGAAATAAAATCAGCCGCTAGTTTTAAAAACAGAGGGGCAATATGATCAGGACCTGGCGATTTACTCGCGTTTAATTCTTTTAAAGCAGAACAAACATCAGAGAGAGTAATTTGTTGGAAAACAAACTCTCTTGTCCATAAATTACGTCCAGCTTCAAGAAATTCTAAGTCAGAAATCAGAAATAAAGACTCTGATGCAATAAAGTGACTGTTAAAACTATTAAGCGTTTGCTTTTTATCTGTAATTTTAGTAGAGTCTGTCAATATACAAGGGTGAAGCTCTGTAAATGTTTTGGTCCCGGTTAGGAATTTAATATTCTTCCACAACTTCCTAGGATTTGTCAGATTTACTTTAGTTTTATCAAGAAAGTAGTCGGATTTAGACTTTCTAATCGCTACTGTACATTTGTTCCAAAGCTGCCTAAAATGTAGCCAGTCAGAATCTAAATGTGTTTGTCTGGCCTTAGCCCAGAAGCTGAAGAATATTTATGCGGAGCGTTTGTAAAGACAAGATCTGTTAATGTAGATTTTTCTGGGAATTTCAAATTAGGCCAAGTGGGTGTATCTACCAATGAAAAAGATTACGACTATCACAGAGCCATTTAAAATCATCAGATATTGAATGAGTCCAATTCAAATTAAAATCACCCATTTCGATCAATTTCTTGTAATTCAAAGAGGCCAATGAATCCATTATAGAATGTAAAACACCGCTACACGCTGAAGGAGGTCTATAGCAACCAGCTAGAGTGAGCTGAAGGGTCTTGGGCACAGAAAGATTTAAAGCTGATAGTTCATGCTGTTTAGCTTTCGTTTTCTGGGATAGATTTATTAAGCCAGGATTCAGATAAGACTATAATGTCCGCGTTTGTATTTTTAGGCCAAATAAACACCTTAGGCAACAGACTATGAACATTTAAAATGTTCTTATGATTTACTTAACTGATGGGGATAGTTCACCCAAAAATGACCATTTCCTATAAAGCTACTGTATCATATTTGTTATGCACATCTCTAAGGCTCTACATGATCACCGTTTCACTCAATCTACTCCATGACTTCTGTCATCTGATTGATAGTTTAGAGGTTTTTTTTTTTAGCAATTCTAAGCTCGAGGTTCTCGTGTCTTTCTGCTGTTAAATCTTGACTGATTTGATCAAGTAAACATCAGAATAACTGCAGTCATATCTCCAGATGAACTCTTACTGGACTGAAGCAGCTCAGCTTTACTTGATTCTCCATCAATCATTTTTTAGTAAAATCAGTGCGTCTCAAATCTGATCATCAATGATATTTAGATCATTTTATGTCTGTATTTGTATTTTGTATCTGGTGTACTGTTATAAAGATCCCACTGATTTACAGTACAAGCATCAGAATTTCATCATAAATATTAGCATCTGCAACAAATTCATATTTTTGCTAAATCTCAGAATAAAATTGAGCTGTTTTTTCCTCCATATTCTTACTCTATCAGTCTATATGAGCCATAAAACCTAGTGTATCATATAATGCTCAACAAATGCATCTATTCAAATGTTTAAAATATATTTTGTCTAAACATTCAACTGTTCCATTTTAGAGAATTTGGTCAGGCTTTAGTGTTAATTTGCTCAGCAAGTGTCTCTTCAAATTGTTGTGGAGATAATCATATTTCCATAGTTAATCTGCAGCAGTTATATCATCAGTGTATGAAACTATATTAGTAGATGCGTTTGCATTCACATACTTGTATCTTTACAACTATATGTTCAGGGAATCCCTATTTTTAGCAAACAGCACTTATAATTACAACACGGTCTGTTTGGAATCAGTGCTACAGTATCATTAATGTGTGTTTTAGTGTAATATTGCACAGACAGTGATTACCTGTCGCCCCATGCAATATTTGTGGGGTGTGGTGGAGGCTTTCCAGCTTCTCATGAGGGCAAACGCATGAAGCTCGAAGTGACTAAAGAGACAGTTTTCTATTTCTGCCACCTCCTTTGCTCCAAACGCCCCCGGCAGAAGAGGGGGGAAAAAAACAGTAATCTGTCTTTAACCGAGCGATGCGCTGAAAAGACCCTCGCTAGCTTGTTGCTAGGATACGTGGGCTAGAATTCGGCGCTTTCCATTCATGTTCTCTCGTGTATGTGTGTTTGTGTGGGCATGTGTACGTGCACATGTGTGTTTTCACGCACCGTTCTGTGTTTGTGTGGTGCTGGTTTGCCCTAGAGCCGTCACACAGGGGCAGATCTCATCTGAAGCACGTGGGGAGTCTGTTTGAGCTTTAGCAACAGTGTGGAGGGAAGTTTCTGATGAAGAACGATGTGTGTGTGTGTGCATGTTTGAAGTGTGATTTGATGGAAAAGAGCTTGTTGTATTTGATGTTTATGAGATCCGTGTGTTAGATTACATTTTAAAGAAAGGGTGAAATCTGTCACTCTGTTTGTGTAACTGGAAGTGAGATTTAAATTTTAATGTCATTGGCTTTTGTATGCATATAATTCTATTCATAATAATTGTAAAAAAGTATTTAATTAAAATTGTATGTATTAATTTTGTTTATAAATATTATGAATAAGAATTTTGTTATATAAAATTATAACAATTTTTATAATTATTTTGTATTGTTTATATAAATATTTAACATTACAAATTATTTAATTATAATTTATATAACTGAATATTTTTATTCTTACTATATATACAAAACATAATTTCAGATAATTCAATAAATTTAGATAATTGAGATTATAAATAACAATTTGTTATAATATTGTGTTTATTCTGAATAATAAGAGTTGTATTATATAAAATTATAATAATAGTGTCATGTTTAGTGTGTGTGTATGTGTATATATATATATATGACAAAAATTATAAATGTTTTTATAAAATTATTAATATTTTAAAATGTTTTTAAATTTATATTCATAATGTTAAATATACAAATATATTATCATTTGATATATAATAAAGATAATTATATAAATCTTATGTTAGAATGATAATATATGGTTTATAAAAGACAAATAATTTTTTTATATATAAAATACAATTTATAATTTTATAGATAAATTTACATTATTTTGTGGCATGAAAAAATATTTAATATCTGACATTATGAAAAATGTGTGTATTATGCATTTTGACTGTCTTTTTCACCATTACTAGCAGTTTTGTTTCATCAAAAGTTAGTGTGCTTATTTACCCAGGATACATGACTGTCAAGGAAGAGCTTGAGGAACATGATAGGTGATGTGTGATGAAAACAGTATTATCATTATGAGTCTTTTTGCCAAATGACACTATTTATAGAATTATTGTGTGTGTGTGTGTATTTGGGATGCATAGATGCTATGAAATTAGTCTCAGAAAGACAAAGAAATGTTTTATTCCAGAAATGCTTCGAATGTCTTTTCCACCACAGAATGTGATCAAATAAAAGAAATCGTCTGAGCTGTGGTGGAAATGTTGACGAGATAAAGGAAAGAAATGACAGAATTGCTGTGTGTCGCATGTAAACGCACTGGACGTTGTTAGTAGAAGAATTAAAGCAGTGTGTTTTAATGAGAGAACGAGCCGTTTTCCCCTCACATGCTTCACGTCGCTGTGTAATGTCTTGGGAATTTCGGGACATAATTTTAATGATTATGATCTCTTTCATGTTCTATTCCAGTAAAATGGCTCCGGCTATTTTGCATTTGCTTATAAAATGTGTTATTGATGTATTAGTCAGACGAGACTCAATTAGAGATGCAGCGCTGCTGAAAATCACCAAATAATTAACTGTTTACATTCATTGCATATATTCATTGTTGTGCTGGAGTCTGTGAGGTTCATACATCAGGAATCTCTCTGTTTACATGTTCAGATCTTTTATAGAGTAATTAATTTGAGCCTTTTGTATGGTTAGAGGCTGATATTGTGGCAGATACTGCGCCTATAAATAAAAACGCAGTCATTCATTCATATACCTGCAGCATTCACACCGCTCTCTCTGGGCTTTTCTCTGCTGTTTTTCCTTGTTTTCTTTGGGTGTGAAATTACGCCACTCTCTCAAGATGCAGTTTTTAAGCTAATTGTCTAATTAGAAGGATAATGGTGTAATCACAAGCTTTTATTTAGAATGTGGATGTGTGATCGAGACGAGTGGCTGCTAATTAAACCAACCGGACGGAGATGTTTTGTGCAGTAATAGATTCACTTACAGGTGATGATTACGCAAGATCACGTTGTGAGATCTGTCGTACACATGATGCTCAGTTTCCCACTTACTGTAAACTGTTATGTGCTCGTTAGAAGCACTTCTGTCATTGCATTGGATAAAATGTCAAAACAAGTGTCATTTATAAAGATTGTACATGCACACTTTACAAACAAAACATTTGTAAAAGAGGTTTCAAAATCAAAACCCTAGCTGATTAAATACAAAAGTGATGAAGAAAACACATTTGTTTAGTATTTTGCTATCTAATGCCATGATATTTACAATTTTTTTTTTAAGTGTTCAAAAAAATTTGAGAGTTGATTTTTTTTTTTTTCACTGTTTTTGACTCTGACTGAATCCATTGCATCAAATGCTGTTCATGTTCTGTCCAGGTGATGGAGTTTCTGCCCGGCGGGGACCTCATGGCTTTGATGAACAGATATGAAGATCAGTTAGACGAGTCTATGGCTCAGTTTTACCTGGCGGAGCTCGTACAGGCCATTCACTCGCTCCATCAGATGGGATACGTGCACAGGTACAACAAAACACACACTATTAACATGATTTACTATTTTCTGTTGCTAGACAGGTATTAGACATTCTCTTTCTGTTGAGCATATGTTTGTATAAGCACCTGAGTGCATGTTGGTTTGTGTGTATTTTATTTTATTTTTCCTGGAAGAGAGGAATTGTAAATTTTTTACCTGCTGAAAGTTAATTTTAATAAATAGCACATGCTACACTTCAGTTTTAATTTCATAGACTCAACAGAGAAATAATCTCTTTTATTTTTATCTTATTCTGGTCTATTCTTGGAAGAGAGACTAAATTCTAAATGTGTTTACCTGATAAAAGTTGATTTTAACTTTTATAAACGAACGGGAAAATTCAAAGGATTAAGTTCTTAATCCTCTCGTTCTTGTTTCTTGTCCTCATTCATTTCTTTTGTCAGAGATATTAAACCAGAGAACGTTCTGATCGACCGGACGGGTCACATTAAACTGGCCGACTTTGGATCAGCAGCCAGACTGACCGCTAACAGAACGGTAATGAGTGTGAAGATGTCTTTCTGATATCACGTTATTCAGAGAGGAACCTTTCGTTTTGTTCAGGGAGGACCGAACATGTGCGCCCTGAGTTTGATATCAGCTGAATGTGTTTAAATGTGGTGTAACCATGTTTCATGTCCACTTTAAACAGTCAGAGTTTGGACACAGATGAATTGAATGGTGTGTTGTTATCTGGGGCAGGTGACTTGCTCCAAACTCCCGGTGGGCACTCAAGACTTCCTGGCCCCTGAGATCCTGTCCGCGCTCAATGGAGGGCCGACGTGCAGCTACGGCCCCGAGAGCGACTGGTGGTCCCTGGGCGTCATTGCTTATGAAATGGTCTACATGAAATCACCCTTCGCTGACGGCACGTCCACAAAAACCATCAACAACATCCTGAACTTTCAGGTGAATCTAGCAGCTTGATGTTTGAAAGCTCAGTCTGAATTACACTATTTGTCTTCCAAGAAAATATTTGTTTTAATGTGTAGGTTCAAAACACGGATTCACTGATTTGTTTGCATTCCAGAATTTTTTCATTTTGCTACACAAATTTTGTAAAAATATGTGGTTTTATAATGCATACACTCACCGGCCACTTTATTAGGTACACCTGATAAGTTCAGTGTTAATACATAAATATCAAGAAATATGCTGAATATTAAGAAATATCAATATATACAGTCAGATCCTTATTTTTTTGGACACAGGCACAATTTTTAATTTAGCTGCTGACCAAAACATATTCAAGTTACAGTTATATAATGAGTATTGCTTAAAGTGTATTGCTCTGAGCTTTAATTTGAGGGTATTCTCAGCACAATTGGAGGAAAGGTTAAGGAATTGCAGCTCTTTAATATGTACCATGCCCCTTTTTCAAGGGAGCATAAGTAATTGGACGGTTGACTCAAAAGCTTTTTCATGGACAGGCGTGGGCTATTCTTTCGTTATTTCTACATCAATTAAGCAGGTAAAAGGTCAGGAGCTGATTCTAAGTGTGTCATTTAACAACATCCAGCCAAGAGAAGAACACACTCTAGGAGGCAGACGAGTCTACAATCAAGAGAAGACTTCACCAGAGCAAATACAGAGGCTTCACCTCAAGCTGCAAACAAGGCCAGACTAGACTTTGCCAAAAAAACATCTAAAAAGCCAGACCACTTCTGGAAAAGAATTCTTTGAACAGCTGAAATTAAGATCAACCTGCACTAGAATGACTGGAAGAAAGAAGTCTGGAGAAGGCTTGGAGCAGCTCATGATCGAAGCACAGAGCATCATCTGAGAAACACGGAGCAGTGTGATCATGAGCTGCATGGCTTCAGTGGCTCTGAGTTACTGATGTTTAGTGATGATGAGACAGAAGCAGCCGGATCAATCTCCTGATCTCAACCCGATCGAGCAGCATTTCACTCGCTGAAGACTAAACTAAAGGCAGAAAGTGCCACAAACAAACAACAACTGAAGTCAGCTGCAGTAAAGGCCTGGCAAAGCATCTCAAAGAAGAAACCCAGTCTCTACTGATGTCCATGAGTTCAGACTTAAGGCAGTCATTGCTTGCAAAGGATTCTCAACAAAATATTAAAAATGAACATTTTATTTAGGATTATATTTATTTGTACAATTACATTTGAGCCCCTGAAAATGGGGGGACTGTGTATAAAAATGGTTGTAATTCCTAAGCATTTTATGTTATATTTTTGTCCAACCCCATGAATTAAAGCTTAAAGGCAGGGTGTGTAATTTTTCAAAAACTGAGTCGGGGCCGAGTACCAAAACAAACTTGTAGCCAATCAGCAGTAAGGGGTGTGTCTACTCGTTATATGAAGGAGAGAGCGTTCAGTGAACAGCCGAGCGGAGCGACAAAAAGATAGAGATGGCGGATAAAAAAACGACTGCGGAACGATAAGGCAAGAAGTAGTACCCATGTAGATTTCGGATCAACTAAAGCCTGCCTACACTGGACGCGTGTATTTCAGGCGAGAATGTAGTTGTATAAAACTCAAATCTGCGGTTTATTTATAAAAACAGCGCCTATTTGAAGATGTGCTTCACCCGATTTCGGAGCCGTGAGCTCTCATGTATCCCGAAGAGAGGAGCATAACCTCGGCTAGTCCTTCTGACATTTGCCGCTGGCTCTGATGTCTCTGTAGTGGATAAACATAAGATATCATTCATTTTGTGTAAATCTAACAGGTAATCTGTTCTATTAATGTTTAAATGAAAACGAAAAGAGGCAATGTTTGAAATATTTTGTCTGTAAATACAGTGAGGAAGATTGCAGCAGCCGGGAGCTGACTGATGTTATCAAGTACGCTGCTCTTTGCAGAATTACCGGACTTGCATCGTTCCTCCGTGGGATTCACACTCCCGAGTCTAACTCGTGAAGTCCGAACGACCGAGGATGCAAGTCTGAAATTTGCATACTTGGTATTGAGAAACGCACACAGACCTAACGTTAAGTCACCAGACTATTTGCCTAATCTTCTCGGTACTTCATTCATTCAGGTCTGGGGGGAAAAAAGTTCCTGGGACATATTGTTCCAGGTCATTTCGGTAGAAAAGCAGCTTATGTTTCACAGAACTAATCGTTGCCTGGGTTGCGCAGGCTACATGTATGTGGGGCGGAGCTATCAAAATAGGGCCGTGTTTGTTTTGGTGATTTCAGATATCAACATTGGCTTCCAGAAATCGCTTACCCTGCCTTTAAAGTCTGCACTTCAATTTCATCTTGATTGTTTTATTTTTAATTCTGTTCTGGTGGCATACAGAGCCGAAATTATGAAAATTGTGCCAGTGTCCAAATGGACCTAACTGTACAAACTGTACAAATCACATTTTTTTTTTCTATTGCGCTTTATAAAAACCGATGGTTTCAAAGCAGCTTCACATTAATAAACGGGAGTATAACAGTGTTAATGTTGTAAAAATTCAGCAGTTATGAAACCAATTCAGTTTAATCTATAAAAGCAGCTGGACAGAAGACAATAGTGTCATTATTTAGCTCAATTCAGTTCATTTCAGCTCAATAGCAGTGTCAGTGTTGCAAGTTACTGTCCAGCTCAATTTGTTCTTATCCGTGAGTGTCAGTGCAGTGAAATTGATATTAATTAAAAAATTCTATCACCCAACTCTGCATACAAAAATTGATGTTCTCTTGCTTGTGTTTTGCACCCAGCGTTTTCTGAAGTTTCCAGAGGAACCCAAAGCCAGCGCTCAGTTTGTCGACCTGCTGCAGAGTTTGTTATGTGGATCGCGGGAGCGTCTGGGATACGAGGGCCTGCGCTCGCATCCGTTCTTCTCCTCCGTCGACTGGACAAACCTGAGACACGGTAAGACGCTCGGAGTTAAAAGTTAATTCGTTCTGAAGCACAATAAAGTCACGTTGCCATCAGAGGCCTCGTCAATGCGTCTGCAGCGTAATTTTTCCATGTACCTGTTAATTACAAGCTATTAGTCATTAGCCTGACTTGCTGCTATTTCTGTCCCCTTTAAAGTGATTACTTCTCTAGTGTAATTGCTGGATTTGTTGTAGTGGGCTGGGATGTGTCTGAGTGCACAGATTGCTCTGCAGGTTTAAGTGAAACACAGATGATCTGATATAATTCATTAAGCCTGTGGCGTAAAGCTCAGAGTTTCTTCTATATCTGCTTTAAGACTTTAGGATTGTTAGCTCGGGGTGGGAAGCATGAGCATTATCTTGAATCACAGATTTAGTACTTCTTTATCACAGTAAACATATTGCAGTAGTGCATGTGTTGTGATGTGCATACTGTATAGCACTGGAAAAGCAGTTGATATCGTATGACAGCATTTGCAGTCACACACTGATAACAAACTACGTTTATGGGAAAATAAAAAGCCACCATATGTTTAATAATGCATTAACTTACAAACACACACACACTTGTGTTCTTCCGGTGGGGCAGCGGGTGGATTTCTGTGGCATTAATCAGATTATGGAGTGTGCAGGTGTTCTCACAGAGAGAAGTGCTCAAATAGTCACACAGCCAAACATTAATGAGATAACACACCACACAAGCGCACACACACACACACACACACCGTGAAACATCTCTTGCACATGCAGAGTTTCCTACAGGATTTTGTTCCTGCAGAATCTTACCATTGAACTGCAGTTGTATGAACAACTTGTCTGTAATTAGTTTAATTTAAAAGGGTGTAATGAGGAATCAAGATTCTTTCCAACTAGAGCTGGATGGTATAGCTAAAACAAAATCTCAGTATTTTTACCAATTTCGAACAAAAATATATATATACCATTTTTTTATGCATTTGTTCTCTCTTTTTCTCTCTCTCTCTCTCTCTTTCTCTTAAAAAAAATGGATTTATTTAATTGTTTTTGCCCCTATAAAAAAACATTTAAGAGAAAAAGACATTTAACATTCACATTCTGTCCAATGTCCTTCTAACAAACGTGCCAACTGAATGCTATGAAAACATACAGTGCTTAACAATTTATTAGACCACCTGTCATAATAAAGAGAAAACACAAATATTTTAGGAATCTGTCAAAAAATTATTTAAATATAAAAATGTTATGTATTGGGAAAATAACAAACAAACAACTACATTTTAAAATCTTGCTGGTATTGTTTATGTACCTTTTTGACTGTAATTGTTTAAAAAAAACAGTATAAAACGCTAGACTTTGTTTCTGCTTTTCTTTCTTAGATAAAAACAATAATTATATTGTAGCATTAGAAATAGCCTTATGTTACTAAAGAGCTTATGCATATTGAAGGACTAACCAATATAGAAAGCAAAAAAAATTATTTTGGTAATCACCAATATAGAGCAGCAGTGGCACAAACGTTACACAATTAGTTTAAAACCTTACATAAATTTGTTTTAATAATTAAGCACTGTATATAGGCTAGTGAATATAGCCTAGTTTAGTCGTCTTTACTGTCATTTCTTTATCCTTTAAAAGGCGCCTATGAAGCGTCTGATATTTATATTCAGACAATTACACGCAGTTATCCCCATCTCATAAAATACGTGCACTACATGTTGACTTTTAAAGCTTAATTTAGAGAATTGTTGTCGATTTTCATTATTATTTTATCGATTAGTTGTTGCAGCCCTAAGGTGAGTTCAATAAGTTGAGTTCATTGAGTTGCGTGAGTTCAGTGATGAGTAGGGCTGCGATGAGGAATCGATTCGTGGATTGATTCATTGTGTAATGTTTTATTTTTTAAACAAATCATGAGCTCTAAAAGATTTTTAGAATTATTACAACTCTTTTGTTTTAGACCATCTACAAATGTTAAATCTTAAAATAAAATGTTAGGGTTAACACTGCATCTTTCTGGGGGGAAACATGCAGCGATTTAATAGTTGATTTATAGTTATTTTCAAAGCTTCACTGTACTGTTAAAAAAAAACTTAATTCATTTTTATTTAATTCTAATAAATAAGTTCTTGTTAAAAACTAACCAAAATTAAAAATATTTATCTTATAATTTCTGCACAGGAGAGACTTGGTGTTGTTTCCAAACAAAAGGAACTATATCGGTATCGGCATTGGTATCGGCCAAAATTAGTTGAAAAAATCGGCATATCGGCAAAATCCAATATTGTGCATCCCTAGTTTGTAATACGTACCGAACCGAAAGCCTCGTACCAAACGGTTCAATACAAATACGTGTATCGTTACACCCCTAGCAGATGGCACTCTAATCTAGTTTTTAATCCGCACACTCAAATGCTGATGAAGAAGAGTGCTTGTGCGTTCGGAGTCTGTAATCTCACCTCGGCTCAGAATGCTTTTATGACGCCAGATTAATGTAAACACAGCCCACTGTGAACACACTTGTAATTCACTTTGTTTTTATTTTATTTTTTATATTTATTTTATGAATGATTATTTTAGGTTCAAGTGTGTGTGTAAAGATTTGGAAACAAGCAGAGTACGGCTGTTTCTAAAGCATGCAGCGCCATCTGCTGTTCAAAACTAAGCTCAGAATCAACTCGAGAAAGGATCGCGATGCTGAATCATTTCTCAATTCGCGATGCATCGATTTATTTGCCCAGCCCTAGTGACGAGTGTGTTCAGTGAGGTGAGTTGAAATTATCACTTAATTTCCAGCGATATCGTCAACTTGATTGCACAGATACTATTTGAACTGAACTGAGCTGGACGAGGACATCACTGAATCATCTCGGACTCTAATTGAAATTGAGTGTTTACTGTTGTCCTTTTGTATTATTACATACTATTTTTCCTATTTAATACTGTAAAGCTGCTTTAGCACAATTTATTGTTAAAACCATTAAATAAAGGTAACTTTTGTGAATTCAGTGACGATTGAGTTGAGCTGAGTAGGGGCGTAAGAAAATATCGATACATGGTAGTATTGCGATATTTTGTGTGGCGATATTATATATCAAAAACGCAATATTGATCTTTAAAGAAAAAAAATAATTCATACAAGATTCATGGCAGTTGTTTTGTTTTGAGTTTATATCCCGACAGCTAGATAGCAGTCATCATCTCTGAACTTAAACAGTGACAGGAAATACTGGCATTAGGGCACGCCACTAATGTTAGCGTTAGTTCGCTGCCAGTAATGGAGGATGAAAGAATTGATCCAGTTCCTCTTTCGGTGTACAAAGCTGAAGTGTCTCGGCGATTCCACACGTAATTCCATGGGAGGCGCACTATATATGTTCATTCATCAACTGAAAACAGAATGGATTGGGGTTTAAGAATCAATATTTGTTCATAAATCGAGAAGTCTTTGTTTTTTTTACACAGCCCTAGCATATTTAGTTGTTTTTAGTTGCTGTCACTGCGGTGTTGAACATGTGAAGCACAGTCTCTGTTCATCTGTTCTCTTCGTAAATACAGAAATGCATAAGCCTATATGCTTATCCTGTAGGTTCATTATTAAAAATGAAAATTTGAACTATTAAATATGTTGTTATAAGTAAATATGAAAATTAAAATGAGGGGTAATAATAGATTGTGATGGAATTTTTTACAACCCTGTCTGTCAAAATAACAGACAATGTTAAAGTCTAACACAACCTCTGATTGTATGTTACAATTGTAAACTTAAAGCAGGGTCTAAAAATATGGTATGTTTATAAAAGCTTACTTTTTATACATTTAACTAAAGAATCCTGCGAGCACTTTATTTTTCCACCTTTACTCGTACTGGAAAGAAAGTGGTTCAGTAACGTTGAATGTTACTGGGACTGATTAATGCAAACTGTGTTCTGGTTAAGTTTATTTATTTATTTTTACTAAGGTTTGCATATGATGGTGTGTTCTTTCCTAAAATTATATCCTATTCCTAAAATTAGAAATATCCCAATATTTTGCCTTGCTTACAGTATCGCAACATAATATCGCAAAGTAATACACAGCCCTACAGCTAAGACATTGTGTTGATTATTTATTGTATTATATTGTAGTGTCCAGTTTGTCTTTAATTGCACATAATGCACAAACTCACAACTGTAAGATGTTTTATTTTTCTTGTGGCTGCAAGAAACCAAGTTAAAAATAGGACAAAGGCTAATGAGCAATCTGAAGCAGGCCAATGTGGCCAACATACTGACAGTATTTGTATAATAGAATTAGATAAGATGAGATGGGCACAGAATTGCTGTAATGAAAAGAACCCCTATTGTGTGTACACATTCACAAATTCAGAAAAAAAAAGGAAGAAACAGACCCACTGTTGTTGATCAGCTGTGTACGGTTACTGAGTGAAGATGACATTTGCTAATAGTGTGTGTATATATATATATATATATAAGATTTATTTATAAGCCATAGAAACCTTAAATGTACAGTACTAACATTTTATAAGTAGAATTCAGGGAAAAATAAAATGCTACGAAAGTTAATTAAAAATACTTAACCCTATCCCTAAGTGCTTACTTTATATACATACTATAGTACATACTTTACCTTTTTTGTTAAACCGTTTAATTATTAGTTTTAGCATCTAAAACATACTTTAGCTTATATAAATGTAAATGTTTTGACCTGAAATATTCATGTTGACAACAAAAACTGCCCATTTATTTGCAATCTTCTTGCTCTCTAGATAGGCTACATCTTGATCACTTATAAAATTAATATTGTTTGGCTGCTACTGCATGAAAATAAAGACAGTTGTTATTTCTGTGCGTCTGATGTGATTATGATTGATTGTATGTTGAACTGACCTGCAGCTCAAAGGCTTGTTATTGCTATCATAATGTCATTTGGTCAGTTTCCTGAGATAAATCGACTCTATTGAGATGATTAACATATTCAGATGAGCTGATGAACCGCTCTGAGCGTTTGCTGAAATCATCACGTGTCTCCTGCAGTCGATGTGCTCGTGTTTGTTAGATCCTTCTGTGATTTGTTGTTGTTGTTGTTGTTGTTTTTAAAAAAAGCCAATTGTATAAATGTATGAACAAAAACCCCCAGCGGCAGATACTGTGTGTGTGTGTCAATACAGCTGTTTGTGCGGATGCAGCTCTCTGTGTGTGTGTGTGTGTGTGTCAATACAGCTGTTTGTGTGGATGCACCTCTGTGTGTGTGTGTGTGTGCGCGATTCTCGCATCGGGTTTTGGCTGTGACTCACACTGATTAGCTGAGACTGCTGCAGTGAGCGAGAGCGGGCGAGCGAGTTATTGCGCTACAGTCTCATCACTGAGACCCCCGTCTCTCTCTCTCTCGCTCTCTCTCTCTCCAGTCTGTTTTTCTCACCAACCACCTTTTCTCCTCTCATCTCCTCCAGTGCTCCCTCCGTTCGTTCCGTCTCTGCGTTCTGAGGATGACACCTCCAATTTCGAGGAGCCCGAGAGGCCCCCCCGCCCTGCGGCCGCTGCCCAGCGAGATCATCCTCGCTCAGGCTTCCACGGACGAGACCTGCCCTTTGTAGGGTGGTGCTTCAGTCGGGCCCTGAGCGCACTGGCCAAATCTGAGTGAGTACACACACACATGCTGATTTTACTAGTCTAGTCACAGGTGGTCCATTGGTGCGGAGACGGCTACATCACTACGGCGACTGTCACCAGGCAACATTGTGGCTGAATGCGAGGTATTGCTTGTGCGGGGAAAGCTGCGGTTCTCTCACTTCACATGTCTTTAAGATGAATGAGAGGGAGCCGCGTGTGCGCGCCGCTGTTTTTATATCCGGAGACTCAGAATATCTCATGCATGTGTTGCCATGTGCATGCAGGGGAACGGGAAACCCTCGTCTGGCGTGTGTGTGTGTTTGTATGTGTGTGATATGATCTGAAGCACAATGAAAGCCAGTGCGTAAACACTGTGTAACGTGATCGGCTCTGTGTTTGCTGCGATGTGGTCAGCCTTCAGTCTGTTGTTTTGGTTTGCATTTGCGTCTGATCGTGTGGTTGGTTGTTTTGATCGGTGAATCTCACAATAATCTGTTAAGAACATGTCTGGGTTGTGTTTCATCTCTGAATCAGAAGAAAAGCAGGAAAAGCAGAAGAAAACCATATGCTCATTACCATAATGCAAAAATTTAGCTAATTTCCCCAATTCTCATTACTATAATGCAAAAATAATTCTCATTTCTGTATTTCTCATTACTCATTCTTATACCACAATGCAAAAAAACCTCATAAACTGTAATATTTTTTTGTAATTCTAATTGCTATAATGGAAACATAATTCTCATTACTGTAATATATTTTTTCCATTTTATATTTAATTTCTCCCAGTTCTTATTACCATAATTTAAAAAAGCTTTTTAAATTTAATAAGTTTTTTTCTTCTCCCACTTATCATTACAATAACAATTCTTATTACTATAATATTTTTTATTTAATTTTCCTTGAATCATCTTTGCTATAATGCAAAAATTCTCATCACTGTAAAAAAGAATCTTGTTTAATTTAATTTTTTACTCAATTCTCATTATCATAATGCAAACATTTCTCATTGCTATAATGTTAATTAAATGTTTTTTTTTCAATTCTCATTACTATAATGCAGGGCTGGGTGATTTTTATTTTTTATTATTTTTTCTTCAGATTTTGATTAATTTGAATTTAATGTTTTGCCACGATTTAGTTTTTTAGAAATCGAGGAATCGAGATTTTGAATAGAAATATTACCAAAGGTTAGAATTAGACACTTTGACAATATGCCAATGATCACAGTAAAGAGAAAAGAACGATCCAACCGCATGTCGGCGCACATGATTAACCCATGAAACATGTTTACATAGAAAAAACAGTGGAAAAGCAGTGCAAGCAAATAAAAAACCTGTAACTACTAATTTCATGATATTTCATTTCATTGACTGATATTTCATGTTTGCGTCATGGTGAATCACGTTGTAGTTACATTTTCAAGTTGACTAGTTAAAAATCGTAGAAAATCACGAATCGGTCAAACGTTCTGAAAAAAAAATCAATTTAATTTTTTTTTTTTGCCATATCGCCCAGCCCTACTATAATGTACAAAATTCTCATCACTGTACAAAAAACTTTTTTTTCAGTTTTATTTAATTCCCCCCCCAATTCTCATTACTAAAATGCCAACTGAATTGTCATTACTGTAATGTTTTTCATTAATATTTAATGTAATTTTTTTCATCCGCCTCAATTGTCATTTACCATAATGTAAAATAAATTCTCATTACTGTAATGTTTTTTTAACATAATTTCTTTTTTTTTGTTTTTTTTTTATATGCATGATGACAACCCCAGTTCTCATCATGCATATAATGCAATAAAAATTGCATTGTAAAGTATTTAAACATCATTGGTAGTGGTTGTGCTTTCATTTGTTGATTTTAATCACAATAACTGTATTGCAATGAGTGATTCGAAAGTAAAATATCTGGATGCATTACAGTAATGAGAGTGTGTGTGTGTGTGTGACGTGCTGTCCAGTGATTCCCTGTGTCTCTGAATGCGTTCAAGTGTGAGTATGATGTGTCGAATCAGGTGAAGGTCTCGGTCAGGAATCTGATCCCAGATGAGCCATAAATAACATGTTTTTTTTCCCAGGAGCTGAAGGGAAAGGGAAAAAGAGAGGGTGAGGTGAAGCTTTATAACGTTAGTCAGAATGAGAATGAACCCAGAATGTATTTCTATGGTAACCAGAGTGAGTTTTGTTCCCACGCTCCCCCTCAGTCTCTCCATCCATTCATACGCTTCTTCTCTCTCTAATCCTGAAATGCGTATTTGTCCAGCCATGTGTCATGTTGTTGCCGTTTTCTTCATATAGCATTTCCAGCACCATGAAATCCGCCGAACGCAACAGCAGAGGAGCGTGGGAATGTTAATGCAGAAGCGCAGCTGCTGATTGGTGGACTGACACCTCAGGAGATGCGCTGCGATATGAGAGCGCTGGATCCGTCTCGAGGCAAACAGAACATCTGTAATGAGCGAAACCAGTCGTAAACCTCACTGATGCACGCTTCAGAAATGCATGCATTGTGGCTGCAGTAGGTGTGTTGTTTAGCACGCTTGACGTGCCGTTATTCATGTACCGCACATCTCTCTCATAAACATGCATTCTTTTTGTGCTGCACAGCTGGCGAGCGCATGATCAGGCAGTGCAATAGATAAACATCTCAGGTACCTTAGGATTGTTGATTTACAGTCCAGCCGTGTCTGATGGGGTTGCAGTGGCGCTATTGTGACGTGTGGACTCCCCTCACATGCCGCCTTTGTGTGCTTGCTCACTATAGATCCGTCAGGCCAAAGATGCTGTGTGTCTCTTTCCTTATTAACAGATTCACCAAGACAAGATCTGTCACAGTAATTGGGTAAATATCTGGTGAAATGTGCATAGGAATGGAAATATCAGGGAGTTTTAAAGGTGAAGCATGTTATTTCTGTTACTAACATCACCAAACAGAATTGCACAAATAATGACTGTTTTGCTGAATTCTCTCCACGTCAGTTGGTCAATGAACAAACTTGGTTGAATTCCTGAGTTTTCTGTAGTGAATATCAATTTTGTTTTATCAATTTCAGCAGATATGCTGTAAAAAGTTATTTGTTGATAAAACAAAGGTTATCAGAGTACATTTTGCAAGAAAATATTAATAATAATTTCAGGCTTTCTACTTCAAATTTTAACATTTAATTCAACGAGTTCCTTGCTTTCTTTAAAGAAAAAAGGCTTAGAAACACAGAAATTGCTAGTAAATTTCATAAATATATAGATCTAGATCTTTGTGAGTGCTTGTGTAGAGTAAAACTTCAAATCTCATTACCATAATACAAAAACCCTCATTATTGTAATGTTGTTGTTGTTTTTTTTTCATTACAATTTTTATTTTCATAATGCAACAAATTCTAATTACTATAATGTTTTTTGATTGCATTTATTTCATTTTAATTTTGCTCCAATTCTCATCTGCTTAATGCATAAATGCAAATATATTAATCCCATTGATTTGAAACTGAAATACAAATTTAAGCCGCCTCTATATCTGTCAGCGTTGACAGTAAATTAGCCAACATTTGTCTCGGAGAACTAATTGACTCCCAAAACAAAGTGAAACGCTCTGCTGTTAGACAGCAGCGATCGCTGCGCACTCTTTAGTCGCATTTAACATTTTACCCCATTGTGTAGTAAAAGTGCATTAATGATATGATGTATGCCATGCTGAAGTATCTCTGGAGAGACAGCTTGTTTTTTCGGTTGAGTCAGTGCTCTAATTGGAGAGTTTCCTGACTGCTGTAATAATGACCGGCCGAGAGTAGGTGGCTTCCTCTTCTCTCTGTGACTCACGGTTCGTCTGGGTGATGCAGCTTGGATAATTCAAAGACTAGCTGGTTTGTCAGTAAACTAATAGTTTGTCCAATAATGAGATATTGTCCTCATTCTCTTGCCCTCGTGTTGATATTTCTCTGTTCACACAGTGTTTTTCCATACAGTGACCAGGGGCTGTTCGGCTCCTAAAGCACCTTTATGGTTTGTAAATGATGATAGAATTATTATCGTTGGCCGGGTGAAGTATTAGAGCACTTTATCTGGCATCTGGATTTCAGAGCTGTGATTTCACACCGCGAGCGACGTTATCGTGTTTCGGTTCCAGTGGGAGTTTTCACGGCTTCACCTCAACAAACCCTCTGACTATCTGAAGTATTTTGATGCGGTGCTTTATGATTCTGACCGTATCTGATCTGGAAACAGTGATAGGATGGTTTTCTTCTATGCTTCTGTTAATATATGGATGGCTGCTGATATGTTAGACACGTTTTAACCGCCCGATCACTTTGAGTAGATTAGTTTTTTTTTTGCATGCTGATTTAAAAACATACTAGTGTTTGCGACTAAATCTGGTTTGAGGTTTCATTGCAGTTATCATGAATATGCTTCTCATTGAGCTTAGCAAATATGAATTCTCAGCCGTCTGTCCAAGTATTTGGCAGGAAAGTATAGTTCCTTTTTGCACGAGGTAGGGGTGGGCGATATAGCCTCAAAACTATATCACAATATTTCTAGAATATTTACGATAACGATATTTATGACGATATACAAAAAAATATGGAACAGCGTTTTATTGGTGATTGCAGCTGGCAGGCAGCAGCATTTATTAATCCTTTTCCAATGAGCTACTGTAATTGATGACAGACTACCTAATCTATTGTCACGAGGTGGCAGAAGCAGCATTGTAGTGCAATAGTAGTGACCAGTGTTAGGCAAGTTACTTTAAAAAAGCAATTAGTTATAAGCCTAGTTACTAGTTACTTCTCACAATTAGTAACTGTTACAACATTATAAAAGTAACCAATTACCATATAAAGTAACTATAGCGTTACTTTAAAAAAAAGTTTAAATATGTCAAATAACTTGGATGCCTCCAACATTAAATGTTAAATGAATGAAATGGACACTACATGGAATAAATGATTATTTTTAAACATGGTACACTAATACAAAACATCACTTTAAAAACACGTATTTAACACTGAACATTTTTTAACATTCTAGCAGACATTATACCAACTAGTGTTGTCAAAAATATCGATATTTCGATAAATATCGATACTGAAATATCTGAACGGTACCAATATTAATTTCCCGAAGTATCGATACACCGATACCTAGCCGAGCTGTCACTTTCACTTCTCTCCAAAGGCGCGTGGACCAGCACCACATGTGACCGCACTCGTCTCCTTCGCTCTGGTTAAATAGCAAAAGTGAAGTGAATAGAAAGATGACTGCTCTGGTTGTTAAAGAACACAGCAGGAGCGCTATCTGTAGGGATCTATGATCTCCGCGATGCAGAGAACGCCACGGAATCCAGTCATAAACACGGAATTTACAGTTTAACGCGGAATGTCACGGAATTGGTCAAAGTTTGGATGAATTCATCAAAAGTAGGTCATTACACTTAAATCAAATCGCGATATGGACTAGTATCTGTAAATATTAAGCCGCAAAAGTGGATTTAAATATGAATCCTGCATGTTCTGCGCGTCTCTGTGTGAATGTGCTGCACGTGCGGTTGTGTTTACTAATGTGGCGCTCGCGGTGATTTCAGCGTCTGCCGTCTCAATGAGGACATAAATACATCAACAATATCTCCAGAACTGATCTGAAAGGCACTTTACCAGCATTTTACCATTTAATTTGAGTAAAACTAGCGTCATATCATACACACACAGAACTTTAAAAGTCTTCACGGCAACCCGTCAAAATAAAAGTTCGGTTTAACTCAGCCTATTAAAGACCGTGTGCCAGAAATAGGCTATATTACTATTATTTAGTAGAATGTACATAATACTACTACTTACTACTGCTGTTCACTTTTTAAAAAGAAATAATCACAAAATATTTTAATAGTAAATCCCCTTCATTTGCCAAAAATGTAAATGTTTAATTTTCATTAATTCAAATATCAATTAATTTAAATTGTTTTATGCCTTCATCTGATATCCAGTAAAATGTAAATACACAACACAGAATTTCTGAGGGGGAAAACACATTTCATAAGGCTACTGTAAGAATAAATACAAATTGTTTGTATGCATTCAAATAGCCTAATAGACATGCTAAAACACAGAATTTGGTAACAATAAAACATAAGGTGAGAAAAAAATAAAACATTTCATACGGCCCTAAACGTGTCATTTTTGTTACACTTTTAATAAATTAAATGTTAATTTGTATAATTTTCATGATTTTAATGAATTAGACATGCTTTTAGATTAATAGCATTTAATTTGACCATTAAAAAAAAAAGAGTCCAGAAAAATTCAAATGGAAAAAATTGAATGTAGAAAAAAATAAAACTGAATTTGGGGAAAAATAAAATGGATTTCATAGGGCCCTATATCTGGAAATATTTTGGTTATGAAGCAAATGAGAATATCAACAAATAGACCTTTGGATTTTAATTAGTACATGTATTAGTAAACGTTAGTTTCAATTAACATTTAACTAAGATTAATAAAAGATTAATAAATAAATCCAACAAATGCAGTACCTCAAGACATTTTTTTGTTCATGTAAAATATACCGCATGTTCTCGACTTGTTACATTTTATCTTTAAATGAAAAAAATTACCCCCTTAATATTGTGGCAGTTTTTTTCACCGTGGTATCGAAAATGGTATCGAGTATCGATATTTTTCAAGGTATCGTATCGAAGTTAGAAATTCCAGTATCGTGACAACACTAATACCAACAAAGCACAATTTAACTTAAAATGAATGAGTTAGTAAAATAATATTTTGTGGCTTATTTTTGAGACCCCCTTCATGCAAATAAATGCAGCCTTGCTGAGCAGAAGGGAATTCTTTTAAAACGTTAGGAAATATTACAAATCCCAATTTGAACACTGTGTGAATGTTATAATAAACATATTAATAGAGCTATTGTAATTATCATTATTATTGTCTTTTTAATTTTATTTAACAGAACAACAGTGAAATTACTATACTAACATTTATGAATTTGGTGGAGCTTTTTTTTTTTGACGGAAATCCACAGGGAGTCCTCAGTGCTTCTTTTTGCTGGTTGACAGCAGCAGATGTATAAATTATTCTCATTACTAATTTGGGAAGATGCACCTATCACATTGTCACATGCCTTGTAAAAATTCATAAAAGTTTTTCTGAGCGACTGACGAGTAATACAGTTTCAGCGCAGATTTCCCTCGCGGTTTGGACTTTGAACCCTGGCTTGTGGCTAATGAGACAGCGTTGCGAGCTCCCTCAGCGATGTTTGAATGTAATTAATGCGTGTATTAGAAAACAGAATGTTCTGCAGTGTATTTAATTCTTTAAGGCCATTTTGCAGTTTCAATCATCATACAGTAACCAGCAACAACCTCCCCTTCCTCTTCTCGTCGGAGACATGAGATGCAGTACTAAACAGTCTCTCGCTGTCGATGATTGTAATGGTTTTTGCGTCTTTCACGGACAGTTTTAAATACTTCCACACTGCCGTCTTGTTTGCTGCGCGCCTCTGTTTGATCGCGTCACGTCATTGTTCTGTACAACTTATTTTCGGCTGAATAATTTTGGCTGCCGAACAATCGGTGCATCCCTATTAAATATGTCATCGCTTCGCTATATCATTGATATCGCGATATGACACTTTTTATCATGTAAAAATTTATACCGGTATTATCGTGAACGGTTTGATATGGCACACCCCTAGCACGAGGCGACATTGAATATTTAAAATGAGCTAGTATGCATAATAAAAAAATTTACAATCAATGACAAAACAAATAATTTGCAGGTATAATATACATTCTTAAACTTTACCAAAAAAAAAAATTCCCCCCTAAAATAAATAAATAAATACTAATTACATTACAATATATTATGCATTGGCTTCCAAATAAAAATCTTATAAGTAGCAAATCATTTAAAGGGGTGGTTGATTGCGATTTTAATTTTTTAATGTTAGTTAGTGTGTAATGTTGCCGTTTGAGCATAAACAATATCTGCAAAGTTGCAGCGCTGAAAATTCAATGCGAATGGAGATGTCTTTTAAAATTCTGGCAGTTTAATGCCTACAAAAACAGCTGGTAGGGACTACAACGAGCTACTTCCCGGGTTCGTGACATCATGGACCCAGATAAACCCCGCCCCCGTGAACACGCAGCAAAGGGGGCGGGGCCATGCTGCAGAGGATGAGAAGACTAGGGGTGCGTGTAAAAATTTATTCATATATGAATCGTGATTCTGTCTTCTAACGATTCTAATGGATTCACAAGTTTCAGAATCGGTGTTCTAAAGCAGCGGTTCTCAATCCTGTTCCTGGCGTCTCCCTGCACTCTGCATCTCTCTCTCGCTCTCTCTCATTCAGATCCGCTCCAACAAACACATTATACACTTATTTTTACATAGCAGTGAGAAGCGTTATACATGGACGTGTGTGCTGTATTAAAGCTTTAATCAGGATAAAACCGTATATTGAAAGCTGACAGAAGCAGTAGCACTTACAAATAACCACGTATCTAAAAGTATGAACCAATAACAAACAAACAAACATACCATTAAAAGCCGTGCTTGCACAGGTCTGCGTGATTCTCTTCACTAATATTCTCTGCGTCTCAGTCAGGCTCACTTTGAGCAATATAGACAACGCCATTGTTTACAATACAACCTGAGCACATGCTGCTGAGCCGAGGGGCGGGACGTTCAGACGCACAGTGGAGGCAGTTTAGCCAATCACAACACACTGGACCAGCTAACCAATCACAACACACTGGACCAGCTAACCAATCACAACACACTGGACCAGCTAACCAATCAGAGCCCATATTTCTGAGGGAGGGGCTTATTAAAACCAGGAAATAATCGGGGCGTTTATCAGAGAAGGGACAGAGCGGTGTCGAATAAAGGTAAATTATGTGAAAGATAATGCATTTTTTTTTAAAAACGAAGCATTAACACGTGTTTGACTGCACCCCATAAACACAATCAAGCCTAGAAAAAAACCACCCATTTAATTATTTATTAAGATGGGGAAAAATACTGAAGTATTGTGCTGATTCTAGTGCACGTTTTATTTGTCCTTTTTTAAGTTTTTGTTTAAGCTTGTGTAATTTTTGCTTGTCTTGTGTCTCATGCAAGTGTTCAGATGTTTTAATAGTGTCTCTCATATAAATATAAGCAGCAAAAAACATGGTTAGAGTTGTAATTTTGATTAGTTGGATAATCAATTCAGACTGTCTTTTTTTTTTTTTTTTTTTTTTTTTTTTTTGTATATTTGGGTGCATGTAAGTTGCAATCATTAAATATTATTCCTTGTTCATTTAGTCAAAAAACAGTGTTGTTTTCAGAGCAAATACATTAAATATCAAGATTGCAAACCCTAACCCTAAAAAAAAAATATTGAAAAAGCCCAAGTATGCTTTGATAGGAAAGCATCTGCTCTGATCATAAATGTAAACCTGTCTTCACCCGGGTACTCTTGTTGTGATCTTCAGTTTGTTTAAAGACCACCCTCCCTTCAGAGTGCAGTTCATCAGCTGATTCTGTGTGTGTGAACGTCCTTGTTCTTCATGAATGCTATGAAATCTGTAACTGTGGATGGCCACCCGCCACACTGGTTTGCCTGACCTTTCTCGATGGCGATCGATGCAGCGCAGCGTGTGTGTGCCGCTGGTTGACAGTGTCGCCGCAGGAACATCGGGAGAACATTTACCGAACATAGGCTGTGAGTCAGCCTCGTCTTTGTCTTTCAGCTGCGCTAAGAATAGCCAATGTAGGAATGCATCAGCGCTCCAGCAGATCGATAGCTACTGTATTCACAGAATGCGCAAGTGTGTTTACATCCGCCGCAGATGCCCAAAGTTAAGTCAATGCGACTGCCGCCCACTTTAGGCAAAAAGAGCAAGACGCTCTGATGCGCTTGTGCGAGTTTGCATGCGATGACGTGCTTGAATTATCAATAGTTCGATTAAAAAATGCTGCAATAAATGTAATTCTCAAAGGTCAAAAATATTTTCCCATTGCAGTTTATTTGTCCCTTTGAGACAGGATTTTCTCTTAGAACATGTTCTCAAAGGGCTCAGTTTGAAATGCATAGCCTATAATTACACTTTGAGCCCAAACACACACACATGCGCCCCATAATCGAGTCGGTTGTGGGCCGTTCTGATCAGACCCCTGGGATGCGTCTGTTTCTCCAAAGGGAAGTCTGTAAGCGCTGGGTAATGGACTGCTTTACAGCAAACAGGCAGAACCTCTAATCTGGTTAGACCCCACTGGTATGATGCCGTGGAAAGCATATTTAGAGCTGGGTGTGTTTGTGTGCGTTTAGAGGCTCTCGAGGGGGTCTGGAAGTGTCGAGATTTTCCATTTCACAGCTCCTTCAGTTGTGTTTTGATAGGAGGACACATGCCGTCATGCTCCTGTAATCGTAATTAGGGCCCTATGATTTCAGCGATGTGGAAAACGCAGACGGAATTATTACACAGAAACAATAATTTACTGTATAAAGCAGAATGTCACAGAATTTTGGATGAATAATCAAATAATCAAACTGTGATATGGACTAGTGCCTGTGATTTATTAAAGCTCAAAAAACTATGTAAATTTGAATTCTGCATGTAGAATATACTACTTAAAATAATAATAAAACAGTTCATTTAAACATTAATTTTTAAGGACTATAACTATTTTTCGTCTGTTTTAGTTTAAAACGCAAACCTCTAAAGCTTTTGCCAAATAATAAAAGGAATTGTTCAAATTATTTGATTACATTTTAAAAGATGAATTCATTTGTTAGTTTTATGCATTCATTTACTTTCCAATGTTTTTGATAATAAATGTATTAAATCAAAACATAGAATCCAGAAAAATTAAAACGGACAACATTTAATTTCATAGTGAAGTATTGTTGTTGAAATTATAATAAGTTATTAAATTGATTAAAGTTTCATGTTTTATTCAATTGATTAGACATTCTTTTTGATTTATTCAAATTTCATTATACCATTAAAACAGAATCCAGAAAAATATTTTGGGATAAATAAAACTGATTTAGCGTCCAAATCGTAATGCGTTTTGCCAACCAGTGTTTTTTTTTGCTATCATTGAGATTACTATTATACTGTACTATAACTACTTTATAAAAGCTATTTATTATAGTTTTTATTAATATTTTGCAGTTTTAAGTTTTTTCTTTTTCATTTAAAATTTTAGTTATTTTGTTGTTTTTTATTTTTATTTTTGTTTATAACATTTTATTATTATTTTTATTTTAGTTGTAGTTATTTATTTTAGTTCATCAAGGTAAATTAAATTAAAATGAGAAATGTTGCATTGCAACTAGCTGAAATAAAAATGTATATATTTATTTTAATTCAGTTATCGTTTTATTTTATTTTAGCTTTTTCGTTTTTTCACTTTTTTAACAAAAGTGTTATTTTATAGTTTTATTTTAGTTTCTGATTTGGTTGTAGGCAACTAATAATCCTGCTGCCAACTATTATAAGTAGTTACTTGGTATAAGTAGTCTTGGTTTAGAAGTGTTTTTCACGTTCATTTCCTCCATGGAGATTTCAACACATTCTTCAATAGAGAACCATGAACCAAACCAACCGACTCTGAGGTGAATCCCAGCGTTGCAACTTTTTGATGAAACGATTCTTTGAACATCTGAATATAAGACACACTGTGTGCTTCACAAGGTTAATGAACCGCTCTCATCCTATGACACTTGACTTCTGATGGAACCAGAAACAACAGAAAATACTGAAATATTGAAAAGCATAAAGTTGAACTTTCATTAGAAATAAATATAACTATGGTAAACAAGTAGTTTGTGAGTGTAGGCAGACTGATTGGATAACATCAGCCCCAATGCTTCATGGGAGTGGGCGGTCACCACTGAGCCTTCTTTCTGTTTCCATGGTAACAGCGACTTTTCTGATTATTATTTAGTGTATTCACCAGCAATTTGGCTTTCAAACATGATTGATGGTCATAAAATGAAGCTGAAGTGTGCCTCTACAGAAGCTGAGCATCCTCAGAGCTCGTGATGAATCTGGAGTCTTTATACATTATAGTGCTCTGTGGAGGAAATTAATGTGATTTCTATTTTTTCTTCTGGAGCCCTGGTTTTGTGTTCTGTACAGATGTGAGAGAGTAATAGAGAGAAAGAGTAATATCTAAAAAGTCAGTAGTTGGTACCAAGACTAGTGAGTGCATTTACATTGCCTTAGACATTTACACGTTTAAAAGAAAAAAAATTAAATAATATTGACTTAAAATATAAAATGACTTTAATATTGCTAATACAGGGTTTCCGCAGGGCATTTAAAAACATTAAACGTCATTAAATAGATTTTTGTGAAAATAAGGCCTTAAATAGCATTAAATGTTATTCTTATATTAAAAATGTGTAGATAGTTTTGAAGAAAACATATTATCAGTTTATTTTGAATTATAGACTTCATAATTAATGACTTTAATGTGCTGTCGCAAAATACGTACATTGACTGAAAACAAATCTAAGAGAATTATTGAATTCTGATTGATTGTTTTCTGTAAAGTGGCTGTTTTAAGAACATTTTTAAAGTAATAAATGTGTGATGTTTCCAAAAAGAACTAATCATAATGATAACAAATACTTGTGACAGTATGTTTGTGACTACTATTGACCAAAATTATCACACTATACTGTGCTATTCTGTGCCGTTCATTGCTCTTCTGTAGTTTATTTGTTCATCAGAGGTGGTTGGAGCCGACAGCATCTGTAAATGCCGTCTTTCTTTATTCTCTGGGATGCAGGAACAGCTGAAGTTCTTTGATGGGAATTTATCCAGAGGAAGCTCAAGGAATGGACTCTGAAACATTGTGAGGGACACACAATATTAGAAAAGCATGGCCAAAATGCTCTTCTCTCTGTTTCAGACGTCTCCTTCAGCAGGAAACACTGAGCAGACTAAACCGTTTGTGCACATGAACACTGTTGACTGTGTGGGATTTAAGCTCAAGCTAAAGGTCTGCAGGACTCTGTGGACGAGCGGTCAGAACGATGCTCAAAGCAAATATTCACGAGCTGCTGCGATTGGTTCATCTTTCCTCCACTGCAGTATTTTTGTCAGTTTTATTCTCTCTCTATCTCTGTTAGTAATGTCTGTTGTGATTGTGCGTTGGCTGGGATTTCACTCTTTATTTTTGGAACGTGTTTTTCCATCAGACAACATTTCGCCAGTTCTGAATCACTAACATATGATGCATGTGGGAGCTCAAGTTGTTTCCTGTCCTTGTTGGTTTGTTCTGAGGTTCACGTGTCTTTTATATACTGTTGTAGGCGGTCGGTTCTCTATATTTAGGCATTTCTCTGTGCCTTGGTTTCCTCTGTGAGTTTTCAACTGAAATCCATTGGTACTTTGGCTTCCTGAAGAGCATCTGTGCTGCTTTCCAAATATTGCTCATCAGTTTCTGACTCCATCAGTTGGGAGAGTGTGGCAGGAGTCTATCAGTTTGACTTACCAATGGCAGACTTAGGGCGGAGTCAAAGGGGTGGGAGGAGTGTTTGGGAAACCTGTGTGGAAACAGTAATAGTTTTACCTTGAAATTCAGAAGACTGTGAAGAAAATAAAATTAAGTCTCAGGTTTGCATATGCAAAATGCATTCTGGGAGATGTGTTCTTCCACTCTAATCCACAAAAGTACATTTAATAAATATGATGAAATGTATTAACTAAATACAAATATCTAAAGGTGGCATTTAAAAAAAAAAAAAAAAGTTTATATTAATTTCTTTGTAACACTTGAGTAAGGTCTCATTTGTTTACATCAGTTAATGCATTGGTTAATGTGAACTAACTATGTATTAGTAAATGTTGAAATTAACATTAAGTCCAATAAATGCTGCAGAAATATTGTTCATTGTCAGCTAATGGAACCTTATTGTAAAGTTACCAATTTCTTTGAATTTGATTGTGAAGTAGATTACAGTCCTGCATCCTTTTTGAAACCTCGATTCCAATTAAAATCTGAATCATGCACAGCTGATTCATGTGCACTGAATTGTGGTTGATCTGATGCAGTACAATGTGTTTGCTCATGAAACTAGGTATCAGTTAATGTGTTTTTCTGCTGCAGAGACCCCCCCCACATGATTGTAAAGCGCTTTGGGTGTACAGCAATACACAATAAAGCGCTATATAAATGCATCATTCATTCATTCATTCATTCATTCATGTCGGTTTTCATTCAGGAACGTGTGCTTCTAGAGAGAAGAGAGGTCAACTTCCTGTTTTACATGAGCAAATGACATCATTAAACGAGTACACACTGATGAAAGAGCACAGGTTAATTATACTGTTAAAATGAGTAATTATGGTTCAGTTTGAAAACTTCAATAATTTGATTTCAAATTGTGCAGAACTCAAACAGACTCACACGTGTGTGTAAGTGAAGGACAGTTGTTGTGGTGATGTGACCTTCCGGTCTGGTTTGGATAATCAGCACTTTAGCAGCGAGTGTGTGTGTGTGTGTGTGTGTGTGTGTCTCTCCCTGTGTGTGTGTGTGTGTGTGTGTGTGTGTGTGTCTCTCCCTGTGTGTGTGTGTGCGCGTTTCCCTCCTCAGCACTTTCAGCTGTAATGAGCCGATGTCTAATGGTGGAGACAGATCTTTGAGTTCAGATCGCTTGAGCAAGACACAAGCGTTATGTGATGAAATGAGAGAATGTGAAGTGAATGATTGTCTTGACATGATGTGGACGGTCTGTCCTTGTTAATGAATCGAATTGGAGTTTTGTTATGACAAATCTCTGTTAATCTAATCTGAGATAAATGTAGCTCTGTTTTCATTTGCTTGTGGATTTTGTGACACTTGCGGTTAGTGTTCCTGATGAGAATGTTCCCTGACGTCTACTTCATGTCAGGTTAATTAATGGACGCCACATAAAGAGGATGTTCTTTGGTTTTGAATGAATTAATTCACATGAAACTAATGGTGTGTGTAATGAATGTGAAAGGCTGAGCAGACATGCGTGTGTGATATTCCCTACATTCCCAGGAAAAAACTAAATCTCACACACTTCTTTATCTTGGAGATTTATAATTAGATGAGTGTAATCTGTTATGCTTCTGATCGGGTATGTTTTTCTTTGTGTCGTCAGATCGGTTGGCACAGGGCTCAACTCTCCAGCCAAGACCAACTCCATGGAAAAAAAACTGCACCTGAAAAGCAAAGAACTGCAAGACACTCAAGACAAATGTCACAAGGTTAGAGCACAGAGATTTCTGGGTAGAGTCTGAATGGAAACAGATAATAAACCTGGATATTTGAGAAATTTGGTACCGAACGACAAGATGTTTTTCGATACTCGGTGGTATCGAGGCAATTCGGACGGTGCCTAAAAAGTATCGCACTCGATACCCAGCCCTAGCGACTACAGCCATCTGTCAGGCCACATTAAAGAGTGTCAACCACATTTATTGTTTGCATTTTGTGATAAATTTACAGAATTTTAAAGCTCATGCTTTTTCAGTAACGAAGGACAAAGGTTATTGTGTTTATGAATAGCTAAAAGATTGATAATGGCATTTAAGAAGCAGTATTGGTTCATCAAAATGAGAATCAATTAAAATTCATAATGTCACTGATGCTGCTCATGCGCAAGTGTGTGTGGATGTGTTGGTGTTGTCCGAGCGCTGCTGTAAAATGCATTTAGACCTGGTGCTTGTGTTTGTGGCCGCTCAGATGGAGCAGGAGATCTCACGGTTTCAGCGTAAGATGACTGACCTGGAGTCAGTCCTCCAGCAGAAGGATGTGGAGCTCAAAGCCTCCGAGACCCAGAGGAGCATCCTGGAGCAGGACCTTGCCACCTACATCACAGAATGCAGCGTGAGTGACGCCCAAACGCTTATTCTAGAACAGTAACAGTCATTCATTAATCATAATACACTTCATTTATTGAGACAAGCAATCTCTGCTTTAAATGAGTAGGATACTTTGGCACAAAGGCCAAGAAATTAGAGATGCGTTGATTTAAAGTAATTTTGGCAAAATATCAAATTATAATTTTTTTTAAATTAATAAATGGAAAATAAAAACTAAAAACAAATACAATTCATTTTTAATTCCGTTTAGTTCTGATTTTATTTGTGATTATTGTCTTTATTTTAACTGTATTTTTATTATTTTAATTAATTTTTTATAAATGTATTTTTATTTTACTTATATTTATTTGTGTTTATTTCTTTATTCCCACAGTCATGTATTGCCACATTTAAATCATGCAATTTATTTATGTGCATAAATGCTTAATTCATAAAAACAAATATGCAAACAAACAAAAAAATTAAAGAATGAAAATAAAGTTACAAATAAATACAGAAAATAATTAAAAATGAGTAGTAAAAAATAATTCAAGACTAAATTTAATTAAAAATGAATTATTATTATGTGGGGAAAAAACTTTAAAATTTAAAAAACTGATACTTAACACCAGTTTCCCAGGAAGTGAAGATTTTTTTCTCTGAAACACATGGGAAGGAAATGGTGTTTATTTGCAAATATTTTATGCAATAATATATAAGTTTTATTGACAACTAATGTTGTGTTTGGGGATCGAGATCTACTCTTTTAAAAGTGCTGAAGCCAAACGACTTTCATCTCACTGTAGATGAACTCACACTGAACCACAGAGCATTACTTGTGATCATATGCATCTAAAATTAAACCAAGAGCCGTTACTACTGACTGACAATGAGAAGTTACAGATACTGTAGAGCAGGGGTTTCCATTCCACGACCCACCTAGACGAGTATAATCTATTTCAAGACCCACCAAAATATTTGAGATCAAAAAACAATTGACATTACTATAAGCTTAATCATAATTAAAAGCATAATATGGCAGAAATTTAAGTTTTTAAGAAAAATAACTGTTTTATTTTATAGTACCACTGTAAAATTTCACTACTAATATTTACGTTTTAATTTCTTAATTTACAGACGTTAATGAGTCTATGAAATATGTCCATAAAACCTCGAAACGGGCTCACTCCGGTGCGGCTATGAACTGTAATCCGCGCTGCGAGTGTTGTTCAACGCAGAAAATGCCTTCACAACCCAACACTTTTTTTTTTTTTTTTTTTTTTTTTTTTTTTTTTTTTTTTTTTTTTTTTTTAGCAAAGCATAAGAAGCAAAGCTGAATTATCTCAAACAGTTTGGAGATTAAAATAATTGTGAAATAATTGTAAAAAATAATAAACAGATGTGTCTCATTTACTTCAGCCAGAAATGTACTTTTGCACATTGAACATCTGTTCTTTTTCTTTAAATGTCAGTAAAAAAAAACCTAGATTGGTCTTATTTGAGGTCAAGAAGTAAGGCTAATTTCTATCACTTGGCTAACTGCTAGTTGTTTAGTTCGTTCCCTCTGACAGCAGGACTTTATCAGTACACACTCTCATGGACGTATCTATTGTTTTATATCTAGAACAGCAAAACTGACTCTATTTCATATCTGCTCTCTTGATGTTCTCTTGACACCCACTGATAAAAGCACTCTTGGCACGCTGTTCATTTTTTGTTCTGACCTTGCGTTCCAACCGCCGCTGCATCTCAACATAACAGACGTGTGTGTGTGTGTGTGTGTGTGTTTAGAGTCTGAAGCGCAGTCTGGAACAGGCTCGTGTTGAAGTGTCACAGGAAGATGATAAAGCTCTCCAGCTCCTCCATGACATCAGAGAACAGAGCAACAAACTCCAGGAGATCAAGGAGCAGGTGAGCAACCGCACTTCACCACACCGTTAGATCCTCGCTTTATATTTTAATAAAAAGTTTTAATCTAATTAATTACATGATGTGGCCATTAATTTATCTAATTAATCACAAAATAAATTTGACTGTGAAAATACCAAACAAAAGATTATTTAAAGCTATTTTTGTGTTAAATGAGAAAGTATCAAGTATTTTAATTGCTGTGGAAACTGTGATACATTTTATTTTTCAGGATTCACAGATGAATAGAAAGTTAAAGAACAACATTCATTTGAAATTGAAAAGTTTTGTAACATTATAAATGTATTTACTGTCACTTTTTGAATTTAATGCACTTTTTCAGGATAAAAGTATTTTATTATACATTTTTTAATCTTACCCCAAACTATTGAATGGCAGTGTATCAAAAATATGAAGCAAATTTGGAATATGAAACCGATATTTGGGTAAAAACTATAGTCTGTGAAAGAGGAGAGCTGGAGATGCTCATTGGACATTTGGTTTCCTTGGAAACAGCTGTAATAGTTTATTATCTATGGGTCATTGTGCAGGGTAATTTTAAGCGTAATACTAATATGAAGCATCAGCATGAATACTCATCATCACCTCAGACTGATCTTCAGGATCTTTCTGTGTTTTATGAGACTTCAGAGTACTTGAGCTCCAACTGCTCACTTTTCTGCTGCGTTGAAAGTGTTTTTCATTTGTTTTCTTTAGAGGCGTTTCAACACTGTAAAAAAATCAAAACTGGCCTTATGGTTTCCCAAAAGTTTAAAAAAATTAGGTTATTAAAGGAATATTTCACCCAGTACTAAAAATTTGCTGTAAATGTGCTCAGCCTCAAGTCATTCAAAATGTAGATGAGCTTGTTTCTTCATCAGATTTGGAGAAATTTAGCTCAGCAATGGATGCTCTGCAGTGAATGGGTGCCGTCAGAATGAGAGTCCAAACAGATGATAAAAACATCACAATAATCCACACCACTCCAGTCCATCAGTTAACATCTGGAGAAGACAAAACCTGAGACACATCCAGCATTAAGATGTTTTTAACTAAATTACAAGTCCATAACGCTTCCTCCAGTGAAAGAAAGTGCATCTTCTGTTGTCTCTCACATCAAAATCCAGCCACATATTTGTTTAGAGCTGTTTTGTCTTGTAAACTCTGCTTGATCTGCAGATTTCTCTCCTGATTCAGACCAGAACACTTTTTCATTGGAGGAAGCGTTAATATTATTCCTTGTGGACTTATATTTTAGTTAAAAATGTCTTAATGCTGGATTAAAATGATAAAACTCATACAAGACGATGACCAAGTTAATACAGCTCGACTCGGAAACTGAGATATTCTTACGGAAACTTAAACATGGCTTTATATCTTGCAAATAACATCAGAATACAATGCATAAAGCAATAAAAGTCAAAAATGAAACCTAACCTTCCATACTCTAGTAGTTTTTCATCTTCACACGTCTTTTACAGCGCCGTTGCCGAGTAGGTGTCTGGTTGTTTTTTACCGCGGCCATTTAGTATTTAGATTTACAGAGGGCGAATATTTTTCAGAATGCACTGTACACAGCATATACGGTGAGAAACAGTAATAATACTGAAAACAAAAATATTTAAAGTGATGCTGTTTGCTAACTTTGACTAGTGCTCTCTGAGCATCCAATCAGAGGACGAGAAAATGCTGACGTTATCGGAAGCCTGCTAGATGACCCGGGGGCTGCCAGCTCGAAATCTGATTGGTTAAAGCAATGATTTCATTGCCGCTGATGTTAAGCTACAGATGCCTGCACTGCTGATTCTGAAGGCCTTAGGCAGATTTATTTGACGCTGGCAACACAATTGCTGAAATATGATTGGATAATAGCTCTAATATAAATATACGCTACTGGAAGCAGTGCAACCAAGAGAAAAGCTATGAAATGAAGAGAATAGACTATAGTAAATAATTTAATACACATTAAAGGAAAAATATATTAAAACCAAGTCAGTGATTCTGATGTGTTTAGGCCAGCAGAGAAGGCTTTGCTGGCCCTGACGGCCCACCACTGGTGTAACAACTAGCAAGCAATAGTTTGTTAAAATAGGTTTTATTGGGAGTTAAATTAGTCTGATCATTTATTGATGAACACAGCCCGGAAGCACAGACGTCAGGCAAACATGATGCTGTTTAAGTTTAGTTGGTTCTGTGTATGAACATGAGCTCAAGGCATTATGGGGAATAATATTTCACTCACTGAACTAGAAACAAGAATTAGTGCATAATCCTGTGCTGGCAAACCTGTGTCGAGCTCGTTTTTAAAGCCAGAGTACGTTGGGATCCGAGAACGGCTTTGTCACAAACCAGCAGGATTTACAGAGAAGAACAGCAGCAAACTGAGCCATCAGATGAAGAGAGATCTTTGTTTTGTGTGCAGTTTTTAGAAATGTTTCCAGCCTGACTGTTTTCCTGTTTTCCATAGCTATCTATACATCTGGCCAAAGATTTTATGAAAGGAGCTTACCAAGGCTGCATTTATTTGATCAAAAATACATTAACAACTGTGAAATATCATTACAATTTAAAACGGCTGTTTTCTATGTGAATCTACTGTATATTAAACTAATTTATTCCTGTGATGCGCAGCTGTATTTTCAGCATCATTACTCCAGTCTTCAGTGTCACATGATCTTCAGAAATCATAATATACTGATTTACTGATCAACAAACATTTCTGATTATTATCAATGTTGAACACCGTTGTGCTGCACAATATTTTTGTGGAAACCGTGATACATTTTATTTTTCTGCATTATTTGAGGAATAGAAAGTTCAAAAGAACAGCATTTATTTGAAATATAAATATTATGTAACATTATAAATGTCTTTTACTGTCACTTTTGATCAATTTAATTCATCCTTAATTAAAGAATTTATTTAAAAAAAAAACTTACTGACCATAAACTTTTGAACAGTATTGTAGCTACCAACATTTTTATGTAACATTTAATATGTTTTGTTTGCTATAATGTAGACATGTTGTTTTTGAAGATACCTGTAGAGAACTAGATTTCTTGCACATATGAAGAACATTGACTGGTGTTTGCTTGATAATAACTGCAGATTACTAAAAGGCCTGTGTTGTATGTGACTGTTTATTAGCATGCTAGACGTTTTGTTCTCGTTACGTTGCAGTAATTAAGTAAGAGTCTTACTGATTGACACGTCAGCAGATCTGATCCACAACACAGCCTTCACTGTCAGTCTCCTCCAATCAATATCAGCCTGATTCAATCACACACACACACAAAATAAGGGCAACATCTTTAAATGGCATAAGATATTTTACTGAGATGTCTCGTTTTGATAGAAGTGACTGAACTGATCATAAATATGATACCATTTTAGAAAATATGCAAAAATAAATTTTGACTGATTGAATATTACTTGTTCCACAGCTCGTCATATTTTAGCCATGTTTATATAATGTATAATATTCACAAAAGTATGAATAATAGCTGATTCTAAGACATTTAAATAAATGCATTTTGAAATATAATTATTTAAACAAAACCAAATCGAGGAATAGCTTATAATAAATAATAATAAATAAAAACTAGTGTTGTCAAACGATTAATCACATCCAAAATAAAGTTTTATTTACATAATGTGTACTGTGTAAATATATTTATATTAGTGCTGTCAAACAATTAATCGCGTTTAATCGCATTCAAAATAAGTTTTTGTTTACATAATACATGTGTGTGTGTACTGTGTATATTTATTATGTATATATAAATACACACACATACAGTAGATATTTCGAAAATATTTACATGTATATATTTATATAATGTATATTATATATAAATGTATTTAAAATATAAACCACTTATTTCTTAAATATATACATGCATGTGTGTATTTATGTATACACAATAAATATACTGTGTATATTTATTTATTTATTACTGTGTATAACAATTTATATATAATATAAATTAATTTATATATGAATATAAATATATGTGTGGAAATACATGTAAATATTTTCAGAATATACTGTGTGTGTGTGTATTTATATATGCATAATAAATATACACCGAACGCCCATATATTATGTAAACAAAAACATTTATTTTGGAATGCGATTAATCTTTTGATCGCACTATAATAAACTATGCTGTGACTTTGAATGCAGAAATCTGACCTGTTTCTTAACCGCTTCATTTATGTAGGACTGAAAAATATGCATCGCATTAAGTTTATTAGTTTGTTTATGATAAAACTATGTAATACAAATGCAATTCAGATACATAAATCTTAAATTTAGGCTTAAATATTGACCTGCAGTTTCATTGTTTAATGCATTATCCAGGCTCTAGTGCTGTTAGTGTGTGATATTTCATGAACACATAATCATTCATTGGAGTCTGTCGTTTAATAGTGATATTTTCCATTACGGTTCAATTACAGCAGCTTTAAATGACTTGATGATGGACCTTCAGAGCGTGATTGTGAGTCACAGTCCCTTTGAACAAACATCTATATCCAGCAATCCTGTAATTTGGCAACTAAAACATCATTTGTCTCCTTAAATGTTTCCTCGTTGGATCCAAACTAAGATGCTGTCTTTGGTTGAATTGAAATGAGGTGAAGAGCTTGTGAAAGTGCACTTCTCTCAGACCTCTAAACTCAGCTCAATTAACCTCGCGAGACCCGCCGGCTTCAGGGAGAATCTCAGCCTGTAATCATTCACATTATATTTCAGTCACTCTCTGAACATCTGGTTCAGCCGCTCGTTTAATTCTTTAATGCATCTTACTTGCTCAAACTCTCATTAACCCGTCTGGCTGTCAGCGGGTCGTTTCACAGGAACAGCAGAGCTTTATCAGAGTCTTATGCTGCTCAGAATCTGGGTTATTATTCTTACCTACAGTCATGGCCAAAAATATTGGCACCCTTGGTAAATATGATCAAAAGCGGCTGTAAAAATTAATCTGCATTGTTAATCCTTTTAATCTTTTGTTTTAAAAAATCACAAAAATCTAACCTTTCATTGGATAATAAGAATTTAAAATGGGGGGGAAATATCAATATGAAGAGAATTTTTTTTCTCTAATACACATTGGCCTCAATTAACGGCAACCTTTTATTCAATACTTTTTGAAACCTCCATTTGCCAATTTAACAGCTCTAAATTTTCTCCTATAATACCTGATGAGGTTAGAGAACACCTGACGAGAGATCAGAGACCATTCCTTAATCCAGAATCACTCCAGATCCTTCAGATTCACAGCTCCATGACGGTGCTTCTTCTCTTCAGTTCACCTCACTCATTTTCTACAGGGTTCAGGTCAGAGGACTGGAATGGCCAGCAGAAGCTTGGTTTTGTGCTCAGTGACCCATTTTTGTGTTGTTTTTGAGGTTTGTGTTTGGATTATTGTCTGGTAGGAAGATCCAAACATGGCCCATTATAAGATTTCTAACACAGTCAGTCACTTATTGATTTTTTTATCTGTTGGTATTTGATAGAATCCATAATGCCATGTGTCTAAACAAGATGTCCAGGACCTCCAGCAAAAATATAGGCCCACAACATCAAAAATACAGCAGTATATTTCATTGAACACATGGGGTACTTTTTATCCCTGCGTTCACCAAACCCATCTTGAGTGCATTTTTTAGTTTCATCTGACCATAGAAGCCAGTTCCATTTGAAATTCCAGTTTTGTCTATAACTGTTTCCTAACATTTTCTGTTGATTGGAAATTCTTAATTATTGCCCTGATGGTGGAAATGGGAATTTTCACTGCTCTAGCTCTTTTCTTAAAGCCACTTCACTAATTTGTGAAGCTCAATTGTCTTTTGCTGCACATCAGAAATATATTCTTTGGTTTTTCTCATTGTGATGGATTTAGAATGTAGAGCTGTTAAACTGGCAAATGGAGGTTTCAAAAAGTATTGAATAAAAAGTTTCCATTAATTGTGGCCAATGTGTATTAGAGAAAAACATTTATTTCATATTGATATTTCCCCCCATTTTAAATTCTTATTATCCAATGAAAGGTTAGATTTTTGTGAATTTTTTTAAAATAAAAGATCAAAAGGATTAACAATGCAGATTAATTTTCAGAATCAGAGTCAGAAAGAGCTTTATTGCCAAGTGTGTTTACACACACAAGGAGTTTGTCTTGGTTTTAGGAGCTTCCAGTACAGAAGTACAAACATAGTGCAGACAACATATAATTAAGGTAATGAAAACACTAATAATGAAGAGAATAGACAATAAATTATAAATAACAACAGTAATAAAAATACAAATATACAGAAAAGAAAAAATGCCCATAGACAGACCTGTGAATGTGCATGTGTCCTATGTACGGATGAGGGTTTGATGAGTTATTTACAGATGTACAGTACTGGGGTGTATTGTGTGTTGTTCAGGTGGGATATGGCCTGGGGGAAAAAATTGTTCTTGTGTCTGGCTGTTCTGGTGCTCAGTGATCTGTAGCGCCGGCCAGAGGGCAACAGTTCAAAGAGAGAGTGAGCTGGGTGTGAGGGGTCCAGAGTGACTTTCTTAGACTTTTCCTCACTCTGGAGATATAAAGATCTTGGAGGTTGGGTAGAGGGGCACCGATAATCCTCTCAGCAGTCCTGACTGTCCGTTGTAGTCTTCTGATGGCTGTTTTGGTAGCTGAGCCAAACCAAACAGTTATTGATGAACACAGGACCGATTCAATGATGGCAGAGTAGAACTGTTTCAGCAGCTCCTGTGGCAGGTTGAACTTCCTTAGCTGGCGAAGGAAATACAGCCTCTGCTGGGCCTTTTTCACAATAGAGTCAATATGAATGTCCCACTTCAGGTCCTGAGAGATGGTGGTGCCCAGGAACATGAATGACTCCATTGCAGCCACAGTGCTGTCCATGATGGTGAGTGGGGGGAGTGCACGGGGGTTCCTCCTGAAGTCTACTATCATCTCCACTGTTTTGAGTGTGTTGAGCTCCAAGTTGTTGTGACTGCACCAGACAGCCAGCTGCTCAACCTCCTGTCTGTAAGCAGACTCGTTTCCGTCCTGAATGAGGCCGATGACTGTAGTGTCGTCCGCAAACTTCAGGAGCTTGACAGAGGGGTCTTTAGATGTGCAGTCATTTGTGTAGAGGGAGAAGAGCAGTGGGGAGAGAACACATCTCTGAGGGGCGCCAGTGCTGATGGTGAGAGTCGTGGATGTGAGTTTGCCCAGCCTCACTAGCTGCTGCCTGTCTGTCAGGAAGCTGGTGATCTACTGACAGATGGAGGTGGGCACAGAGAGCTGTGTGAGTTTGTCTGAGAGAAGGTCAGGCATGATGGTATTAAAGGCCGAGCTGAAGTCCACAAATAAGATCCTTGCATAAGTCCCAGGTTTGTCAAGGTGTTGCAGGATGTAATGCAGTCCATATTGACAGCGCCATCCACAGACCTGTTTGCTCTGTAGGCAAACTGAAGAGGATCCAGCAAGGGTCCAGTGATGTCCTTCAGGTAGGCCAGGACCAGTCTCTCAAATGACTTCATGACCACAGACGTGAGAGCAACAGGTCTGTAGTCGTTAAGGCCAGTGATTTTGGGCTTTTTGGGGACGGGAATGATGGTAGAGCGTTTGAAGCAGCAGGGAACTTCGCCGAGCTCCAGAGATCTGTTGAAGATCTGTGTAAAGATGGGGGCCACTTTTAGACAGGCAGGTGAAATACCGTCTGGTCCTGAAGCTTTCCTAGATAACCAGGGTTATTATTGATACCTTTAACGTTACCTTAAAAAATTTTGTTAATTCAAATGACGCTAAAATAAAATATAAATATTAGATGACAAAATTTTTAAATGTTGGCAAGTAACTGAGACAAATGTAAAATAATAAAAGTACTAAAAATTAAAATGAACTGAAAATATATTTAAAAAAAAAACAAAAGCTATTCAATGATTTTAATAAAAATAATATATAAATAATTAGAAAATAACTAGGGTTATTGTTACCTAAAACAATAAAAAAAAAAAAAAATTTATTGAAATGAAACAGTTGAAGTTAAATTGAAGTAAATATAAATGTTAGATGAAAAACTTAGAAAATGTAAAAAGAAAATTTGATGATGATGATGATAATAAAATAAATAAGAAATAAGAAAAAATAGAAATGTTGGCAAGTAACTGAAAAAAGTTTAAAACAATAAAATGGAATAATAAATTATAATATAAATCAATTAAATAAAAAGAAAAGAAAAAGAAATAAAAACTATTTAATGATGTTAATAAAAACTTTAATAGTATATGAATAATATTAAAATAACACCGCTCATAACCATGTAAAATGTTACTGATACACTGTATCAGGAGCTGTACTGGTTATCATATTTGTGTGCTGTGATATTTATGTTTCTTGGACAGTGCTATGGTTCTAATTGTAGTAATTTAGTGTAATTCATCAGAGTTTTCTGATGTTCAGGAGTATCACGCTCAGCTGGAGGAGATGCAGGTGACCATCAGGCAGCTGGAGGAGGATCTGTCTGCCGCCCGCCGCCGCAGCGACCTGTACGAGACCGAGCTGCGAGAGTCACGGCAGACCAGCGAAGAGCTCAAGAGGAAAGCAGCCGAGTACCAGCAGAGGATCCAGAAGGTGTGTGTGTGGGTTCAGTCAGTGACCATTATAATGACAATATCTAGAACAATCACAACCACAATATCTCTACACAACCAGTCAGATGCTTGGACACATTTGCTCGGTCTTTATTTTGACTAGTTTCCACATGTTAGAAGTGTTTGAGTTTTTGTGTTTCTTTTCTGTCTCTATTTTCTGAGCTCTGCTCGCTCTGGACACTCATCCTGGGATGCTTTATAAATGTGCATTATAAATATCTTTTTGTAAAGAAATGTGTACATATGCAGAATATATATATTTTTCTACAAAACTAATTTTAAGCATTTCAACAGAAGCAGTTAAATGAAGATGATTTTATAATCATGAGCGACATAAATTCAGCCATTGTTCAAATTTTTTTTTTTAATATTGATATTAAATATTTTATTTATATATATATATATATATATATATATATAATTAGTATTAATTTGCATTATTTAATCTCTCTCTCTAAGTAATAATAACTTTGATTATTTTTATATTTTGTATATAGATTAAATTGCATAATTTTTATTCTCTTTCTATGTTATATAATATATTTTACATATATTATAAAATATATATAATAATTTAGATTAATTATACAGTAGATTAAATATTTTTGTATTACAATTTAATATATATGAAAAATATAAAAATTATAAATATATATTTTATGTAAATAAAAATACTTTTATTACTTTTTGTTTTATTAATATACATATATTATATTTTGTGTACAAATTAAAATACATTTATTTTCCATTTGTATATTTTTATGTACTAGATTAAATTGCTATAAATATGTGTACAGTACATAGCCAATATATACAGTACAAGTGGTTTGTGTGTGAGGGATTGTTCTTTATGATCCTGTCGTGTGATTGTGATATTTGGATTGTGTTTGTGTGTTGTGTTCAGGCGAAGGAGCAGGGGAAAGCAGAGGTGGAGGAACTGCTCTCTAAACTCGAGAAGGTAGGTACAAATCAGTCAAACACACAATGACTGAAATTCATCTGAAATCTGTTTGTGTCCCTCCAAATAAATAATTGAGCAGACCGGTGGATCATATGCTAGACTCAGACTTCTCTGGTTTGGACGGGATGTCCCTGTGGGCTCCTTGATCTCTGACTGAGAGCTCAAATAGATCCCACGAGAGCCCTCACAGTCAGATCATACAGGTGCCCAATTATTATTGTTAATAAACCAGCACAGCTCCCAGAGTCTTGCAAAACCATGAAATATCAGGGACGTCTGTGATTTCTAGGCCTGCCGAAACACTGAATGTAATCTAAAAAAGTAATGGAAATTTCTGTGGTGAGTTTAAATCCTTTTTTGATTTGCTCAGTCACATCGTGTTTGTGTGTGTGTGTGTGTGTGTGTGTGTGTTGATGTGTGTGTTAATCATCCTCAATGATACTCACTGCGCTCTTCATGCTGTGAAATCTCTCTCCGGTCAAGTAGTTTCATTTTGAGAGGACACTTCTTCATGAATAAATGTTTTTATAAAATATGATGATAAGCTCATCTATTAAAACTACACACTCAAACACCATGTTTTACAGAAAATTTGCATTTGCTATTCAAATTTTTCACATATTTGTAGAAAAACCCTTTTAAAAATGTACTTGATGTTGTTATGAGAGCTATATAGACTGTAGATACAGGGTAGATCACAAATAACAGGATGATTGACCAAATAATTATATAATAATAACATTTTTATAACAAGTTTATCTTGATTATCTTGAAGTAACAAAAGCTGAAATTTATATAAAATATATAGACATATCTAAAATGGAAAATATAAACAAAAACTGATTCAAAATATGAATTAAAACTATAATAGTATTCGAGTGATGCATTATGGTATGGAATGCATAAGCCTTGATATTGTTTTCAATATTTTAATTTTTCCATATCAGCCTGGTCTGACTGATGCAGTTCCTAAATAAACCAATAACTGTTGGTCAATATCGATATAGCCAGTCATAAATCTGGCCTCACTAGTTTTAGTTAAACTACACTGTGATCATCTCTGCACTTTCCTCGCCGCCCAGGTGCTAAACGTCACTTTGAAACATTGCCTTGTCATTGACTTCACCTGCGTGGACATTTTAACTTCCTGTAATTACACACACATCTGCTGTGATGGTCACAGTGTGTGACTTTATGAGCTTCTGTGTTCCAGACCAACGCCGAGCAGCAGCTGAAGATCCAGGAGCTGCAGGATAAACTCTCAAAGGTGCTGTATGTTAACATGCTACAGACCGCAGACATAATGCAGTACAGTATATTACTTTAGTGTTTAATTGCACTGTTTAATCCACCATGTTGTAGCAGTAAGCCACTAGAGTCAGTGTGATTTCCCATGGAACAAAGACTAACGACACCCCTTAACCTCAGTAATCTTATTGCATCTGCACATTTGAATCTTTTGCTTGTACCTTTGGAAAGACATCTTCAGAGGATCTAAAGGTCACAGACTGACCTCTTGAGTGTTACATGAATAATGTGTATAATGCAGTTCTTCTAATGAGCTCTGCATGTGTTTGACCTTTGACCCTGCAGGCGGTGAAGGCGAGCACAGAAGCCACGGAGCTGCTGCAGAACATCCGTCAGGCCAAAGAGCGTCTGGAGCGAGAGCTGGAGCGTCTGCACAACAAATCTGACCCCAGCGACACGCTGCGCAGACGCCTGCGAGAGACTGAGGTGCGACGGGGCACTGACACACACACACACACACACACACACACACACAGAGATAATGTGCATTATGCACTGCTGGTGGATTGTGGGACTGATAGAAGAGAGCGTTAATGCTTCTGTTAAACAGCTGACGCTCAGTTATCAGCTGATACTGTATCTCAAAATGGACAAATATCAGATAATTAACTGGCCTGACTGAAATAATTATCACTGGATCGTTGTTCACACCATTATTTAAAAAAGGATAACAAATAAGTTGCTTGAAGAAAATGAAAAAAACGTTTTTGCGACCAAGAAGATTTTTATATGAACTCTTTTTGCATGACCGTTTTTAATTACTGTAATGTGCCTAGATATTTGTCTTTTTTAATAATTGCCATAATTATGATTCTTATTAGATCTCATTACTTATAGTAATAATATTTTTATTGCATTGTATAATAAAATACTGTGTTTATTTAAATAAGTGTACTACTGTTTAAAAGTTTATTTTGAAAGAAGTCTCTTCTACCCACTAATTTATTTGATCAAAAAACAGTAAAAATTGTGAAATGTTATTATAATTTAAAACCGCTGTTGTCTATGTGAATATGTGTTAAACTGTAATTTATTCCTGTGATCAAAGCTGTATTTTCAGCATCATTACTCCAGTCTTCAGTGTCACATGATCTTCAGAAATCATAATAATATACTGATTTACTGATCAACAAACATTTCTGATTATTATCAATGTTGAACACAGTTGTGCTGCACAATATTTTTGTGGAAACTGTGATGCATTTTATTTTTCAGGATTCACAGATGAATAGAAAATTCAAAAGAACAGCATTTATTTGAAATATAAATATATTAAAAATGTCTTTACTGATCAATTTAATGTGTCCTTGACTAAAAATATTAATTTCTTCATAAATCTTACTGAATCCAAACTTTTAAACAGTAGTGTATTTAGTACAGCAAATGTGTCTTTTACTCTAATCCGTATTTGTGTTAGTGTTAAATGTGCTGAATTATGATGAAAATAATGTCACAAGCAAACTTTTATTTTTATTTTTTATTATTATATGCAAATATAATTTCTTCCTCTTGTTTTTGATGTGTAATATGAACTTGATAAGATTGTTGGCAGGTTTGGTGTGATTCCTGAAGCTCAGGTTACTTCAGGAGGAATGAATCTGTAATAGTTGTTAAATCACTCTTGTGTTCAGGAGGGCAGAAAGACTTTGGAAAACCAAGTGAAGCGTCTGGAGATGGTGGAGCGTCGAGAGAATAAACTGAAGGATGACATCCAGACCAAATCCCAACAGATCCAACAGATGGCTGAGAAGATACTGGTGAGAGAGAGAAGGATTAGACTAGCAAAGATTAAACCACTAACACGCCTCCTTAACCAGCTGACCTGTAACCCACACACACACACACAGAGGTCTCTTCACGTCTGTCTTTGCACTGTCATCCTTGTGCGTCTGTCTTCTCGGATTCCTACAGATTAGCATATGACAGAACAACCACACACACACACTAACAGGATGTCCCATCTGCTGCCACACACACACACCTCTGCACCTCTCAGTGAGGAACACACACACCTTCATGCCGTCCCGTCAAGCAGCGCTCAGATTCTCAAAGCAAGTTCACTTCTTCATTTCACCTGGTGATGGGATTTTACTGCTGGAAACGGTTTCGATCTACCTGTTACCTGACTGCGGACTCTCTCTCTCTGTGTGTGTGTGTGTGTGTGTGTGTGTGTGTGTGTGTGTGTGTGAGTTTAGGAGCTTGAGGAAAACTTGCGGGACACTCAGGCTACAGCGCATAGGATGGAAGCCCACCTGGTCCAGAAGGAGCGACTCTATGAGGACAAAATCAAGGTAGAGTTGAACACAGACCACAGACACTCGTAAAAATGTGCGGAAATCACTAGTTTATGAAAGACACACACGACTAATGCATCGCTACTTTTGTTCTGTTGCTTGACGTTTTGGGGTCAGTGACGATTGATTGATTGTGCCATTTTGGGTGAATGAGAGTTATTACATTTATTTAAGTAGATTATTCTCAGTAAATGTGTATTGACTATTTCATGCTGCAAACATTATTTCTCTCTTTATAATGAACAAACCGTCTTTAAATCAAAATGATTCTCACTTTTTACTAGAAAATAGAATTTTCAAAGCATGAGGTGTTTGTGCACAGATGTGTGTGACAAGTATTTAACAAAGAATCAGTGTCCAAATACTGATGCAATTATGAAGTCGAGAGTTTGTCCAGGTAAAATATCTGTCTTCTGAACACGCACGCGAATGAGACGTGACAGGAACACATCTGTAACAGAAACATCCTTTAATTTTCATTTTAGGTGTCAGTATCACCCTATTAAAACACAAACCTATGCCAAAATATATTTAAAATACATTTATTTCATACTAAGTATACTTTGAATATACTTTGAATATATAAACACTTTATTTTGGAGTATTTCTTTATTGCACAATGCACATTTCTTAATATTATGCCTAAAATGTGTTTGATTATCACTATTAATAAGGATTTATGATCTCTTTATTAATCTTTAAATGCAAGATATTTAAAGTGTACCTGAAGTATCCTTGTAATAGATCTGTTTTTAGCTGAATCAAATGTACTTCAGTTCATCTTTAGTTGGACTTCAGCACTATTTCTGCACAATAAAGTGCATTAAGTACAAAATTAGTTGTTCCAGTTTAGCAGATTTTAAGTATGCCAGTTTAGTATACCAAAAGTACAGTTGAGTTAATTTGCAAAAAAAAGATAACTAACTGGGTTATTTTGATTAAGTAAAAAAAAAAAATACAGCTAACTAACACAAAACATCATAAAAAAACACTATTTTCAAAAAAGAGTTATGTTTTTGCAAATAAACTCTTCAATTGCAGGATTCAATTTTAGTAAGTACATAAATATATAAAAGTATTTGTAGTATATTAGTATTTTAGATGTTAGTATTTTTATTAGTTTTTTTTTCACTAGGTCAGTCAGTTTTTCAAAAACAATCAATTTCTTCTCATTTTAATCAATAGAAAAGTTAATGGACTGCTAGTTAGATTGTTGTGTTAGCAACTTTTCCAAAAACTAACAAATGTAATTTCCATCACACACAATATCAAAACTCCACAGCATCACATCATATTCATATCTGAATATACCTGCTGATCTGTTACATGATGATTATCGTCTGTAGATGCATGTAAGACTCCTGACGTGTGTGTGTGTGTGTGTTTGTGTGTGTGTGTGCTGTAGGTTCTGGAGGCTCAGATGAAGGCAGATCTGGCTGATAAAGAGAGTCTGGAGCAGAAACGAGCTCAGCACGAGGAAGAGGCGCGTGAGAAATGCAAACTCATCAGTGAACAGAAAGCTGTGAGTGTCTCGTCTTCATCTCACATCAAAACTCTGACTCCTGACAGACTGTTTGCACAGAAGTGTGTGTGTGTGTTTGCTGGAGACACACTGACTAGTTCATCCAGCAGAATTTTTGAGCTACTAGAATCCATTCCAAGACCAAAACTGAAAACTATTTGATTTTGTGGTGAAATTAGACCTGAGAAAGTTCACTCTGATAATTTTCTAGCCTTTTAGTCCTTGATCCAGTTAACCGGTTAGACTTTATCTTACTAGATTACCGCCCTGATTGCAGACTCACATGCTCAGTGTATGAAACCGCAGGGTGGTTTTATATGATGCATTCTCAACATTTACATACTTAAGTAACACTGGTGTAGCTCAGGCTAGCAAATTAAAAACTCTGCGTAATGAAGAGTTTATTACTGGCATCCATGAAGTTATTCTGACTTAATTTGAGCTTTTATTAAAACTCAGCTCCTGGCTCTTATGATGTCCTGTTATTAAAAGTCAAGTGAAGTGTAATTTGCAACACTAGCAGCGACAAATCATGTGTTTCTCAAACTCTCCTGATGCTTCTTCTGCCCACGCTGGTGGACTAACATTTGCTGTATGTGTAAATCTGCATCCCGATGCTGGATTTGACGGGTTTGTCTCTACAGACCATCAAGGCCATGGACAACAAGATGAAGAGTCTGGAGCAGCGGATCGCTGAACTCTCCGAGGCCAATAAACTGGCAGCCAACAGCAGCATTTACACCCAGAAAAACATGTAAGAGTCTAAAACATGATGCCAGAAACCGGTCCAGTTCAGAGCAGCTCGAGTTTCCAGACCTGCATCTCCTGCAGAAGTATTCACTCCACCAGCAAAATGGTTTCTCCGATGAAGCTTGTTAAAAAGCCTGGTGGGCAAGTAGAAAAGCATGTGACTGATTAAATGAATTGAGTTCAGATTCATTTGACCGACTTGAATCAACTCAGTGACATTTAGGCCCGGTTTCACAAACAGGGTTTAGACTAAGCCAGGATTAGGCCATAGTTCAATTAGGACATTTAAGTCATTTTTATAAACGTGCCTTAGAAAAAGACATTACTGGTGTCCATCTTGAGACAAAACAAAGGCATTGGCATATTTTAAGATCAATCAGTGCAAGTTTATTTCAGTTGAAACAGCTCAGATTTACATTTTAGTCTGGAACTAGGCTTAAGCCTTGTCTGGGAAACCGGGGGTTAATGAATTGAATTAGGGGTGTGAGACTAGTCTCTATGGGGAGTTTTTGTCTCATTTATTATATATAATATAGTTAAACATCACATAAGCAAGAGTGTTCTTCCCAAATATCAGCATGATTGCAAATGTAATATTGATTTTTCTAATATCGCGAGTTGTTTTTGCTCTATTTCACCAACGAAAATAGTTCTAAACAAAGCTTCGATACGGAAAGAATCAGAATTTTTTTGAACAAATCAATGATTCAGCGATGTGTTCATATCAACAATCAGTTTCACTACAGAATGAATCAGCCGTTTGAACAAATTGAATTTGTTTGGAGCGTTAGAAACCGTGGCGACAGGTCCCCCAATATTCAGATGAATGGTTTATCAACAGGTTTTTAAGTGATTAGTTTGCTCAGATTTGATCTTTGGCCCTCCTCAGTCTAGTATCTTTGGTTTTTAACACTGTTTAATACACTATAACATCACTGACAGTTCCTGTAGCTCCTATAACTGGTGGATCACGACACTAGCAGCAGCAGGTCATGGATATAATGCACGGTGTGTCGGTATCGTAAGTCACTTTGGATAGATACGTTTGTCAGATGAATGCATGTAAATGATTAGAGGCCCAGGGCGCAGTTGCTTTGACCTTTATTGAAGTCTCCTCCGAGCACTAGACGACTGAAGCTTCAGTGTGTTCATCTCAGAGCAGAAATGTGCACTGAAGCCCAGATAAAGCAGTCTTGCTGTGAGACTATATAATGCTAGGAGATTCAAACTGCAAATTTCCCACAAAGCTGGTTGATGTATAGTGCATTAGTGCCATTCGTTCCGGAAGTTTTTTCCTCATTCAGATTTCCCATTGGGATTTTTTTAAAGGGTTATAATTAGGGTTGAGAATCTTTGGGTAAACAGCGAATCGATTCATGATTCAAAGGGTTTCCAGTTGAATCAAGAACAATTTTTGCAAATTCAGAACGATTCAATTCGATGCGATTCGATTAATGTTTCGATTCTGCATTCTTTAAATACAATCACAGGATTATTAATATGCTTCTCCTAAATTAGTCAGAGGTCAAATTACACAGCAGCCTTTATGGGAGTCAAAGAGTGATGCTATGGCATTACTTATGGCATATGTAGAAGTTTACCCTAGTAAAAAAGTAATATGTTTTACATACAATCTAAGTATAGTTCAAACCTATTAATACATTTACTGACACATCGCTCGAGACTTACTGATATAAAAATTATAATTAAACTTTATTTGGAGGAGTACTTGTGCACAATGCACATTTCTTAATATTAAGCTTAAAATGTGTTTTAATGTCACTATTAATGAGGATTGTATGATCTTTGAATAATATCAGTCTTTAAATGCAAGATATTGTGATAGTGTACCTGAAGTATACTTGCAATAGTTCCACTTTAGCACAGTCAAATGTACTTCACTATATATTTAGTTGGACTTTAACACAACTTTCTCACAATTAAAGTGCATTAAGTACAAAATTAGTCTTTCCAGTTTAGCAGACTTTAAGTATACTAAAAGTACAATTGCAGGGTATTTTTATTAAGCACTTAAATATCTAAATGTGTTTGTAAAATACGTACTGTAGCATGAAATACATTTATTTCAAATACATTTTAGTATTTATTTTTCACTAGGAAAAGCCAAGATTTAAAAAAAAGGACACCTTTGCATGATGTGAGCCGCTTTATCTTATTTTCATAGAGTAAAATGCTACAGCATTTAACTTTTCCTCTCTATCTGATGATTCTGAAAGAAAACGCACCCGATGTCTATTTGCTATAATGACTAACGCAGCTTTCATGCATGTGATGGACAGATAAACCTCATGCTCTTATTTCAAGATTGTTGTTAATGCTGTGGTTATTTGAACAGTTTCCTTCATGCATTCGATTAAACGACATTAAGTTAAAAGTCATTTATCATTCAGTGGAACAGTGCGTATGCTTTTAGACACTCACATTGTTTTAGCTCCGTCCAAATGCGCAGCTTCAACTGCTCCGGTAATGTCAATGAAATGAGTCATGGAGCGCATGAAGAGAGATGTGAGGCATGAATAACACTGCTGTTCAAGGTCTCCATTAATTCATGCTTGTAGTAATTTAATGTGTATATATCTTAAAGCATTGAATTGCTATAGAAATCGCAAGTCATTCGATTCTTAGCGATTTAAATCAATTACTGGCAGAAATCCATGTTTCAAGATCGATGCATATGCATCGTCAGGGTTTGTAACCGATGCATCGAGAAAACGAGAGAATCGTTACACCCCTAGTTATAATCCATGAACCAAGCCAACCAGCTACGAGGAGAATCACAGCATTACAAACTTGATTTCAAACAAAAATAGGCTATGGCAAGCACTGCATAATCAAACTAAATGCACATGAAACTGCTGATTTAAATGTTAATTAAAAATTTAGAAGCACTTTGTTTATTGCAAAACATGCTATAACCATTTAGTTTAGTTCTTCATGGGAGTGGGCAGCGGAGCTAAAGAGTTGTTTCTCCACGAATCAGAGAATCAAAACCAAACAGAATCATAGGTAATGCGTTTTTTTGTTTGTTTTTTTTCGCATAGAATTTCGCTTATTTAAAAAATAAGTTGAAAATAATGTTAGCTGATGGCTTCAACAAAAGCATATAACGTCGATTAACAAACCTCATAGCTCATACTAGGCCTGCTTTTTAAAAGTTTATAAGTTTTCATTAAAAATGAGCTCCTCTATGGAGCAAATGAATGGGATTTTTACTTCCAGAACTGACTGTTATGCTAAATTACAGTTCAGTTTCAGAGTGTAGTTTTAGGTCATATTACAGTAAATAGGGGTTGATCCTGGAGATATTTAAATACTACTTACTGTAAATCTGTAAACGACAATCTGGGGAAGCATTTAGCTTGTAATAAATGTTCAATCAGAACATCTCTTCTGCATTGTTCAACTTCTAAATCAAGTGTTTTAGATTTAATAGGGGACTGAGGAATAGAAATGATTGCAATTTAGCCAAACTAAAATTATTTGAGAAACGGCACCCCGGAGATGCAGCAGTCATTCACAGGATGCTTCTGAAATGAGTTTATTGAAGGAGAAATCTAATTCACTCCTTTTACTGGAAAACAAGCTATCAAACACTGGAAAATCAGAGAAATAATGAGTCACGAGATTCAAGCTCAGTGTTTTTCTCAGGAAAGCTCAGGAGGAGATGATCTCAGAGCTGCGGCAGCAGAAGTTTTACCTGGAGTCGCAGGCGGGGAAGCTGGAAGCTCAGAATGCCAAACTGGAGGAACATCTGGAGAAGATGAGCCAGCAGGAGCAGAGCCGGAAGAGCCGCATCCTGGAGCTGGAGACCAGACTCAGAGAGGTGCGAGCAGATCCGGACAGTCAAATATAAATGAAACGGGTCCTATTTCTGCCTTCAAAAAAAACTCCCAGCATGCTTTATTTTAACTATCTGCATCTGTTTGATTTCATATTTTCAAAATGCGTTTATTCAGATTGCTTGGTTTAAAATTATGAACATGGTTAAAATATGGCTGGCAATATTAACTTAAAATGTATGAGACTGAAACAAATTGGATTTATTGTTGATAAATATATAAAGCTAGTTATTGTGTATTTAAAACACATTTAGTTTATTAGTACTGTTACAGAAATCTGACCGTTTAATTTATGACTGACAAATATGCATTACGTTAAGTTTATTAGTCTGTTTTGAAACTTTACATGTAATTCAAATACATAAATGTTACATTTAGGCATAAATATTTTTTTATAGAGACTTTGGTTCATATCTACAATATCAAAGCGTATTGCGATTATTGCATGGCAAACAATGTTTAGTGAAGTTTTGTTTGTGCATCAACAGAAAACAGCACAGACTCAGTCTCAGTTCATCAAAATCAATTGAAAAAGGATCAAATATTTTTGTTCGGTGAAGTTTAGGTGCATCACTAGTGTTGAATGTGAGAATTACTGGTTAAGTATGAATGTTAGAAGATATCCCAGAAGACTTGACCAGACCTTGGCTGGTTACCAGACTAGTTTGCATTGGTCAGGCTGGTGTGAAAGTCTTAGAGGAGACTGACTGTGAGGAATTACTTGTAACCGAAGATTTACAAGATTTGAATGAATTGAAACTGGCAGTAGTAGTGATGTTTGACAGTATGTGTGTGTTTCAGATGGGTCTGGAGCATGAGGAGCAGAAGCTGGAGATCAAGCGTCAGGTGACGGAGCTCACGTTCTCGCTGCAGGAGAGAGAGTCTCAGATCAGCAGCCTGCAGGCGGCGCGGCACGCGCTCGAGAGTCAGCTACAGCAGGCCAAGACCGAGCTGGAGGAGACGACGGCCGAGGCTGAGGAGGAGATCACTGCGCTGAGAGTGAGACGCATGCAGATCACTGAGGACACACTGTTAAATCAGCCGAAGCCCTCTGAGATAAAATAACTTAAGCAAAATATTATTTCAATAACTTAACAACACATTTGTACTCTGTTGGTGAATTTTGCACCATTTAAATAAATATTAACTAAAATATAACAAAATATAAAAATAAAAAAAATCAAATATTACACACATACTGTATACATTCTCCTTTTCATATAGTGTAACTTGATGTACTAAATTTAAAGATTTAACTTGAAAAACTAGATTTAAAGGTTCTGAAATTAAAAAAATTTACAATATCAACTATATTAAATTAAAATGGAAAATAAAAAATAAACTAATTCAAAATAATAGTAACACTGGGTCACATGACATGCAGGTAAACAAATAAAATATTTAATTTATAAATACTTATGTATATTTATATAAAATAAACATGCTCCAGTGGATCATTTCAACAATAATTTTCATTATGGTATAAAAAACTGAAAACATAAAGTTGCTTAAAATAAAATAAATGCTAACAGCAAGAAAATAAAAAATAGTTGGCAAGGCTGTATTTCTCTTCTTTGTGTGTGTAACTTGCAGTACTATAATAACTAAAACTGAAATACAAATTGATAAATATTTCTAGTATATATTAATAAAATGACAAAAATCACACCAAAATTACTAAAGCTTTTACTCAAATTAAAATGAAAAATATAAGTAATTAATAATTAAAACAATAACAGGACATCAGTGATGCTAAAATAATACTAGGTAACATGGCATGCAGCCAGGTAAACAAATACAATGTTTATTATATAAAAGTAAACTATATTTATTATATCTTATGTTTTATTTGGTTTTTATTGATTAACTAATATTTATTTAAATTTGATATTTTTATGGTTTAATTATTACAGAATATAAAGTGAATGCAAGCATGTAGGCATATGTCATGTGCAAAAAGGGTTAAAATCACATTACATTGTAACATTGCAATCTAAAAACAGGATTATACTTTTAAAGCAGAAGTTAAATTTACTAAACTAAAAATGAAAATAATAAAAAAGCACGGACTAATTGAGTAAAAAGGCTATTCTGATTACCCCATTACACTTTACAGTTAGTGCTATCATACACATACACTTACTTGTAGGTTTAAAATTCTACGTATGTCACATTTATTGTCCAACTACACATATTCCAGTAAAATGTATATTTGTAAGAGTTATTGCGCTCCTATTTCATTGTGCTCTGTCTGTTTGGCGTGCATGTGTGCGGCGGCGCTCGTTCTAAGTGAAGTTTAGCAGAAAATCGCAAAGCAAAAGCTCATGCACTTCTGACAGCAAAGTGGAAATATTTCCATGGCTTTCTAACATTTACAAATGGAGAATATACCTGTGAAATATAAGTTATGCATTAAGGAAAACGGCACATCAACACATTAAACAGCACGAGTAGCATCTCTGTCAGTGGCCTTTCTGTCAGAGCTGCTTTAAACTCATTATAAACTATAGGCTACTATATCTTACGAGTTTTTTTTTTTAAAGCCCTTCATATAAATGTGCATAAATTCATGTTTAGAACAAATTGTATTATGCACTTTCTCTGCAGCAGTTATAGTATAGTTTGTGTCCTCCCTAGATATTTTTTCAGATGCGCTCGAATCAAACTACTGTATATCGATATTAACGGTATTTCTTCATACCGTATCGCTTATAAAAATATATCGATATATATCATACAAACTACCATTTATACTACAGTAGATATATTTCTGGGAGGGACTACTGAGCATTATTTACATGTGGTAGCAACGAAGAACCAAAAACGGCCTATTTAACAGGTCTGAGAGAGTGTGTAAAATGAGCTTGGGAAACTGAATTTCTGAGACAAAATGTTCTTATATGAGTGAGTTCAGGGTATCTGTATGATACACACACATTCACACACAGCATCATGTGTTTGTCCTTCTCCTGCAGGCCCACAGAGATGAGATTCAGCGCAAGTTTGACGCGCTGAGAGACAGCTGCTCGGTAAGTGTGAGTTTATCTGCGCTAAGATTTCCCACAATCCCCTGCACTGCTCAGGAGGGTTGAATATGATGGTTCTCTTCAATATAAAAACAGACTTCTTACTTTACTTCATTTAACTGTTTCTCTCAACCTTCTTTTGATTCACTTCCAATGAAATGGCATCTATCCTGACTAAAGCTCCAAGAGATTGAACCTGTAAGGTTTCAGTGGTGTGTTGTGCTCGATAGCTTCTACATTTAGCTTGAGGATCCTCAGGGATCGGATAGAGAGCTCGGAGAGAAACTATTGATTAGAAGAGCCGAAGAAAGCAGAGATCTAAACAGTGGCTTCTTCTGTTGGCCGTGAGCCTGAGTGACACACAACAGAATCAATACACACTGGGGAAAGTTGCTGTCACCTTAATGCCTCATTTATCCCCGATCACAGACCTCAGATCAGTGAGCTGTTGTTTTCCTGCCTTGTGAGCTCTGATATTTCCATCTGTTTCACTCAGTTCCTGTAGCTGCAGTGTTCATGAATCTGGAATATTCCCGCAGTGTCAGAACAGAGAGTGATTGCGGTGGAATGACTCTAATGAATGGAATGATTATGCGTTTGATGGAAGATTCATGCATATTGATAAGGATGAATGATGCGGCGTGTCGTCACAGGTGATCACGGACCTGGAGGAGCAGCTGACCCAGCTGACCCAGGAGAATGCCGAGCTGAACCGGCAGAACTTCTACCTGTCCAAGCAGCTGGACGAGCTGACGGTGGAGAGCGAGGAGAGACTGCAGCTCAGTCAGGACGTGGACCGTCTGCGCAGAGAGGTGGCCGACCGAGAGATGCACCTCAACAACCAGAAGCAGGTGCGCAAACACGTCATCTGCACACTCAAACCTACTTTAAATCAACTCAGTCCGCGATATGTGGAGCGAGTCCAGTTCTCTTTGCTTTCACAGCTCCTTATAAGTGGAGTCACATCTCTTTGTGGTTTGTTTGTTTTAGTTGGTCAGTTCACTTTCCCTTCCACACACTGTTGAAATCAGTTAAACTCGTGTAATACAGTGCAACCGTTAAGTATTCACAGCGCTTCACTTTTTCCACATTTTGTTGTGTTACAGCCTTATTCCAAAATATAATAAACTCATTATTTTCCTCAAGATTCTACAAACAATACTCCATAATGACAAAGTTTGTTTGAAATCTTTGCAAATTTATTGAAAATAAAAAACGAAAAAATCACATGTACATAAGTATTCACTCTAGGGCTGTCAGTCGATTAACATTTTTAATCTAATTAACTACATGATGTTTTGATTAATTAATCGCAAAATAAATTTGACTGTGAAATTACCCACAAAAGATTATTTAAAGCTATTTTTTGTGTTAAATGAGAAAGTATCAAGTAGACGTTACAAATTGTAGCTTTAGAAATATTTGATTTAATTCAACAAAAAAAATATTACACACAAACATTTAGGCTACAACATAAACTATGGAACATAAAAGAAGATAATTTGAGAAACAAGTCAGTATTGTTTGTTCATACAATGAAAGTCATTAGTAACCAAAACGTCATTTTTACCAACATTATTCAAAATACCTTCTTTTTTTTTTATGTTCCACAAAAGAAAGGTTTGAAACGACATGAGGGTGAGTAAATGATGACAGAATTTAAATTCTTTGGATGAACTATCCCTTTAATTTTTTATTATTATTATTAATTAAATGATACTCTAAATAAGAAACTAAATCTGCCAGCAGGTGGCGGTAAATGTCATTCATTCAAAGATTCCTTCAGTAATGAAGTAAACTGCTCTCTTTATGAATGGGTTTTTGAATCATTGGTTCACACGATTTGTTCAAAACACGGATTCATTCAGAAACTAAACACCGCTCCCCGTTTCCGCGGGGTCTTAAAACGTCTTAAATTTAGTTGTATCAAATTTAAGGCCTTAAAGTCTTAAATTGTACAAGAAAGTTTTAATTATGATTTCAGGAGGTCTTAAATTTGGAAACGGAAAGACAAGAATTGCGATATGGCTGAATGTGGTGATTAAACTTGAAAAGGCTATGATTTCATTAAATAACCATGAGCGCTGAAAGTTTCGGGTCCGGTGCTGTGCTGCTTTGTGTAGTCTACTGTGTTTACCGGGGAAAACCGGTATATTTCAGCCAAACACGACACCTGCTGGCAGAGAATGAATCAGTTACCGTAGGTTAAACTAATGCCGTACGAGTTTCACTGCACGATTCAGGCTATTAAAATACATTTAGAATGATCACATATAAGATATGGGGGCAGAAAATGTATAGCCTATATTTATATCATTTCATATAGTTAATATCACACGAAGAGTGACTGTCTTTTCTCCAGAATTCAGCGTGATTACAAATGTGATATTGATTTAATGCAACAGTGCAATAAACAAGAAGTTAATATTAAGAGACTTACATTTTAGACACCATATCTTCTGCTTTTGCTCTATTTCTACAACAGAAATAATTCCAAACACAGCACTGTTTTGCGTCTCTGATTCGTTCCTGAATGAATCAACTGTTTAAATGATTCGGTTCAATCGCAATGACTCACTTATTAACGCTGACTTGCTGCCACCTGCTGGCGGTTTTAATTTCACATTTAAAGTATCTTCATTTTTTAAAAATAATTTCAAACATGTTTTCAATGTTTTATGTTTCAAATATCAAAACACTATTTATGCATTTGTAACTGCAGGTTAGCATTCTATGTCCCTCTGAGCTGCATTAAACAGTGTGTAAATACATCCAAATAACACTTCAGATGCATTGCAAAGATACATTTTGACTCAAGATGATGCACACTTTTAGAAAAAATGGCTTAAAGGTAAAAAAAAATGAATGTCTATCACTGCTGTGAACTGACCACGCAGAATATGAAGAATATAAAAAATTCAGGAGTCAGCTGTCCACGGCAATCTTTATGATCCCAGCACAATAACACACTCGTTATCGATAAAATCCCAGAAAATATCAAGATATAATTTTTTGCCAATTTCGCACACCCCTAATTTATTTAATTTATATAATAATTTATTGATGATAATTGTTAAAATCAATATTATTAAAACTTTTGACTTATCCATTTTCTTAAAAATGGTTTAAAGGCTGAAATGTAAAGTTTATCATTTTGCAAAACTATTTGTTTTTGTGAAAACTTGTATCTGAATTGTAAATGATGCTTTTTACAGTCATTTTACAGTTTAATATGGTACTATAGACATTGCCCTGCCCCGCTCATATGGTATTAATAGTATTTGTGCAGGTCTTAAAAAGTCTTAAATTTGAGCTTAAAAATCCTGCAGCAACCCTGGCTATGGCTTTAAAGGTAATTATGTTCTCTGCAAAATTGAGCAAAAACACATTATTCATTCATTCATTAAATCAGATTTAAAATCATGATATTCGGGACAAACTGCACTCGTGCAATTCTGCTCTCGCTGCTCGTATGATATAAATATGAGACAAAAACTTATACAGGGGCATTTTTGCACCAATATCTTGAATTTTAGGGCATAACTGCATTTATGGAGTGGTTGCCTTCCATCGTATTTGTCAACAGTCAACTGTATGAAATGTTAGATGACGTACAGGTCTGGGGCGGGACCAGTGCGTTAACCGCGTTCAAATATTTTACTCGCATTATTTTTTTTTTTTTTACAACTAATTAAGTAAGTTAATGCATTAAACTGACAGCCCGAATTCACAGCCTTTGCTATGACACTCAAAATTGAGCTCAGGTGTGTCCTGTTTCCACTGATCATCTTTGAGATGTTTCTACAACTTGATTGGAGTCCACCTGTTGTACATTCAGTTGATTGGACATGATTTGGAAAGGCACACACCTGTCTATATAAGGTCTCACAGTTAACAGTGCATGTCAGAGCACAAACCAAGCCATGGAGTCCAAGGACTTGTCTGTAGACCGCCGAGACAGGATTGAAGCTGGACATTTGTACTATACTGCGGCGTGTTATAGGACAGTGTGTTTGTGTTTGCAGAACATTGAGACTCTGAAGACCACCTGCAGCATGCTGGAGGAGCAGGTGGTGGAGCTGGAGAGTCTGAACGATGAGCTCCTGGAGAAGGAGAGGCAGTGGGAGAACTGGAGATCTGCTCTGGAGGATGAGAAGAACCAGGCGGAGCGCAGGACCCGAGACATGCAGAGACTGCTGGACAACGAGAAGCAGAACAGGTACTGTGAGCAGCAGTCACAAAACACTACCTTCAATTATTGACTTTAATTTCATCCATGCAAGTCAATCCACAAAAAAAGTTAGTTTGTCTTCATAATCTTTAATCCAAATCTAAAAAATGCTCCTAAAACGATGGGTCTTCTCTGAAAACACTTTTGCCCGGAAGACCTAACATTTCATATCTTCATGTGATAATATTGAGACAGTTTTGCTATTGCGATATCACAATATTGATCATATCATTACATCCCTAGATCACAACAATAAATTACATTTTAATATAGTCAAACCAAAAACTTTTCAGACACCAGATATAATTTTTGATATTTTGTACTAGTGTGTGCAGGACACTATAGTTCATTTATGGAAGTGAGGATACCAAAATAAAGTAAACCGTGATATATTATACCCAAAAATTCTTCATACAGTGGACTAGCAGTAAAATTGATAAACATTTGGGACCAAAATTATTCAGACACTTTGACTTGAGCCTGTTTTGCTGAAGTTTTTTTCTTTAATTGCTAATTTGATCTTTTTCCACCACAGACTGAATAAAATGAAGCATCTAATTGTGTTTTTAACTTTAACAGCTACTCAACCGAATTCATTACATACCTTTCTATCAAAGTTATCTGGCATTATCAAGATGAATATGAGTTCTTGTCATATTTTATTACCATTTTCTAAACTATAGCGAATAAACTGTGATGTAAGAAATGTTGAAGGTGTCTGAATACATTTTAGATTGACTGTATATTCACATAGAAAACTGTTATTTTAAATTCCAGAACTATTTCACTATTTTTACTGTATTTTTGATCAAATAAATCCATTAAAACTATTAAAAATCTTTCTGACCCCAAACTTTTGAATGGTAGTGCATGTAAATACTCTTAATCTGTGGTGTTGTCTCGACTCGACCCTGTTCCTCCAGGTTGCGAGCGGACCAGCGCAGTACGGAGTCTCGGCAGGCGGTCGAGCTGGCCGTCCGCGAGCACAAGGCCGAGATCGTAGCTTTGCAGCAGGCGCTGAAAGAGCAGAGACTGAAAGCAGAGAGTCTGTCTGATACTGTGAGTTACACAAACACACTCGCAACAGTTTGTTCGCTCCGGCCCTCCATCTGCGTTTATTAATATTCATGCCAATATGGAATTTAACAAGCCACGATTAAGCGCCACAGCTGATGGAGATTAATTAAACACTGCACATGAACATGTCGCTGCGCATTAGTTGAACACTGTGAACAACAAAACCTTCTGTTCCCTCAGACAGGAGAAGCTGTGCTGTTTATATGTGCTGTTTATTGTGTTGTGGTGGTGTGTTTAGCTCAATGACCTGGAGAAGAAACATGCCATGTTGGAGATGAACGCAAGGAGCCTTCAGCAGAAACTCGAGACGGAGAGAGAACTCAAACAAAGACTCATGGAAGAGGTGAAAAACCTCTCACTCTCACTCTCACTCTCACTCTCACTCTCACACTCACACTCACACTCACTCTCACTCTCACACTCACTCTCAGTCATGCAATCAGATCTGAAGTGGTCACAGCGGACTCGTGTTACTACCAGGTCTTTTTCTGGACTGATGGATGAATTAGTGTGTTTGTGTGTCAGCAAGGGAAGCTGCAGCAGCAGATGGACCTGCAGAAGACGCACATCTTCAGACTGACACAGGGACTGCAGGACGCACTGGACCAGACCGACCTGCTCAAGACTGAGAGAACTGACCTCGAGTACCAGCTGGAGAACATTCAGGTGTCAACACACACACACACTCGCCAACCGCCTCAAGATACCATACACATCACAATAAATAGTTGTGTCTAGGGCTGGCTGTCAAAATGGCTGAAAAACTAAATTAGAATTTCTGTTAGGGTGGAAAAAAGCTTTTGGCTTCTCTCCTGAGGCCACAAGAGGGCGCATCGAGCAAAATATTACTAATGCATGTTTATTATAGCAATCTAATAACACGACTATCTGTGAAAAACAGCATAACGTTCATAAACCAAATATAATTAAGTTGCTTAAACAATTATAAACAAATCAGCATCATGTATGCGCATGGTTCAATACAAAGAGACGAAAGCCAATTACATAGTACTAAACCGATGGAGGGAAAAAAGTCTTTTTTTAAAAATTGAACTTTTAAAGCGAGACACGAGTGCAGCAGTGATAGAGGTCCTTCTAGAAAATGTGCAAAATATGCATTCTGTGTGAACGACTTGGTTTCAGTTTTGGCGTAAAAAAACATCTCCACATTGATGGTCTGTTTTTCCAAAATATTTTGAGCAGCGCCGCATCCAGTGAGTTCAAAAACATTAAAAAGCAACGATACTTACATCGTCACAAACGTTACAAACTTACAAACATTTTTGCATTCGAATGTGGATTTTTATTTTAAATTCGATGAATATTCTAATTTTTATTTGACCGCTCTAGTTGTGACTAGTGACAATGTGTGTCGGTATCATAAATGAATGCTGCTCAAATTATGAAATAATGTTAGTGTTTAACTTTAACAAGAGGATAAATAATAATGATCATTTCCAAACAGGTTTTCTAAGCACAATCCTGTCTGTCATTGGTCATCAAACAGATAGCCCCGCCCCCAAACTCACACGATTGGTCAAATCAGAAGTAGGGCTGCTCAGTTATGGCAAAAATCATGGTTATATTGTCAATATTGTAATCATGACTATTCAATACGATTGGGAGTGGGCAATATGATGTAAATCTTATAGAAGTATTCGTGATATTCATTTTCAAGATAGTGATATATTAAGTATATTTTGCTGGAAATAAGGTTATGATATTAGTATTTTAGATACAGTACCTGTGAAATGTCACAGTTCTTCCATATCAAAGCAGAAACTAATACTAGGCTGAGTAAAAAAAAATTACTCAAAACAAGTATTGATGACAAGTAAAGAGTGACTGACCTTGACGTGCTTAATATAAATTTGATTTATTAAATTAGTGTTTGGTATTTATTTCATTATGCCAAAAGCCTTCATGAATTCGGACCGGAGTCTGCCAGTTGGTGCCTTGGCAACTAGCTGACATAATGCATATAATATTTTTTAAATTTCATTTTTTATTAAATGTTTTGTTTTGGTTAACAGTAATAACTCTGGATTGCACCACCAGCAGTATTTGATGAGAACTGACTCGAGCTGAATGAATAATGACACGGTTGTCTTCTGCAGAGCTGCTTCACAGCTGAATTTGAGTTTCATTTAGGGTTATTGGTGTCAATGACCACATTACGACTCAAACTCATCTGTCTTCATGATCTTCCTCCTGGTCTCTCCTCAGGCGGTCTACTCGCACGAGAAAGTGAAAATGGAAGGAACGATCTCACAGCAGACCAAACTCATCGACTTCCTGCAGGCCAAGATGGACCAGCCCACCAAGAAGAAGAAGGTGAGAGAGACCGGAGGGTGTTAATGAGACCGTGACTCCTCAGGGGGAGTTCATCTCATTCTTAAAACCTGTCTCATTACAGTCCGATGTACATTTAAGACTGAGTTTGTGTTTGATTTGTGGGATTGAGTGTTTCTCACTGAACCGCAGGCACTTTACCGTCTGGAATGAACAGTTTGAGTTTTGGTGTCTGCCTGCTTGTGGAATCTGCTAAATCTAGAACTAGCTTTATTAAAGAGAATAAAACTGCTCCCACAGTCATGGAAAACCTGGAAATATCAGGAATTCCTGGCCTGGATGTCATCGAAACGCCTATAGTCGCTATTACACTACCATAAGGACCGTTATTAATAACGAAGCATCAGTAATAAATGATGATAATATGAGCTAAAAATACAGTAATTGTAAAATACAGTAATTTCACAATTACTGTATTTTTGATCAAATACACAATTTGTTTTTGAAAGGTGGCTATATATATATATATATATATATATATATATATATATATATATATATATATATATATATATATATATATATATATATATATATTTATATATTAGTGCTGTCAATCGATTAAAAAAATTAACTAATTAATCACAATTTTTTCCTGAAATTAATCGCGATTAATCCCACCTAACATTAAACTTTTTAAATCTAATTTTATATTGCAATAATTTCACATTTAATCTTCAAATTAATGTAGAAACAACATAAAGACGGTATATTTTTAATATTTGATTAATGGCATCTTTTTAATGAATGAAGGCCAGTATCACTGACACCAATATTGATGTCTCTATAAAATAATAATTTTTTCCCTGATATTTAACCATTGACTATTGCCATTCAACATTACAGTATAATTGAGAGCCATCAATTTTAATATTTATTAGACTTTAATAAAAATAACTTCTAATTTAAGTGAACTTTAAACAATTTTCTCATAAACACAGTATAACCAATGTCATATTTAGCTACCTATGCCCTTCAGCAAGTAGGAAATATACAGAAATTGAATAAAGTTATCAAACTCTAAATTAAATACAGATGAGTCCTTAAAGCTATAAAGTTATTGATTTCCTTTTTTTGTTGTTTTGTTCTTTGATGAACAGACATCACAGCAGCTGGGTTAATAGGTTATTTTGGCTGCTTTTTCTTTAAGAGCTGCCGAGGCGGATCTGACACGCATCGTGTTTTCTCTCAACTCACTTTACATTTTCTGACCCACTTCAGGTCTTAAAGTCTCTATTAATGATCTGACGAGTGTGTTAGATGAGTGAGAAAGTGCAGGACAGTTTTGAAAACCATTTCAGAGACATGTTCTTAAATGTGACTCATATATTTCACGCAAGCACAGTTTTAAGGCAGTTTTAATCACCTTCATGACTTAACTGACCACGACATTGCATGCACATCGTTTCTTTCGCGCTTTGATATGAAATGATAAAGGCTACAGCGTGCGGCAGCGCCTTTGTTCAGTACAGTACAGTTTCCGCGCTCCTTTGACTCACGCTTGACGCTGAAGTGAAGTTGAAGCACGCGTCTGAAACATCTCCTATCTGAAATGCTCGTAAAGACGTTCTGTGACTAAATTAGCAAGAAAAAAGAGACAGAGGCAGCAGTTGTGAGTGGGGTGGCCAACACTAGCCCCGCCCCTGTGTTAACGCCGTTAAATATTTTTAACGCATTAAACTGAAAAAATTAATCACCTGCGTTAACGCGCTAATTTTGACAGCACATATATATATATATATATATTATTATTTTTTTTTTATTATTATTTTTTTTTTTTTTTATGAAAACAATTAACATTAAACACTAAAAAGATGAAATCTAGCTAGCAGAGAAAACGGTAGGGATTTATAGTATAGGTAACCAGTCAGAATGTGATCTGTGTGTTTTAGGGTATTTTCGGGCGGCGGCGTGAGGAGGTGGGTGTCACGGCTAACGGCGCCGTCGCAGTCTCGTCTCAACCCGCCATTCCTCTGCAGTACGGCGACATGAAAGCGGCGCTGGAGAAGGAACGAGTGCGCTGCTCGGATCTGGAGGAGGCGCTGCAGAAGATGAGGATCGAGCTGCGCTCCCTACGCGAGGAGGGTGAGTCTTCGATGTCTGTCCTCAGTTGCTCATCATTCCATCGGTCTTTAAAGGGTTAGTTCACCCAAAAATGAAAATTCTGTCATTACTCACCCTCATGTCATTCCAAACCCGTAAGACCTTCATTCATCTTTCGGAACACAAATTAAGATGTTTGTTGAAATCCGAGAGCTCTCTGACTAGGGGTGTGTGATATATATCGTCGGGAATAATATCGTAATTGTTGTTTTAATGATGTGCAATTTGACATTATCGTGTATTTTGCAAAACGACATGAGGGTGAGTAATTAATGACAGAATTTTCATTTTTGGGGGTAACTATCCCTTTAGTACAGCGACGCACTGTAAATGTTGTTTCATGTTGTTGAAGCTCTTCTCTCTGTCTCTCAGCGGCTCATTTTAAAGCGCAGGAGCACGTGGCTCCATCCACGCCGGCGTCAGCCCGTCAGCAGATCCTCATGTCGGCCATCGTGAAATCTCCAGAGCGCCAGCCCAATCCCAGCAGCCTCCTGAACCCGTCCAGCTCGGCCCGCCGCAAAGAGAGCTCCACGCCGGAGGGTCAGTACAGCACCGACAGAGTTTGCTTCACACTCACTCGAATACACATACTGCTAATGTGGCTGTGACGTGATTGGTCAGGCGTTTCTGATAATACTGATGGAACAGAAAAATCTTCAGCTGGTTTCTTGGTTATATCACACTGGAGTGCAGTTAGTATTTAAAGGAAAATTTATGCAAAATTGATTCTATAATGCTGGTCTTATTGTGAGCTATTCATCTGTAAAAAAAAAAAAAAAAAATATATACATACACACACGCACTGAGTTCAGCTCATGAAAAATGGGGGCAAAAACAAAAGTGTTGGGTTTATAATTTTGGTCTGTGTGTATGAATATTTTATTTAATTATTAAATTAAAAGTCCATATTTTGCAATGCAAACAAAACTAATTTAAATATTAAATTTAAGATTTAAAATAGATATTTGTTTTGAAATGTTTTTTTCTTTTGAGCATAGTTTCGTCTTTAACAGGTCCAAACTAAAGTGTTAATGAAGGAGTTTTTCAGTCTGACAGATGAATGAAGCTCATGTTGTCTGTAGATGAGGAATATTTCAGTGGTTTTCTCTCTCACTGTGGCTGCTTCTGTCTCTTCATGTTTCTATCGGTGTCGTCCTGCACTCTCGCTTTCTTTCTGCGTCCTGCTCTTTCAGAGAAGAGGAGGGTGACGTTTGAAAGTAAGTGTGTCTCTCTGTTCCTCCATCTCTGTTTCTGTCGCTCTGAGATCAGCATGTAGTTCAGGGTCATGTGCTGATGGAAATCATGTCTGAGAGACACCAGACAGGAAGAAAACACACACAGCAGATATATGGGCCATTCACACAGAATGCATTTTTGCTTTGAAAAAAGTGAGATGTGGGAAGTGGAAAAACACAAGGTCTGAAGATGCGTTTTTTAAATGTTGAACCTATTCTAACATGAGCTCTGTTCTGAACACTGTGAACACAACAGTTGAATGCACCCGTCTAGTGTGTTTATATGGAGAAACAACCAAAAAATGCATTCTGTGTGAAAGGCCCCTAACAACTGCATAGCAACATCATATCGACGCCTTGGCAACCTCCCACAACACTGTAGCTTCATGAGTTTTGCAAAAAAAAATTAATTGCGGTTTGACCTAAATGTTTTTAAAATTTATTTTTTTTTTTTTTTTTTTTGAATAAATGCTTTTGTTTTTGTTTTTTTTTTTTTTTTTTTTTTTTAGATTCATCAAAGAATACTAAAAAAAAAGTATTACGGGTTCCAAAAAATATTAAGCAGCAAAAACTGTTTGCAACAAACATTGATAATAAATCAGAATATTAATAAAAAATCGCACTGCTTTCTGAAGGAAGACTGCAGTAATGGCTGATAAATTCAGATTTGCATCACAGGAATAAATCATTTTAAAGTATATTAAAATAGAAAACATTAACACACAAATTTAAATATTTCACAAAATTACTGTGGGTTTTTTTTGGTAAAAAAAAAAAAAAAATGTAGGCTTGGTGAGCGCAAAAGACTTAAAGAAGAGACTTTAAAAAAACATCAAATCCTACTGATCCCAAACCTTTGAATGCCAGTATAGATAGTTTTCTCAGAAAAGCAGAAGAGCATGAGTTTCTGCAGAGATTAAACTGAAGCACATACAGTGATGTATCGCTCCTGCTGTTCTCATGTCTTCTGTCTCCGTCTCTTTTCTTGGGTTCTGCAGCATGTCATGTTTTTCTTAAGACGACTGATGATTAAGTTTCTGCTCTCAGGAGTTTCTGCTTGTCTATATTTCTTTTATTCTGGAGCCTGACACGCGCAGACCTGCATGCGATCGCTGATGATGTTTTGTTTTGCTCAGAGGCAGACACACGCTGTTTTGTTGTGGCCGATGCTCTGCTGCTGGACGGTGATGCGTTTTATTTTCAGCTGATCGGTTTGACATCATTCACACTGAGATGCACAAGAGGACATTAATAACCCACACTAACTAACTCTTTCTGTCTGTCTGTAGAGTACGGGCGGCGCGTGAAGGAGCGAATGCATCACAACATCCCGCATCGCTTCACGGTGGGACTGAACATGAGGGCGGCCAAATGTGCCGTCTGTCTGGACACGGTTCACTTCGGCCGACAGGCTGCCACATGTCTGGGTACAAAAACACAAATACACACACTAGGCCTGCCCTCGACTTAAGATTTTCTGGTCGGCTAGTAGTTGTTCATTTGGATCATTGGATCAAGAAAAAATGACTAGTAGAGAATTTGTTCATTTTGTCTTGTCCTCTCTCTCGATCTTCCCTATGTTCTCTTTATCTTCTCCTCTTTCGCTCAGAGTGTCGCACTCTCTGCCACCCCAAGTGTTCTCCATGTTTGCCGGCGACCTGCGGTCTTCCTGCTGAATACGCCACTCACTTCTCTGAGGCTCTGTGTCGGGATAAAGCCAGCTCACCCGCGCTGCAGGTCAAAGAGGCCTCGGGTCACATGCGTCTGGAGGGCTGGATGAAGCAGCCCAGGTGTGCTTATGACCAAACTGCTCATCATGTGTCTGTAATATGTTCCCAAATCGATGTTTGAGTTTTCAGAAACATGTTCTCTTTCCCCGCCAGCGTTTTTTGAAAAAAGTTGCCAGCCACCACCAGCATTTCTGATGATTTTCAGTCAAATTTCATGGCCCCCAGAATATTTTGTTGTATGAATATCTGAACAAGCAATATCAAAATAAAGAACAGGCCCTCTACTTTTAAACAAAAAAAAATCCCTTTTATTCTAGCTTCAAGCATTCTTTTTTTTTTTTTTTTTTTTTTTTTTATCAACTTGAATGTTGGTAGCTTTCATAAAAAAGCAGCATTTTGAGCAAAAAGCTGAGAAAATCGCCTTTTTATCAAGTACTACATCTGGATCATATTCAGTAATATTATCAAAGCAAAGATGCAGTAGATGGCTTCCATCAGTACTTCCAAAGCTTGCACAGGTCTTTACAACTTTCTGGATCAACATTTCACTTGGTAACATTAGGGACTTTTCATTTAAATGCTGTTTATTGTTGATGATGATTTTTGATATGCATATTATTATGCATACTTAGGAGATCGCTCGTTTCTGTGTCTTCCTCGCCTGTTTTTGATCGGCACGTTCTAGACTCATTCAGGGGATGTGTAATAGCGTCCCCGAGTTTATAACAGTGAGAACGCGGAAACCCGGAAAATTCTGTTTGGCAGGAAAAGAGTTCATCTGTAATTTATATACAGTATGCATAGATATTTTATGACTCTGTCAATGTAGGATAAATAATAAATGCATGCAACATTTCCTCATTCTAATGTCTTGTGGAATGTGCATAATTTAAATCTTTAATTGAAATTAAATATAATTTAAAAACTTCAACTTAAAAATTAGTGTTGCCTCGGCAGCTAGCTGAAATAAAATAACTCCAACTTAATAAAAACTATAGATCTACTCAAAAACAAACTAGTAAAAATGAAACACTAAATTACTAAAACTTTAAACTTCAAATTAAAGCAGAAAATATAAAAATAAATACTACTTAGAAAATGAACTATAATAGTATGTCAGTGATACTAAAATAACAGGGTTAAAGGCAGCTGCACAGAAAAGATATGTTGGTGTGTTTATCTGTAATTATATGTAGTCTGTATAAACTGACACTTTTATTTATCGTATTTACGTAGCTGGGAATCGAACCCTTAATCTTGCCGTTGCGAGCATTGTTTCTACTGTTTGAATAACTGCTTTTCCACACTTCTGTGGAAAGTTACGTGAAGATTAATACAGTTTTAAAAGTCATAATGTGTGAGAATTACTCATGTTAAAGCTTTACTGCTATTACCTGATGGAGTTCAGTTTGACCTGCAACAAAAAATTGTATTTTAAACATTATGCAATGTTCAAAGCAGATGGTATTAAACGTGCTGCCACTGATTGGCTGTTTTTGATGTGTTTTGTAGGAACGGTAAGAGAGGCCAGCAGGGCTGGGAGAGGAAGTATGTGGTGCTGGACGGGACTAAATTATCAATCTACGAGTCCGAGCCGACAGAAGGTAAACGATCCCTCCGTCAGATCACTCCAGGTGATGTAGTTGGGTGTGTTTTCTGAGCTCTGTGTGTGTTTCAGACGCGGTGAAGCCGCAGGAGGAGTTTGAGCTGTGTTTGCCGGACGGTGAGGTGACGGTGCACGGAGCCGTCGGAGCCTCTGAGCTCATCAACACGGCTAAATCAGGTCAGAACATCACTGTGCTCGAGGAAAAACTCAATCACATGCATGTGTTTAGCAACGAGATGAAACATCCTGAGCGTAACTTTCACCTCTGATAGTCACAAACGTTGTATTTTAGTGTGTTCTGTGGATTCTAGTCGATGAGGTTAACCTGCACCAGTGCTGCTTTAGTTTTCATGAATATTTAGAATTTCATTTTAATTTGTTAGTTATTAGTAATTTTGCTGCATGTTTGTCATTTTTATTGAGTATTTATTAATCTCTTATTTCAGTTTGTTATTTTAAGACATGAAGTTAAACTAGTTTTTATTCATATTTTGAATTCGTTTTTATTTTTAGATTTTCTCTTAATTTCAATTTTATTTGAAGTTTTAGTAATTTTGTGTTTGTTTTTATTTGTGTATGCAGTTATTAACTAAATAAAATGAGAAATATTGCTTTGGCATCTAACTAAATCAAATAAGTTTAGGGGTTTGTTATATTTTATGGTATTTTAAGCACAAAATGATTTTTATGGTTTTAATGCTGCAGTCCGTAAATTTTTCCTCTTTGTCGCCGTCTGTGTTTGAAAACCTGGAATTGCCGTTACTTGCAGAATTATCCTGCTTGCGTGGTTTGTACTTTGAATCTGTTTTATCTGTAATCAGAAGCACATTTAAAACTGGAATTTAATTTCATTCACATGTTTCATAAACACACAATCCTTTCTGGATTACAATCCACCATCAAAATGATCCATTTAATTATTCCATCTGCTGTGAGAAAAGGCTATAAACGATCCGTCACCTGCAGGATCCTCACGTGATATAGTCTACTATCCGGGACAACTTCTTTATGTTTACAGACGTGACGTAATGATGCAGAGTCATGCTCGAATCTCCCGCGGAAACCTACCCGTACCACTCAGATTAGAAAACATTATAAGCTAACCGTTGTGAATCGGGCTGAAGGTGACAGTTTTGAACACTGGCTGGTTATGGACTTGCTCAAATATTGATTTCAGATCATTTTTAACCAAAAAAAGTTACGGACTGCAGCTTTAACTTTGATAACACTGATTCACATCATTCATATCTCTGCCCACGATCGGCAAAAAAAATAGTCAAAAGTGTCATTAGCTTTGTTTAAAGGAATACAAAGTAACTTCATATTTAATTGTTTTGCTGCTTCTTATTTGTCTTCCTGATGTGATTATAGAAGTACACCATTGACACGTGTAGTTAACACTATTGAGATAAACGTGTGTGTGTGTGTGTGTGTGTCAGATATCCCGTACGTGCTGAAGCTGGAGTCTCATCCTCACACCACGTGTTGGCCGGGTCAGTCTCTGTACTTCATGGCTCCCAGTTTCCCAGATAAGCAGCGCTGGGTGGCTGTTCTGGAGTCAGTGGTGGCCGGCAGCAGAGGATCCCGAGAGAAAAGCGAGGCTGATGCGGTGAGTGAACGTTTCCTTCAGTCCCTCTAACGAATCCCTCAGAATAATAATAATTACTCCTGTGTGTCTGACTCTTTATGACCTCATGAGATGGTTTGACTGATGCAGTTTCTGGAAATACTGAAGGGCTTGTCTTTTTTTTTTTTTTTTTTTTTTTTTTTAAACCAGCAGGCTTTAGTTTAGTGTCACTGCAGAACAATGATTTACTGCTTGCTGTTACTGCACAGAAGCCAAGTCTTCACCTTTATTTATATAGCGCTTTTACAGCTTTACAGTATCAAATAGGACACTAGTGTGTCAGTAATGCAAAACTGACACAAAAATAATGCAATGTAAAAAGTATATTGTCAGTAGTGTTATTTAGTATTATTCATATGATGCGAAGATGTTAATATAGTATCCATTAATGTTGTCTAATTAGCTTTTTTTTTTTAAGTTTTCTTTTCATTTTAGCTGCAGTTTTTGTAGTTTTAGGTGCTTTTGTCATTTTTCTTAATTAAAATATTTCTTTATATTAAATGTAATTTTATTTGTCAGTTTTAGTAATTTCATTAAAGCTTTCATTAAATCCATGTCATATTTATATTATTTCAGCTTTATTATAATTAACAAATGCCCCTGTGAAGAAAATGATGTTAGCAGTGTTATTTTAGTATAGCATTTATACAATATTCTAGTATTTATTTTAAATGAGCTTTTATTTGTTTTCATTTGAAAGTTTTGTGCTTTTGTCATTTTAGTAATTTTGTTTTTTAAATTCTCTTATTTTATTGTTTTTATCATAATTTTCTTTTGATTAGTTGCCAAGGCAAGTTTTTATTCTAATATTAATATTTGATTTCATCTTTATTTCGGTTAACAAAAATTATTTTTAATAGTTTTAATTAACAAGAACAACACTGGACTTGTTTTTAATATCGAACCGTTGTTAAAATCTGTCGTTTTGTCAACTTTTAAGAACTTTTAATATTAAGCATCAGCGGGGCAGATTAATGGCGGTGAATACGAAAGAGATGAACAGAGATAGCAAGCTAATACGATCAGATCAGGTCCCAGAAGACATTAGTACAGATCTGAAGCTAGCAGAGACTCGTGTGTGATGATTGATTGTCTAACGCTGTGAGTGTGATTGTGTTCTGAACGCTGTAGGCCGGTGTTAAACGCCAGAAGACTCTCTCGCCGCTGGTTCAGGTAATCAGATGATTGAGGGAAGCTCATCACACACACTCACTCTCGTGTGTGTGTGTGTGTTACCCAGCATGCTCCTCTGTCTGGTGCCCGTGTCGCTTGCATCATCAGACCGTTCCTCTGAATGAACGTCACTGTACGTCAGCCGCAGACTCCAGTGTTTCCTGCAGCTCAGTCTAGGAAAGCAGAAATTCTTGAAAATAATACAAAAACAATGAATAGACAATTAAGACGTCTTTATATTGGGACGTTCTCACATGCAGCAGGACCAGTGTAGTCTGATTCACAAACAAATGACTCTTATGAATCAGTTCATTTGAAGTGCTCCTCCATTGTTTTTTGTTGTTTGTTCTGTTTATTTGAGATGATATACATCAAAATGTTTGACACAAATTCAGAATTTATGTGCATTTGTTCATGTTTAACTCAAACTGTAGGAAACACTGGCAGATCCTGAACGCAAACGTTTCTGATCGCGAGCGGCTACATCTGTGTTGAACACATGCGCTTGGCTTCAGCTCCTTTACCCAGTGATCTGTGTGACTTGTGTTTAATCCTTCATCCGTCTGTCTTTTATTGTCTGAACAGAAACTGCTGGGAAACTCTTTGCTGAAGCTGGAGGGAGACGATCGGCTGGATATAAACTGCACTTTACCTCTGACCGACCAGGTCAGTGTTATTAATAACACAGAAAATAAAAATCAATAATAATAAACCCACAGCTTATGTTATTCAATATTGTTAAAAAAAAAAAATCCACCATCTCCACATTATTCAGCATTGTTGAAAAATGTATAAAAATAAATCGCAAAAAGAAACCCAACTACACATTATTCCACACGGTTACTAATAATGAAAACTAATAATAATAAAAAACACACTTTATTTTGAATAAATGCTGTACACGTGTGTCATTGTGTGACATTGTGTGTGTGTGTGTCGTTCAAGGATGTTTTAAATTGATCAAATGTGACAGTAAAAACTTACATTGTTAGAAAATATTTCTATTTTAAATAAATTAGTTTAAAGTGTTAAAACAGAAAAATATTTTAAATTGTAATATTTCACAATGTTTTTTTTTCTGTACTTTTGATCAAATAAATGTAGCCTTGATGAGCAGAAGAGATTTCTTTAAATAACATTAAAATCTTACTGATCCCAAACTTTTGAGCGTGCGTGTGTGTGCGCGTGTGTGTGTGTGTGTGTGTGTGTATAGGTTTATATATCCTGGTGGGGACTTAAACCTGAATACACACAGACTCATGGGGACTTATGGAGGGGACCTAAACTGAGGTTCCCATGGTTACAACAGCTTATAAATCATACAGAATGACTTTTTTTGAGAAGGTAAAGGTGCAGAAAGTTTCCTGTAAGGGGTAGGTTTAGGTGTAGGGTTGTTCTAGAGCAATAGAAAATACGGTTTGTACAGTATAAAAACCATTACGCCTGTTGAGAGTCCCTACAAGGATAGCTGACCAGACTCTCTGTGTGTGTGTGTGTGTGTGTGTGTGTGTGTATTTGTCCTTAAAAGAACATAAGTTTGTTGATTTATAGGACTGGGAATGACGTTTGTTTTCAAATGCAGTAGACCGCCATCTATCTGAAGCCTGTACACAGACCAGCGATTTAAAAACAGAGACAGTAATGTGTCCTGTGTGAACAAGCTCAAGTCAAGACCAATATATTTCTATAGCGCTTTATGTAATACAGATTGTTTCACAGAAATAACAGTGTTAATGTTGATCAGTGATGAAACAAATTTGATTTCAGTTGTAAAGCAGCTCTACAGAAGACAGTGGTGTGATTATTCAGATCAGGTTTGTGATCTCATCTGCTCCAGTGATTGTGTGTGTGTGTGTTTCAGATCGTGCTGGTGGGCTCAGAGGAGGGTCTGTACGCTCTGAACGTCATCAAGAACTCTCTCACACACATCCCGGGACTGGACTCTGTGTTCCAGATCCAGATCCTGAAGGAGCTCGACAAGCTGCTCATGATCACCGGTCAGTGTCCGTCTCTCTGATTCATGTGTGTGTGCTCTTACTGACAGAATAATGAGACCTTAAAGGTGAAAAATAATCACAGACAGTGGTTTACTAGCAGAATACTAGGGCTGTCACAATGCATCGTGATCCGTGGATCGATTCTGAGATTAATCTAGTTTAACCACGCACTCAAATGCTCATGCAATTACACCTGATTATAAGATGACCCCTGTTTTTTAAGATGTACCTTTTGGAAAAGGCTTTTTGAAAACCAAATCTTGTTTTAAGAATTTTCTTAAATTATTTTAAATTTTGTTTTGAATGAATGGAAAATACTGGTCAAATGTACCAACAATCATTTAAAATCTACACTTTTAGATATACCATAAAAATAACATGTAGCCCATCTGAATTATATAACAATTAGTCTATCCATCTCATAGTAACCTACCAACATTTCATTATCAGTAGAAGTGAAATCTTACTGTAGTCTTCAAATCTGGGTTCTGTCTGCTTTTAAAATCACTTACAGAGGACGTTTGTTCCCATCAGGCTAACATGACAGTCACGACTCATGCCGCTGTAAGCTTTTCTTTTTCTTTTGTTTACACTCGTGATCTTCTAACATTATTACAACATTTTATGTCTTTGCACACTCGTTTAATGTGTTTGGCGCCACCTATTGTTGTGTCAAGTCTAGACCCTGAATATACGACCCGATGTAGTTCCAAGAAAAATCATAGTCTTAAAAGTAGTATTGACCCGAATATATGACACAAGATTATTGTAAACACAGAACACCCTTCGCTTCAACCTTTGCGAACTTTAGAAACAGCCACACTTGAACCTAAGATGATCATTTCTAAAGCACACCGTGCCATCTGCTGTTAAAAACGAAGATCAGAATCATGATGCATTTGGAAAATCTCAGAACCAATCATGCAGAATCATTTCTCGATTTGTGATGCATTGATTTATTTGGGCATCAGAGCAGCTCATCTGGCTTAAATGGTTTGAGTGTGGTTAGCTGACTGTGTGTGTGTGTGTGTGTGTGTGTGTAACAGGTGAGGAGCGTGCTCTGTGTCTGGTGGACATCAAGCGTGTCAAACAGTCTCTAGCTCAGTCTCATCTCCCGGCGCAGCCCGATCTCAGTCCCTACATCTTCGAGGCGGTGAAGGGCTGCCATCTCTTCGCTTCTGGAAAGGTAAAGTGACCCATCGAGCAGTCCATCTGCACACACTATATGATGCTCTTCCTGTTACTGGGTGTTAGAGAGCTCCTGTGTTTGATCTCTAGTACAGAGCTGTTAAACTCAGTTCCTGGAGGCCGCAGCCCTGCAGAGTTTAGTTCTAACCCTGCTCCAACACACAAACCATCTAGTTCTCAAATAAGCCTGAAGGATCTGATTAGCTGGATCAGATGTGTTTAATTAGGGTTGCATCTAAACTCCTCCAGAATCTGATTTACTCAGAAATGCATCTCATTATTGAAGTAAAATTGGTTTTGCGCAGTGTTTCACATTGACTGGTATTGAACCTGGAAGTTCCCTTTGTAGGATCTGTGGATGTAGGCTAGATACAGTATGTATGATTTTGGACCAATGAGATTTCGCTGTGGGCGGAGCTACTGTACCAGCTCAGTGTTTGACATAGAAACCCATGGATTGATTAAAACTCCTGTTGCTTGTCATGGTCGAGGCTGATGGGAAAAGCTTGTCAGAGACTAACTGCTGGTTAGGACCAGTGTTATTTTTATATATACCATTACTGTTTTTATAATGTTTTGAATTGGCTTTTATTTTCAGTTTTCACATTTAAATTTAAACTTTAGTACAATATAATTACATCAGTAACTTTAGTACTTATTTCATTTAGTAGTTACTTTATTTTATTTCATTTAACATTTTGTTAGGTTTTAAGTGTTGCAAGTTTTTCATCAAATCTATATTTTATTATATTTCAGTTTTATTTCATTTGACAGAAACACCCCATTAAAAATGTTGTTAACAGTGTTATATTAGTATTATTTCTATACTAGTTCATTAATATTTTGAATTTATTTATTTTTAGTTTTAGTTCAGCTTAAACTTTTCTTCTTTTTTTCTCCTCTCTCTCTCGAGTTAGCTGCCAAGGCAACATTTCTCATTTTTATTTAGTGGATGTCTTTTATCTTGTAACATTTTAGTACAATTTAATCTACCTGTTTTATTTAATTTAGTTGCCAAGGCAACATTTCTATTTTCATTTACGTTTGTAAGTGCAAGCTATCTAATGTCTGTATTTTAGTACAATTTTGTAAAAAAAAAAAATTAGAACAATTTAACATTAGTAATTTTAGTACTTTAATAGTTTTCAAACATTTTAGTTTGAATTGTTTGTTTGTTTGTTTTTACTATTTAGGTTATTTTATTTCAGTTTTAGTTTAAACTTACTTCAGTAAGCAAGGTAACAGTTTTTCATCTAATATTTATTTTTAGTTGTTAATGATGAGATCATGTCTGTCTATTTATCTAAAGTGTGTGTTTCAGATCGACACGTACATGTGTATCTGTGCTGCGATGCCCAATAAAATCACCATCCTGCGCTTCAACGACACGCTCAACAAGTTCTGCATCAGAAAGGTGACGTATAAAAGCCTCATATGCGTCACACACACGTTCACTCCTCCCTTCTCACGTGTGTGTGTGTGTCTGCTGCTCTTCCGCAGGAGATCGAGACGTCTGAACCCTGCAGCTGCATCCACTTCACCGGATACAGCATCATCATCGGCACCAACAAGTTCTACGAGATCGAGATGAAGCAGTACGTGCTGGAAGGTGAGATGATCCACACACACTCTGTAAGGGTCTGTTTCATCTCACCGCTGCTGATGAACTGAACTCGTGTGTGTGTGTGTGTGTGTGTGTTCAGAGTTCCTGGATAAGAACGACGTGACTCTGGCCTCGGCCGTGTTCGCCGCCTCGTCCCACAGCTTCCCCATCTCCATCATCCAGGTGTCCAGCGCGCCGCAGAAAGTGGAGTACCTGCTGTGCTTCCACGGTGCGTGTGTGAACTGCATGAGACGCTGAGTGTGTGTGAGAATCCATGTTTCACGTGTGTGTGTTGTTTGCAGAGTTTGGCGTGTTTGTGGACGCGTACGGCCGCAGGAGCCGCAGCGATGACATCAAATGGAGCCGGCTGCCTCTGTCCTTCGGTAAAACCTAGTTTTGTTCCTCAGTGTAAAGTCTAGAGAGCTGACGATGGTTTTATTTGATAGTTTGACATTATTTTTAATCACAATAATTTAATGTAATTACTCCTCATCCATATATTTCACTTCATAAAAAATAGTCTCTCTATCAGTGGATTTCCTAGAACTATAAATGTAATTCTACTGAAAAAACAATACTTTAACAAATATAAATGTATTAATATATTTTTGTAATATAGATTTTAAATAATAAATGATGATTATTATTATTATTATTATTATATAATTTAAATGTTAGTAGTGTATAAATTATGTAAGGAATAATTGACGACGGGCCGTTGAATTATTAGAAAAATAATGCACACCCGAGGTGGTGATGCGGCCACGACGCGAAGCGGAGTGGCCGTTACACCTCGGGTGTGCATTATTTTTCTAATAATTCAACGGTCCGGAGTCAATTATTCCGCTTATACTACGGTTGCCACACCTCAAGACATCGATCAGATTATATATTTCAAGGGATTCGTCCGGTTTTTCTACTTAAATCGCTATTGTGAGTAGGATTATTTCTTCCGCATCTCATCCAACGACTCTTTTGCTAGTTCCAAAACGTCATTTTAAAGCTGGCAATGGAGGCTTGAGCCGTTGATAGCAGACTAATGCAGTTAATAATGAAGTTATTAGAAAGAGAGCGAGAGAGACAGAGACACAGAGAAAGAGAAACGGAGAGAGAGAGAGAGAGAGAGAGAGCTTGTATGAATTAGGCTACCTCTGTGTGTCCCTCAACAGTGTTCTGAAGCACCGTCTCTAAACTGTAAGTCTGCTTTAAGATGCAGCGCTGTTATTACCTCGCTAGTGAGAAATGTCATGTGTAGCCTTTAAGTTGCTACACTAGGCTAACTGATAAAATCGTCAGGGCAGCGCTGACAACGATGCGAAGTGATATGGAACTGTAATGCGGTCAAGAAAGCTGCCTGGAACTACATTCGCCGTGCGTTTCCCTGAAAATAATTGCACACCTCAGAACGTTCGTCAGCCAATCAGATTCAAGCATTCAACGGCCCCGTAGTATAATATATATAATAAAATATTTATATATTAGTGTGTGTATTTAATTACAATTAAGTTATAATAATTCAACTGGAAAATAAAAGGACATTAATACATTTATATTTTATTTTAAAAAATATTATATTTTAATTTTTTTTAATTTTTTTTTTTTTATGATGACTACTGTTTCTTAAATATATAATTGTAATTTTTGTTGTTTTTTAACATATTTGAATTATTTATAATATTTAAAATATTTATGTAATGTGATTTCTAGTTTATGATTTGTCTTGATTATCTCATCTATTTAGGCATCATTTCAGCAATCTCTCACTCGGCTCTGACTCTATTCTGATACACTGTCACATCAGTTCCTGATCAATAAAATCATGTCCTGTCTGTTTTCTCCACAGCGTACCGAGAGCCATACCTGTTTGTGACCTACTTCAACTCTCTGGACGTCATCGAGGTTCAGAGTCACTCTGCGCTCGGGTAAAACCGCTGCCCCCTGTATTGTTTGGTTTTGTTCCTGATGTTTGTTAGAGACGCACTGAGTGGTGTGTGTGTGTGTGTGTATGTGTGTGTGTTTAGGCCTCACTCTTACGCTCACCTGGACATTCCTAACCCGCGTTACCTGGGTCCGGCCATCTCGTCCGGCGCGGTGTATCTGGCCTCATCCTACCAGAACAAGCTGCGTGTGATCTGCTGCAAAGGAAACCTGAGTCAGGAGGGATCGACTGCAGAGCCGCAGAGAAACGGCTCCACGCGCAGGTCAGTGTGAGCTTCCCATCACTCACGCATCACGCTTCTCTGGAAAAGCTTCATTAGGAGCAGATTCATCTTTTCTAGGTCGGGGAAATTATTTTTCTATAGGCACAGCTAGGGCTGGGTGATATGGCAAACAAATTAAACAAAATTCAGAATATTTGACCGGTCCTCAATTTTTAGTCAACTTGAAAATGTAATTACAACATGATTCAACTTGTTCTTTATAAACCCTCTAGATAAAGAACATTATATTCCAAGTGCAACACATGATGTAAAATTTAACAAGTGATTTGCTTAACAATCTTTGCAGAAAAGATGCATGAACTACAACTACATCTTGTACAAACTTATATGTTCAGAAATAATACGAGGAAAATGCTTTTAAAAAAAAAATCTCAAAAGTCAAGGTAATTCAAAATGACTGAAGGTATAACATGTAGACTATTAAGTATAAATGTTCTGTAAAAACAATGAACAGCAGCTTTCAACCGGTCACCATGATGCAAACATCAAATATCAGAAATACAGTAGTAGGTTTTGATTCGCTTGCGCTGCTTTTCCATTGATTTTCTGTGTAAACATGGACGTATTTAAGCAGTTAATCACATGCGCCGATATTGTGGCATTAAATTTAGATCTGCTAATGATGCATCAAATTATGCGTTTTTACAGCGTTCCGCATTATATCCAATCACACACGATTCTGTTGAGCTTATGAATGCGATGGCCAATCAGAGGCGTTCAGATGAGTCCTCGCTGAACCGCCGGATTGTGTTGAGCGTGCTCGCGCTGACTGAATTCTCTCATCATAAACAAAGTGGAAATGTACGTACGTTTTAAGAGATTCTTTGACATTGTAGGCAGCTTTATTGATTTATAACGGGGTTTTTGAGCATGCTTAAACTCACGCTAGACTGAAGTCAGTCATGTTCTTTGATGTAAGTGTTCTTTTGTTTGCTTTTTGTATATAATCTATGTGCTGTGAAAGCGTTATAATTAGTAACTTACAATGTTTTTATTAAATGATGATCATGTTATATACAAATTCAGTCGTATTAAAATATTTTGTGACATGACTCCCATAACTGGTGCTTATGGAAAGCCTTTTTCCGCCATTGAATAACAAAAAAGGTAACTGGACAGAATTAGCCACGAGATATAAACTCACAATTGCGAGAGAGATTGCATCTCAATTTATCTCTCAATATTTAATGCCCTTGTTTTATTTTTATTCAGTGGGTACCATGTGTGCTTGCCTAAAAGACAGGGTTATGATGTTTTAGCCTTAACCCTCCACCTATGGATTTTTCTGCTTAAAAAAAAAAGTGATTTAATTTAAATATATAAAGAGCTCCAGGTTTGCTGCGCTTGTTTGTAGGGCTGCACAATTTGTCCAAAAATCTTTTTTTTTTTTTATTATTATTATTATTATTATTATAATATGGGTAAGGTTTTAATTGTTAACCTTAGTTAGCTACATTAGTTATCATGAGCTAACAATCAACGATACTTCTACAGCATTCGTTATTCTTAATGTTAATCTCAGCATTTACTGAGCATTTATTTTAAAATGTATATATTTTTTTTATTATTATTATAGTTAATGCACTACGAACAAACAGTGAACAATTGTATTTTTTTATTAATGACAATTATTTAAATAAAGCTGTTAAAATATATTGTTAAAAAATGAGACCATATTGTTAAGTGTTAATAATATGACTAATTCTTACTATTATTTTGATTATTATTATTAAAGTACTAAAATAAGAAATATTACTATTGTAATTTATTTAATTCTATATATTGTAATACTTTTCTATATTAGGTGTTTATTTTAATACTATTGTAAATAAACTATTAAAATCATTTTATTTTATAGTAAAAATCTGTAAAATTACAATAGTAATATTTCTTAATTAGTTTTTTTTTACATGTTAAACCATAACGCTTTTGTGGAAAACTGCAGTGAAATCTGAGAGCTTCTGTTTTGTTGATTTATAAACTATTTTCATGACAAATTTGGAAGATGGTTGGCACGTGTTGCACTTTCAAAATGTATAAGTGACTTAAATATTCAGAGATGAGTTCATATAGCGCAGCGTTTACTGCAGACTGAGACGCTGAAAACACTGGTGGATCACGAGCTGCTCGTGTGTACATGAACACAGTGCCGCGCTTCTCTCAGAGTGCATAGATTTCTTTCATTAAGTGTCGGTCAAATCAGGTTTGACGTTAATAACGATCAGTCAGAAGACATGAGAAACATTTAAAGTCACTGGCATCAAACCTGCAATATCAGAGTGAGATTTAAGGATCTCATCAGAGAAAATGATTTAAGTGCAGCTCTATCTGACTGTGCACGACCCCATGTGACCTGAAATCTGTCTGTGATTGGTCCAGAGTTTCTGACTGTGTTTCTCTTCTTTACAGGAAGAAAAGCGCTTTCTTTATTTGTGCGAGGGAGTGACAGATCATGAACGTTTTAACCTGTGAACTGAGTGATGAATAAAGTGTTTTTAAGGAGAATATCCTGAACCGCTCGGTGTGAGACTAGATTTAATGTGACGCACTGAAAACGCTCTCATTATATTATATTTAGGTGTTTTCAGAAGCTCTTGTTCATAATTTGACTGTTGCTCTCCTTTTATAATGTTATTTAAAAGCATAAATGTGTTGAAAGTGTGTTATTATGGATATGACGGATGAGGAGACGTGTTTCTCACCGTTAGAGGGTAAGTAGTCTTGTGATTTTAAGAGGTTCAGTTGCACACATGAATCTGAATCTTCACTGGTCTGGTGGGCGTGTGGTTATTATGAGCTCTGGATGGGTCACATTCATAACTGTACAAATATATATAATCTCCTCTCACTGGTGAACATCTGTCAGGTGATTGTGAACTCTCGTGTGTGTAAAAAAAAAAAAAACATTCAATTTATGTGTTTGAAAAGTCTCTTCTGCTCACCAAGGCTGCATTTATTTGATCAAACATACAGTAAAAAATGTGAAATATTATTACAATTTAAAATATTTGATTTCTATGTGAATATGTGTTAAAATGTCATTTATTTCTGTGAATAAAAGCTGTATTTCCAGCATCATTAATCCAGTCTTCAGTGTCACATGATCTTCAGAAATCATAATAATATACTGATTTACTGCTCAACAAACATTTCTGATTATTATCAATGTTGAACACAGTTGTGCTGCTCAATATTTTTGTGGAAAGTCGTTTTTTTTTTTTTTTTTTTCTCCAGAATTCACAGATGAATAGAAAGTTCAAAAGAACAGCATTTATTTGCAATAGTAAAGACATTTATAATGTTGCAAAAGATTTCTGTCAGTTTGATCCATTTTATTGCATCCTTGATGAATAAGTATTAATTTCTTTAACTACTGTATTTACATTAGATTTATTCATATTTCAAATGACTTCTGCATTTCTATCTACACATACAGTTGTAATGTTCACTGTAAACATTGTTTACATTGTACATTTTTGTTAAATAACCCATGAAAATCATCTTTACAAATTAATTTGCTTCGAAAATAGTGTAAGTGAAAGAAACTGACTGTTGAAACCGAGCTGAACACAACTTCAAGGTGTTTTGGTGGAAACTGGTATATTTCTGTGAACCACACTAGTCAGCATTTGAAGTGGATCAAAACCTTTCATCAATGTTGTCCTAAAATCTAAGCGTTTTTGTCCTTGGACAACTTTGATTAACTTTTTTGATGCACTTCAAATGTTGACGACTATAAATGAATGCGACTGACTTTGACTCTTTCTTCCCGGTTTCTCGCAGCCCAAACAAGCGCGGTCCCCCCACCTATAACGAGCACATCTCGAAGCGTCTGGCCGCTATGCCCGCCGTACAGGAGGGCCTCCACCAGCCCGGGACGCCCCACCGCTACCGCGAGGCTCGCACCGAGTTCAGGCGGGACAAGTCCCCCGCGCGGCCCCTGGAGAGAGAGAAGTCCCCGGGCCGGCTAGAGCGATCGCCCGGCAGGATGATGGACCCTCGGCTGGACCGCTCGCCAGGACGGATCATGGACCTGCGCAGGGAGCGCTCGCCCGGCCGGGCGTTTGAGGAGCCCCGCCAAAGACTGCACACAGGATCAGCGCGAACTCCCATCAACACGGTTAACAAGGTCAGGATGACTGAAGACACCAAACACACACACTCAATGCATTAAAGGCTCAAGTGAGATCTTTAGCACCGGTCTAGTGTGTTAAATTCCGAGTGACTCCAGTTGTTAAAGGGGTCATATGATGTTGCTAAAAAGAACATTCATTAAAACGGAAAAAGCTCATTCTGAGAAGCGAGGCGTGCTCTGATTGGCCAGCTATCCAGTGCGTTGTGATTGGCCAAATACCTCAAGCGTGAGACGGAGCTGTTACGCTCCTCAGCGTATTGTGAAGCCGTGTCCCGCTGCGACGACACAAAAACAATAAATCCCATTATAAACGAGGCATTTGTTGCATCCAGTGGGGACATAATTAGTGATTATAATGACTTCTACTGTCTTTTTAGGCGTCGCGTTGCATCGCGCTGCGTAAATATTACCATGTCTGCATTTGTGATCGGAGAAATTACAAGCAACAAGCACTACTCTACACTGCTCAAAACTCGCGTTTGAATCATCAGTTGCAAATTCTTTAAATAAGAAAACATACTTACAGGCTGAGAGTCAGAAGCGCCAGACTGTCCTTGCAAAGTTTGAATTGCCACACTTTATAGAAACGGCCTTTGTGCAAGCCAGCATTGTAGGCTACTCTTCCAGGTTCAGGAAACAGTCCTCTGTAAAATGCGCTGCACACACTCTAATATTTGGGTTGAACTGTTCGGGAACAGTGTTGTAGATAACCTCTGTTTGGGCTTCCAAAAGAGGACACAACTAGAAATCAAAGTACTTTCGCTTTGACAGCGTCTCCAGGATATGGTGCCGGCGGCAGCAACAATACTACAGCCAGAATAATAGCTCCGCTGACTTTCTTTACGTAAACATTTGGGCGGTGTTTTGCAAATCTCCCCACACCGTGATGTAGACATGTGGGGGCGTGTTTGAATGAACCGTTTCAGGGGGGCGTGGCAGAGTCTTTGATAAAGAATATCTCTTTGGTTTTGAGACTAGTCTTTGCAACTTTAGGCATCTTATCTATCCACAAACAGCTTGTAACTCTCCAAAGAGAAAGAAAAACTTGAAATTGCATCATATGACCCCTTTAAAAAACACCAGTATATACCAGGCTTTTAAAAAGTCTTACATTTAGTTGTATCAAGTTAGTTGTTACTTTAGTGTGTTAGTTAATTAGTGGCCTTAGTCGTAAAGCCATAAAGTCTTAAATGGTACAAGAAAATGACTGGTCTTAATTATGATTTCAAAAGGTCTTAAATTTGGGGACGGAAAGACAACAATTGCCATGTGGCAATATGTCCTAATTAAACTTCAAAAGGATCTGGTTTCATTGAATGAATGAGTTGTGCACATTTCAAAGTCAGGTGTTACCAGGGAGACTGCAATATTTCTGTCGTTCCTGCTGGCAGAGGATGAATGTGCATTTTCAATCAGCCCGTCTGCTATTTTTATTCAGACCAATGCATATTTTTACACAGCAAACACTGTAAATGTGAATCGGTGGATCTACAAGAATCTAATAATAATGCATTATAAAAACCTAAACAATTAAGACACTAAGATGTATTTGTTATTAAATTAGCATAACTGATTGATAATTTATTTTAATTTATTATAACTGATGCTTTTCCACTCAGCCCTTTTCGTAAAAATTAAAAGGCTGAAATGTGAAGTTTATCATTAATCAAACCTGTATCTGAATGATATTAATTTAATTTGTGCAGCTCTTTCAGTGGAACATTTTTCTATTGTATTGTATATGGAGAAAACAAACGGCTCAATTTTATTCGGAGACTCAAATATCAGTCATCACTCTATATCTCCAGTAATATGTCTCAGTAAGATGAGATTGAAATGATCCAAACATATGCAATGCAATCCAATGCTGATGGAGAGATGAAGAAATAAACGCTCCTCAGAAGATGTGAGATGTTTTGGAGGCTCACTGAGGAACAGTGAAAGTAAAGCTTCTGGAAACAAACGCTCCTCAAAAGATCCTGATGATCAGATTTGAGACGTTGATTGATGGAGAATCAAGTAAAGCTGAGCTGCTTCAGTCCAGGAAGTGTTCATCTGGCGCTCATTCATGAGGTTTACTTGATCAAAATCAGTCAAGATTTGACCGCAGAAAGACACTGAGGCAGCAGCTGAACAATTGCACTGAAAGAGCTTTTACTGGATCGAAAGAAGGCATGCAGTAGATCGTGACTGGTTTTGCTGGTGTTAATGGTGTGTGTTTGTGTCCAGCAGGTGTGGGATCAGTCGTCGGTGTAAGTGTCATCAGTGAAGAACATCTGATCCTGTCCGGATGAGGAAACTCTCAGCACAACGTCTCGCTCACAAGGCCTTACAAACACAGACGATCACACACGGATCCGGCCAGCGTTTACTAAACCACACACACTTCTGCCTGTTGTTTGTCTGGATTTCCCTGTCCTTCTCTTTGTACTTTCCTCTGTCTCCTCTCCTCTTCCTCTGCTCTTTCCCACAATCCCCGGCGACAGCGTAGCGTCCGTCTCGACGGAAAGGGAATCTTTGTAAACCTCCAGAATGTCACGGTAACCTTGTAAATACGCCCACGTGATGTTTTTTATAAGAAGCGAATAACGAGGCGGGTCTATTTTTGTTAATGCGAGAAACTCGTTTAAATCGTCCGAAACTGCTTCAAAGTGGCACATTTTGCTTGAATCAAGCTGGCGGTGTGTTCGATGGCGCTCACTCTCCAGCTCCGGCAGCGCTAAACGTGTTCGGTGTCGCTTTCGGAGCTTTACCGCAGTATCGTCCGCTTCTCTGAATGATGAACTCAGGATCCAGTGTACCAGTACTAAAGGAATCGCTCTGGTTTCTCTCTCTGCGACTGAAGTGCCGTTTCGTCTCGTTCTGCCGCATGGAGACGCTGTGACGGGTTTGTTCTGTTCCTGCTTCTCATTTCTGTTCCTGAAGCACTTCATTCTGCGCTAATCCACGCTGATGTTTAACCAGAGATGTAGCGTTTCTTGTTTTCTCATTTTTTTATGATTATGGTCTGATAGCATTATCTATATCCACTAATAAACTAAAGTTTATCTTTATCTGAGCCTCTGCGTTTTTCTGTACATTCTTTCAGGTGAAACTGAATATTCAATGAGAATACATTTCTGAAGTGGAGCGAGTTATTACATTTTGATGATAGATCCACCACACATGGAAAGTCACATAATTACGTCTTTGCATTGGACATATGAGGTATTTCATATTAAGCAGTTTTTCTTTTTTTCCATCAGGCTTAATGATTAACATTATTTCTTCATCTCACAATCGTCATTGGATTGCATTGCATTATATGTTTGGATCATTTCAGGCTCATCTTACTAAGACATATCATTGGAGACAGAGCGGAGATCAATTTGTCATTATCTGCTTTGTAACATTATCTGTTACAAAGATCTCATTAATTTACATTACAAGCAGAATTTCATCATAAATATCAGCATCGGCACCAAATTCATATTTTTGCTCCGTTTGAGTAAAATTGAACCTTTTTCCTTCCATATTCTCACTGTATCAGACTAAATGAGCCAAAAAAGCCTAATGATCAACAAGATCAGGTTGGCAGTGTGTTGTGCTTTAATTTCATTCACACAAACGCCTCCATAAGCGGCAGCGGCTCATACAAACTCTGTCTGACACAGAGAGGAAAGACAGCAGCATTGTGGGAGATTTCCTCAGGGTGACTCCATCCCCCCCCCCTCGACCAGACAGCGAAGCGGCAGCAGATGTGTTTGAGATCAGACACGACTCATCCTGATGAGATTCAGGCGACGCTCTGAGATCCTGTGCAGTATTGCTGGAGTTCATTACGTTGGCTGTACACGTCACATGACATACAGACAAATTACATGTACACGGATTCAAGTGTGCAAAACTCCTCCGGGGAACATGATTATAAGAGTCGTGTCCTACAGGAAGTTCACATAAAAAAATGAAGTTCTGTCATCATTCACTCGCTCTCATGCTGCTTCAAGAGTTTCCTCCTTCAGTGCAACACGTCTGAAGAACATCTGAGCCACCGAAGCACGGAGAGCCGGATTTAACTCTTATTTACATTAATGTTGTGCACTTTTTAGTCTTTTTGAAGCATGACCATATAAAAATAATCAAAAGAGAAGCTCAGGGGTCAGATTCACAAAGAATAAAATTCTTAATATTTTCAAACCTAAGAGTAAATTTAAGAATATTTTATATTCCTAAAAATATTTCTGTAGAATGTTGTTTCTTATGAAGAATCTGACGTCATAAAATCGTCAAGTTTAAAAATTAAATAACCTCAAACTAGTCTTAAATGCCCAAAGGCAAGTCGTTTAATAAATTTATTGAAATTTAGTATCAACTCAACAAAAACTGGTCACATAGGGACCCTTATATAATTAAAGTTTTGATTAGATCAGTAGATGATAGATACAGGACACGTTCACTCTAGAGAAAGCACAAAAAAGACGAACCGCAAATGACAGATGATTTAAAAATTATATTAAAAACTTTCATTTAATTTAAGATTCTTGAGCATTTCTTGGAATTTATCTTAAGAAATGTCTTAACTTCTTTAAGAAGGTTTTTGTGAATCAGACAAACACCTAATTAAGCCTGGCATGTTGTTCTTAAGAACAAAAATAAGACATTCTTACGCACTTCTTTCTTTCTTAAGAAGATTTTTGTGCATCATATGGCCTTGGAAGTCAGAAGAAATTACTTGAAAAGACTCCAAAACATTTATAATTCACAAAAATCTAAAGAAATGTTTTCTACATGAAAAAAAATGAACTTGTAATTTATTTAAGAAATTGTGAATCGTACAAATGTTGGAATTTATTTTAAGAAATGTTTTCTTAATATTTACATGAATTGTGCAAACTTGTAATTTATCTCGTCTAAGATTTTCATGATTCTTTTGAACTTCTTGGAATTTATCTTAAGAAATGTGTTAAATTAAGGATATTTCTGTGAATCGCACAAACTTAAATATGATCTTAGGAAATGTCTTAAGGTGCAGAATGTAATATTGACAGCTAGCGGTTGAAACGGACACATTTCAGAGTAGAATTACTGGCTATAGCATTATATGTAAACGTAACATGTTTGTAGATATTAAAGAAACATGTTATTTTTTGGCTTCAGAAGAGTCAAAAAATGACATGCAACACCTTTAATTTCATAATGTTTTCATGAATTGTACAGACTTCTTGGAATTTGTGTTAAATGTCTAACTTCTTAAGAAGATGTTTGTGAATCCGGTCACACCGATGAATAGTGTGCGCGAGGTGTTTTTCATTGCATTGATCTGGGAGTCTTTGGGAAGAAACATGCGCTCACAAATTTATCTTGTTTGTCTTAAAGAGAGACACGGCAGGCAAAAACACGTCAAGCTTGAGATTTTGGGGGGTTTTGGTTTTTCATGAAGTGTTTTTTCAGACTAGTGGAAAGAAAACATGCAAAAGTGTTTATTTTATAGCACTTTTATCTATTTTTGTTGACAGATTTCAATTACAATACAAGTTTTTCTCCTACACCGAGCCATAAATCACTTCAGAAGCACTGTCTGTCTGTATCCTGAAGGTTTTTACAGAGGGATTTGTTCAAATATAATTTGCTTGATTATATACAATGTTTTATACCCCCCAAATTTTGAAAATATATTGTTTTCTGTCTGAATTATGGAGTGACAAAAATGAGATTCCAAAATTCCCTCTTTAAAACATTTGACTCTAATATGTGACCCTGGACCACAAAACCAGTCATAAGGGTCAATTTTTCAAAATTGAGATGTATACATCATCTGAAAGCTGAATAAATAAGGTAGGACAATATTTGGCTGAGATACAACTATTTGAAAATCTGGAATCTGAGGGTGCAAAAAAATCTAAATATTGAGAAAATCTCCTTTAAAGTTGTTCAAATGAAGTTCTTAGCAATGCATATTACTAATCAGAAATTAAGTTTTGATATATTTACAGTAGGCAATTTACTAAATATCTTCATGGAACATAATCTTTATTTAATATCCTAATGATTTCTGCCATAAAAGAGAAATGTATAATTTTGACCCATACAATGTATTGTTGTCTATTGCTACAGATATACCTGTGCTACTCATGACTGCTTCTGTGCTGCAGGGACATAAATATTAAACAAGAATCGTGAATCTGACTTCATCCAGTGTTCAGATTTTTATTCTATAAATGTATGCAAATTAGCGCATATTTCATTAAATAATGCCTCATTTGCATATTTAAACCTAATATTTTATAAACCTTGTAATACAAAAAATGTCTGCACTTATCAATGTGATCGATCGACTGGGTTAGGCGATAACTATTAGTTCATTTTTTTTTACCCTTATTCACCTGCAGTGTCTCGCCTTAAGAAAATATTTGAGAAATGTTTAGAGAATTTTTTTGAATATTCTTTTGAACTTCCTAGAATTGCTGTTAAGCTGTGTGTGAATCTGCCCCCAGATGCTGAAGTGCTGTTTAGTGTTGCACAGAAGTCAGTGACTCTTACGGCTCTGCGTGAGGGAGTGCTTTATTGGTCTCAGTTAGAGCTGGCGGCGATGGGTTTCTCCAGCTCCAGGTCGGCGGGAGGGAGCGCCGGAGGGACGGCGGAGGGCCGCAGGTGACTGTAACACGCCTGACACACGTGACTGGACTCACGGAGCTGCTGACTCGACACCGCCACCTTCTGATCGCAGCAGCTGGCGCAGAAAACATTCCCACAGTTCCTAGAGGACCGAGAGAGAGTCCGGTGAACAAGTTAAACTTCTAATGCTGCTTTATAGAAATAGACTTAATAAAAGTACTTCAGTTTCACTATAGTTTTACAACAGTAAGATATTTTAAAGAAGTCTCTTCTGCTCACCAAGCCTGCATTTATTTGATCCAAAATACAGCAAAAACAGTAAAATTGTGAAATATTTAATAACTACTTTCTATTTGAATGTATTTTAAGTATATGTAATTTATTCCTATGATCTGCAGCTGTATTTTCAGCATCATTACTGCAGTCTTCAGTGTCACATGATCTTCAGAAATCATAATAATATGATCATTTGCTGCTTGAGAAACAAAGTATCTTAATTGTTTAGACTATACCATTCAAAATCTTGGAGTCAGTATATATTTTTTTGTGTTATAGAAATTAATACTTTTATTTAGCCAGGAAGCTTTAAATTGATCAAAAGTGATGATTTTATAATGTCACAAAAGATTTATGTTTCAGATAAATGCCGTTCTAAACTGACACAAATTCTACTCTGCTGTTTTCAACAATAATAATAAATATTTTGTAAACAGCAAATCAGAATATTAGAATGATTTCTGAAAGATCATGTGACTGGAGTAATGATGCTGAAAATAGGAATAAAATTCCTATAGAAATATTTTAAATATTTTAACATTTGCTGTACTTTGGATCAAATAAATGCAGGCTTGATGAGCAGAAGAGACTTCTTTAAAAAACATTAAACATCTTACTGTTCAAAAACTTTCAACTGGTAGTGTATGTATGTGTATATATATATATATATATATATATATATATAAACAGAATAATTATACATCAATGGCATCATTTCCACAAATTGATCCCAATTTCTTTCATACTAACTACAAATGAAGTACATCCCAGAGCAGCATTGACTCTGATCGACTGCTGTGAATCTGAGCTCAGAGCTCAGTTAACTAAACTGGATTGGTCCAGTGTGAACACAAGCAACAGGTGGTTTGGATTCAGAGCTGATAATGAGAAAATGACAAGCAGTGACACACTGGTTTAGGAGGGAAGGGAAAGACGGATGGATTGACAGGAAGTGCAGGAGGAAGAGGAGGAGTCTCACCAGGCCTCCTCAACCGGCTCTCTGCCGCTGCAGCAGAACGAGAGACAGAGAGAGAGAGAGAATCAGACACGGATGAGACCACAGTCAAACTCACACTCAGCTGCGCAACTGAAACAGAATCTAAAATTCATATCGGTTTTATATGAATATATCTTATATTAAAGAAGTTCAAAAGTTTTAGAAGAAAACAAAAGTTATTGAGGGGAAAAGTGTAGAAATTAATATAATTTGCAGGTTTTTATTACAATTTTTACCATTTTAATTCAGATAATTGTAATACATACAATTTTAATAAATAAATTATTAAATTAAATCTTATTAGATATATTGAAATAAATATTTTTGTGAAAAAAAAAATTGAGGAGGGGATTAAAGTAGGATTATAATTTCAGTTTTTAGCATTTTAATTTTAAATATATTAAATATAATTAAATGAATATATTTTAAAATGAGTATATTTTAGAATATATCTCAGTGCATTAAATCAATAAACCACAATCAATTTTGTGATTCCAATAGTTCAAGAACTGTATTTTTAATTACATTTTTTAGCATTTTAATTATTTAGATTATTTGGTAACACTTTACAATAAGGTTCATTAGTTAACATTAGTTAACGAACCGAAGAATGAACAAGACTTCTACAGCATTTATTAATCTTATTTAATGTTAATTTCAGCATTTACTAATGCATTATTAAAATCACAAGCTGTGTTTGTTAACATGAGTTAATGCACCGTGAACTAACAATGAACCACTGTTTATTAACTAACGTTAAAGTTAAATAAATAGTGTAATAAATGTATTGATCATTGTTTGTTCATGTTAGTTAATACATTAACTAATGTTAACAAATGACACCTTATTGTAAAGTGTTACCGATTATTTTAATACATCAAATTTTAATAAATCATTCAATCCAAATAAATAGTGCTCATCATGGAAAGAGCTCGAGACTTGATTCACAACGGTTTCCAGACCTCTAAAACTGCTTCTAACCTCCTGTTAAAAGGTTTAATGTTGCTTGACCTGATGTTTAAAAGGCGTTAACCAGCGTTAAGTGCGGAGTGAAAAGCTTAAATTAATATTCCAGGTTCAGTACAAAGTTCAGCTCAATCAACAGCATTTGTTCCATAATGTTGATTACTACAAAAAAATAATATTTGTCCTTTATTTACTTAAAAAAAGCAAAATGGAGCACACAGCGACGCACTCACAAATGAAGATGAATGAGGCAGCTTTTCAGAGGATTTAAAAGCAGAAATGTGAAGCTGTACTGTTAAAACTGTATTAACCGAGCTGTAAAGCATACTGTTTATATCATGTGGCTGTACTAGTGAGTATTTTAGAGTTTAACAAATGCTATGGATTATTGTGCACTGAAGCTGAAATATTTGCATGTGTTTTAGGGTCAGTAGCAGGTGAGATTCAGGACAGAGGAGGGTAACAAAACACACACACACACACACACACACACACTGAGAGATCACCTGCAGTGATGCTTCCTCGCCGCCAGCCAGAGCGTCCTCTCGCACCCGTAGCAGCGAGACGCCGCGCGATCCGAGAACCACTGTGTCACATGACCACAAACACAACGAGCATTAGAAACATGAAGGTGTTGACAGTGTTACCGGTGTTAAGCCACAACACCGGTTACTTCACTTGCCCACTGCAGCACCGTCGTTTTGATTTTTTATAGTAATAAATTCTAAATCATTTAGTTCAGAACAGACACTACAATTAAAAACTGAACGCGGCTGCTCAATGCTGCTTGCCAAACGACAGTCGCATGATCACAGATTCATTTATCACGTGAGGAGAGTGAGGAGAGTGAGGTGAGACGATGGCGGAAGATTTAGTTTCCAAACGAAATGCAAAAGCACCTGTTTTAAAAATATTTTGGGTTTTGTAAAAGCTGTTGACTTTTGCTGTTTATGTAAGGTGATTTTAAAACATTAGTTTCTTATTTATTTGGTTCCACCGTGTTTGCTGATTTTCAGTTTTTTCACATTTAAACTTTGATTAGGTTATTTGTTATTTATACTAGGGCCGTGGAATGCTTGAATCTGATTGGATGACGGACGTTCTAAGATGTGCAATTATTTTCAGGGAAACGCACGTTCCAGGCAGCTCTTGACCGCATTGCATGTCCATATCACTTCGCCAAATTATTAGAGTCCGAAATTTTCGTATGCATTTTTTTGTATAAACGCTAACAAACTACCCCCACAAACACCCCCCACCCCCGGTGATATTATCGGTGTTGTCACACGTCGAACTCAACCTCACCGTCACAACCCTAGTTCACACTGCGGCTAATTCAGAGTCACTCCTCTTCTGAACTGAATCCGGTGTTTTACGCAGTCTGCTACTGGATTTGTTCATTAAATCTGTGAACTGAACCACTGGCTGTTAACTGTGTTGATGGTCTGATCTGCTCACCTCTGCTTCCCGCTGTTCGATCTGTTCCCAGCTGGACTCGGGCAGGAGATCGGTGTTCCCGCAGCGCTGCAAACAGCCAGACTCCATGTTATTCTCCCCGTCTGGCAGAGACGTCTGCGGCACACAGGAACAGGAAGTGTGAGATTCACAGCTGATAAAGTTAACGGTCCCTTTAACATTAACTGCAACTAAATCATCTCTATAACAATAATTATAATATCTATAACATTAATTATAATAACTATAATGATGACTAAAAATCAATAACAGTCATTTTATTAATAAATATAATGCTAACTGCAATTAATATCTATAATAAAAATTATAACTACAACGATAACTATAACTAAAATATCCATTACTATAATGATAACAAAAACACTAACTATAGCGATCTATAACAATAACTATGATAGTAACTATGACTATAAGACGATCTATAACGATAATTATAATAACTATAACAATATCTATAATGATAACTACAACGATAAATATAAATCTAACAATATCTGTAACTAGAGCTAACTATAATAACTATAACAGGATCTATACCGATAACTATATCTCTAACTACAAAGACAACTATAACGATAAATATAATAACAATAACTGTAGCAATAAATATTAAGACAACTATAGCAGTAACTGTAAAGATAACAGTAACAATGTCTATAACGATAACTGTAATAACTACAACCATAGAGCTAACTGTTACTATAAAAACTACAACAGAATCTATACCGATAACTATAGCAATAATAATATCTGTAACAATAACTATAGAGCTAACTATAACTATAACGGATCTTTAACAATAACTATAATAATAACTATGACAATAACTACACCGATATCTAGGGTAAACATATCTATTAAGCTCACGTACCCATTAAGCACACTTCCATTTTTGAGATCAGATTATAAAAACAAAAAATAATGTATTATCCTGCTTGATGTCTTAACCAGTTGATATGTTTGTTACTGTATACCTCCTATAATTTGAAGTCAGTCAGATCATCGCACGCTGAGATATGAGTCTCCATGTGTTCACACCGTCTGACGGACATTTAGAAAGCTGTCTAAAAACTTTCACCAAAAGAGGAGCCCCTTAAATGTGCGTTTTTAGATGTTTAAGCCTTTATTTTGATTGAGATTAATGTTCAAACTTTTGCATATTATAACCTGGAACTTGGATGTGGGAAAATAATTACATTAGATCCAATCTTATAGCTGTATAAGACTGTGTGCTACGCTAATATATTACTGGCTTGTACTTTTACATCCATAATATTATAAACATACAGTTTATTGCTGGTCTGTGGTTTTACAGTGCTGTTATTTTTAAAGATTTCATATTATTTTAAGATGCACTACTAGGAAAATCACAGCTTCAGTGTGACATCAATAGGAAAAAGGATAATTTCATTGATATTGTTAATAATAGTTGTTCATATTAAAATATGTATGATCTTAATACATGACCTAGACTATTTATTTAGCAAACTCCTGTCATTTTAATAAATATTACGTGAAATATATAAAAAGATAGTTGCTGCTCCAATTAAGCTCAGTGTGCTCTCTTTAAGCTCTTCCACATTGAACATCTATATAAATACTTCATAAACAGACTTTATATATTAACTGATGGTTGTCACTTTAAGTGATTTTCTATGGATTCTATCGACTCAAATCTGCAGACTGGCTCTGATCATCTAGCATCAACTTCTCCAGACTGTAAATCTGTGGAGAATCAGGGCAGAAATCATGTGTATTCCAGCTTTAAGAGACTATAGATTAGTTTACATCCATTTAATAAGAGGCTTCATAATGAGGCTAGTTTCTGTGTTACTTAGCTGAACATGGACTAGTCTAGATGTTGATATGTGCTTAGATGACACTTCATATATAACTGATCCACTTGAGTGCCTTGTTGCTTGATTTTAGTGCTCTTTTTTTGTGATTTGACTTTGTACCTTCAAAAAATATATATTTTCATAATTTGTAATAAAACATAATGTGAGCTTAATGGCAGCAGGGGTGTGCTTAAAGGTACAGAAATTGACCCATTAAGCACAGCCAGACTTTTTGAATTTAATGTATATCTTAATTGAAATGCTTTTGTCATTTAAAACAAAATTTTATATTTTTGTGTAAGGATCATTATTTTTAACATTACTTTTTGTACTGAAAACAATATCTTGTTGTATAATGTAGATTTTGGTGAGCTTAATGTACGTTTACCCTATAACAATAACCATAATATTAAATATAACAATAACTATAATATATATATTCTTTTATTTAATTTTTTCTACTTTTCTTCTCTTAATATTTGTATACTTTATAATTGCATTGTCCTTGGAGCGGACCTGACCTACATTTCAGTGCTGGTTATACTCTGTATAATTGTGTATGTGACAAATAAAACTCTTGAATCTTGAATCTTGAAAAACACTTGCTCCTTTTAGACTTGCACTCTATTCATTTACTAGCTGCTTGTTTTCTTAAAAATAAAAAAACTAACACTAGCTTCTCTATTCTTTTTCTATTCTATCTGTTATTTATTATATAATAATAAAATAAAAACTTGCTACATGTACTACATTAGGCTAACTGAGACTTGTTCTCTTGCATATCATTGCTCTTTTGTTGATTTTGATTGCTTCTATTGTCCTCATGTGTAAGTTGCTTTGGATAAAAGCATCTGCTAAATGTAAACACGGGTTATGAAGCGTAACGTGTGTTTGTTCCTCACCAGCTTCCCATTGACGTGCAGACGGCTCCAGAGCTCCTGCACCTGTTTCTTCAGCGTCTCCACCTGCAGCTGATGCCCCGCCTCCATCTGCCGCAGACGCACCTGTACAGCGTCGCTGTGCAGACTCAAGCCGTCCTTCTCCAGGTGCCCTAACGCCGATAAACGCCCGGAAACACCCAGCGGACGCTTGTGGGGCGACGTCGGAGAGGCGTCTCCCGCTGCATCCCGATCGGCCGATGGAAAAAGAGGATGAACGGGATGCTGGGAAGGTGAGCAGACGCCATTAAGAGTCTGAGTTGTGTGGTTTGGACTGGAAGAGCTTTCCATAGACGATTGGCTGCTAGATTCTGAAGAATCATGGGTAATAGTACAATTATCTAGATGCAATCCTTCTGGTGTTAATTCAATGTTTTCATCAGGATGCTGGGATGCAGGTGGTCGTTTTTCTTCGAGCTCCTCAGGCGACTCGAGCGTTTGGTCCTCACTGTTGCTCTCATTCAGAGCCGATTCCTCTGGGATATCGAAGGCAGGCGTGTTTTTCCTGTGCTCTTCCTGTGAGATGTTTTGCATTTGGCTGTCAGTCACAGAAAGCTCCGCCCCGTTTTCTGGCCGATCTGGGTTTAATTGATCAGAAAGGTTTGTGTTTAGGCCGAGTCTCTGATCCAGGCCGCCTCGTTCTGACGTCTGCGAGTGCTTTCCGTCGGCTTCTGTCTCCACGCTGATCTCCAGTGCGAGCAGACGGTCATGCCACTTCTCATTCAGGTTTGGGTCGCTGCTGCGGCGGTTTGGGGTCAAACCCTCACAGGACGTGGGCAGATCGTCGTACGACCGTGTCTTTGGTAACCTGAAAACAATAGACAAAAAGAAACTGTATCACACAATTCATAATCAGAGAGGAGCCTATAATCAAGATCACTCTGATGCTGGTTTACTGCAAGCTCCAGGGCTGATCGTGCTTTTTCTGTTGTGGAATAGTCTCTCGGTTTGTATCAGATCTGCCTCAACTTTATCTTATTTTTAAGTCTACTCCTAAAACTTATTTATTTTCCATGGCATTCAATATTCCTTGACTTGCTGTGCAATGACTCTCTATTTTGTTGAACCTCATCCATTTTTACAGTGTGTTTTATAGCTTGCTTTATTGTTTATAATCTTGTTGATCTTTTATTTTGCGTACTCTGTGCAGCACTTTGGTCGACTTTGGTTGTTTTTAAGTGTGCTATATAAATAATCATTGTATTGTATTGTATAATGTTAAATTTTACGTAAGCATTTTATGTTAGCATTTCTGTAGCTATTATTATATATTTATTATAGTTACCAAAAACTAAAACATTTTGTTACTTGAAATAAAATAAACATTAAATTAACTAAAATATAAAAAGCTTTATTTCAAGCATTGTTTCTAATTTTAACTTAGTTTAACTTGATTTAGTAAAATAACTAAAACTGTAAAGAAATTAATAAAAACTTTACAGAAATATTTTTAAAAATGTATTTACAAAAATGAAACTTAGCTGAACTTAAAATGAAAATGGAAAATATGCAAATACAAAATGATATTAAATATTAACGAAATTGGGTTTGATTTCGAGGGAATCTTTCAAATCAGGATTAACTAAAACTAGAAACTAAAACAAAAACTAAAACCCTCATTTTTTTACTAGAAAGAAAAACAAACTGAAATAAAAAAAACTAATAACTAAAATGGAAACTGAAATAAAAATTATATTATATAGACAAATAAAAAAAAACAACTGACAAAAACACAATGAAATTACTAAAACTAACTAATATTAAAATGGGAGGGGGGGGGGGGGATGTCAAGCGATTAAAATGTTTAATCAAATTAATTCCACATCAGTTTTGGCTGAGAAATTATCACCTCAAAAGATCACTTTAAAAAATGTTAGATGAGAAAAGCATTAAATAGACATTACAAAAAAGTAGAAATATTTTGATTCAACATTACATAAATGAGTATTGAGTTAAAAAATGTATATTGAAATATGAATATCTCGGTGATACTAAAATAACACTGCCTTAAATGCAATTTTAATTTCTTTCGAATAAAAGAGTTACTAATGCATAATTAAGTACACATCATGTGACCACATTACCTTGATGCATGTAAACATGGTTCATGCTGAAAATGTGTTTGGAAAAGGAAATGCAGCACACAAACACTCGTGTCACGTCTGGTTTACCTGCCCACAGGTGTGTCCTCGGGCGAGGCTGAGGGGGCGGAGTGTGGCACACATGACTCATCAGAAGGCGTGGAGGGGGCGGAGTTAGGCAGGTAGACGGCACTCCACAGCATCAGATTCCTGACGTGACACACCGGGTGCAAAACCTGACAGAGATGGAGAGATTCAAAACCTGGTGAGCTGCCTAGATAGACACGACAGCATTTAAAGGCTGCATTTATTTGATCACAAATAAAAATTTGGAAATATTATTATGATTTAAAATAGCTGTTGTCTCTGTGAATATGTGTTAAAGTGTAATTTATTTCTGTGATCAAAGCTGTATTTTCAGCATCATTACTCCAGTCTTCAGTGTCACATGAAATCAAGAAACATGATTATTGTTATCAATGTTGAAAATGCATGTGCTGTGATGTTATTTTACTATCATTAAGAGACTTAAAAATTTTTATATTAGTTTTAATTTTATATTTTAATTTTACATTTTAATATAATTTCCATTTTAATTGTAGTTAATGTTTTAGTCATTTTGTTGCATGCTTTAGTAATTGCTTTTGTAATTTTTAGTTGTTTACGTGTGTGTGTGTGTGTGTGTGTGTGTGTGTGTGTGTGTGTGTGTGTGTGTGTGTTTTTATTCATTTTTATTTCAATTTTAGTTATTTTAGCACACCAAGTTAAACTAAATTAAAATGAGAAATGTTGCCTTGGCAACTAGTTGAATTTTTTAAAATAAATTAATGTTTATTTTATTTTAAGTAACAAAAATGTTTTTAGTTTTAGATAACTATAATAACCCTGTTTTGAATTAGTTTTTGTTTGAAATTGTATTAAGTGTTCATTTTCTTTTGTGTTTTTGCCTTTTTTTAATTTAGTTTTTATTAGTTGTCTATTTTTCATTTGATTAAGTTTTTTAATGTCTATATAATTTATTTACTTTTGATTTCAGTGATTTTAGCACTTTAATTTAAAAAAATAATAAGTAGTATCTTTGCAACTAGAAAAATAGACTAAGTTTAAGATTAAGGTTTTTTTATATATACTTTTTAAAGGTCATTTTATTTCAGGTAACAAAAGTTTTTCTTAATGGTTCTGGTTAACTGTAATAACCTGGCTGTAATATATATTTGCTAACACAGAGCGGCAGATATGTTATGTGAGTGCAGTACCATCTCTGAGCGCGGCGAGTAGAGGATGTTGTGGAAGGAAGCGTTGGCGGGCCGCAGCAGAGACCAAACAGAGCACGTCTTCTCCTGAACACACTGCTCCTCGCGCTCCTTCACGCTGTTACACAGGAACGTCCCAAACAGACACGAGTACGTGTGCTGCACTAGCTTCACCTGCAGCAACAAACACAGCCGCTGTCATGACACAGGAACTCTCAGTTTCCAATAAATCTGTCATAAACTGATTTTTATTACAGCCACCATCTATACGTTTTTATTCCAACAACAAAATTGGAGTAGAAACAGAATTATATCATTAAAAAGTCACCTTAAATGTGACCCTGGACCACAAAACCAGTCATAAGTTGTGCTGTTCTATATGAACATTCTGCATTTATTTGATATAAAAGTTGTAGTAAAGTGACCCCTTTTGTTCAAAGTTGGGTATTGCATATAATTTTGTTAATGTCCTTATATGATGACATCACAAACGTGAGCCCTGCAGCAAAGAAGAGCATGCGGCCATGGCTACTATTGCTCCTTTATTTAAGTTGTTTTGAAGGCACTTTCGGTATGTAGATGTTGCTACATTATAACTCCTATGCATATTTAATTGTTATATCTTATATCCCAGATGTAAATTTAGTTTTCTTTGTTTCATGAATGCACAATCTGTTTCTGTTATAGTTGATACTAACTATACTCAATGTAAAAGCCTTTGTTGTGCTTATGCAAATATGTAATCGATGCTGTACATTTAGGATTCTGTATTTTGTATTTTTACAGTTTTACGTTATTCCTTGGGCAGCAGTAAACCTTGGAAACAATTCCTGTGTCTGTTGTCTTTGGGAGGCGTTATCTGACTGCATACTCAAGCAAGGCGTTTGAGATAAAGGGCAGAACAGTAAAACGAAACTCTTCAGTGACCAACTTCTAGTTTCTAACTCCACGGCGGGGAGCAAGCTAGCCCATAAGGTGATCTTCCTCCTACGATGTCTAAGTCTGGATCACGGAGGCAAGCATCGAATGCATCATGTTCGTCACGGCGCTCACGAGGCTCATCGGCCGTAACCACAGCTGCTGCAATGGCTAGAGCAGAGGCCGAAGCGGCTAAAGCGGAAATAGCATTTGCTAAGAAAGAAAGTGAAATTAAAATACAACAAGCACAGCTTGAGGCATCACTAGAGACTTTAAGGCTGCAAAAAAGAGCTGCAGCCATACAAGCGAAGGCAGAGGCTTTAGAAACAGCTGCAGAGCAAGAGAGTAGGGGGAATTCGAGCGTAATAGACCTACCTATAGAAGATACAACAGAACGCACACAGGCTTACTTATCGGAACAAGCGGATAGTGCTGTAGATTCACAAATGCCAGTGCTGGATGGGCCGTTTTATGATAACGGAGGCATAACCGTTTCAGAACTGCAACAACCACAAACTACTGAATCCTACATGCAGCTTGATGGTCAGCGTGGTTTTTATGCCATACCACTCAAATCTCAGCCTGTCAATGCAGAGTGTGTGCAGTACCCTACCATTTCGCAAGCCAAGGATGTACAGTTGCCATGCCCGGCTCAGCATGAGTCATACTTCAGGTCACCTAGAGATGGGCATCACCCACGATCTGCACCATTTCCAGACAGTGAGGAAAGGAGTGGAGAGAGAAGGGTGCCGTTCGACTATTATCAGACTCTGTCAGCAACACCTTTACAAGCTGGACAGTATCAAGGTAATCTGTATGCAAATAATCAAATGTCCGATGTCGTCAAGTTTATCGCAAGACGTGAATTAGTGTCTACCGGTCTTACGCAGTTTAACGATCATCCAGAGACTTTCAGAGCGTGGAGGGTATCCTTCATAAATGCCACTAAAGACCTTAATCTCTCACCTAGCGAGGAGATGGACTTGCTAGTGAAATGGTTGGGGTGTGAGTCAGCTGAGCATGCAAAACGGATCAGAGCTGTGCACATTAACCATCCGTTACAAGGGCTCAGGCTGATTTGGGACAGACTTTATGAAACATATGGCTCGCCGGAAATGGTAGAAAGTGCTCTATTCGCTAAATTGGAGAGCTTTCCAAAAATAGCAAACAGAGACAGCCACAGACTGCGCGAGCTGGGAGATTTGCTCATGGAGATCCAAGCAGCTAAGCAGGATGGTGATCTAATGGGTCTTTCCTATCTAGACACACCACGTGGAGTAAATCCGATAATTCAGAAATTACCATTCAGCTTACAAGAGAAGTGGCTCACGGTGGGATCTAAGTACAAAGAGGACTGCAGAGTTTCCTTTCCACCCTTCAAGTTTTTAGTAGACTTTGTGTGTCAGCAAGCTAAAATGCGCAACGATCCAAGTTTCTTTCTCACAGCTGTACAGGAAGAAACTCGCAAACCAAACAGACAGTTAAACAAATCTGTTTTTCCCAGAGCTGTCATCACACACAAGACACAGGTCTCCTCTGAGAATTCATCAGCTGCTAGCGAACTCAAAAATAAGGTAAATCCGGCAAAACAGTGCTTTCTACACAATAAGCCTCACCCTCTGTTCAGATGTAGAGGATTCAGGATGAAATCTATGGAAGAGAGAAAGTCATTGCTCAAACAACAAGGCATATGCTTTAAATGTTGCAGCTCCATATTCCACATGGCAAAGAACTGTGATCAGGATGTAAAGTGTTCAGAATGTGGCAGCGTTACCCACATGGCTGCGCTCCATCCAGGCCCAGCACCATGGACGAAAGAACCACTATTCCCGACATCAGAGGATCACAAAGTGAGTGAGGACGTACCAGTGGAATCTGAGGTTTCCTCAGCTTGTACAGAGGTATGTGGAAACGGCCAACTTCCACGCTCATGCTCCAAGGTATGTCTCGTGAAAGTATTCCCTGAAGGCCACCCAGAAAAGGCAGTCAAAACGTATGTGATACTAGATGATCAAAGCAACAGATCGCTCGCAAGATCCGAATTCTTCGATCTGTTTGACATTACAGAGTGTAATGTAGCCTACACTCTCAAAACATGCGCAGGCACAGTCGAAACAGAAGGCAGGCTTGCACGAGGCTTTCAAGTGGAATCATTTGATGGAAGCTTAGTCTTACCCTTACCGGTGCTACTTGAGTGTAACGAAATTCCAGACAATCGTTCTGAAATCCCCACTCCGGGAGTAGTTAGTAACCACAGGCATCTAAAACATCTTGCAAGATACATTCCAGAGCCCGATCATTGTGTTCCCATTCTTATTCTGTTAGGCAGAGATATGATCAGAGTCCACAAAGCCCATAAGCAAGTGAATGGGCCACCAAATGCTCCCTTTGCACAAAAGTTGGACTTCGGGTGGGTAATCATTGGAGACATGTGCCTCGGGAAAGTTCATAAACCGACTTTCACCCAAACTTACCACACCAACATTATGGAAAATGGTCAGTCTACATACTTTCATCCATGTCCTAACAACTACACCGTAAAGGATAGATCCCAAAGCGAGTCACTCACCAAGTCCCTTATCAAGGAGCGGAATCAAAGACTAGCAGAATGGGATGTATTTCAGAGAACAAAAGATGACGAGAGAACAGCTCAGTCTATCGAGGACCGACTCTTTCTGCAGATCATGGACAGAGACGTCTATAAAGACGAGGAAAATTCATGGGTTGCCCCACTCCCATTCAAGCAGCCAAGGCAATGTCTTCCAAACAATCGTCCACAAGCTGTGGAACGCTTCAATTCACTTCTACGATCTTTCAGGAAGAAGCCTGAGATGAAAAAAGACTTTGTAGCCTTTATGGAGAGGCTATTTCAAAATGATCATGCAGAAATAGCTCCTTCAGTTGGTCCCAATGAACAGTGTTGGTATCTACCTTCTTTTGCTGTGTACCATCCAAAAAAGCCATCCCAGATCCGAGTGGTCTTTGACTCGAGCGCTCAATGCAAAGGGGCATCACTGAATAAGGTTCTCTTGACGGGTCCTGACCTCAACAACAGTCTCCTCGGTGTCCTCATGCGGTTTCGCAAAGAGCCTGTCGCCTTCATGGTAGATATACAACAAATGTTCCACTGCTTTAAAGTACGATCTGCAGACAGGAACCACCTCAGGTTCCTCTGGTTCCATGAAAATAACCCAGAGAACGAGGTCATAGAATACCGTATGAAGGTACACGTATTTGGGAACAGTCCCTCTCCGGCAGTGGCCATTTACTGTCTTCGTCGTGCAGCCCAAGAAGGACTAGAGGAATTCGGTCAAGACGCCCTACAGTTTGTGGAGCAAGACTTTTACATGGATGACGGATTGAAGTCCTTGCCCTCCGCAGAGATGGCAATCGACCTGTTAAAAAGGTCACAGGACATGCTGGCTGGATCTAACTTGAAGTTGCATAAACTGGCTTCAAACAGCAAGGAAGTTATGGGAGTATTCCCATCTGAGGATTACGCCAATTCAATGAAAGAACTGGATTTAGGTGTTAGCTCACTTCCTATGCAACGCAGTCTTGGCTTGCTTTGGAATCTGGACACAGACTGCTTCAACTTCCACATCCAAAAGGATAGAAGGCCTTACACTAGGCGTGGACTGCTGTCTGTTGTAAATAGTTTGTATGACCCACTAGGATTTGTGGCCCCCATCACAGTTCAGGGCAAAGTACTACTGAGGGAGCTAACTGAAAATGCTGCTGACTGGGATGCATCCTTACCTGTGAACAAACAAAAGGTGTGGGAGGAGTGGAGAGATTCTCTGCAGGAACTGCAACATGTACAAGTCCCAAGAAGCTATGGGTCCACATCGTTGTCAGGTGCCAAGTTCAAGGAGCTTTGTGTTTTTTCAGACGCGTCTGAGAAAGTAATAGCAGCAGTTGCTTACCTCAAAACAGTTGATTTAGATGGTAGCTGTCATATGGGGTTCATCACAGGCAAAGCAAGGCTAGCGCCACAACCAGAGCACACTATACCTCGTCTGGAACTCTGCGCGGCAGTCTTGGCAGTGAACATGATGGAAACCATCATTGCAGAGATTGCGGTCAAATTCGATGAGATCACCTTCTACACAGATAGTAGAGTGGTCCTTGGCTATATCTACAATGAGAAACGCAGATTTCATGTCTATGTAAGCAACCGTGTACAGAGAATCCGGACAAGCACTAACCCAGAACAATGGCATTATGTGAGCTCAGAGCATAATCCAGCTGATGTCGCAACACGACCGATAGCTCCAACCAAATTGCAGGACACTATCTGGTTCAGTGGACCAGCATTCTTGCATCATCCAAAAACAGAGACTTTCCCTAGAGAACCCTTCGCACTTGTTGATCCTGATCGAGATTCAGAAGTTCGTCCACAAGTAACAGTGTTGCATACCACCGTCTCAAATCGCTTTGAACGCTTTTCGGACTGGAGCCGTCTGATCCGAGCTGTTGGAAAGCTGATTCATATTGCACGCTCTTATAAGCAGGATCAAAATGACACCCCTCAGGCATGCAAGGGATGGCACTGTTGCAAACTTCCTCTTAGTGCTGACACAATACTTCAGAGCACAGAAGTTGTCATACGAGCAGTACAACAGGAAACTTTTGCTGACGAGTTGCAGTGCCTCAAACGGAACGAACCACTTCCCAAGACTAGCACACTAAAAAAACTAGATCCCTTCATCGATCAAAGCGGACTGTTGAGGGTCGGAGGTCGTCTGGTCAAAGCAGATCTGGGTTCTGAAGAAAAGAGACCCCTCCTCATACCTGGTAGGAACCATGTAGCATTACTTCTAACACGACACTTTCATGAGCAAACACATCATCAGGGTCGTCACTTCACAGAGGGAGCGATAAGATCTGCCGGCTATTGGATAATAGGAGGCAAAAGACGTGTGAACGGTCTCATCCATTCCTGTGTTGTATGCCGCAGACTCAGGAGGGGCTGCGAGACTCAAAAGATGGCAGATCTGCCCGCCGACAGGCTCAGCATAGAGCCTCCCTTCACACATGTGGGACTAGATGTGTTTGGCCCCTGGTCTGTATCTGCTCGCAGGACAAGAGGCGGCTATGCAGAAAGCAAAAGATGGGCAGTGTTATTCGCATGTCTAAGTGTCAGAGCCATTCATATTGAAGTGATCGAGTCCCTAGATACCTCCAGTTTCATTAATGCTTTAAGGAGGTTTCTGGCAATCCGGGGTCCAGTGAAACGGATTCGCTCTGATAGAGGGACCAATTTCATTGGAGCTTGTAAAGACCTGCAAATTCCTTCCAATGTTGATGAAAAGGCGGTGAAACAATTCCTGTCAGATCACGGCTGCATATGGACTTTCAACCCTCCGCATTCGTCACACATGGGCGGTGCATGGGAAAGGATGATTGGCATTGCTCGCAGGATTTTGGACTCCATGCTTCTTCAGATGGCATCCTCTAAACTCACGCACGAGGTACTCACCACCTTCATGGCTGAAGTTACTGCCATTATAAACAACAGACCACTGATACCTGTGTCTACTGATCCAACAGATCCTTTCATCCTAACACCTGCCACATTACTTACCCAAAAGACTGGTACTAGCTCAGTTCCTCCTGGGGACTTTGGAAAGCCTGATCTGTACAAACAACAGTGGCGTACTGTGCAAAGCCTCGCAAACACTTTCTGGGACAGATGGCGTAAACAGTACCTTTCAACCCTACAGCATCGACGAAAATGGCAACACCAACAGCCAAACGTTTCCAAAGGATGCATAGTTCTGCTCAAGGACTCTCAGTCAAAACGAAACGATTGGCCCCTGGGCATCATAACGGAAACTTACCCCAGCCAAGATGGGCGAGTTCGAAAGGTACAAGTAAAAATCATTGGGAAAGATGGACCCAAACTGTTTCTGAGACCTATTAATGAGATCGTACTCCTCCTCCATGAAGATTCGGAATAGACCGTTCAGGTTTACACTCAAGTAAGAAGGTTTGGTATTCCCTTAATACCAGACGGGGAGTGTGCTGTTCTATATGAACATTCTGCATTTATTTGATATAAAAGTTGTAGTAAAGTGACCCCTTTTGTTCAAAGTTGGGTATTGCATATAATTTTGTTAATGTCCTTATATGATGACATCACAAACGTGAGCCCTGCAGCAAAGAAGAGCATGCGGCCATGGCTACTATTGCTCCTTTATTTAAGTTGTTTTGAAGGCACTTTCGGTATGTAGATGTTGCTACATTATAACTCCTATGCATATTTAATTGTTATATCTTATATCCCAGATGTAAATTTAGTTTTCTTTGTTTCATGAATGCACAATCTGTTTCTGTTATAGTTGATACTAACTATACTCAATGTAAAAGCCTTTGTTGTGCTTATGCAAATATGTAATCGATGCTGTACATTTAGGATTCTGTATTTTGTATTTTTACAGTTTTACGTTATTCCTTGGGCAGCAGTAAACCTTGGAAACAATTCCTGTGTCTGTTGTCTTTGGGAGGCGTTATCTGACTGCATACTCAAGCAAGGCGTTTGAGATAAAGGGCAGAACATAAGTGTCAATTTTTCAAAATTGAGAATTATACATCATCTGAAAGCTGAATAAATAGCTTTCCATTGATGTATGGTTTGTTATGATTGGACAATATTTGTCTGAGATACAACTATTAGAAAATCTGGAATCTGAGGGTGCAAAAAAATCGAAATATTGAGAAAATCGCCTTTTAAATGAAGCCCTTAATAATGCATATTACTAATCAAAAATGAAGTTTTGATATATTTACGGTAGGAAATTTACAAAATATCTTCATGGAACATGATCTTAATATCCTAATGATTTCTGGCATAAAAGAAAAATGTATAATTTTGATGCATGAATCATTTTAACATGTTATATTCTACATAATAAATTGCACTAAATTAACACGCTATATCGACAGCCCTTAATTAAATGTTTTGATAAAAAAAACATTTTGTTGCATTACTAGAAAACATGTATGTTAAAGATCACTCCATAATAATAAATCCAGTGGGCCTGATAATGAATCAAGCAAGCACTGATCAAAACAAGGACACGAGTACCAGAAAGGCCTCGTTGAACTGGAAGGAGCAGGGGAACTGTCTCTGGAGCTGGTGAACGCAGTCCAGCCACTGCAGGAACACGGGACAGCGCTCGTTCAGATCGTCTGTGTTCTCGCCGTGACCGCAGCGGTCCGCAAACTTATGACCGTAATCCAGCCACTCCGTCTCCACCAGCACCTGAAAACCCTGCCCAGACCAAATAAAACAATTCACTGATGACGCCGCATTCTGTGAAATCTAAAAAGGCTTCAGAAGTCCAGTGCATTTGATTGAAACTTTAATAGCAAAAAGAGTTCGTCGTTAGAGTTCCTGATCAGTTTAGTTCCTTAAAGGCATAATTCACCCGAAAACTAACTTTCTTATGCTGAGCATTAAAAAAAATTATTTTGAAGAATTTTATGAGATATATATATTTCATAATATTATTTTATTTAAATATTACTATTAAATATTTTATGTATAAATCATTTTTATTTAAAAAACACACATTTGACCCTCTATCAATTGCATATTATTCTCTAACTGCTAACTTTTCTTGTAAAACTAACACTAGCTTTCTTTTTTCTATTCTATCTACTTGTGTCTTATTAAAAAAAAAAAAAACACTAGGTTTCTTTTTTCTATATTCTATCTACTCGTTTTCTTTAAAAAAAAAAAATAAAAAAAAAAAAACGTTCAACATGTACTTGCGTTTAAACCAAGACTTGTTATAGCTCTTGCATATCATTGCTCTTTTGTTGGTTATGATTGCTTCTATTGTCCTCATTTGTAAGTTGCTTTGGATAAAAGCATCTGCTAAATGACTAAATGTGTGTGTGTGTGTGTGTATATATATATATATATATATATATATATATATATATATATATATATATATATATATATATATATATATATATATATATATATATATATAAATTTTAATAATATTACTTTATATTTATAATGCATTTATAATTGTATTCATATTAACACTTATTTTGGCAAGGTTAGTTTAACTGTTAAATTGAGTAAGATGTTAAGTAATGATATTCATAATTTAAAATGTCATGATGTTTGTTAATAAACAAAACTTTATTAAGATGTGTAGATGTGCTTCTGTAGAGCTGCTTATACCTGAATTGAACTTCATAATTAATTAACTTTACACAGTTATTAAACTGAACTGAATTGAGCTGAATAATGACACTATTGTCTTTTTCTAGAGCAGAATTAGATTTTTTTTTAAGTTTGCATGACTGATTTTCTTATTTTCCTGTTAATTACTTTGAAACAGTCTAACTTAACTAACTTGATTCAACGATTATTTTACATTAACATCAAGTCCCTACATGGCATTTTTTTATTAAAATTTTTTATGATGTACTGTTATATCAGTGCATAAAAAAGTTTTCAATTTATTAGGCTACAACTGTTTACCCTATGAAACCATTTCAGAATAAAATACATTTACATTTATGCAATTGGCAGATGCTTCTATCAAAAGCGTCTTGCATTGCGTTCGGTTTAAATTGTTTTTTCAGTTCATGCATTCCCTGGGAATCGAACCCATGATCTTGGTGTTGCAAAAGGTTATCGGTTATCTTTCTTAGCTATATTACACAGTCGAACTTGGTGCAGTCTCTGTTTGGTAAAAGTAAAGCTTAAAAAAACTATGTCTCAGATCTATATGTCTAAAGCGAGTGTAAGTTAATTGTGTCCATAAACGCAGAAAGTGTTGACATATTAATCGTCAGTTTGCAGTCAGGTTACACCCGAATGTGCACTAAGATTTTACAACACTCCTGCAACGCTGTAAATGATGCATATTAATCTTCTAAGGAAGCGCTCAAAGATGTTTGACATTGTAAGCAAGACGTGTGTGTGCGTGTGCATACTTGTTTAGGTAACACTTGCATAAGACTGACATGACACCTTCATAATCATGACATGACACATGTCATGAATATGAAGGTTTTTTATGCATGTTTATGACAACTGTCATTAAGTGTCATTCGCTCGGTCATGTCATTTTTAATGCAAAGATTATATTATTTGACCTAACTCTACCCCTAGCCCATAAAAGACATCTCAAACAATGTCATCTTTGCATTAAAAATGACATGACTGAGCGAATGACACTTAATGACAGTTGTCATAAACATGCATAAAAAACCTGTTAGATGTGTCATGTCAGTCTTATGCACACCCCTTCAAGTAAAGTGTAACCCCTGTTTATGCTACATTGTGGAGACCAAATGTCCCCACAAGGAGAGTAAAACCTGAAATTTATGACATTGTGGGGACCAGGAAAAACATATTTGTTTATCTGAAAGTGTAACAATGGAAACATGTTTTCTGTAAGGGGTAGGTTTAGGGTTAGGGGATAAAAAAAATAAAGTTTGGCCAGTATAAAAGTAATAGAAGTGTGTGTGTATGAAACAGACCTGGATGGTCCTGTAGAAGGGATCCAGCAGCAGTTTGGACAGAGCCACTATCTGAGGCGTGCGGTCCCATCCGTCGGAGCAGTGCACCAGCACAGGCCTGCGGTCCCGATCCAGCGCGTTCACCACCAGCAGAGACGCCTTCAGCAGCAGAGACAGGTGCTGCAGCCATTTAGTGCCTTCCAGCGCCGACAGCCAGCTGATCACACAACAGCAGAGAAATGCACAATCATCCCAGACATCAGCTCATATTAGTGTCTCAAAGCATTGGTGATATCACATATTTCATTAGGGAATACTCATTTTTGCCTAATAATTAAAAACCTAGCCGTACACCACCACTGACTTAGGGGTTAAACAAAAGGTTGAACCTTTAAGAGCAAAACTCATAGAAACAGGATCCACTTTATCTTTAACAGTGCATGTAAATGAGCGTCTGTATGCATATTTATTAACTGAAAAAGTTATGCGACCTTAAGCTTTACTAATGTTACTAATAATTTTGTGTGTATATGCGCACACTCACAGAATACTAGAATAATAATAATAATAATATACACTAATGTCTGATATTAACAGCAGTTTAATAACAAAAGACATTTATTAGTATATTTATTATAATTATTATATTCAGTATAGATATACAGTTATAGAAATGTACAAATTTCTCTATACATTCCAATACTAAATATTAACAATATTTGTTCAATATATAATGTATAATATATTATATACCGGTATTATTAACAATAATATGTTATTATAAATAATAACAAATATATAACAAAGTAAATGTCTCACATTTAACTATATTATATAATAACCAAATAATTATATAATTGTGTGTGTGTATATATATATATATATATATATACCTTGAATTGTATTATACAGTTTTATATAACAAATAAAATTAAAAATAAATTAAATATATTTTATTTATATAACAGTATTGCTTAATAATATTTTATCAAGTATAATAACTACATGAATTATATAAATTGAAATATAAATTGTGTGTGTATATATTGAAGGAGTGGATTGCAGATCTGCAATGGCCCTCATAATAATGTTAATTATAATATTTCTTGAATAATTATTTATCAAACTTACATTTATGCATGTTAGAAAATAAGTTGAATATGGCTTTAGTCTGCCTTGTTACTCTCTAAGAAGCTGCTCTCATTGTGTGTGTGTGTGTGTGTGTGTGTGTGTGTGTGTAGTTAACCATATTTGATAAGATTAAGGGCAGAGCCCGGCAACCTTGAGGTACAGATAAGTGTTCTCTGCGTATGTGTGTGAATGTCTATCTTTGCAGCTAGATGCAGAGAGAGAGCTCTAGGAGGAAATCAGTCATTTGCCGTCGCCCTGATGTCCAGGGTAACAGAGATACGTCTCTGGAGAGGCCTATTGCGTCTGACCTCTGATCAGTTGTCACCAAATATAATCACTAGAAGATATGCTTTGAGTTTTACGTCCATGTGTGAGATTTTCTAAGTTTTTCTAACAACCAGAATCTTGCTTACCTATGTATTGACGTAATTAGTGACCTCTGTTATAGTATGACTATTGGTGTCTAGAACTCCTACGAACTCCATCGCGAGTATTGAAGCTGACTTCTGCTGATGAAACTGCAAACTATTTTCTTCAGTAAATTGTTCTTAAATTATTTGCATCTCTGACAGCTGGTCTTTGTTCATCATACCTGGTCCTTGGATTTTAACTGTACATCCCCAACAATATATTATATATAGATACAGAATTTATACGAAACAGTATTGCTTCACAATATCAGACATTAATTAGTTATCAGCCATAGCATAACAATATTTCTTGGTTTATTGATTTACCAGAATTTCAAAATCCGTGCTTCACTAAATAAAACCAAAACTGTCTCTGTAACCAAACCTGCACTCAGTAAATAACTCTGAGCTTTAACCAGTCTGCTGCTGTGGTTCCCAGCTCGACTCACTTGACCGGATCAGGCACTTGAGCGCAGAGCGTCCGCAAACTCTGGAAGCTCTTCCGGATGGAGTGGATGTTGGCCATCCCCATGAACATCACCTCACAGCTGGGGTAATACTCTACACAGAGGAGGCACAGAGGGCGTTTGAGAGAGGAATCATGGATGGTTTTATACATTTAGCATTTATTTGAAAATGTAAGCTCTGCAGCATTACCTGGACACTCACAGCCACCTCCTTTCGCCCGATTGGCTACCGCTGCCGCGTATGAGCGCGCATCCATTATCAACAGCTTCTGAGGGGGCGTGGCTTTCGGCTCCACCTCTGCGCTCCCATTGGCCGTGTGCGGATCAGAGTCACTGAGCTCACCGGGGACGTGACGGTGAACGTAGGAGCCGTTAGCCTGTGATGTGTTCGTAGCCCGATCCGTGACGCAGGCTTTAGCGATGGCTTGGACCAAATGCTCATCGTCAGCATTACGCCAACCCCACCAGCTGACCTCCGGCTGGCCGCATCGACCAATCACAGCGCCCGAACTCTGGTGTCTGGGTCAAAGGTTAAGGTAAAGGTGAGGGACAGATAACATTGGGCAGATGTTAAAAATACGTTCCAGGTTCAATACTTATTAAGTTTATATCAGAACATAATTGATTCGTCCCAGTTTTTAAAAAAAGGTTACAGTGATGCACAATGGAAATCTAAAAGATGATTTGTGAGATTTTTACATTTCAAATTGCAATTGTTTTTTAATTGTTTCATGCCTTCATTTGATTGCTAAAATTAAATAATAAATCCAAAACTATTAAAATTTCTGAAAAAAAAAACATTAACAAAAATGTTATTTAAAAAATATATATATATATAAATATATAACATATTAAAAAAATTATTAAATTGTTAATGTTTTATGAATTCAATCAATTAGACATGATTTTTGATTATTAACACTTCATTAAACCATTAAAACAGAATCCAGAGAAATCAGAACAGAAACCACATAATTTGGGAAAAAAATCAAATGGATATCATATGGCGCTAAAAATATCATTTTTGTTCAACTTCTTTTACCAATTAAACAGAATCCAGAAAAACAAAAAATGCAGAAAAATGAAAACAGAAAAAACATAAATTGGGAAACAATAAACAGAATTTGGGGCGGGGGAATAAATGGATACTATAGGGCCCTAAAATGTTTAAATTAATTAAATAATTAGGGGTGGCGATGGCGCAGTGGATAAGACACATGCCTTTGGGTTCGAATCCACTGTGAGACACCAATGTGTCCCTGAGCAAGACACTTAACCCCTAGTTGCTCCAGAGGCGTGCGACCTCTGACATATATAGCAATTGTAAGTCGCTTTGGATAAAGGCGTCAGCTAAATGAAGAAATGTAAATGTAAATTAGATAATCTGGGATTTTATAGGGCCCTATAAAACATTAAAAGCAGCAATGTGAAGCTCACATTTTTATTAAACCACTTAAATGAATTATTCTGTACAAAAAATGTATTTGATTGGAGCTAAAAAGTGTTTGAGCTAAACAATGTTTGGTTATGCATTACTGATATAATTCCTGAGTTTAGTAACAGTGTAAACAGTGCTTTATGGGTAGTTATGCAAACCCTTTGTATCCTTCAGCATGTAATTAATGTGTTTACCGATCATACTGAACCCAGAACAGTCCTTCATCAAACTGAGAAACACCTGTAAACGACGGCCGGGATCCTCTTCCACGATCTGAACGCCGCCACCTTCTCCAGCTCCTGGTCGGTGACGGCAGCAGGCACGACTATTTGCTCTGGGTAACTGGCACAAAGCCTGCGGGACCACACACACACACACACACACGGCTCGTGATGAAGCTGCTCTGGCTGTTGGTGTGAGGAGGTGTGTGTGTGTGTGTTTCTTTCACCTGTAGTTGCTGTTGATGGTGGAGATTCTCCAGGCACTGTGGGTGTCGAAGCCCATCCTCTCCAGCTCTCCCTTGAACCTCTGCTGGTGTCCTCCTGCAAACACAGAGCCAAACACACACCTCCCTCAGGCCTTACAATCACCTGAATATTGACTTTAAACACACACCTGATTTACAAAACACAGTTTGTTTGTGTAGATTTTGCATCAAGCGAGATATTGGTCTGTCATTTCACGTTGCTTCATAAACGCCTACATGGCAAAAGATTGTCCTGATAAACAGAATTACAGTACTTTCATCCTTATTTTCAATGCACTACACACAGGACTTAATGCAGATTTCACTCTGTAATGACACTGAGTACCAATGCAAAAATGCATGTCAAATCTGTGTTATTTTTAGCATTATTTGTATAGTATACAAAACATACTATATTCTAGTATATATATATATTACTAATTATATTTGTTATTAATATTTAAAATATATATATATTTTTATATAAATTCAGGTTTCATTGTAATTTAATACATTTAACTAATTTTATTTTAGTACATCAATTGAAAATAAATGAAAATGAGAAATACTTCCTTTGAAACAAGCTACAAATTATTATATATTATTATACTCTTATAATATTTTTATTATATTATTATATAATATTTTTTAAATATTTTTTGTAATGTGCTCTTGTCATTTTTATTAGTTTTATTATTTTCTTAAATATCACTATTTAGGATTAATATATTTTTAACTTTCAGTTTTATTGATTGATTCATTCTTTTATTTATTTATTTCCCATTAGAAAAGTCTAATATTATTATTTATTTTTGCATTATTTCAATTAATATAAATTATTGAATTATTGTTATTGTTGTAGTTCTATGGTGCTTTCTCTAATTTTTGGAGCTGAACAGAATTCATCCTGCATGAAAAAGATCAGCATGAACATTTTTTTAAAACATCTTCTTTTGTGTTCCACAGAAGAAACAAAGTCATTCAGGTTTGGAACGACATGAGGGTGAGGACACATTGTTCATTTCTTCCTCATTGTTCAAAGATAAGTAAACCAGTTTAAGGACAAGAACCTGTAAAACACAAACGTCCAGTTACCTGCGCGGCAGATCCCATCATGCACCTCTCTGTCCTCTGCGGAGACGCTGGCGCTACACGAGAGGAAGGCGAAGGCGAAGAGCTCCTCCAGCCGCGCCGGCGGCCGCACGACTGCACTGATCCTCCTCAGCCAATCCTGACACTGCTCCGCCGACAGGAAGTTACACCTGAACACAAACTCTGCAGGTAACCATCTGCTCTCCTAACAGACATGTAGACATGCTTCATCAATGCACATCATAATGGAAGCCTGTTTCGACTGTGGAATGAAGAAATAAAAAAAGGTCATTGTGACATCTTGTCTCTAGGGCTGTCAAAAAAAAATATTTTCAATAAAAATCCACATTCGAATGCATTCAAATTTTAGGTGTGCATCATGCAGCCTTATCAGTGGCACACGAAATGCGACGACGATGTAGGTGTCATTGCATTTTAATGCTTTTCATAGCTTATCCAGTTGAACCCACCACATGCGGTGCTGCTGGTTTGTTCAATTAAAATATTGCAGAAAAATAAGAACTTCAATGTGGAGAAGATGTTGTTTACAGCAAAACTGAAACAGAGCCGTTCACACAGAAGGCGTATTTATCACATTTTCTAGAGGGACATCTATCACCGTTGCACTCGCGTCTCGCACAAGTATGGAAGCCCGTTTCCGCCACTGAATAAAAAATAGAAAAGGTAATTGCGACTTTTTATCTCACAATTCTGACTTTTTGTCTCATAATTGCATGATATAAACTCGCAATTGCGAGACACAAAGTTGCAATTCTGAGAAATAAAGTCATAACTGCGAGATATAAACTGACAATTCTGACTTATTTTTCTCAGAATTGTGACTTTATATCATGCAATTATGAGAAAAAAGTAAAAAAATTTATTCAGTGGCGGAAACGGGCTTCCATACACAAGAGAGCCGCATGTTTAGAAAGCCATGCAAAATTAATGTAAGTTCAACTTTTAAAAAACACGTCTCGAGACTTTATGGCGGTTTTTCCTCCCATTCCACTGCAGCTCATGTTTTTAAATGAAGAAAGTAGTCATACATACATGCATGATGCTGTTTGTTTCTAATTGTTTAAGCAACTTTATTAATTATATATGGTTTATAAACATTATGCACTTTTTTCTAAGATTGTCGTGTTATTTTATTGCTTTGAAGAAACATGCATTAGTAATATTTTGCTTGATGTGCTCACTTGTGGCCTCAGGAGAGAAGCCAAAAGCTTTTTTTTCCCCCTAATTACAGAAATGATGCCTTTTAAATTCAAATATAATTTGAATATTGATAATATTTAAGTACAAAATTTGAATTTAGTTTTTCAGCCATTTTGACAGCCCTACATGTCTCACAATTCAGACTTTCTCGCAGTTCTGCTACACGTGAAAACTCAGACTTGAGAGAAATAAAGTCATAATTCTGAGAAGAAAAGTCCAAATTGTGAGGTAAAATTACCTTTGTGGCAGAACAAAAAAAAACTGAATTGCGAGATGTAGAAATCAGAGAAAAAAGTCAGAATTGTGAGAAAGTTGAGATATAAATGCAAATTTGTGTGATATAAATATATATTATATAGTTTGATTTGTGAGATATACACTTGTAATTGCGAGGAAAAAGTTGCGGTTGCCTTTTTTATTTATTCCCAGAATTCTGAGAAAAAGTGGGAATTACAAGAGAATCAGAATTCTGAGTTTTCTTCTTGCAATTTTCTAGGAATTGTGGAAAAAACGTCAGAAATGTGAGATTAAGAAATGCGAGATATAAACTTACAATTGTAAGAAGTCAGATTTATCAGATAAAGTCACAACGTTTTTATTTTTTCTTCCATGACCGAAAAAAAAAAGATGAAAACAGAGATCTGAGAAAAAATGTCAGACTTGCAAGTTCTAAATTTTTTTCTCTGAATTGCAAAATAAAGTGTGAATTGTGAGATAAAAATCACAATTGTTTTTATTTTTATTAGTTTTTTCATTCTGTGGAGAAAACGGTCTTCTGTGCATTATTCCACACATAACACAGTCTAGCACTGATGACCCTGTGTACAGATGCAGCGAGGACACATGTGTTAGTCAAAGCAGTGCTGTTATACAGCCGTACCTGATGAGCTTACAGTCTTTACAGGTGAGGTGCAGCTGTGTCAGATCCCGACACTCCACACTTTCAATCAGCTGCAGAGGAACCTGAAGAGACCACACAAACATCACAACTCAGTCTTTAGCGTTGGCCAAACTGTGGATGTAATGAAGCAAACCATTATCATATATTTTGGGAATGCCTACATATTCTGGAAAGAAATACAGGAGGCTCTTAAATATATTTTTAGAAGAGACATACCTCTAGAAAGCAAATGGTTGTATTTTGGCTGCATATATCCAGATATCGTAAATACCTGATGGGTGTGCTTTTGGCAGCCAGTAAGAAAGCAATGACACGTAAATGGTTAAAACAAGAGAGACCAACTTTAGATAATTGGATAGATGTGACCATAGAGATTTATACGCTTTTTTGGTTAATTTAAAGAAGGATGCCTTTCTGGGAAAGTGGAGGAAATGGGTTGAATATGTTTCAGAAAGAAGGTCTGATTTTGTTGTTATAAATAAATAAAAGATGATCAATATATAGATAGATATATGTTGTGTGTGTGTATATGTACACGTTTGTGAATATGTACTCTGTTTAATATCTATATACATAATGAAGGTCATTTGAGGTTATTCTGGATGGAATTGAATTGCAATGTGTTGGATGTATATAGATACCCCCCCCCCCCCCCCCCATTTTTTTACTTTTATTTATTTATTTTATACATTTTATTTTAATATTACTTTTTTTTTTGTAAAAAGGAAAACAGGTTATACTTTGAAACAATTTAACGAAGGTTGAGTATAATTTATAGTTAAAACATACTATGTAATTGTACATAATTGTGCAAGATATGGTCGCATTGAGCATTTTATGTATTTTAGCATTTTACGATTGTTTTAATTAGCGCTGACTATTACTGTGCATGACTCTAGTGATAATAATTATATAATAAGATAATTTACCTGAATTAAATTAAACAAGAATGCTGAAACTGTTAAGTGTACTGCATTATATACAAAGATTATATCAGGCACTGAGTCAGTATATTAGATAATGCATAGAGCATAGAGACTCCGCCCACAGGCTCTTCTGATTGGCTGTGGTTTGTGATTGACACTGTCGTATCATGCGGTCAGACCGATCTGGTGTGTAACAGTGTTCTGGCTGAGATACTGTTGTTCTCGGCACAGATGCTCCGTTGTGGTGTTGTGTGTGAGAGAAACACTCACATTGATGATGTTCTCCTGCAGTTTGATGTGAAGGCGGTAGCTGGTTAAGGCAATGAGGGACTCCTCTGCTCTCACGACATGCTCCACACACTCGCCCTGCAGCAGCGGGAACGGGACCTGCGTCACACACACCAGGATTAGCTCACACACATATTTAAATACATTTTTAAGTTTTCTGGATTCTGTTTTAATGGTTAAATCAACAATTTGTATTATTAATTTTCTAGATTGTTTGCATGTAGGTGTATATAAATTCTGTGCTATCTTATTTTTTCTGGATTCTGTGTTTTATGATTTCATACAAATTTATCATCAAAAATGGTGTTAGTTAAATGATTGGATGAAACTTTAAACTTTTCCTGTAAAAACAAGATCGATTGATCTTTTAAAATGTAATCAAAAATTAAATTTGAGCAATTCACTCTTATTGAATGATGAAAACATACTGTCTCTCATAACTAAAAGCAACATAATAACAGAAGTAGGACAGATATAATATTATTATTATTCCTAAGCGCTGTGATACCTGCTCGTCCTCCAGTACAGGGCTCCCACAGGCCTCCAAACGCTGCTGCCCCTCTTCAACCTTCAAAACACAAGCGTGGTGTTTGAGAAGAGCCATCAGTGTTTACATTTAGTCATTTAGCAGATGCTTTTATCCAAAGCGACTTACAAATGAGGACAATGGAAGCAATCAAAACCAACAAAAGAGCAATGATATGCAAGAGCTATAACAAGTCTCAGTTAGCCTAATGTAGTACATGTAGCAAGTGTTTTATATACAGTTGAGGTCAAAAGTTTACATCTCCCTTTCAGAATCTGCAAAATGTATTTTACCAAAATAAGAGGGATCATACAAAATGCATGCTATTGTTTATTTAGTACTGACCTGAATAAGATATTTCACATCAAAGACGTTTACATATAGTCCACAAGAGAAAATAATAGTTGAATTTATAAAAATGACCCCGTTCAAAAGTTTACATCCCCTTGATTCTGAGTTGTTACCTGAATGATCCACAGCTGTGATTTTTTTGTTTAGTGATAGAACCGGGGGGTGAAAACTTTTTTAATTTGAAGATCAGGGTAAATTTGACTTATTTTGTCTTCTGGGAAACATGTAAATATCTTCTGTAGCCTCTGAAGGGCAGTCCTAAATTTAAAAATATGATATTTAGGCAAAATAAGAAAAATGTACACATCTCCATTCTGTTCAAAAGTTTTCACGCCCCGGCTCTTAATGCATGGTTTTTCCTTCTGGAGTATCAGTGAGCGTTTGAACCTTCTGTAATAGCTACATATGAGTATACAATATACAGTCATTGTTGGAAAGGGTTCAAATACACAAAAATGCTGGAAAACCAAATAATTTGTGGAACCTGAAGGATTTTTCTGAAGAACAGCAGACAGTTTAACTGTTCAGGACAAACAAGGTGTTACGTCCCTTTTTAGTCTAGAGGTATTGTGAGGCGTAACAAAGAAAGAAATTAGCCAAATAAAAGAAAATTAAAGGCAGATAAAGAAAAACAAGAGGAGAAACACTTCAAACCTCAGCCCTGGAGTGAAAACGCAACAATTCTTTAAAGAAACAGTAACTGCCATTTATTAAGTACGAAACATGGGTTGTAACAGAAAACAAGGTTTAATTAGAGTGAGTGTAGCCAAAAATAACAAACAAAACACAGCTAACTAAAAGGATTAAAGGAGCTGACTAACCTATACACAAAACAAAGATGAAAACCGAAAAACACATGAACTTCCCTCAGCTCCCTCTCTTAACAATAACCAGGAGAAAAGATAGTCAAAAATAAACAAGGCACTCACTCCAAGTTGGCTACTTAAGTAATTATATACAAATTTTCAGGTTTAAACAAAAGAAAAGCAACTAGTTATCTGCTCTGATTAAGTGGGTTACATAACACACGCAGCCCACTACCCCCTTGTAGCTACCCACACAGGCTAGGCAAGTTAGTTAGCAACACACAGTCAATAAAGAGGAATAAATCACAGTACCTTTTAGTTACCCCCTCACAAGGATTTAACTATTAGGCAGTTCTCACAAATGAGAAAATATTCCTACACAAAGAACAACAGGCTACCCTCATAAGCAGACAAGGCATTTCAGTCAAGAGCTGAGGAGAAGTGATCCTCCTTAGCAGCATCTAGAAGCTCCATTTATACTGCTCCACTCTCTGTCAGGCATGCTCACAACGAGTAACAGCTGGGGGTAATTAACCTGAGAGAGATAGTGAGGAAGAGGCAGAAAAGAGCACAAAACACAATACAAAAAAAAAGGTACAAGGCCTACATTTAGAGTAAAAAGAAATCAAACGCCCAAGGGCGTAACACCCCCACCACTAAGATTACAGTCCAGAATTCAAAGAAAGTTCCGGCCCTCCATTCTCCCACATGTCGATTAAGCAGTCCCATCCATAGATCTTGATAAGGCATCCGCGATAACATTGTCAGTGCCTCTGATATGCTGGATCTGGAGGTTAAAATCTTGAAGTTTTAAGGCCCAGCGCAGCAGACGCTGGTTAGAGGAAGACATGTTGGACAGAAAAATTAATGGATTATGGTCTGTATACACAATTATCGGTTGAACACTATTGCCAAGATAGACTTCAAAATGTTGTACAGCCCACAATAAAGCTAAAGCTTCCTTTTCAATAGTACTATAGGACATCTGACATTTTGAAAACTTGCGTGAAAAGTAGGATACAGGGTGCTCTATGCCCTGGGCATCTTCTTGCACAAGCACAGCACCTGCACCAGAGTAACTTGCATCCACCTGCAACATGAATGGGAGGTTGAAGTTAGGAGCCGCCAGTACAGGGGCGTTACTAAGTAGATCTTTAGCAGCTTGAAAGGCATGATCACAATCACTGCTCCACATGAACACTCTCGTCGTGCTCAGTAAGTTTGTGAGGGGTGCAACTACGGAGGAAAAATTCCTACAGAACCCTCTGTAGTAACCAGCCATTCCAAGGAACCGTCGAAGCTCACGTTTGTTATTGGGTTTAGGAAAATTAAGGATGGCTTCCACTTTGGCATCCACAGGTTTCACCCAGCCATGACCCACCTTTTTCCCTAGGTAGGTTACAGTGGCTTTACCAATCTCACACTTGGTAAGATTCAAGGTCAGTGAAGCACCTTCCAGCCTTTCAAAAACCATTTTGAGAGTCTTTAAATGGTCTTCCCAAGTTTCAGAATAGATAACGATGTCATCCAGATATGCATTGCAGTTAGGCACGTTTCCAAGCACAATGTGCATTAGTCTCTGAAAAGTTGCTGGTGCATTTCGCATTCCGAAAGCAAGAACAGAATACTGAAGGAAGTAGTCTGGGGTAACAAATGCAGAAATCTCAGCAGCACGGGCAGTTAGGGGAACTTGCCAATATCCCTTAAGTAGGTCAAGTTTTGTGACAAACCTGGCTGATCCAACCCTATCTACACAGTCCTCCATTCGTGGGAGTGGAAAAGAATCTGGCTTCGTGACTGCATTCACTTTCTGTCAGGCATGCTCACAACGAGTAACAGCTGGGGGTAATTAACCTGAGAGAGATAGTGAGGAAGAGGCAGAAAAGAGCACAAAACACAATACAAAAAAAAGGTACAAGGCCTACATTTAGAGTAAAAAGAAATCAAACGCCCAAGGGCGTAACACAAGGGACTCATCACTAAACTATCACTAAACAAAAAAAAAAAACACAGCTGTGGATCATTCAGGTAACAACACAGAATCAAGGGGATGTAAACTTTTGAACTTTTTATAAATTCAACTATTAATTTCTCTTGTGGACTATATGTAAACTTCTTTTATGTGAAATATCCTATTCAGGTCAGTGCTGCTAAATAAACAATAACATGCATTTTAAAATAATTAACATTTTGCAGATTCTGAATATATAATTATATAATAAAACGAAAACATAGAAAAAGAATAGAGAAAGCTAGTGTTAGAAGCTTTTTTAAAAACCAAACAAGCAGTTAGAAAACGATTAAAACCAAGTGTTTTGATAAAAAAGAAAACAAATAGATAAAATAGAATTAGAATAGAGAGTGCTAGAGTTAGAGGGTCAAATAAAGATGGAAGAGATTCTTGAAGATGGTTAAGGACTCTGCTGCTGGGACTGAGTTGGGCAGGAGGGAACAGTTCATGTAAAAGTCTGTGAAAGTGATTTTGTGCCTCTTTGGGACGTTCACTTGCAGAACGCAAGCTTCTAGAGGCACATAGGTCTGAAGTACTGAATTTAGGTAAAGCGGTGCAGAGCCAGAGGTGGTTTTATAGGCAAACATTAATGCCTTGAATGCAGCTGTGATGTGAGAGCAGAATAAGTGCATGTAAAGCAGTGTTAGAGGTCTTACCATGACCCTGGGACGGGCGGGCAGAGAGGATCTCAGTCCCACAGACCGCAAACACACCGGCCGACCTGAGAGACATCAATATAATCATAGTTTCACTCAGTTTAACACACTTTACCATGCTTAAATCCATTTAGGTTCAAGGTTTCTAAGGGTTTCTTTTAGATTATAGGTTTATTCACGTTTTGGTTTGGTTTGATGCTATTAAAATCAGTACTGAACGGTTCCCGATCTCCCTTTACTTCACAAACAGTGCCATAATCAATCACGCATTTCATAATCGATGAGGCGTTCAGCTGTTGCTGAATCATGCCGATCGTTTCAAAGCAGATCAATACAGTGACGCCGTTAGATGAGACTGAAGCTATTGATCGGATGGATTTACCTTATACAGGCACTTCAGAGATTCAACACTAGAGTAAAACTCACCCCAAAACCAAAAGAAGGCAATAAGAAATTATATTTTACATTCAAAAAAAGATTAGTTTAGTACCATTAAGATTATTAAATCTTATTATTATTGTTAAAATGTAAAGCCATTGAAACATTTTCATTACTTGAAATAAATGTTAAGTGAAATAAATTAAAATATAAAAATCTCATTTTCATTTAGTTTATCTTGATCAGTGTTGGGTAAGTTACTTTCAAAAAGTGATTAATTACAGTTACTAATTACTTCATCTACTAATTACTCTGTCTGAAAAGTAACTTAGTTACTCAATAAGTAACTTAATTATTCAAATCGCTAAATAGGCTACATCTTAAAATCCATATAAACCTTAATAGAAATTAAATTCTTTCAATTTGAGTCAAACATAGAATAGTTTAGCCTTTTAGCTTAAAAACAACTGTAATACTTAAAACATTTGATAAAAAATGTAATCTTCTTTGGTTAACAAATAGAAATACTCTGCAAAATATATGAAAAACAAAAAAGCTTAAACAATACATTTCAGTTCAGCAAGATGTTCAGGAAAAGCCCAACTAGTAAAATCCGTACAGGTTTATGTAAAAATAACACGTTTACCAATAAGAATAAATAACAGAAATGATCTTCTCTGCTGAATAAAGCCATGTCAGATCGCGCTGTTGTTATGAGGTAAATTCCTCATAGCAGGTCTTCTTTCAAAAATGATGAAAATTAGATGGATCTTGATTTTTTTTTTATTTGTATTTTTTTTAGCATCTAGGTGAGGGCGTTTGCGCAGAGGTGACTACATATAATGAGCTCAGATATGGGAAAGACTGTACTTCAGTTTCATACGGATTACATAATCAGAAATATTAGTTTTCGATTTGAATTCGTTCATTTAAAAGTAGACACTTCAGGCTTTCAGATACGGGAAAGAATGGTCTCGCTTTCATACGGATTACATAATCAGGAATATTCATGTATGTGAGTATTTAAGGCTTCTCAGGAAAATCAGGAAAATCTGAAAGTGAGCGCGCTGGACGGTATCTTTAGACGGTAAATTTAGATTTCAAATTCGATATTGATTTTAGAACTGTTGAAATTATTTACTGTTTGTAACAAAAGTACTTTATAAGTAACTGTAATTAAATTACCTAAAAATGAGCAGTAATCCCTTACTTTACTTTTTCAGTGGAGAAGTAATTTAATTACAGTAACTTAGTAATGCGTTACACCCAACCCTGATCTTGATGTACTAAAAAAACAAACTGAAATTAAAAACTATATAGAAATATGTGACCCTGAAGCACAAAACCAGTCTTAAGTCGCAAGGGGTATATTTGTAGCAATAGCCATTGTATGGATCAAAATTATTGATTTTTCTTTTATGCCAAAAATCATTAAGATATTAAGTAAAGATCATGTTCCATGAAGATATTGAATAAACTTCTTACCGTAAATATATCAAAACTTCATTTTTGATTAGTAATATGCATTGCTAAGAACTTCATTTGGACAACTTTAAAGGAGATTTTCTCAATATTTCGATTTTTTTGCACCCTCAGATTTATCCTAACAAATATTGTCCTATCCTAACAAACCATGGAGACAATGGAAAGATTATTTATTCAGCTTTCAGATAATGTATAAATCTCAATTTCGAAAAGTTGACTGGTTTTGAGGTCCAGGGTCACATATGTATAGACAGCTCAATCCTGCAGAACAAATATATCAAACAATATAAAAACAATTACTGAAACTAACTAAAATTAAAACGGAAATTATAAACAAACTCAAATATAAATATAAAAATAAGAAGTCAAAATATAATAGAAAAACTATTAAAAAATAACAGTGAGATATATATATATAAAGTAAATGTATACAATTATGCTCTATTTAAATCAGCACAAAGAAAAGAATGAAAACAAATACTAGCATGATATATAAATACTTTAAAATTAAAATATATAATTTTGCATTACAGTAATCAAAATGAGTTTTATATTACAGTAATGACAATTTAATGTATATACAGTAATGTCAATAATATAAAATATAATTTTTTTTTTTTTTTTTGTGGTGAAATGTATCCTGACCGACCGGTTTCATGAGATTCACTACGACAACAATCTACAAAGCACCTGACACAGAGACTTATGAATGATTTTACAGGTCTCGCAGATCACAGAGACTTAATAACTGCAATATCTCTTATCTTATCTGTAGAAAAATAAAACCAAAATGTGTGACAGGATTCTCATTAATACAATGACATGTGAAATAAAACTGCATGAAAGCATTAGTTTCCCATCCCAAACAACCTCAAAATCTGATCGTATGTCTCATCAATATCAGCACAAGACACAGTGTTCATTTTAATTTCCCTGTGTGTTGATGTATTAGAAAAGACATAATTGGCTAATCCTAAACTATGCAAGTTAACTCTACCCGCAGCGAATGGCTAATCTTTGTCTGTAACACACATGCACTAACATGCACACACTGCATTTCTGACACATGATGTTATAGAGAAGATCTACAGACCTGATTCTGGATCTGGATCGGTCTGTCTGTGTGTCGAGAAGACGCTCGAAGAAAGTCTGAGGTTAAAAAAGACAGAGTTAAACATTAAAAACCAAATTAAACACAATCAGATCATGGGACAATGTAGCACACTTCAGTTTTCACTTATCATTGCATTGCATGCTGTCTCACAAAAGACGGGAAGCAGAATAAAGTAAGAAAAGTTTCACAACAACATCCATTGTTATTATTAATAATGAAATAAATATAAAAGATTATTAAGAGTTTCTGCAGGTTTTATGAAGGTAAACTTAAGACCAAGTAAAGAAAACTTAAGGGATATATTGAATGGAACGCAATACATCAATATAGTCTCTAAATATAAAGTCTGAAAATACAACGTTTACTGTATCTTCTGATCATCACACTGCAAAAAGTGCTGTTCTTTCTCAGTATTTTTGTCTTGTTTTCCAGTGCAAAGATTTTTAAATCATGATAGATTCACCTGAGAAGCAAAATGACATGAAATAAGAAGTCTGAGAAACAGATGAGTTTATGCTTTAAACAAGAACAAATATCTGCAAAAGGGCTCAGATAAACAAAAAAAACTTAATTCAAAGGGAAAACATGTTTTCATTCCCCATTTGCAGACATCTGTTTTTGTTTTAACCTTGTTTAATTTTATTTCATTTCTCGTAAACAAGACTTTATATGTTCATTTTGCATCTAAAGTACCATAAATGTATCTTGATTTAAAGATGTTTAGATATTTGTACCGGAAAACAAGACAAAAATACTGAGGAAGATATTCCTTTTTCGCAGTGGATGCAACATTTAATGCCATAACTATGAATTTAAGACTTTCTGCTCTGATTTCAGAGCTTTTTAAAGCCTTAATTTGTGGAAGGGTGAATTAAGACCTTTTTAAAACCGGCAGAAACCCTGATTAATGTGTGCCAGACTTACAGGAGGGAAGTAGGCCATGTATGACCTTGTACAACCTGATCAGAATAATAATAAACAGGAGGGTGGATTAAAAATAAAACCGGTTTTGAAGGGCAGGTCAAACCTGAGCAGCGTTATGGTTAACTTTCCTGTAGCTCAAATAGTAGAGCATGGCGCTAGCAACACCAAGGTCATGGGTTCGATTCCCAGGGAAAGCAAGAGCTGATAAACTGTAACTTGAATGCAATGTAAGTCAAGCGTCTGCTAAATGCATAAATGTAAATGTTAAAACACACAGAGAGAGAGAGATATGTGGCTATTCATGTTGATGGGAATGCAAAGAACATGCAAAGAAAGGTCATGCAAACAAAAGGCCTTGTTATGCTGTTCCTGACAATCTTATATTAGCTGACAATATAATGACAGATATGTTATCATGGCTTTCAACAGCTCAATCCTGCAGGAGCAAATTTACTCCAAGTGCTTTACTATTGCAAGAGTGTCTAATCTCACAATAATCAATTTCCAAAGGCAGGTCAGATAAAAACAGCTACCTGCACTTATTTATTTTCTGTATTGTCTATTGTGCAACAGTGTAAATGTTAAGAATCGTGCTAAACCACGTCTGTTGTGCATTAAAACCTAGTGAGCTGACTACCTAGACAGCAGCTTTGTGCATGTAGTGAACTGTCAACCTACTCCAGCTGACTCTGAGCGCGTTGATGATGCCTAAGAAGGCAGTAAACCAAGTATGCTGTCTAAAGAGATGCACTAGATGAGGAGTGTTGTGTAGTTGCAGCGCAGTCGTTAAACTGGCCTAAACTGACAGCTGCAAGAACTAACAGCAGTGCATTGAGGAAACCGCTCCTGAGTGGACTTTATCGGATGTTAAACATGAATGTCTGTCATTAGATCTCGATGCGAGCGTGTTGTGTTGTTTATGTTTGTTGTTGTTGTTGTTGTGGAGGGCGGAACCTGGCACCGAAACCCGTTAATAAACCGCTGCAAGCGCCGCACACTCACCTGCTTCACGCGTTCGCCGCAGAAGATGCGCCCTGTTGCGGTAAAATCGGAGTAAAATCAGAAAAGAGACGGTAAACGGAATGTAAACATTGCGAGTAATCCGCTCTACACCGCCATGACGCTCCCCTCTCAGCTGTGCCACGGTCATGTGACGCCGCGACGCAATCACGCACGCGCGTCACGTGACGAACGTTTTGTTTGGATACAGATGATCGCATTGCCTTTGTTTTTTGTTAGTTTGTTTGTGTTGTTGTTTATTTGTAATTCTTCTCAATGTGTTATGCTGTGTGTTAATTACTGTGCATGTAGAATTTATCTATTGTTGGTAATTATTTGATGTATTTTGTAATCTTTGGCAATGTTCTTTTTTGCAATTGTTCGCGCATTAAAAATTAAAAAAACAAATGTAAATTTAAAAATTATAAATAATTCTTAATAATACACATGTATATGTGTATTATGTTTTTTGATTAATTAGCAAAAATAAATCCATTTAATAGTGTTTTTTTTGTAAAAAAAATAAAAAGATAGGCTATAATAATAATAATAGCTGATTTCCTTCAGTTTAAATGTATGTTTTTGTTTGTTAATTTGATCTAGAGTTAAATCACAGGCAGTATATTGGAGATGTATTCTTTTAATAAAATGGCATTGTTTATTATTTAAAACATATTTACATTTACTCATTTAAAAGCCATTTTTAGCAACATAACAACAAAAATACAAATGAAAGCAAAACTAAGATTCAGACTTCAGCTTAAGTCACCAAAAAGGACTTTATTAGCAAACTTTCATATCATCGTTTACCATTTAGTCTCCAAACCAAACTGAATATAAATGAACTTGCATAAGTATTTATCAAACAAATATACAACCAACAATTATTCTGCAGTCAAACTAAAAAATATAGGCCAATCAGGGTTTACCTTTTCATTAAATTATGAAATAAATCATGATCAAAAAATCTGAGTATAAAAAGACTTCTGGTCACAGATGTGGTGATGTTCCTAAGATTTGTCAGGTAAAGTCTCACAGCTCAGAAGGATCTTCATCTTTCTCTCTCTTCACGCTGGTGATGGACTGTACGCAGACAGAGACGTGAGTGTGCTCTTCTCTCTGCAGATCTGCATCATCCTCCATCTCTCCATCACTGGGCTCCTGTTTGATTCCGACTAAACTGGATGAAACCGGACTAGACCCGGTTGGATTCTGAAACATTCTGGTTTGTACTGGTTCAGAAAAACCATCTCGTCTAATTCTAGACCTGTTAACAGAGAGAAAGCAAAGCTTTGGGAATTTATTGTATTTACACTTATTTTGTGTGAGTTTAAAGGGCTCATATAATATTTTTTCCCCTTGAATTCCATGTATTGTGGTTATTTTTTGCACCAAAAACAGGATTCATTAATTTCAGTTTTTAATTTCACATTTGATGGAATTATTAGCTTTTGATCAACTCACAAGGCCATGATCTGGATTAAAGTCTTCTCACTCACCTGTAGTTGTAGAACCAGTTGCTAACAGTGCTGGTGTGCAGGCCTAGCTGTGCTGCGAGTCTCTCGATGGTGTGCTGAGACGGATACGGCTCTGTCTGATACACCGCTATCAGCGCCTCTCTCTCCTGAGCGCTGAGGATGACACGCGGCCTCTTCATCGCCTCACACCGTCGATCACAAAACCCCTGTCCTCCCACATCCAGCCACCTCTGTGAAGCACAGTCTGATCCCGTCAGAGCACGCTTGAGACGAGCTGCGGAAGAAGACATTTAACACTAATCAGGATCGTTTAAAGGAACAGTTCACCCAAAAATGAAAATGAGCTCATCCTCAGGTCATCCGAGATTAGGATAAATTTGTTTCTTCATCAGATTTGTAGAATAATCCATAATAACGTTTCCTCCAGTGAAAAAGTGCATCTCCTGTTGTCTCTCACATCAAAATCCAGCCACATATTTGTTTAGAGCTGTTTTGGCTTGTGAGCGCTGCTTGATCTGTGCAGATTTCTCTCCTGATTCACACTTTTTCACTGGAGGAAGCGTTATTATAGACTCGTATTTGAGTTAAAAACATCTTAATGCTGGATTAGTTTCATCTTTTGTCTTCTCCAGATGTTAACTGATGGACTGGAGTGGTGTGGATTATTGTGATGTTTTTATCAGCTGTTTGGACTCTCATTCTGACGGCACCCATTCACTGCAGAGCATCCATTGCTGAGAGACACATTTATACAAACCTGATGAAGACACACACTCATCTACATCTCAGATGGCCTGAGGGTGAGTCAATGAAACACATTTACCTCTGTGGTCCATCTTCTTCACAGCGTTGAGCTTCTGGATGTTTTGAGGGTCTTGGAGCCACAGATGCATCCGAATGAAGTTCTCCTTTCCCTTCAGACTGAGTTTAGTCCAGGGTTTGGGGTGCGACAGCAGTTCAGACACAGAGCTTTGTGTTAAACCCAAAACCTCTTCACCAAACACACGCTGACCTGCCAGAACAACAACAATCAGGAACAGCACTATTACATAGAAATTAAAAATTCAGATTATACATTAAATGTAAATGTTCAACTTTTGGTACATTTCATGCCCATTGATGATTATATACACAAATATATACTTTAGAAATATATACAAAAATATCTTGTGATGTAAAAATTAGGTTCAGACATAGTTTTTCAACTTCAGTCACCAAAAGTGACTTTATTAGCAAACTTTCATATAATTCTTTACCATTTAGTCTCCAAATCAAACTGAATATTTGTAAACTTGCATAAGTAGTTATCAAACAAATATACAACCAACAATTATTTTATTTTTAAAGTTTGGCCGATCAGGATTTACTTTCTTTCTTTAAATTAAATTATCTTTAAATTAATTACTGACATTTTAAATCAAATGTACAATTTTTGGTACATTACATGTCCATTTATGATAATTATATAATGAACTGTTTTCTTTAGATCACATCCATTAAGGGAAAGAATATTAATTAGTGCTGTCAAGCGATTAATCGCATCCAAAATAAAAGTTTTTGTTTACATTATATATGTGCGTGTACTGTGTATATTTATTATGTATATATAAATCCACACACATACAGTAGATATTTTGAAAATATTTACGTTTATACATTTATATAATTATATTTTATGTTATTTAAAAATATATTTAATATATAAACATAACATTTATCTTAAATATATACATGCATGTGTTAGTATTTATATATACATAATAAATATACACCGTAAACACACATATATTATGTAAACAAAAACCACGATTAATCGTTTGACAGCACTAATTTTAAGATTTTAAATTAGCCTTTATTTATTTATATATATATATATATATATATATATATATATATTTCATTTTAATTTGAGTATTTTTTTTGTAATTTTGTTATTTGCTATATTATTACATTTTTTTGATATTTAAAAAATATATAGTTAATTTTTTTTAGCTGCCAGACAACATTTCTCATTTTCATTTAGTTTAACTAAAATTTTAATTATTTGAAATAAATTATAGAATTTTTTTTAAAATACAAAAACACAAAATTATTAGAACTTTAAAATTAAAAATGTATGTATATATATATATATATATATATATATATATATATATATATATATATATGATTTTTAATAAAACTATTTTATTTTTGTTTAAGACTTGTTTTTCATCTAATATTTATATTTTATTTTATTTGATGTTTATTTAAATTACTGAATTAAATAATTATATTATGAAACTGAATTTAATAATTGTATTTCTAGTTAACGGTAACAATAAATGCTTCTGGTCTGTAGATGTTGCTCATGTTCCTCCTTCACTGTGCCTCTGTGGGTTTTTTCACCTGTTTTCTGCTCCAGCAGGTGAAAGTGATGCATTAGATCAGTTATGACCTGAGAAATCACTGATGTTTAGAGCACAAACTCTGATTTCTGTTCATTGTGTGCTTTAAGTGCGGTGAACACAAACCTATGTTGTTGGCCGTGAGAGTTTCTTTGACTCTCTGCGTGATGCTGAACGTGTCCAGACACAGAGACTGAAGCTCACAGCTGCTGCTGATGGGACAGGAGAGAGGTCTCTGACGCGTCCCCATCTTAAACCCCTGCGCTCTCTGATCCAGATCCGCTGCGAGCGTCTGGAACGAGCCGCTCACAGAGGATGGAGAAACTGAGGGCTCAGTATCTTCATTTATTTCACATTTGACCTTCTGGATGATGCTTTGGACAAAATCAACCGGGGACTGAACACTGGGCTCCAGTGTCCCATAATCCACCTCTTCCTGCCGGAGTGGTGCGTCGTTCGTCGCAGGCGTCTGCGTCTCACGTTTGGTCTGCTGCAGGATGTTCCTGATAACGTCGTCTGATGCGTCTGCACCGCGCTGACATCTGCCTTCATCATCATCATCATCCAGCACTGAAACACACCACAGACACCAAAGAATGAATCTCAGGTGATCTTCATATTTTCTTAGCATTGCAAATTTTGAATTTATTGAATTTGCTCAATATTTTTTAATGTTTTTAAATATACAGTAGCTTTAATTTTTATTTCTGTTTAGTTTAGCAAACATTTCTAATCATGGTTAACTAAAACTTAGTGAAATAAATAAATAAATCATTACTTGAAATAAAATGAATGTTAAATCAAATATATATACACATACACACACATTATGTACTGTGTGTGTGTGTGTGTGTGTGTATATATTATTTTTTAATTTCAGTTGTAATTTTTTAGTAGTTAAATTTAAACTTAACTTGGACTCTCCAAAATAAAAAAATGATGCAACTAGCTGAAAAATAAGTAAGTTTTTTAGTTCCAAGTTATTTTTATTTCCATTTTAGAGGAAAATGGAAGAACAACTTCATATAGTTTATTAATTTTACTTTTTATTTCGGTTTTAGTTATTTAGTATGTTAGGTTAAAATAAATTTAAAAAATTAACTTTTCTGAAGAAAAAAAGACTTTCTAAAATAAGTGTGTGTGTTTTTAATTTCTGTTAATGCTTATTTTATTTCAATTTAAAATTATTTTCTACATTAAATTTATTTTTAGTGCCATGTTAAAGTAATTTTAGTACTTCAAATTAAATCTATTGCAGTTATAGTTACCAAGGAAACATTTTTAATCAGTTAATTAAAAAAATCTTACTTAAAATAAATGTTAACAGAAATCAAATCAAATATAAAAATTAAACTTATTTCAGATAGTTTCCAAGGCAACGTTTCTCATTATCATTTAGTTTAACTTGCATGATGCACTAAAACAACTGAAACTAAACCTCATATTTTAACGAACCTCAATTAATCAAAGTTTTGATTTCACTAAATTTGCTCAAATTAGACAAATATTGACTTAAATTATGGTTTAAGAGGTCTTTAGAAATCACACAAATCAGAATGGAACTTATATTCATATTTAAATCCAATGTTGATGTGATAACTCTCTATAAATTATTTCAAAGAATGAATTGTTTTGAAAGTGAGATCAGAGATATGAGGCAGCACTGACTCTCCAGATGGCTCTGATCCAGAATCTTCCTGATCACGTCATCTGAGCTCCTGTCTGGAGGACCAACCCACGGGACGAAGATGCCTTCAGCAGCACAGAAACAGATTTACACAAGCAATATTTACTGCCAAACAAAACAACTTCTGCTAGCTGACAAGACTGACAAGGACAATTTGGTTCAACTTGAAGGAAAATAAAATTAGACTGTATAGACATGTTTAAAAACAAAAACTAAAAGCAACCAAATTAGTAAAACTTTAAAATTAAAACAAAAAATTAAAATGAACTCAAAATAATAAAAATACTGTATAATATTAATTTTGTTTGTTTATTTTACACAACAAACTATACTGTGAAAGAAAGAAAGAAAGAAAGAAAGAAAGAAAGAAAGAAAGAAAGAAAGAAAGAAAGAAAGAAAGAAAGAAAGAAAGAAAGAAAGAAAGAAAAGAAAGAAAAAGAAAGAACATTTGTTTTCAAATAAACAAACAAAATTTACTGTTTAAAACAAGAGAAATTATTTATTTTGCTTGCCCTATTTTTCATACTTTCTGAAAACAAAAACAGATCCATATATCAATATTGCATGCATCCATCTATGCATCCACCCATCCATTCACACATCCATCCATCGAACCATCCATCCATTCACACATCTATCCATCCATTTATGCATCCATCCATCTATCCATCCAAACATCCATCTATCCATCCATCCATTTATGCATCCATCCATCTATCCATCCATCCAAACATCCATTTATGCATCCATCCATCAATCCATCCAAACATCCATCCATCCATCCAAACATCCATTTATGCATCCATCCATCCATCCATCCATCCATCAATCCATCCAAACATCCATCCATCCATCCAAACATCCATTTATGCATCCATCCATCCATCCATCCATCAATCCATCCAAACATCCATTTATGCATCCATCCATCCATCAATCCATCCAAACATCCATCTATCCATCCATCCATTTATGCATCCATCCATCCATCTATCCATCCATCTATCCATCCATTTATCCATCCATTTATGCATCCATCCATCAATCCATCCAAACATCCATCCATCCATCCAAACATCCATTTATGCATCCATCCATCCATCCATCAATCCATCCAAACATCCATTTATGCATCCATCCATCCATCAATCCATCCAAACATCCATCTATCCATCCATCCATTTATGCATCCATCCATCCATCTATCCATCCATCTATCCATCCATTTATCCATCCATTTATGCATCCATCCATCAATCCATCCAAACATCCATCCATCCATCCAAACATCCATTTATGCATCCATCCATCCATCTATCCATCCATCCAAACATCCATTTATGCATCCATCCATCAATCCATCCAAACATCCATCCATCCATCCAAACATCCATTTATGCATCCATCCATCCATCCATCAATCCATCCAAACATCCATCTATCCATCCATCCATTTATGCATCCATCCATCCATCCATCCATCCATCCATCCATTTATGCATCCATCCATCCATCCATCCATCTATCCATCCATCTATCCATCCATCCAAACATCCATTTATGCATCCATCCATCAATCCATCTATCCATCCATCCATTTATACATCCATCCATGCATCTATCCATCCAAACATCCATCTATCCATCCATCCATTTATGCATCCATCCATCCATTTATGCATCCATCCATCTATCCATCCATCCAAACATCCATTTATGCATCCATCCATCCATCTATCCATCCATCCATTTATCCATCCATCCATTTATGCATCCATCCATCCATGCATCCATCAATCCATTCAAACATCCATCAATCCATTCAAACATCCATCAATCCATCCATCCATCAATCCATTCAAACATCCATCCAAACATCCATCTATCCATCCATTTATGCATCCATCCATCCATCCATTCAAACATCCATCCATCCATGCCTCCATCAATGCCTCCATGCATCCTCTCACCTCTCAGTCTCTCTTGGATGGCGCTGAGCGTTTGGATGCTGTGCTCGTCAGACAGGAAGTGCTTCATTCTGAGGAAGGGTTCTCTTCCTCTGCTGGTCAGTTTGCTCCAGGGTTTGGGTCGGGCCAGTATGTCGCTGACGGTTCCCTGAGAGAGACCGAGCACATAGTGACCGAAGACCCGCTGGCCGATGTTCAGCCGCTGAAGAGCCTCTTTGACCTGCTGAGCTAATCGAGCCGTGTCAAACTCCTGCTCCTCTTCACCAGAGTCTGTCTCCTCTTTAATGAAGCTCTGGACGCTCAGAGATGATGAAGATGATGCTGGTGACCCAGAGATGACAGAGGAAGATTCACTCAGGGCTTCTTCTTTCCCAGTGGAGTGATGAAACTCTGGCGTTTCTTTCTGGATCACAGGATCTGTCAATAAGCAAAGTATTAACACATACTTTACACTTTTTATAAAGCAGATGAAGTTTTTATAGTTTTAGTTTAATTGTATTTTTTATCATCTTTTTTTTAGGCCAGAATAGACTGTATGTTCAGTTTAAAGTTGTCACATTATACCAGGCTTTCTCAGACTCGGGTTTGTGAGTTGCCGGAAATAAACATGTAAATAATTAAATATTTTATTTGAAGTACATTTAAATATGTACAAATGATTTTGAAATAAAAACAATTCAAAATAAAATACAAAAAAATCTGATATATTATTAAAAAAATTAAAATAATAAAAATAAAAAGTACTTTTATTTCAATATTAAATATATATTTTTTATTTTAAATAAATTAGAAGAAATAATTTTCAAATAAATCTTACAAAAAATTAATTTGTAATTAAAGTAAATAACTAAAATAAAAACAAAATAAACACTAAAAAGCTGAAATATTTTATTGGAAATAAATTAATGTTAGAATAATGTAAATTTAATTACTAAAAATAAAACTTGCTAAAAAGCTGACATTATTTTTTAGAATTTTAAATTAAAATACATTTTTAAATAACAAAAAAAAAATCTTACTAAAACTAAACTCAAATTCATATAAATAATTTACAAATAAAAGAAAATCTAAATAAAACACCAAAAAAGACTAAATATTTAAGTTGAAATGAATTAAATTGAGAGTAAATCATGTAAAAGCCAAATGGAACACTTACTAATAAAGCAGAAATATTTGATGTATTTACCGCCTGTCATGTGACCATTAACTGATATCAGAGATCCTTGAGCATGTGAATGTGTTATTAAAATTATTGATATATGAACTTCAAATCTCAGGGAGACTTCAAGTAAATATTTGAGCTCAAAGGAGTTTGGCTGACAAAATATATTTGTGAAGTGGATGAAACCCTCACCGTTATCATCAGATGGAGGAGAAAACCCCTGAGAGAGAATAAAACACCAGTTAAAATACTAATGTGAGTTTAAGACAGTCATTCTTCACCAGTAGGTGGCGCTGCCCTCAAACAGCTCTGTTCAGAGCACAGTCTCAGTGACTGAATTCAGAATAGCATATTATTAATATTTCTGCCATATAAATATAGTATGTGTCCCTGGAGCACAAAACCTTAAGCCGCTGGGGTATATTTGCAGCAATAGCCAACAATACATTGTATGGGTCAAAATGATCCATTTTTCTTTTATGCCAAAAATCATTAGGATATTAAGTAAAGATCATGTTCCATGAAGATATTTAATAAATTTCCTATCGTAAATATATCAAAACTTCATTTTTGATTAGTAATATGCATTGCTAAGAACTTCATTTGAACAACTTTAAAGGAGATTTTCTCAATATTTAGATTATTTTGCACCCTCAGATTCCAGATTTTCAAATAGTTGCATCTCAGACAAATATTGTCCTATCATAACAAACCATACATCAGATTATTTATTCAGCTTTCAGTTGATGTATAAATCCCAATTTCGAAAAATTGTCCCTTATGACTGTTTTGTGCTCCAGGGTCAGGTATAAGAAAGAGAAAAGCTCTCTTACCGAAACTACATCTGTAGTTTGCATCAGCGCTCGAAGAGTCCTGAAAGATAAACAATAAAGAGACGTTCTGACCATATTCTTGCAGATTATTGGAGGAGAGAATATATTTGTGCACTACCTGAGCTCGGTCTTGATCTTCTCGTAGTCCTGCTGGGACTGTAACTTGGCCTGAAGTCTCTAATGAACAGATGGGATGTTAGTGTGAGTAAACGAATCTTTAATAACTGCTCCTAATCATGAAATGTTTCTACCTCTATATGCTGTGATTTACTGGCCAGCTGCTGTTGCAGCAGAGCGACGTGATTGGCCGTTCGCTCCTGGACTTCCTGCAGCAGACGCTGAAGTCGTCGCACTTCCTGTTCCAGACGATGAATGTCATGATCTCTCATCGCAACCATCCTCTCCAAATCAGCAGAGCTACAAACCAGCCAGATCAGACGAGCTTCATTACCATCTCCAATTAAATCAAAGAAATAAAATCCGATAAGTTTTTATAAGAGTTAAGAAAGTCTTACGTTGGTGACGCTGCAGTAAACACACACAGATCCTGTAAAGATGAAGACAGCAGACAGAAAGATGAGCTCAAAACTAGTAAACATTCACTAAAGCAGCAAACACACCCTGGTTTACATCACACAGCTTTAGTATGGAAATATGACACATTACTGTAATTCAGACCATTGCTGGGAAACAGAAACTAAAATATTTTGAATTGTCTCTTTTCCACGTTTATGCTTTGTGATTTCAGTCAAATATTTATTGAAAAGATGCAAAGAAGAAAAAAAAAATCAATGCAGGTCCGTGCAATCAGATTCTGACTGCATTGATTTAACCTTTGACTCGCATAGAAATATTAAACAAACCAATAAATAAATATTTTACACTTGGATAATCACAAATTATGCCACAAAATGACACTGTGAATGCTTAAATGACTAGATCAAAGGATTTAATTAATACATAAATATAAAAGTCATTTTTAGCATTTAAAAAAATAGATATAAGACATGTGACTAATCAAATGTCATGGATCATGTGACTCTTTGTTCAAACCTGAAGCTCAAGATGCTGTTTGAAGCATCTCAAATCATGCTGGAGAACATGATCACATCATGACAGACAAAGCAAATACCAACAATATGTGTACTTTAAAATGTGTCAGAAACTACAAAGTGGTTAAAACACAGGGTAAAAGCTGAAAAATTGTGGCAGCATCTAAAATACACATATCCCCAACACAAACACTGTACAAAAACCCAGAAACTGACTCTATAATCAAAGTGACAGAGATATGCCGTGTCAAAACACCTCGAGCGCCTACAAACATTTAGTCAGATTGAAACGGAAGCAGCACTTACCATGTGTTTGTGGATCTGCTCTTGGTCTTAATGTATTTCCATGCATCCAGAGACGCTCCTGACGCTGAGCTTCAGCAAACTAACATCAGACCAGAGCCGAGATACAAGAGAAGAGACGAGGGGAGGGACAAACACAGCCAATCAATACCCCCCTGCAAACAAAGAGCTCCATCAATTCATCAATAGATCAATAGCAGCAGCTGACGGGGGAGGAGACCAGATCCATCCATCCATCAATCCATCCATACATCAATCAATCAATCAATCAATCAGTCTAGAGGAGAAGTGCATTCAGCTGCATGCATATGCAAACGTGCATATTCTAGGTCACCATTTCAGTTTTCCACTTTTTAATGAGTTTTTTGTGACTAATTAATTTATAAAAATACCATTATTCCATGTAGTCACTGCCAGTGCCAGTATAGTAAATTAAAACCATAAAAACATATTTATTACTTAAAAGAAATGAATTGTAAATGAAATCAAATAAATATTTATTTCAACTAGTTGTGCAATAAAATGACTAAAACTTTAACTGAAATTAAAAGTGAAAACATAAACAAAAACTATATCTCAATGATACTAAAATATCACTGCTATCGCCATTAATATTCATCAAATGTATAATAAAATCTAATTATTGTATGTCTAAAATAGTGTGACTCTGAATCTACAGCTGAATTCAGAACAGCATACTAGCATAAAATTACTAGTTTTGCCACAGCAACCCAAAGGAATATTAATATTCATGCTGTATATATGCACTGAGGTCATGTTATGATCATATAAAACATGAAACAGCAAACATTAACAATAGCATTGGTGAATGATACATTCTACTGTTTATTGTTAATGTTATACTATTTCACTTTATTATTGAGTAGTGTGCAGTATTCCATTCCAAACATAATTCATATATCATTTCAATATTTCATATCCAATATGTCGTCCTCAGTTTATGCTAAATTCAAATGCTGCATCTGGAATCTGTTTTAATGAGGATGTTTGAGGGTCACAGATGACATATTGATTGTCTGTATTGGTTGTATTGATGGTGATGATTGATTTGAAGCTCACAGGACACAGTATTGATTTCAGGAATATAAAGAAACATCATTTACAACATAGCATCTGCTCGGTGGCGTTATATTACTGAACCACAACAGCATGAAACTATGAAAAACTGATTTTGAGACGCATCTATTTCTGCTGTTTAACAAAACTCTCTTTGATTAAATATAACCAGGACTTCATCAGTTGAGAAATTAATGTTAGCAATCTAACACCTTGGTTTCAAATGTGCATATTTTATGTGTAGCACATATTATGAAAATACAGCCACTTTAATATGTGCATATTTAAACAAATTCTCACGGTTTGTTTTATGCTTAAATGTTTAATTGCAGGAAATCAATCTCTCCTTCTTTGAATTTGAAACAATGATTCTGTCAACAACATGTTTTAATTGTTATAGTTGCACAAACAACACTGTAAACTCTGTTTGCCTAGTTGGGACAAAGTTTGGGGTAACTTTGTTGGTCTGACAAGGATTTTTATGTAGTTTCAAGAAAATAGCATTTTTTAGTATTTGAGACTCAAAAGGTTTCATAGAAAATATTCAGTTGCAGTATTTACAGTGAGACAAGCATGTCTTTCTGTCTATTGTATTTAATTTATTATATAAATATTGTGGCGTAAGAACATCTCCTCTTCAGATCAGTGTGTGTGTGTGTGTGTGGAGGGTCGCTGGCGGTGTTGAATGGAGCTAAATATCATTAAATACCGAGCCAGAGAGCCGTCTGTTCCCTCTGCATGTGCGACGGTTTCCCTCGAAACTAAGTGCAGAACCCAAGCGTTGGCGTTTCTCGGTGATGAAGGAAGCACGCGGCGCGTCATGAGCTGTCGGACCCGCCCCTTTCCTGTCCTGGACCAAACCTTTGCCTTTACTTACATTCTGTTTTTTGCCTGCAATGGACATTTTAATTCCCTTTTAAAATGTTTACGGTCATTTTATCTTAAAAATCAACGCGTCTGCGTCTAAACCGTGTCAGGTTTTGCTCAGGAATAGGCTACAAGTTTATTAAATTCGACCCATGTTCTATGAGAACTTGTTTGTAGGTAATTCATTCTAAAAATGAATTGTGTTATTAAAAACTTGAATTTCATGCCATTTTAATTCGAAAAATTGTAATTAGCTACTTTTCCGCATCCTAAAAAATAATAAAAAGTTAATTCCTTATCTCACAATTCTTAAATTTTTCCTCACAATTTCTCAGAATTGTGATATATTAGAATTGCGAGATAAAAAGTCGGAATTGTTAGATGTGACCTGTGAGGATTGGGAATAAAGTCAGAAAGAAAAAAATGATTGTGAAATAGAAAATTACAAATGACATTTTTTTATGTGCAGAAAACCCCCCAGAATTAAGAGAAAAAAAAACTGAATTCTGAATTTATATCCTGCGGTTCTGACTTTTTTCTCAGAATTGTAAGAACCAAAGTCAGAATTGTGAGAGATAAAGTCGCAAATTACCTTTTTATTTTTTATTCTGGTGGAAACAAAAAACAGAATTGAGATATGTAAACTCGTAGCTAAAAACCCTCAGGATTCTGAATTTGTATCTCAATTCTCTTCTTTTTTTCAGAGAACTGCTAGAAAAAAATCAGAATTGTGAAATAAAATGTTGCAATTATGTTCGGAATTAAAAAAAAAAAACATTTGCAAGAGGTAAGCTCGGAATTGGAGAAAAAGTCAGAATTCTACATTTAATTAATCTTAGACTTGTTAGAAACAAAGTCCGAATTGTGAGCTGAAAAACCTTGTATAGCCCTAGTTAATTCCGTGACCAATTACCATAAATACCAGCACAATGCAAGTTAATGAAATTAGGAGTTTAAGAGGCATTGTCAATTCAATTCTAAATGATGCTCAATGTGTTTATAACATGAATTTCTGAAAGAAAGCAGAAAATGCAACAAATGTAGAAATCGCTTGAATGCTACGATATGATCATCCACAGGCTACTTGAACTTTCCTGAGCTCTGATAGGATTCAGAAACCCTGAAATAACCTCCAGAGGAAGAGAAGTGCATCACCAAACAGCTGAACGCTTCTTCCAGTCGTCCTGTCATTCTAAACCACATCACAATGGAGCTTGAGCAGTGTGTGTCTGAGGGATCATCATCATCTACCTGTCACTTCCTAAACAGGGCATGTGTTATTTATATCGGCCAGTAGACAACAGCATGGCTAATCTACAAAAGGCAGTTCCTCCGCGCCCCATTGTCCGGCTGCGCTCGGGATCTCCTGAGATTCTCCTCCGTCCAGCAGCGCTCATGGTGAGTAACTTTAGAGATGCTTCGGGAATCACCGGTGCATTGGATTGAGCAAAGATTTTAATTAGAGATCGACCGATATATCGGCCAGCCATTAATCGGCTGGACCATTTTGAGAGGATATTTGACCATTTTGTGTAATTTCCAAAATAATATTATTTTCCATAATATCCATAGTCCTAATTTGCTTTTTTCCCCAAAAATGTTCTAGTGAATTTTGAGTAAATTTGAAGTTTAATATTGAGTTCATTTAATTGTTAGCACCTCATTTGGTGCAAATATTTAATATAAGAACTGAACAATGAAAATAATCAAGGTAGATTATCCCACAGTTTTTTCCACCTAATTAATACAAATAATAATCATATTTAATCATTCTTATTTTATGCTCCAATATAAAAATATTTAACAAACAGCTATATTTAGCTACATATCTTTTGTTTTGTTTTTCTCGATCAATGTTATTAAAAATGCAAATATATAAGTAAAATTTAATTATAATTTAAAAATTGTAAATAAAAAATGACTGCAACACAAAACAATATATACTATTTCAGTCTTTCTTCTTCAAAATGTCATGTTTAATTTACCGATAATTGCCATTTCTTTTAAATTAATCGTGAAATTTATTTCTACCTTAAATTTCTATCAGTGTGTCCCGGCAGAAAATCACCAGTACATTTTCTGTTCAATTTATTTAGGCACGTACTTTAATCTTAAAATTCAACAGCAATTTGTAATTCTAAATATTTGTAAAACACTTGTGAAAAGTCAATTTTTTCATATTAACATGCAAACTGGGACATGCAATTTTTTTTTTTACAAACTTTTTAAAAATGTATAAGACTTTTGAGTGATGCTTCAAATGAGTCTCTGAATCTGTGTTTTTACTTGAGTCATTCAGAGTTTGAGCTGATTTGTGGAAGTGAATCAAACTTTAAAGCAGCTTTTCTTACTAAAGTTTGAATAAGAAGGCAAACACTAGTTCTTTAGGGAACTGCTCGAGACGTGTCTAACTAAAGATGACATGAATGTTTGTTTTTCAGGCACCAAAAAAAGCAAAGAAGAGGGCGGCTGATGGAGCGAACTCCAACGTCTTCTCTATGTTTGAACAAGCACAGATCCAGGAGTTCAAGGAGGTCTGATCATGTTCCTTCATGTCTGCCTGTGTCTCACCTTAACCAGCATCCTTACAGGAAGAGTTCATCCAAATTAATAATCTGTCATCATGTATTCACCATCATGTGCTTCCAAACCTGTGGCTGCCAGACTCCAAAAAAGACCAAGAATTATCACGTAAAAGTTTCATAATATGAAATTGCATGACCTCTGCATTATTTCAGGGCTTATGATGCTTTGTGTGAGGAACAGACCCAAATTTACAAAATCATGTATACATTTTCTATAGTATCATATTAGAAATTTTATAGGCCTATTAGATTTTTTTTTTTTTTTATATATATATATAGATTATAAATAATAGCAATATATATCATAAAATTTTATTTTATATAATCAAATTTTAAAAAAATATTTTTTTAAAACATGTTTTATATATATAACTCTAAAATGACAGATGTGTCAAAATTCTATCAATTAAAAGTCAAAATAATATAAAATATAACTACATACATATAGTTTTATTTTATGTAATTTAGATATTTTTTTAAATAATTCTTAAAATGTAGATTGCATATATATATAGTATTATTTAATTTTATATAATTTTTTTTAAAGAAATACATATTTGTCATTTTTTCAAATCATTTAAAATATTTTAAGGAATTTTAAATAGATTATATGTGATAGATTGTGTATATTTATTTATTTATTGTCTCTCTTTTCAAACAGGACTCAAACCTCAGATTGAAACAAAAAAAGGTTTTTAATGACACCAAACATCTTAATTTCTCATACAGTCCAAACAGCTTTGATTTTTATTTAATGTTTTATCCAAATTTAAATATGCAAAAGTGAATATGATTGTAGATGCATTTTAAATTTGGTCATTGATCATGTCAGTATTTCTGTTTTGGGCTGAGCAGAAGAGCGCAGCTGCTATTGTTGTGTGTTTCTGTAAAGCTCCTGTGGAATCTGATATTCCCGTCTGATCCCTATGGAGGACTGATATATGTATTTATAGAGGTGCTCCTTATCATACTGGATTCACTGAATTCTGTCAGGATAACTGGCACATGTGTGGCATTGTCCATCTGCCAGGGTCTGTGGAGGACAATAGCAGAGATCTCAAACTCTTCTCCTCAGATAACAAGGATCTGAGCCTCTGTGACGTCTCAGACAACCACAGAGAGCCTGTGAGCAGTGACGTGTTCCTCCGGGTTTATTTGCAGGCATTTATCATCATGGACCAGAACAGAGACGGATTCATTGACAAGAATGACCTAAGGGACACGTTTGCAGCTCTAGGTTGGTTTGGCAGGTTTTTACCTTCATAAGACAAATGAGATCATAGGAAAATAAACATGTAAAACGTGCAAAGTTCGTTAACAGATTCTTCACTGGTCCTGTGATCATCTTGTTTTTTTTTTTCTTCAAAAATTTGAGTTTATCCACCTTATTGTTCAATGTGTAAGTAAGCCGTTTTCTGTGAATGTGGAAATGGAAATAATGAGAGGAAAAACAAAGTGCAGTAAACAGAAAAATGTTTGGCACTACAAACCAGTGTGTTCATAATTAATATAATACATTAAAATAATATGGTAAGACTCACCCATTTGCAATATCAAGCAGCAAAACAAGCGGTTTTGTACAACTAAAAATAGCTGGACACGGATGACACCGGAAGCCAGACCCATAGAATTTACAAATGGATGGGAAGAATAAGGCGGATAGATTAATTCAGTCTCTTTTAATACTTTAGAACTCTAGGATTTATTAATACAATATTATAACACAGTATGTTTTCAGTTTCAGTTTTATTTTATTTTAATTATATTAATAATAATATATAATTAAATTATTTATTTAATTAATATATATTTGATAAAACAATTACAAATATGTTTTAAAAATAAATTTAATAATATATTTAAACATTTATTTATTTTTAAATAAATTTAAAAATAAATAAATGAATTACAGGAAATAACTTTAATAATTTCTATATGGGTAAAAACTCGGATTTAAAAATTCTGATATAGCCACTTTTATTTCTATATATTTTATATACACATATATGCATATACAGTGCCCTCCAAAAGTATTGGAACAGTAAAGACAAAATTGCTCTGTTGGCTGTGGAGTCAAGACATTTACAAATATGATTAAAAGATGAATACTTATTTTACTTATAAATACTTATAAAAGCCCAATACTTTTGGAGGGCACTGTATATAATATATATAATTTTTTAAAGATTTTTAAAAAATATGTATAGATATGTATAGATAGTAAAATTATAGAGCATAAAACAGAAATAGTAACTTAGATTCGGTCAGGTTTGATTGCAACTAGTGCGTACATGTATTGAATCTCATTTCCCATCATGCCCCTGTTCTGTCTTGTAACAGGCCGGCTCAATGTGAAGCAGGAGGAGATTGATGACATGTTGAAGGAGGCGTCGGGTCCGATCAACTTCACCGTCTTCCTCACCATGTTCGGAGAGAAACTCAAAGGCAGGTTTTCAAGAGATGAGACTTTAGCATGATCTTGAACATTGAAAAGCAAGTTTACTGCATTAAAAATCAATGGTGAGATATGAAGCTGCTGCCTGTATAGAACTTTTCAAACTGGAGATGGAGATGTTTTGTTCAGGCCTTTTATTGTGACTCGGAGAGTTTGATGGAGGTTTGTTTGAATGCAGGAGCCGATCCAGAGGAAACCATCCTTAACGCCTTCAAAGTGTTCGATCCCGAGGGGAAGGGAATCCTGAAGAAGGAATAGTAAGATGTTCAGTGTTATCAGACCTGTTTTAGCTCAGAAACACAAACACTCAGCCATTATTGTTTTGTCTTTTGAATAACGTGCATATAAATATACATGAATATGTGTATAAGAAATAAATGCATTTGGGTCAGTTTTGACCCGGAAGAAATACATAAATATTAAAAAATAAAATAAAAATGCTTTAAGACCCTCAAAATACACACCATTATTTTTTTCAGATCTTTTACATTTTTCATTTTTGATTTTTACTTTTTCATTTTTGACTCGGATATGTATGGAGCACCATTAGGTGTAAAAATTATCTATGAATTTATATTAGTGTCAAAAATGTTTGTAAAATATGTTTAGCATTTTCCCTATACCTCACAAACTTTAGGAACTGAATTTTGTTGCTAAACATGAATAAGTTCGTCTATTGACGAAGCAATGCAGTATGAAAAATGTATCACTTTTTTATCTGAAAGTAAAGTAAAAATAAAGTAAAATAAATGTATTGTATTTAGTTTTAAGTGATACTTTGCATAAATGACCCATTGTCACAGTCACCAGTCGAACTGCACTACAATTCCCAGCATCCCTCCTGCCACTCACCTGCACTCCATCTATAATCACTCACACCTGACCGCCATCAGGGAATCCTCCTCACCTGTTGCCACTAATCAAGCTCCCTATAAAACTTCACTCGACCCATATCCTCATTGTCTGGTCTTGAGGTTACAAGCGTGTCGTCTGTCTTATCACTTACCTGCTGGATTCCTGTGGCTCTCTGGATGTCTTCCTCCAGTTGATTCTACTAAAGGGAAATATAAGGATGATTGGTTCCCCAGTTTATTGAGCTTCATTGAAATCTGAGTTATTGCACTTACCTGTTGAGGTTGCCTTCAGTTTGATTAATAAAGAAGCTCTTACCTTGCTCATCCTCGTATGCCTCTCCATCCAGTGTGTGACACCCATATTCATGTTCTTATGTTTTATTTTAGTATCATTTATAGATATTTTCTGTTAATATTTAAAGTCTTAGTATTTTTGTTGTCATATTTATTAATTATACTTATATTTATAGTAATTTGATTTATATTTTTATACTAATATCTGTCATTTTGTGTGTTAGTTAGGTCATTGCAGTACTTCAGTTTAAACTAAATGAACATTGGAAGACTGAAAATAAGTAAAATGCACTTATTTTGTTTGAACATTTTTCAGAGTATATTTATTTTGACATTGTTTCGTGGGAAATATGTAGGTTTCAGTCCGATGGAGTTAATACTGTACTTTTGTTCCTATAAATTCATACAGTAATATTCAATTAAGACTTATAATTTTTATAATATCATAATTTTTGATTTGGTGTTTGTGTAGTTTGAAAATTTAAAATATGTAAAAATGCAATAACATTATATATTATAATACAAATTTTGTGTATATATATATATATATATATATTTTTTTTTTTTATTTAATTTTTTTTTAAATGCATTAAGCATTGTTTTTAAATGCATTGTTCTTGATGCATCTCTCCAGTATTACTGAGATGTTGACCACGCAGGCCGATCGGTTTTCTGCTGAGGAGGTGAGGCACATGTACTATGATGCTTGATGGTTGCCGTGGATACAGTATCAGGACCACTGACTGCGTGTTGTTTCAGATGGAGCAGATGTTCAGCGCATTCCCTCCAGACGCTGCAGGAAACCTGGACTACCGCAATCTGGTCCACATCATCACTCACGGAGAGGAGAAGGACCAAGAATAGTTCACTCGCTCCTCAGCCAATCACAGTGCTCTCTGTGTGTTTGTACCCGCCCACTTGTTTATGAAACGGATGTAGTTATTGAAACAAGAATGTTCTGATTTTTTAACGTATGATGATGTGTTGATGTTTGTACCTTTGGCATGAAACCTGTCGGACTTTACTTACAAAAAAATAATGTAATTGGTAAATAAACATATATGAAATACTGATTTGAGTGCAAATGAAGAGAAACACAAGGAAATGATTTGAAAATTAAATTGACACCATATGTGTTTTTTGACTATCATCAGGCTTTTAAGGCTAATATAGTCTGATACAGTGAGAATATGGAGGAAAAAAACAGCTCTTTTATTCAAAAACTCAAACTGCGCAAAATTATGCAATTTGTTGCAGATGTTATATTTGTATACCGATATGAAGGATTAAAACCTGCTATTCACATCCATATTTCCCAAAACAGTTCATAATAGACCGTTCTCTAATTATCTTTCGGATGAATAGATGTCAAACGAAGTTTCAAATCCTTCTTCCCGGTGTCCGTGCTAGTTCAGCCGAGTTCAGACCACTTGAAGCTCGAAACCTTTCATGCTGGAAAATAAATAGACACAGGTGTAACAGCTGTCAACAAATCAAAGCTGTCAAACCAAACAAGGCTACTCAAATTACATGAAAAGTACATGGAAAGGAAATTAGAAGTTGCATTTTTGGGTATCCTTAATACATTACAAACACTATTGCACAATTTAACCCTCAGTCAACCTTACATTAGTACATTAGTAAAGGGAGTACTCATAGGACTTGAATGAAATTTGATGATTCAAACTTACAGCTCATCACCGCTCTAGCACATGTACACGTTAACACTGCCATATGCTGCCTCGATTTCCTTCTGCGGACGATAAAGGGACGACATACAAAACCTTTCCTTAACATTTGGAACACATGACGTTAAAACAATACCATTACTTGTTCCAATGAAACATGAATGCACTAAAAGTGAACAACACTCACTTGGATGCTTCAGACTCACACCAGAAACACTCAGATTGTCTATAGAGCACTTTTCTCCCCTCTAAACAATAACACTGGTTTGCACTAAATTATGCACTAATAAATGTAACAGTACACTGATACAGATTACATCAACACTTACGCTTTGTTGAGAAACAGTTAGCTTCCCCACACCGAACTGTTCATCAGCAATCTCTGTCGATATGCAAAATTACACAGCCCGAATTATATACAATGTGAATGTATATGAATGTATATGAAATTGCATATCAATTAAGTCAGGTAATTCGTCAATGTTGATATTTATATGATGCAATTCTGATGCTTGTAATGTAAATCAGTGAGATCTTTATAACAGTACAGCATATACTAACCTAAAATGATCTACATATCAGTAATCGCTCTATATCTCCAGTAATATGTCTCAGTAAGATGAGATTGAAATGATCCAAACATATGCAATGCTGATTGAGAGATGAAGAAACAAACGCTCCTCAAAAGATCCTGATGATCAGATTTGAGACGTTGATTGATGGAGAATCAAGTAAAGCTGAGCTGCTTCAGTCCAGGAAGTGTTCATCTGGAGATATGACTAACAATTTCATAATATTGTTATTCTTATGTTTACTTTATAAAATTTTGTGAAGATTTCATAGCTAAAAACACATGAAGCACGAGCTGAAGGTGAATATTTGTACAAATTATACTAAAAGGAATTCATTTTTAACAGATCAATTTTTAAATTTACTTTTTGGTGACCATGCATACAAATGCTTTTTCCAGGATATATATCCGGTCCAGGATTTCTAAATAGCCTAAAATGTCTTGGTTTTGTTTTCCAGTTGTTTCCATGCTTGCTTAAGGTAATGATTGAAAAGTAGTTCGACCAATAGCTTGCAGGCATTGGACATAATCAACCAATCGTGGCCTGCGAGAAGGCGGGACCTACAGAGAATGGCGGCGCAAAACCGCATACAAATATGGGGACTTTAGAGTATGTTAATATGAAAACACAGCCAAACTTAAACATTTTAGCTAATTTAGAAATTTAGAAACAAGGAAGAGCCGTAGTTTTAGAGGTTGTTAATAACAAATTAATTTCTTGTGTAATATCAGTGAATATCATTCTAGTCACTGAAGTTTGGCTGTGTTTGTGCGGGTGTTTTCTATCCCTCAGTGACTCTCAGAACAGGTGGCAGTACTTTTATTTTCTGCTGGGATAAAGTCAAAGCCTGTGCTGTTATTTCTGTGTGCAGCCTGTAATCTAATACAGTCTTAATGCAGCGGCCCGAGACAATGAGCAGCGCTGTGCTTTCACAGAAACCTCCGGGTGTCTGATGTCTGACTATGGCAAGCTGCTTAACATTTAATCCTTAAAGCCTACTAGTATCTATTTTCATGCTACTTGCAGACCGCCCTAGGGTGACCACATTTGAATAACTCCTAGTATTTATTAAATAGGTACTAGTATCTAACAAAAAGTTATAGTATTTCATAAATAAGTAGGCCTACTAGTATCTTATGAATCCTTCCTAGTAATATTTAAAAACACACTAGTCACTATTAGTGTCTATTATCACTATTATCACTATTTTAACTACTAGTTTGTAATAAATAAGAACTAGTATGTAATGAATAAGTACCAGCATCTTTAACAAGTTACTAGTGCCTAAAGAATAAGCATTGGTAGCTAAAGAGTAGTAGTTAAGGAATGTACTAGTACTTCATGTCATAAATACTAGTAGCTAAAAAAAAAAGTACTAGAAGCATGAATACCAGTATGTTTTTAGGACTGAATGTTAAAACAGCTTGCCATACTATGTATGACGGGATGTTGATCATCTCAGGTCATGACTGCCAAAGATGAGGGAGTTGTGTTAGTAGTGTTTGCTGTTGTATTAAACACACACACATGTAACTCAGAATTCCTGTGTCTTAAGTGCTCCTCTTCTAGTCATCGTGTGTCAGTTGTAGTGTTAATCCAGGGTCTGGATGGGCTGGTATTGTTGGTAACAGGCTGGATTATGGGTCAGGAGCTCCTGTTTCTCAGCCTGTTTTAAAGCTTCTGAAGCTCCAGGACACCTGTATGAAAGAGAAAGAGCTGAAGAAACGACGGCCGACTGACGATTTCATCACACTGCTGTGTTTGTGGAGTTTTACTGATGAAACATGGTATATTTGCAAAATGTGCATAAACCTTTTTACTGTCATTTCATCCAGCATTTAAGTGTCATAATTTAAGAAATAATAATAATTTAAGACCTGTTTAGTATTAAATAATACTTTGCATCTTCAATATGAATTGCCCATAATCATGTTCTCATCTGTTATTTTAGTATCATTTATAGTCAACGCTAGTTTTTCTTTATATTTTGAATTCCTTTTTATTCTATATTTTGTTTTCATTTAAAGTTTTAGTAAATTTGTTGCATTTGTTGTTTTTAAATATCTCTATATAGTTTTTATTATTTTTTATTTCAGTTTGAGTTATTTTAGCACTTCAAGTTAAACTGATTAAATAAGTGTAATTGTTTATTTTATTTCAGTTAACATTTGTTTGATTTTCATGCAATGTTTATTTTATTTTAAGTAACATGGTTTTAGTTTTAGTTAACAATAATAACCCTGGTTGGCGTCCACATAGCATATGAACTATTTACAGAAACACTATTTTATATTATTAATTGATGTCTGACACATGTATAAATGTGTATTTGATTTATATATTGCACTATTTAACAAACTTAATTTCCCAGAATGCTCTATTTTACCCACTAGATTATAATCCATAGAAGCAAACTGCCTAGAATTTACACAATTAAATTATGATCTAAAAATAATGTGGTGAAATTTCACAGTGCTGTATGAAAGATATTCTACCTATCAGGTTGTTATTTTTATTTTTTGTTTTGGGATTGTGTTGAATTTCTTTGAATTGCAATTCAGTGAATTCTTGTCAAATTCACATTTATGTATAAAAAAGGATTGAATTGAAAAAAAGTCACTGACAACAAACACTAGAGGACACCACAGTTCTGTTTCTACTGCCAGTGCTCTGAATATATACAGTATATCTGAGAAACATATGATCAGAAGCTTTTATTTTTGGTAAAATGCATGTATTTGAATCCATCTGCAATGTTTTCCATCTACAATTAGTTAATTCACTTATAATGAAAAGCAAAATTATGCGATCAATAAGAAGTAGACACAAGTTTGTGTTGTTGTGATGCAGATAAAATGAAGGGAATTGTTAGGCCTACTGTTTTGATGTGGTTTATTCAGACACACACCCTGTCAATGTTCTTTGTGCAACCTGATGTGATCAGGATGCTGGTGAAACATCTTTTTAAAAAAAAACATTTCCTCCAAGAAGAGGTGATGAAATACAGTATGATGCTGAACATCTATCAACATGTTCCCTCAGCCATATAAACATACTTCATTACAGTAAAAACACTGGGATTTTAAAATCTAAATCGGCAAAAATTAAATGCATGATGCTTAAATATTTTACAGTTTGTGAAATAAATAGCTTAATTCCTTTTTGCATTACATGAGAACTGTGGGAATATGTTGTAATTAAAATAATATCAACATGTAAACACATTTTTAATAAATGTCTAACATATAAATATTAAATAGCTAAAAAGTGTTCAATTAACATTCAGCGTCACACATTATTGTGAAATTCAGCTGCGCTCCCTCCCATTTCCTCCGCCCTATTTTTCCTCATTCGTGCAGCTGTGTTGTATTCATCCGCCCGCCGGGCTCCAGCAGCTATACTACTGCCGTTGCTGCATGCGCGTATCCTTCCGCAGAGCCGGTGTGCCTCCGCCGCAGCACGCTCCAAGCTGAGATCCTAAATCTTTTGTTTAGAGTTTCTTGAGACAAATCTGTTTATATTTAATCGAGATAGTTTTATTCGTCGTGCCTGGTGTGTTTTGAGCGGCGTTGTTTGTGTTTTATTCGGCTAGTCATGGCTGACATCGACAAACTCAACATAGACAGCATCATTCAGCGCCTGCTCGAAGGTGAGTTTCACGTCAAGAAACGGCTAAAATGTTCTTATATAGGATAATCAATTACAAAGTTATTCTTGTTGTAGCGTATGGATATGTATATGACCGATTTATCAGCTATCTGGGTCGTATTTAGAGTTGTTGAGCTGAGCTAACACGGTTAGCAGAGCGTTAACGTACTGACAGAACCGGCTGCGTTTCAAATAACGTTATATAACTTGGTCAGTTTCCGACCTAGACAACATTTGTGACGCGTACAGTCGGGATAATTGTAAAATTGTGTTCTGAATCGTTCAAAACACGCCGACGATGCCCAAAAATGCAGTCTACATAGTCAGCTCACTAGGCGTTGAGACACGGCCGAGCTGTAAGTTACGCGCGGTTTCTGTGCTTCTTCATTAAAAACAAGAATACAGTATATAATGCTGACAAGTGTGATATTAAACACAGTTTTGACCGTTCAGAGCACTTATTATTAAGCTCCCTCATTTGTAAAAATGGTCCTGGCCTAACGTTAGTTAATATATTTTTTTAATTTAGTTCAGTTCAGATGTCATTTATCATTGAGAGTGTTATCTTTATATAATTTTTTTTTTTTTGCTATGATGATAAACACTGAAATAATTCCAAAAACATAACACAATAATCTCCTGTAGATTTATGAATTATTATATTGGTATTATATTTTATTTTATACTGTAAGTTCATCATACAAGTGAATGTTTTATGAGGTTATTGCTTTATTGTATGCATTATGATAAAGCAATAAAAGTCGTAACTACAGTAAATACCATGTGGTTATGCTAAAAATGAATTGTTTTATTGTGTACAGTGTAATACCAATCTTGGTTCATGATAAATGTATTTACGTAACTCACTGCTGGTTTCTGTTTTGTGCAATATTTTTATACGCAGAGCAGTTCATCATTGCTCATCTGTTTTTTTTAGCTTGATGCTTTGACTCATATAGATGTAATGAGTTCTTCGAGGGGTGTTTTTATGTGTATCTGTTTATTTATTAATCATATATTTAGCAGTGACTTCAACACAAGACTGTACACAAGAAACATGCTTAGGATTGTGTCCATACAGTGTGAAATAGATGTGTGGTTGAAATGGTTTTGTATATACTTTGTATTGTGTTTGCATTACTTTCTAACATTGTAAAGTAGAGATATGTCATCATTTGGCACGTAAACATGGATTTTCATAATTCATGTGCACTAAAAAAATTATTTGTGGCTCTATTTGTGGCTATTTTTGTTGCCATTTGACTTTGTGTTCGAGCCAGATGTATTTTTTAATGTGGGCTGCTCTCACGATACTTTATAAAGTAAAGTAACTGTGTTTCTTAGAAACCTCTCCCTGTTTTTTCCACCTCGTCAGAGTTTACATGGAGCCAGTTGCACCACCTGCATGTTTATTGCTATACAGCCTAGAAACCAGCCCGGGGTGTGTGGACTACACATATATCTGCTCACCTAGCATTAGTACGGCTGTTCCCTTGGCAGTCTGCTCACGTTACATAACCCCACTTGGTTTAATGCCGCCCAACGTGGTGCCAGGACCTGCCTCGTAGTTCATGGGTGGAGAATATCAGTCTTGGAGACCGAGTCCTTCTCAGATTCATGAAGTGTTGAGGATGAAGAGCAGAATACATTTAAAGGAATAGTTCACCCAAAAATGATAATTGATGGAAAAAGGAACCCTCAGGGGATCAAAAATGTAGACGAGTTTACTTCATCAGATTTGGAGAAATTTAGCTCAGCAATGGATGCTCTGCAGTGAATGGGTGCCGTCAGAATGAGAGTCCAAACAGCTGATAAAAACATAATAATCCACACCACTCCAGTCCATCAGTTAACATCTGGAGAAGACAAAAGCTGAAATAAATCCATAATTTTTAACTAAAATTAGAGTCCATAATCTATAATAACGCTTCCTCCAGTGAAAAAGTGTTCTGGTGTGAATCAGGAGAGAAATCTGCAGATCAAGCAGCGTTTACAAGCCAAAACAACTCTAAACAAATATGTGGCTGGATTTTGATGTGAGAGACAACAGGAGATGCACTTTTTCACTGGAGGAAGCGTTATTATAGATTATGGACTCTAATTTTAGTTAAAAATTATGGATTTGTTTCAGCTTTTGTCTTCTCCAGATGTTAACTGATGGACTGGAGTGGTGTGGATTATTGTGATGTTTTTATCAGCTGTTTGGACTCTCATTCTGACGGCACCCATTCACTGCAGAGCATCCTGCAAATTTTCTAACTATTCCTTTAAGTGTCTCTCCCATCTTTAAACTTATCCCAGATGTTTGTGCACAGTTAATTTTGTGCTTATTATTGTTAAACATATTCTGTTTGGTGTAATTCACAAGAAACAAACATGAAAAGATTTTAACGTTGAAGAACAGATTTACAGGTTGACATACCAACTTCATCACGGATGAGCCGTTTACACACAGCCTGTCTCGTGATGCTCTTTTATACTCACAGTCTCGCATCGGTTCTGCTCTGCAAGTCTCTCACAAGTGCATCTGGCAATATGGACGAGGCCTGACGCACGCGCGCACAGCCTGTGTCCACTCGCGCCTGGCTCTGCGTTTAAAACGAATGTAAATTAAGTCTTTAACTGTTTGCTAATTTCACTTGGATGAAATGAAACATTCAGCACATTTTCCACTTGTTCTTAAAATCCCAAATACTTAAAAATGAATAAATCAGCCCGTGTAACATGTAATACTTTAATAATTGACTAAAGAAATACAGTTCTTTATTTATAAAAAATAAACAAATCTTTTCTGTGAAATTCAGTAATTCTGTGAAGTACAGGTGTATCTCAATAAATTAGAATGTCGTGGAAAAGTTCATTTATTTCAGTAATTCAACTCGAATTGTGAAACTCGTGTATTAAATAAATTCAGTGCACACAGACGGAAGTAGTTTAAATCTTTGGTTCTTTTAATTGTGATAATTTAGGCTCACATTTAACAAAAAACGACCAATCTCAACAAATTAGAATACTTCATAAGACCAATAAAAAAAGGAAAGTATGTTCATTTACTGTATATGTACTCAATACTTGGTAGGGGCTCCTTTTGCATGAATTACTGCATCAATGCGGCGTGGCATGGAGGTGATCAGTTTGTGGCACTGCTCAGGTGGTATGGAAGCCCAGGTTGCTTTGATAGCGGCCTTCATGTCATCTGCATTGTTGGGTCTGGTGTCTCATATCTTCCTCTTGACAATACCTCATAGATTCTCTATGCGGTTCAGGTCAGGCAATGAATCTAAAATATATGAAAGTTTCATTTTTTTGTGAAAATTAACTTTTTCACAACATTCTAATTTATTGAGATGTACCTGTCCTGTACATAATAAATAATATTTTGGCATTCAAATACATCGCGAATACGGAAACATTTGATTTTGTGTCGAATGAGAGACCCAACGTTGGTTTCAGTTTCATTTTAGCCTAAATTAATTAGTTTTGGCTTGTCGTTTATAGCTAGCTTCTTATATTTTTAATTCTTGTTCTTTTTCTAAATACTGTTAATTGAAAGAATTTGTTGTAAAGTGAGGGGGAACTAAAATAGCCTAGCTATGTTTACAGTGTTTATTATAATGTTCGTAAACATTTTGCGTCGGCATTAGGCCTACTTCTGAATGAAATAATAAAATGCGACTTATACGTGACTTTTCTCTCTCTGTCTCGCTCTCTCTCTCTCTAAAAAACACAATTTTTTATACGCACAGCATATTTTAACCATGCAGCAAACCTTTTTAAATATTTTGCTAAATTACTGGGGAAAAAAAAGAGAAAGAAAATCGGCCAAACATATCGGCCCAAAACAATCGGCATCATATATCGGCCATCGGCTGCCCTGATTTCTAAGCATCAGCATCGGCCAGAGAAAAACCCATATCGGTCGACCTCCAAGTATTATTCATTTTCACTGAATACCATTTAAAAACATTCAAGTAAAATCACAGCAGGACAAATGTGTTCAAGAGTTTCAGGGAAACACAAGTATCCGTCTCAAATCATTTAAAAAAAATTCCCCTACTGGATGTTTCCTAAACAGCATTTTGTAATTAAGCTAAAATATGGTCAGTCATGAATAGATATGAAACAGCATGAATTGTGAGGATTCACACTTGATTATTGGCTTTTATTAACTGAAAAAGTGATCAAGGCATGTTATTGTAATCACTAGCTTGATGATACATAAACCAAATGCATTTGTACTCATCGTTCCGGACGGTAATATTTTGCTGATGACTCACTTAGTTGGAAGTCAAACTCTGATGACTTCAAATATAGTCCTTTGTATCGAGTAAAGTAAACGAAGAAGCTAAGAAGTATAAAGATGCTTTTCCACACTCTTCAGCTGTTGTGTAACATAGCTCAGAAGGTGTAGTTAGGAATGTGTGTCTCGTTCCAGGGAGTTTCAGATGCTGAATGACATGGCAGTGACTTCGGTGACTCGCCAAAGTCATTTAACTTGTGCTTGTGTCATCTTTTGGCTTCAGTCGCTCTAAAGCTCCAAACTCAAAGCTTCGCCGCACGTATTGCGCATTTTAAACGTTCAGAAGTGTTTTTCGCATCAAGCAGGCGGATCTCCCTCGTTGTCAGCTGTGTTTTGTTTGTAGTGGAAGTGTTGGTGGTGCAGGAGGAAAGTCCAGCCTCATAGACTCATAGTATGCATACTAGCACAGTCACAGCCTGAAACCTTGTGATGTGGCCGATCTGTGCGCCAGCGTCGGGGAAGCGGCTTTCAAGCTTTTTAAGGGGGCAATTAGTTTTTTGTTACATAAGTAGCAGATTATATAATTTAGCATTTCAGAGCAGTGTTTGTCTGTCACAAAAACAATAAGGATCTCAATTAAGCTGATGGCAATATACTTGAAAACAAAAGACGGCTTATAGTATTAGAGAAAACACCCTATTTTATATCTGCCTGCATCCAAAACATAATGACGTATTTCATGGCGTTTTCTGTCAGCGTCCGTGCAATTTTTGGCTGAGTAAATGATGACCGTTTCATTATTGGATGAATGATTCCTTTAAGAAAGTCTCAGCTAATGGTGATGAAGCGACATCATCTCGTTGAATAGCGTCACTGAGCACTCGTTAAAAGAGCCCTTTGCTCATTGTTGTGGCTGCTGTTATAAGTCTCACAGCCCTGTTGTTTGGAGTGTGTCAGCCGATCCTCCCTCTCTCGCTTTACTCTGTTAGAGTTTGTTGACATGACATTATGCAGAAAGCCAGTGGAAACTCATTTGCTTTAAATCACTCATTTATTCCACTTTTACACCTGTATGCGTATCTGTGTATTTAATTGTATTATTTGTTTTGTTTTTATTTCAGAATTATTACTAATATTAATATAAAATAATAAAAGCTGCAACGTTTTTTTAGTGCATTGTCCCTTTAAATACTGATCGAGATCACTGTTTTGGATGCAGACAGATATAAAATAAGGTGTTTTTTCTAGTAATAAGCCATCTTTTGTTTTCAAGTATGTTGCCGTCAGCTTAATTGAGATAATATTATTTTTATTTTTTTATATAGAATTTATATATACAATATATTTAATTTTTGCAGTATTTTGTTGTTACTTAAATGGTTAATTGTATTCATATTAAATAATATATTTATATAAAATAATATAATACATTTTATATTTTTTTATTTTTGTTGTTTTTATTATTAATATTCATATGAAGTAATATTTATTCATATGAAGTAATATATTTAATATTATTTATTTATATAATATTTACTTTGACAGTGTTTTTATTGTTAAGTTTTTTGTTTATTACTTTACACTATTATTATTAATAATATTAATAAATCATAAATGTCAATCATGATATTTTTAGGGCTGCAACAACTAATCGATAAAATCGATTATTATCGATTATGAAAATCATCGACAACGATTCTCATTATCGATTAATCGGGTCTGCCCACAGTGCACGTCCAACTTCAGCTGGTTAGTCAAATTACGGCACTGAATAATGCATTTCTATGGACAAAATGCATCTAAAAATAGTGGAGGAAACAGAATGAGATTCTGCCGGAGAAGCACGTGATCCAAGCTGCCCAAAACATGATAATTCTTTATTTTAAGCTTTAAGTTAATGCATAAGAGTAATGGCTTGCCCTGTCAGGCGCTTTGACAGATGCGTGTGCGTCCTCAGCGCAAAAACGTTCAGTTTACGGTCATATCCTTATCTATAAATGCCACAAATTCACGCGAGCATTTCCATTTTTGCATAAAGGTCCGTCCTGACAGTCTGTGTTAAGTTTAAAATACCGAATGAGCGCCGGCGCGGCGGGCGCGCGCACGCGCGTCAGACGGACAGAACACAGTAGAGAGGGAGACAATTAATAGGCTTTTCAGCGCAAACATATCCACTGTGCTGAATTATCTGTTGTTGAAAGTTAATTTAAGGTTTAAAATAAATTAAAATATTTTATGAGAGTAGGAACTTTAAAGGGATAACAGCGTGTAATTGTCTGTCTGAATATAAACATGAGACGCTCCATAACGGCCTTTTACAGGATAAAGAAATGACGAGGTGACTGTGATCAAAGTAGTTCCTGCAGAACATTACTCTTACCTGTTGGTTAACACTGAGTTTGTGTTTTTATTCGTCTTTATTATTATCTTTATTATTTTAATTTTTAATAGAGGTTTAAACTATATTCAATTTTTACAATGCTTAACAAATTGATGTAAGTTTTTTAACAATGTGTTTATGTAAGGTTTGTGCCACTGCTGCTCTAAAGTAACAGTATTGGTGATAACCAAAATCATTTTTCGGCTTTCTGTACTGGTTAGTACTCCAATATGTGTAAGCTCTTTAGTAACAGTAGTAGGCTATTTTTAATGCTATAATATCATTATTGCTGTTATCTATGAAAGAAAACCAGAGCACTTATTTTTTTTTTGTATTTTTTATTTGAGTATTTTTTTTTCGCGATACCCAATTGCAGTCAAAAAGTACATAAACAATACCAGCAAGAATGCAAGCTGTTATGAGGACATTTTTTATTATTAATACCAATAAATGACAATAACATTTTTAAATTTAAACAAATTTTTGACAAATTTCTAAAATATGTTTTCTCTTTATTATGATAAGTGGTCTAATAAATTAAGCACTGTATGTTTTCATAGTATTCAGTTGTCACGTTTGTTTGAAGGACATTGGGCAGAATGTGGAATAGTGTTTTTTTTGGGCAATATTTTTTTAATCCGATTAATCGAAAGAATAATCGACCAACTAATCGATTATCAAAATAATCGTTAGTTGCAGCCCTAGATATTTTAAAATATTTTTGTTTTTATTTAAAAGCTTTTAATATTCACGTTAAATAATATAATATTATTGTCTTATTTTTATATGTAATTCATTTGTATGAGATATTTACTATTTTTAGAAAGTGATTTATTTTTCATTGTTTTATGTTAAAATAAGTGTTGTAATTTTTAAGTTTCTGATTGAATTTTAACTTTTCAATATTTGGGGAACCCCTCCTGCATGTAAATGTAAATCACCGCAATCCTACATCCCGGTAATTGTTGTTTTTATTTCACAGAAACAGTATATTTCTCTATTTTAGTTGGTAAATCAGTGGAAAATGGATTTATATTAAATAACCATTTCAGATGTCTATATTTGGATTATCCAGATAAATACTGTGTACGGTATGTATCGTCCTCCCACCCAGCCCTAACTCTCAGTAACCAGCAAAACAAGCTTCAGTCCAGAGCTACAGAACTGTGCCAGTTGCTCCAAACATGGGGTAAAAATAGAAATGCTGGGCAGTAACAGGCCGTCGTGGTGCACAGGCCAGCCTTTGACTATTCCCTGGAGTTCCAGTGCAATAAAAACACGATCGATGTGAAAACTGCGAACATTGTGAGCAGGAAGATGTTGGAAGCGGGGAGAAATTGGACTGCGGGATGATCCGTGTGCTCTCTGGAGAGGCTGCTTTGCACATCAGGGATGAATCCTGTAGGTCACTTTGATCCTCTGCAAGTAGGGCACGTCTGCAGACAGGAAGACAAACCTAACCTACTTCCCTTCCCTGTGCTGACGGATCACAGAAAGGCCATTAAAAACGCCACGTTTATCTGCATAATGCCACAGTTTTCCCTGCAAGCTCAAGTAGTGTTTGTTCAGAATTACTGCAGGGTCCGGATTCGCAACTCTGGACGCATGCTTGCGAGAAACTGTTGCTCAACTAACCAGATAATTACATGAACAATGACGTCTGGTGGTGATTTAAGTGTTGACTTATGTTGATAAATTGTCCACATCTTTGTTTTAACAAGAAAATTTCATAATTTCAATTCATTCTTTCATTTAAATGGTGTACGTTTTGTGATTTCAATTAATGCTTTTTGATTACTAAAATTTGAATTAAAATGGGGAAAAAAATGAATTTGAAAAAAGTGATTTTTTTTTTATAACTTGAAATAAAGGCTTAAAATGGTTTAAAATAAAGTTTAAAATAAAAAATAAATAAAAAACCTTAAACTTATTTCAGTTAGTTACAAAAACATTTTTGTTTAGTTTAAGCCTAAGTACTAAAATAAATGAAAGTATAACTGAAATAGAATGGAATTAAAAACTATGTACATTTAAAAAAAAAGGTAATAAAATTGATCAACTTAATGTATAACAAAATTAATAAAACTATAACTAAAATGAAAATTAAAATGTAAAACTAAACTCAAAATATAGCCCTATAAGAAAATATAAAATGGGAACTATCATAGTATATCAGTGATATACTATAGTAACTGTGTTTTTAATCATCAAGTGTTACATAACTGTCATTTGTAATTGTTTATTGCTTGCTTTTATGTATATTATGTATATTTTCAGTTCTGGTTTCTGCATGTTATATTTTCCCATGGCAAAGGTCAAAGAGCCGAACCGGTGCTTTAGTTAACTGTAGGTTTGTTTGTGTGTCTGCAGTAAGAGGGTCGAAGCCTGGCAAGAACGTTCAGCTGCAGGAGAACGAGATCCGTGGATTGTGTCTGAAATCCCGCGAGATCTTCCTCAGCCAACCCATCCTCCTGGAGCTGGAAGCGCCGCTGAAGGTCTGCGGTGAGTAACACAAACCTTTAGTTAAATCACACTGCAGATATACCATGTTAAATATAGAAATGCAGAATCTCTACTAGGGATGGGCGATATGGGCTTTAAAATATATCACGATATTTCTGGTATTTACTGCGATAATGATATCAATGACGATAATTTCTTTAGAGAAAAGTATTATCTTTCCTATTTCTACTCAAAATGGGGTGTTGTGAGCATGTAATGTAATGTCTGTTTAATTCATACTGGAAGCCGGAGGGCGCTCTTGCGCAAAAACTACACACATGCATCGCAGAAGTAATAGCACTGAGATGCTCCAGGAAATCCCTATTATGGACAAAGTTATCCTGTTATCACTGAATAAAATGCACAACGGAGATAGAGAAATTTTAACTGACGATTGCACATGATATTTCAGATTCAAGCAATCTTGGGTATTTTTTATAAGTAAAGTATATAATGCAATGCTAATCGACATAGCTTTTATCACTGATATATATATATATTCTGTAATATGAAACCACGTCTGGTCACAAAAGTATTTCAAACACTCAACTATTTTAAGTTAATCTGGAGTAAAAGCATGTCAATAAATGATATATTTATTGGACAACAGGTTTGTAAACAGATTCATACACATGCAAAACTGTATCGCAAACGTGTTACTATAGTACATTTATTCAAGGCTCAGACCGAGTTTTATTTTTTTTTATTTTTTTCACATTGTACAGCCCTGATCAAACCAGTTCCAGATTGTAAAAGGAGCTCTAGCTTCTCATTTAGCAATAAACTCCTCAATTTCACATTCCGCCTTCCGCCGCACACAGAAATATGTCAACAGCTAGACTTCATCGTTATATCGCGGGAAGAATTTTTATCGGTATATCGCAAACAATAAGATATCGCCCATCCCTATTCTGTCTTTCAGAGTTGGTTTAGCCTGTCATGTTGTTGAAATAGTGTGTTCAGCATTCAGCGAATGAGATGCTCTCCTCTCCACAGGCGATATCCACGGGCAGTACTATGACCTGCTCAGACTCTTCGAGTACGGAGGATACCCTCCGGAGAGCAACTACCTGTTCCTGGGCGACTATGTGGACCGAGGGAAGCAGTCTCTGGAGACCATCTGTCTCCTGCTGGCCTACAAGATCAAATACCCTGAGAACTTCTTCCTGTTGAGGGGAAACCACGAGTGTGCCTCCATCAACCGCATCTACGGCTTCTACGATGAGTGTGAGTGTCCCGTAGATACTGCACTGTGCCATGATTACTGCCTATGATTTCCACCATGCAGAAAACACTGTTTTACCTGTAAACCTCTGTTGTGCAGCACTTTGTTTGCCTAAAAAATAGAAGGATTTTTTTTAAAATTGGATTACTATTTAAAAGATTAATTGTTAACGTTTTATGCCTTTTTTGATTACCACCGTTTATTTGTATAACTTGATTTGTAATAAATCATAAAAAGTCAAAAATTAAAACAAAACACAGAATTCTAGAAAAATAAATATTGCAAGCATTTTATTGAATTATTAAATTGTTGTAGTTTTATGAATACACAGAATTCGTGGAAAATAAAATGGATTTCATTGGGCTTTAAAAATATTAATCATTAAATTGTAGATTTCATGACATCAATCAGGATTATTATCGTTACTAAAACCATAAAACAGTTTTTGTTGCTTGAAATAAAAATTAATGAAAACTACATATACATTTAAATCTGTCAAAAAAAAAAATAATTATAATAGTGTTTCAGTGCTACTAGAATAACATTGACTTCAAAAACGTAGTTATTAAATATGCTTTTGATTACTAAAATTAGGGATGATTGATTGATTTACCAGCAAGCATACTTTATCGGATCTAGTTATCGGATTTAATTTATTTATCGGAGCAATAAAAATGACGTCATTTTCTCTCATATCGGTCGATAATTTATCGGTCCGATAAATATCGTGCGTCCCTAACTAAAATTAAAAACAAATTGACCAAAAAATGTATGTCTAAAAATAAGGAATTTTTTGGGAAAAAATTTGATAATAAATAAAATGGATTCATAGTGCCCTACCTGATGTTTAAATGCGCACAAACACACAATTTAAATATTGAATTAAATACTCATTCAGTGCAGAATTAATTATTTAGCGCCGTTGCAGTCATGTGTGTGAGAGTGAAGGGAACCGCTGTGTATTTTTAGCAGAGTCTGTCCCTCTAGAGGTCTTTTTATTCATTTACATTTTAACCACTTTTAAATAATAAATCCTGAAGGTGATATTAAGCTCATGTTTGTGTGTTTAGGCAGGAGACGCTACAACATCAAGCTCTGGAAGACGTTCACAGACTGTTTCAACTGTCTGCCCATCGCTGCCATCGTTGATGAGAAGATCTTCTGCTGTCATGGAGGTGGGTGTGCTGCTAAAACCCTCTGGATAACCCAGAGAGACTTTCACCTGCTAAACAACAAGCGCCGGCTCTTCTGCTACGTGGAATGTCATGAATCTGCATTTTTATGGCATCCAATCAAGTTCACAGTTTTTACAAGGGCATCTTTGTTAGGCGTTTTTCAAAACATTGTAAGTGTGACTGTCCACAAGTCTGATGTCGAGTCCAAGTTACGTCACCTGTCTTCTGTCACGAGTCCAAGTTAAATCTCAAATCCGTTTGGAAATCTTTTTCTACATGTGACGGGTTAGTTTTATAAACACAGTTGCTGGACATTTAGTTTAATATATTTTTATATTGGTTTACTACATAAATGGCAGTTGCGGATGTTTAGCTTAAAGGGTTAGTTCACCCAAAAATGTTACTCACCCTCATGCCGTTCCAAATCCTTAAGACCTTTGTTCATCTTCAGGACGCAAATTAAGATTTTTGATGAAATCCGAGAGCTTTCTGACCCTTCATAGACAGCAATGCAACTGCAATGTTCCCAGGTCCAGAAACGTAACAAGGACTTTGGTAAAACAGTCCATGTGACATCAGTGGTTCAGGTGTAATTTTACAAAGAATACTTTTTGTGTGCGCCAAGAAAACAAGAATAACAATTTATTCAGCAATTCTTCTCCCAGAGTTACCGTCTTCCGCCATTTTGGAGAGTACCCCAGAATGTAATCAGCGTTGTTTATGTTCAGTAGACAGCGTGCGCATGCTAACTCTTTATTATATTTTTAAAAATATATTTCAAAATATTTCCAATTAAATATACACCACGGTTCAAAAGTTAAGGGTCGGTTTTTATGAAACAATTTTTTTTGAAAGAAGTTACTTCTACACACCAAGGCTGCATTTATTTGATCAGAAATACAATAGAAATAGTAATGTTGTGAAATATTATTCCAATTTCAAACAGCTGTTTTCTATGTGAATGTGTTAAACTGTAATTTATTTCTGTGATCAAAGCTGTATTTTCAGCATCATTACTGCAGTCTTCAGTGTCACATGATCTTCAGAAATCATTCTAATATTTGCTGCTCAAGAAACACTGATTATTATCAAAGTTGAAAACAGTTGTGCTGCTCAATATTTTTGTGGAAACTGATACATTTTAGGATTCACAGATGAATAGAAGGTTCAAAAGAACAATATTTTTTTTTTAAATAGAAATCTTTTGTGAAATAAATGTCTTTACTGTCCCTTTTGATCAATTTAACGCAGCCTTTATTAAAATAAAAACAAAAACAAAGAATTGAAAAAACAAATGTATAATTGTATTTTATAAATAATATAATCTCAATCTCAGTTAGAGTGCTAAAAATAAAAAATGTATGTAACTAAATTAAAAACAGTATTTAATGGTATATTTCTGTTACAGAATATTACTAAATAAATCATAGTGTTCTTTTTCCCGGTCATTAATTTGAATGTCCATTTGAACTGATTTGCTAAAGTGATCCTCGTGAGAAAGAAATACTACTTAAGTTAGTTGCGTCGCTACTTTTAGTAATTCCTCAATCAGAGGATCTTTCTCTGAAGCAGCAGCAGGAAGGACTTTAGATACATGATGCATGTAAAACGAGAAGCCTGAACATTTAGTGTTTACTGTCGCTTTGAGACTCTCCTCTCAGGGTAGTTCTTGCACCACAGGATTGTCCCTTGTGTTGTTGAAATGTTTAGGGTGTGTAAATCATCTTACTTCATCACTTCATGATTTGCACTGAAATCATCTCCCACATTTCTGAGTGCTGAGTCGGTGTGAATCCCAGGCGGATAGTGTGTCGTGTGTGATCCCTGGACAGATGAGGCGTTATAAGGCCTTGCTTTTCTTAAGAAACTAGGAACTCATCCAGTAGACTTTCAAGGAAGGTGAAATCTGGAGCTGTTTCTGCTGTTCCTCAGGTTTGTCTCCTGATCTGCAGTCCATGGAGCAGATCAGAAGGATCATGAGACCCACAGATGTCCCGGACCAGGGCCTCCTGTGCGACCTGCTGTGGTCCGACCCGGACAAGGACGTGCTGGGCTGGGGCGAGAACGACCGAGGCGTGTCCTTCACCTTCGGAGCGGAAGTGGTGGCCAAGTTTCTTCACAAACACGACCTGGATCTGATCTGCAGGGCCCACCAGGTGAGTCTTCAGTAGGGATGAACAATATATCGAAATGAAATTGACATTTTCAGTATGGGTTATTGCAGTTGCCAAATCATGAAGGCATTTTAATTGAATAAACACGTGCTGCTGGTTTCATTTACGCGTGAGCAGCTCACGCTGTGCTTCTTCGTCTGAGTGGCCGCGCTTCATTGGCTATGTTTACATGCACAACCTTTGTTTCAATCGGACTGAATTCATTCCAGTTGATGAATCTGAATGTAGTGTTTACATGAACACTAAGGGTGTATTCACACCTCTCTTGTTTGGTTTGATTAAAATGAACTCTGGTTCGTTTCCCCCTTTGGTGCGGATCTTTTGGGCAGGTGTGAATACAGCAATCGCACTCTGGTGCGCACCAAACAACCGAACCGAGACCCAGCTGAAGAGGTGGTCTCGGTTCGGTTCCAAACGAACCAAATATGGTGAAAAAGCACTGTGTGCCTAAGCAGAGTGCAACATGATTTTTACTATGTAATTAGGGGTGATGAAATGCCTACACATATTAGTATGCAATAATAATAGCAGCGATTGTAATTTAAATTTGTAGGGTCCACAAATCACGTTGAGCAGGGGGTGGTGTTTTCGGGCGATCGTGCAGTTAGCTTACACGTGCGAAAGCCTGCAATCGCTCCCCTATGCGCGGTTTTTCCCTATTTATTTTTTTATTAATAAGCAGAAAAATAATATTTTGTAGCTGTATTGGATGAGTTAAAGTGAGAATATAAAAGTGGCCTATAAAAGCTCAAGTGGAAAGAATTGCTTTGGGAACACTTTCACAAGAAGGTGTCATTTGTTGGCATTAGTTAACATAAACTAACAATGAACAATACTTCAACAGTTAATTTCAACATTTAATAATACTTTTTTAAAATCAAATGTTGTTGCTGTTTGCACTGAACTAACCAGTCTTATTTTAGTATCATCGAGATACTATTACAGTTTTTGTTTATTTTGAAATGTTATTTTTTATATTTTTGTTTCATTTTAATTTAACTTAAATTGCAGTAATAAGTTTTTGTTGAACTTAAATGTCTATAGTTTTTGTTAATTTTTAAACTTATTTTAGCACGTCAAGATAAACTATATGAAAATGAGAAATTGCCTTATCAACTAGCTGAAATAAAAAAAATTATTTTATATATAAATTTTCATTTAACATTTATTTTAAGTAATAGAAATGTTTTTTTTTTTTTTTTAAGTTTAACTATAATAACCCTGGAACTAACATGAACAACAATGAACAATTGTATTTGTATTAAATAAAATTTCTTTAATTAGTATTTTATATATCCAAGTGTTATATAATACTCTTATATCCAATTCTTAAAAGGATGTTTCATGCTCTACAAAAAAAAGTCTTCAGTTTTTGTTTTTTTATTATTTTTATTTTCTATTTCAGATGCACTTCCCAACAAAATCACCCCAATCATTCAGGAATGATTCATTCTTTCCAAATATGGCTATTTAGGTCATTTGATGAAAATCCCTTTCTTTTTCCATATTGCATTATTCAGTGTATTACATAAAAACTAAATATCGCAATGTCTGGTTTCTCCAGTATCGTACAGCTCCAGCCTTGAGTAGTCTGTCTTAAGGAATTACATAATTTATTGTTGCATGTGGTGGGTTTTGTTTAAAAGCTGCAGTGTCTGTAGCAGCGGTGCAATAGATAGATTTAGACTTTCTTAGAGAGGCTTTCACCCTGCTGACAGTAATAGCTACTGTTGGACTGTTAGCATGCTGCTGTCAGCACACTAAACACTTCGGAGAAGAATCTCCAAATGTATCCCCATCTAAAAACTGGAAAAGATAAAAACACTAGTCGACTTCACTAATTGGCTAACTAGTTAATGAGTAGCTGGTCTCTAGTCACTGTATGTATGAGCCAGTAGTCTGATGGCCTGGCTCGGCTGGGCGAGTCGCTCAGTTTCAGCTTACATGAACGTCCAGTTATTGGAAATGTGAACCTGTTCCTGGTTAAAAGCACGGGATGAGTCACAGCGGTACATCCTGAGCCGGCCGTGCATGAGTCTGCAGATCTGAGAAGAGCCTTTGACATTGGTCTGATGACGCAGGGCTTTGAGACGAGTGTAGGACGCTCCTTTTGTCTCTGTGTGTGTTTTGTTCCCTAAACCCTAATCTATATCCACTCAGACTGTAATCTAGTGACTCACCAGCGCTCAGCAGCACACGCACAGAGACTATACTCGTGTGCCGATTCTGTTCAGTTTCTTGTGCTTTTCAGTGTAGAGCCCTGCTCTGTTTTCTTAAACCTGCAACCGCCCGCAATGTTTGTGTTCACAGCTTGTAGTAAATGTGGGCTACACAAATATTCGTTTAATTTAACATCCAGAATAGCAGGCTTTAAACATGATTGCGTTTAACTAAGATGAAGTAATGCTAAACCAAAGCACCACACCTGACAAAAACATGGGGTATTTTTCTATTAGCGTTATAAAACATTATCCGTTAAAACAAAAGCACAAATAGCGGCACCTCAGTTTTTATATGTACTGCTTGAGACACACGCACCAAACGATGAACTAAACAAACAGTTTAAATAGGCTAAATAAGCCAAAGCACAATATGAAATAACTGCTAATAACTTAAAATATAAATAAACACATTGAACTTAGAAAATAGGTATGTCGCCTCCAGGCAGAGGTGCCAGATTTATGTCCGTTGAACACTTTCTCAATTGTCACTGAAAAAAATGGGAATTGTTTCCAGATGTTTGACATGCCTTGCTTTCTTTTTGTCGATATATTTATAATTTTTTTATCTTTTGATCATGTTTGGTTTTTATTTAAAACTTGATGAACTCAAATCACAAGATGAGATGATTCATATTAAAATGAATGAATCAGTTTGACATCAGTGTATGAAACGCTTGAGTTCAAAACTATAGACTCAAAACAGTCAAACTGTTATTCTAAAGCAAACTGGGAATGGTTCTGCTCTGTATTTTCACTTTACTCAGTCTTTTATTGCTGTGCTTGTGTGCAAATGATATAAAGCAGTCCTGACAGCGGTCTCTCGACTCTCATGTCGCCTGGTTTCAGTGACGTCTTCCTCTCAGACTTTGGACCTGATGACTCTGTTCTGATGCTGAAGAGTTTTCTCTTGTCTTGATAAGGATACGGTCATGAGATCTGCCGTTTGATTATTTCACTTCATCTGCTCAAAGGTCTGTTTCACATTATCATTCAGATTCAGTTTCAGAAAATGTTTTGACCTGCATTTTATTTTTATTTTTTATTTTTTTGCCAGGAAATGTCTAGAAGAAAATACTTAACTTTTTTAATTTTCATTAACAGCTAGAAATAATTAGGGATCTTTATGAAATCTTTACGATTCAAGTTCTGGGAGTTATTATACAACTCTAACATTTTTGTCTTATCAATTAATAAAAGTTAATAGTTTTTTCTTAATTTTGTCTTCACTGTAGATTTGTCTTAAGACTAATTTACTGACATGAATTCATTCAAATTTCAAATATATTGTCTGCATTTTATTATTCAGTTATTTATATAATATATATATATATATATATATATATATATATATATATATATATATATATATATATATATATATATATATATATATATATATATATATATATATATATATTTTTTTTTACAAATTAATAAATCTCATCAATTGTATGTTGAGAATTATTGGATTCTATTGTAGTTGTTTATGTTTTGAATTATTTTGATTGTAATTTTAGTATAGTTTTGGTCATTTTGTTGTGTGTTTTTGTTGTTTTAAGTAGGTTTTTTTAGAAATATGTCTTGTTTTTATTTCGTTTTATTTTTTGTCATTTTAGTACATTAAGTTAGATTACATTAAAATACAACTAGGTTGAAATGTTTTTTTTTATTAATTTTTTTATTTAACTTTTTTTTTTTTTATTACAGTATCAATGCAGTGAGGGATTTTTCTAATTTTCTCATCATTATTGCTCTGATTATTACTGATTTCATCAAGGACAGGCGGCAGTTCTGCAGTGCACACATCTGTTGGAAACCTGTCCTCAAGACATAACTGACTGTGTTTACTTATTTTGCATCATTTGGAGAATTTTATAAAACGCCAAGAAGATAATATCTGGCTTTTAATTTGCAAAAACAGCTGGAAATGAACCAGCTCTGTGATGAATAGAAATTCATGGTAGCGCTTGGAGGGTGGGGGTGGGTCTGTTAAAAATTAAGATGATTTAATAAAAAAATGACTATTGATTTGCATTAATAAGAGCAGTTACTCATAATATGACATGTTTATTTCTTGGTAAGACACATTTGACAGTATAGCACTGAGCTCGAGTTGATGCATATAAAATTTTCGCACGTTACTGTTGTTAAAAAGTTAATTTTGTATGGACAATTAATATAAGCTATTCTACTCACATTAAATGTACCATTATTCTTATAGTATTATATGTACCTGACTGATAACATCAGTGATAATAAAAGGAACACTGTGTGATTGTTACAAATTGAACTTTTCTTACTCGAAGTGCAGAACTCTGACCAAATCTGATTTCTTGATGATTTGATATTTTATAATAGTGATTTTTGTCATTTCAAAATATAAAGGAAAAAGTAGAAATAAATGACTGCTGCCATCTGCAGGTTATAATGGTGATGGATTTAATGTATTTTTGTAATCTTACATAAGTGTTTGTTCATATTTTGGTCATCCCATTAAAACTAACATTCAATTTGGGTCATTTAGGAGTTTTAAAGTGTTGTGTGAAAGTGCTTGAATTTCTCTCTCAAAAAGTTTGTACAAACCCTGTGATGTATGTGATAACATTCGACTCTTTCTGCCACAACAGCATGGTTACAGTCAGCGCTACTGCTTCTGGTTTTCTGCATCAGCGCTGTCTGATTGGTTTATAACAGATTTCTGTGCAGAATTTGAATGCTTCTCACTGGATCTCGCAGCGCTGTGCTCCGCCAAATCAACTTTGGTTCCCGAGTAAAGCTGTTCCTAGCTCGCACAAGTCTGTTTGCGTCACGGTCCTCAAAAATGAGTAGCGGGATTTTGTTACGCTTTTGTTTCGTTTGCCATTTGATGTTTCTCATATGCAGAGCTTATGAGTTGGACAATGAAGTTTAGTCGCACCGGCAGAAAAAATGTGTCAGTCTGGAGCCCTGCAGTGAGTGTGACTGACTGTAGTTTTATATTCCCTGTAAACTCAGAGCAGTGATGGTGAACTTCCTCTTCCTGTGTGTTGCAGGTGGTGGAGGACGGGTACGAGTTCTTCGCCAAGCGGCAGCTGGTGACTCTGTTCTCTGCACCGAACTACTGCGGAGAGTTCGACAACGCAGGAGCCATGATGAGCGTCGACGAGACCCTCATGTGCTCCTTCCAGGTACAGTATGGTCCAGACTATACTCTGGCAAATTTGATGGCAAAAAGGCAATTTAAAATGCAGTGACCACTTAGTCCACCCAAAACAGTTTTACATATCATTTTGCTATTTTAAAAAAAATATTATGTATTCATTTTTTTAAATCATATTTATTTGTGAGACTGCATGGAACATATTGATAAAAAAAAAAAATCATTAAGATTACATGAAGTCTCACAAATAATGTCATTTTGTTTTTAGTCATTTGTTTGGTGATTTTGTTTTTTTTTTATATAATGCATTAATTATGTAAATAATCATTTGAAGTGAAAATAGTTTTTTTTTTCTTCTGTTTTTGCCGTCAAACTGAAAACTGAAATAAACAAAGTTTTAATTAATTTAATACACCTTAAACTATTTTAAAACAAATGACAAAAGGATAAAAAAGCAATGATGCTTACAGGACATCAGACATATACTTTCCCTTAAACAGACATTTAATTAAAATTAATTAAAAATTTTGAATAATTTAAAATTTTATTTAAATTTATATTAAATTCAAATTTGTACAGAATACATTTTTAAAAAATGGTATTTTGCTGTTATTGTTTTTATACATGCAAGATGACCATAACAGTTTCAAAATGAACTCACGATGAGAAAAAGACTCATGAGAAACAAGAAAATGCTGAGCAGAGACAGGACCTGTGATGCTCGTGTAATTCATTCACTAGTTTTTCCTCAAATTCCTGTTTAATCTGACGTGTTGATTTCTGCTCCTGCAGATTTTGAAGCCGGCAGAGAAGAAGAAGCCAAACTCCAGTCGTCCAGTGACTCCTCCCAGGAACATGGTCACCAAACAGGCCAAGAAATGAGGCTCGCTCGAGCCGGCCGGACTTGTATCATACGCTCGGATCAGGAGCCGTCCACTGCGTCTTTATTTCCCTTCTTTCCCTTGTTTTCCTCGTTTACCGTCCCGAGCAGCCGCTCGCATATTAGAGGGGAGCCTTTTAATTTCACAAACGGCTTTTTACTCCCACTTCAGGACAACGTATCAGTTTGACACGAGCATAGAAATACAGGAGGAACGGCACGCCTGGATTTTTAAATCGACACGTTTAAGATGATTTGTGCTCCCGATCGCCCCTGCTAACCACTGTGAACAAACGAGTCTGTTTTTATGCACCTGAAGCTTTTTTGTATTTCGGTCTCGTGAATGTGCCATGAGGTTTGACATTCAGTCCGCTTTTATCATTTAGATTTTTTTTCATGATTGCAAACGAACGGATGTTGTGTGTGTGTGTGTGTGTGTGTGTGAACTAAAACATCAAGTTTCTTTGTTTTGACGCGATGCCTTGTTTTCTTCTTCTTGGGTTCTGGCATGTTGATTTGTCGATCTCTCAGACAGACGTTTCTGTTGCATGCGTTAGTGTTAGAGGAATAGGACACACGGCCTTGGCTTTCTCTCAGGGCATGCCACCTTCAGCATGTCTTCAGAATAATGTAGCTCCTCATCAGGTAAATCACGTCAGGAAAACTTTTTCTTGCAAATTTCTACAGTATTTCATATAAATTCTGTTTAACCCAAACTCTCACTGTAAATATACAGGAAATGTTTTGTTCAGTCTTGGCAATAATTCAGTTTTCCACAATATAATTGTTATACTTGCAGAATAAATCGACGGGAGATGGAAACAGCATTGCAGAGTTTGTTTGTGTTGACCTGACCTGACCTGACCTGACAGATTCTTCTGGAGCCAGGTTCAATAATCACAAAACTAATTCTTAACTTCAGTTTTATTTCATGACTTGAGAATTATTTTGTATTCCCAACAATACTTTTAAATTGTTCTTAAGAGGTAAAAAAAAAACATTTTAATTATTGTTAAATGAGCAAATGTAATGTTCAATTATGTGAATTATGAAAAATTAAGAAATTAAATGTAAGAATATTTGAGAACTTGATTTAAAGTTCTTAAAAATAGTTACTTAAATGTTAAAATATTTAAGAACTTCAAAAAACATTTAAGATTAAAAAATGCTTTTAGAGAAATATCTGAGAGCTTAAGAAGTTGCTTTTATAGAAAATATTTGAACTTTTAATATTTGAAATTTTAAAATAGTCTAAAGAACTTCATAGAAAAGGATATATTTAATAAAATGATTTGAATACTTAAAAATAAGTGCAAGCTAAACTGAAATTGACGAAGCTAGCCAGATGATCCGGCTTCATAGTACAGGCCCCAGGTGTTAGTTGGTCAATGGGGCAGTCTTATTTCAGACGCCTCAAAATAGCAGTGAAGTTTTCCCAGCCAGTAGCTATATCACACGTGAGGATCGTTTATAGCCTTTTCTCACAGCAGCTGGAATAAATGATCAGTTTGATGGCGGATTGTAATCCAGAAAGGTGTTTTTGAAACATATGCGACTGAAATTAAATTATATTTCAGTATTAAAATTTTTATAATTTAATTTATATGAAATTCAAATGGTATGACAATTAGAGATTATATAGAAAATATTTGAGCACTTTAATATTTTTGAGAACTAAAAAGATGTACTTAAACCAAGCCGTAGAAAATTTGGGTGCTAAAAAATTAATTGAGAATTAAAATTTTCTTAAGAAAATATTTGAAGACAATGCTCTTAAAAATCTTTGAGAACTGAATTTTAAAAAATCTTCAGGAATTATTTGAGATTAAAGCATTGTACTTGGAACATTATTCTATCTTGAATTAAAGAAATGTTTATCTTTGTAATGACACTATAATAACGGTCACCATTCAATCAATGAACCTCAACCTACATTTCTTTGCTGAATATTTCAATGTAGAAATACATCTGGAGTAAAATGACTGGAGATTAACGAAGTGTTGCATTATTTCTTTATTATATAAACAAATACATTCTGTATTAAAATAAAACAAAATGATTGCAAAGATTTGATTCATAAACAGATTTGTGCAAATTAAGTACAATTCACAAACCCTTTATAGTTTCTCCAGCCCATCGTTTATGGATATGCATATACTTTTCATGAAAGGAAGGACAAGCATCTCAGTCTGATGTTTATAAACTGTCTCATAATCGATCCTTCTGTTCTGATTCCTTTACTTACTGATGCACAAAGAAAACCATAAACGTGAATCGGTCGATGAGTAATGGATTCTTCTATTAAATGCTTGTTCACATTAAAGTAGTTCTATTCCTTTAACAGCGCCTCTTTCTGTGAGCCGGTCGCATTTCTATTGCATTGAATATTTCACCATGAATCAAAAGTCAGTCTCATAACTGATAAATATGAGTGTTTATGCATAATGACCGTCTTCACTAGATCTGTGTTGGACGAAGAGCTGTGGAGCTGGAGCGTGTAAACAGTCGCAGGATCGTATAAAACCGTGAGTTTGAGGTCTTGCTGATATTTTGCAGGAGAGGGAGAAATAAATACTCGTCCGTAAGAAGGCAATGTGGTGATCCGGTCCACCAGACTGGAAAAGTTCTTGTGTCGTCCAGGAGGAAGCCAAACCTCTCGGGAAAGACGGCCTGTTTTTTGCATGAGCTGAAATGTGAGATTTGGTGATCGTTACATTCCTCGGCTAAAAACTACGCGCAAACACACCTGAAGGCTGAAGCAAGATTTCACATAAAAATGAAGATTCTGTCATCAGATTTCCAGCATGAAGTAAAAAAAAATTTCTTTTGAAAATGAGTTTTTCTCCACTTCTGCACTTTTATTTTTTGGAAATTATCAACACTTGTTTGCCATCTTTCATTGTTTTTCAATCTCTTAAAACTCCCTCTTTCTGAGTCGTTTTTACGTGATTGTAATTCTTTTTATTTCATATTATTCTTAAATTGTTTTGTTTTTGTATTTCAATGCATTATTTATTTTTTTTAAAGCGCTTTGAGATGCAACTTTTGAAGGCGCTATAAAAAAAGCTTTGTTGTTCGCAGAATTCATCAGTGCATGTTTTTCTAAAGAAAAATATCATTTCTTGTGAACCAATTAAATGTTTTCATTAATGCAAAAAATTGCTCCTGATCAGCAGAAGTGTAAATATGACTGAAATTTACAAAAATAATCTAGATTTTGATGATAAATTGGTAACACTTTACCATTAAGGTTTCATTTGTTACCAATATAAGTGGTGTCTCAAATCAATAATTCATAATTCATCTCATATTGATCATTTGTGGCCTTGATTTGTCTGCAATCTGTATTTACAGTTCATAAATCTGATAATGGATCATAAACTGAGCACAGATTATCAGACGTTAGGAAACTGGGTAAATGATGACAGATTGTTCATCGGAGGCTTAACTAGTCCTGTGAGGCGGTTAAACCGAGGATGAGTTTAATCAGCAGATGAAGGAAACCTCGTTCTCATTTATTGCTCAAAACTATACTGCTCTACACTGTATGATTATGAAATATAATTATTAAACTAAACCAGCGATGAGTTCGTCTTTAAGTCTGTGCTGCTGTACTTTCTCATGTCGTTTCATTCTGAGATTACGAATAATTATGAGGATTTCTGCTGTTCATCATAATTACCGCTTTGACTAGTAAAAGCATAAAAACTGTGAACCTCATAATTTTAACTTGGAAAAACTGAACAGTATAAAATAAACGCGGTCTCCTACGTGACAAAACGAGCACGTCTGAGCCGTCGTTTCATGCTTTTTGAGTAAAAGAGCAGCGTGAACATCCTAAAAAACCTCTTCTTTCGTGTTCCTCAGAAGGCTGTGAATGATGACAGAATGATGGCTTTTGTGTGGTTTTGCTGAGACGTCCGGAGGGTTTGATGAGTTCAGAGCGAGGTTTCGTTGGTGTGCGGTCGAGACGTCTCCTCCTCCAGAAGAGCGATGCGCTGTTTCAGCATCCGCACCTGCGTCTCGTGCCGCTCCACCATCGCCATCATCTGAGACTCCAGCTTCTTCAGCTTGTTCTGGTGCTTCTTCTTGGCTTTCTCGTACGCCGCCACCAGATTACTGCAGCACACAAACACAGCACAGCCACTGATATATATACACTCCAGTCCATCACTGCTCATCTACTCCAGAGCTTTAAAAACTTCACGAACACCAAAAACACAGCCTTGGCAACTAACTGAAATAAAGTTAAAATACTCAAATTAATAAAACTGCAATTAAATAAAAAATATTAGATAAAAACTTTAAAAATGTTGCCATACTAAAATGACTGAAATAAAAATAAATTAAAGCTAAATAAAATATTTAAAAAAATGAATAAAACTGACAAAAGCACAAAATAAAATATAAATAGTACATGAAAAAAACTAACGAAAATGAGAAATGTTGCCTTGGCAAATAACTGAAATAAGCTTAGGTACTGAAAATAATAAAGGCTCAACAAAAACATAAAAAAATGAATATAAATGACAAGTGCATAACAAAAAATATAAATTAAAAGACAAACATAGAAATGTAGCCTTCGCAACTAACTGCAATAAGCTGAAGAACCAAAATTACTGCAACTGAAATAAAAATATATCAAAGCTAAACAGATGTATTGAAAAAAGCACATAAAACTATTTAAAAAACATAAAATTAAAACCAACAATAAAAGAAAATCAAAGCCGATTCTAAATATTAATAAATAGTATAATAATATATAGATAACACTAAAATAATAATAAATGCAAACATATATTCAGCAGCAATTTCCCATGTGCAATACCAGCATTAATGGTGTTCGGAGAGTGAGCAGCTTGTATTAAACACCAGCAGGAGGCGCCGCTCAGCTGAACACAAACACTGAATCCTCTTTACAGATCAGTGCAAGCCTCGGAGCCGTCTGTTCCTGTGTGCTTGGTACCTGTTTGCTCGTTTCAGGTCGTTAACGAACTCCGCCGACTGCTGATGTCTGACTTCACTGCTCTTAGTCAGTCTTTCTAACGCTGCCACCAACTCCTGAACACGACCCTTCAGCTTCTTCTCTCTGCAACACACACACACACCTTGACTGATTTTGATCAAGAATGCGTCAGAATAACTGCAGTCATATTTCCAGATGAACACTTCCTGGACTGAAGCAGCTCAGCTTTACTTGATTCTCCATCAATCAATGTCTCAAATCTGATCATCAGGATCTTTTGAGGAGCGTTTATTTCTTCATCTCTCCATCAGCATTGGATTGCATTATATGTTTGGATCATTTACATCTCATCTTACTGAGACATATGTGACCCTGCAGCACAGAAGCAGTCATCAGTAGCACAGGTATATTTGTAGCAATAGCCAGATTGTATGGGTCAAAATTATAAATTTTACTTTAATGCCAAAAATCATTAGGATATTAAGTAAAAATCATGTTACTTGAAGATATTTTGTAGATTTCTTACCATAAATATATCAAAACTTAATTTTTGATTAGTAATATGCATTGCTAAGAACTTCATTTGAACAACTTTAAAGGAGATTTTCTCAATATTTAGATTCCAGATTTTCAAATAGTTGTATCTCAGCCTATCCTAACAAACCATACATCAATGGAAAGATTATTTATTCAGCTTTCAGATGATGTAGAAATCTCTATTTTGAAAAATTGCCCCTTATGACTGGTTTTGTGCTCCAGGGTCACATATTATTGGAGTGACCACTGATATTTATATACTTTTATGTCAATATCTGCTGTACTGTTATAAAGATCTCATTGATTTACAATACAAGCATCAGAATTTCATCATCATAATTCAGACTACATGAGCCATAAAAGCCTGATGATCAAATATGATACTCAAAACACATCCACAAAAGAAGGCTCAGAGGTTTGAGAGTAACTGACCTCCGGAGGACGCTGGTGAGCTCCGCTGCGAGGTCGCTGTCGCTCAGACTCCTCAGATCAGACAGACTGATCGCTGGAGAATCAGAGTCCTGTAAACACACACAGACAGACAGCAATCAGTTTTTACAGATTTGTGTCTGCATCAAGTCGGTTAAATGGTTCATATCAAAGTCTCTCGTTTCAAATGTGCATCAATCCTGTTTTTACATGCAACACTAACTTTCAGTGCTTAAAAACGTCCTCTCCACATCCAAAGAGATTAAAGCTAAATGTCAAAAAACAGTTTATTAAAAAAACAGCATGTTGATGACATCACAACCACGAGCTCATTAACACATGACAGCCAAATATCACACGATCACAATTCACTGTCTAATCACGGTTTCCTTCAATATTTATGAGCAAATCAAAATTGTATGCAAATCATGTTATTTGTATATTTAACTAAAAATTAGCAAAAATAAATATTAAAATGACTAAAAAAAGACAAACAAAATAACAAATATTGTATGCAAACTTAAATATGAAAAACCCTAGAAACATCAGACACAGCCGTGGCAAAAAAAAACTAAAAATAAATAAATAAAGCTAAACAGAAATATTACAACAAATAAGTGACAAATACACATAAAATATAAATATTGCAAAAAAAAGTTTACTTGGCAACTAACTGAAATAGGAATAAATTAAAGATAAATAGAAACATGAAAAATTACAAAAGCACATACAATTATTAAAATTTAAACAAACTTAAAATGAAAAAAGCTAATTCAAAATATTTCCTTAAATGAAAGAAATCAAGGCCTCCTCATATATCCAGGTTTTCAGAGTCTGTGATAATCCTGTTTCTTCAAAGACAAACAAACACACAAAAAAAAACATTGTAGAGGGATTGAAATAAATTTGAAAAAGTCTTGATTTTAAGTTGTTTTAGCTTATTTTAAAATCATAAGTCATCTTGAGGCCCCCTGGTTGAGAACCGCTGAAATTAGCCCTAGTTTCACTCTAGTTCTTCTAATGTAATTAAACCATTTGCACGAATGAATATTTCATGAGTATTTACGTATTGGATAAGCAGACATGTTTTATCATGATAATGTAACTGTTCCTGAAGCTCAAACAGTAAATCATACTACTAGCAACACCAAGGTCATGGGTTTGATTTCCAGGGAAAGCATGAAATGACAAAACTGTTGTCAAATTTGTTTCTTTATTGCAAGTTGCTTTGGATAAAATCACTTGTTAAATACATAAACGTAAATGCAACTATCTTAACAAATTATCATTAAAAAAGTAACTGGACCTTATGTGGTGCTAATAAATAAAGAGGATTATGTGTACAGTAGAGCACTGCGCTAGCAATATCAAGGTCACAGGTTTGACGAGGCGTTCTGGGATCTGCAGATACTGTAAGAGAACATCACGTGTAACGCAGACTCCTGCACAGCACATGAGAGATCGACAGCAGACAAACCCGCTCTCACACCCACAGAAGAGACGCTTTCACAGCAGAGAGACAAGAATAGAGCAGAGCAATCGATCGAAACAGAGAGAGAGAAGATACTCGTCAATAATTCACACAAGCTGCTGCTGGAGACGAGCACAGACAGACATATGCACAGACAGCAGACAGAAGGAAGGACAGACAGACAGACAGCAGGATGGACAGACAGACAGACAGCAGACAGAAGGATGGACAGACAGAAGGAAGGACAGACAGCAGACAGCAGGATGGACAGACAGACAGACAGCAGACAGAAGGATGGACAGACAGAAGGAAGGACAGACAGCAGACAGAAGGATGGACAGACAGAAGGAAGGATGGACAGAAGGAAGGACAGACAGATGATGTGCACAAGTCTTATGATTTTAAACTTTTCATGACTAAAAAATTTTATCTTTTATTTGTATCTTGACATTTCCATTTAGGATTTTTATGATACATGCACACATTTGCAGCTGACAGTATGTTGTAGTGTATGTACTGTACCTTCCCGCTCTTGTCTTTGGCTCCAGCGCTGCTGCCGGTGGAGTTGAGCGACCGGCGTCTCTGTTCCTGATGCTCCTCCACCTCAGACTTCAGATGCTCGATGTGCACCAGATAGGCCTGCTCCTGAGCCTCCCTCGTGCTCAGCTTCAGCTCCAGAGCTTTCTTCTCCTTCTCCAGCAGATACAGCTGCGCCTTCAGCTCAGCCATCTCCTCCTGAACACACACACACACACACACACACACATCTGAGACCTACAGCTCATTTCACAGAGCTTCATCTGACAGGTCACATCACCGCTGAGAGCATCTCACGGCTCGGATACGCTTCACAAACACACTCATCAAACCCTGACCTTGTGTTTGATGCAATGAAGATTAGTGCATTCTTATCATATTGTATCGACTTATAATCTATATAAACACGAGAAAAACTATATTGCATATACCAGACTTTCTCTAATGGGGGTTTCTGAGTTAATGAAAAGATAATTAATTAAAATATAAAAATACATCAAAATAAAGCACTACTTAAATAATATGAAATAAAGAGGAATATGAAAAGTATGAATATGAAATATTTTTAAACGGCATTCAAATCAATTATTTTAAATGAATACAAATAGATGACATAAAAAGATGCTATATTTTATTTAAAATAAACTAAAATATTTTTTTAAATAAAAAAACTAATCAAAATAAAACACTAAGATATAAAATATCATGAAAATGTGAACAAGATATGTTTGAAATCACATTTAAATTATTTAAAATAAAGTAAAACACTAAAAAGATTGAATATTTTACCTGAAAAAGATTAAATTAAACACTTTAAAAATGATCAAAATGGATAAAAAATATAAAATATGATGAAAATAGGAAAAATATTAATGTAAATAAAAATATTAATGTCCCGTTTGTTGCCCTGGTAAACCGTTATCAAGGACTTTTGCAATCTTATGGACTCTTTTAGCTTCTCTCAGCGGGTGCGAGGTCCAATGCATAAATCACGGTCATACCTTGGATCCGCCGTGCATTATTCTCCACATATATAGCGCGATCTGAACCCTAAACACATTTTTGTCAAAAAAGCCCGTATTGTCCACTTTCACGGCATCACGAGTTCACGTTTTACTGCAGAAGCCGACAAGCTAAGTTGATTTATTATTATAATTATTAGCAGAGTTTGGGCACCTTCATGGCCATGAGCTCCTGCATGAGCACGGCGTTCTCCAGGTCGAGTCTCTGCGAGTCTCCGCGGGGTTTGACGTCGTAGCTCAGCGGGTCGATGTGGACGCTCTCCAGCTCCAGCATGGTCAGCTTGACGGCCGCCCGGTCGTTCTTCAGCTGCTGCACGTAGTCCTTCAGACGATGCTCGTCGTCTTTGGAGAAATCCGTGTCACAGCTGCTGGCCGTCGAGCTGGTGGTGCTGCAACATTGACAAAAATTCTGAAGATTTATATTAAAAGAAAAATGTTATTGCCATAACCATAAAACTCTTTTGAAAGGGTTTGCATAGAAATACATTTTTTATTATTCTCACCAACCATAAATTTTTTTTACTAAAATACTTTTGTCTCTATGTTATTATTTAGCCAATTCCCATATTTTAGATACTACTAGTTGTTATTATTATTATTATTATAAAATGAATTCTAAACATGTATAATAAAATATTAAATTACAAAATAATAAGTCATAATAATATTAATAAAATAAAAATGACAACATAATTATAAAATATATTATACAAATCATTTATATTAAGTTATTATTATTATATAATTTAAAATTAATCTTTAATAAGAGTAATTATTACTATAATTTTGTATAGTAATTTTTTAAAATATATTTAATAACAGTTATTACATTTTCTATTAAATGTTAGAATTTTTATTTTCATAGATTCTTTTTATAATAACAATAATTTTTTATAAAAATAAGAGTAATTGTTATTACAAAATAATTATAAAATGTATTATACAAATGAAATATTATTTACTGTTATATATATATAGTTATTTAAATATTATTTAAATATTATTACTGTTATAATTGAATCATACATTTTTATAATGACATTTAATAATGACAATTCTTAATAATAATAATAATAGAAGTAGAAGCATTTTATAATGAAATGTATAATTATTTTACTAATAAGAGTAACTATTATTATTCTTTTTTTTTTTTTTACAATTAAAGTTTATAATCATTTTAATAACAACGGGAGTTATTATTATTAATATTACTATTATTTATTAAGCCAGGGCTGTTCATGGCAGTGACAAATTGGCAGCCCATCATTGGTTTTTACCGAGTTGTTGATTTGTGGTGAGACGCGTGTGAGAAAGTGCTGTTGATGAGACGCTGCACAGACTGTGTGACTCCAGCGGTTTAATCATCGTCAGTCTGAACCAGACTCAACACAATCGCAATGAAGCGTGAAAACGCCTCCAAATCAATCTCCCTCCCTCAATTAGCAAAGCCCCTAATTACAATGACAATCCCAATTATCTCCATCTGCACAGAAACACTGCTGACACACACACACACACACACACACACATACTTATAATCTTCAGATCTGTCAGTCATTATAAACTCAACCATCACTGGTCTGAACATCATCAACAGAAATATTCATAATCATTTACACACTTCAATGAGCAGGACAAGATTACCGCGGGAAAACAATGAAACCTGGAAACAACACCTGTCTCATTAAAACTCAATAATATCTGAGCGCTGGAGAACAGCAGTAAACGCAGGAGATGAGCTCTGTTTCTCCTCATCTGTAAGCACACAGTTCAGAGACGCTGTAACACTGAATGGAGGATAGAGGGAGAAAATCAATGTGTGGTTATTTGAGAAGCTGCAACGAGCCTGAAATCCCATCCGTTCACTGCAGGATCATCATCCAGAACAACAGACGAGCCTCAAACCTCCGGATCCAGATTCAGACACACACAGTCCCCTCCAAAAGTATTGAAACAGTAAAGACAAAATTGCTCTGTTGTCTGTGCAGTCAATCATATTTGCAAATGTCTTAAAAGATGAATATGAGACAAAACTACAGAATGTCACATTTTATTATTAGCCGTTTCAACACATACATGTTTTACCAAATAAAAAGATCAGCACTTTTAGAGTTCATCCCACTCATTGATGAGAGCATAAGTATTGGGACAGCTGAACATAAGGCAGATATAAAAGATTAAAAGCTATTATTTAGTTGCAGATCCCTTGCACACAATCACAGCAGTGAGTCTGTGACCCATAGACATCACCAGACTCTTGCTCTCATCCTTTGAAAGACTTTTCCCAGCCTTTAATGCAGCCAATCCCAATTGTTGCTTGTTTTGGGGAGTTTCTGCCTTTACTCTCCTCTCCAGCTGCTGAAATTCATGTTCAATCAGATTTAAATCTGGAGATTGACTTGGGCAATCTAACACTTTCCATTTCTTCTTTATAAACTCCTTGACTGAACTGCAGGGTGTTTTGGGTCATTGTCCTGATGCAATATGAAGCACTTCCCAATGAATCTGGTGGCATTTTCTTGAATATTGGTAGGCAAGATGGTTTTGTACCCTTCCAAATTCATTCTGCTACTGTCATCATACATTAAGTCATCAGTAAAGTTGAGAGGGCCTGTTCCAGAGACAGCCATGCATGCCCATGCCATGACACCACCTCCACCATGCTTTACAGATGAGGCCGTATGCTTGGGATCATTGCAGTTCCCTTTTTTTCTCCACATGTTTGCTTTCCCATCACTTAGATAAAGGTTCATCTTTGTCTCATCGGTCCATAAACACAGTTCCAAAACTCTTCTGGCTCACCTTTGTGCTTTTTTGCAAACTCTAATCTTGTCTTTCTATGTTTGGTGCTGGTCAGAGGTTTGCATCTTGCTGTGTAGCATCTGTAACTCTGTGTCAAAGTCTCCTGAGGACAGTAGATTGTCAGAGCATCACCCCAGCTTTCTGGAAGTTGTTGGTGATTTTACAGACACGTCTTTTAGGGTTCATTTTCACAGCTTTTATGATTTGTCTGTCATCAACTACTGTTGTTTTTTCAGCCGATCAGGTCGTTGTTGGTTGCTGGTGGTTTCCAAACTCTTGATTTATCCATGACCTTTGTTTTTGCTAGAGCTCTAACTGACTTCCTCTTTTCTTTTAGCATCCAAACTGCTTGCTTTTCTCTAAAAGTCAGCTCCCTCATCTTCATCCTGGTTTGTGTGTCATCATCGATTGCAGGATTCAGAATACAGAAGTAATGGATATAACTGATACGACACATTCCCTGCTTTTAATATCTGAAGAATGAATGCAACAGGACACAGCTGATCACTTAGAAAGACCTGAGAGGCAACTGCTCCAATACTTATGCTCACATCAGATAGAGGGATAAACTCTAAAAGTGCTGTTCTTTTTATTTGGTAAAACATGTATGTGTTGAAACGGCTAATAATAAAATGTGACATTCTGTAGTTTTGTCTCATATTCATCTTTTAATCATATTTGTAAATGTCTTGACTCCACAGCCAACAGAGCAATTTTGTCTTTACTGTTCCAATACTTTTGGAGGGCACTAATATATATATATAAGCATATAGGTAGGGTAGTTGACAAATCAAAATTGGACTGCATCCTATGGTGTGACATAGCAAAACTAGAAAAAAAAGAAAAAAAACTTAACATACAAACAACATGAGAAAAATGTATCTTCATTCTTAGTTACAAATAGCATGAGAGAGGCTTATCTTCAATGTTCGTTTCTTTTTTTTCTATTAGACCATAGGACACATTGATACGTTAACTACCCATATATATATATGGGTAGTTGTGTGTGTGTGTGTAGTAAGAAATAAATAATAAAAATTACAAATTACTTATACATATACATTATATATAACTAATAGCTATATATACACATATATAAAAAAGTCCTGTAAATAAGCTATAAAAAAAAAATTCTATATTAAATAAACATATATAATATACATATGTCTATATATAGTATAAGTAAATATGTAGTATATTATATACTACATATTTACATATACTATATATAGACATATGTATAAGTTGTTTATATATAAGGTTAGTTGGTAGTTGTTAAGTTCAGGTATTGGGTAGGATTAGAGATGTGGAATATGCTCATGCAGAATATGTGCTTTACAAGTACTAATAAACAGCCAATATGTTAATAATAGGCATGCTAATAAGCCACTAGTTAATAGTGAGAATTGGTGCCTATACTAAAGTGTTACAATTTTTTCCTGTTACAAAAATAATCTAAATTACCCTAAAAATCTCATTTAGGGTAGTGGCATAATTTAGTTTTACTAATAGCACATACAATAAACTTGTAATTTGTCATGATTGAAAATAAACCATATTTCATTAATTCATAAGTCGTGGAACGGTTACTGCAGACATAATTTATTTTTCATTTCAATAATGAAACGCTGCTGCAGCCTGACGAATTACACGAGACATCAGCGCAATTCACTCGCCCTCCTGCTGTCACACGCAATAAATGCCTGTGTGTGTGTGTGTGTGTGTGTGAGTGTACGTGCTGGGAGGTGAGGCATGAGACTGTCTGCAATAAGTCAATGTTTGTCTGTCAGTCATTTCTGCTGTATAAAATACATATTTAGCACATTACTGAACTCATGTACACATGACAAACCTTCAGCATACAAGCCTCTGAAGATCAACACATCATCTTATAATCGATCCTCCCAGATATCAAGCTGTCAGTTTGAAGAGGTTTTTCTGCATTAGATCAGTTCAGTCTCATTCTCACAATGACCCACACCTCACTAATGTCACAGCATTAATATTACAAGTTATCAAAACATGAAACATCTCTCATCATTTACTCATCTTCAACAGAAGAGAGAAAGTCATGCATGTTTGGAACGACATGAATGATGATAAATTATCTTTTTTTTAATACATATATAGTGATTCAGCGCAGTGTGTGTGTGTGTGTGTGTGTGTGTGTGAGAGAAACACTGGTGTGACTGACAGCTGCAGCATCAGGTGATCGGATGGATGTTTGTGCAGCAGTTAATCTCAATGAAAGCTCATGGGAAACCTCACACATCAGCGCGGATGAGAGTGTGTTGTCATGGGCAACCGCTGGACCAGAACCACGTACAAAACGTCAGACAGATAAACACCAGACCTGCAGAATCACACAGCCGCTGGAGTCCACAATGCCTTTCCTGTATCAATCCTTAAATAATTATTTTTAATAAAAATCTTACCAATCAAAGTATTAACACACCTTTTCAGTAAACATTTTAAAACCAAAATATAAACACAAATAACAAAAAAACACATGGAATCATTTCTACTTTTCTATGAAAACAACTCTTACCTTCTGTGGCTGCAAGTAATTATAAATAATTTAACAAATTTTTCATGTTTTATATGTACAATTATTTCACTTTTTTATATAAATAAATATTTAGAAATACATAATCTATTTATATATTTATTAAAGGGGTCATCGGTTGCAAAATGTGATTTAAAAAAAAAGAAAAATCTATAAATAATATCGCCTTCCTCAAATCAAGCCGTTCTCAGCTTCTTGGCTGTGTGATGTCACAGACCCAGGCCCCTCCCATGATTGTTGATTGACACTAGCGTTTTACCTTAGACCCGTTTTACCTTAGACCCAAGCTGAGAGCTGTCCACCATTGTTTCACCGCCAGAGTTTCAATATAATACACAATACAATACACTAACGACAAAATTTTGAGTTCTGAAACAGTAAATTATTATTGTAGAACGACTTCTTACATGTCAAAAGATCAAGGGAACTTTGGTCTCTCAGTTCATGACCCCTTTAAAATATATTATTTATACATTTATATATTTTTAATAAATATACAAAAAAATATACATAAATCAGTTAATTACTTTAAAATAAAATATCACGTGGTGTTGATGTATATACACACACATGCATTTACTTTTTATTACTTGATTAAGTCACACACTCCTTTCTATGTAAACTTATATATATATATATATATATATATATATATATATATATATATATATATATATATATATATATATATATATATATATATACACACACACACACACACACACACACACCACACAACATAATCCACACATAGTAACATAATCCATTACATTAGACATTTTAAGTAATCAGACTACTTTTAGATTACTTTTGACCTAACTCTTTTATCACGTTAAGAATGAAAATATGTTCGTTGTTATTAACAACATGAAGTGCATTAAACATTACACTATGTCAAGGTTTCCCAAACTGGGGTTCATGAGTTTAATGAAAAGCTAATAATTAATTAATTAATGTATTATTTGCCATCTGACCATTAACCAGCATCAGAGAACTGTGAACATGCAAATGTGTTACTTTTTATTAACTTATTACCTAAAATCTCAGGGGGAACTTCAAGTACATATATTAGGTGAAAGAGGCTCGGCTGACAAAAAAACAAACAACAAAAAAACTAAATTGGGAATACTTTCAGTGCATGTACTGTAAATAAGAAATAACAAAAATTGTCCATAAAACTGGAAGACTTTCTGAATGTATAGAAGCGATTTAGAAAGGAAGATTTAAAAGAAGAATAAGGGAGAATGAATGAATTCACCTGGTGTGGCTGTTGGACGAGAGACTCTCCCAGGGCTGGACGCTGCAGCCGCTGACCGCAAACACAGCTCCGCAGCTGCCATCCAGACGCGTCAGCAGATCTTTAGCGGCGATCTCTGCCGTCTTTCTGCTGTCGTGAGCTTTCTTCAGGATCTGTGTGATGCTCTCTTCACCCGCCTGCTCTCCTGCCATCGCACACATTAAAATATTACACAACCTCACGAAAATACTGTTTCAGAATGATTCGCTTATCCACAGCTGTCGGTTCAGATCCACACACGATATAAGTATCATATAATATACGATATAATATATTTTCATCATTTCTGTAGGGGAACTTTAAGTGTAACTGCACAAGGAGATTTAAATATATGGTAAAATATGTTAATCAGAGCTGAAAGTACCACACTGTTAGCTGAAAACATGATCTAATTAAAACACTACACTTTGTAATTAATTTAAACATTTATGCAAGACTCTTTCCAAATGCAATTATAATGAAAAGAAAATAATCAAAGATAATATTTAGAAATAAACGACTGTGACCGATGAATTGTGTGGAAATCTGGCCCAGATTCTGTGGATCTCGACATGCTGAATTCTCACAGTTTTATTGAATAATTTATGTTTAATTTCTCCATCAGCGGTGTGGATACGTTCAGATGTTCAGTGTGTGGAGAGAAACTAATTACACTAATAACTCATGAGCCGTTAATGAAGCGCTGGAGAACCAGGATATTAAATGTTGCTCAAAGCTCCCGAGGAGAACAGCGAGCATGAAGGAGGGACGACTGTATAAAAATCACAGTCATCTCTATCGTGCTTTATACAATACAGATTCACAGAAATACACAGTAAATCATGTTGTGAAATTGATGAAATATGAATGAAATTTAATATGAAGTCTGCATGTCTCTGCACAGTATTGTCTTGGTTTAACTTGAAGAAATTGTGACAAAAATATAATATAAAATACTAAATATAATACTATAGTAGAAAAAGCAACAATAATATTAATATGATTTTTTTTAAAGGAATGCTAAACAATTTTTCTTCCATTTGAACAGTAAACCAATTTTTTGTTTGCTAAAAAAAAAGGAATTAAAAATTTAAAAAAATATTTAACTTAATATTTTACGCCATCATTTGATTACAACTGCTTTTAAGTAAACGTAATAATAAATTTGCATTAAATAATAAAATAGAAAAATAAATAAATAAATAAATTTCATAGGGTACTATTATTGTAAAAATGTTAATAAACTATTAAATTGTTGAAGCTTTATGAATTCAATTGATTAAATATGCTATTTGATAACTAAAACTTAATTAAACCATTAAAACAGAATCCAGGTTTAAACTGAAAAAGAATTTGGGAAAAATAAAACATTTAATAGGGCTGTATTATTGTAAAAAGTTAGTGTTTCACAATTTAAATTATTCAGACATGTTTTTTCATTATTAAAATTTTATTTAACCATTTAAATGGGGAAACAAATGAGGAAAAAATACAACAGATTTCAAAGGGCCAGTGTTTCAAAAACTCAGGTTTATATATTTTAAAAATAATTAAATTATCAAAATGTCAAATTAAGATTTTTTTTTTAAATAAATAAAAAATCTAAAATTCTATACAAATATTTATTTGCATTTTTGTATTTGTACTATATTTAAAACATATATTTTATTTGTTTACCTGTATGTCATGTGACCTTTAACTGACATCAGAGGACCATGAACATGCAAATGAGGTGTTAAATTATTGAAATATTAACTGAAAATTTAAGTGGGCATTCAAGAAATTATTTGAGCTCAAATGGTTCGGCTGACAAAAAAGTTTGGGAACTCCTGGGTTATAGCACTTATAACTATCTGTATATATAACAGAAGTGTATGGGACGTTCTGATTCAGATGTGTGTGTGTGTGTGTGTGTGTGTGTGTCTCTTACCCACAGCACTGACCCCAGCGGCTCTGAACTGACCCAAAACCAGACCCTGTTCACTCTCGGATAGCGCCAGCAGCAGCTCATACGCCTCGATACACTGCTCACTGCAACACACACACACACACACACACACACACGGTCATGAAAACACACTCCGGAGGAATGTGGAGGCCAGTACAGATCTTTCATCAGCTTCTGAAAAAATATTTAACGGGAAACAAAAGCCAGAAACAGGCCCAGACGTGATGCTGGAATGCACTCGTTTCATCAGCCTCCGATTATAACACAGGTACAAACAAACAAGAAGCAGTCTACACGAGTCACAGAGTCCTGGATCTTCTTCAGTGAGTCTGACTGTATGAAGTTACTGGAGAAATAACTTCATTTTCTACAGAAACTGGAAAAGTCTAGTTATTTTTACAAATCACACACCAGCTTTAAAGCAGGGTTATTTTTGTTAAAACTGAAACCATAAAAAAACCATCAGTGTTACTTAAAAAATAAAATACATTTTAACATAACTAAAATAAAATATAAAACCCTATTTCAGCTAGTTGCTAGTTCTCATTTTTGTTTAGTTAACTTGAAATACTAAAATAACAAACAAAACAAAACTAAAAAATATTATTAAATATTTTACAGAGATATTTTTAAAAAGCTGATAACAACAGAATTTCTAAAACTTTAACAAAAAATTTAAGTAAAACCAGAAAAAATATAAAAAAAATGTATCCATCGCTCTCTCTCACACATCTCTCTTTCTCTCTCTCTATATAAATACACACACACACACACACACACACACACACGTAAAAGTAAACAAACCAACCTGGTGTGGCTGATTATAAATAATTGTATGAATTAATTAGTTATTTTATTTTAGCAACATATACACTAATGAATAAAAATACTAAATATTGTGAATTATCAGTGCACATTATTACAGAAATAAATGTGCCCATCAAAATGAAATGAAGTCACAAATAATTATTTTCCAGTCGGCCATCATATACAGACTGAGTTGTTTCACTCTTCTCTTGCTATTTGTGTTCTTATGTGAATGCTGTCGCAGGAGAAGTGTGAAGCATCTGTGATCACGTGAGTGTGTTTATGCTGTTGATCTGCTTGTGTGTGTGTGAGAGCTGTCAGCGTGATTAATTATGGTGTTTTATGCTCTCTGCGCCGTCTTTATGAGCGTTTGACTGGCCTCATGTAATGACAGTCAGATGACATCATGATCACTGGAGAACAAATTCAATCAGATCCTCGACCTCCTGCTGAAAACCCCACACACCAGCAGACAATCACTCATCCAACACATGCTGCTTCTGCTCACCCAGGCTGCACTGATTTGATCATAAATACAGGTACAATTGTAAAATATTATTATGATTCAAAACAGCTGTGTGTGTGTGTTTGAGCGTGAGTGTGTATGAGTGGGTGTGAGTGAGTGTATGTATGTGTGAGTGAGTGTGTGAGCATGTGTGTGTGTGCGTAAGACGGAGATTTCCCCAGCGATACGGCAGCTTTTCATCACACTCGTCTGCAGGTCACACCACCTCTGATGCTTTTATCAAATAATGACACTGAAAGCGATTAAGCATCTAAAAGGAAGCGGAAACAGTCTTCAGCAGCGAGAGCCAAGTGTGAGTGTGTTTAGGATCGGACTATAATGTGTGTGTGGTGTGTGTGTGTACCTGTACTGCAGGGCCAGTCTGAGCGCGGTGGCGTTGGACTCGTATTTCCCCACCAGCATACTCATCCGCTCGGCGTTACTCTTACACTCCTCCAGCGTGATGGTCAGCAGATCGTTCTGAGACTTCAGGTGCTCGATACGACTGAAACACAGCAGTCATGATCAGATATACACACAGGGTCCCTACATAGTGTTCACTGCTCCCTACACGCTCACTATAGGGATATCTGAAGACGAATAGCACAAATGCAGTATTTTCTGTATAATGCAATGTTATTTCAGTATTATTTATTTTCAGTTTGAGTCTGTCATAGTACTTAGTTTAGTACTTCAGTACAAACTTTAAAAACTTATTTTATTTCATTTGATTGAATTTCATTTAAGTTTTAGTCATTTTGTCAGTTTTGTTTTTGTTTTTTAAATATTTCTATTTAGGTTATTTTTATTTCAGTTTGAGATTTATGCTTTTTAGTACTTCAACTGAAAAAATTTAATTTATTTTATTTCAGTTCATTAAATTTCATTGAAGTTTTAGTATTTTTGATGTTTTTCATTTTCATTAGGATTTTTTTTAGCTCATTTTTATTTCAGTTTGTTTTGTCATTTAAGTACTTCATAATTAATTTTTTTTATTTCAATTACATTTTTATAATTTTTAAATAATTTTTAGTTTTTAATATTTCTATTTAGTTTATTTTTTTTTTTAGTACTTACACATCTTAGTCATTTTAGTACTTCAACTTCAACTTACTTAATTTCATTTTATTTAATTTAATTTCAGTTTTAGTAATTTTATTATGTGCTTTTGTCATTTTGTTCATTTTTTATATTTCTATGTAACTTTAATTTATTTCCATTTCAGTGAGTTAGTAAAAAATTTTAACTTAAAAATGAGAAATTAAATAATTTTTTAATAAAATAAGTTAAAGTTGTTTAAGTTTCTATTTAATATTTTATTTTATTTCAGCTTCAATTCAATTAACAAAAACATTTAGTAAATAGTTTTAGTTAGCAATAACTCCACGGGTATGAAGTGGAAATATTCTATACTGAGACACGTAACTGAGTGAAGTTGACTTCGAGTGATTTGAGTGAATCCTACGGTTCTTGTCGTCTGTGCTCTCTAACCTGTTGAGTCTCTCCGTCTCCACCTCGAACTCGCGGATCTTGCTCTCGGAGATGGCGGATCCGTGTGAGTAGAGCGTCTGGAAGATCTCCTGGATGTTGGAGCAGTCCTGAAGGGAATGAGCCAGGTGTTCAGCCACGTTACTGGACACCTGCGGAGACACGCGGAAACAACACTAAACCAGCGGATCACCGCTGTTACTGCACTCAAACCCTCATACTCATCACACTGCATTTCATTTGTCTTCTCCACAATATCCTGCAACGCATTCAGCTCAAACCTTAATGTAAATAGATTCAGTTGAAACTCATTTTTGGTTGTTTGTACTTTATAAGCTTTAAAGGGGTCATATGATGCGATTTCAAGTTTGTCTTTCTCTTTGGAGTGTTACAAGCTGTTTGTGGATAGATAAGATCCCTGAAGTTGCAAAGACTAAAGTCTCAAAACCAAAGAGATATTCTTTATAAAAGTTAAGACTCTGCCACGCCCCCCTAAAACGGCTCATTCAAACACACCCCCACATCTACATCACGGTGTGGGGAGATTTGCAAGATTCTGCAGATTTGTTACATTTATATAGCGCTTTTCTGGGTACTCAGAGCGATTAACACATACATGTTTTACCAAATAAAAAGAACAGCACTTTTAGAGTTCATCCCACTCATTGATGTGAGCATAAGTATTGGGACAGCTGAACATAAGGCAGATATAAAAGATTAAAAGCTATTATTTAGTTGCAGATCCCTTGCACACAATCACAGCAGTGAGTCTGTGACCCATAGACATCACCAGACTCTTGCTCTCATCCTTTGAAAGACTTTTCCCAGCCTTTAATGAAGCCAATCCCAATTGTTGCTTGTTTTGGGGAGTTTCTGCCTTTACTCTCCTCTTCAGCTGCTGAAATTCATGTTCAATCAGATTTAAATCTGGAGATTGACTTGGGCAATCTAACACTTTCCATTTCTTTGCTCTTATAAATTCCTTGACTGAACTGGCAGGGTGTTTTGGGTCATTGTCCTGATGCAATATGAAGCACTTCCCAATGAATCTGGTGGTATTTTCTTGAATATTGGTAGGCAAGATGGTTTTGTACCCTTCCAAATTCATTCTGCTACTGTCATCATACATTAAGTCATCAGTAAAGTTGAGAGGGCCTGTTCCAGAGACAGCCATGCATGCCCATGCCATGACACCACCTCCACCATGCTTTACAGATGAGGCTGTATGCTTGGGATCATTTGCAGTTCCATTTTTTCTCCACATTTTTGCTTTCCCATCACTTAGATAAAGGTTCATCTTTGTCTCATCGGTCCATAAACACAGCTCCAAAACTCTTCTGGCTCACCTTTGTGCTTTTTTGCAAACTCTAATCTTGGGTTTCTATTTTTGGTGCTGGTCAGAGGTTAGCATCTTGCTGTGTAGCATCTGTAATTCTGTGTCAAAGTCTCCTGAGGACAGTAGATTGTCAGAGCATCACCCCAGCTTTCTGGAAGTTGTTGGTGATTTTACAGACACGTCTTTTAGGATTCATTTTCACAGCTTTTATGATTTGTCTGTCATCAACTACTGTTGTTTTCTCAGCCGATCAGGTCGTTGCTGGTTGCTGGTGTTGCTGGTGGTTTCCAAACTCTTGATTTCTCCATGCCCTTTGTTTTTGCTAGAGCTCTAACTGACTTCCTCTTTTCTTTTAGCATCCAAACTGCTTGCTTTTCTCTCAAAGTCAGCTCCCTCGTCTTCATCCTGGTTTGTGTGTCATCATCGAATGCAAGATTCAGAATACAGAAGTAATGGATATAACTGATACGACACATTCCCTGCTTTTAATATCTGAAGAATGAATGCAACAGGACACAGCTGATCACTTAGAAAGACCTGAGAGGCAACTGCTCCAATACTTATGCTCACATCAGATAGAGGGATGAACTCTAAAAGTGCTGTTCTTTTTATTTGGTAAAACATGTATGTGTTGAAACGGCTAATAATAAAATGTAACATTCTGTATTTTTGTCTCATATTCATATTTTAATCATATTTGTAAATGTCTTGACTCCACAGCCAACTGAGCAGTTTTGTCTTTACTGTTCCAATACTTTTGGAGGGCACTATATATATATATACATATTAGTGCTGTCAAGCGATTAATCGCATCCAAAGTAAAAGTTTGTTTACAGAATTTTAAATTATAAAATCACCTCATTACACATCATCTTTTAGATAAAATAAAAAATTCTACTATCATTAATTACACTCAGAAATCATTTAAAGGAAATTAAAACAAAATGCTCTTAAGCTCTTGGTTAAGAGCTTAACCTAAATAAAATAAAACAAAAAAATAAAAATAAACAATAAAATAAAAAAACAAAAATAAATTAGAATAAACCAATGGTGATGACATCAAAACATTTGCATAATAAATCATGCATTATTGGATTATTTGCATTCTGAACTCTGATTGGTCTTTTCTTTCTTAACCATCAACTGCTGTGTTTACACTGAAGAAGCTGTTGCATCATGTGTCGTTTCTCTGAATCTGATCGAAATATCATCATAACATCAGCTGAATGATGTCTGAGTCTGTTCTGCTGTTCTCTGATGGAATATTAAACGCTTTGGCTCTGATTATTAGCATTAGTGCCAGAGCGAGACAGAGAGAGAGAGAGACAGAAGAGGAGAAGGTGACCTGTTTCTCTGGATCAGTGCACAGAGAGATTGAGACAGAGACGCACTTCCTACTTCACTGTTACCAATTTAAATCAATCAGAGACATATACATCAACAAATTCAAAAACATTATGAAGAACTTTACAGACATGACTGAAGAGGAGCAAATAAAGATTATACCAGGAGAAGGACAGACAGCAGCACTGGCTGCGAGATACGTGTGTGTGTGTGTGTGTGTGTGTGTGTGCCACAGCCTGAGAGACAGCAGGTGAACCTGTGTGTGTGTGTGTGTGTGTAATATGTCTGACCTCAGTGTGTTTCCCTAATGTCCACCACAGTTACCCTCAAACTGTGTGTGTTTATACGTTAAACACTGTGGTATGAAATTTTCACACAAGTTCTTTTTTGTTACACTGTTTATTTAAGTTAATATTGTTATAATGTTTTTATTCTATTATTTTGATATTTTCATTGTTATTATATTTCTCCACATATATTTCAAGCTTTGGCAATATTGTATTTTTTACAGTCATGCCAATAAAGCAATATTTAATTGAATTGAGAGAGAGGGGAGGGGGGGGGGGGGGGGGGGGGGGAGTACAGTACTACTCACACTATTAGTGCAGTATGCAGTGTGTACAACATCTGCATGATCGACTACAGTGAATGTGCAGTGTAAAACAGACAGGATCATTATGGTCTGGTTAATCCAGTGACCCATTCACTTTAAAAACACAGTGTACTGTAGTAATAGCTCTAATATGTGAGGTTTTCTAATCTGAACACAGTCGAAGTGTCTTTCTGTCTGTCTCACCCCGATGCTGCTGATTTCAGAGCCGAGGACGGATCTCTCCGCTGGCAGCGATTCTGAGCGCGTTTTCGACAGCTTCACTCGCTCCGCCACCTGCCACACACACACACACACACACACACACACACAAACATACAGGATGAGCATTATAAAGTGCAGCCTTGTGTCTAAAGCAATACTTCTGTTATTTTATATCAACCTGTGTGAGTTTTCTTTTTCAAACAACAAAACTTAAGGACTGGAGCTGTTAAACTCTACAATGAAATGACACAAAGCATCACATAACAGAAGAGCAACAGACTGCTGAAAAAAAGAAATAATAAAATAAACAAATAAAATACTAAATCAAATCAAATCTACTATCATTATTACGCTCCTGATCAAGACACTAAAACCAAATAAAATACAAAGGAAAAATAAGAAATAAAATAAAAATCTACTATCATTATTACGCTCCTGATCAAGACACTTAAATGTAATAAAATGGAAAAATAAAATATAAAATAATCAAGTAAAATCTACTATCACTCTTATGCTCTTGATCAAACTTAAATTAAAATAATATATATTTTTTAAATCTATCACTATTATGCTCTTTGATCAAGGCACTTAAATTAAAATAAATAAAATAAAACAGAAAAATCAAATTAATAAACTATATGAAAATTTATAAAATAAAATAAATGAATATACTTTTAAATGTTTAAAAAGAAAATAAAATCCCATAAAAATTATATTTAAATAAAATAAATATAAAAAACGTTCAGCTAAAAATATCAGGCAAGCCAATATTTCTCATTTTAATTTAGCTTTAAGTTTAATTTAAGTTGTACTAAAATAACTAAAACTAAAAAAAGATTTAAAAATAAAAGTTAGCTAACTATAAAACTATAAAAAAATGTATGTAACTGAAATAAAATATATATAAAAAATTATTTATTACTTTATTTCATCTAGTTGCCACAGCACCATATCTCATTTTCATTTAGTTTAACTTGTACTAAAAAAAAAATAATATGAATAAATAAATCAATGGCTTTATCAAGAGCTATGAAGTACTTTGGCGACGGGGATATCGTTGCTGCTGCTGCTGGTACTGAGTTCTCCGGTGCTGGGGTTGATGGGACGTCCCGCTGGAGTCAGACGCCCAGGACTGGACGGAGCACCGGGCTGAATGCTCTGGAGACGCGTCTGCAGCTCTCGCACCTGCAGGGACGGAAACACACCTGTCTGTCAAAACACTGGCTTGAGTCCGTTTTCCATCTTCAGAGTTCAGAGAGCAGCTCCAGAGCTAAATCTAGACACTGAGGTTTGCTCAGATTTTAACCTCGTGGCTTCGGCTCAGTCTATATTACAGGCAGCAGAAGCCACGATGATCACAGACCTCTCATCCAATAGATGAGGAAACACACACACACACACACACACACACACACACACACACAAACAGACAGACACAAAACATACAGACACACACACACACCACAGCACCAGTTCAATGAGTGCACTGAGAATCAGAAATCAACCTTTTCTGAACTGCAGTGAAATAAATGTGCCTCCAAATCGATTTTCAAGGGCATTTTGTTGTGAACACACTTGTGTTTGTAGAGGGCAGCACTCGGGTCAGCCGTCCCAGAGCGGCATCTGTGTGATGTTGGCAGCGATTGTGAATTTTTCAAGGCAAATAAAGCTTTTCCTGCCAGTGGAAAAGCTGCCAAAGGACAAATAAAGGACTCCTGAACGTATGCACCGCACACACAACATCAGACCGAGCTCAGCACTCTCAACGCCTCTAAAGCTCTTAGTGTTATTATTATTACATGAGCCGGATGAATAACTGATTCAGACCACATAGAATCTGAGTTTACTGATCATTCACAAAGTTATCAAACATTACTCATGCTTTCATGCTCGTTCAATATTTCAGCTAATCTGACAATCAATAGGAGTGTAACCATTTTACCATAAAAAAAACACAAAACATCTACAAGTCACATTTAAAAAATTAAATAAAATCTATATATAATTTGAAGTGAAATGTGCACAACATAATATTTTATACTATAATACCGTATTGCAATAATGAGAATCTAATCATAATCATTGGTATTAACGAGATATACAAACAAGCTCAATGTTGAATTTGTGAACTGAATTGTGTGCATGGTTTATGATGCAAATGCTGGCCATTTAGTCTGTTTGTTCAGGGTCAAGCATGTTGTTGGATCCGTTCAGTTCATACTAACACTATTACAGTTCACTGTTTGATTTTAAGGACATTTTATTTGATTTTGCATGATAAACCATGCTTTTAATCAGTTGGGTTTCTGAAGCTAAAGCGTTTCTGAAGCTCTGATGTGTTTGCACTGAAACATCCCTCCACCAGCCGCTCGAACCATCAGCTCTTAACAAAGAGAGAAAACATCAATATTTAACTTGGCAGTTCAATGCTGTCCGTCCTCACAGTCTGTAATGGACGGCAGCGAGTGTGTAAGTGTTCGTCTGTGACTTAGATGGATGACGGCAGCATTAATGCGGCACACACACACACACACACACACACACACACACACACACACACACACACACACACACATACACACACACACACACACACACAGCTGACCTGCGGTAGTCGAGTCCACTCAAAAAAACCACTGCCACAAAGCCAGGCCAGTAATTACGGTTGAGCGGCTGCGGCGTGTGAGTTTAAATATAGCCGTGCTTCAGATCTGGATCATGATTAGAGTGGCCAGAAGTCCGGTTTTAGGTGGGACAGTCCGGTTCTGAAATACCATATCCGCCAACTGGCACAGGCTTGAGCCGGACGCTCGTGTCCTTTTAAGATCGCTATTTTACACTTTGTACAATGGTGTAAAATAAATAAATAAATAATGCATAATAAATAATAAAGTTTGAACAACAGTATACAATAAATAAACACTAATGCTATGTTCAAGTCTGAACAATAGTGTATAATAAATACATAAATCCTAATGTTGTGTTCAAATTGAAACAATAGTGTATAATAAATAAATAAATAAATAAACACTAATGTTATGTTCAAGTCTGAACAATAGTGCATAAATAAAATTAAAATAAATACATAAATCCTAATGTTGTGTTCAAGTCTGAACAATAGTGTATAACAAACAAATAAATAAATGCTAATGTTACATAATAAATGTGATTTAAAAAAAAATTATAATTCTGAAAAAAAAAAAAAAAAAAAAAGAAAGAATAGCCATTAGCCATGTTTCAGGACCGGATTGTGATTGGTGTGTAACTAACAAGCAAAAAAACTAAAAAATTAAATAAAAATTATTATTATATATGTACAGTTAATAATGAAGTAATTTACATTTTAGACAAATACTTCATTATGGATTTTTTTGCTCTATTTCACCAATCACTGTCTCCGATCATCACAGTGGTGTTTCATTCCTGTGATTCAATAAGCCATTCATAAAGACAGCTGCTAAACTAAAAAAATGCATTTATGGCAAAAACAGTAAGAGTATTATGCCAGAAAATCACTCGCTTCACTCCTGAATGAATCAGCCGTTTTGAACGAATCTGTTGAACGAGTGAATCAATGACTCACTTATTAACAAAGTGACTTGTTGCCACCTACTGACAGTTTTAGTTTCATATTTAAAGCATCACTTCACAGTTCTATATTCAATCTATTTTATATTTTAAACATACAATCTCATAACATGCAACTGTAAAACTGCATTCATGGCATCTCCGAGCTGCATTAAACAGTCTGTATAAATACATCAGATGCAGCTTGTGAGCCACTTCTGCAGTGAAAATATGGATTTTATTGATACTGATTTCATTTCCTACTGTGTTTTATTATTCAGATGGCATTTCTTGAGTAGGTTTAAGAATTTACATGAACGTATGCACATCCACTTTAAAAAGGTAAAAATGTCCCTGGAAATTAATTTAACCCTCATAATGCATTCAAAATATAAGAATATATCATCTGACAATTCCCAGTATTAACCCCATTGGAATGAATATAATTTAATTAAATTCCTTTGACTTAGCTCATGATTGCTCAAAAACAGTCCAAATTTAAGAAACCTACATATTTATTTCTAACAAAACAGCATAACTATTACTCTTAAAGTATCATTCTTAAATTAATAAATTATTTTTATTTGCATAAACTTTTACTTTCAGATGAAAAAAGTGATTTCGTGCTGCAGTGGCACATATATTCACGTTTAGCAACGAATTTCAGTCCCAAAAGTGTGAAAAATATGGAGAAAAGCAATAAATGCTGTAATAAATACTAATACTGTAAGTAATAATTAATAATATACTAAATACTGTATATGTTACAAAAGTTTTCTGACACTAATATAACTTCACAGATAATTTAACAAAAAAATATATTGTTGAAACCTAATGTACATATCCGGGTCAAAAATGACCCGAGCACAAAACGTGGTTATATCTCTTAAAAAATAATTATAAATTATCTGGAAAAAAAACTTACAAATTCTGTGTATTTCAAGGGTCTTGCAAAGTTTTGTTCCCTTACTGAAAACTAAGTTTGTAGCATTTTTTGGTATGTTTTCCATGTCAAAACAGGGGAAGGTACATTTAAGGAGGTCAATTTTAATAGAAAAGTTCATTTCTGTCACTGGTTTTGGATTATTTTTCAGTTTTCATCCTGGCTTCGCTGAATCCTGCACAGTGTCCTTCTTCCTGGTGTCACAGAAGCGGCCATACGGCGGTGATTGATCTATTTACTGAGCTTAAATAAGGAATGGCTCTGTCCTCGGATCGTTTGGAAAAACGCACAGCACAAACCTGTTTGCATCGATTAGTCTGCTGCTTTTAGACACGGCCTGTAATCGAATCTGGCCGTCTGAAGCCGGTTAGCACAGTAACATGATTAGCCCTGAAATGCATCGAGTGAAAAAGGCCAAAGGCTTTTATAGAAACAGCCGGGTCGGACCTACGACATACAAACGGCCTGCGATTTATCTCTAATGAAATCTGTCCGATGCATCGCTTGCTGTTTCTGACGGGATGGGGTTTATTGTGGAGATGCTGAGACCATCGAGACTCTCGACCTCATTACTGTGTCTTTATGTGTCTCTGACATCAGACACAAATATGCATATAAAAGCAAATAATATTTATTTGAAAAAGATAACTTGTCATTTTTTCAAGTTAAGTGTCTTGATCAAAAGCATAATAATAATAGTAGATTTTTATAAAAAAATTTTATTTAGGTTAAGTGTGTTGATCAAGAGCATCATAGTAGCAGTACATTTAATTTTCTTATTTTTATTTTTATTTAGAATATGAGTCTTGATCAAGAGGATAACAGTAGACGTAGTTTTAAATTAATTATTTTTTATTTTAATTTTATTCAGGTTAAATGTGTTGATCAAGAGCATAACAGTGATAATAGATTTTTTTTTTTAATCTACAGAAAATAAATATTACAGTTCATTGTTTGATTTTAAGGATAAAATAAATGCATTTACAATTTATACAACATATAAACATTTCCCTGTAATGAGATTCTGTTCTTCATCAACTGAGTACAAATTAATTTGTACATTCAACACGTCAGACATTTCCACCCAGATTAGGAAACGGAGTGGAAAGGTTTGGTCTTAAATAAAATCCCACTGGATATTTCATCCTGTAAATATGATCGTTCGGACATAATGTCAGGATTGATCCATTCCTGTCGCTCAAACAGGTAGAATAACTATACCGAAAATGCAGTTCAAGTTGCTCTGGATAAAAATGTCTGCCAGAAATGTATTTGAGGAATAAATAATATCTAATTCTGAGGACTCTTACATCAGCCGGTGTGTGATACTGAGAACACCTGAATGCCATTAACATGAGTCGGGGATATAAACAGGAGCATCTGCGGCCCAGAAAGACCAGCAGCTTCTCCCATAAGACTTTAATGACTTTCTCTTCTCACAGGAAGAGACTGAATTAGACTTCCTGTGATCAGAAAGACCTGCAACTGAGCACAAAACACTTGAGATACAAGATACACAAACTATAATATAATATAATAAATGTGATCTAGGAAAACCCACTGGATGTTGCGCTGGGAATATTTTTTTAAGGAAATTTTAGAAAATAGGTCGAATGTAAATTTTTTCATTAAATTATTATTCTATAACATCTTGTCTGAAAATATCTTTTACTTGTGATACTTGACTGTTGTACTTTTATTTTCATTGCCTCCCTTTAAACCAGTTTTTCTCAAAATTCTGTTCTTATTACCTACTACTAATCTTATTACAGAATATTATTATAAACCTACTACTAATCTTATTACAGAATATTATTATAAACCTACTACTAATCTTATTACAGAATATTATTATAAACCTACTACTAATCTTATTACAGAATATTATTCTATTAGGTTTGTGCGCGCATTTAGTTCTTTCACTGCATAATTCAGTCTATTAAAATGCATTTAGAATGATCACAAAATTCAAGATATGGGTCAGAAAGTGTATATATTTTCATAATTTCATATAGTTAATCAATATCACAGAAGAGACCCGTTTTTTCTCTCCAAAAATCAACATTATTACAAATGATTTTTTTGTAATAATGATTTTTTTACAACAGTTCAGTAAGCAAAAGTTAATTAATAGACTTATGTTTTAGACAGCATATTACCTATTTTGCTCAATTTCGACAACAAAAATAAATCCAAACAAAGCTACAGCACTGTTTTGTGTCTCTGAGGAACATGACGGCGTTTCGTTCCTGAATGAATCAACTGTTTAATGATTCGGTTCAATCGCAGTGACTCACTTGTTAACAGTGACTTGCTGCCACCTGCTGGCAGATTTAATTTCACATTTAGAGTATCTTTTTTTTTTTTTATTAATTTCAAACATCAGTTGTCAATGTTTTATATTTAAAATATCAAAACATTATTTATGCATTTGTAACTGCAGTTTAAAGCATTACATGTCCCTCTGAGCTGCATTAAACAGTGTGTAAAGCATCTAAATGTCATTCCGTTTCAGTTACGTTTTTTTTACTATTTTTACTGCATTTTTTTGCATTATTTTCATGACAACTGAACTCATTCTAACGTCTTGTTACTGCGTGTTTGAGATTATTTGTAAATGATGATTATGATTAGATTCTCATTACTGTAATAGAGTATTTTATAGTAAATTAGTGTTTATTATGAAAAAAAAATTCAATCAGAATAAAATCAGCAAAAAAATAAAAATAATGAAATCAATGAATACAAGGTACTGTCATGTCATTATTGTCATTGATGATTATACGATTCTCATGACTGTAATAGAGTAACATAGTGCAATTCAATATAATTTATAGTAATTTTGTTAAAACAAATAGCATAAAAACAATATCTGAATATATGCAGGAAAACAAGGCTTTTTAGGATTATTATCATCATCATCATAAAAAGTTGAGCATAACATTATAGTAAACCATTTTAGAATTCTAATAACAATGTGCATTAAAATAACAGCAAAACCACTACCAGAGATAATAAAATGATACAATGACTACAACATACTTCAACAAACTATTTCTGCCACTGACTGTTTTCCTGTTGTCACAGATAACAAATAGAAAGTCAACACTTTAAGATAATAAAGTTGTCAAAACTATGAAATGACAGATCTGGAAGAATTATACTGATATATTTGACCCCAGATTACCTGGAATATGGACAAAATAATCAACAGACTATTAATGAGTGGAGAAAGGATGGCGGTTTGAACCCCCTAAACCTAAACGATGAATCAGTAGTTATTAGTCGTAACACAGCTGTTTGTGGCATGGTTTAGATGTTTAATGCATGGTTTGAGGGTAGCGTCACTCACGCGTCTGCGCAGGCGGTCCCGCTCCTCTCGGATGCCGTTCATGGTGGCTTTGGTGCGGTTGAGATCCTCCTCTTTACTGCACAGCATCGCCGTCAGGCTCTCGTTCTCCTCCCGGAGTCCAGCCAGCTCCTTCTCCCAGCGCACACGCTCCTCACACAGACTGGGGTAGAAATCACGGCCCAGAGCGCCCTCGATCTCCTCCACCGTCTGCAAACACACAGTTTTCAGCCTTATGTCACATCCCCACATTTAAATTTCAAATAAATGCTGTTCTTTTGAACTTTCTATTCATCTGTGAATCCTGGAAAATAAAATGCATCACAGTTTCCACAAAAATATTGAGCAGCACAACTGTGTTCAACATTGATAATAATCAGAAATGTTTCTTGAGTCTCAATAACTCGCGAACAAATTCGAAACCACCAGAACAAAGTCGAAATATTTGGAGAACAAGGTTGAATGAACATCATAGCATATTATATTTCAACCACGGAAAGACGTCAATACACAATATTTTTCAAGTTTAAGTCCACCGAAGTTAATCTACTCTCCTGTCTGATTTGTTTGTCGGGCAAGATGGCAGACTGGCTGTTATATGATTGGTCAGATCTCCTGTCAATCAAGCTCTTTGCGAACGGTCAGTTGCCAAAGCCAGCCGGTCAGACTGCAGTTTGAGGTATTGTGCACTATATAGTGTCTGTGGGCTCCTGTACTGCACCTGTCAGGTGTTTTACCTTGATGGCCAGATCGCAGTGTTCGCTGGCGGTGGTCAGCTGCTCGATGTGTCTGTCCACCTCCGCCACGGACAGACTGCATGTGCTCTTCTTGCGGCCGCAGAGGACGCTCTCCAGCCCCGTCAAAACCCGCTGCAGCTCCGAGTTCAGGTCACTGCAGTTATCTGGAAAAACACACGCATCTCAGTCAACTTCAACCTTTTTGTAGTCATTAATGTTTGCCTATAAAACCACCTCTGGCTCTCTTTACCTAAATTCAGTACTTCAGACCTATGTGCCTCTAGAAGCTTGCGTTCTGCAAGTGAACGTCCCAAAGAGGCACAAAATCACTTTCACAGACTTTTACATGAACTGTTCCCTCCTGCCCAACTCAATCCCAGCAGCCGAGTCCTTAACCATCTTCAAGAATCTCTTCCATCTTAATTTGACCCTCTAACTCTAGCACTCTCTATTCTAATTCTACTGTTTAAAAAAAATAAATGGCACTCTATTCATTTACTAACTGCTTGTTTTCTTAAAAAAAAAAAAAAAAGGGTATTGCGACTTTAGTCTTATAATTTTAGATTTTAATTTTTTTTAACATGGCACTAAAACACTGTCGTACTATTATAATTCTATTCTTTAAAAAAAAAAAAAACTTGCCCCTTTAGACTTGCACTCTATTCATTTACTAACTGCTTGTTTTCTTTAAAAAAAATTATAAAATAACACTAGCTTCTCTATTCTTTTTGTATTATATCGGTTTACTTTTATTTATTATACAATTAACAAAAAGCAAAACAGGCCTCTAACACTAGCATGCACTATTCTGTTTTCTTTTTATTTATTATATGTTATATGTCTAACTGAGACTTGTTGTAGCTCTTGCATATCATTGCTCTCTTGTTGGTTTTGATTCCTCATTTGTAAGTCGCTTTGGATAAAAGCATCTGCTAAATGACTAAATGTAAACTTGCAGTCCATTACTGTATAGGAGAGCTAATAAAGTCAAATTAAAGAACGCAATATGAAAACATTGAATAAACAGCTTAAAAATAATGTTTTAAATATCATGTAAAAGTATAGTAAATGATAACCACACATACAATTACTGTACTGTCTCAACTTTTTTCACCTACACAGCAATGAGATCAAAGTAGGGAGCAAACAGAGACTTCTACTGACATCTTCTGATCCTCAGGTGCTCCTCCTGGGAAAATAAGACAAGTGTCTCTTCTAAAGTTTCAGATGAGATCTCAACAATGTCTCCAATTGCCCTTAGATTTGCCAAAGTCTGCATCAGAAGTCAGAGATCTCAATATGAACTCTAGAAATTATTTCAATAATTTGCATTAACCATACCTGAGAACTCATGAAGTCTCCTGCCTAACCTGTAATAATATTATCATCCAAACCTGCTCATCCAGTATCCAGCAGGCAAATGAAATGGAAAAACCGGAGTAAATCAGAGCTCATATGAATTAATGTGATCGCTGACATGAGCAGGTTATTGATCCAGAGCTGTATTAATATTAACAAAGGCAGGCAATGTGCCGTCATACATTAACCATGAAACATAAAAGCGCTCGTGGGAAAAACACTGGATGAGCTTGAGCCTCCTCCAGGATCATTTCAACTAGAGATTCATCACTTTAATGGCACGGTTCTGAAGTTTAGTTTTGTATGAAGTAAATGAAACAGTCTATATACACACACACACACACACACACAGTCAAACCAAAAATTATTAAGACACCAGATATAATTTTATATATTTTTTTTACTATGAGGTGCAGGACACTATAGTTCATTTATATAGGTGAGGATAGCAAAATAACCACATATATAAAATACATATACATATATATACACATATACACACACACACACACAAACACACACACACACACACGCACACACATACATATATCCATAAATATACATTATACATATATATCTGAATATACAAATGAATAAATTCTGAACAGTTATTTTCTAACTAAAGCTAAAAACATAAAAAACATTCACTGCTTGAAATAATAATAATAATAAAATTGAACTGAAATAAAATATAAAAGTAAACAAAATACAAAATTATTTTATTTCAGCTAGTTGCCCAAGCAACATTTCTCATTTGCATTTAGTTTAAGTACTGAAATAACTAAAACTAAATTAAATAAAACGTAAAACTTCACAAAAACTACACAGATAAAAAAAAAATATAATAATAAAAATGACAAAAAAATATATAAAACTTGAAAATTAAATGGAATCAAAATATAAATAAATCTAATTCAAAATATTCACTAAAACTATAATAGTTTATCAATGATACTAAAAGTCTGAATATAAAATTGTAATTTAAAAGTAAATTTCTCTAATTGCAAGTGGAAAACAACTCCATTATTTCCACTTTTGTAATGCAAAGCTGTTTTAATCACGGCGATAAAGCCTGAAGAATCTGAATCTGTCATTTCCTTTCACAGACAGGAGTGATGCATGCTGGGAATGCTCCTACAATACACTCGTAATGAAAAACGCCATTAGACTGAAGGGACAATGACAGCATCCCGACTGCTGAGGCCTTTAAAAGCTTTTGTTTGAGCGTATCGGCTCGATCGAGTGGAAAAACAAAAGAAAGCAGAGGGAAGACGACGATTACGCTCAAGCAAAACCAGTCTGTCTGTCTTTCATCTGCCATTATAAACACGTACTGTACACACGCACAGAGAAGGTTTCTCTCTCTCAGCAAAAGCCTTTATTTGTTCTCTAATGAACTTCACTGCTGTCTGGAAGAAACACTGGAGATCTCACCGAATATTTCCCATGAGTCTGCAGTGATAAACACAGAGACGTGACCTCCAGAACCATGCAAACTCATTCAAAGTCACTGTGTGAAGATAAAGGAGTGTCTTACAACATTTCACCCCCAAATCAATAAAACAAATGTAACGAATAATAGTGAAGCCTTTTTTAGGAGCACTGTGACATTCCTTCCCTGACAAATACATCTTCTCATTATAGAAATGCAAACAAAATCTCAGTTTTTGGGGTTTATTCTCAACAGTAATTCTTATTAATCTAATGTTTTTATTGTATTATAGAAATATATGTAAAATGTTATTGTAACCAGCATACAATAATAGCAAAAAATACTAGCATGATGCAACGTTTTACACGTTTTGCATGACAGTAATGAACATTTTCAGTTCAAATGTGCTTAATTTTTAAAAAACTGTATTGTTTCCAAAAACAAGCATGATGTTCAATAGTTTTATTTATTGAATGGTTATGCCATTATTTTCATTACATAATTATTTTATTTATTATTCCACATTTGCATTATTATAACATCATTTGTAAGACACAGTATTATTTTAGTATTATTTCCAATTTAAATGTATTTTTTTATTTACATATTATTTAACATCTATTACATAATTATATTATATATTATTACAACAGTATTTATGACATTATTATTTTACATTTGTTATGTAATGACATTATATATAATTTTTTATTTTACATTTGCATTATTATAACATTATTTGTAAGTTTTATTTAATATTTACATTTATTATTTTGCATTGTCATTTTTAATGACATTATTTTGCATTTAATTATATTATTTACATTTATTATTTTACATTTGCATTATAACAGTTAAGCACATTTATATTGCATTATGTTCATTACTGTAATGTAAATATCTTGTTTTTGCATTATGGCAATGAACATTTTGCAGTTCAAATGTGCTTAACTGTTATAATGAAGTAATGTAATAATAAATTAATCTTTAAAAAATATTTCCAAAAAAGGCATCACATTCTACGGTTAGATTCAGTTCCTCAAAAATGATGTTTTTCATATTTCCGGCAGGTTTCGTGTCTGTCGGTCTGCATTTCTGAGATTGGATTTGGACATACAATAATCCCTCAGGTTTTGTACAGCTGCTCTTACCCATGTCTGCAGTGACCAGCGTGGACTGGTTCTCAGGCAGTGAGATGGACGCCTGGTCGGGGTCCTGATCGACGCTCCGGTCGTCCTCGTTAACCTCCTGCTGGCTGTGACTGAGATCGGAGCGAAGCTCGGAAAACTCATCCTCCTCCCTGAGAAACACACACACGTCATGATGAATGAGAAGAATCATCGCAGAAAGTGATATGTTTTTTTGAGCCCATCAAAAACACACTGATTCGGTGTGAGCACCAATCTATGGAAGCGTGATTCCTCCAAAGATAAAAAAAATAATAATGTTTTTTCTCTTTTCCCAGACAGGAGCTTATGCTTTGGACATGTCCACAGCTGGTAACTTTCTGGTCAGTTGTATGAGATACATTTAATAAAGCTCACAACACAACTCTGGACAGGTGGATGACCACACATGATAGATGGAAGGATATTTTTTTTTACTGTATCAGACTTGAAAAGTTAAGATGCTCTGTACTGTCACACAAAATACCAATAAAAAGATTTGAAGTGATGATGTTTAATGTTTTTCCAGTTTAAATCTCACAAATCTGTCTTTTGTGTCACAATTCTGAGTTTATACTCAGGCTATGTTTACAGTAATGTGTTTTTGCTTTAAAACCAATAACTTGTGCTACGGTTACACCTGTCGTTTACACTACTCCAGCGTTTTTGACTCTCGAAAATTGAGACTTTTGAAAACGCTGCAGACCTGTTTTAGTTTGAAAACTCCTAGGTAGCGTTTCAGTGTAAACAGACCAAAACTGAGACTTTTGAAAATGATGGCGTGGATGCCCACATTCTCTCTGCATGACCGTGTAAACAATAACATCATGCTCATTGTTGTACCCATAGATATGTATAGATAGATTCCCCATTCAACTGCTCCAAGCACGCAGACGCATCCGCCATCTAAATAATAGGGCATCTACTTATACATATCTATGGTTGTACCTGCATGAATGGATACAGAAGTAATGGATATAACTGATACGACACATTCCCTGCTTTTAATATCTGAAGAATGAATGCAACAGGACACAGCTGATCACTTAGAAAGACCTGAGAGGCAACTGCTCCAATACTTATGCTCACATCAGATAGAGGGATCAAACTCTAAAAGTGCTGTTCTTTTTATTTGGTAAAACATGTATGTGTTGAAACGGCTAATAATAAAATGTGACATTCTGTAGTTTTGTCTCATATTCATCTTTTAATCATATTTGTAAATGTCTTGACTCCACAGCCAACAGAGCAATTTTGTCTTTACTGTTCCAATACTTCTGGAGGGCACTGTATATCAGTGCGACAGTGATTCAAACAGATTTAAATATTAATCTGTATTGCTCTATTAAGAGATTAAAATATCTATTTAGAGATTACAAAATTTGGTAACACTTTCCTTAAATGCTTTATATAAAATGCATTATAAAAGTAGTCTGTAATGCATCTTATAATGCATTGTATGATCTCATGAATAATTGTAACCACAGTTATAATACATATGCATTACACCTTCAGAAAATATAATGCATTAAGACACATAAACAAAAATTTCAAGCGTTATAATGCAGTTTTAAATTAGGTTACAGTTATTTATGAAAAAATATAATGCATTATAAAGTACAATATGAATACCTTTATAATGCATTACACATAAAGGCTTTAAGTAAAGCGTTAACCAAAATATTAGTCGTCACTGATCTTTTAAGAGATTAAAATATTTAGTAAAATTAAAATCTTTAGTAAAATATTTAGTTCATTTAATTTAATTATAAAGTATTTTAATTATTTCTTTAATTTTTTTAATTTAAATATTTAGTTTAGAAAAATTAAAATATAAGTCATTATTGATCTATTAAAGAATTTAAATATTAGTCATTATTGACCTATTAAGAGATTAAAATGTTGGTCGGTTGGCAGTAAATATCATATTGGCCACCTCTAAGTAGTTTATACAGGCAGCTTCAAGAAAGTCACACATAATGCATTAGTTAGTGTTTGTGTGTGTGTGTGTGTGTGTGCGCATGCATGTGGTGTGTGAGTGTGTGTGTATGTGTGTTTCTGTGAGTGTTTGAGTGTGTGTGTGTGTGTGTGTGTGTGTGTATGTATGCATGTGGTGTGCTTGAATGTGTGTGTGTGTATGTGTGTCTCTGTGAGTGTTTGAGTGTGTGTGTGTATGTGTGTCTCTGTGAGTGTTTGAGTGTGTGTGTGTGTGTGTGTGTCTCTGTGAGTGTTTGAGTGTGTGTGTGTGTGCATGCGGTGTGTTTGAGTGTGTGTGTGTGTGTCTCTGTGTGTGAGAGACCTGATGGTGGCTCCTTGCAGCAGGTCTATCTTCTTGTTGAGTTCAGCGATGATGCTGTGCAGCTCTGTGATTCGCTCCTCGTAGCGCAGCGTCGTCCTCTCCTGAACCTCCTCGTGCTCCCGCAGCAGATGAGACTGCTCACACTGCACACACTGCGCACACACACACACAGCGGGAGAGGGATTAATAATGCAGAGTTACACTGGAGAAAACGGCAAGGTGAGACAAACAAACAGTGAAGTGAAGTGACATTCAGCCAAGTTTGGTGACCCATACTCGGAATTCGTGCTCTGCATTTAACCCATCCAACGTGCACACACACACACACACAGCAGTGAACACACACACCATGAACACACACCCGGAGCAGTGGGCAGCCATTTATGCTGCGGCGCCCGGGGAGCAGTTGGGGGTTCGGGGTCTTGCTCAAGGGCACCTCAGTCGTGGTATTGAGGGTGGAGAGAGCGCTGGACATTCACTCCCCCCACCTACAATCCCTGCCGGCCCGAGACTCCAACCCACAACCTTTGGATTACGAGTCCGACTCTCTAACCATTAGGCCATGACTTCACGACTTCAAACACAAGACATGGTGTGAACACACACACACGGTGAGAGATGCAACCCTCCATGAGACATGCAGAACACCTGCAGAAACACACACACACACACACACACACGCACGCACACGCACACACACAGTATGAGTGAGAAAAATCATCACACACAGACATACAGAGCTAATATTGTTTTAGAGAGCTCCTCTCACAGACTTCCATTGTTTTTTGTCAGGTTAATGATATATTGTTATAATTTTTGTTAACACTTTAAATTATGCATAATTAAAATTTTATCTACTTTTATTTTTATATAGTAACATTTTTAAGTTGTATTAATTTAGTGATTTTGTTGTATTTTTGTAATTTTTATTAGTTATTTTATATATATATATACACACACACACACACACACACAAATATACACTAGTGTTGTCAAATGATTAATCGCATCCAAAATAAAAGTTTTTGTTTACATTATGTGTATGTTCTGTGTATATTTATTATGTATATATAAATACACACAAACAGCATATATTTTGAGAATTTTTACATGTATTTACGTGTATATTTATATTCATATAAATTATATCATATATAAATATATTTAATTTAAACGTAACATCTTTTTCTTAAACATACACATGAATGTGTGTGTATTTATATATACATAATAAATATACACAGTACACACACATATATTATGTAAACAAACTTTTATTTGGGATGCGATTAATCGTTTGACAACACTTCATATATATTCATATATATATATATGTGTGTATGTATGAATGTATGTATAATTAAAGTGATAATTATGAGATAAAATGTTGAAATTGAGATAAAAAGTACAAATAAGTCAGAACTATGATTTTTAAAAGTCGAAATTGACAAGTCGACTTAAAACATTTTTTAAATTATGTTATAGTATATTTTGCCTTCATCTCATAATTTCATCTTAGAGTCTTAAGTTCGACTTTTAAATTCATAATTTTGACTTTTTATCTCATAATTATCACTTTTTGTCATTTTCAATTTTTAAAGTCATAAAGTCATATGTTAGTCATAATTTTATGTTGTAATTATGACTTATGTCACAATTTTGACTTTTAAAGTCAAAATTATGATTACCAAAGCATGATTGATTTTGTTTTCTTAGGTGGCAGAAATATGCTTTGATACAGAAACATGTTTAATGAATAAAGCAGCACCTGTGTTCCTGTGAGTGACCTGAAACAGACTGCTGGTTTGTCTTCTATTAGCTACTAACAGCAAAACCATCAGTAAATACAGCGCTCAACTCAATACTATTGAACTGGCACAGAATTAAACTGCTCATCGAGACTAAACACACGTTTAAAGTGAGTCCATCAAACAGATTGAACCTGAATAAATGAATGTGAGCGGCTCTGAATGCCCGGATCTAACGTCAGGGGGGAATTAGATCCCATCTTCTGGCCGAGTGAGTGTTACGCGCCCTTCCTGCAGTGATCTGAGCGGAATGGCATGTTCTCCTGGCTGGAGTTACAGAGTCTGTGTGAAAACAAAACACACTCAATCACTCAGTTCAAACCAGGACAGACAATAACCCGCTAAACACACACTCCACCTCCAACCACAGCAACAATTACCACACAATCAGCCTATTCATGAAGAACAGATGCAACAGGAACACACACACAGACACACTCACACTCACACACACACATTTCACATATTATTATATATTTCGCGTGCACGCGCACTCACACACATTCACGCATGCACACAAACTCTCTCTCACACACACACACACACACACACACACATGTACTCGCACACACACACACACACTCAGACACATGCACACGCACTTCACATATTATTATATATTTCAAATATAACTGCCATAATATACAAATGCATTTTTTCTGAATTATGTACAATCGTGAACGCTAAATATATAAAATATACAGAGATGTCTAATGTACATATTTTTGTTTAATATTAATATTTGTTTTTCTATAATATGATAAATATATTATACATAAATAGATTATTTTTTTATGTACTCCCTCTTCACCCATGACTGTGTTCCTGTTTATGGCTCCAACACCATAATCAAATTTGCAGATGACACCACGGTGGTAGGTCTGATCAAGGATGACGATGAGTCAGCCTACAGGGATGAGGTGCAGCACCTGGCTGTGTGGTGTGCCACCAACAATCTACAGCTAAACACCCAGAAGACAAAGGAGATCATTGTGGACTTCAGGCGGACTAGGAGTCATGCACACACACCCATCTACATCAACGGAGCTGAAGTGGAGCGTGTGTCGAGTTTCAAGTTCCTTGGCATCCACATCTCTGATGACCTCACCTGGTCCCATAACACCTCTACTCTGGTCAAAAAGGCACAGCAGCGCCTTTACTTCTTAAGGAGTCTTAAGAAAGTTCACCTGAATCCCAGGATCCTTGTGGAATTCTACCGCTGTACCATTGAGAGCATACTCACGAACTGCATCTCAGTATGGTACAGCAATTGCTCCGCATCTGACCGCAAAGCACTCCAGCGGGTGGTGAAAACTGCTCAACGGATTACCGGCACCCAGCTAACTTCCATTGAGAACATTTATTATAAGCGCTGTCTGGGCAGGGCAAGAAACATCATCAAGGATGCCTCTCACCCTAACCATGGACTTTTCACCCTCCTTCCATCCGGCAGGCGTTACAGGTGCCTACGCTCTCGCACTAGTAGGCTCAGGAAGAGCTTCTTCCCCGAGGCTGTGACACTTCTGAACGCCACACCACCAATCTAACCTGCACCTGCTTATTACTGCACTGGTCACAGTACTTTACACACATGCATTTGCACTACTCATATTTTGCACAGACTCCACATTGTCAAAGTCATTACACTATAAACTGTCTAAAGTTGTTACTGTACAAGCACAGTAAACTATTTCTAAAATATTGCACTACTGCTATTTTGCATAGAATACATTGTTCTATCAATACTTTGCACACTCATCCAGCTGTATTTATTTATTACCACTGTTCTCACGTTTCTGCTGTTCATAATGTGTATATATAATCTGTAATCTATATAATCTACATTGCTCTGTTCATATGTACATACAATCCCTACATTGCATTACTATTTTATATTCTGTATATACTCTGCTCAATACTGTATATAGCAATTCCACTGTACATTCTGTAAATCTTATCTTCATTTACTCTGCACTTATATGTATATAAAACACTATATTCTTGCACTTCTGGTTAGATGCTAACTGCATTTCATTAGCTCTGTACTTGTACTCTGCATAAATGACAATAAAGTTGAATCTAATCTAATCTAATCTAATCTAATTATACTTCTGTGTGTATATTTCAATCTATTTTTTATAAAATATATTTACATACATTTGATATTATATATTAATAAATATACTGTACATTACTTTATGTACACTTTCATACATTCATATACATATATACATTTTTCCTAAATTTATATACAATAGAGAACACACACACACACAACAAATTAGAAAATTATAATACATATTTTTTCTTAAATTATTTTAAATGGCAAAAACTATCTCTCTTTCTCTTTATATAGAAAACAATTACATAATACATTGTTGTAATTTTTTTATAAAAAAAAACTAGTAAAAATTATATAAATGCTTATATACAGTGGTGTGAAAAAGTGTTGGCCCCCTTCCTGATTTTTTTTTTTTTTGCATGTTTGGCACACTTTAATGTGGCCATGTGGGTTTGGATTTTGTTTTCCCTTCATAAAAAACCCATCATTTAAAAACTGCATGTTGTGTTTACTTGTGTTATCTTTGATTAATATTTAAATTTGTTTGATGATCTGAAACATTGTGTGACAAACATGCAAAAAAAAAATATATATATGATATTATTTTGCAGTATATAATTCTTTTTCTTATAAAGTTCTTATCTAATTAAAAAGGATGTTTTATTTATGTGCTGTGTATTTTTATGCTTAGAATATCATGTCATTAGATTAGATGAAATGTACACATATAATCTAATAAAATTCCACTGTAGTGAAGAATGAGTTGAGTTTCTTGTGTTGTACATGACGTATCTACATCGAGTCTTTCAAGTCAGTCATTCATGAGCTTCGATTTCAGTGAAGATGCTTCGTATGCAGGCGTTACACAGCAAGGCAGCTTTTAGATCAGATCTAGACAAAAGGCAAAGAATGGAGTCGCCAAACGCAACTGAAGATCTCAAAGCGACTATCAGCTTGACGGCATGTGTTTTCACTTTTCGCTGGGGTTTTTTCATTAAGCGGATGTGTCACGAATAAGCAGTACACCGTCAATTCGCTGCTCTAATTTCTAGACGCCGGCTGATGTTTATGGCTGCGTTTCAACAGTAATTCACACTGGCAACAATACTCGCTTTGTTTCAGGAGAGAACTCGGGACGTGTGGGACTGCTTGATGAAAAGTGTTGCTTCATGGGAAAACACACTAAAGGAAAGACAAAGAGAACGGACCCTCTGCAGCACTCTCTGAAATAGGCTGCTGGTCAAAGGTCAAGAATCCTTCAGGTCGAGGTCAAAGGTCAAGACTGAGGCATGTGCCTGAGGCCGTCTTGCCCTTTCATGGCATCTTTCAGGATTGTGCATTTCACATTTTTCTGACATTCCTTCACGAACACAACAAATACGCCTACACCCTTCAGAGTTATTTCTAACTATTTTTCTAGATTGACCGATACGGGCATCTAAATGGTTGAAGCTGATTACTAGAGAACAGAGCAAATGATGGTTAATATAATGTTGATACTGCATATACATAATAACATTGTAATAAATATTAAACAGAAATTATCATTGGCAAAGAACGAATGAATGAACTAGACGTCGATTAAACCGATAATGATAACTAGGTTGGCACTGGCCAATAACCGATTAATCAACTGATAATTTTTAGAATGGATACTGAATGAAAACAAACATAAGCCTTCTCAGCTGTTCCAGCAACGAAAAAACTACCAGCATGAAATTCTGACGATTTTGTCAATCGGTTATCGGTACCGATTAATCGGCTAAAATAAATCAACTGGTCGACCACTAGAATGAACGCTTAGCACCCAACTTCCAGAAAATAAGTCACACTCGGTCAAAATTTAATTGTTGGGAGAAAGAAACTTACAGAAATTAATGAATTATATTAAAAAATAATGTAAAATACCGATAAATAAAACAAAATGTTTACAAGCACTGTGAGGACATAAGTTCCCATATATGCTCCAGAAGAAAAAAAGGGGATGTAAACTTTTGAACTTGTCTTTTATGTGAAATATCTTCTTCAGGTCAGTACTAAATAAACAATAACATGCATTTTGTATGATCCCTCTTATTTTGGTAAAATAATTAACATTAACAAGGGGGATGTAAACTTTTGACCTCAACTGTAATATAACATAATATAATATAATGATGTAACTCCCTTGTTTTCAGGAAGGTCTGTATTATGCGCAAATTACTCAGAATTTACTCATATATTTACGCAAGTTTCATGAATGAGGCCCATTGACATTTGGGGATTTTGCATATACACACAAAGCAGCCGGAAGGACTATTAAGTCTGTTTTATTTGTTTGATTTCTGGGCTTCACATACACTGTTGAACTCCATCTCAAGCTGTAAATAAAATAAAATAAAATGCAATAAAATTGCCGGCTGCTAATTACATATAACAGGCCCAATATCTACTATGAAATCCTCCTAGAGTCGATCCTAGGTCCTATTTATACTCTGAGTATAATCCACTGAATACTTACTCTGCTGTCCCCGTGTTACAATAATATAATATATTTAAATATGTATACATACAAATTTACTTTTTTTTAAATTCTAATATATAAATAATTACGACTAACTGCTGATTATTAGTCAAACTGAAAGCATTTGGTACCACTTAACTTGAGCTTCTACTAAACCTGGAATAATCTTTTAAAGACAACAAACAGGAAGATATACACGACTTGCATTCCACGTACACAATATTTCAAAATTCACTTTAAATGAACTGAAAGCAGAGATTATAAATGCATTGTAATTGACAAACATGCTCATAAATGAATGAATGTTAAATTTGCTAGTCATATTACTGCATAACTTCTGTCATTCTTTAACGCACAAAACAGCTTATTAACAAACATGGTCTAAAAACCCGTTACACTCCCTGCTAAAACAACAACAACAGTACAAAATTAATATAAGAAAATACACGCCCTCTTTCCTAAACCCCGCCCCCAAAGTACAAATCAGATGCCAGCAAAGTGTGTGTCACCAATGATTGACAGGCAGAGAGTGTTTCTGATTGGCTGCTTTCCTGCCAATGTTTCTGTTTCAGAGCCTCGGGCTTCCACAGAGATGGCCGTAGTGTCAGACAGCAGTGACAGCTTCTGTAACACGGACTACACTCCAATCTTTTAATTATCGCCACTCAACGAGGTCTGAAGAATCGTGTGTCCAGTTCAACAGTCATGTGATGCTGTCGGCAACAGATGGAGTCTGTCTCACCGCCGGGGATGATTGGAGACGGACTCATCATGAGTGTCCAGATGCACTTTTCATGCATGTACACCAGACAAATTAGCTGTCAGATTGAGAATCACATCTGTGTGTCACAGTAAACGCCTGCACAAGCGATTACAAACATGCACCAATATGTTCTGTAGTATCACTGAGATACTATTAAATCATCGTTATGATACTATTATTTTTACTAATATTATGAATTAGTTTGTTTTAATTTTAGTTAAAGTTTTATTAATTTTGCTTATTTTTGTTATTTTTATTAATTTATTATTTAAAAAATATATATTTTTAAATATATAATTTTTATTTCAGTTTTAGTTATGTTAGCACATCATGTTTAATGTAAACAAATGCAAAATTTTTACATTATATTTAAGTTAATGTTTATTTTATTTAAAGTAATTTTCTTTTTGTTTTAGTTAGCTACTATAACCATCAACAAGCGGTTAATAGCTAATTAAGGGTCTTATAATCACATAATAAAAATTAATACTATTTATTAATACAATAAAACAGGCGAAAAAACAATAAATAAATCTAAAGCCATAAAAAAAACATTTTCGTTACTTGAAATAAATGTTCACTAAAATATGAAAAAAAAAAAAAAAAATTTTTTTTATATATATATATATATATATATATATATATATATATATATATATATATATATATATATATATATATATATATATATATATACATATACACACACACACACACATACACACACATATATATAAAGACAGAAATCACACAACAAAAATCAATTAAACCTTTACTAAAATTAAGAAAATGGAAAATATAAACAAATTAAAAACAGATTCAAAATATTACTAAAAACGTTATATACTTTTTGTTAATAGAGACCCAAGCCATAGATCTAACCACCTACAACATGCTACCAACCACGTAGCAACCACCTTTAACACCCTAGCAACTACACAGAAAACAACTCCAAACACCTTAGCAACTGCACAGCAACCACTCTAGCAACATCCAAGAATCACTATAGTGAGTTCTGCATAGTCAAACACCACTCACATTTTTTTTAGAAGATAAAATCAACTTCTTAACAGCATTCATGAATCAAACGTGATTTATAATTCGTCAGATTATTTTTTCAACAGACGTGCCTTCGAGTAAAAACTCAACACTGTAGATAAAGAGCATGAAAGAGCTGCTAGACACAATTAATGATTAATATCATCTGCTGTACAAGTGTTAATTGGGGTCTCAACATTAGCTCCTGATTAATAAGCAATCAAACCCACACAGCCGTGACGCTAATGACAGGAAACTGTGAGACGCTCAAGCGATGGAAAACATGACATTTACACGCTAAAGAGCAGCGATGACACGCATGACACCAATCAGGCTCAAGTTCACTGAGAACATGAAATCACACTGACTTTAATGCATTACTGGTCTTACTGTGAATGATTCATATATCTTTTTTACAATATTGCAATTGCAATACTTTACAATATTGTCAAGCCAACTTTAGATTATACTGAAAATATTAAGCAAGTAAAAAAGAAAGTATTTATCAACTGAATGCATGGTGAAAAATGAGTTTACATACCAGAATCAGGCCGGTTACAGCAAACTAAAAATAATATAAACAGAAAAATTTATTTTATAGAAATATATTTCATTTGTTCCTTAAAATAAAATAAAATGTAAATTATTAAATCTTTCTTTAAAAAATTTAAATGAAAATATAAAAATAAAAATGAAAACTGTAATCAAAATCTATTAATATAAACAAACAAACACTGACCATAAGAAAACTAACTTACTTTCCCTTATTGTCCACAAGTGGAAATGTATCTTTGGCTTCACAACACATTATACTCCCACAAAAAAGATCCTCGAGTCGGGATTCGAACACGGGACACCCGAAGCGCAATGGCACTTTTTATGATTTTATTAATTATTAGCTATTTATTGACTCACAAACCCCAGTTTGTGGCTTTAAGTGATGCAAAAAACCAGTAATGTAATTTTAGAGCAAGTAATTAGATTTTCATTAAAAATTACAAATGCAAACAGATGTTTTTCCTTTATAAATCACATGCAGTGCTGAATAGTTCACAGTAAGACCAGGAACAGCTTCAAGAAAGGAAGAGGGGCTGATTGTGTTTTCTGGATGGATGCTGGTTTTCAGTGAGATGGAGAGTGGATGCACTGCAGAGATGGCATGCAGGTTTGTTGTGTGCAAACATCTCGTGTACCAGGATCTGACAGCGGTGTGTGTGTGTGTGTGTGTGTGTGAGAGTGTGTGAGTGTAGTGACCTGTGCTTTGGCCAGTCTCTTCTCCAGCGTGTCTCTCTCTCTCTCGGTCTGCAGCAGCCGCTGGTTGAGCTCCACCACGTCGCCCTTCAGAGATGCCAGTGCAGCCAGATGCAGCTACACACACACACACACACACACACACACACACACACACACACACACACACATTACAGCACGCAGTCATAAAATCATGTTGGACTTTATATAAACATCTACTGTTCAGAAGTCTGCAATAATTATGATTTTTAATGTTTTTGATGGAAGTCTTAAGGCATTTATTTGATCAGAAATACTGTTTTCTATATAAATATCTGTTAAAATGCGATTGATTTCTGTGATTAAATATGTATTTTCAGCATCATTACTCCAGTCTTCAGTGTCACATGATCTTCAGAAATCATTCTAATATACTGATTTACTGCTCAACAAACATTTCTGATTATTATCAATGTTGAAAACAGTTGTGCTGCTCAATATTTTTGTGGAAACTGTGATACATTTTATTTTTCAGGATTCACAGATGAATAGAAAGTTCAAAAGAACAGCATTTATTTGAAACAGAAAACTTTTGTAACATTATAAATGTCTTTACTGTCACTTTTGATCAATTTAATGCTTTCTTACTGAACAAAAGTATTCATTTCTTTAAAATAAATCTTGCTGACCCATGTGAGTGATCATCATCATCATCATCATCTAAACAGATCTGACAAAGCTATCATTTCTTTACATGTAAAATGTTTTTGCAGTGGAAACACACACACACTGCTGGCTGGTCGTCTACTGGCATCAGCTGGTAAACATGAAATCAACCTCCATTTGAATTCTACAGTGGATCTGTGATGTCTACTCAAATCTATTTCACACCTCAGCAGAGAGAAAGAAAGAAAATCCTGAGTGTATGAGAACCAGCCACACACACACACACACACACACCTCTTTGAGAAACACTCTTTCACACACCATCAGCATCTGGCATGAAAACACTGCATTCAGTGTGTGTGTGTGTGTGTGTGTGTGTTACACTGAAAGTGTTCAGCTCAGGCTAAAACGGTTTATTTAGGACTATATATATTTTCCCACATACTATAAAATTATGACCCTTGCAGTAAATCTACAACTAAGTCACTACCAACAACTTTGCAAGACTGTTTAACTCGTATTCTAATGATTAATTTCATTTATGACTACAAGGTGCAAAAGGAATGACATTTGCTAGTATTGTTTTACAGCAAAAATAAAATACATATGAAATTTAATAAATTGCAAAAAGATAATAAATAGTGCTAAACTGCCACTACACCAATAAACAAAAGTGTTAACAAATATTCAAATATGCTGATTTGCTGCTCAAGAAACATTTATGATTATTATCTTTGTTGAAAACAGTTGTGCTGCCCAATATTTTCATGATAACGTAGACATTTAAGCACTCAATCCACACTTTCATACCAAAGCAGCCAGAAAACGAGTATAAATCAGAAACACGGTGGGTAATAAATACACAGTCACATGCTGAGATCTGAGAGACGAGGACAAATGCATTATAAAATACAGCACTGTCTGCAAACGTTAGGAGAACACTGACAGAGTGCTGAGAGAATGAAGACGGATGAGTTACGCAGAGGAAGCGACTGCAGCAACAGTAATTCAGCCAATTAGAAATCCCATTCCAACGAGCGCGACCTCTGACCTCTATTGTGACGGCTGATGGACGAGACGAGTATGAACATCAGACAGCGACAGCAGTCAATGAACATCAGCTGGAGTCTTTACAGAATCCATACGCCACCAAAATAATACATCTGACTCATTTCTGTTTATTTCTATCTTGAGAAACTCAAATGAAGCGTCAAAGTCTTTTATTGCCATATGCACCATGTATGAAGCAAAATGAAAAAAGTGCTGTCAAACGATTAATCGCAATTAAATTGCATCCAAAATAAAAGTGTGTGTTTACATAATGTGTGTGTGTATTGTTTATATTTGAAGAGTTCATTTGCAAAAACCGATAAACACCACTTTAAATAAAAAAGAACTGATTGCCGTGCCTTATTCTCCACATACAGTGGGTACGGAAAGTATTCAGACCCCCTTCAATTTTTGTTATATTGCAGCCATTTGCTAAAATCATTTAAGTTCATTTTTTTCCTCATTAATGTACACACAGCACCCCATATTGACAGAAAAACACAGAATTGTTGACATTTTTGCAGATTTATTAAAAAAGAAAAACTGAAATATCACATGGTCCTAACAGTTACAGCTGTCTTCATTTATTATGCATATATAAATACACACACATACAGTATATATTTAGAAAATATTTACATGTAAGAAATTTTAGCTGATAATTTCAGTTGCAGAACATTCGGTGCATCCCTAATTGATATAATACATCTATGCAAAAATAATAAATATCATATGATCCATTTCAAAAGTATCAGTCTTTCATCATTATATAAATTTGAAGCCAACGAGGATTATTTTATATATGCACATATATAGTGTGCATTTAATTTAATTAAAATAAACCCAAAATATACCAAATAAAAACCAATTTAAACTATAATAAAAACTAAAAAAAACAAACAACATGACCAGAACAAAACAAAAAAAATTCTAACCAGTAATTAGTATTAGCTACCATTATCTGAATGAAATGCACATATCTTTAGAGGCCTATAAACCAGCCGAAATGTTTACTCTCTGAGAATCTGCTTCCTGTAAGTGTTTCCTGTCGTTCATCCATTTCCTGAATCACTGTCCGCTCCGGATTAAAGAAACACCTGGAAAATTCCTCCTGAGCGGAGCGTGACCCTGTGAGCGCAAATCAAACACAGCTGGAGCTATAGTGCACCCACCGCTGATATAAAAACAGCTCTGTCTCATAAAAACACACTTATATACTCATGCCTGACCTTATGAAACATTCATGGACTCACACTTGAAATCTGTCATGCTTTCACAGAAAAACATGGACCATGCTGGGTGGAAAAAGTCTCATGTGAGAGGGGATGTAATATTATAGGTCAGAAGACACATTTGTACAGTAATTATTCATTTCTGAAGATGAAGATACACCACATCAGAAGACACAGTCATTTGGTGGCAAACAAACCAAATTAATGAAATGGGACTTGATTGATTGACGTTGCAAATTTAAAACCCTTAAAGAAATACTCCAGGTTCAATATTAATGCATCTATTGACAGCATCTGTAGCATTACATTTATTAACACAGAAAATCAGTTGACACACACAATGTGTTAACAGCTGCACGGAAAATAGAAATTAATTCACTTGGAATATGCATTTTAAAGGTTTTCTTAAAATATGATTATTTATAAAGTTTTAATATTGTTTATGAATATTAATTGTTCAGAGATATTTTCAAATAGTAAACAAATACTAAATCAAATTAACTTTAAAAATAAACAAAACAAAAATCAAACAACTATTTGATGTTTAAATACTGAAGAAATAGTAAAATAATTAAATTAAGAATTTAAAAACTAATCTAATTTAATACTGTTGCATATGTAGGTAGAATATTATTGGATGTTTAAATTAAATAAGAATTCTAAAAAATTCTAAGCTGCATATACAAGTAGAATATTAGTTTTTTATATATACAAATACTAAAATTAGTAAATTAAATTAAAAAAATAAAACATTTTAATTCACTACAGCTGCATATAAAATTAGAAAATAGGCCACAAAAACTGCAAAATTACTACATTAATGTTATTATAACTCAATAGAGTTGAATATAAGTAGAATATTATTAGATTTTAGATATACTACATATATAATAAATCTATTAAATTTACTTTAATAATTTTAAATTATACTATTGTAATTCAATACAGCTGCAAAGTAGAATATCCGATTTTTAACTACCACACAAATACAAAATTGACTCAATTAAATTAATTCTAATTCAGTACAGTTGCATGTTTTCCCGTCCTCTTCAGTTAACTATACACTACCAGTCCATGTTAAATCTGTAAAAAATACATTGCCACAAGCATTATTTGTGTTTAGTAAAGCAGGTAATCTCTAGACAGCCTATTAAAGATGTCAGGAAGGCCAACATGACCTCAGACACAATAAAGGTCGTCTGGCAAACGCTTGTATTTTGAGACGTTCATCATATCGAAGAGACGGACACAACAAACAACAGTCTTCTGAAAAGCAGACTAACACCTCTCTGTTGTTGTTCTGAACCCACAGAAGCAGACCAGCCAAACGCAGCACGAGGGGCTCGTTTAACAGCGGCTAATTGAACAGATTACGGGCCGCAGCTCGCGTTACTCCATGTGTTACTAATGACGCCATTTCCAGAAACTTCACACAACTTTCCTTCTAGTTCTCCAGCAGAACATCACGTCCAAATATACACCAGCTGTTTTTAAGAGACTCTGGAAGCGCTTATACTTATTACAAAGAGAAAATCAAACAGCATATGCTCTTAAATTAAATTAACTTTTAAAAAATATTCTTCTAATTCAGTACATATACAAGTAGAAAATGTAGCAGATTTTCAAACTACAGAAAGAGGAAAATTACAAAAATTGAATTAATATATATATATATATATATAATATATATATATATATATATATATATATATATATATATATATATACACACACACACACACACACACACACACATTCATACATACATATAGTTATAATTTAATACAGCCACATACACAAGTAGAATATTAGTAGATTTTAGTAGATGTGTGTCGATATAAATCCCCAAATACTACACAAAATTCTATTTTATTCATTCTAATTCAATACAGCTGCATATACAAATAGAATGTTATTAGATTTTCAAATACTATGCAAGTACTAAATTTATTACATTAAATTAACTAAGAATTAAAAAAATAAACTAATGCAATACAGCTGCATATAAAATATTATTAGAGTTTTAAACACTACACAAATAATTGTGAACTACAAAAAAAACAGTTTTAAAGCCGACGTGATTCCTGAGAAACATCACAGAATTTGTTGTCCAAGTCCAAATATGAGCTCTTTTTAAGAGACTTTGGAGATTTTTTTTATATAGAGAATAAAACAGCATATTTGGTTGAATTTTGTGATTCATAAACAGCAAGAACAAACGCATGTATTGTAAAAACTGGAGTAATCCACATAAGTGCTGTCGTCCAGCTGATTTAAATATTCACACAGACGCGGTGGAGTTTGTAATCTGCTAATGACCCGCTCCAGCATTTCTCCAGGGGTCACAATCAGGTTAAAAGCATTGAGCGCTCAGCCTGATCTCCACGTCTCCTCGTGCTCCTCTTTAATGGACTCTATTACAGAGTCACATGATGAAGACGCCTGAATATATCACACACAACTGGATCTTTATTACTGACCCTTAAGGGAATCGAACCAGCAACATTCGGGATGGCTTTAGACCATCAGCCTCCATATCAACAGGTTTACACGCACAACTTTAAAAAACAGCACTTCCAGGGTTATTATCGTTAACTAAAACTAAAAACATTACAAAAAGATTTTCGTTACTTGAAACAAAATAAACATGAACTGAAATTAAAGAGTCAAAAATTCAAGATATTTCATTGAAGCTAATCGTCAAGGCAGCATTTCTCATTTTAATTTAGTTTATTTCTTTGGTGAAATATTTCTACACTTAATAATACAGAGAACATTTTTGTGAAAATGGTCAAACAAAGTTGTGAAATCAGTGAAATATACTGTACCATATACAGTAAATATTCTCAATTTTAAAATATTTTGACTGAAAATTAACAAAAAAAAAATTAAGGACATCCTAAAAATATAATTTGTTAGTCAAATAGTTTATACACTTAAAAAAAATAGATGTAAAGCATAAACAATGAAATATCAAAAATATTCTCCATTCTCAAATATTTTAATTCACATTTAATTAAAATAGAGTATATCCTAAAAATATAAATGCTAGTTTATTTTTTGTGAAATAAACTTAAATAATTGATGTAAAGCATGAGCAAAATGAAGAAATATTCCGAAAAAAATATTCTCCATTCTCAATTAATATTTTGACAAAAAATATTAATTATATCCTAAAATATAATTTGTTGGTCAAATACTCTTAATAGATGTAAAGCATGAACAAAAATATGCTTTAAAAATTATTATTTTATTATTACTAGTTTTTAAACAGTTTTTGGTTAAACATTTTTACACTTAAAAATACTAATATAAATTTTAAAGCTGTGAAATAAATAAAAAAATATTTTATATAAATATTCTTAATTCTTCAAACACTAGTTTACTTTCATGAAATAAACTATGGATTTAAAGCGTGAACAAAACAACATTCTAAAAGCTTAAAGTATATCTTAAAAACATAATACGTATCTTTTCATGAAATAAACTGAATTAATTTGTCAATTGTAGACAATTTACAGTTGGATTTTTTTGTTCAATTCAAACAATCACTTATGTGATTTTATTATAGTTCTTTATTATTGTGATATTTAGAAAGACACTGATTTATTTATTTACACAAGATCCTGGCACATTAAATGCTGCTTATGGGTTACTGTACAATGTCAAATCTGAGTCCTGAAGCAAAACCAGTACTCATCCAGACCTCAGTGCCAAGTCTCGTTTCTAGTTTCTAATTCATTAAGTTCTGTTTCGTTTCATTAAGTCAGAAGCGGATCATTAATGCCTGTGAAAGCAGGTCTGAGACTCAATATCTCACTCAGCTCTATAAGAAGCATTAAACCACACGAGTAACGCTGACACACACACGGTTTATGTTGAGTTCAGATCAGACCCACACAAAACCAGCACAACCTGAACCCCAACAACCAATACTCACAATAGTCTTCTGCTCACTGCATGCCATTTTATCACATATTTTGACTAATATTATGATTATCAGCTCAGTTAACTCCATTCTGCCTTATTCTGCACATTTCACCCCAAAATCAGTGCAGAAAATGCAACCAAATCATAAATGCACTTCCACAATGGTGTTGTTTCAATATAAGAAGCCATCGTTAACCAAGCATGTGCCACATCAGTCATTTCATGTCCTGAGTTCAAGCTAAATCAAGCAGATAAATACAAGAAATGGTTTTTGCTTATTCTGCACATATTCTTCACTGACCTGAACATCTTTGTGTTTAAATTTTTGTTTACGTAAATAAATATATATAGGAACATTTCTTATTATTATCATCAATGCTGAAAACAGTTGCGCTGCTCAATATTTTTGTTGAAAATATTGAAAATAATACATTTTATTTTCAAAATTCACAGATGAATAGAAAGTTCAAAAGAACAGGATTTATTTGAGAAAGCTACTGTAACATTATAAATGTAACTTTTTATCAATTTAATGCATCTTTGCTGAATAAAATCTGCCCCCAAAATTTTGAATGGCGGTGTAGATTATATATTATGAATATAGTTGGTGATGACTGACTGAAATGCCAATAAACAGAGAAACACACACACACACACACACACACACACACACAACTACACATCCCAACCTGCCAATATGAGATTTTACATAATGCATTCAATTTGGGAATGACTAACAAGATGTTACATAATAAAAACAGCCACTCTGAAACGTCTGTCAGGAAACGGTTCAGTTGAGCTCTGCAGCTGGATCATGACGACTCACACACACACACACACACACACACACACGGCTAATTTACCCAGCTGTCTGACAACATGTCAGAGGTGCCTATGCTGCTGACAGGAATGCTGGGAATCATTTCTTCCAAACACACTCACACACACACACACACACACACACACGTCTGGTTTGCTATCCTTGTGGGGACTCTCCATAGGTGTAATGGTTTTTCTACTGTACATACTGTATATTATATTGCCCTACACCAACCCTACACCTAAACCTACTCCTTACAGGAAACTTTCTGCATTTTTAGATTTTCAAAAAACTTCATTCTGTGTGATTTATAAGCTTGTTTACCCGTGGGGACCTCAATTTAGGTCCCCACCGTGACACAAGTCCCCAAGAGTCTGTGTGTATTCAGGTTTAAGTCTCCACCTGCATAGAAAAACAGGTACACACACTCTCTCTCTCTCACACACACACACACACACACTCTCTCTCTCTCTCTCTCTCTCACACACTCACACACACACACACACACACTCTCTCTCTCTCTCTCACACTCACACACACACACACACTCTCTCTCTCTCTCTCTCTCACACTCACACACACACACACACACACACACACACACACACTCTCTCTCTCTCTCTCTCACTCACACACACTCTCTCTCTCACTCACACACTCACACGATCCGCTCACCTTTGACTGTCACTGATATGACGTCTCTCTCTGGTGTGTGTCGCTGCTGCTAAACTCCAAATGAAAGGCTCAAGCATCCGATCATCATCTGCGCTTCTAGTCTCGGTTCGTTCACATATGAATATTATAAAGTGTCTGTTCGCAGCCGTGTGAGTCTCCTATAGTGGACTACAGACGCTCTGCGTCCTCCGCTTCCTTTAACTGTTTACGCCGGCCTTTCCTTCCTGTCAGGATAGGGAGGGAGCGTCTCTGTGTGTCAGGCCTTTGTTATGATTATCATTATTATAACTGTATATACACTAGTAGTCCAGAGATATGAGGTTATTTAATAGCCAATGCCTAAATTGTAATACGTTCTTATTCAGGCTTTTATTCAGCATTAATTGATCTAAAGTGACAGTAAAAGACATTTATAAGGTTACAAAAGATTTCTATTTCAAATAAATGCTGTTCTTTTGAACTTTCTATTCATCTGTGAATCCTGAAAAATAAAATGTATCACGGTTTCCACAAAAATATTGAGCAGCACAACTGTTTTCAACATAATAACATAACATTGATAATAATCAGAAATGTTTCTTGAGCAGTAAATCAGTATATTATAATGATTTCTGAAGATCATGTGACACTGAAGACTGGAGTAATGATGCTGAAAATACAGCTGCGCATCACAGAAATAAATTAGGATTTAAAATATATTCAAATAGAAATCAGGTATAATAATATTAATAAAATGTTTACTTCATTATTGATCAAATAAATGCAGCCTTAAATCATAAAACATAGAATTCCAGAAAACACATTTCATTTAGCAATGTCTATTATTGTCTAACTGTCCAGATTTCACAAATTCAATTCATTAGACATGCTTTAAATTTTAAATACATTAAATAACATTTTTATTAAACCATTAACATGTAAAACAAAAATTAAATTTGGGGAAAATAATACATTTCATAGGGCCTTATTATTGTTGGAATTTTAACTTATTAAACTTATAAGTTATTAACTTAAAAAATAAAAAATATAAGGCCCTATTATTGCTTAAATTTGAATAAATTATTCATTTATTATTATTAAACGTTTTACTGTATTTTTGCTCAAATAAATAAATGAAGCCGTGGTGATCAGAAGAGACTTCTTTGAAAAATATATTTAAAAAAAACAATCTCTTACCAATCTCAAACTGATAGCGTATTTAACTTAATGATGACAAAATAAATATAAACAACATTTGCTGAAATCAAGATTTTATAATTGACACACAGAGGAACTACAACTTCCATTAATTGTCCAAGTCAACTTCTGACAATCTCAAATTTCCTCTAAAACAGGTTGATATATCAGTCTGTCACTAATACAGACCATAATACATCAAAAACACAGAAACAAATTGAATAAAAAATTCAAAGCATCTAAATTGAAAGAATTTAAAAAGAATAGTTTTTTTTCCATTAGAAACAAACCGAAAAGCCCGATTCGCAGCAACAGCATCATGGCGGGTTATAAAGCATGACAGTAACTGGAGCGTGATTCACTTTCGTTCAGACACGCAAACTTCCCCCAAAGCACTGCAAAAATGTGAATCGTTTAGAGACTAAATTGCAGGCGATTCACTTTATTGGGCCGAGTGTTTTTAACATCAGTCGCAGGATGACGTTTGCAGGCTTGAGTTCCTGCAGCTACTAACGTGTAACGTCAGACCTCAAACACTCACGATGAGGCTGAGGTCAAAGGTCGTGGTCAACACGCTGGACATCAAAGATAACGGTTTTTGAAAGAAAAACAATGTTTAAGTCGTCTTGTTTTAAGTGCAGTATGAAAGGTTTTACGTTCACATCATTTTAAGAATCAGGGAACTCTAAATTCAACAAATCAGAGCCCCGTGATTTCTAAAATGCAGAAAACATGGACAGAATCCCAGAATCTAGTCATAAAAATGGAATTTACAATATAGTGTAGAATGTCACCAAATCTGGCAAAACAGGGGAAAAAATTGAGCAAAAAATAAAACAAAATTTATATATATATTTAAAGTTTTATTGAATCATATGAAAAGACATGCTTTTGATTATTAAATTTCAATTAAAATATTAGGCCTAAATTGCAATCCAGAAATATTCCATAGGGCGATATTATTTATACATTTTTAAATTATTAAATTGTTAAAGCTTTATGAATTCAATTGATTAGACATGCTGTTATACACGCAATTACTAAAACTAAAATAAACCTTTAAAATGAAATTTAAAAAAATTCAAACATAAAACAGAATTCTGGAGATAAATAAATAAATTAAATAAAACGTAATTTGGGATGAAAGCAAATAAAACATTCCTTAAGGCCCAATTATTTATAATTTTTAAATAATTTATTAAATTGTTAAAGCCTTACCTATCCATCTATCTATCTATATCTATATACAGTATATTGATTAGACAAACCTTTTAATGATTAAAATGAAATTAAATCATTAAAATGAAATCCAGGAAAATAGCATAATATAAAATCAATTTGCAATCAGAAGATGCTCTGAAAAACACTTCAAGGTAAAAGTAAACTTTGTATTTAATTTGCTGGCATCTACAAGACTGCCACAGAATGAGCGTTCACGTGTTTCCCACCGGTGGAATGCAAGCAGACCGTAAACAATCAGACACTGAAGATTCCCATCAGGAAGAGGATCTCCACCCCGCCGGTCAAACACCAGAAGAAAACGCCTGACGAACAACAATAACAGCAGCGCAGAGGGTCATTTCCATATCATTCCCCGGTCAGAATGAGTTCTAACGAGTTTCTCTGTTCATTAGTGGATCTGCATCTCCAATTCAAATCAAAGCTCCACCAGCTCTGAATCTAATCAGCTTTGCTCTGGATAAATAATACGAGCGTGAAAGCAAAGATCCAAGTCATTTCAAGCCAAATTAATCAGATCTACCTCTGATATGTTTCTAAAACGTGTTTTTAATCAGTTTCTCTTCTAATGCGAAACACAGAGTCATAAATAAAGATGCTGAAGCTCATTAAGAGCTGGACGGATGCATCTGCATCTTCAACACATCAAACTGTATAACTGCATCGGCATCAAACTGCATAATACCCACATTCTGCCAAATATAACAGTGTTACATAAAAATCAGGTGGTTGATGCTGGTGAATCACATGAGTGAGCGAGGATCTTACACATGCCTGACTAACTGAACACTGAAATAACAGCAACGATACCGACATCAGTCACAGCACAGAGACGCTTCACATGCTAACTCAAAACTGCTCTAATCAGATCAGAATCACATTGTCATGTTATAAGAATCTAAAACTGCTAACATGTGGTGGCTTAATGAGCGAGTCATTGAGTCAACAGATTCATTTAGAAATTATACTTTCAATATGAAAGTAAACCACCAATATGTGGTGGCTTAAAGGAATACTCCACGTTTTTGGAAATAGGCTCATTTTCCAACTCCCCAAGAGTTTAACAGTTGACTGTTTTTGAATCCATTCAGCCGATCTCCGGGTCTGGCGGTAGCACTTTTAGCTTAGCTTAGTTTAGCATAGATCACTGGGTTTAGTAAGCTGAACACACAAATTTAAGCCATTTTTTGCATGAAAATATTTCTTTTATTTCTGCATAATCAAACATGCCACATCAAATCTCCAAAATGTGACATCTTTTGTGTCTAACCTGAACTATTACAGCAAAATGAGCTCGTTCTCCTGGCAGGTAACAAAAACAGTATTCCCCTATGAAACTCGAGGCATACGCGTCCATCTCTCTCCCTCTACAGAGCAGGAATAAAGGACATTTTGTCTTCAGAGAAGCTTTTATGAGCCACGGCTGCAGTGTAAATACTGCATTTATTTGGACTGAAGGGGCTGAAGGTACTTGAGGTGCTCACACGTTCGTTTTCCAGCTTAATGGTCTGTGAAAGGTGAATTATCTCTGTACACACTCGCTCTGAGGCCTCCGCGTCACACACACCAAACACACTTCACACACACACACACACACACACACACACACACACACACGTCAGGGCTCTCAGACCATCAGTCTTTAATGTTATAAATAGAAGAGGTTTGAGGCTGAGAGAGACACAAACACAGAAAAGAGCATCCAGATGAAAAGGAAAGCCGGAGAATCACTGTTATTAAAACTCAATCTGCAATCAGGAGAAATGGATCGGTAAGCGAATCAAGTGCTGACTAGAAGCATTACGAGTGTGTGTGGCTGTTTCTCTGAAATCAGTTACGACTCTTAAAATCCACAACAGCACCAATTATTCCAACAAATGAAATGCAACCATCAGCAAAATGAACAGGTTTATAAACGCTCTGTGATTCAGTTTACTGGACTCTTAAGAAGGTGATAAAATGAATGACAATTTTGCTGAAGCATTGAATATATTTCCATTTATCTGCTATTAAAAGATTTTGTGAAAAAAAACGAATAAAAATGAGATAACTAAATAACTAAAATAAATTAAGTTAAAGTATAATTACCAAAACTAAAATGGAAATAAAAATAAAAATTAACACTTAAAAACCACTTTTTAAAAAAAGAGAGAAATATTACCTAGGCGATAAATTGAAATTAAATGCATTTAAGTGCTAAAATTAATAAAATAGAAATTGAAATAAAATAAAGTTTAATAAATATAATTAAAACAATGACCAACAGCAAACTGAACAGATTCATAAACAGATCTGATTCGATTTATCACTTTTGACCAACAGGTGGCACCGTTATGAAAGTGATGTGGTGTGTTCCGTGTTAGGTGACAATGACACACACAAAGTGTCAATATGCCAAAGCATTGCAGAGATACGGCATGTTGCGGTGTTATGCGAAAACAGTTTTGTCGATCAACACAAAATCCATAACTTTTTGTCAGCATGGTCTGAAGATGATACGATTAAATTTTGATGAAAATCAGACCAATGGTCTAGGAGGAGTTCGAAAAAGTAGGTTTTTTAAGAAAATCAAAAGGGCAGAGAGGAAGTTTGGCTGACCATGGCAACATTGGTATCACTGTTCTCAGCATGACCCAAGGAATCTATTAATGCCAGTCTCATTATAATAGGAAACATTCACAGAAAGCTAGGTGGCACTGTCTCAAAACGTTTTGAGTACTTTCAGGTCATGGTCTCAATGGTACATACAAAGTTTCGTAATGGTACATCAATGCATTCATAAAAAATAGCATTTTATATCATAATACTCTATTATAGTCAATGCCAATTTCATGTTTTCATCAATTATAGCGCCACCAAGAGGTACAATGCCACCAATTTTTGTGTGTGTCTTTAGAGTGTGCCCATACATAAGTGTGTCAAATTTGGTGACAATATCTCATTTTGTTTTGGAGTTATAGACATATTTGTGTGTAAGTAGATGGAAAATGACTGATTATTGACTTAGTTTGCATTTTTGTGCCACTTACTATCAAAATTTTGGCAACTGGGTATTAGCATATAGGTGGGACGCTATGTTTCTGAATTTCCTACGGTGGTTTCGCGTCGATCGGAGTAACGGTTTCTAAGATATTGGCAAATGTTTTTTAAGCGCTAAAATGCAATGTAGCACAAACCATAAGGCAGAACCTGGCAAGTTTGGTATCGCTGGACTCAGCAAGGATTCAGGACTCTAAAAATGTGACAAATATTTCGACCAAACCAAAAGTTATAAGCATGTGAATATTTTATTTTACCACTAGGTGGCGCTGGTTCGAAGCTTCTCAGGCTCCTTCAAGGCATCGTGCTGATGACCCATACCAAGTTTTGTAATGATACATCAATGCATTCGTAAAATATAACATTTTACACAATTCAAAATGGCCAACGCCTAAAATAGCTGACATAGGAAAATTGGATACGGTTTGACTCGGCATGATGCACTGAATCTAAAGAGAGAAGTTTCTTGATTTTTGGTCAAGCCATTGAGAAGTTATAAGCAAAAATAGCCATTTTTCGTATCTCTTGACCACTAGGTGGCACTACGCCAAAACACTGCACGTAGCCTCAGGTCATGCTTGTTATAATACACACCAAGTTTTGTCTCAATACGCCAAACCGTTGCGGAGATATAGCCATTTTTGCATGCTTATCATAGAATTTGTTTGCGCGTTATTCGAGAACGCTTGGACGAATCAACTTGAATTCCATAACTTTTTGCCAGCATGGTCTGTAGATGATCTGAGACGATTTTGGTGAAAATCGGACGAACCGTCTAGGACGAGTTCGAAAAAGCAAGTTTTACGAACAATTGAAAGTAGCGAAAAAACTAAACCTTACGATTTTTTTAATTTTCATTTTGTGGCTTACGGTTCAAATGTTATTAGCATAAACATGAGTGAAACTTTGGACAAGTGGTGGCGCTAAATTTGCTTTGGTTAATGTTGAGACTGTCCTCTATCAGCGTGCCAAATTGTACAACTTTCCCGCAATCGGTTCTATGGGCTGCCATAGACGCAATGGCGGAAGAATAATAATAATAAGAATCCTAACTGTTTCAATAGGTGCCTAAGCATCGTGCTTGGCCCCTAATTACCATCAGCAAACTGAGCAGATTTATAAACAGCTGTTGTTTCGCTTGTTTCGACTCTGATAAAATTTAAATTAATTAAATAGTTAATTGATACAATTGATAAAAAATAAATTAAAAGTAATTTGCATATATTTGAAAATATTTACATTTATCAGATATTAAAAATCGCTTTTCCTTTTTTTTTTTTTTTATAAAATAAATATTATACAAAAAAACTAACTGAAATAAAATTTCAAGTTTAAGTTGAAGTATTAAAAACACTAAAACACAAATAAAAATAAAGCTTAAAATGTTAAAAGAAACAAACACTAATAAAAATGAAAAAATAAAATAAAAAAATAAATAAAAGCTTTCTGCAAAACATCAATAAATACTATAACAGTATATAAACAATACTAAAATAACACTAGATATGACATGAAATGTAAAGGCATCTCTATGTGTACAGCTGTAGCTGTGCTGTTTTAAAGGGAATGCATTTACAGATCCAACTTATCTGAATATTTCACCATGCAACTGTCTAAGCGCTGATAAAAATGTCAAAACGTCTATTTAAAAACTGCATTCAAACTCATCCACCTGGGTGCCACAGCACCTAGCAACCACCCAGAACTCCTTAGCAACTGCACAGTCATGCCTTCACAAGTTCTGCACAGACAAGATTTTCTGAAGAAAAACGTAAGAAAAATAAACCTCTTGTTGAGTATCTTGGCGTCACACACCAGAGCTTCACCTCCGTCCTGACAGAAACACATTAATATTACTGCCACGACATTTCATCATTTAAACATCAGCACACTCAAACATCTTCAGCCGATTCCTGAAAGCATCTGACATCTGATTAATATTTCAGAGAGACGAACGGTGAATTTCTTGGGCTGCTGTGGTACGACAGCATGATCTGAGCGTTATGATGACAGAAATTATTCGCTTTCCTCTTCTGTCAATGACTATATGCATATTTATCTACTATAAATGCATGATTTATCAATACTATGGTCAAATATTGTGTAAAAACCCAATTTTGACCAGTGCATGAAAAAAAAGAAGGGATAGTCCACCTAAAAATTAAACCTTTGTCATCATTTACTCACCATCATGTCGTTCCGAACCTGTATGAGTTTCTTTCTTATGTTGAACAAAAACAAAAAACATGATATTTTGAAGAATGGTGGTAATCAAACAGTTGACGGTACTCATTGACTTCCATAGTATTATGTTAAGTTAATGGGGACCAACAACTGTTTGGTTCTTTAAAACTCAGCAAAATATCTTCTTTTACGTTCAACATAAGAAAAAATGTATACAGGTTTGGAATGACATGATGGTGAGTAAATGATGACAAAAGGTTTAATTTTGGGGTGAAATATTGCTTTAAATAATCACAGACTTCTATGCAGTCTGAAGTTCAGTTAATTGTTCAGCTCGAGTTAACTGGCCAAATAAGCTATCAGACTAACAGCAAAAATATCCCAATATCAGCCAATTAAATGGACTGTCCAATATATCACCCTAGTTGGAAACAACAAGAAATACCAAATAAACAACAACAAGTGACACCAGTCTTTGACTATGCATGAATAATCTTGTGTCAGAATTTTATCTAAAGAGCCAAATTCAATAAAATATTTTATGTTGAAGGGTTTCAGCTGATGGAAAAGTTTGTGAATCCCTACTTATATCTATGTTTATACGACTTCACTGTAAAAAATGAATGTAATTTTCATTTAAAAAAAATTAAGTTGATAATTAAAAAGAAATAGTGTGTATATTTCATTAAAGAAATTGTGATTCAGTGTTGTATTGAAAATATTGAGGACTTTTTACTAATAAAACCAAGAGATGTGTTTTCCTCATTTTTTTAAAGGGAACTTAAGCAGTTTTGAGGCTTGAATTGAGGAACTGATTAAACTAAATAAAAATTAAGGAAAGAAGGCTACCTAATTATTTTAAGAGAATTAGCTCAATTTTGCAGTTTAGCGGTGATTCTTAGTTCCCAGCATGCTTTGCATATGGCTGGATATGGAGAGTAAATTTAGAAATGAAATGCTATGTGTTTCTTTGAAGTTATATTGTTATATATTGGCATTCTGTGGTCAAATATTGTGTATAAATGACAGTAAAATGTATAACTGACATCAAAATACTAAAAAAAACAGGCTATTGTTATTTGGAAATGATAAAGAAGATAAAAGAGAGGAAACGTGACACCAGACTTTGACTATGCATGAATTATCTGGTGTCATAATGTATTTTTAAAGAGCCAAATTCAAGAATACTGTATATTTTGTGTCAAAAGGGTGTTTGAGAATCCCTACATACATGCTACATACTTGATTTGATTAATATATTGGCATGCTGCGGTCAAAAAGTTTGTATAATGTTGTAATGACTTCAATAAATCAATATAATCTGAAATACAGTCTTGTATGAATTCTGAAGTTTAGGCCTAGTCGTCAGATAATTGGCCAAATAAGAAGAGTTACCAGTCAATAATCTCAATAATATCACAAGTATCAGCAATTCTGATTAATCAGCGACAAGAAGAGAGAAAGAGACACTAGACTTTGCATGGATTACTTGGTGTCAAAATTGTATCTAAAAAGCTCAACATATTGGCATTTTGTGGCCAAATATTGTGTATGAATGTATCTAAAATGTGTACTGACATCAATTAGTTAATATAACTGTAATAACTATTAAATATAAAAGCTGTATGTAGTCTGAAGTTCAGATAATTGGTCAAATAAGCAGAGTTATCAGTCACTAATCTTAAAAATATCCCAGCCTTTCTGATTCATCTGCCTGTTAGATGGAAATGACAAAAAAAAAAGACAGAAGAAAGGAAAAGAAAGCAGACTTTGACTTTGCATGAATTATCTGGTGTCAGATTTTTATCTAAAAAAACTAATTAAAGAAAATAATTTAAGGAGTTTGGCTGACAAATATTGGCAAAATAGCTGCGTTATCAGTCAATATTCTCCAAAATATCCCAAAAATCAGCCGTTAAAATGCTCTGTCCAATACATCAGACTTCAACTGCATGTGAGACTGAAGTGATTTTATTTAAATATCCAAATTAAATAGACGCAGGAAGTTTTAAATGCATGAACCTCCTGTAACGTCAGATTGATTCAGAGAGGTAAAGCATTAAGGTTTTAAACTAATGAGCTGCACACCTTTCTCCTCTCGCTGAAGCAGACAAACAAACCCAATAAAATGCTGTGGATTTACCGGCCCCGCGGGGTTAATAAAGCATGCTGTAAATTTGTATAAAATAAAAGCAGCTTTCATATCTACACAGGCTCATTGTTCGGGCCTCGTGGAGCGGAGGGCCTGTAAATCGCAGCGAGACGCCGCTTTCCTCTCCAGTGAGTTTGTCTTCCCTGCAGAAGTGCCATAAATCACAGCCGTCACAACAGCAGCTCGCTCTCGCTCTCCGTTCACAATCTCCCATCACATCCATCAGCGAGCGCAGAGCTTTACGAGCCGCCGCTAAATCTGAGGACATTAGTACTGAGAAACAGACCGATCGGCTTCCTGCACTCTAAAAAATGCTGGGTTCAGCCCGTTGGGTTATTTTTTTTAAATATTTTTTCCCAGTTGCTGTGTAGTTTTTCTGTAACTAAGTTGCTGGGTCATTATTAAAGGGGTCATATGATGCGATTTCAAGTTTTCCTTTCTCTTTGGAGTGTTACAAGCTGTTTGTGGATAGATAAGATCCCTGGGCCAGGCTTCACAGACAGAGCTCATGTCCTGGAGACGCTGTGTTTCGTTGTGAAAGCGAAACTACTTTGTTTGGGCTTCCAGAAGAGGACACAACTAGAAATCAGTGGTTAAGTTGTATCTACAACACTGTTCCAGAACAGTTCAACCCAAATATTAGTGTGTGTGCAGCACATTTTACAGAGGACTGTTTCCTGAACCTGGAAGAGTAGCCTACAATGCCAGCTGTGCACAAAGGCCGTTTCTGTAAAGTGGGGCAATTCAAGTCTGGCGCTTCTGACTCTCAGCCTGTAAGTATGTTTTCTTATTTAAAGAATTTGCAACTGATGATTCAAACGTGAGTTTTGAGCAGTGTAGAGTAGTGCTTGTAGTTTCTCTGATCACAAATGCAGACATTGTAATATTTAAGCAGCGCGATGCATAAAAGGCACGCCTTGCTTCTCAGAACGATGAGCTTTGTGAAAATTGGCACGTTTCAGAAAGGCAGAGCATCGAGGAGCAACAATAAATGTACAGTATGTGGAAAATAATGTGTTTTTTGAACATTAAACTGCATAAACACATTGTATTACACCAAATATACAAAATAATGTTCTTTTTAGCAACATCATACGACCCCTTTAATGCTGGGTTATTTTGAGTTGAGCCTGTCTGACGAAACAACCCAGCTGCTGAGTTTTGCATCCTCTACAGGAGAAAGCGGTTCTCAGCGCCGCCGCCAATTTGGTGCACTTCTTCAGCCAAACAAAGGTTTGTATACATCTGATTTCATTTTACTGTGCTGTAAATTATATTATTTTACGCAACACAACATAAGGACGAGATGACAGTCAGCAGCAGTCGCTTCGCATGATGGAATCGCTTGCATTACATAAACTGCTTTTATTCGTTATAGTACTGAGTTTAATTTAATGTTAAAATATGTTCTCTAATCTCAGTAGTGTTTGTTTATGGGCAGGTTTTACCACATAATTACCACTATTTCAGTAAAAAGTGATTGCAGAGAACGGCTGAATACACAAATTAAAATGCTACTTTTAAAATGTTACATTTTTATTTCTAAAATGCTTGTTAAACGAGTTTAAATGTAATATTGTAAACTAAGCTGTATTCACTCAAATAAATTCAATTTGTCTTGTATTTTGTCCATGTGTGTTCTTGCTTAATAATAAATGTTCATCTTTTGATTATTGCTGTTGTCTCTAGTAATTCTGTGTGTGATTCAACAATATAATAACTTTTAAACACTAGTTGACTTAAATAAAACAACCCAGCATGTTTGGTAAGAACATGAACCGAACAGAAAGTCAGAAAAGCAGCTTTCGCTCTCAGGTGATCTGATCTCTAGTAATCATAGTTTATCAGCATGAGCCTCAAATGCGTCTCCTCTGAACACTTGTGATGAGATTTCATCAAACAGTCTCTGATTTCATGACTACACTAATTTACATCTACTCACAACTCAATATTGCTTTTAAAAGTACTTCAGTGTTAATTTCTCTGCAAATGTGCTCACATGCAATTCAGTGATTGGATAACATTTACAGCTGGTGCTTTACACAAGTGTGATCAGATTCAGGCCACAGGAACTGGATGTTAATATGGTGTAAATGGGTTAATGGTTAAACTAATAATAATGTTTATCATCATTATTAATATTTCACAGCATTTAACACAACAATACTAAAAGGTAAATTATTATAATTTTTGTAATTTTATTTTAACAATAAAATAATATAATACATCATTATAGCCTTTTATATTTTTACTACTATTTTTTAATACTACTAATATTAGTATTGATATTTATTATCATCATTATTATTATTGTACAACATTTAACACACCAATACTAAAAAGGTAAATTATTATTATAGTTTTTGCAATTATACTTTAATAATAATACATTATTGTAGCCTTTTTTAATTATATTTTTGACTAGTGCTACTACTACCACAACTAATACTGATAATAACAATACAAATATTAAAATTAACACAGTATTTAAAACATAATAATAAATAATTAGACTTTTGTAGTTACATTTTTATTACTACTACTAATTATTTTATTCTTATTTGACAGCATTTAAAAAAAACTGTAATAATACTAATAGAATTATTATAATACCTTTTTTTCTTTTTTTTTTTATTCTTATTATTTTTCTTGAAAAGTTAGTTACAAAATTTGCCCTATGCATCAAAACTAGCCATGTTCACCATAAAGTGAAAGCAGAGCAGTGTTTTCAGCTCAGTAACAGCTGAGTGTGAGGCTTTTCCCTGAACGCTGGAGGAACAAAGATGTGTGATTATGGTGATGAAGAGCGTCTCTTATGGGCCCCTGGAGTCTGATCTCCACACGAGGCTCCTGCTCGACCCCACAGACAGCTCTGAGCAGATACAGTATCCTCCCATCTAAAGTGCCTTTTAGTGTGTACTACAGCCAGAGAGACGACCGCCGCACTAAATCAGTGTGAAGAGGCCAAGCGCAGATAAAAATAGACATGTGCTTATCAAACAGTGCTTTTATTTCTGGCCATCTGCCTGCAGGAGGAGAGACGCTCCGGTCAGATAAAGACAGCTCTGTCTCACGTCTCCCGGCCGTCAGCGTGAGAACAGAAGAATCCCTGTCAGCCCAAAACCATCTCAACCTTAGACCGGCTCTTCCTGGAAGGAATGTTCTTGGTAACACATGAACAAATGAATGAAAAATACTTACTTCTAAAGCATTACTAATACACTATTAAAATCAAAAGTCGTATCTGATCGCAATCTAATACTATAATCGACCTGAGCTAATATAGTCTCAACTTGTTGTATTTACTGTACAGTAATGCACTTTCAATGGAAGCGGGCCAAAGTACAGCATCAGAAATAAACTGTAAAATCTGCAATAATCACAGCGCTTTGCAAATTTAATACATACACATGTGCACAAAATGTTATACTTGACCAACTATAACATCTTTCTGATGTATTTTATACAGTTTAACAGCAACTATTGGACTTCATTACTGCACAAAATGACTAAACTGGTAAATGAGCTGTGAAATTACCTGGATACACTGGGCAGTTTAAAAATAAATCATACAAATAAAATCAAAATGTCCAAATCAAAATAAATTAAAATAGTTCAAATTAAAAATATGTTCTATTATAAAACAAATAATCTTACAAAAAACTTAACTAAATAATACAATTTAATAAAGTAAAATAAATTAAAATAAATAATATGCACTTAAAATAATTAAATATAAATACAAATTTTTTTGAATAAACAAACAAGTAAATAAATAGCATTTAAATGCTTGATATAAATCCATTGCCATCTGCTGTTTTAATTGGTTTCTTAAGAATATAAAAAAAGCAGCAATCAACAACACGCCAATAAATAAATGCTCTTTTAAAAAATAAATAAATTACACTCAAGTGTATAATATCAATCCTCTGACATCTGCCGTTTTAATTTATTTCTCTACAATAAAAAAATAATTATTCAAGGACTTGACCTTGAGACCATTACTGTAAAAAAATACTTCCAGTTCCCTGAGAAATAATTCAGAATTATTTCTCATGCATTATCAACAAAACACCAATACATAAATAAATAAGAATTAATTTAAAATAAATAAGTAAATAAATAGCGCTTAAGTGCCTAACATAAATCCACGGACATCTGCTGTTTCACTTGGTTTCTCAAGAATACAAAAAACTACAAGATTTGACCTTGAGAACATTACTGTAAAAACACTTCCAGTTCATTTGAATAAAACAGAGGGATAATTCAGAATCAACAACACATCATTTGGCTGGTAAACCCCCCAGAGATGCCCCTTAAGCGCTGTAAGACTCCTCACTTCAAGACCAATCTGTGATCAATGTGAGCGGATAACATCTGTAAACATCCTTAAACACCAGCCCATAAAACAGCCTTCCCTGACAAGCAGCAGCTGCTCGGAGCCGCACGTTTCACATTAACACGTGTTTGGCCAATTAAAATGTTACGCTAGCAGGTCCCAATCAAAGGTGCTCCCTATTAAGTGTGGCTTTCATGTGATTTGGTGTGGGATCAAACGCTCTGAGCGAGTACGACGGGATTCGATTACATCCCTGAAACTCAAACAGCAACAACAGCAGCTCATAAAACACACGGCGAGACACTACAAGCACACCGAGCTAAACGGCTCTTTCTTTTGCTGTAAGTCAAGATATCCAAATCTATGGACTGCAACATTATGCAATCAAAACAAGGTGTTTTCTCCAGAGTAATCTTGAATTAATTCATGCACAACAAGCACTAGTTTAATGGAGGGATAAAATAAACTAAATTATTTCATTATAGATTTATCCTGCATTTAATGAAATATTTAAAAAGTGAACAGTGCGACATGTATTAATGTAAAATAATGTACCGTGTTTAAATACACAAGTGTTCACACACTTTCTGACCAATGGATTTATGATTTTTCCAGTTGTTTGGGAAGAGGGAGTAAGCATAAAGATTTTCTTAAAAATAATGAACACACACGCGCACACACACACACACACACACACACACACACGCACACACACACGCACACACACACGCACACACACACGCACACACACAATCTCATTGTTAAAAATGTGGAGCTCATGGCACAAGATGCTGATAAAACAATGAGAGGCATATATAGCAAACAAAATGTTTATCAAGGTATATTTTATGTACTTTTTAATTTTAAATGAATACAGTTTGCACTTTATGCTTACTTTTCAATGTATTCTTATTTACTAATAATACTGATTTTATAATAGATTTTTTTCTATTTAATTTTCTAGATTCTGTTAGTAAAAAAGTTTAAAACAGGCACATCTGACAGTCATATCCGGTGCAGGAGAGCGTTCAGATGCGATCTGACCCTGAAGATAGTGAGGATGAGAATCACATGATGAAGCAGAAATACTGCGACGCTCCTGCAACTTTAAAAGTGACAGCAGAGAAACACACACGGAAAGAAAACAAGAGCAAGAGTCTTTCCCTGTGTGTGGGTTTGAGGCGACTGCAGATGACACTGAATGCAGTCAGAGCCTCGTCTTACCTCACTTCCCTCGCTCACAGCTACTCCAGAGTTCATGGTCCCTAAACTCCTGGAGCTAAGCGTGTTTCCGGAGACGGTATTCCAGCGGCAGACGCCCGAGGCTGGCGAGAAACACGTCTGTTCTCAGGTTCCTCCCGCTTCTGTAATCCACACGCGCCGCTGTCGGCTCATCCTCCACACAATCTGGCGGTATTCCCAACACAATCCCAGCGCTGATCCGCACCAGAGACCATTAAATCCACGCTCCGCACATTCCTCGAGGCAGCTGGAGACTCCGGCAGCAGCAGCAGCGCCGCACTGCTCTGATCCAGAGAGAGAGAGAGAGAGGGAGAGAGAGAGAGAGAGGGAGCTCCTCGGGGCCTCACAGCTGCATGGGGCCGCAGGACGGAGTGTTTTGTGTGTGTGTGTGTGTGTGGGAGGAGACTCCTTCAGGGTCGTTTCAGGCTGTCAGATTCCCCTCGGCTGGAATATGATCAGTCACTTCAAGCTCTCGACCTCCTCCCTCATGCTAACGCTGCTCTGCTCTCAGCCGCTCACTTCTACACTTACAGTAAATACTATATAAATAAATCATCCTGACACATCAACTGACTTCATAAATGCTGTGTTTGATAATCTATCATTCATAATTATTTAATAAGAATGAATGTATTATAATTAATATCAGATTATTTTTAATCAATTAAAAATAATATTGAATTATACCATTATTTAAAATACAATATTGCATTATAATTTTCTATATAAACACACACACATAAATACAATTAATAATTAATTCAAAAATACTATATAATTTAGAAATACTTTGAAATGATTACAAATACTTAAAAAGTCATAAGTATATATTATAATTAAACATTTTAATATTAATAATTTATAATTTACATAAATGTATTATTTTTACATGTATTGAATGTAACATTAAATGTATAATATAATATTAAATAATATTTTAATATAAAATAATATTTAAATGCATATGTACATTTACATATAAATACATACATTTATGTAAATAACTTATAATATGAATATGTTGCATTATATACAAAATAAGTGTAATGAATAAATATTACATTTATATATTTTAAATAAATAAATATTATACTCCCAAAAAAATGCCATAAAAGATCATAAAAGCACCATTAAAAAGCATCATAAAGGTCATTATTTGCTGTTTTTAAAGTCAGATTCACACTTCCACTCATTCAAACAAACTACAAAAAGACGCAAAGCACCACATTAGACATTAATAATCCAAAGTAACCAAAGACAAATTATAACTACAGTATATAAAATACAGCAAGTTATATATACCAAGTGTTAATGTACGTTTCAATGCTTCTGGTCTTTTTTTCATCCACTTTCACTGTATAAAACAAAGCAGTGTGAACATTTTGCAAAACATCTGCTTTTGTGTTCCACTGAAGAAAATCAGTCATACAGGTTTGAAACGACATGAATGTGGATAAACGACTGATCTGATCATTTTTTAGCGCACTGTCTCTTTAACACCCATCCTCTGATGGTTTGTTCTTTGCTCATTGTTTTCCTCACGCTGGCCGAGATCCAGAACTTTCTCTGCTGTTTCTCTGGCTGAGGCTCTTAAGCAGATTATATCGCTCTCCTGGCACAGACGCCGTGTAACAGACTTAATTATAGCTGTGTGTCATTGTGTTAGACGAGTCTTCATCAAACACTCTGTCAGAAGCAATGAAAAACACCCTGCATCAATCTCACGGCAGCATTAGAGCGAGTGGATTCATACGTCCAGAGCGAGATGGGGTTGAGTAAAAAGAGTCTAATACTGATGTTAAACATGCCAGTGCTATATCATGGATTCAACAGCTCCCTCTAGTGAAGATGTAAGGTGGATCATTTCACCCAAAAATCTAAGTTTTGTCATCATTTGTGACGATGTCAGTCATAAACCAGTCATAAGAAACCATTTTTTGAAATTGAGATTTATACATCATCCGAAAGCTGAATAAATGAGCTTTTTGTTATGATCGGACAATATTTGGCTGAGATACAACTATCTGAAAATCTGTAAAATATGCAAAAATCTCTAAATATTGAGAAAATCTCCTTTAAAGTTGTTCAAATTAAGTTCTTAGCAATGCATATTACTAATAAAAATGAAGTTTGATATATTTACGGTAAATGTACAAAATATCTTCATGAAACATGATCTTTACTTAATATCCTAATGATTTTTGCCATAAAAAAATTATAATTTTGATCCATACAATGTATTGTTGGCTATTGCTACAAATATAGCTGTGTTACTGATGACTGCTTTTGTGCTGCAGGGACACATATGTACTTTATAACCCAAAACACACTCCAGATCCATTGCAACAGCATTCACACTCATGCACATCATCTCACAGCTATATAATCTACACACAAACACACTCGGTGTTATTCTTGCTTTTGGAAACAAGCAGCTGCATTTCCTGCTAGAGAGAAGAAGAAGAGAGAAACCAAATACAAAAATATTCTGATGAATAATTCAACTTACTGAACCCTGTCAGCATCTCATATACTACACTTGCTCAATATCAATATTACTGACACATTCAGTCTTCATCTTTAGATTCTTCTTCTTAATTGCTTGTTTGATTAAAGTGGCTTTAATTTACTCCTCCCAGAAATCAATTCAGAAATCACTGGACTGAAACGTCCTGCTGCTCCGTTTACTCCACACTGCTAATTTAACACATTTTCATCGTCTGTTTGTACAGTTTTCTTAATTGTTTGTTTGTTGCTAATTTCTAAAGCATTTATTTCATGTATCATGTACTAAATTAAATGTACTAATTAATTAAATGCAATTTATGAAAATTACTTTACAAAGATCATTTAAAATGACAAAAACATTATAAATATAAAGTATTATATTTACACACACACACATACATATATACATATACATATATATATATATATATAATAATTATATAATATTACAATAAAAAAAAATAAAAAAAACTTTCTTCAAGGTTGTCCTAAAACCAAAATGCGTTCTTGTCTTAAGACAACTTTGATGAACTTTTTTGATCCACTTCAAATGCTGAGAACTGTATGTATGCATGTATGCATGCATGCATGTATTTATGTATGTATGCATGCATGCATGTATTTATGTATGTATGCATGCATGCATGTATTTATGTATGTATGCATGCATGCATGTATTTATATATATATATATAAACTTTAAATAAATATTTTAAATATATTTTAAAGAGTAAAACATTAAAACATAAAAATATTATATCTTGATTAATTGATTAATTAATTGAAAAAATTGTAAAATTGTATTTAATGTGCTACATTAGTACATGATATAGAACATACTGTACATGATAGTTACGAAATTAGCAATTTGACAGACAAACAATTCAGGAGGTTTTTGTGGAGCACAAAACTCTCACTGGATTATTACAATTAATGGCAAAATGAATGTTTGGAAATGTAAACTAATATTTCCTACTGACACACTACAAAAAAAGATAGAAATAACTGACTTAAAGCCATTTTTAGCTGCTGGAAATAATAGTGTTCTATTCATTTTGGCCACCCCTGTATAGATATATCAGCAGTGCCTCCAGCTCAAACCACAGACCACTAACCTGAGCGTTTCCTCCTTCAGTTCTTACCGCGGTGAGACGAGGGTCACCTACATCACCATAAAACCTCTCAGCCTTTAAACGTCCCACAAACCCCTCCGTACCGCTGATCTCATCAAGACACACAATATCACTGATACACACAATTACCCTCACAATACGGCTTCAGATCCTGGAACGCACTCCTGAGTCTTTACCCAGAATTCACCGCTGCAAACACACACAGGCCTCGCACACGTCACTATATGATGTGTTTGACTCAGGTTTCCAGTACAAACAGTATACATGCAGTTTCATGTCAGATATACATATTTGCTGTGTAGAATAAAGAAAAGACTAAAAAAGGTATTTCAAAAACGGTGCAGGATTTACTATGAAACCATTTTCACTCGCAAATTTCACAAATAATTATAATGAAATAGCAAGCAAGTAGAAAGACAGAAATAGTATCTTCTTGTAAAACACACTCCAATCTGAAAAATCAATGCATATGATATATAAAGACTCCTTTTTAATTGTGACCTCAATACATTTTATCTTACTGCAGATTTTTTGCAGTTGGTTTTTACTTGTTTATACTTAATACTTTTCTAAACTTGTTTTTAAAAATCTGCTATATATATTATATAATATAAAATAGATATAGATGTAAGAAAACGTGTTAATATCTGATTGTATCTTTTATAGAAGTGTATTTCGTCTAGTTAAATAAGTTTATAAACATACAAAATTAAGTAAAACAATAAAAGCAAGTGTAAAAAATACACTTATATTCAGGATACAATTTTATATCTTATACAGTGTTGCTTCTGTATTAAATTACACACACACACACACGTGTATATAGGTCTAATAATAATTATTACATTTTAAAATTAAATTACTTTTTTTGTATATTTTGCCTGGAAAATAAGTCAAAAAAGACTAAAAGGTTAATTAAAGACTTCAGAAGTAGTAATGTTTTGCAGTGAAGGAGCTGTGACTCTGGCATTCTGGTAGGGAGATTATACAGTGTGTGTGTGCGTGCGTGTGCGTGTGTGTGAGTGTGAGTGTGAGTGTGAGTGTGAGTGTGAGTGTGTGTGTGTGTGTGTGTGTGTGTGTGTGTGTTTATTTCCGAGGGTAGGAGAGGAAACAGTATTCACATTCATCATTTCAGACCACTCCCATGGTGAGCATTCGTCTCTTCATCTGTCCTCTAAAGGATAAAACACACGTCTGGCCTTTTAAATGAGCAGCGTTCACAACGGCTGAAGAAAAACTGCTTGAAGCAGCACAACTGCATCTGAAGGACATGAAGGTGAGGGAGACCGTCAACCTGCGGCAAACTCTAAATAATGAGGCTACAGAACCAAACCAGACAAACTAGCTCTAAATGAGCTTGCAACCAGACACAACACAGCAGTTTTCTGTCCTCACCTAAAGCAAATATGAGTGTCATTTCTGAGCCACCAGCTGAAAAAAAAACAACAAAAAAATTATAGCAATAACGCACCACTCAAAAGACTGGAAATACTAAGACATTTTTATGAAGAAGTTCATCATTCTGGTCAAAAATGACATTTAATTAATCAAAATACAACCAAAACATTAATAGCCTACTATAAATACTATAAATTATTGCTGTTTTCTATTCATAAACACTATAAAACGTAGTTTTCTTTTTCATCTGAATATTTTTTTCCCAAATGTACATTTTTTTCAAATCAGCCCTTACAGCATTTTTTTTTTTTTGGCCAAAATATATTTTTAAATGCACGCTAAATAAATGTTGTAAACAGTGGAGCTCAATGGAATATGTGTTTGCAATTGAACATATATTTAGTTTCAACCTTCATATACCAAAGTATATTTGAAAATGTATTTCAGGGAGCCTACTGAAAATATATCAGTTAGTCTAATGTAATAATGCTTCACTATTATATATTTTTTTATGTTTTTGAAGCATTATAAAGTATATTCTTTACTGATTTTTATTCAAATGACTTGTATGTTCATAAAAGTAACAAATAAAGATTATATTAAAAAGTGATGGATGTGAATGTATTTCCTCAAACTGAAATAATTTGGAAAATAATATAGGTCAAATAATAAAAAATATATCATTTAAAAGAATAAGGGATTTAAAAAAAAAAAAAATTTATATTTTTAAAATACATTTCCAAAAAAAAAAAAAAAAAACAATTTTCAAAAATATATTTTTAGAAAATATTTATGTAAATATATTTTGAAAGTTTGGATAATACACTTTTTTCCCCGAAATAATCTGTATAATAAATGGCTTTACTCTTTACAGTAATATTTTAATATCTTTAATGCATCCGAGGTGAATAAACGTGTCAATGTCTTCCAAAAACACAAATGTCTTAATATTTGCCGATTCTGAATGGTGGTGTGTTTATACACACATCAGCATTATGCTCTCTAGATATGCAACATTTGTTATCAAAAAGCCAAGTGTGTAGACCAATGCAACTAAGCAGAAAAAGAAACCAAGTGCCTAAAAATGTCCTGTTGCATTCAGGGCAAAACATTTTGCATGCATAACTTTTATGGGTTGTTGCATCTGTTGAGGACACAGTGTTTATATCAAATCACACATAAGGCCTCCATTCTGAGCAATGATTCAGATATACGTGTGTATCCGTTACTGCTCTGAGCTTTTAATGAAGCCAATAATGAGATGAAGCTAAATGGCGTGACAGTCATGAATCAGCGGTGACAGATGAGGCGGCGCTGATGGGATTGCTGGATCTTGCTGTGTTAAACACATTGGGAAGGACTTACTATACGCCGCGATCAGTCAGCATTCCCAGGTTTGCTGAATAACTATAATAGTCAAACAAACTTATGATGAATACTGAAGAACATTACAGGAGTTAAAGGAATAGTTCACCCAGAAATTTAAATTTAGTAAAAATGTACTTGTCCTCAGACCATCCAAGATTAGGAGTTTGTTTCTTCATCAGGTTTGTAGAAATGTGTCTCAGCAATGGATGCTCTGGAGTGAATGGGTGCCGTCAGAATGAGAGTCCAAACAGCTGATAAAAACATCACAATAATCCACACCACTCCATCAGTTAACATCTGGAGAAGATAAAAGCTGAAAATCGGCTGTTTGGACTCTCATTCTGACGGCACCCATTCACTCCAGAGGATCCACTGGTGAATAAGAGATGGAATGACTAATTTCTTCATTTTTGGATGAACTACTCATGTAACTTAAGAAAACCCTTTGTTATATTACGGCCCTATGATTTATACAACGTATAAAATGTGAATCGATTCTCGAAATCCAGTCAGAAAAAATGGCATTTATTGTATAACTTGGAATGTCATGGATTTTGGCAAATTTAGAAAAAAATAAATAGGATTTTATAAGGCCCAAAAAATATATGTGTGTGTGTGTGTGTGTGTGTGTGTGTGTGTGTGTGTGTGTATGTATGTATGTATGTATGTATGTATGTATGTATATATATATATATATATTAGAACTTTCATTCAAAGTTTCATTCTTTCAATTATTAGACACTAAAATGATTAAAATTTAATTTAACCATTAAAACAGAGTCCAGAAAATGTATAATGGGAAAACAGAATATAAATATATTATAATGAAATATATATAACGGGGAAAAAAGGGAATTTGGAAAAAAATATATAAAATTAATTTGGGAATAAACAACATGAATTTCACAGGGCCTTAATTATGAACAAAGGTCTTTTGTGCAATTTTTGTGCATTTGCATGTATATTTATATACAAACCATAAAATAAGACTGAAACAATCAAAACAATTCCACTTAACTATTTAGTAAGTCTTTTTAAATCAAAATCTATTCTCCTTAAATCTTAGAGATGCTGTTCCAACTGAAAACAAATGACAAACAATAAAGACTGAAGCACATTTCGATCTGGACTCAACATGATCTTCTGGACAGACTGAAGATGATTTGCAACGCGCTCCACTAAACGTGACTTTGACATATGGTCTACATGCATTAGTGAGATGAGGACATTAGCGCTCGGGGCAGAACGCAGCGCTCAGCAGATAATGTCCATAATGAAATTTGGGCTCTAAGTGGAGGATGAAGTGACAGAGAAAACCAGAGAGAGACAGAGAAAGATTTAAATACCAGCAGACAGACGGCAGACCTTCAATACTGATCCAATAGACTCGCTTTCTAACAGAGTATTAGAGAAAGAGAAAAGCAAGAAAGAAGTTTTAAACAGTCTTACTATTAGTAAAGTCTGTCAACAACTACAGCACTATATAATCGGGTAGATTATAACTATACAGTTATTTTAGAACAATACTAAAGTCATGATTGCTATGCATAAACATGCATTTATATTTGCCTATAAAGCTGATGTGAAATTCAGTCATACTTTGCAATGGTGTGTTTATTCAATAATCAGTGGACAGAAACGTACTCCATCTATAAATCACTAGTATGTCTTTAGATTAAGTAATGAGAACACTTCACAATAAGGTCCCATTAGTTAATGCATTAACTAAAATGAGCTAACAATGAGCAATTCATTTATTACAGTATTTATTATTCTTTGACAATGACATGTGCAAACAAAGAGCATTCAGAGCACTGGCGTCCTGGTGCTATTAACAGGTTAATATTAGTTCATATAAATATATTGTAATGTTAGTTCATGTTAGCTCAACTCCATTAAATAATATTAAAAAATACAACTTTTTATGTCAGTAAGGCATTAATAAATGGTAAAATTAACATTAAAGATTAATAAAATAAAATAAAATGGAAAACACACACACTCATTATTTGTCATTGTTAGCTCATGTTAATTAATACTTTTTTTGGCTGTTTCTCACATACTTAGCCTAAAAACAGATGGACATAAAACAGAAAGTGCACACTCACGCTCCTACAAAGCATCTTTAACTGCTCAATAAAAACTACAGATGCTGCCTAATGAAGAAAACTGTAAACTACAGCAGAAACAGCATGAATGCAACCGCAACAAAACATCACTGCAATCCTTCACAAACTATTATTTCTGTGCTAAAGAGGCAGTTAATGAGAGTTCGTCTTAATAATAAAGAAATAAAACAACACTAAGCAGCAGAAAATCACAAAGCACTGCTTCTGAAATACAACATCCACACATAAAAACAGCTAAAATATCTTCTTAAATCAGAGAACTACAAATAAACCTGTGAAAACACGTAAAGAGTCAAACAGAGGTGCAACACGCTGGTGATGTCCTCTCTAATGATTCGGTACAGCTTTACTGCGGTAACCGGATCGGCTGTATAGCAGAGCGGAGCTGTTAAAACATCACATGACACCAAACACATTCCTGCATCACTATAAACACACACGCGCTCTCTGACGTCACCTACACTAATACATGCCATATGTCAGAGCAGCCCAGAGACACTGACACACACACACACACACACACACACACACTTAGAGAATCCATGACAGCAAACTGCATCTTGTGCAATCACTGTAATGAATATATTGGTGCATCACAGATAAAGCAATGAATCGCATCCTGCTCATGTTTTACTTCACAATAACATGAAGAAATATACATTCTGCATAAAGAAAATTAATCAGAGTTTTTATTAATGAAAACATTTTGTTGCTGTAATGAAAAAATGAAAATCATGACTGAGAATGATGAGAATTGGCTGTACATAAAATCTCAGAAGAAAAACGTGAACAGAAATGACAATATAGAGGGCAAATGTGCTTAATTGTTATGAAAATACACAATGCATTCAATCTTTACGGCTTTAAGCTAAATATAATGCTTCTGGATCAAAATAAATCATGATCAAACATGAACAGACCCACAAACAGCGGTCACACATTCTTCACTTGCAGTCCAGAGCAGACGCTGAACAAGAGAGCACTGATGAGCAGATGCTACTAAACTGCATTCATGTCTCTTACGCCAAACAGCATCATACATTCAACCTTCATATCAGATGTTAAGAGATCTCATCAGGAAATTAAACTGCCTTCAGTCAAAAAAAGACCAAAGAAAGGAGTGAAACCACTGAGATCAGACACACTGCAGGACAAGATCAGCAGCATTCAGCAGTAATAACCTCACAGCGCCACCTACAGACTCACTAACACACTGCATCGAGCTGCGACAGCTCACAGATTCATCTCTCATATTCAGCTCTACAGAGCCGTGTTTTGCTCTTCATGGGTAAAGCTCACAAAAACAAGTAAAGGTCACATTTCAATATGAAAGCCTATTTCCACCACATAAGAAAAAAAAGATAAGCTCTGTTAAGTCAAAATTATGAGATGAAGACAAAATTTTGAGATACTAATTCATTAATGAGATTCAAAGTTGAAATTATGACATACTAAATTAAAATTGAGATGAAAAAAATAGAAATTATGGCTTTTTATGAATTCTGATAATCTCACAATCATAATTATGTAATTAAAAACTTTTAAAAAGTTAATTTCAAAATTCTGATATAAATATTAGTTTTTGCTTTATCTCAAAATTTCAACTGTCATCATTTCCACTTTTAAAATACACATGATTTTTTTATTTTTTATTTGGTGGAAATAGGCTCTCATACATTTTTGCCCCAAAAAACAAACAAAATAATAATTAATCTATTTTAGCCTATTTTAATGACCATTAAATTAATTATACTGTTGCATACAGTTTGTTTGTCATTCTCAATAATCTCGATGATTCTTATCATTTTCTCACTGCTGTAATAAAGTATTTTTATAAATTCTGTAATGAAGCATTAATGCAAACGATAAAAATATATTTAAGCTGATAAAAATAAACCTATAAGTGAGTGTGCAGTTATATATCTCACTGTAAAAATCTCATAATACAATGGTTTTCAAATAAAGCAGCAAAAATTAAAGGCAGTGCAAGAAATACTACCGTAATATATCAAAGGTTAATTTAAAAAAAAATCATAGCTTTTTTTATAGTTACTTATAATATTATTAATGTTGCCATAGTAAAAATCCACTGAGATTCAGCACTGACAATATGTACCATAATTACAATATGTAAGTTATAATGTCAAAAATAATTGATTTGTTGAGTCCCGCCTGGTTAAAACAAAGGGGTTGAATAACAAAAGCTACCCATACTAAGTAAATTCCCATGCATCACAAGCAGTTCATCACTATAATGCAGTAGCCACATGAAATGGATTTATTCTTGCCAGTTGCAATCAAAGGTAGCTGTTAAACAGCGCTCAGACTCACAGTATTGGCCAGTTCCAGGTAGCTTCCGCCGTGGCCGGAGGGATGCTGGGACAGGAGCTTGTGAAGTCCAGCCGGAGGCTCCAGAGCGCTGGGCTGATCCAGGAGTTTCTGGAGCAACGGTGAGCTCTGCTGCGGAGCATGTGTTTGTGTCGGAGACTGTAGGTCTGGACTCTGTAAGTCTTGAGCTCCAGAATCAAACTCCCAGCTCTCACGAGCGCCTGTGTGAACAAACAAACACACTGCATTAACACAGAATATAAATATGGGATGCTTTCCCAAATTTCCCACAGAAAAGAGTTAAAAGCCACAAACCAAATCAACCAGCTATGAGGCAAATCATAACATAAACTTTGATTTGAAGCAAAAATGTACTCGAAAAAAAAAGACAAAGATACAAGACTGTGAACTTGGTGGAAAGAGCTATGATTTATATCAATTTAAAATTGTTGATAATGTATATAGAAAACAGATTATAAGCCTACTGCAAAATATGCAAATAATTATAAAAAGATTTCAGTATTTTGAGAGTGCAGCTGCCATAATCATAATTTTTATTTTGTGGCCAGGAATTTTTATCTATTAAATATGATTACTTAAAGAAAAAAATGGATTTGATAAAAGAATAAACGATCAATTAATAACCTCAGAGCTCACAGTAGGTCTAACTTTAAAATAATTAACTTATTTCCATATGGAACTGATTTTTAATACAAAATTCATACTGTTGCACTCTATATTTTTGTCCTTTAATACTAATAAAATGTGTTATTTAAAACATACTGTTGCACTTTATATTTTTGTCCATTATTGATAATAAAAATTATGATTTTTAATAAAAAAATTATACATTGCACTCTATATTTTTGCCAATTATTGCTAAAGAATTTGTGGATTTTAATACAAATAACAGGTTTTTAAAACAAAAAATATACTGTTGCACTCCATATTTTTGTCCATAATTGCTAATACATTGTGATTTTTAAGTTAAAAATTATACTGTTGCATGCCATATTTTTGTCCATTATTGCAAATAAAGAAGCATGGTGTGTAATAAAAAAAACGGCACTGTTGCACTCAATATTTTTCTCATTATTAACAATAAATGTGATTGTTTTAATACAAAAACGTCTATATTTTTGTCCATTAATGCTACAAAAAAAAAAAACAAAGTGTACACTAATATGCTACATACTAAATGTTTATTTTTAAAGTACATACCATGCAAGGCAATTGCTCTGGAAGACTTTGATAACAATTAATTAACATATGGACTTCATAGAGATGATGGGCCTCATTTATAAAGTGTGTGTACACACAGATTTGATCTTAGAGTGTGTGTACGCTTAAATCCACGCTAGCGCTCATATTTTTAAAAACTGGCGTTGACCTGGAAAAGTGCTTAGCGTCATGTCAGGGTCTGAGCCAGCGTACTGAAGGTTTTTGAAAATGTAAGCTGTTCTTGCAGCTCGCTGTTCTAAATCAACGAATTTGGATGATGACTGGTGATCTTTTATATGTTAATGACATTAATTAGGAGTCATTTACAAGGCAGAGAGCTGAAACAAGATTTCATAGATGTCACATCTGAAAGAGAGGTGTACATGTGTTTTCTGTTCAAATTTAGGATGGTTTCTGCACAACATTTTATAAATGCAGCCCCTGGACAGGAAAATCCTCATATAGATAACACACCTAGACTGTTCTCGCTGCTGGTGGGCCAGGAGGCAACACACGCGTGAGGTTTCCTCTTCTCCGAGTCGCCGGAGAGCAGCGATAGCTGTCCTTCCTCCTTGCGGATCTCGTTGACCAGCTGCATGCGGCAGCGTGTGAAGTCTTCCAAGGAGATCTTTCCTCGCTCGTGTGCGCCGAGCTGCCCCATGATCTCTGCCACCGAATCCTCCATGTTCAGCTGCCGGCAGACCATCAGCAGATCATTCCTGACCAAAATACAGAGATGCTTGAGATTCAAGATAGAGGTAAAACATGCAATGAGATTATGTGCAGTCATCCCAAATTGCATCTGGACAGTTTAATCAGGAAAAGCATGAAAAACTGTGTGTATCTGCAGGATATTTTCTCACAACTTCATCACATTCACTGTGAACATCTTCCACTAATGTTTCACAATCACCTAGTCATCTACAAGTGGAGTTGGAAATATCAAAGTTATGATTTGTAAACACATGAACGATCAAGCGAAGTCATATTTATAACTAAGTGTAAATCTAGATGACACACTACATTCATCACTCGCTCAGCAGTGGATGCTCTGCAGTGAATGGGTGCCGTCAGAATGAGAGTCCAAACAGCTGATAAAAACATCACAATAATCCACACCACTCCAGTCCTTCAGTTAACATCTGGAGAAGACAAAAGATGAAACACATCCAGCATTAAGATGTTTTTAACTCAAATACGAGTCTATAATCCATAATAACGCTTCCTCCAGTGAAAAAGTCCATCTCCTGTTGTCTCAAATGTTTATTTGATCTGTTTTGTCTTGTAAACGCTGCTTGATCTGTGCAGATTTCTCTCCTGATTCAGACCAGAACACTTTTTCACTGGAGGAAGCATTATTATGGATTATTATGGATTCATATTTTGAGTTAAAAACATCTTAATGATGGATTTGTTTCAGCTTTAGTCTTCTCCAGATGTTAACTGATGGACTGGAGTGGTGTGGATTATTGTGATGTTTTTATCAGCTGTTTGGACTCTCATTCTGACGGCACCCATTCACTGCAGAGCATCCATTGCTGAGACACTGATGCAGAGACACATTTCTACAAACCTGATGAAGAAACAAACTCATCTATATCTCAGATGGCCTGAGGGTGAGCACATTTCCAGCACATTTTCATAAATGTCACATTTCTCATATTTCATGGTTTGCTTTATTTGAAATAAATGTTTTGTTAGACATCATGCATTAAGAAGTGCAATAAAAATGTGAAATAATATTAAAAAACAAACTTAAAACAATATAAAGCTTCTGCATTATTTGAATGACTTGAATGCATGATATGCTCTAGCTCAGTACTTAATACTAAACTCGAAAGCGGCATGTTTTCATTTGAAACTGAACAAGTTTAACATGTTTTTGCTTGTAAAGTATGTGCATCTTTCTTTTTTATATTCTGCATCTAACGCAACGATATTTAGACATTTTAAAGAGTCATTTTAAGTGTCCAAATACTTTTGGAGCAGATGCATAACATTTAACGATATTCAACTTTTTTATTTAAATCACACTGAAACGTGTTGTTGTCTTTTTTAGCAAAGAAAAAGATGGCAAATCAGTTCTGATGCCATCAATATCACCTCTTCAGAATCACTTTTAATTCAGAAATGTACGCAAAATGTCCCGCCAACAACATTACAAACTATCAACACTGAAACAAGCTCAGAAACATCAACAAACCCCAGAGTTTAGCGGATGAGGATGAAACATTTCCTGCCACTTCCGACGCCACAACTAACACACCTCTGACAAGCCCACGAGCGTCCGACCAACTTTATACGCGTTAATATGTTTGTTTTGCCTTCTTGTCGTTGATTAAATCATAATATCGCTGCTTTGCGATCGTTTATACAAACTAAAAGACTGGTGTCGCACCGCGCCTGTCCCGCTGCTCGGCTCAGCGAGTCTCCAGAGTTATTATTCTGCACGTAAACCCGTCGGAGTGCGTTTGCTGAGGTTTCTGACCGGTTAATGTATCCGTCTCCGTCCCCGTCGCACGTCTGGAAGAGCCGCCGCACGCGCTCCTCCTCCGCGGTGCTGCCCGAGTCGCTGCTGCCGCCGCTGCCGCTCTCCTCCGCCGCCGCCGCCATCATGAACACACGCTGCTGCAGCACACCGCTTTACTTCACAATACTTCACATAAAACTGCATGTTCTTCTTAATCACTTTACATGTTGTAAAACATAACAGTATAACAATATTATATTATTATTAAAAAAACTAAAACAAAAAAGGGACTTACAAAAATAAGTAAAAAGGTTTATTTTTATTGTAAATAAATGGATATTTATTTTATTTTTATTGTATTGATATTTAATTTTAAAATCATTTAGATGTTTTTATTCTGAATAATATTGATTTTACTCGGAATATTATTTTGAAAATAAATATATACATTTATTTTAATATAAAGTAATTTATGTTTATTTTAAATATTTATTTTTAAATACGTAAATATATATTTTTTGTAATATTATTTACAAATGTATTAATATATAAAATATATGAATAATTATGTTTCATTTTAAATGCATTTATATGTATTTTCTTTGATTTTGAATATTATTAGTACTGTCAAATCGATTAATCGCATCCAAAATAAGTTTGTTTACACATGTACTGTGTATATGTATATATAAATACACAAACATATATGTATACATTTAAGAAATATATGTAATATTTATATTTATGTATAATATAAATATGAATATATATATATATATATATATTAGTGCTGTCAAACGATTAATTGCGATTAATCGCATGCAAAATAAGTTTTTGTTTACATGTGTATACTGTGTATAGTTATGTATATATAAACACGCATGCATGTATATATTTAAGAAAAATATATTTATATATAATATAAATATAAAAATATACATGCAAATACATGTAAATATTTTCAAAATATATGCTGTATGTGTGTGTATTTATAAATACATAATAAATATACACAATGCACATTATGTAAACAAAAACTTTTACTTTGGATGCGATTAATCGCTTGACAGCACTAATATGTATATATATATATATATATATATATACAGTCCCCTCCATAAGTATAGGAACAGTAAAGACAAAATTGCTCTGTTGGCTGTGGAGTCAAGACAAATATGATTAAAAGATGAATATGAGACAAAACTATGTTACAAAAACTCATCACCAAACACCAATGACTTGTACAGACACTATAAGGACAAAAGTGTTGGGACACCCCCTTCTTTAGAACAGAAGAAGGCACTAACAAAACTGTGACAACAAAGATGAAAACATAATTCATGTATTTAAAAATTGTATTTCCATCTCTGTTGCAACAGTTTTGGACGTGTCTAAAATGTCAGTACCCTTACGTACAAGTCATTGGTGTTTGGTGATGAGTTTTTGGCTCAAGGTCTGCATATAAAGTCACACCAGAGGTGTTCAGCTGGGATCAGGACTTGTCTTTCTGCAGACCAGTCAAGTTCTTCCACACTGACTCAATCAATCATGTCTTTCTGAGACACTGCCATGTTAGAATATGCTATAAAATTAGAAGCACACAATTCCCTAGAATATCATTATATGCTTAAACATTAGGATTTGTACTCATAGAAATTACTAAAGTAGTCAAACCTGTTCATTAGAAGGGGGTGCCAATACTTTTGACAATATAGTGTATATATACACAGTTCATGTAAATATTTCTTACATCTATGCATTTGTATTTATTTATACACATACACAAACATATATTATGCGTATTACTTCATTAAATGGTGAAGAGACTTGTTGGCATTACAGTGTTTTGGTCATTTACTCTTTCATGTAAAGAGGAAGAAGCCCAAACTGCAAATGTAGATACAGATGGCCAATTTTGGCACAAGAAAAGTGAGAAAGAAGAAATGAAAATGAAATGCTGGAAGAAGGAACGAAGAGGCCAAACGAGAAAAGAACACACAGAAAACCTGAGGCGTCTCAGCTGTGAAACTACTATTTCTCAAGACAGCTTTCTGGAGAAAGTTTCCTCAGACCTGAAAGTCATCAAACTGTGGGATGCCCTTTGACCTCGCATGTGTTTCCAGCATGACTAAAGGCTTTTATTCCACTCAGAGAAATCACTGCTGATCATCTGTCAATATTTAGTCTTTGCGCAACTCTTTTCTGAGAGAACAAAGGCCAAATCACTATAAATGTCTGATGGAGAACGGACGAGTATCAGAAGAGAAACCCAAAGCCAAAGACAACAATAGGAAGCTTTTAAAAAACTCCTGAGCAGAGATCAGAACAAAAACATCAGCGATCCGTCCAAACAAGAGCATTTCTCACATTAGCCGAGGAAACAGAAGAACGGCGGAGGAAGCTGATGGATCTGGAAGGAAACAGAGGCTCAGATTTCACAGAAAACACAAGCATTATGAGCTCGCTCACTTTCTCTGTCCGATCTATCAGTGCGATTTAAATCTAATTATTGCTTTTAATTGTACATTTTCAGGTTTCATTTTAAAGTTAAATTTTTAGTCATTTTGTTTTGGCCATTTTATATATTTCCAGTTACTAATTTTTATGCTTCAACTTAAATTCAAGTTAGTTTCCAAGGCAACATTACTTTTTTCATCTAATATATTTATTTTAATAGTTTTAATTAAGCAATAGTAACCCTGATAAACCTGAAATGTGTTTAAATACAGCTGCATTTTCTGATGGAAATTTGCATAACATAGTAAGAAAGAATATTTGTATAAAAAAAATATAATTACTAGCTGCCCAGAGCTTGATGTCAATTTTCTTTTGTTGTTCAGTCTATATTAATTTAACTTTTTGAATATTAATGAAGAAAATACAAGGTTTTAATATTGAGATATTGTTCAAAATATTTAAAAAATCTATCCATCCATCTATCTATATGATTACTTTTTGTTTTTAGCTTAGTTATTTAATTTTAAAGTACTAGTAATTTTTTTCTCCTTTTTATTAATCTCTCTCTCTCTCTATTATATATATATATATATATACACACACACACACAAATACATCTATATAGTTTTCATAAATTGTAATTTCAGCTTTAGTTATTTTAGTGCATAAACTTAAAATTAAAAAGGAGAAATGTTGCTTTGACAACTAAATGAAATAAAATGTTTATTATTTCTATTAAAGTTTTATTTATAACCCTAGTGCAGTTGACCTCAATACTACTGACATGAGTCAAACCCTTACAATTCCCGTTCTGATTTCATCAGGTCTTTAACAGTAGTTGCGTGTTTTGAAAGCGAATGCATCAAGCAAATGTCCCTGTCATTGTAGTGTGGTGTACTGAAATGGGATTGTGGAGAAAGATAAGACGCGCGGGTCTCAATAATCCTCTTCGGGACGGACTGAGGCGTGAATTAAAGGTGCAGAAATGCAGAATGACTCGAGAATATCAAACACCTCAGAAACGCAGAGATCAGCAAAGAAACGGCACATGCGTTTATTACTTTATTACTGGCACCTCCATCTGAAAATGCATTGTGAAGCACAAAAACGCCTCTCAAAGTGGTACAAAATGTTCAGCAGACACTTCTTTATGAAAAAATATGGGAATGCTATCATTCCACTGTAAAATACAAAAACACAGTATAACACAAACTCTTCAGTCCTAGGCAGACGCTCAAGTCTTTATTTGATGGTTTTGCTGATGTTGCTGTATCCGGCTCCCACACACGTCATCAGGACCTTCTCTCCTCCTCTCTGTTCATCTTCTCCAGGTTTCTGTTGCTCGATCTTGAACATCATCTGAAAGAAGTCTCGGATGTGTCTCAGGAACTCGATGCTGCATGGAAAACAGTGAGAGTTAGATGATGGTTTCAACAAGAACAAAATTATGGGATGATGGTAGACTCAAAATGATTAATAGACGCACAATTATCCATATACTGCATAAATGTTATGCATGCATCTTACTAACCACAAACATGTCTTTCAATTTGAGTGGAATTCGGGATTAAATTATTGTGCAGAGATTTGAACAAATACACACAGATTTGTGGATAAAAATGTTGTGACGATATGGCCAAAATTATCACCATATATTTATTAATTTCGGTCGATACGATTTAATTCCGATATCGATATGAACTATTTTAAAAAAGCCTCATAAAAACGGCCAAGAATGGCCGCAACAGATGTCTGTACCTACAAACTTATGAAAAATAAATTTGAAATTGAAAGAGGTCACAAATTGAAAGACATTTGTTTGTGGTTAGTAAGATGCATGCATAAACTTTATGCAGTATATGGATAATTTGTGCATCTATCAATCATTTTGAGTCTAATATCATCCCAGACAAAATCATCATCGTTACCCTAGTACATGACCAAAAACATGGTATTACCATGGTACGTTAACAGCATGGTAGTCGTAGGGTTCTCTCTGATACTTTATCGCAGAGAGTTTCCTAAACAAGGGGTTTGTGACTTGATTTAAAGCTAATAACCAAATAAATCATAAAATATAAACTAGTAAATAATATAAAGAAATAATTTGAAAATAAAATGTAAATAAGTTGTTAAATCTAATAAATAATAAAAAATAAATATTTAAAAATATAAAATAAATTTAAGGTAATTTGAAACAAACAAAAAGTGAAAGTATTTTATTTGTGTAGCTGCATGTCATGTGACCATTAACCAACATTAGAGAACCGTTAAGGTTGTTAAATTATAGAAATATTAAATATTTTAGGACCAAGGAGTCGTGTCAAAAACGTTTTGGAATCCGATTTATTGTTAGTTTAGATCTAAAGAAAACAGCATTAATTAAAACCACATTAAAAACAACATTAATGTAAAATTCTAATAAAAATACCAAAAAAGGGTGTTTAATATAGTTAAATAAAATAAAAAAAGATTGTCATTTGAAATAAAATAAATGTTAACTGAAAGAAATACATAAATAATTTAATTTAGTTGCCAAGGAAACATCTCATTTAGTTAAACTTGATGTACTAAAATAACTAAAGCTGAAAAAATCCTAAAAAGACATAAAATAATTTCCAAAAACACTAAAATTAGCAAAACGGAGAAATAAATAAATAAAATATAAAAATAAAAACTAATTCAAACCATTAATAAATACAAAATTCTGAAGACTGCATTAGACATGTTTCAGCATCAATCCCCTGCTCATATGAAGCTGGAGTCCCTGGAGGTGAGGCACGTGTTGGCACCGTCAATCTTCAGTTATCATAGTACTGTACTTGACATGCACACAGCACCGGTACCATGATAACTGAAAATGGACAATTCATGACGGCAGAGAGAAAACTGCTGGATCCGGACACAAACAGATGAAATAGTATCACTGGGAAAAAGACAGTTCTGGATGCCATAATTATATATAGTTAAAAAAAAATGGAAGTGCATCCGTGGTGTCAAATGGCACCAAGCTAACAGTAAAGATAGCAGTCTTTCTGCATCACATGGAAAAGCTGCAAGCAGTTTGAGATGACATTTGATAGTTTTTGTAATTCATGTATACTTGAGTACTTGATACTGATGTCAGATCCCTGAAAAACACTTCTTTGGCTCTTACTCCTCTGGTTGTGTGTGTGTGTGTGTGAGTGCTCACGTGTAGGGAGAGAGGGGTCCTAGCAGCGTTTTAGACACATCCTGCTGGCCTAACGTCATGTACAAGAGAGCCAAACTCTGATTGGTCGAATCCACACAGCCGCCCTGGAAGAGAAAACAAGAAAGGTCAGAATCAATGGGGTCAAAGCAGGGTTATTATTATAATTAAATAGAACTAAAACAAAATCTTGCAACAAAATGAACAAAAACTGAACATTATTTGATTTAAGCTAGCTGCCAAGGAAATCATTTTCATTTTGTTTAACTTGATGTGCTAAAATAACAAACTGAACTGAAATAAAAAAAATTAAAATAAAATAGTTATAAAAAAAATCTTGATACTAAAATAAAAAACAAACAAAAACTAATAAACAAAAACAACAACTTGATATACTAAAATATCTTAAATGAAATATATATATATATATATATCTATAAACTAATAAAGACAAAAACGCAAAGCTACAATTTGAATGAAAACTGACTATATAAAAACTAGATAAAGACATTAATGAAGACGACAATAGTAATTCCATGAAGCTAAAAGAACAGTGGGTGGAGGTTAGGCTGGTTAGCAGGTCTCTGCTAGTAAAGAGTTTCTCCATTGACAGTCGTTCACAAGCAGTCGTCAAAACGTCAAGCTACCACTGACCGAGTTTAGTGGCTCTGAACATGAAGCTCATCCAGCTTTAACTGGACAGACGGCAGTAATCAGAGGGAGAATGTGTGGGATATTCAGGAAAATGTTCCTCAAACACGGATCTGCATCTCAGGTTAAAACTGAAGAGCTCCTCTGTGTCTGATGAATTCATGATGAAGCTGCTGAAACACTACATTAAACTACTCTAAACACTGATCCTGTGCGCTGTAAACCACAAATGCAAATGACATAATTCAAGTTTGATCCACATGCAAACACTTTAAAATCCACTTTAACTCTCAAGAACCACAGAACAATTACCATGATACTTTCATATGCAGTTATTATATTCATAAATGATGGCATTAACATTAATGCATTCTCAAGTATAACATCAAAAAAAAAAAAAAAAAAAAAGTCTCTTTGTGAAGGGTTTACATTACTAAGAAACTGAAGAGTAAAACATTTGCATTTAGGATGAAACGTTCAAAACCTTTAAAACAAGTCAATCCTCATTTCCAGAAGTGACTTTTAGATCCTGATATTCGGTTCGGTCTTATGGTCTAATGTTACATTTTTGTTTCTTGCGAAAATAATAATAACTGTTCATATGAAAAAAATAAAAGTTAAAACAACCTTGTAATAAAAAGCTGAAGCTTGTTGCCAAAATAATGACTGTTTTCAAACAGGTTTCAAACGCTGTCTGCCATTGGTTGACCAAACCAGTACAGCCCCGCCCCCAACATCACGCCATTGGTTGTTACGTCCTGTCAGCAGTAAAAAAAAAAAAAAAAGCTATTCAGTCATTCATACATATATATATATATATATACACACACACATAAATATAAAATTATGTTGGCCTGTTTAAAAAAAAAAAAAAAAAAAAAATTATATATATACTTAAAAAATAAAATAAAAAATATTAAAATATAAAGAATGCTAATAATTAAAAGTACTAATAAACTGCTACTTATGCACTTAATGTGCAAAATTAAAGAAATAAGCGAAACAAGTCTAGCAGAAACAACTGCAACAACAAATCAGGTCTTTTAGTTCATGAATATGATAAAACAATAACCATAGTGCTTTTATACATAGCCCTACACAGTACTGAATAATTAGCATATTCATATACATTACAGCATTAAAATGATTCTACATAGAAAATAAGAAAACATCCAAACAAAAACATAATATCTTTATCATTCATTTCAGTAGCACAAAACAGAAAGGTCTGAGCCATCGACATTCATGAACAAACTCATCAACCTGGACACGAAATTAACTAAAATACATAACTGTACGTCCTCATTTAAAGAGACAGTGATGCAATTAGGAATATTACATTTGCATTAAGAATGAAAAACTACAAAGATATTAAACAAGTCAATCCTCACCAAGAACTGAGACTCCAATAAGAGACATTCACGTCCTGATAAAGGGATTGATTTGATCTAATGCTGTACTTTTTGTATCATGATGAGAAACACTCGGAAACTTTCCCATAATGCCTGTTGGAAAAGTCCCAAACATTTCGCTCCGTGAGCGTTAACGAAGGTGCAGCGCTCTCCACGTGATGCTCCGGTCATATTCACCGTCTGCTGCTGCACGGATCCTCAAATGCAATTATGAAGCCGCACACTGAACGTCTTTGTCAAACCTGCATAACAACCGGCCGCATGTTTACAAGACATGAGATCTCCAGAAACAGAATCAGACATGCGTGTTTCAGAGGAAAAATTATATTTAACGCTTCATCAGCAGCAGAGCCAAAAGAAAGCAAAATGTATCTAATAAACAAAAACACTAAGACATTTAAAATTAATGCAAACTTTTTTTTTTTACGTAGCAAACTTTCTTACATTGTTATGCTGCATTAACATTAGGAATATAAAATAACTAAAACTGAAATAAAAATAAAAACTATAGACATATAAAAAAAACTGAAGATATAAAAATAAAATTCAAAACAAACTGATTATGCATTTTATTTGTAATGAATATCACTGTCTGATCTAAATGCTTTAGCTCAGCATAAATTAGGCTAAATACTATTTTACCATGGTATAAAAAAATGAAATGTAATGTAATGTATAAATAATATTAAAATGACAAAATACATAATATATTTTATTTTTGCATCAAGACTTTTTTGGGCAAAATGTGTTTCATTTGAGAATATAATGTGAAAAATAAAGTTAGACTTTTTTCATGCAAAATATTATTTTGATTTTGCAGTGAAATATGCCAGTTCTTGATGAGACTCATGTTTGTGTCGCTGACAGCAGTCGATACTCTCATACCCACTGACACAAACAAGGACACGAGCGTGTCAGTGACCGCACAGCTCTGCCAAAACACACGCAATACAAACAAGAGTATGCGTCATTCAGAAAACTGATGAAAATAACCGGACTCATTCGCAAAAACACAAAAACAACATCTGGGAGTGCTGGATGATCAACGACTGGCTGCTGAAAACAACAACAGTCATAACAGAACTCATGTAGTCTGATCCTCAGCTATTCATTTTGACAAGTGAAGATACTAAAAAAAAAGTGCAAAATGATGATATTGTGTTATTAACATGTTTGGGTATCAAGAAAAGGTTTCATTTTGGACACAAACGCTCCCATAATTCCTGCACCACCAACACAAACTCAGAAAAATTACTGAATGATTGTTCATATGACAACATGCTAAAAACCACCATGTCTTTTTGTAACAAAAACCCTTTTAAAGCTCAAGTGTGTTGTTCCTGCACAAACAAAAAAATTGTGACTGTTTTCAAACAGGTTTTTAACACTGCACCTGTCTGCTATTGGTTGAATAACAAGTTACCCCACCCCCAACATCAAAACAATAGCTGATATGTTCTGTCGGCCCACTCAAAAAAAAAAAAAACCCTGACTGCTAGCATTTGTGTGTGTGTGTGTGTATATATATATATATATATATATATATATATATATATATATATATATATATATATATATATATATATATATATATATATATATATATATATATATATATATATATATATATAAAATGAATAAATAAATTATATAATACAGAAATATGCTTTAATTAATACCTACAAGTATGAATAACCTGCCATTCATTTAAGTATTTCATGATGTGCAGAAATCAAAGAAATAAACAATTAATTTTTAAAAATAAAATCGTTAAAAAAAAAAAAGAACTTTCATGTATTAATAACTAGAAGTACTAATAACTTTCTACTTAGTTATGCATTTCATGTGCAAAATCAAATAAACAAAGATGAAAATAAAATGCTATAAAATAGTAATAAAAATAAATAAAAAATTAAAATATAAAAAATTAAATAAAAAAAATTAAAAATACAAATTACTTGCTATTTAGTTAAGCATTTCATGTGCAAAATCAAAGAAATAAACAAAAATGAAAATAAAATAGTAATAAAATTACACAAAATAAAATTAACAAAAATAAAGACAATTACAAATACTAATTACTTGCTACTTAGTTAAGCATTTCTTGAGCAATACCAAAGAAATAAGCCTAAAGCAAGCCTAGCAGTGACATAATAAACAAGGTTTTCTTAATGAATATAATATATTAAAATAATTTTTCCTTAAAATTAGCACAATATCAATATTGTTTTAAAAAATGTATTCACTGAAATGCATTAAAACAGACTGAACATTCAGATGGTAATTCAGACTTTTTCCATTTAAAAACAAAAACATATTTTTGGATTCGTAAAGAGAGAGCATAAACTCACATCATGTTTTCCAGTCCATCCAACAGCAGCACAATCAGAACTAGTCTGCATTCAGGAGCTGTTTACTACAGAGATCGACCACCAGCTACTGATTAACCTCAACACACACACACACACACACACACACAAATGCATGCGTGCACGCAGTGGCTGTTGTGTGCGATCAGCCAGCACCTTCAAATATTAACAGTCCTAAAAAGATGCCCTATAACGCCCCTGCCACCCAGCATTCAGTATGAAAAACACAGAATCAGCCCATTTTAACTCACGTCACAAGCCTCGCAGCGAGAGAGAGACGGGTGGCGCTTGTGTTCCCCGTGTGCGCACTATGAAGGGAGCGTATGCTGAGTGTTTATCTGGTGTCAGTACAGTGAGTTACAGTGGATTACGGTTAGACGGCTGTAATCCCCTTTAGCAGAGCGGATCTAATCGCTGCGGCCCACCGGCTCTCTCACCCGTTCTCAATCACAAACACACGCTTTCTCATACAACAACAACCTCACCTCTCATACTGAGATGTAACAGACAAGCATCTATTTCCCAGCATGCCTCTGCACCAGGACAGTGTAAACAAGCCAAACCACGCTTTGATTAAAGGGATAGTTCACCCCAAAATGAAAATTGTGTCATCATTTACTCACCCTCAGGTAGTTCCAAACCTGTATGAATGTGTTTGTTCTGCTGAACACAAAGGAAGATATTCTGAAGAATGTGGGAAACAGCAGTTCTGGGGGTGCTGTTGACTTCCATAGTATTTTTTTCCCTACTATGAAGTCAATGGTGCCCCAAAACAGCCTGGTTACAAACTTTCTTCAAAATATCTTCCTTTGTGTTCAGCACTTTCATTTTTGGGTGAACCATCCCTTTAAGACTCTTTCCATCCAAGTGCAAGCAGACAAACACTTTTCAGAGTAATTATCAGACCTTCATCAGTCATTGGTCAAACAAACAGGTGGTTGAATTAATGATGTCATATCTCAGTCTGCCATTCAAACAACAGGAATTACAAACTTCAGCTTAATTAAAATTAATCAACATTAAAATATCTGGTAACGCTTTACATAACTGTACTTTTTAAATTTCAGTAAACACGTTAGTCGTCAAAACAAAGAGCATTTTTTTATTTTTAAATACAAATATATTTATTTATTGTGTGAGTGTGTGTTTGTTTGGGTGTGTGTGTTTATTTGAAAGTTGTGTGTGTTTGTCTGAGATGCGTGTTTGTTGGTGAGTGTGTGTTTGTTTGAAAGGTGTATGAATGTGTGTGTGTATTTCTTTGAGGTGTGTGTGCGTGTATTTGTTTGAGGTGCGTGCGGTCCTGGCATGGGTGTCGGGACCATTGTATATTGGTAGGATAGGACCCACCCACTTTTGAAGACCAATGATATTGGACCCACCCACTTTTGAAGACCAATGATATTGGACTCACCCACTTTTACCGTTTTATAATTCAGAGAATATGTCTTTATTTCAGCTTTATTCATTTTCATATTCAGTTTCATGTGAGGGGTAGGTTTTGGTGTAGAGGGCAGAAAATACAGATTGTACAATATGAAAACAATCTCGCCTATGGAGAGTCCCCATAAATTATGGAAACCAAATGCGTGTGTGTTTGGTTCTGCTCACCCTGTAGATCTCCTCCAGCAGTAGTTTGGCACAGTTTCTGCCCAAGTCCTCCGGCAGCACCGGATCTCCCTGACCCTGCGGTGTGGACACGACCTCAGCGCCCAGAAACGTGCCGTTCACCGTCTCAGCCACCAGCGTCAGACCGAACCCTGGAGACCTGCACACAACACAGAGCATTAGTCACTTCACCATAACCTCTTACTCACTGCTTACCAGCACGACATTAGGTTAGCCTCTGAGCCATTACTGGGGTGTTTTCTAGGTCATTGACGTTGCTTCACAACTAAACCCCACTCTACTGCCAATGTTCAATAAAACGAATCCCTTAATTATTGACAATCAGTTCAGCTCATCAGCTCAGACCGACTGCAGAAACTCACTTCCCAGAGCTGGCTCCCTTCATGTGGTCGGTGTAGATGTAAATATCTGGGATGAATTTGTTCAGGATGCTCCTGGCCGAGTCCACGATCCTGTTGGCCATCTGAGGAGAAACTCGCACCGAGAACCTGACGCACGCCGGTCAAAGATCAACACTAAACACCAGTGATGAGACACATCAACGAAAAACACTCGAAGGCTAGATTTCACAATTTCACTAGTTTATATTTAACTTCAAAAAGTGTTCATCAAGAACTGGGGCTGTATTCACAAAACATCTTCAGGCAAATAGTAGCTCCAAACTTGACATCTCCTAAAAAAATTATAATAGGCATGTCAGCCCTAATTTTCTGACTCCTAAATGTTTGCTCTAATAGTATTTCACAAAGTGTTTTAGTGCTAAAGCCTGGTTCTGCCTCTAAATACAAAATAAAACAAGTGCAACTTTGTCACACAATTCTGACTTTTTTTTTCCTCAGAATTATAAGATATAAACTTGCAATTGCATAAAATAGTCAATTGTGAGATAAAAAGTCACAATTAACCCGTTTTATTTTTCTATTCAGTGGCAAAAACAGGTTTCCACAAAAACCAGCTCCTAAATCTGTAACAAAACTTTGCCTACATTTTATACTCTTTATTTGAATATGGCAACATTTTTATTCTATACTCTTTATTTGAATATGGCAACACGATACTACTCCTATAATATTTCTCGGATTAAATGACAGACCCCTCAGCCAATCAGAGTTAGTAAGCCATAGTAACGAGCTCTTCCCTGCCCTTTAATAAGGAATGGGGAGGAATCTTAAGCTAAGCCATAGTAACGAGCTCTTCCCTGCCCTTAGCTTAAGATTCCTCCCCATTCCTTATTAAAGGCTTTGTGGAGAGGTTTGAAGGAGGAGGTTTTAGGAGAACTCTTAGTGGTAAGATGAAATGTTTTGTGAATACGGCCCCTGATGTAGAGATTTGTGAAAGTTCAAGTGTACTGGATGCAACTAATATTGTGGTACTGTGTCAAATCGGTTTAATCATCAATGGAAGGATACGCTGTTCCTCGGATCCTCTTGATTTTTCCGGGTTCTGTGAGCTGAACGGGTTTCACGGAGCGGCGAACCGGACAGGTGAAGAGCACCTCACCTCCTCCTGCAGGAGCCATGCCTCGCTTCAGCACCTACAGACAAGATCATCAACACAACCCAACCGCATCCATGCATGTGGCAGATGCTTTTATCCAAAGCAACTTGAACTGCACTGCTTCATCCGTTCATGCATTCACTGGGACACTAAACCAACTTAATTTGTTTCAAAAAGGTTTTTGTTTGACACACTCCTGACAGACCTTTATTTCCAGACCGTCTCCATCAATCCCAAACTTCTTCATCAAAGGAATAGCAGTGACCTTCAGAAGATCCACCTGGAGAACAGAGAACATTAGCATTTTATACGGATAATCAGACTATAGTACTATAGTATTACCACACACACACACAACAAACCAACATGAACACTAGAACAAAATGTTGGAAAATATAGCCAATAGTTTTCAAAACAGTTATATGAATAAAAATTAAATGTATTAAATTAACAATCGTGTCTAGAAATAAATCCAAAATCAAAAAAAAATTTAATATATAAAAATAATTTGTTTTATTTTATTATCATGGAATGTATGAAGGTACTACAAATGGAGTGAAAGAGAAATGTACAGAAATAAATTCAACTCAAGGGCAATTTTTTAATAACGTACGCTATACAGTATGTTTATGCACTTACATAACCTTTATGCTCATTTTTTAGTATATATTTCATCTTGCTCTCACGTTTCTTTCACAAAACTACTTTATAGTGTTTCTCATGTAAGAACAGAATGCTGTGAAGCAAGTTATCAGAAGAGCAAAAGCAAAAACACAGACAGCAATTCCACATGAACACGGCTGATATTAACATGACTTATTAACTTATCAAGACCTACATAACAACATAGCTCATATTCATATCAATAACCCCTCTCAATCTCAAAAATAAAAGCTCACTGGATCTGTGATATGAGAGATTTTTGTTTAAAGGGATTATAGTTCACCCAAAAACTGCAATTTCAAGCCTGTATGAGTTTCTTTATTCAGCTGAACACAAAAGACGATATTATGAAGAATGCTGGCAACCAGTGAACAATAGCCACTGGCTTCCATAGTAAGGAAAAAAATACTATGGAAGTCAATGGCTACCGTCGAAAACATCATCTTTTGTCCTCAACAGAATAAAGAAACTCGGGTGAGTAAATGATAACAGAATTCATTTTTGGGTGAAGTATCCCTTTAAAATGGCAAATTAACACTAAAGGTGAGAGGTCAAATATCAGTGCAGTAACTCACCGATGGGTCTGTGGGGTCGTTGGTGACGCCCTTCAGCACGGCTCTGAGCGGCGTCTTCATGAACGGAGCCAGCATGAGCAGAGCCTCCAGATAATACCCCACAGAGCGCTGGACATTACACTCGTGCTCCACCGAGCCACCGTACAGCAAACCCGGCTGATAGAACAACACCGTTCCTGCATCCACACACACACACACACACACCATCAGAGAACAACCAACACACCTGTCAATCATCCATCCATCAGTGTTCACCAGAACTCACCCGTCTGGTTGATCTCGATTCTGGTGCCGTTGGTCACTTTGTCGAGGAGCCTGATGAAGCTCGCTTCAAAATCTGACCAACACAAACACATCTGAATTTAGCTTTCAATGAAATTATAAAACAGTATCTTCATTAACAGAGCAAGAACATTAACATGTTTAAACACTTAAAAACAAGATTTCAAACTGAACAAAGAAATCTGATGAGAAGAATGTCTGAAACTAGTTTTGTAGTCAAACATAAATTTGATTATGTATTTATTACAAGATTAAAATTTCATACAATCCTTTAAGATTGATGAAGTCAAGTGGATCAATAACTAAATTTATGTGAATTTTAAGTATCCAAAAAGAGCCAAAAATTCTAAAAAATACTAAAAAAATAGTCAAGTTTTTTAAATTATTAAATCTAATAAAAACAAAAATCAATTCTAATATAGTAGCAAGACCTTATTTTATTTAGAAAAGAAACTAAAAGGCAAATAAACAAGTCTAGAATAAATAGAGCTTCAAATGACAAACAATCAATCAAACAAAGTAAATAAAAACATGGACATGCAGTAGTATTTTATTTAGAAAATAAATTAAATAGAATAAATATAATACAAAATGACAAAAACTAAACAAATGAATCACAAACAAATGATTAAATGAATTGGAGATGCAAGTAATAAACATTTTTAAAACTATAGAAACTAAAAATCTGTGTTGTGTTTTTGACGTCTCATGTGCTGTAGATTAATGACTCTGTGATGATAATATGTTTCATAAATGCATGTAGAGATGTTTTGATGATGAAGAGCTGTGTTACTGCGTCACATGTCATGAGAGATATTGTGATCTAAACGCACCTCGCAGGCCGGGATTGTCATCTTTAGATCTGATGTTTCGTATTTTCACTCGTTTTCCGCTCAGTGTGGACAACACGAGTCTCTGTCTGAAGCAGCTGCAGCCCTCGAACTCCATGATGTGCGGAGACACACGTGTTTCTACAGCGAGCAGAGACAGCGCGACGAGAGCCCGCGAGGGACAAACCAGCAAACGCGAAGCCGCAAAGATGACGATTCATCTGATGACCACTAGAGGGCGTCAAAGTTCAACTTCCTCTGCTTGGACACAATAGAACAGAGATGAACTGCATTAAAGGCATTTTAAATCATTTTAATATATGCTTCTTTTTTTATCATGCTAAACAAACTTTACAATCAAATAAAAATATGAATGCATATTCAAATGAAAAAAAAATAGAAGCACATTTTAATGGTATCCCATGGTCACGAAAAAAAGGACAAAGAAACAAGAACCTGGCAGCAGCTGAAAAAAGTATAAAAACACAATTCAAATCATGGTAAAGCTTTAAACATGAAAGGTTCATAAATGCATGACTTTACAAACATTTGACATTAAATATCATTCAATGTCTATTTCAATGCGCTGCAGCTTTTTCCACATAGTCTAAAACACTCTTTTCACATAGGCTAATTAAATATGATCTAATCCAACATTTCTCAAATAGAGTAATAAAATGAACTACTGACTTGTCGACAGCAAGCACCTGCACCACTGACAGATGAAGAGGAGATGGTCAAGTATTGGATACGCTTGTCTTCAATGCATCCAAACACACTGGAAATCCTGAAGGAAATTCAGATTATTAGGTTACTTCCAGAGGTCACAGAAAGATGTTATCAAGTGAACATCATTCATCAGATTAGCCTGATTTAAACCCATTGCTACACCACTGACCTACAGTCCTGTGAAACTCCTCTTTGATGGATTTGTGCAGGAAAACATCCTCAGAATGAGTTTGAGAGCGATGCACACTTTCCTTAAAATCTGCATACAGCAGACTTATAATGTGCTCTGCATCTTCAATATTTTAAACTGCATTTCTCTTATTTCGCTAATTATCTTCCAATGGGGTAAGAAATTTAAAAATATTTTTGTTTCTGTTTGCATTAAGATTATTTTTCTTACCCTGTATTTTACTTGTTTTATGTAAAATGCACTTAAAAGGTAAATCCCCCAGGAAACAAGACAATGTAGACCATTTTTTATATATAAAATGCATGAAATATGAAATAAGACACAAATACTCAGTAAGAAAAGGGAGAGGAGACAGAAAGAAACTCTGGCTTTACCAAAGAAATCCTGCTCCTGACCAGATTTCTCAGAGTAAGTTACCTCTCTTTCAGAAACGGGCCCCAGATCAGTTAAAAAGGATGTAGAAAAACGGAAAAGCTACGGTCATTTTTTGCCAGGACATTATCAGTTAAGTTGTAACCCTTAAACATAAAATACAATGCATAATTTGAAGTTCAGGTAAAAATAAAAAACCCATACATATACCATTTCTGTGTAGCTTACTAACTAACCTAAAAACCCCCAGCATAGGTCTCATTGTTTGGACGGGAAAAGTTGAGTCTGTGACATAATGGCAAAAAGTGCAAACCAAATGCTGGAAAACTGCCAATGAACAGAGTCTGCTGTGTATATATACAGGCCTCTTAGCTTGTTAACTGGGTTGATTACTGATTGGTCTCATCTCGTGTTAATTAGGTTAATTATCTGAACGTGCTCCTCCAGAACTTTGTTAATAAAACATAATTTAAATCAGTGCAAGCCTAATCTGTGCAATAAGTCACCACACCAAGCTTGTTTTTTTCTTGAAGTCCATGTTAATGATCTCCACCCCTCATGATGATCCAGAGCCTATAAAACAGCATCTTCTGCCTGATTCCAGACGCCACAGCAGCTGAGTTATTATCGGTGAATCTCAGGAGTGTACTAATCAAGAACAGTGAGTATATGTCAAGACTTATACAACAAGCACTTAAAAAGTGTTTAGTGTCATTATATTTATAGTGCCAATAATAGTATGAATGAATTTAACTAATTAAAACTTGGCCAATATCAATGACCTGCAAACTAAAGACTATAATCTGTGGCTAATAATCAACATTTGAGCAGTGTTGGGCTAGTTCCTCAAAGAATGTAATATTACTAGTTACTCCTTTCAAAAATAATATTGTTACTTTCTGGCAACAGCAATTAGTTCATTACTGTTTCTTCACGCCTCACAGAAGTTGTAACTGTATCTTCCACATAAAATTCTTCTAGAATGTTACTAATAACATATTTGTGCCTCATCTTTAGACCAAAATCCACATTGGATCGCGGTCAGAAGTTATTACAAACACTCAATAGTGATTGATCGTGACATTCAAGAAGTGTTGTATTAATCTCATTAATTGTCATGTGTAGCGTGAAGCTAGTTATAATTAATCGGTTACCAATATACGATTATATTTTCATGAAGTTTGTAAAACTGGAATTTTTTCAATTGTAGTAAAATAATGTACCACATGTGGGTGGGATGTAATGCCAGAGTAACGTAAAACCACAACTTACACAACCGTTCACTGTTCAGATCATCTCTTTTCCTGACAATCAATATGATGCAATATTTCTATCTGCTGAATGTAAGCGTTTCCATATTCCACGTTCGCCTGCTGCACTGGGGACATCACATGCATGTGCAAGCCATGAAAATTATCAAAATAAATCCAGGACTGATTTGATTGTTGATTAAATCAGCGGGGTTGAGGTATCAAAAGTAAGCTGTTTTATCGATTGGTAACTAATTATTACTGATATCTTTAATATTACAGTAAATAAGTTACTAGTAACTAGTTACTGCCCAACACTGCATTTGAGGAATGACTTCTCCTGAGTTTATCAAAAGATTTTCCCTAATAGGTTTCAAATAATTTTAACTTTAATGTTGACTCTTGTTTTACAGATGAGTGCATCCAACCTTAAGGAAAGGTTTGTAATCCTGCTCAGATTCCTAATTATATACAAGTACTGTACTTAATTACTTAATGTCTATTACAAACTGGGTCCTTCTGTGAACGACTTCAAAATAAACGTCAGAGTTGTATTCAAATCTAAAATAAGACTTATATTAAATGGCACAAGGCCAAGAATGGAGGGATGTCTTTGTATTCAAAACATCCCAATGCTAATGGACTAATTTAAAGAAATTAAAAGATTTAGGATAATATGGGAAAAGAAAGTGAAAGTTTAAGTAATCAATTTGAACTTTTTTTAATATAAATATGCATAATACAATTTGTATATCTAACTGTGTTTGTGGCCAATGCAGCGGTGAAGTAAGATTATCACAAGCGCTACATGCAAAAGAGGAGGAGTTTGTAGTCAAAAGGAGAGAAGCTGTTTTCCGAAGCCTGCAGAGTCTTGAGATTCACTGCAGTCAGGTCAAACATCTTATACTTCATATCCATCTACCTGGCTTCTTTCTGTGACCTAGAAATGCATGTTTGCACAATCAAACTGTGTGTGTTTCAGAATAAAATGCCACGCATTGCATTACTGGGTTCTGGAGGAGGACAAAGAGCCATGGTGGCTTTGCTGGGATCCCTGGTTCAGCTTGATAAAGCGGGTCTTCTGGACTGCATCCTTTATCTGAGCGGAGTCTCTGGATCCACCTGGTACGAACCCTGAGAAACAACAAATACACAGATCGAGTTGAATGTCAAAAATGAGAGCAGTATGTTCTTCTCTGAAGGTGCATGGCCTCCTTATACCAAGAACCAGACTGGTCCACCAAACTAGAGACCGTGAAAGACAAAATCATCAAGAGACTCAGTGGTCCAGGAGTCAGCCATGAAGACGCATTGGCCAAACTGAAGAAATATCACGATGGGAAAGACCTCTTCACCTTGACTGACGTCTGGGCAGTGTTGGTCGTCACAACGTATGTGAAAGAGGTCTGTAATATTCATAACACAAATCCTGCATGATTTATGGTAGTCTCATTCAGCTATATTTGTACTAAATTGTTGATCATGAGATGCCAAGGAGCCTGAGGCATATGAACACTTGCTGTAAAATTCTTCTGATGACAAATGACCGCGAATCTACCTAAAGTAGGAAACATGCATGCAGTGGGGTGCAAAGACCGAGACCACATTGTTAAAGATTTATTGGCTAATCTGAATTGAACTGGAAATGAATATTTTAGGATTTAAAACAAACAAATAATCTGTGACGTGCTGAATGAACATTATCCAGCTTGTTCTACATCTACCTGCCACAAGTAAACAACCGGTCACAATATTTGTGAGTAGAGATCCTGCAATTTATGGCCGGACTGTCTCCCCACATGATATTTTGACACTTTGATTAAGTTAAAGTGAGTTCATGCATGGGAGAGGCCCTTCATATATGGCTTATTTTATTTTAAGCAAAATTTAGGCATCACGTCACTGTGTGTATATATTTGTTTTTCCTACAGATTGATGAACGCACACTGACGGATAAGCAATACCAACTCGGTAAAGACCCATTTCCCATCTACACTTTGGCTGACAAGCAAAGCAAACTGGAGGAAGGAGGTCTGTTTAATTCTCAGAAAAGTGTTATTGTGTTTGTGTCAGCTGTTGTATAGAGGTGTTTTGTGTCTGCAGGCCCCTGGTTTGAGATCAGTCCACATGAAGCAGGTTATTCCCTCACTGGAGCATTTGTGGACACCTCCAGCTTCGGCAGCCAGTTTGACAACGGCTCAAAGAAGAAACACCAGCCTGAAATGGACATGCTGTACCTGCAAGGTAACAAACTGTCACATGAGTTATTAATATTTGCAGTATAAACGTACACTGAACAAGTTAATAGGTGTCAAAACAGAAATATAAACATTCCTATTAGAAAAGTGAAATAATTTAAAGCAGTTTTAACAGCACAGTGATTTACTGTTCAACTCTTCATCGGCTCAAATAATAATTAGCTGCTTTAGACTTATTACGCTTTGCTTTTAAAGTGGTTTTGTTTCATTGTAAACTCTTAAACGTAATGGTGTTTTCTGCAGCTCTGTGTGGCAGTGCTTTAGCTGGAGTAGATGCAGAATACATGTGGAGACAAATACAAGGTGCAGCATTTGAATTCATTTCTGACTAAAGCTGACAATGATAATGATTTCATTGTGAATCAAGGATTTTATTTTTATTTTTCCCCAGATTTCGTAAATTCAAGAACTATGAGAGACATTATGTTTGCGGTTATGAAGGAAGGTAAAGCATTTCTGCTTTTATTTATTGATGCGTTCTGTCTCGTCAACTGATCTAACATTAACGAAGATGAATCCATACTGTAACAAATGTACTGCTCATGTGCATAGTGTTATCGAATACATCATGAGATGTGATCAAATTCTCTTTAGCTTCAAATCAAAGCATCTTAAATGGCTTTTGGACGATGATGTGTGTGCTTGATTAATTTGGGGGTGCAAAGCACTTAAGGACTTTTTTTCAGTGTGTTTGTTCAATGTGTGTTTTCTACAATAGACCCAAACCCCCCACCTGTAGAAAAGTCTTACCAGGTTCTCATGGATCTTGCGGACATGCATCTCTGTGTTTTAAACGACAAAGATCCTTCTGCTCTCGATCAATCCAACAGAGCAACGCTGAACGGTAAGAGTGTTAGAATTATAGAGGAGACCAGTTTATTTTAGAGTCTAGTTATCACACTTACTGTCAATAATCCTCAAGGTTCAGTTTCTGAATAGACGATCAAAGAGTTATTGAACTTAAGCTAATGGGTGAAACTGCATGTTACCTACTTTAAACAAGATGGACAAACTTTAATTATACATTGCCAAATAACAAGAACTCAATGTTTCTTTCACAGACCTCGCTGGAGGCAAAAGTCAGCTGATTTTTCCAACACAACAACTGGATCTCGCTGATAAAGAAGCTGCAAATCTGTATATGAAGCAATACACTGAGGATGTATGCAATTATTTGAGTCTGTTCAGTTTGAAGCCTGACGGTAAGTTGAACAGTCTTGACAATGTATTTGATTTGTATATTGTCATTTTTAATGTGTAAAGCAAGAAGTGCTTTATTCTGATTCAATAGAGCTTCCAATCAGCAACAAAATAGTTTTAACTGATGCCAAGAAACAACCTTTCCTGCAGACAACCTGTAGTACGATTATGGCAGAAATCACAGTCATGATGATTTTAAAGGGACGGTTCACTCATTTACTCCCTCTCATGTGGTTTCAAACACTTGTTCTCTGGAACAGAAAAGATAATTTTCTGGACTCGGAGAGATTTCTGTTCCTCCATTTTATAGTTTGTTCACCCAAAACTATGACGCTCCAAAACATTCATAAAGAGTTGTAAAATAAATCCAATATGAATCTGATGGTTTGATTTCAAGTTTTCTAAAGAGACAGTCACTTTACACAAACCGATTTAATTTGGGCTTTTCTTCACCTCTTTCTTTCTCAACTGACCCATCACTGACTGTATTTACATGAACACACCAAGACCATTTTGATATCCTTTCTTTAGGTGGATAAAAGAGCACAGCTGTAAAGGAAGGCAACCGAATGTGGCACAATCACTTTACCATGTTTTCATAATCTTTGAATGCCAAAATGAAAATTTCAACTAAAATCTGGAACCCCCCCCCCCACACCTTTAAAGCTAAAGTAGCTCATTAAAGTGAAACTTCAAACTTCATCTCCATGTAGTCAACAGAGACAATATAAAACTATAGGAACCATTTACTAATTTTAAGAACCATTGTGCATTTGTATTTCAGATGTTTTCTTGAGCACTTTTAAATGCGCGACTCAGTGGATCTGGGGCAGGAATTATAACTTCCTCCACAAAATGAAAGGTGAGAACAGACCTGCTATTAACTAGAGATTCAGTAATGTGAATAGTTGAATAAACTGATCTCTTTCATGCTGTGATCCTTCAGATAAATCTGTGCCTTCCGCTCTTCTGGAAACTGAGACGAGAGACTATGAGGATGCAGGACTGTTGCTGAACTCTCCCTACTTCTCCGTGCTGAGAAAGGAACGAAACATTGACCTCATCATTTCCCTGGATTTCAGTGACGGCGATCCTTTCACGGTATTACACACATTAAGACATACTCTAATAAAAGCTAGACAGATCACCTAGAAATCATGGTTCACTTCCCCTCCTGTTGTTCCAAACCTGTATATCTCTGTTCTGTAGAGAAGAAAACAAACACACAATCTTGCTGCTTATCCTCATTCATTGGACCACCAGAGTTCACACTAATCTTAAAAGAGAGACGGATAATTTAAAATGCAGTGCATTTCATTCAATAAAACCAACAGGATAGAAATCATTTAAAGGTGTCATGAACTGCCTTTTTTTTTTTTTTTTTTTTTTTTTTTTTTTTTTTTTTTTTTTAATCCTAAAGCAAACAGTGAAAATAACTGGATTAGAAAAGGCAAATGTACCAATGAGTGATCCTCTGCAGCCATCTACTGGTCATAGCAAAATGAAAATGACTTTATATTACCACTAAGAATTTCAACCAGGCGGCAGAAATCTTCCCCTTGCATGGCACATTTTCCATGAAATATCTACATTAAAAAAAACAAATTATAATGCTTCCTTTTTGAGCAAATGTATAAGAAAATGGGTTTAATTTAGAGACAAAAAAAAGCAGTTTAAAATGGGAGCAATATAGCAATGTTTTTTTTGTGGTAAGGAATCATGGGAGAGGAGGGTGGTGTCTGTCAGTGTTTTCACTCCTGATTAACACGGTTTTCTGTGAGGGTTAGTGCTAGGGAGTAAATTGTGACCTGTGCTGGCAAAATGAGTCGGAATGAGCATTTTTCCAAAATGAGTTCTTTTGATTTTCATTCTCCATTTAAAATACCTTCTAAATGATGTGACTTCTTGGAATTGGACTAAATAACTGAGCTACAGCTGTTTGAAGGCGTTAGAGTCAGCAGTTTATTTTCAAAAGGGGAAAAAAAAAAATCCAGTAACTTTTCTGAAGATTCCAAAGCAAAATCACCAAGCAACGTTGCATATTTCCCTCCAATTATTTCCTTAATTACTGTATTCACAATATAACCATTTTATTACTAAAAAATAACAAAGATGCAAATAAACAGTAGTTTAACCAAGAGCAGCAAGTGATTCCGTCTCTTTTAATGTTTGATTAACATTGAGACCTCTATATTAGGACCTACTGTAATGCATGGATATGTTACACATCAGATTCATTAACTAAAGGTTCATGTCAGACTAAACAGATTGCAATGTAGGGAGAACGCGTGCTTGTGGAAAGGTGCGTCTTATGCTAATGTCAGTCAGCGTGATCGTTTTGGTTTCATCAGCATGGGTTTTAAAATCACATTTCACTGGTTTGGACTCCTATAATCAAGAACTCGATTATTCACAGCTGGAATGCTGCGCTTTGCAACGATAGATCTACAACTTGTGTTGAGAAGCAGCAGCAGTCATCCAGACGTGAGCAGAACACGTACTGTATCATTTAAGTTATATTTGTGTTATCGTTTTTAGATGTTTAATTACTATTTGGAGCATTGGGATCGCCAGAAGAAGGCTTAATGAACTCATTTTTGTGAACCTCAAATTTGACCAAAACTGACATTTTTGTGGGGGTGACAACGCTGATCGAGAGGCGGTGCTGATCCACACCATTACATCATCGAGTAGAACATTTCACAAGCTGTGGTTTTGTTAGACTGCCTTCAATTAAAGCTGTTTTTAGACTAACTACAAAGTTTTGGGTTCTGACACTTACAGGATGTTTTTATAGTACAATGACCTCATGTCAAAAGATCAAGAGAATTTAGCTTTCTCAGTTCATGACCCCTGTAAACAAAAGTGCATATGTTTTCATTTTAACTGGTAGAACACCTGGAGAGAGCATCCATTTGCGTTCCCATTCATCTCAGCGTTGAATTTCAACTGAAATTTGTCTAATCCTTTCAATAAATTTTGCTTTTCCACTGCAGACGGTGAGAGAAGCTGCTAAGATGTGCAAGAAACTAAAGATCCCTTTCCCTGAAGTCAACATTCCCCGTGAAGACCTGGAGAAACCAAAGGACTTCTATGTGTTCAAAGGCCAAAACGCTCCAACCGTGATTCACATCCCTCTGTTTAATGTGGTCAACTGTGGAGGCAAGTTACGATTGTCTAGTTGAATAAAACTACAACACAAAGCCTATAGATATGTAAGTGTTTTGTTGTTTCTTCAGATGAATTTGAGGCCTGGGGGAACAAATATAGCACCTTGCAAGGTCCTTACAGCGCTGAGATGATCGCTGATCTTATGGAGGTTGCTGGAAAAAACATCTCAAACAACCGAGAGAAACTGAAGGAGCAGATAGCAGAGGTCGTTGGGACACCACTGACGAGAATCTGAATCCCAGCACAGCTGAGGCACTCTTCTATGTAATGTTTTTGCACATTTCAGTCTCTTCCCTCAGACTGCTTCACTTTCACTAAGCAATAAATAGATAATCATCAAATCAACCATAACTGATTTGATTACAATTACTGATTAAAATACTGTATTGCTTTGCCTCTGTTCCAAAGAATTAATAAACTGTTCTATAAAGTTTTGTCCTGATGGTTTTTTTTTTTTTTTTTTTTTTTTTTTTTTTTTGCATTCCCATTTGCTCATTCCATGTTTTGCCATTCATTGTTAGTGACTTAACATCTTCCTTGTTAAGAGTCCCTTGTATATCCATTTCTGAACGTTTAAGAGCTTGCTTTATCAACCATTTCATTAACCTCCCCTCCCATATGAGCAGAAACCCACAGGAAGATGATTAAACTGGCACTACTTTTTAACAAAAAGAGTCAGAACAAAGTACTATAAATCTTGGTTTTAAACCCACTGGAGCGCTACCATCACAGCAATTAATTCTGCTGCATACACTAAGTGGTCAGTTATCCTCTTCTTAGTGCTGTTTTGACATTTAGGGATATATACTGGGGCTGCTGTTCTACCAGAGGCAGGATCCATCACTCCCTTTACTGGATAACCATGAATGATACTGGATTATCATTATTGTGGACTTTGACAAATACTTCAGCTAGCATTTCAGATTTTTCATTATCTGTCACTGATTTTTCCTTTTTTTTTTTTTTTTTTTCTCGTTGTATTGTTTGATTTCCATTTATTCCTCCCATTTTTTCCTATTGTGCCGTATACTTCACTTCAGTCATATCTTCTATTGTATTACACCAATCTCTCCAGTTCTTCTTATAACTGCTCGAACAGTTCTTCTTACTTCTACTCAGGTGCGTTATGAGAGGCTGCGAGGGACAAAACCACAAAACACGAAATGATGACGTGACATGAAATGTCAACCCTTGTATTTATACAATCAGTCCCATTTTGGTGTCCGCATCAAATTTACACGTTATTTTACACACAAATATCAATTTTCAAATGTATGTTTAGTCATTTAATTTGTGTCAAAAAGCCTACATTATTTAATCAATTTCCAATAATACACATTGCATTTATTTCCTTTCTTGAGTTTACAGTGAATTGAGTTTAGTACGTGTTCAGTAACCTACATCTTTACTTTCACTCTGAAGAACATTTTAAATCAGCTCCTCGAGCTTAAACATGCAGAAATGTTTGGGCAGTATTAGTAGGCCTGCTTCACTGTTTAATAAAAATAGCCTTTGTGTTTAAAGTAGCACATAAATATTCTTATAAATCTTTAACACCTACTATATAATAATTTACAACAATCAAAAAGCTGAGTTAATAAACAGTCCACGAGTCTGGTGTGAGAGTTCCAGGGAAATTGATTTAATTGCACCAGTCATCTGATATAATTGACATTTTATTCTTTGGAAAAGAAACCCTTACATAAACATTTATTCATTCAGCAGACGCTTTTGACAAACAATTAATACAAGCAGCAATTTATCTAAACGTCCTGAATGACAGCAGAACAACTGCTGCAATCATAAATACACAATATATCTCACTAAAGCACATAAAAACATTTAATCTTATGTAATTTAATAGCTTTGTTTTTAATGTTTTTGAATTTTGAAAGTGAAAGTGTCGTGACATATGGCCAAGTATGGCGACTCATACTCAGAAATGAACCCATCCAAAGTGCACACACACACACTGAACACTAGGGATGTGCATCTCCATAACTGAGGCCGATGCGATACGCATCTCGATGCATAGCCAACGATGCGATACATTAAAGATAAATATAGGCAGCTACCGATGCGATGCGATTCGATTCACTGCTATTACGATGCGGTGCGATATGATTTCGATTCGATTCAACACGATGTGATTGTGATTCAGTGTAATACGATGCAATGGAGAAAAATAATATGCTGTGCAATTCAATATGTAGATATTTAATTTTTATTTATTTTGTTCCGACAGAAATCTTATCGTAAAGTATCCAGTAAAGTAAGTGCCATCTGACTCTTTACACATGGCTCTTTCACAAACAAAAGATTAGTTTTTTTTACAAAACCAAAAGATTAAATAAAAACAGACATTCTTTTCCTGTCTTGTCTCTAGTTACTTTTAACAGCTCAAACATTTAACAGGTGAAACAATTTAAGAATGCTGCTCAGGGATAAACAATAAAGAAATGTTCTGTAACTTCAAGTGTGTTGTTAAATTAGTCGTACTGCCTGTATATTTTATAGCGGCGCGACATATTTTACAAATTGCATGGGTTTTGTCAAGATTTCCACCTCGCTTATAAAACCCAAAGTATTTCCAAACACTGGATTTAAAATGACTTGGTGGAAGAAAGAGTTCCGAGTCTGCCATGTTAATCCGTTCTAGGTGGTAACTCTCAGGAGGACAGCTCTTGGTCTACGTAGTGTTGTTGTGATACGTCATAATCCAATGAATCAATAGATAAAATTTCGTGACTATCACGAACTGCCGTGAGACTGGGTTGCATAATCACGTAGCAGCTGCAGTGGTGATGAGAGAACGCGCTTTCGCAACAGTTCAGAAAGGAGAAATCAATCTAAAAGTTACATAACAAAATATTGGTCGCTTTATAAATATTAAAAGAATAGCGCATCTAGTAATAATTATATATGAATAAATCGGTTTTTACCGATGCAGATATGTTAGAAACGATGCATCGCGATACAAATGCCAACTGTATCCGATGCACGCTTATTTAAATCGATGCATCGCATCGTAAGCTTTTATGCCGATGCACCGATGCAAATCGGTGAATCTTACCCTCCCTACTGAACACACACGCACATGGATGTGTGTGTGTGCACTTTGGATGGGTTAATTTCTGAGTATGTGATGAATCCTGCCTCTGGTAGAACAGCAGCCCCAGTATATATCCCTAAATGTCAAAACAGCACTAAGAAAAGGATAACTGACCACTTAGTGTATGCAGCAGAATTAATTGCTGTGATGGTAGCGCTCCAGTGGGTTTAAAACCAAGACTTATAGTACTTTGTTCTGACTCTTTTTGTTAAAAAGTAGTGCCAGTTTAATCATCTTCCTGTGGGTTTCTGCTCATATGGGAGGGGAGGTTAATGAAATGGTTGATAAAGCAAGCTCTTAAACGTTCAGAAATGGATATACAAGTGACTCTTAACAAGGAAGATGTTAAGTCACTAACAATGAATGGCAAAACATGGAATGAGCAAATGGGAATGCAAAAAAAAAAAAAAAAAAAAAAACCATCAGGACAAAACTTTATAGAACCGTTTATTAATTCTTTGGAACAGAGGCAAAGCAATACAGTATTTTAATCAGTAATTGTAATCAAATCAGTTATGGTTGATTTGATGATTATCTATTTATTGCTTAGTGAAAGTGAAGCAGTCTGAGGGAAGAGACTGAAATGTGCAAAAACATTACATAGAAGAGTGCCTCAGCTGTGCTGGGATTCAGATTCTCGTCAGTGGTGTCCCAACGACCTCTGCAATCTGCTCCTTCAGTTTCTCTCGGTTGTTTGAGATGTTTTTTCCAGCAACCTCCATAAGATCAGCGATCATCTCAGCACTGTAAGGACCTTGCAAGGTGCTATATTTGTTCCCCCAGGCCTCAACTTCATCTGAAGAAATAACAAAACACTTACATATCTATAGGCTTTTTGTTGTAGTTTTATTCAACTAGACAATCGTAACTTGCCTCCACAGTTGACCACATTAAACAGAGGGATGTGAATCACGGTTGGAGCGTTTTGGCCTTTGAACACATAGAAGTCCTTTGGTTTCTCCAGGTCTTCACGGGGAATGTTGACTTCAGGGAAAGGGATCTTTAGTTTCTTGCACATCTTAGCAGCTTCTCTCACCGTCTGCAGTGGAAAAGCAAAATTTATTGAAAGGATTAGACAAATTTCAGTTGAAATTCAACGCTGAGATGAATGGGAACGCAAGTGGATGCTCTCTCCAGGTGTTCTACCAGTTAAAATGAAAACATATGCACTTTTGTTTACAGGGGTCATGAACGGAGAAAGCTAAATTATCTTGATCTTTTGACATGAGGTCATTGTACTATAAAAACATCCTGTAAGTGTCAGAACCCAAAACTTTGTAGTTAGTCTAAAAACAGCTTTAATTGAAGGCAGTCTAACAAAACCACAGCTTGTGAAATGTTCTACTCGATGATGTAATGGTGTGGATCAGCACCGCCTCTCGATCAGCGTTGTCACCCCCACAAAAATGTCAGTTTTGGTCAAATTTGAGGTTCACAAAAATGAGTTCATTAAGCCTTCTTCTGGCGATCCCAATGCTCCAAATAGTAATTAAACATCTAAAAACGATAATACAAATATAACTTCTTTAATGATACAGTACGTGTTCTGCTCACGTCTGGATGACTGCTGCTGCTTCTCAACACAAGTTGTAGATCTATCGTTGCAAAGCGCAGCATTCCAGCTGTGAATAATCGAGTTCTTGATTATAGGAGTCCAAACCAGTGAAATGTGATTTTAAAACCCATGCTGATGAAACCAAAACGATCACGCTGACTGACATTAGCATAAGACGCACCTTTCCACAAGCACGCGTTCTCCCTACATTGCAATCTGTTTAGTCTGACATGAACCTTTAGTTAATGAATCTGATGTGTAACATATCCATGCATTACAGTAGGTCCTAATATAGAGGTCTCAATGTTAATCAAACATTAAAAGAAGAGACGGAATCACTTGCTGCTCTTGGTTAAACTACTGTTTAGTTGCATCTTTGTTCTTATTTTTTAGTAATAAAATGGTTATATTGTGAATACAGTAATTAAGGAAATAATTGGAGGGAAATATGCAACGTTGCTTGGTGATTTTGCTTTGGAATCTTCAGAAAAGTTACTGGATTTTTTTCTCTTCTCAAAATAAACTGCTGACTCTAACGCCTTCAAACAGCTGTAGCTCAGTTATTTAGTCCAATTCCAAGAAGTCACATCATTTAGAAGGTATTTTAAATGGAGAATGAAAATCAAAAGAACTCATTTTGGAAAAATGCTCATTCCGACTCATTTTGCCAGCACAGGTCACAATTTACTCCCTAGCACTAACCCTCACAGAAAACCGTGTTAATCAGGAGTGAAAACACTGACAGACACCACCCTCCTCTCCCATGATTCCTTACCACAAAAAAAACACTGCTATATTGCTCCCATTTTAAACTGCTTTTTTTGTCTCTAAATTAAGCCCATTTTCTTATACATTTACATTTGTTTTTTTTAATGTAGATATTTCATGGAAAATGTGCCATGCAAGGGGAAGATTTCTGTCGCCTGGTTGAAATTCTTAGTGGTAATATAAAGTCATTTTCATTTTGCTATGACCAGTAGATGGCTGCAGAGGATCACTCATTGGTACATTTGCCTTTTCTAATCCAGTTATTTTCACTGTTTGCTTTAGGATTAAAAAAAAAAAAAAAATGCCAGTTCATGACACCTTTAAATGATTTCTATCCTGTTGGTTTTATTGAATGAAATGCACTGCATTTTAAATTATCCGTCTATCTTTTAAGATTAGTGTGAACTCTGGTGGTCCAATGAATGAGGATAAGCAGCAAGATTGTGTGTTTGTTTTCTTCTCTACAGAACAGAGATATACAGGTTTGGAACAACAGGAGGGGAAGTGAACCATGATTTCTAGGTGATCTGTCTAGCTTTTATTAGAGTATGTCTTAATGTGTGTAATACCGTGAAAGGATCGCCGTCACTGAAATCCAGGGAAATGATGAGGTCAATGTTTCGTTCCTTTCTCAGCACGGAGAAGTAGGGAGAGTTCAGCAACAGTCCTGCATCCTCATAGTCTCTCGTCTCAGTTTCCAGAAGAGCGGAAGGCACAGATTTATCTGAAGGATCACAGCATGAAATAGATCAGTTTATTAAACTATTCACATTACTGAATCTCTAGTTAATAGCAGGTCTGTTCTCACCTTTCATTTTGTGGAGGAAGTTATAATTCCTGCCCCAGATCCACTGAGTCGCGCATTTAAAAGTGCTCAAGAAAACATCTGAAATACAAATGCACAATGGTTCTTAAAATTAGTAAATGGTTCCTATAGTTTTATATTGTCTCTGTTGACTACATGGAGATGAAGTTTGAAGTTTCACTTTAATTAGCTACTTTAGCTTTATGCTTTAAAGTGGGGGGGTTCAGATTTTGGTTGAAATTTTAATTTTGGCATTCAAAGACTATGAAAACATGGCAAAGTGATTGTGCCACATTCGGTTGCCTTCCTTTACAGCTGTGCTCTTTTATCCACCTAAAGAAAGGATATCAAAATGGTCTTGGTGTGTTCATGTAAATACAGTCAGTGATGGGTCAGTTGAGAAAGAAAGAGGTGAAGAAAAGCCCAAATTAAATCGGTTTGTGTAAAGTGACTGTCTCTTTAGAAAACTTGAAATCAAACCATCAGATTCATATTGGATTTATTTTACAACTCTTTATGAATGTTTTGGAGCGTCATAGTTTTGGGTGAACAAACTATAAAATGGAGGAACAGAGATCTCTCCGAGTCCAGAAAATTCTCTTTTCTGTTCCAGAGAACAAGTGTTTGAAACCACATGAGAGGGAGTAAATGAGTGAACTGTCCCTTTAAAATCATCATGACTGTGATTTTTGCCATAATCGTACTACAGGTCGTCTACAGAAAAGGTTGTTTCTTGGCATCAGTTAAAACTATTTTGTTGCTGATTGGAAGCTCTATTGAAGCAGAGTAAAGCACTTCTTGCTTTACACATTAAAAATGACAATATACAAATCAAATACATTGTCAAGACTGTTCAACTTACCGTCAGGCTTCAAACTGAACAGACTCAAATAATTGCATACATCCTCAGTGTATTGCTTCATATACAGATTTGCAGCTTCTTTATCAGCGAGATCCAGTTGTTGTGTTGGAAAAATCAGCTGACTTTTGCCTCCAGCGAGGTCTGTGAAAGAAACATTGAGTTCTTGTTATTTGGCAAAGTAGAATTAAAGTTTGTCCATCTTGTTTAAAATAGGTAACATTCGGTTTCACCCATTAGCTTAAGTTCAATAACTCTTTGATCGTCTATTCAGAAACTGAACCTTGAGGATTATTGACAGTAAGTGTGATAACTAGACTCTAAAATAAACTGGTCTCCTCTATAATTCTAACACTCTTACCGTTCAGCGTTGCTCTGTTGGATTGATCGAGAGCAGAAGGATCTTTGTCGTTTAAAACACAGAGATGCATGTCCGCAAGATCCATGAGAACCTGGTAAGACTTTTCTACAGGTGGGGGGTTTGGGTCTATTGTAGAAAACACACATTGAACAAACGCACTGAAAAAAAGTCCTTAAGTGCTTTGCACCCCCAAATTAATCAAGCACACACATCATCGTCCAAAAGCCATTTAAGAGGCTTTGATTTGAAGCTAAAGAGAATTTGATCACATCTCATGATGTATTCGATAACACTATGCACATGAGCAGTACATTTGTTACAGTATGGATTCATCTTCGTTAATGTTAGATCAGTTGACAAGACAGAACGCATCAATAAATAAAAGCAGAAATGCTTTACCTTCCTTCATAACCGCAAACATAATGTCTCTCATAGTTCTTGAATTTACGAAATCTGGGGAAAAATAAAAATAAAATCCTTGATTCACAATGAAATCATTATCATTGTCATCTTTAGTCAGAAATGAATTCAAATGCTGCACCTTGTATTTGTCTCCACATGTATTCTGCATCTACTCCAGCTAAAGCACTGCCACACAGAGCTGCAGAAAACACCATTACGTTTAAGAGTTTACAATGAAACAAAACACTTTAAAAGCAAAGCGTAATAAGTCTAAAGCAGCTAATTATTATTTGAGCCGATGAAGAGTTGAACAGTAAATCACTGTGCTGTTAAAACTGCTTTAAATGATTTCACTTTTCTAATAGTAATGTTTATATTTCTGTTTTGACACCTATTAACTTGTTCAGTGTACGTTTATACTGCAAATATTAATAAACTCATGTGACAGTTTGTTACCTTGCAGGTACAGCATGTCCATTTCAGGCTGGTGTTTCTTCTTTGAGCCGTTGTCAAACTGGCTGCCGAAGCTGGAGGTGTCCACAAATGCTCCAGTGAGGGAATAACCTGCTTCATGTGGACTGATCTCAAACCAGGGGTCTGCAGACACAAAACACCTCTAAACAACAGCTGACACAAACACAATAACACTTTTCTGAGAATTAAACAGACCTCCTTCCTCCAGTTTGCTTTGCTTGTCAGCCAAAGTGTAGATTGGAAATGGGTCTTTACCAAGTTGGTATTGCTTATCCGTCAGTGTGCGTTCATCAATCTGTAGGAAAAACAAATACACACAGTGACGTGACGCCTAAATTTTGCTTAAAATAAAATAAGCCATATATATGAAGGGACTCTCCCATGCATGAACTCACTTTAACACCAAAGTGTCAAAATATCATGTGGGGAGACCGTCCGGCCATAAATTGCAGGATCTCTACTCACAAATATTGTGACCGGTTGTTTACTTGTGGCAGGTAGATGTATAACAAGCTGGATAATGTTCATTCAGCACGTCACAGATTATTTGTTTGTTTTAAGTCCTAAAATATTCATTTCCAGTTCAATTCAGATTAGCCAATAAATCTGTAACAATGTGGTCTCAGACTTTGCACCCCACTGCATGCATGTTTCCTACTTTAGGTAGATTCGCGGTCATTTGTCATCAGAAGAATTTTACAGCAAGTGTTCATATGCCTCAGGCTCCTTGGCATCTCATGATCAACAATTTAGTACAAATATAGCTGAATGTGACTACCATAAATCATGCAGGATTTGTGTTATGAATATTACAGACCTCTTTCACATACGTTGTGACGACCAACACTGCCCAGACGTCAGTCAAGGTGAAGAGGTCTTTCCCATCGTGATATTTCTTCAGTTTGGCCAATGCGTCTTCATGGCTGACTCCTGGACCACTGAGTCTCTTGATGATTTTGTCTTTCACGGTCTCTAGTTTGGTGGACCAGTCTGGTTCTTGGTATAAGGAGGCCATGCACCTTCAGAGAAGAACATACTGCTCTCATTTTTGACATTCAACTCGATCTGTGTATTTGTTGTTTCTCAGGGTTCGTACCAGGTGGATCCAGAGACTCCGCTCAGATAAAGGATGCAGTCCAGAAGACCCGCTTTATCAAGCTGAACCAGGGATCCCAGCAAAGCCACCATGGCTCTTTGTCCTCCTCCAGAACCCAGTAATGCAATGCGTGGCATTTTATTCTGAAACACACACAGTTTGATTGTGCAAACATGCATTTCTAGGTCACAGAAAGAAGCCAGGTAGATGGATATGAAGTATAAGATGTTTGACCTGACTGCAGTGAATCTCAAGACTCTGCAGGCTTCGGAAAACAGCTTCTCTCCTTTTGACTACAAACTCCTCCTCTTTTGCATGTAGCGCTTGTGATAATCTTACTTCACCACTGCATTGGCCACAAAGACAGTTAGATACACATTTTTTTATAAATATGCATAAATACAATAAGTAAAAAAAAAATTCAAATTGATTACTTAAACTTTGACTCTCTTTTTCTATATTATCCTAAATCCTTTAATTTCTTTACATTATTAGTAAGACATCCCTCCATTCTTGGCCTTGTGCCATTTAATATAAGTCTTATTTTAGATTTGAATACAACTCTGACGTTTATTTTGAAGTTGTTCACAGTTTGTAATAGACATCAAGTAATTAAGTACAGTACTTGTATATAATTAGGAATCTGAGCAGGATTACAAACCTTTCCTTAAGGTTGGATGCACTCATCTGTAAAACAAGAGTCAACATTAAAGTTAAAATTATTTGAAACCTATTAGGGAAAATCTTTTGATAAACTCAGGAGAAGTCATTCCTCAAATGCAGTGTTGGGCAGTAACTAGTTACTAGTAACTTATTTACTGTAATATTAAAGATATCAGTAATAATTAGTTACCATCGATAAAACAGCTTACTTTTGATGCCTCAACCCCGCTGATTTAATCAACAATCAAATCAGTCCTGGATTTATTTTCATAATTTTCATGGCTTGCACATGCATGTGATGTCCCCAGTGCAGCAGGCGAACGTGGAATATGGAAACGCTTACATTCAGCAGATAGAAATATTGCATCATATTGATTGTCAGGAAAAGAGATGATCTGAACAGTGAACGGTTGTGTAAGTTGTGGTTTTACGTTACTCTGGCATTACATCCCACCCACATGTGGTACATTATTTTACTACAATTGAAAAAATTCCAGTTTTACAAACGTCATGAAAATATAATCGTATATTGGTAACCGATTAATTATTATTAGCTTCACGCTACACATGACAGTTAATGAGATTAATACAACACTTCTTGAATGTCACGATCAATCACTATTGAGTGTTTGTAATAACTTCTGACCGCGATCCAATGTGGATTTTGGTCTAAAGATGAGGCACAAATATGTTATTAGTAACATTCTAGAAGAATTTTATGTGGAAGATACAGTTACAACTTCTGTGAGGCGTGAAGAAACAGTAATGAACTAATTGCTTTTGCCAGAAAGTAACAATATTACTTTTGAAAGGAGTAACTAGTAATATTACATTCTTTGAGGAACTAGCCCAACACTGCTCAAATGTTGATTATTAGCCACAGATTATAGTCTTTAGTTTGCAGGTCATTGATATTGGCCAAGTTTTAATTAGTTAAATTCATTCATACTATTATTAGCACTATAAACACAATGACACTAAACACTTTTTAAGTGCTTGTTGTAGAAGTCTTGACATATACTCACTGTTCTTGATTAGTACACTCCTGAGATTCACCGATAATAACTCAGCTGCTGTGGCGTCTGGAATCAGGCAGAAGATGCTGTTTTATAGGCTCTGGATCATCATGAGGGGTGGAGATCATTAACATGGACTTCAAGAAAAAAACAAGCTTGGTGTGGTGACTTATTGCACAGATTAGGCTTGCACTGATTTAAATTATGTTTTATTAACAAAGTTCTGGAGGAGCACGTTCAGATAATTAACCTAATTAACACGAGATGAGACCAATCAGTAATCAACCCAGTTAACAAGCTAAGAGGCCTGTATATATACACAGCAGACTCTGTTCATTGGCAGTTTTCCAGCATTTGGTTTGCACTTTTTGCCATCATGTCACAGACTCAACTTTTCCCGTCCAAACAATGAGACTTATGCTGGGGGTTTTTAGGACCCTCCGGCCCCAGGATGGTCTTTCTCCGCCAGACACGGCCCCTGCTCGCTCGACCAGCCATCGTGGCCAATTAGAAATCAATATAGAAATATTGTTTCACGACGCCAGTCTGGGACAGCGGAAAATCGTGCATAAATAACAACTCGCAGTTACTATTTATGAAGTCATTTATCACAGCCATATCACCCTGCAGCCCAAGACCGGTTGCTCACTGAAGCTAAGCAGGGTTGAGCTGGTCAGTACCTGGATGGGAGACCTCCTGGGAAAACTAGGTTGCTGTTGGAAGAGGTGTTAGTGAGGCCAGCAGGGGGTGCTCACCCTGCAGTCTGTGTGGGTCCTAACGCCCCGGTATAGTGACGGGGACACTATACTGTAAAAAAAAAGCACCGTCTTTCGGATGAGACGTTAAACCGAGGTCCTGACTCTCTGTAGTCATTAAAAATCCCATGGCACTTCTCGTAAAGAGTAGGGGTGTAACCCCGGTGTCCTGGCCAAATTCCCTCTACTGGCCTTTGTCTATCATGGCCTCCTAATAATCTGCTGTCATTCAGGACGTTTAGATAAATTGCTGCTTGTATTAATTGTTTGTCAAAAGCATCTGCTGAATGAATAAATGTTTATGTAAGGGTTTCTTTTCCAAAGAATAAAAATGTCAATTATATCACATGACTGGTGCAATTAAATCAATTTCCCTGGAACTCTCACACCAGACTCGTGGACTGTTTATTAACTCAGCTTTTTGATTGTTATAATTATTATGTAGTAGGTGTTAAAGATTTATAAGAATATTTATGTGCTACTTTAAACACAAAGGCTATTTTTATTAAACAGTGAAGCAGGCCTACTAATACTGCCCAAACATTTCTGCATGTTTAAGCTCGAGGAGCTGATTTAAAATGTTCTTCAGAGTGAAAGTAAAGATGTAGGTTACTGAACACGTACTAAACTCAATTCACTGTAAACTCATGAAAGGAAATAAATGCAATGTGTATTATTGGAAATTGATTAAATAATGTAGGCTTACTTTTTGACACAAATTAAATTACTAAACATTCATTTGAAAATGTTTATATATTTGTGTGTAAAATAACGTGTAAATTTAATTTGATGCGGACACCAAAATGGGACTGATTTTATAAATACAAGGGTTGACATTTCATGTCACGTCATCATTTCGTGTTTTGTGGTTTTGTCCCTCGCAGCCTCTCATAACGCACCTGTGTAGAAGTAAGAAGAACTGTTCGAGCAGTTATAAGAAGAACTGGAGAGATTGGCGTAATACAATAGAAGATATGACTGAAGTATACGGCACAATAGGAAAAATGGGAGGAATATATAGAAATCAAACAATACAACAGGAAATATAACAGTGACAGAATGAAACGCTAGAAGTATTTGTCAAAGTCCACGATAATGATAATGTATCAGAGGATATTAAAAGTACAGAATTTTGGCCGGGACAGAATATCATGGATTCTGTTTTAAGCCTAGAAGCCAAAGCAGGAAAGCTCAAGCAAATAAAGAAGGCTACTTATAGGGTTTTATTTTTTTATATTGAGAAAACATAAGACATGCTTTGGAAAGAAAGGCTTTTAATTTAACTTAAATGTATGTGAACAGGAGGGAAGTTGTACAACTGGATTAATGGATTTTCTGCTTGAAAGAACAATAGAAGTAGAGGATTCAAAGATATACAAGATAATGAATCCCTCAAGGAAGTGAGTGCAGCCCAGTGTTATTCAATATTATGACAAAAGATTATTAAATAATGTTAATGGTGACATAGGAAGGGCAATATGGAAAAGCTAACAGTTTTTCTCAATCGATTTAAATGCAATGTACTGGTTCTCAAAACAATTAACACAGCCATCCAAACACAATTATCTTAACCAGTTCATCATTCCTGCAAAATGAAGCGCTGCAATGGTTTCTCGTAATGCATTTATTAAAAGTAAATGTTTACATCAAATCTATAGGTGTGTTCTCTATTGATTGTAAACCACATTCAGCTGTAGATGCACAAATATGCTAATGAAAATACATGTTTATTGCTATTCTTCAACATGGAGTTTTGTTTTATATTGTGTAATAATTATCCAACACCCGCTGTCACCAATGAGAAAACTAATCGCCCCTTTAAACTTCAAATCTGTTTGTGCCATCTTTAACAGCATATTCGTTCTTGCTCCTTGTATTCTTTCCCTTTTATCATTACTAAAGCAATTATGATGAATGTGTAAACTATTAAGAAAACTGCATTTCCTGTGTTGAGTGTATGATTAACCGAGTTATCAGTTTAGGGCCAATCGAAAATACACCATGTCCATTTGATAGAAGGACAAATGGCAGTTTTGTTTGTGATCTTTGGAAGAATTGTACAAATGTTTGTGATTTGTGTAAAACCTTTTTTCAGATATTTTAAAGTATTGGTTGGTTGAAGTAACAATTTTGAAAACATTTGAGAGTTGTGCACATTGTTTTGAGAATTATTTGCATGATTTGTAATTTGTATGAAATTAATTAAAATGTACAATCTGGTTAGGACAATTACAAAGTGTTGAGATCACGTGTGAACCGTTTTGAAAACCGAGACCTGAGTTTGGAGAAATGCGTCAAATCGATTGAGAAAAACTGTAATATTGCACGTGTAGTCTATCGAAGTTGAAGAAAAGTCAGGACAAAACAGCATTTTTATAGAACAGTTTATTAATTCTTTGGAACAGAGGCAAAGCAATACAGTATTTTAATCAGTTATGGTTGATTTGATGATCATCTATTTATTGCTTAGTGAAAGTGAAGCAGTCTGAGGGAAGAGACTGAAATGTGCAAAAACATTACATAGAAGAGTGCCTCAGCTGTGCTGGGATTCAGATTCTCGTCAGTGGTGTCCCAACGACCTCTGCTATCTGCTCCTTCAGTTTCTCTCGGTTGTTTGAGATGTTTTTTCCAGCAACCTCCATAAGATCAGCGATCATCTCAGCGCTGTAAGGACCTTGCAAGGTGCTATATTTGTTCCCCCAGGCCTCAAATTCATCTGAAGAAATAAAACACTTGCATATCTATAGGCTTTTTGTTGTAGTTTTATTCAACTAGACAATCGTAACTTGCCTCCACAGTTGACCACATTAAACAGAGGGATGTGAATCACGGTTGGAGCGTTTTGGCCTTTGAACACATAGAAGTCCTTTGGTTTCTCCAGGTCTTCACGGGGAATGTTGACTTCAGGGAAAGGGATCTTTAGTTTCTTGCACATCTTAGCAGCTTCTCTCACCGTCTGCAGTGGAAAAGCAAAATTTATTGAAAGGATTAGACAAATTTCAGTTGAAATTCAACGCTGAGATGAATTGGAACGCAAGTGGATGCTCTCTCCAGGTGTTCTACCAGTTAAAATGAAAACATATGCACTTGTTTACAGGGGTCATTAACTGAGAAAGCAAAATTATCTTGATCTTTTGACATGAGGTCATTGTACTATAAAAACATCCTGTAAGCTTCAGAACCCAAAACTTTGTAGTTAGTCTAAAAACAGCTTTAATTGAAGGCAGTCTAACAAAACCACAGCTTGTGGAATGTTCTACTCGATGATGTAATGGTGTGGATCAGCACCGCCTCCACAGAAGAGCAACACCTGCATCTACAGCGCTGCCAGTTTAGCCGTGCGTGTCCACTCCTGAAGCTCCAGTGCGCTTTGAAAAAAAGCAGTAAAGCTCGCGTTTATAGATGCGAATTGTGAACGCTCCATGTTTTTAAATTGTATGTATTCTGCCACATATTGATGTCTCTGGGATAAGACCCGGGTACCCATTCACCCTAGAACCGTCCCTGCCTAGAATCTGTATAACACAGACATCCAAAAAGACAAACTAAGAACTTGACCTCTCAACAGTTATTATAGTGTTAAGGGCGGGGCCACACTCCATTGCATCATCAAGCCACCGTTTTAGCCCCGCCCAAAAACATCCTGAACACAGAATTGGTGAAAAACTTTAACTCCACAATTTAGTACTACATAGTTCAGAGTCTTTGTAATGCGTTTCAGCAATACATTTCTAACGTTTAGAAAATTCTCAGAATTCTCTTTACATGGACTTTAAGAAAACAGCCAAGCGAACAAAACTACATAAACCGATAAATGAAATGTGCACAGTTTATTTGAATTTATATAATTCCCACTTATTTATATTCATGATTTCTAGTATTTGTACAGGCTATACCTTTTTACTTCAATGTATTAGCAATTCATTTAATTTTATCTTTGAAACAGATTTGTTACGTGACCGCATTAAAGATTCTTGAGGGTCAAGATCAAGTTACCTGCATCTGTGCTCCATCAAGCCACTCCCATAATATCAGTCACCACTCAAATTAATGCATGGCTCTACATTATAAGAGTCTTACATGCAATACAGATACAGTAATTATTTCATCACTAATAAATTGGGCCGTGTCTTTAAGTTACACAACACTGCATTTTCAAATTAACTTTAGTCTATAATACTACAATGTACTGTCCTTGGACCAGTAAGATACTTGTAATAAAATATCGGTGGCTTGGGCAGATATTAAGTATAAATTCTGCTTAAAATGCAAATCTAATCCCGTTTAAATGAAATAAGCCTACTCCCGTACAGCAAGTCCAGGATGAGCGTCGAAGAACCAAATGATCCAAGATCAACTGATAGCTGGATTTGATTGGACCATTTCAGAGTTAGCGACGTACGAAGAACGGGCCCCAGGTCTACGCAGAAACCAAACGATAAAGATGCTCTAAAAACAAGATGCTGTGCCGGGCCAAGATGTAGAAAAACTGTTTGCTTTGCCTTCCTTCTGATCTCAACGTCAGGAAAGTGTGGATGAACATCCAGATCGCGTCAGTAAGAACTTGGTCCCTTATTTTACGGTGGATTCATTTACAAACAAGGAGCAAGTCGACGTGGGATTTTCAGAAAGCTGTGCGGCCTGTATTGGATCCGATGTAATGTTGCAACAAGTTTGAGTTACTGTTTTCATGACATGATCACTATGGCTTTGTCTCTTCTTACAGATTGTTTGATATGTACCGAGTTACTTATGTTTTCGACCTAAAAAAAAAAAAAAAAAAAAAAAAAAAAAAAAAAAAAAAAAAAAAACAGCATCCATCTAGGAGGAATGTAGGCTGTCAAACACAACTATTAGCCAATCACAGCAGTGGCCGTTTACCTCCGAGTCTACAGCTGGGCTCTAGATTTCCACTGGTCACACTTTTGCGACTACCTTTCTCAGTTGGTCGCACGAGCTCATAATTTGGTCGCAATTTATTTTTTGCTACAGATTAATCAATGCTTGCTGAATGAACTTTTACCATAGTTTAATACGGTAACGAAAGTTCAACATTGAACCGGTTCTTTTTCCATCAGTATTTGTGATTTAAATTATGAACAGGAATTACGTTTTTCAGGCGCTTTCACTTTCAAATTCGAGATCTGGGTCACGGTTTACATGAAGAGAGTCTATTTTTCTTATATCTATACTCCGTTCACTTTTCCGACTAAAACCAAAGATGGATTCATTGTTATTCTTAAAAGCACAACAAAACAGCACGTTACGGTGACAAACTGGCTTACATGACATTAACAAAAACTAGGAAGACAAGGCATAGGACACATCACATGCTGTATTATATACAGACTAATAAACTACAGAATGTTTAGCAAACACTGAGGAATCAAATAAAAGAATAAAACGGCAAGGATAAACTTTTGAAAACGAAAACAAAAGTAAAAACTAAATTGGTTGTGGCGGACTAGACTTGCATGTTTTTTTTTTTTTTTTACAAGAACACGTTCACCTTCTCTGGTTTAAGAAGCGGTGTTTTACGTTAGTTTGAAAACCAAATCCTCCGCTGCGCTCGAGCCGACACAGGCTCTACACCTGAAGCGCTCGCACTGAAAGCGCCTCTCTTCATGTGATCAGTGAAATCTGACTCCTGCTACAATGTGCTGCAGCTCTGTATGAAGCAGACGCTTTGGAGCAGCGCAGACCATGCACTCGCACAAACGTGACGTCAAATTAACTGCATATTCTTAAATGGTTGCATATGCGACCAATTCAGTCTAGAGCCCTACAGTCTGCTACGCCTATTCAGACTGTGCATTCTAATGAGGGGGGTAAAAACAACGAATATAACGATTACTTTGCTGTAAAAATCTTGATGGCATTATAATTTCGAAGTGGACCTCAGAACAGTCCAAAAAAATAAATCAAGGCAGTTCATGACACCTTTAAATGATTTCTATCCTGTTGGTTTTATTGAATTAAATGCACTGCACTTTAAATTATCCGTCTATCTTTTAAGATTAGTGTGAACTCTGGTGGTCCAATGAATGAGGATAAGCAGCAAGATTGTGTGTTTGTTTTCTTCTCTACAGAACAGAGATATACAGGTTTGGAACAACAGGAGGGGAAGTGAACCATGATTTCTAGGTGATCTGTCTAGCTTTTATTAGAGTATGTCTTAATGTGTGTAATACCGTGAAAGGATCGCCGTCACTGAAATCCAGGGAAATGATGAGGTCAATGTTTCGTTCCTTTCTCAGCACGGAGAAGTAGGGAGAGTTCAGCAACAGTCCTGCATCCTCATAGTCTCTCGTCTCAGTTTCCAGAAGAGCGGAAGGCACAGATTTATCTGAAGGATCACAGCATGAAAGAGATCAGTTTATTCAACTATTCACATTACTGAATCTCTAGTTAATAGCAGGTCTGTTCTCACCTTTCATTTTGTGGAGGAAGTTATAATTCCTGCCCCAGATCCACTGAGTGGCGCATTTAAAAGTGCTCAAGAAAACATCTGAAATACAAATGCACAATGGTTCTTAATTAGTAAATGGTTCCTATAGTTTTATATTGTCTCTGTTGACTACATGGAGATGAAGTTTCACTTTAATTAGCTACTTTAGCTTTATGCTTTAAAGGTGGGGGGGGGGGGGGATTTTTCAGATTTTGGTTGAAATTTTCATTTTGGCATTCAAAGATTATGAAAACATGGTAAAGTGATTGTGCCACATTCGGTTGCCTTCCTTTACAGCTGTGCTCTTTTATCCACCTAAAGAAAGGATATCAAAATGGTCTTGGTGTGTTCATGTAAATACAGTCAGTGATGGGTCAGTTGAGAAAGAAAGAGGTGAGAAAAAAGCCCAAATGAAATCGGTTTGTGTAAAGTCTCTTTAGAAAACTTGAAATCAAACCATCCGATTCATATTGGATTTATTTTACAACTTTATGAATGTTTTGGAGCGTCATAGTTTTGGGTGAACAAACTATAAAATGGAGGGACAGAAATCTCTCAGATTCCAGAAACTTATCTTTTCTGTTCCAGAGAACAAGTGTTTGAAACCACATGAGAGGGAGTAAATGAGTGAACTGTCCCTTTAAAATCATCATGACTGTGATTTCTGCCATAATCGTACTACAGGTCGTCTACAGAAAAGGTTGTTTCTTGGCATCAGTTAAAACTATTTTGTTGCTGATTGGAAGCTCTATTGAAGCAGAGTAAAGCACTTCTTGCTTTACACATTAAAAATGACAATATACAAATCAAATACATTGTCAAGACTGTTCAACTTACCGTCAGGCTTCAAACTGAACAGACTCAAATAATTGCATACATCCTCAGTGTATTGCTTCATATACAGATTTGCAGCTTCTTTATCAGCGAGATCCAGTTGTTGTGTTGGAAAAATCAGCTGACTTTTGCCTCCAGCGAGGTCTGTGAAAGAAACATTGAGTTCTTGTTATTTGGCAAAGTAGAATTAAAGTTTGTCCATCTTGTTTAAAATAAGTAACATGCAGTTTCACCCATTAGCTTAAAGTTCAATAACTCTTTGATCGTCTATTCAGAAACTGAACCTTGAGGATTATTGACAGTAAGTGTGATAACTAGACTCTAAAATAAACCGGTCTCCTCTATAATTATAACTCTCTTACCGTTCAGCGTTGCTCTGTTGGATTGATCGAGAGCAGAAGGATCTTTGTCATTTAAAACACAGAGATGCATGTCCGCAAGATCCATGAGAACCTGGTAAGACTTTTCTACAGGTGGGGGGTTTGGGTCTATTGTAGAAAACACACATTGAACAAACACACTGAAAAAAAGTCCTTAAGTGCTTTGTACCCCCAAATTAATCAAGCACACACATCATCGTCCAAAAGCCATTTAAGATGCTTTGATTTGAAGCTAAAGAGAATTTGATCACATCTCATGATGTATTCGATAACACTATGCACATGAGCAGTACATTTGTTACAGTATGGATTCATCTTCGTTAATGTTAGATCAGTTGACAAGACAGAACGCATCAATAAATAAAAGCAGAAATGCTTTACCTTCCTTCATAACCGCAAACATATTAATGTTCGCTCTCATAGTTCTTGAATTTAAGAAATCTGGGGAAAAATAAAAATAAAATCCTTGATTCACAATGAAATCATTATCATTGTCAGCTTTAGTCAGAAATGAATTCAAATGCAGCTGCACCTTGTATTTGTCTCCACATGTATTCTGCATCTACTCCAGCTAAAGCACTGCCACACAGAGCTGCAGAAAACACCATTACGTTTAAGAGTTTACAATGAAACAAAACACTTTAAAAGCAAAGCGTAATAAGTCTAAAGCAGCTAATTATTATTTGAGCCGATGAAGAGTTGAACAGTAAATCACTGTGCTGTTAAAACTGCTTTAAATGATTTCACTTTTCTAATAGGAATGTTTATATTTCTGTTTTGACGCCTATTAACTTGTTCAGTGTACGTTTATACTGCAAATATTAATAAACTCATGTGACAGTTTGTTACCTTGCAGGTACAGCATGTCCATTTCAGGCTGGTGTTTCTTCTTTGAGCCGTTGTCAAACTGGCTGCCGAAGCTGGAGGTGTCCACAAATGCTCCAGTGAGGGAATAACCTGCTTCATGTGGACTGATCTCAAACCAGGGGCCTGCAGACACAAAACACCTCTATACAACAGCTGACACAAACACAATAACACTTTTCTGAGAATTAAACAGACCTCCTTCCTCCAGTTTGCTTTGCTTGTCAGCCAAAGTGTAGATTGGAAATGGGTCTTTACCGAGTTGGTATTGCTTATCCGTCAGTGTGCGTTCATCAATCTGGAGGAAAAACAAATATATACACAGTGACGTGACGCCTAAATTTTGCTTAAAATAAAATAAGCCATATATGAAGGGCCTCTCCCATTCATGAACTCACTTTAACTTAAACCAAAGTGTCAAAATATCATGTGGGGAGACCGTCCGGCCATAAATTGCAGGATCTCTACTCAAATATTGTGACCGGTTGTTTACTTGTGGCAGGTAGATGTATAACAAGCTGGATAATGTTCATTCAGCACGTCACAGATTATTTGTTTGTTTTAAATCCTAAAATATTCATTTCCAGTTCAATTCAGATTAGCCAATAAATCTGTAACAATGTGGTCTCGGTCTTTGCACCCCACTGCATGCATGTTTCCTACTTTAGGTAGATTCGCGGTCATTTGTCATCAGAAGAATTTTACAGCAAGTGTTCATATGCCTCAGGCTCCTTGGCATCTCATGATCAACAATTTAGTACAAATATAGCTGAATGTGACTACCATAAATCATGCAGGACTTGTGTTATGAATATTACAGACCTCTTTCACATACGTTGTGACGACCAACACTGCCCAGACATCAGTCAAGGTGAAGTGGTCTTTCCCATCGTGATATTTCTTCAGTTTGGCCAATGCGTCTTCATGGCTGACTCCTGGACCACTGAGTCTCTTGATGATTTTGTCTTTCACGGTCTCTAGTTTGGTGGACCAGTCTGGTTCTTGGTATAAGGAGGCCATGCACCTTCAGAGAAGAACATACTGCTCTCATTTTTGACATTCAACCTGATCTGTGTATTTGTTGTTTCTCAGGGTTCGTACCAGGTGGATCCAGAGACTCCGCTCAGATAAAGGATGCAGTCCAGAAGACCCGCTTTATCAAGCTGAACCAGGGATCCCAGCAAAGCCACCATGGCTCTTTGTCCTCCTCCAGAACCCAGTAATGCAATGCGTGGCATTTTATTCTGAAACACACACAGTTTGATTGTGCAAACATGCATTTCTAGGTCACAGAAAGAAGCCAGGTAGATGGATATGAAGTATAAGATGTTTGACCTGACTGCAGTGAATCTCAAGACTCTGCAGGCTTCGGAAAACAGCTTCTCTCCTTTTGACTACAAACTCCTCCTCTTTTGCATGTAGCGCTTGTGATAATCTTACTTCACCGCTGCATTGGCCACAAACACAGTTAGATACACAAATTGTATTTATGCATATTTATAAAATAAAAAATAAAAAAGTTCAAATTGATTACTTAAACTTTGACTTTCTTTTTCTATATTATCCCAAATCCTTTAATTTCTTTACGTTATTAGTCCATTAGCATTGGGATGTTTTGAATACAAAGACATCCCTCCATTCTTGGCCTTGTGCCATTTAATATAAGTTTTATTTTAGATTTGAATACAACTCTGACGTTTATTTTGAAGTCGTTCACAGAATGATCCAGTTTGTAATAGACATTAAGTAATTAAGTACAGTACTTGTATATAATTAGGAATCTGAGCAGGATTACAAACCTTTCCTTAAGCTCGGATGCACTCATCTGTAAAACAAGAGTCAACATTAAAGTTAAAATTATTTGAAACCTATTAGGGAAAATCTTTTGATAAACTCAGGAAAAGTCATTCCTCAAATGCAGTGTTGGGCAGTAACTAGTTACTAGTAACTTATTTACTGTAATATTAAAGATATCAGTAATAATTAGTTACCATCGATAAAACAGCTTACTTTTGATGCCTCAACCCCGCTGATTTAATCAACAATCAAATCAGTCCTGGATTTATTTCCATAATTTTCATGGCTTGCACATGCATGTGATGTCCCCAGTGCAGCAGGCGAACGTGGAATATGGAAACGCTTACATTCAGCAGATAGAAATATTGCATCATATTGATTGTCAGGAAAAGAGATGATCTGAACAGTGAACGGTTGTGTAAGTTGTGGTTTTACGTTACTCTGGCATTACATCCCACCCACATGTGGTACATTATTTTACTACAATTGAAAAAAATTCCAGTTTTACAAACTTCATGAAAATATAATTGTATATTGGAAACAGAGAAATTATAATTAGCTTCACGCTACACATGACAATTAATGAGATTAATACAACACTTCTTGAATGTCACGATCAATCACTATTGAGTGTTTGTAATAACTTCTGACCGCGATCCAATGTGGATTTTGGTCTAAAGATGAGGCACAAATATGTTATTAGTAACATTCTAGAAGAATTTTATGTGGAAGATACAGTTACAACTTCTGTGAGGCGTGAAGAAACAGTAATAAACTAATTGCTGTTGCCAGAAAGTAATAAGTAACAATATCACTTTTGAAAGGAGTAACTAGTAATATTACATTCTTTGAGTAACTAGCCCAACACTGCTCAAATGTTGATTATTAGCCACAGATTATAGTCTTTAGTTTGCAGGTCATTGATATTGGCCAAGTTTTAATTAGTTAAATTCATTCATACTATTATTGGCACTATAAATATAATGACACTAAACACTTTTTAAGTGCTTGTTGTATAAGTCTTGACATATACTCACTGTTCTTGATTAGTACACTCCTGAGATTCACCGATAATAACTCAGCTGCTGTGGCGTCTGGAATCAGGCAGAAGATGCTGTTTTATAGGCTCTGGATCATCATGAGGGGTGGAGATCATTAACATGGACTTCAAGAAAAAAACAAGCTTGGTGTGGTGACTTATTGCACAGATTAGGCTTGCGCTGATTTAAATTATGTTTTATTAACAAAGTTCTGGAGGAGCACGTTCAGATAATTAACCTAATTAACACGAGATGAGACCAATCAGTAATCAACCCAGTTAACAAGCTAAGAGGCGTGTATATATACACAGCAGACTCTGTTCATTGGCAGTTTTCCAGCATTTGGTTTGCATTTTTTGCCATTATGTCACAGACTCAACTTTTCCCGTCCAAACAATGAGACCTATGCTGGGGGTAGCACGAAATGATGACGTGACATGAAATGTCAACCCTTGTATTTATAAAATCAGTCCCATTTTGGTGTCCGCATCAAATTAAATTTACACGTTATTTTACACACAAATATATAAAAATTTTCAAATGAATGTTTAGTAATTTAATTTGTGTCAAAAAGTAAGCCTACATTATTTAATAATCAATTTCCAATAATACACATTGCATTTATTTCCTTTCATGAGTTTACAGTGAATTGAGTTTAGTACGTGTTCAGTAACCTACATCTTTACTTTCACTCTGAAGAACATTTTAAATCAGCTCCTCGAGCTTAAACATGCAGAAATGTTTGGGCAGTATTAGTAGGCCTGCTTCAGTTTAATAAAAATAGCCTTTGTGTTTAAAGTAGCACATAAACGTTCTTATAAAATTTTAATTTAATTGCACCAGTCATGTGATATAATTGACATTTTTATTCTTTGGAAAAGAAACCCTTACGTAAACATTTATTCATTCAACAGATGCTTTTGACAAACAATTAATACAAGCAGCAATTTATCTAAACGTCCTGAATGACAGCAGAACAACTGCTGCAATCATAAATACACAATATATCTCACTAAAGCACATAAGATTAAATATGCTTTTATGTAATTTAATAGCAGATAAATATACAGGAATATCAAAGGCTGGAACAAAATATGTTACACAATGTTTTTGAATGTGACTTGACATATGGCCAAGTATGGTGACTCATACTCGGAATTTGTGCTCTGCATTTATCCCATCCAAAGTGCACACACACACTGTGAACACACACACACACACACACGCACACGCACACACACACACTGTGAACACACACACGCACACACACACTGTGAACACACACACAGTAGGCATCCATTTATGTGCGGCGCCCGGGGAGCAGTTGGGGGTTTGGTGCCTTGCTCAAGGGCCCCTCAGTCGTGGTATTGAGAGAGCTGGACATCGGCGCATTGGACGTTGGAATCCGAAATCGGCGAAGCACATTTTCAAATAGGCGCCGTTTTTCTAAATAAACAGCAGATTTGAGTTTTAGACAATTACATTCTCGCCTGAAATACTTTTAAAACTACATTTCATGACACAAACAGTAATATTTAAAAAAAAAAATTATGCGAATATGGTGGTTGAAATACAGTCCTGCGTGAACTCACCCAATCAGCATGCTCAGCGCCCAAGTCCCGCCCCCGAAAGTCCCGGATCATTGAAAAAGTACTACCTCGCGAGCAGGGACTTTCTGAGGGGCAAATTTGTACCTGGGACTTTATTTAGATCCCGGTTCCTATGGTGGAAACACACCGAGTACCGGCCCAAAGTCCCTAGTTCCTGGGTAAAGTTCATGCGGTGGAAAAGGGGCTTCAGTAATGAATTGTGGTTTTAAAAGTAGTGAAATAGAATACTTTGATTAATTTGTACTAACTTGTAGTAAAATTACAGACTTAAAAATATACTCATGAAAGTACAAATGCCGAAAAAACTACTTAATTACAGTAACATAAGTAGTTGTAATTCATTACCTCCACCACTGCTGTTTTGGTGGGCTAATGTCACGTTTTTCAGTCGAAGCGTTTAGTATGTCCATAAGAAAAAGCTTTGCCACCCCTGTGCATTAAATGCAAATTTGTGTTTAAATGTAAGTGTTTCCATGACTGCGCTAGTGCTCTTCAGTGTGATGACTACTGTGTAATGTGAAATAAACGTTGCACACATCGTAATCATGTAGTGTGACTAGTGAAGTTCAGTCAGGAAGAAGGTATGGTTCTTTTTAGTGAGTCAATACCACAAAGTGTTAGCTATATAGACTATTCATGAACAAATGAATCCATGAATCCAGCTCCACCTGTGTAGCCGAATCACGAACACATGACTCTTATGAACTTGTGATACTTTTTAGTCAAAAACACAGAATAGTATGTCTGATATTTGAAACATTTATTATATTTGACAATATTTTAAACATTTATGCATTAAAATGTATGTAGTGGCAAAATTTAAAACTAATATTGTATGTTTTTTTTTTGTTTTTTTTATCCAATCCACAAATTTATAGCTTGATGAAAATTTAAAAAGAAAAACAAGTTGCAGTCAAGGTTCACATTTGATCTCTTAAGGCATTACCTGGAAACAAAGTTGAAATATGTCAGTTGAAATTAAAACCAAACCCTGGCACAAGCACGCATTCTTTAATTTTAAGTATGCAATACCATGTTGCAGCATGTTTTGCTGGTAATGAGCATGAAGGCTTTCCCCTGTTCTCATTGAAAACGACAACGGGACAATCTGTTTCCCACCACACAAACTAGGTGAGTTGCATGAGGTGAGGATACAAAATTAATATACAAGGAAATATAATAATAATAAATTTTATTTGTAACGCACTTTATATTCACACAGAATCCCAAAGTGCTACAGATTAAAGCAAGAAGAAACATTAAAATAAAAATGTTAAACAAAAAAATTCATTTAAAAGCTTTACTAAAAAGGTAAGTTTTGAGACCACTTTTAAAAACATCGACAGGTTGTGGAGTCCGCAAATGATCAGGAAGGGCATTCCACAAACTCGGAGCAGCTGAGCAGAAAATATCACACTTTTTGTGATCTCAGTGAATGATTGAGTCATTCATCATTCACAACCTCACCTTCAGGGTGATGTCTAGACTTGCAGAGTAGATTCAGAGCTCCATATAAGAGCATCTTCTGGCCGAAAGTCAGATAAGGACTGCTGTGTTGTTTTCGGTGGGGTGTTGAAGTCTCACAATTTACAGAAATAGTAAGTATATGTTTTAAAGCTTTATATAAATAATGTCAGGGCAATTTAAATGTTTCATGTCATTATAAATAGCATTCGACAACCTTATTAATGACCCCCGCACTACCAAAAGTGCATAAAAATATACAATGGTGAAAAATGATTTAATTGTGGGATTCATATTTCAGTGTGACAAAGTTTTGCGTTTTTTATGCATCGCAATCTTTACAACGTTATTGAAATATACTATAAATAATTGCATGTTTGAAACGTATACTGATGTTTTAAACCAATAACAGAACATTTAGCAATCTGATGCTAAAAACTATAAAGATGAAAGATTGCATGATGTTTGAAGTAATCAGCTGCATCAAATATTTTATTTAAAAATTAATAAAATAAAAAAATATATTTCAGATCATGTTTTTTACGTTATTTAAATGTTAAATAGTTCAAAAGTGTTGACATTTCAAGCTGGAACACATTTCACACATATTTCTACTTTATTTACAATAGGTTTGTATTTACTTTGACGCATGCATAATATTAATCTTTTTCACGTTTTGTTTCTTTGCTTTATCATAATTCTCTAAAAACAGCCTATCAGAGTTTACTGATTTGCTATATCCTTGTTTATGAAATTTACTTGACTAACTCTCTTGTTTTACAGATGAGTGCATCTAACCCCAAGGAAAGGTACGTAATCCTGCCCAGATTCCTAGAATCACGGAAGCAGTAAAATAGCACAATTACACTACAACAAACTCCTATATTCCGAGAATAACTGTGCAAAATAAACTTCAGATTTAATTGCATTAGAATAACTGTGCAAAATAAACTTCAGATTTAATTGCATTGAAATCTAGAATATTTGACTTCTAAATATATCAAATAAGTCATGTTCAGGTCAGCACTGATCTGTCTGTCTGTCTGATCTGTCTGTCTGTCTGATCTGTCTGTCTGTCTCTGTGGCTTCCTCAGCGCTACGGTGAGAATCAAACCCTTACTGAATGGGAGCGAGCAGGAGTTTGTAGCCAGGAGGAGAAACACTGTTCTACAATCCCTGAAGAAGCTTCAGATTCAATGCAGTCAGGTAAAACATTCTATGTTATACTTCATATTTCCAACCGCTTATGTTGAAATGGCCTACAAATGATGTGTTGGGTGATGAACATCAGCTGTCAAGCATCAGTTTAGCTCTCTTCATTGTGAAAAATAATGCCATTCCTAGGTAGCAAGCATTGATGTGTTCTTACAAAATGTTAAACACAATGCTTCAATATTTCAAAAAGCTCAGGAACAGGACTGGACATGCCTGAGTTTTGTAATAATTATATTAGTCACAGGATTTAACTGTGGGATGGGAACAGCCCCCGTACTGTTTATCTCAGTTCATTTTCCATTAAACGACAAAGCAAGCGGCAAGTGATCCAAGTTTACCAGAATACCAGAGCTTGAGGTATTTTCAGTGAAAATGTCTTTAAACCAAACCATTCAAACTATGAAGAACCAATTAATCGATCATAAAAATCTCTGACTCTATCACTCTCTCATAAATATAAGACTTGTTTTTGTGATTCTGTTCAGGAACGGGTTAAACGGAATTGAAAATGGTTAAATGCATCACATTTAATACAGATTCAGAATAATGAATCACCTGATAAAGCTTGTAATGAGGAAACAGGATTGCATCAAAGCCCATGTCAGGTGATTATGCTGTTGAGTAACAAGTGTAAGTGTAACTGAAGGGGTGCTGAAATGTTTTGAAACTTCGTAGCCCTTTCTCACACACACACAGATTAGCATGGATAAACAGACCTCAAAAATAAGGGAACTGCTACCAAATTACAGACTACACCACCCTGGGGCCTATTTCTGGGGAAATGCCCTTCACATTAGGGCAAGGCTCACAGGTCCGTTTACGGCTGAGTCAGGTATCAGACATGGGTTGAGTAAAAGAAATGAAAACTTTTTGAAACGATAAAAATATCAGACTTGATATACAAAACACAAAATAGGATTTACACTAATAACCCACAAGAACTTTACCACTTCATAATTGGGACTGTCACCCCTAAGCAGGAGGGAGACAGCAATCATACGTGCACACTCGCACCACAGCACGCCACACATCACTGTGAGCACAGCATTCAGGCGAAAAACCCACCACCACCACAACACAGGGAGACGCTGATCCTCTGCGACTGGCCACCCCAATTCTGAAGGAGAGCAAAGAGAAAAAAAACAATGAACCAAACAAACACTCAGCACAATTGTCTTAACAACACATTAATTGAGCAGCATGCATCACACAACAATTTTAACAAAAAAAAAAATTTGGCACGTCAGTTCTGCCGCGTCCGGCCACCACAACAACCAATTTGCTGACTGACTAAAACAGGCAACGCAGCCAACAGAATTACCGCAAAAAGAAAGCACACATACAAAATAACCTCACGTCAATCACAATGAGAAAAGAAAATAAATACAAAAAAACACAGAAAACAAGTACATAAATCAAACACAAATATAGACATATGTACAAATATCTCACAAACTCAAATCAACAATAAGAAGAGAATAAAAAACAAAATCAATTAATATGAAAACCAAGTCAACCTCAGAAATGACTGATGACCGCCAGGTGACTGATCGTCTATTGCACGCTGCTTAAGTCTTTAATTGAAATTTGTTACTGACGAGTCACAACACATTTACAAAAGATGGGAAAGGCACCCCACCACAGGCCCCAAGCCACAATCCAGCTGATCCTGCAGGTATTAAATGCAGTAAATGTAGACAATTAGAGTAAATATGCCAGCTCCATGCAACAACACACGAGCTGCAACAAAATAGTTAATACTGCTTATCTGCTGCTCCAATTCAACAGCAGAATCATACAATCCAGTCTCTCTCTATTCCCCAAAACAGGATAATAATCACGGTAACAAGGTCTGATAATGTGTTTATATAGTGAAGCAAATGCAGAAAACCGGAACAGCCAGCATACAGGCTTCCAAGAAAGAAAAAAAATGAAACCTGCATACATTTTGTACTCCGAAGATGCAAATGTTTGCCCTCTGATGTTGTATTTATGATACTTCTGATAGCATGTGGAAGCAGATGTTTTGAATTATGTGTGCGTTTCAGGATGAGGTGCCAAACATTGCATTACTGGGTTCTGGAGGAGGACAAAGAGCCATGGTGGGTTTGCTGGGATCCCTGGTTGAGCTTGATAAAGCGGGTCTTCTGGATTGCATCCTTTATCTGAGCGGAGTCTCTGGATCCACCTGGTACGAACCCTGAGAAACAACAAATACACAGATCGAGTTGAGTTGAATGTCAAAAATGAGAGCAGTATGTTCTTCTCTGAAGGTGCATGGCCTCCTTATACCAAGAACCAGACTGGTCCACCAAACTAGAGACCGTGAAAGACAAAATCATCGAGAGACTCGGCGGTCCAGGAGTGAGCCTGACAGACAAATTGGCCAAACTGAAGAAATATTACAATGAAAAGAAATTCTTCAGCTTGACTGACGTCTGGGCAGTGTTGGTCGTCACGTCATATGTGAAAGAGGTCTGTAAACAGGGATGGATTTTACAGGTTTAATTTTTATTTATAATTTAGCAAATTATAGGGTGGTATGAATACTATAGAGGGTTTGAACTTACATCACTGTTTAGTCAGTTATCCAGATGCGTCGCCATATTGGAGAAACTCGGATGTAAACAACAGCATGGATTGCACGGTTAATGTACTATTGAATATATTGTTCTGCTAATTTATGCTGTCTAAACCACAGAAAAAAAAAACGTGTGGAAGCTGCTAAATCATATAGAGAAGGACTTAGTAGGCAGAAATGGGCGAAATATTTTGACAAACTAAAGTTAATAGGTGGTAAAGATACGTACGAGCAGTATTAATTAAGATATTAGCCTAATATTTCACCTACCTGACTGGAAATGATAAGAACAAACACGAATGTTGTCAAGATTCTTGCCTTGGAAATCCTGGTTCAGTCTGGTCAACCACAAACGCCTTTTGTTCTTCAGTTTTTTGCTCTTTTCTCCTTGATTTGTTATAACTTTTGCCCGTCTATACTTATTACTCCAAATGTTTTTCCTGGTCCGACCGATTAGTACAGCCCAAAACATGACAATAATTGACCATATTCAGCAGCAAAATATGCAAGTTTCATTCGGTTCAGTGGCATTGTTTATGTTCAGTGCCACCAATATGGCTGATTGATGATGCGTCGTGAAAACACTAGATTTTGATTAAATATTGAGATATTTTATGCCTAAACAATAAAACTTTAAGATTACATTCTTACCTAAGCTACTATCACAGTTTCTGTGATTGGCATCGTATTCTTGATTTCAAGATTTCACGACATGATAAAATGCTCGACAAAGAGGAGGACAAGGAGAAGCATTGTGGAAAATAACAGATAACTTATCCCAATGGGATTAGAAGATCGCTGAGTCTGCCAAAAACGGCAACTTGCCCCGTAGTTTTTTTAAAACACACATCCGTGTTCGAATAACACGAGTTCCCAAACCTCCTCAGAGAAAACGTGCAGCTGAATCAACATATTGTTTGAGTTTGATGTATAGAGAAGGTTAGTTTATCATTTTTACCAAAAACAAGTTATTGATATCTTGCAGTTCAGTGGTCAGATGATGCTGCTTCGGTGTTCTTGAATTTGACTACTATTTCTTTTTCTTTTCATAATAGCAGTCATTTGTAGATAAATCTACGCAGGTTGGGCTTTGTAGTTGCGTATTTTGTCATTTAATGCCAGTGATATAAATGTACATCAAAACATTAAAACATTCTATTAATTAATAGTTTATTCTATTAATATCCTATTAAATTAATAATTAAAAGATGAGATCCTTATTAAGAGAACTTTGCTGAGAACACATTGTTGGTGATTGAAAAAACTGAATGTCTTACAATTGTCTGCTTACAATACAATAACATGATGCCGCAAAAATGTTTTCTATAGATTGATGAACGCACACTCACAGAGCAGCGGGACAAGAACAATAAAGACCCGTTTCCCATCTACACAGTGATCGACAAGCAATGCAAACAGAGCAATGACAGAGGTCTGCGTGTGATGTTTGAAAGAAAGAGATAAAGTGTTAATGTGCTTGTGTCAATAGTTACATGGACATGTTTTCTATCTGCAGACCCCTGGTTTGAAATCAATCCATATGAAGCAGGCTATTCACTTAATGGAGCATTTGTGGACACCTGCAACTTTGGCAGCCAGTTTCACAACGGCTCAAAGATAAATCACGAGGGTGAATTTGACATGCTGTACCTGCAAGGTAAAAAAAAATTGTCACAGTAGTTTAAACTTTGGGTAACACTTTATTTGTAACTTACGTAGTTTAACACATTGATTGCACGCTGTACTTCACTGATTTTTTCTGAAAATGTAGGCCTACGTTTTCATATGATTCATACGAATTAGCTACCAATTAATAAAATAGAGACACATCCTTGTCACTTCTCAAAATTTTTCCATTTCAATCATTACAAAATGTCCACAATTCAAGTGTTGTAACATCAGGAGCATGAGAACAGATGTGTGGACCAAATGCAGATTTATTAATAAAACGTAGTCAGACAGGCAGGGTCAGTATCAGCAAACAGAGTAATCCCAGGTAATCCAATAGAGTTATGCCTATCCACAGAGCTAGCAAAGGTCAGGGCAGGCAGCAAACAATCATGAAACCAAAAAACTGTCCAAGATCAAAATACAAGGCATGGCAAGTTAACATGGAATCGTGACGTGAGCTTGTGTGTGCCATTCTTATAGAGTGAGATTAATGAGGTAATGAGAGACAGGTGACTGCAATTGATGATGAGTCCAGGCAAAGGATTATGGGAAATTGAGTCTTGGGTGAATGGTAAAAGTCAGGGATGAAATGCCCACTGGTGGAGCTCATGTGCACTCCAGTTGGTGGTCATGACAAGTGTGTTGACATTGTGTTTTTCTGCAGCTCTTTGCGGCAGCGCTTTAGCAGATGAAAAACAGATTAAGGAAGATATCTGGAAAAAGATAAAAGGTGAATATTGTTTTTTCTGAGGACTGAATTTTGCTTAAAGTCAACAGTTATTTCATCATCCTTTTTTATGTTTTTCAGATTTCTTTCAAAAAAAAGAAACAATGCTTGAGGCCATGGAGGACGGTAAAACATTTCTTACTGCTTTTATTTAAGCATTTTATATTAAGAACTAAAATATTTGAGTATTTTTAAGTATACTTAATATAGGCCTACCATGGGTATAGCCATCATTTCAGGAGCGAGAGGGACAGAAATATCAAAAGTAACAGGCTAATACCTTTTTTTTTTTTTGTCTAATTGACAGGTTTTATTTTTTTTACACTTTTTTTACACTTCATAAATACACTGCTGGACAATAATAATAATTTAGATTCTGTATTTTTTCCCTATATTTTCTTATGGCGATTTTATGATTTGTTTACATAGGCTACTACACTTTTTTCCCCCCAATTTTATTACAGATTAAGGCAGAAAATATATTTTGTAGTTCTTCTGTAGGCTACTGTAATTGTAGGATTGCCGAATGACTAAAGAAACATTATCAGCACGATGGTATAAAACACTACATTTCTTGTCTATTATCACCGACAAATGAAATTTGCACAAATAAAGGTGCTGATACTTGGGATGAAAAAATGGATGAAACGCATTTGTCCGCATTGTGCCTTTGACAACTGAATTTATTTGACAGTCAAACTTTAAGCCATCATCAAAAATGAAACCCAGGTTTTTTACCCATGATTTCAAGCACAGAGATATCCCACCCAAATCCTGTTTCGGGGAATTTGAAAACTCAGACGGAATAAAAACTATAATTTCAGTTTCCTTTTTATTGAAAATTACAAAATTTAATGAAAGCCAAGCCTTCACATCCGCCAAACATGTCATAAGAGACTTAAGACACACAGAATTGTGTTTGACAGGCAAATAAACCTGGGTGTCAACCGCATAACAGTGAAATGACAAATCATGTTTTCTAAAAATCGAGCCAAGAGGGAGCATATTGAGAGAAAAAGGCAAGGGAGCCAAAATAGAACCCTGGGGAATCCCACAAGGCAAAAAAGCATTACTCAAGTAATGTTCACCCATCTTGACTGAAAAACTCCTATTTGCAAATACGATTTAAACTATTCTAAAGCTCCACCTCTTAAACCAACGCAATATTCTAAACGATCAATGAGAACAGCATGATCGACTGTATCAAAAGTGGACGTCAAGTCTAAGAGCACAAGGACAGCAAAATCACCCGAATCACATGATATTAAAATATCATTAAGAACCTTCAAAAGCGCAGTCTCGATAGAATGGCATTTACGAAAACCTGACTGAAATGTATTGAACATTGAGTTATCAGCTAAAAAACTTTGTAACTGTGAAAACACAATTTTTTTCCAGAATCTTGGAGATAGAAGGCAGATTAGAAATATGCCTAAAGTTTGTTAGAAACTGATGAGTCCAGATTCAGTTTTTTGAGCAGTGGGTAAACTACTGCATGCTTTAAACAGTCAGACATAATGCCAGATTCCAAACTGCGATGAATTATGATCAAAATATACGGAACAATGTCAATAAAAACGTGCTTAAATAAAAAAGGAGGAAGAATAGCCGAAGGCGAACCCGAAGGCTTAAGCTGCTCAACTATTTCCAGCAAATCTGAAACTGAGACTAGTTTAAACTGACTAAAAAAGATGGTGGAGATGGAGGGGTTAGACCAGGGGTGTCAAACTCAGTTCCTGGAGGGCCACAGCCCTGCACCTGCAGAGTTTAGTTCCAACCCTGCTCCAACACACAAACCATGTAGTTTGTGACTCATCAGTCCAGGGTCCAGAGCCTGTTTTAGCCTGAAGAGTCCAACAGTTGGAGTTAAACCTGGAGAGGAGTTCCTCGATGCTAAATGTTAAAGTCTAACGCAACCTCTGGGTAGAAGTCTGCTGTGGAGCTCGTCTCAGTGCGGGTTCGGCAGAAGTGCGCATAGGGCACATAGCGACTGCAAAGGGGGAGCTTGCAGGCACCTTTCTGAATGCTAAAATGACGAATGGGACACCCTAAAGTCTCGTGGACTTAAAGGGTTACTCCACCCCAAAATGAAAATGTTGTCATTAATCACGTACCCCCATGTCGTCCCAAACCCGTAAAAGCTTATTTTGTCTTTGGAACACAAATTAAGATATTTTAGATGAAAACCTGGAGGCTTGTGACTGTCAAGGTACAGAAAAGTATGAAAAGCATTGTCAGGATAGTCCATCGGCCATCAGTTGTTCAATCTGAATTTTATGATGCGATGAGTCCTTTGTCCATATTAGGATTTCCTGGCACATCATAAGTTATTACTTCTATGAGTCCGGTTTAGACTGAGCGCCCTCTGGCTTTGAGTATGACTGAAACACACACTGCACTAGAGTGTTTAGCGCTACATAATATTCACATTGCCTCATTTTGAATAAGAATAAATGCCAGGTCATGGATAGACTATCTTTTCATTTTGAATTTAAATATAGGTTTATTGATGCTGGTGAAAAAAGTGCAGGGGAGTGAATTTATATTTGATTAAAAGAGGATCCTATCCTCTGCATATTGTACGCCGTGGTCTATGCATAATTGCTTTTGGTTGTGGGAAAACTGATATCGGAACATCATTCATTTGATGGTGGAAAAAGCACTTTTATGGAGTGTGTTCATCTTTGTTCAATATATATTGGACAGAATTACCTGAGAGGGGACATAAAGAGATGAAAATAAAGCTGGAATCAGACTCCTTCCATGGTGGGTTTGGTTCAGATCGTGATCTAATCTCCCCACCTGTAGATGAATGTTACCAGGTGCTCATGGATCTTGTGGACAAGAATATCTGCGATTTGAACGGCGAAGATCATTCTAGACTTGATGAATCCATCAGAAAACAATTGAACGGTAAACCATTAGGCCTATACATCACAGTGAGAAACTGCTGTTTAATAACACAGATTTGCGAAGAATACCTTTTATTTTCTGACATATGAAATTCTGTCTAAAAAAAATCACATCATATTTGCATTTAAAAATTGTCACTTGTAAATTGCTTGGAATAAAAGCCTCGGCTGAATATGTACATATAAAATGTACAATTATGAAAATAAGAAACATGGATAAAGTAACATTAAAAATAATGTGTAATAATAACGCAATCATGTCTACCCACTTTTGTCATGTCCCGTTTTCTTACAGACCTCTCTGGAGGCAAAAATCTGGAGATTTGTTCAATTGAAACTGATGATATAGAAGCAGAAGAACAGGATATAAATAGTTTCACCATCGATGTGTGCAACAATTTGAGTGATCGGATCAAGTTTTGGCCATTTAGTAAGTTGAACTGTCTCTAATATCCAAAAATAGGCCTAAATTTAAGATTTATGTATTTGAATTGCAGGGAAAATTTCCATCCATCTGGAATTGCAATAAAACATTACAATAAAAAAATGAATGTGATGCATTTGTCAGTCATATATACAGTAAATGAAACAGGTCAGATTTTTGTAATAATACTAATTAATGAAATGTGTTTTAAATACACAGTAACCAGGTTTATATATTTATCATCAACATAAAAAAAAAACACTGCTCTGTAACCAAACTGTCAAGTCAAGACGTCTACAGCCAAAACAGTTCTTGATAATAAAATAAGAATCGTTTAAAGAAATAAAGAACTTTAGAAAATAAGTAAGTATGACTGTTTTACAGATGCGTGGTGTAGCATTTGTAAATGCATGGCTCAGTGGATCTGGGGCAGGAAATATAACTTTCTCCACAACATGACAGGTGAGAACAGACCGGCAAAATACTTGCAATTCTGAATATTAGAATAATAAATGGACTGATTTAACACTGTGATCGATTAGATGGAGCAGTGCCCGGTGCTCTTCTGCAAAATGAGACGAGAGACTATGAAGATGCTGGACTGTTGCTCAACTCTCCCTACTTCTCCGTGCTGAGAAAAGAACGAGACATTGACCTCATCATTTCCCTGGATTTCAGTCAAGGTGATCCTTTCATGGTAGGCTTGGCTTTTATATACATAGAATTCTTTACAAATTTGCAAAATGTAAATTTTATTGCTACAGTAACAAAATTTAAAGAATAATAGACCCATCTTCCAAACAGTGTCTGTCTTACTCTGAATTACTACAAAAAACTACTAAGCCTGTAGTAGCTGTTTATATTTTAGACCTGTTGGGACGGATTCCGTGGGTAATTTTCTATTCGCCCATGCGTGTCATGATGCGAGAAATGAACCCAAAGCTTTGACTCAATTGAACAATTTGCTTTGCAAAAGTTTTATTTTGTTTGTTTACTTATTTAACCAGGAAGGTCCCATTGAGATACAATATCGCTTCTACCATGGGGGTCCTCGTCAAAAAATTTAGAAAGAAATGACCACACAATGAACAAACGTAAAACACAATTTTCTAAAAACAATGCAAATCCTAGGAAGACTAGGAAAGCTTCAGGCCCTGATGGTGCTTCACCTGATTGTTTAAAAGTCTGTGCTGACCAACTGGCCCCCATCTTCACACAGATCCCTGGAGCTGTGTGAACTTCCCTCATGCTTCAAATGCTCCACTATCTTTCTGGTCCACAAAAAACCCAAAATCACTAGCCTTATCGACTTATCGACTATGTCTGTGGTCATGAAGTCATTTGAGAGACTGGTGTTGGCCTATCTGAAAGACATCACTGGACCCTTGCTGGATCCATTTCAGTTTGCATACAGAACAAACAAGTCTGTGGATGGTGCAGTCAACATGGGACTGCATTATATTCTGCAATAGATAGACCTTGGACTTGAGCAAGGATCTCGTTGAACTTCAGTTCGGCCTTCAATACCATCATGCCTGCTAGTGAGGCTAGGCAAACTGAGTTTATTTCTGAACCATTAGAGAACAAATGTGTAGCTTTAACAAATTATGAGGGATCAAATCTTGCATTTATTTAGCACTGCCCTCAATGAGCTATTTCACATAACAGATGTTTACATATAGTTCATATATGGACAAATATAGACAACAAAATAAGTGAAATTTGCACAAATGAGCCAGTTTAAAAAATGTACAAATGTTTATTTCTTAAGACTGAGTATTCTTTCCTGGTTGATCCATTCTTGTTCACGAGACTCCTGTTTGTCCTGAACAGTTAAACTGACTGATGTCCTTCAGAAAAAAAATATATATATTAATTTGATTTTACAGCATGTTCTGCACATTTGAACCCTTTCCAAAAGTGACTGTGGTTTTAAGATCCATCTGTTCATAATGAGGATAATTGAGGAATTCATACAACTATTACAAACATTCACTGATGCTTATGAAGAAAGAATTATAATTGGGGTGAAAACTTTTTAACAGGACGATTGTTTCTATTTTGCCTAGGAAACATGCAAATTTCTCATCTAGCTTCTGAAGGGCAGTACGTTAGATCTATTAACAAAATAAAAGCCATTTACACTGATCATCCTGTTCAAAAGCTTGCTTTTTTCACTGCAGACAGTGAGGGAAGCTGCTAATGCATGCGGAAAACTAAACATCCCTTTCCCTGAAGTCACAATTTCCGATGAAGACGTGAACAAACCGAAGGACTTCTATGTGTTCAGAGGCAAAAATGCTCCAACTGTGATTCACATGCCTCTGTTTAATGTTGTCAACTGTGGAGGCAAGTTTACATTTAAAAGTTTTCCTGATTGAATCGGAAATATCACTGAAATAAATTCTAATGTGAATCTGTAACTGTTTCTTCAGATAAACTTCAGACTTGGCGGGATGAGTATCGCACCTTTAAAGGTTCTTACAGCGCTGAGATGATCACGAATCTTATGGAAGTCGCTGGAAAAAACATCTCAAACAACCGAGAGAAACTGCTGGAGGAGATTCAGGTGGCCGTTGGAAAAAAGGATCCGGGTGCTTTAATTAACCTCAATGGCAAATGAGAATCTGAACATAGAATAAACTGATCTGCATATCAGTCATTTCACAGTAAACAGTGTTTCATTTTTTGTCTTAATCATTTCATTTATTTTGTCATTTTTGCAGTTTAATATTTTCAAAATGTTTTCTGAATGCTTCTTCATGCTTGACATTCATTAAGCAATAAAGAGCTCAAATCAACCATAAAACAGGCTGAATTGCATCTATGTCTGCCGATTAAAAATCTAGTATTATTTTGCTTCTGTTCTATTGAATTTGTAAACCGTTCTCTAAAAGTCCTGGGGCCCGTTTCAATAAGGAGGTTCAACCAACTCGGAGTTTAAACTTGAACTCAGAGTTTAGTAAGTCAACTCAGAGTTCTTAATAACGGTTAATAACTGTTATAATATCAGAGGTGAAAACTGTAAATTATTATTAATGGTATCCCATGGCCACACAAAAAAAGAAAAAAAAGAAACGAGAACGTGGCAGCAGCTAAAAAATGAAGTATAAAAACACAATTCAATCATGGTAAAGCTTTAAACATGAAAGGTTCATGGGTGTGGGCTAAATGGCTTTACAAACATTTGACATTTAATATCATTCAGTGTCTATTTTGTAATAATTTTAGAACTATTATTTTAATTTTAGCTTTTGGAAATCGAGTCGTAACGATTCAATATTTATATAATTAATTGATATTGATCAAAACGTCCAACTCATACCTTATTAATGACTTGTCCAGCAAGCATTAAAATCAGTATCTCTTACCAAGTCAGTTTATTCCCGTCGCCACGGTAATACAGAATTGATTAGGTAATTTTGAGCATAGTATCGCGATCTTTGGCAAATAGTTTCTAAATAACACAAAACAGAATACGCACACACACAAACACACATTGCAGGCAATGAACTTGAAGAAAGCTTAAAACTAGCACTATTTTGCTAGTGGCTGAAACTTTCTCTGAGGGAGTTTCAAGCAGAGAACTTGTCTATCTTTACTCTCAAAATTATTTCAACCAGTTTCTGTAATATAAAGAAATATATCCACATGGTGGACTGGATTCAACACGGACGCACTACGAAAGACAACAGGCGAAAAAAATGACCTTACATCTAATAACCACAAGAGGGATCTAAAGTCCAACTTTCTTAGCTTGGACACCATTAGCTGTGTTCGACTTGAAGCGGCGCTGCGCAGACTGATCAGTGTATGACATCAAAGTACCGCGAGAGCGATTGGAAAGCATAAGGATCCATCTGCTCTCTTATCGCTCTCGCGGTACTTTGATGTCATACACTGATCAGTCTGCGCAGCGCCGCTTCAAGTCGAACACACCTATAGATTGGAGATTCTGCAGAAACACATGTGTCTCCTCGCATCATGGAGTTTGTAATTATTTTACAATAATGAGCATTTGTGCTGTGAAACTAAATGACCAGGACAAAACCTTATTTTAGAGAACAGTTTATTTAGTCATTGGAACAGAAGCAATCATAGTCAAGTCACCTTTATAGCGCTTTTAACAATACAGATTGTGTCAAAGCACTTAATCATAGTTGTGATCACGTCTGTCGTATGGTTGATTTGATTATTAATGATCATCTATTTATTGCTTAATGAAAGTCAAGCATGAAGAAACAGAAGAAACATGCAGAAGAGTGTTTAAAGTATTCAACAGAAAAGAGCTGATTGGCTGATAAACCCTACCTCCTCATCCTCAAGTCGGTATAAACATGGTGTTAAAGAGAAGCCTAATTAAAAGTTAAGTCAACAACTCACTTAGATGCACGTCAAGTCGCATTCAGCCTTGAAATGACCTGAAAACACTTTCCTTTTTTACGTTTTTAGAGAATCAGCTTGGTGAACACAATGTTTACTGAGCTTTGATGACTGATGGTCTGAAATTAACAGCTGAATATAGCAGTTAATCGATATGCATGGAATATTAAATTATTTATAGTTACCTATAAGTTTGGAATAAATGTAAACATGCTTGAAAAGCACTAAATTGATGAGAAATATACTTTGTTTTAATAAACGGCATTAGTTAGTTGTTGGTGTTGTTTTCTCTTTGATAGTGTAAGTAATGTCCATTTATGTAACCTAAAATATGTCAACATAAAGTGACAAAGGGTATGGAATTTACTTACACACACACAAAACAGAAAAACAAACAGTAAGGACTTATTTCCTTTTTTGCCCAACAGTAGCATTAATCTGCTCCAGTAGTTTCTTTCCGTTGTTTAAGATGTTTTTTCCAGCGACCTCCATAAGATCAGTGATCATCTCAGCGCTGTAAGAACCTTGAAAGGTGGTATATTTGCTCCTCCAGGCCTCAACTTCATCTGAAGAAAGAGTAGAACACTTAAATGGAATTATAGATGATGTTTCATTTTTATTCAACTAAACAATCTTTACTTGCCTCCACAGTTGACCACATTAAACAGAGGGATGTGAATCACAGTTGGAGCATTTTTGCCTTTGAACACATAAAAGTCCTTCGGGTTCTGCGAGTCCTCACTGGGAATATTGACTTCAGGGAAAGGGATCTTTAGTCTCTTGCACACATCAGCAGCTTCTCTCACTGTCTGCAGTGGAAAAGCATAACAGTATCACTTCATTAAAATGGTGAAAGAAAATTTCACTTGAAATTAAAGTTGTTATTCATTGAAATAATAAGGTTGAGATGAATGGGAATGCTAGATTAATATTAAATCATATGCACGTTTAAATGGTTTTCTTTCTTGTTTTTCATCTGTTTAAATGATGCTTTTGTAATTATCTGTCCATGTTTTTTAAGGTATGTCATGAGGAAAGAGCAGCATGACTATTCCTGTTTTCTACTGAAGAACAAAAGTACGTGGCTGAGAGAGCTCAACGTGCGGCAACTTCCGAAAACACGTGCAAATAGAAAAAGCACCCGCAAATCAAGAAAACAACATCGATTTGACAACACACGCACTGCAAATGCTCACAACACAACCAAATAAAGAATTTATTTGCAGCGCGTTTCTTTGTTTGTGTTGTGAGCATTTGCAGCACGTGTTGTCAAATTGATGAAGTTGTTTGCAGGCATTTTTTTCTATTTGCTGTGTGTTTCTTTATTTGGTTGTGTTGTGAGCATTTGCAGCGCGTTTGCTGTAAAATTGACAAAGTTGTTTTCTTAATTTGCAGGTGTTTTTTCTATTTGCAGTGCGTTGAGCTCTCTCGGCCACCATACAAAAGTCATATTGGAAACTACATGAGGGAGAGTAAATGATCATTTATAGGTGATCTATTTCTTTAACTTTTATTATAGTGTGTGCTATGTGTGCGTATAAGACCGTGAAAGGATCGCCTTCACTGAAGTCCAGGGAAATTATGAGATCAGTGTGTCGTGCTTCTCTCAGCACGGAGAAGTAGGGTGAGTTTAGCAACAGTCCGGCATCTTCATAGTCTCTTGTCTTACTTTCCAGAAGAGTAGAAGGCACAGTTTTATCTGAGGGATCACAGCATGAAATCATTTTATTTTTCACATTGAGTTGCAAATTTACAAATGGGTCTGTTCTCACCATCCATGTTGTGGAGAAAGTCATAATTCCTGCCCCAGATCCAGTGAGTCATGCATTGATAAATGCATGTACACATCTTTATATCTGTAAACAAGTGCACAGTGGTTCTTAAATTTAGTAAATGATATTGTTTTATATTCTATATATTGTTTTCACATAATTATATGTTTTTTGGAAATTATTATTTATATTAATTTCATCAGCTTTATGCAACATAACTGGTCATCTAAAGAAAAGGTTATTTTGTGGCATCAGTCTGTTTTGGAAGCTTTATAAAATCTCAGAGTAAAGCAATTTTAAGTTCACGCACATTAATCTGATTAGAAAATCGAATACATTGTACAAATCAAATAGACTATACAGACAATTCAACCTACCGGTACAGAAACTGAACCAATGACTCAAATTATTACACACATCTTCAGAGTGTTGCTTCATATAGTGTTTTGCAACATGTTTATGAGCGAGATTGAGTTTTTCTATAGGAAAAATCAGCTGATGTTTGCCTCCACCGAGCTCTGTAAAAGAAAGAAACATGCATTATTAAGTTTTTGCCATCTGGCAACATGCAACTGTAGTTTGTGTATATTGTTTAAATTAGTTTTTTGCCACAACATATGTTTTTGCCTGTTACCTTATACAGTTTTGCAGTTTCATCAATTAGTTTTTTTTTATGTTTTACTGTTTTTGTTTTCTGAAAATCCTGGAGACCTTGATACATAAATATAGGTATATGTGAAATACCGCCTTTTTATTTCAAATTGTATTTTCCGCCTTATTTTCTGTCATTCTACCATTCAAAATGAACCTTATGAATACAACCTTCTGAAGCGATTGTACATCTGTCTCTCACAGTTGTAATTTATTTGGCATAAAATTATCCTCACTGTGTTTAATAGACCCTGTATTTTTTCTGGGCACTTATGGTTATTAAGAAATAATAGAAATATATATTCACTGCAGTAAGTGTGATAACTAGACTCTAAAATTAACAAACAAACAAAAATCCTCCTAACACACTCTTACCATTCAGCGTTTTTCTGATGGATTCATCAAGATCAGAAGGATCTTCGCCATTCAAAACACAGATATTCATGTCCACAAGATCCATGAGCACCTGGAAACACTTTTCTACAGGTGGGGAGTTTGTGTCTTTGAGAGAAAACACACATTGAACAAACATGAACACACTGCAAAACGTTTTGAATGTAAGTGCTTTCCACCCCCAAATTCATCATGTTCAGATATCAGGAGTTTCCCCACAAGGAAACATACACATAACATTGTCCAAAAGCCATTTAAGACGCTATGATTTGAAACTAAAATTAATTTGATGACAAATAAGTTCTGGGCAGGAACTCCCAGCCTAGCATGGATGAGAGCATGGAGAGCAGCGATAACACCCCCAGGGTAAACAGAACAGAACCAACAAAAGTATTGCAGATTGAAAAGTTCAGTAATTTTATGTACACATTTTGGAATTTGTCTGATTCAAAAGAGAAACAGAAGGCTGGATCCTGACTGACAGAGGAGGAGTTGGGGATGGAGGAGGGTAATTTGCTATTGAGCAATGCGAAAACTGCTGACGACCTTATATATGGATGCTTAGATAGGTGTCGTATTCCTATGGGTAGATGGGGATCAGCTGAGAGCCTGAGCTTGACTAACGTGACCTGCCAGAACTAACGCTACGTTCGATATGCATGAGAAATATGTTACAGTATTTATTAAGTTAGTAATGTTAGTAAAAATACATTGTTAGCTCATTGAATAGTAGATACAACTTTTGATTTTAATAATGTATTAGTAAATCTTGCAATAAACATGACCTAAGACTAAATGCTTTAGAAATATTTTTTAATTGGAAAATGGAAACACTTCATTGTAAAGTGTTACTATATATTTATACCTATCAACTGATATGGAATTAATTATGGATTATTAACGGTATTTAAAACCAGATTAAAGATAATTATCATTGTAGCTCATCTTTAATTTTTCACCTTTATTGTGTTTAAAACGTTTCCTCATTTCCTCAAACATCTCCGGTTGTAGATCATGTAATAGATCTTTAAAGAAATCTGAGGGGAAAAAAATTAAATAAAATCAGAGTTCACATGATAATTTCAACTTTAAGCAGAACTGAATCTTCAAATGCACCTTTTATTTTTCCCCAGAGGACTTTCTTAGTCTCCTTTCCATCAGCTAAAGCGCTGCCACACAGAGCTGCAGAAAACACATTTACATTTCACAGGTTTTCAATACATTTGACTTTTAAAACAAAATGTGTAATATAACAGTCAAATGCATCAAATGGTAATTTGAACCCTTAAATTTCACTGTGTAATGAGAATGTTTATGTTGTAAAACAGCAACTCCCTGTGCTGTTAAAATGTAATATTTATAAACTCTCCTGTGACAAAGTTTGTTACCTTGCAGGTACAGCATGTCAAATTCATCCTGGTGTTTTTTCTTTGAGCCGTTGTCAAACTGGCTGCCGAAGCTGGAGGTGTCCACAAATGCTCCAGAGAGGGAATAACCTGCTTCATGTGGACTGATCTCAAACCAGGGGTCTGCAGACACAAAACACCACCATATAACAGCTGTGATGAGCACATTAACTAACTCTAATTCTTTCAGATGCACACCAACACAGACCTTTCTCCTCCTTGCATTGTTTGCATTGCTTGTCGATCACTGTGTAGATGGGAAACGGGTCTTTACTGAGATGGTCCCACTGATCTGAGAGTTTGCATTCGTCGATCTGAAGAGAATATAAAACATCTCAGAGATACTTACAGAATGGAGTCCGTAAGCACCTGCAACTCTTCATTTTTACAGAAAAGAGAATCACCAATTCATTCTCAGCTATGCTTGAGTTAAATTCAGATTAGCCTTTGATTCAGATTTCCAATGTGGTCTTAGACTTTGGACTCCTCGTCTGCAGGTGTGTTTCCTAGCAGAGGATGGTGCATAGTTACAGACCTCTTTCACATATTCTGTGACGACCATTACTGCCCAGACATCAGTCAAGCTGAAGAAGTCTTTCTCACAATAATATTTCTTCAGTTTTTCATATTTGTCTCCCCAGCTGACTTTCTTCTGATGATCCTGATGATCGTGATCCTTTCTCCTGAGTCTCTCGATGATTTTGTCTTTCACGGTCTCTAGTTTGGTGGACCAGTCTGGTTCTTGGTATAAGGAGGCCATGCACCTTCAGAGAAGAACATACTGCTCTCATTTTTGACATTCAACTCGATCTGTGTATTTGTTGTTTCTCAGGGTTCGTACCAGGTGGACCCAGAGACTCCGCTCAGATAAAGGATGCAGTCCAGAAGACCCGCTTTATCAAGCTCAACCAGGGATCCCAGCAAACCCACCATGGCTCTTTGTCCTCCTCCAGAACCCAGTAAGGCAATGTGTGGCACCTCATCCTGAAACGCACACAGTTTGACTTGGGAAACAGGGGCGTAGCACCAAATGATGGGCCCCGGTCACACAACCACGAGAGTGGGCCCATCAGAACACTACACTTCATCAATCATGTTAATAATAATAATCAGTATATCACCCCCCCACCCCTTACCAAGGGCCCCTGTTACTCAGTTCCACTATTGAGAAACTATTATTGCGTTATTACGCAGCTATATTTGTGCGTTACACATGCATGCATACAGAATCCAACGACCGGGCCTTCCAAAAATGTAGGAATTTACGGTACGTTACACCGCTAGTAGGCTAGTAAATACATTAAGTATAAGATGTTTTACCTTACTGCAGTGTATCTTAAAATTCTGCAGGCTTTGAAAAACAGTTTTTCTCCTTTTGACTACAAACTCTTCTTCCTTCGTATGTAGAGAGTGAGCGATTCTCACCTCCCCGCTGAAATGGAGACATAGACAGACACGATATTTCGTTTATTTTATTATATTACATTTGAATACAATTTACTCTGATGTCAATTATGAACAGATCGCAGAATGATCACGATTGTAATAGACGTTCATAACTGTGTTTATGCTGTATTTATGTACAATTGGAATTTGAACTATTCAACCCCCTGGACACTGTAATAATTTACAAATGTAAGCTTTTTTAAAGATCCAGAATATTTTTTTATGTATCTATAACTGTTTAGTAGCAAATTAAAAGTGATAATGTCAATAATGTAATGTTTTTGAACACTAGACAAGCACGGCGAAGAAGAACATAAAAGGTCGACTTGAATATGCATTCAATTCAATTCAGACCTGTGGAGGTCTGGAAGAACATTTTTATGGAGTGATGTAATTCAACTGGAACTTTTTGGACCCATGAATCAGCATATCTGGTGCAAAAAAGGCAAATCTCAAGAGCAGAAGAACACCATCTCCACGGACAAACATGGAGGTGGGCCACTGGTTAGAGGTGTTTTGACTTCACTGCATGAAGGACACAATTGTTTCTTTTAAGTATCAAGCCATTTTAGCAAGAATTGTGATGCCTTCAGTGCAGCTTGATGATCAATGGACTCTCCTGCAAGACAGCCATCCCAAAGTACACATCCAAATGTACTTACGTTTTGTTCAGAGAATAGTTGTTCAGTCTTCAGATTTAAATCTGATTGAAAATATTTGGTGGCAACATGAAAACCAAACATCATCAGTGATCTGGAAGCTTTTTCAAGGGAGGAATGGGCCACGTTTGCAGTAGAGAGGTAACAGAAGCTTCTAAGCACTTCAAATTTAAAATTTGCACAAAGTTTTACTATTGCAAAAATTTTACAAAATTTCTGATGCTTTGGTTGAATTGTTTCGTTTTATATTATTGAATTTCTTGCAGGTCAAGGGGGTTGAATAATTTTGATTGCAACTGTATAATGCTGGAATCTGAGCAGGATTACAGACCTTTCCTGTAGTTTGGATGCACTCATCTGTAAAACATTGTCAACATTGAAGTTACACACACCTACCTGAAATGTCAATTATTAAACCACTGTTTTTTAAAAAGTTGTTAAAGTGGTAGTTAGAGTATTTACCGTATAAGTCATTGGTTTTGGCCAAGTTTTATTTAGAATTAAAGCTCATTATTAAATATTATTATTATATTTACATTTAGGAATTTAGCAAACACTTTTATCCAATGCGACTAACAAATGAGGACAATAGAAGCAATGAAACCAACATCATTTATGCTTTCAATTGCTTGCAGTACAAGCTTTAAAATGTATACTCACTATTCTTGTATAGTCTTGTCAAATCCTGAGATTCACCAGTAACAACAGTAGCTGTTTTCTCTTTGATCATGCTCTTTTATAAGACTATGGATCTCATCATAAGGGGTGGAGAGGATGAACATGGACTTCAGACAATAGAAAAACAATAGCTCTTCATTAATTAATTTCATGTAACAGGAAGGGAGGGTGGGGCAAAAAAGCTTCATGTGAAAAGATGGTAAATTGTTGCTCCAGAAAAGTCATATTTATTCCATGATTATGATTCTGTGTCATTCTTTACAGTATTGTTTAAAATAAAGTTTACTTGTAATTTAATATTGATGCAATAATATTTTTATATCTAATATATTATAATATTAAATTGTATAGTAATTATTATATTTAGCATTTAATTAATAATACAAATATTTTTATATTGTAAACAACAACTTATGTCACAGAGTTTATTTTGGATTTAAACTATTAGATTTCAGCATTTGTCTTGTTAAGAAAAGCTGAGATTAAAACTTTGTTGGAAACTTGCCATACCTTTATGTCTTCATTATTTATTTCTATTACTTTACACTTTTATGTATATTTTATTGTTTTTACATTTATTTCAGATTTTCTTAAATGATAAAAATCAATCATAAAAATAGGCTAATACTGCATTGGGATATGAATTGGGATATATCTGAACTTGGGAAAATGTATTTGCTTATCCAAATGAATGGTGTATATGTAATAGTTTATAGAGGCATTGCTAATTTTACATGCCTGTTTTGATGCTGAATTATCCAAAGAGTCTCAGTCAATGTGAACATTTTAATGCAGTGGAAATAGTCTATTTAGAAATGCAAATTAGCAATTAAATCACATCTCACATAAGACTCAAGGACTTTTTGATTTTTGTTAATCATTATATGTAGTTTTGAGTTAAAGATTTGTAATAATTTATGATTATTGGTGTCTGTGTGCTACTTTAAACACAAAGGCGATTCTTGTTAAATGCAATAAAGTGTTAATGCAGCCCAAACACTTTAAGATCAAAGTTCAATGAGGAAATGCCAAATTAAAATATATTCTTCTGGTCTCCACAAGCACACAGATTTGTGTCCCTGAACACATACTAACTGGAATTCACTGTAAATTCATAAAAGGTCTATAATAAATGTTATGTTTGTGTATTATTGAGATTAGATTGGCATATTATTTAAAATTTTGGTAATTGTTAATGTAAATAAATGTTTTGCCTTTGTTATGGTATTTTATCTCAGAGTTTGTAAAATTAAATTTAAAACAAATCATATACTAAATGTTATGTGACTTATCCAAACAAGTAATTATAATAAATATATATATATAGTAAATAAATAAGCAACCAACCAAGTAGCACAGATATTAAATCACTAAACATTTGTCACAACTCACACACAGGAGAAGGGACGAGGAGGTGAGAAACTTCTTTAACAAACTCAGATCTTTAATTGACAAAACTCAGGGATCGCTGGAAACATGGAAGTACACATGATAGACACCGGAAACAGAGGCAGGGAAACATGGGGCTTATAAACACTGGGGAAAACTAGATAATTACTGACACAGAGCTGGGGACTAATAAACTAATGATGACAAATGAGGACAGGAACAGGAAGACCAAATATGGGCACGAGAGGAGGGGAAACAAGACACAGAGAGACAAAGTCTGACATTACGCCCCCTTCCGGAAGGCGTGTCCTCGCGCCGTACACCATCCAGTGGGGAGGGGGGGGGGGGCGCTCTGGAGGCATCCAGGTTCTGGGACCCAGGGCAGAGCAAAGGACTCTGGAGGCCATGGCGGGTCAGGGAGCTTTTGGCGGCCATGGCGGGTCCGCCTCCAAGACCACGGCCACAGACCCCGCCTCGGCCTCTTCGGCAGGAGCCCTACTACCCCCCCTCAAAAAAATCCTTGGGGGGGGGGGGGGGGGGGTAGTGGCTCGATCCAGCTGGCACGCGGACCCTTGAGGGCACTCTGCATGCGCGGACTCTTGGGGGCGCTCTGCAGGAGCGGGCACAGGAGGGTGCTGTCGAGGAGCGGGCAGAGGAGGTTACTGTCGAGGAGTGGGCACAGGAGGGTGCCCGAGGCTTGAGTTGGCCGCGAACGGCGAACTCGGGAGAGCCACGGACGGCGGTGGATTTGTGTTGGCCGATGATGGCGGCTGTCTTACGTTGGCCACGGACGACTGCCTTGTGTTGGCCGCAGACGGGCCCAGACACTTCACCGGAAGATCCCTTCTCTCCAACACAATCCTGTGGCGTCTGGGAGGTCCATGGGGTGGTGGTAACAGGCCCTGAGCCGTAACAGTTGGAGGATGGCCGTGTCATGTAGCTCTGACACCGCGGCGAGCCAGCAGAATTCCCCAGCGTACTCTACGAAGGGGAGATCTCGCCGGATAAGGGCGAGGAGGCGGGCGGCGAACTCCATCGCCTCGGGAACAACACAGGAACAAAAAAAAACTTTGCTAAAAACGCAAACAAAAACTCGGGGAGGAGGCACGCGGCTTACTGCTGTTTCGGTCTGGTCTTCTGTTCTAACTCACACTCAGGAGAAGGGACGGGGAGGCAAGGAACTTCTTTAACAAACTCAGATCTTTAATTGACAAAACTCAGGGATCGCTGGAAACATAGAAGTACACAGAATGACAATAGAGACCGGAAACAGAGGCAGGGAAACACAGGGCTTATAAACACTGGGGAAAACTAGATAATTACTGACACAGAGCTGGGGACTAATAAACTAATGATGACAAATGAGGACAGGAACAGGAAGACCAAATATGGGCACGAGAGGAGGGGAAACAAGACACAGAGAGACAAAGTCTGACAACATTAAATTGTAAATATAAATTTTAATTTATTTACATGTAAAATATAAATATATATAATACAGTCATATATTTTTATTATATTTAATTTTCTAACCCAACCCTAAATCTACTCCTTACAGAAAACCTGTTTGCATTGTGTTTCAGATTTGAGGGAGGGCTTTTAAGATCTATCAGCATAAAACATTACTAATAGAATGGGTACATTAATTAATTTCATGTAACAGGAAGGGAGGGTGGGGCAAAAAAGCTTCATGTGAAAACATGGTAAATTGTTGCTCCAGGAAAGTCATATTTATTCCATGATTATGATTCTGTGTCATTCTTTACAGTATTGTTTAAAATAAAGTTTACTTGTAATTTAATATTGATGCAATAATATTTTTATAAATTGTATAGTAATTATTATATTTAGCATTTAATTAATAATACAAATATTTTTATATTGTAAACAACAACTTATGTCACAGAGTTTATTTTGGATTTAAACTATTAGATTTCAGCATTTGTCTTAAGAAAAGCTGACATTAAAACTTTGTTGGAAACTTGCCATTGTCAGACCTCTGTAGTGTGTGTCATGTGTTCCTGCCTCTTGTGCCCTTATTTGGTTTGTTTCCTGTCCTTGTCTGATGTAATCATTAGTTAATCCTTGTCTAGCTGTGTTTGTCTCGTTCTCACTGATTTACCTGTGTATTTATAGTCCTGTCTGTTCAGTGTTATGTCATCTGGTCTACTCGTTACTTCCCGGGGTTTCTTGTGCGTAAGCCTTGCCTTGTCCTGTGTTGCGTAAAGACTATATTTTGAGTTACATCCTCGTCTCCGTGTTCCTGTGTCCTCCCTGCCGTGTGCACCGGGAGCCATACCTTTATGTCTTCATTACTTATTTCTATTACTTTACACTTTTATGTATATTTTATTGTTTTTACATTTATTTCAGATTTTCTTAAATGATAAAAATCAATCATAAAAATAGGCTAATACTGCGTTACAACCCTGATGATAATCTGAAAAAATAAGTGAATTGAATAATTGAAAAAGAAAATGACTGATATAACTGATAATATAATGACTGATGACTACTTTTTCTTGACTAATTACTAGTTTTTCCAAGCATTCCACAAATATGTGTTTTTTTCAAAGAATATTCTTACAAACTTTTTGGAATTTTCTTTTACCTTCTTTCTTCTTATTTAAGAAGATTATTGGGAGTCCAGAGTTATTAGTTAACCCAAATTAACACTAAAAGAAAGAAAGAAATTACTTGAAATAAAATAAGAGCAAACTAAAATATAAAATGCAATGAAATACATACTTTTTCTGTGAAATCCTTTCTCTTAGTATAGCTTAGTGTGTCTGACAAATACAGTGAAGCTTTCTGACATTTAGAGGAAGAGGAAGGTCAAGTGTTGAAACTTGGAAAGTCTAGAGAGAGAGGAACAGGAAAAAAAGAACATATACAACTGCACTTTTAATACAGTAGATGAATTGGGATATATCTGAACTTGGGAAAATGTATTTGCTTATCCAAATGAATGGTGTATATGTAATAGTTTATAGAGGCATTGCTAATTTTACATGCCTGTTTTGATGCTGAATTATCCAAAGAGTCTCAGTCAATGTGAACATTTTAATGCAGTGGATGGTCTATTTAGAAATGCAAATTAGCAATTAAATCACATCTCACATAAGACTCAAGGACATTTTGATTTTTGTTAATCTTTATATGTAGTTTTGAGTTAAAGATTTGTAATAATTTATGATTATTGGTGTCTGTGTGCTACTTTAAACACAAAGGCGATTCTTGTTAAATGCAATAAAATAAATGCAGCCCAAACACTTTAAGATCAAAGTTCAATGAGGAAATGCCAAATTAAAATATATTCTTCTGGTCTCCACAAGCACACAGATTTAGTAAATAAATAAATAAGCAACCAACCAAGTAGCACAGATATTAAATCACTAAACATTTGTCACAACTCACACACAGGAGAAGGGATGAGGAGGTGAGGAAATTCTTTAACAAACTCAGATCTTTAATTGACAAAACTCAGGGATCGCTGGAAACATGGAAGTACACACATGATAGACACCGGAAACAGAGGCAGGGAAACATGGGGCTTATAAACACTGGGGAAAACTAGATAATTACTGACACAGAGCTGGGGACTAATAAACTAATGATGACAAATGAGGACAGGAACAGGAAGACCAAATATGGGCACGAGAGGAGGGGAAACAAGACACAGAGAGACTAAGTCAGACATTACGCCCCCTTCCGGAAGGCGTGTCCTCGCGCCATACACCATCCAGCGGGGGGGGGGGGGGCCTCTGGAGGCCTCCAGGGAACAGGAGGCAGGACTTTGGAGGCCATGGCGGGTCAGGGAGCTTGGGCGGCCATGGCAGAGCAGAGGACTCGGGAGGCCATGGCGGAGCAGGGAGCTTGGGCGGCCATGGCAGATCCACCTCCAAGACCAAGCCCACGGCCCCAGACCCTGCCTCGGCCTCTCCGGCAGGAGCCCTACTACCCCCCCTCCAAAAAAAAAATCCTTGGGGGGAAGTAGTGGCTCGATCCAGCTGGCACGCTGACTCTTGGGGGTGCTCTGCAGGAGCGGGCACAGGAGGGTGCTGTTGAGGAGCGGGCACAGGAGGGCGCCCGAGGCTCGAGTTGGCCGTGAACGGCAGACTCAGGAGAGCCGCGGACAGCGGCGAGCTTGCGTGGGCCGCGAACGGCGGCGGATTTGTGTTGGCTGCTGATGGTCGCATTCGAAGGCTGCATACATCTCATTTCGACCTTTGAATGCGACCTTCTTTCACAGGAATTTGGAGGATGCATGAAGTGTATCCTTCGCTGCTACAGATAACACACAATTCTTAGCATCGCCGTAAACAACCGTCATTAATTTTAAAAATGGTGGTGCTGGCAGATGTACACACAAGCGCAGATGTGTTGTTTACAGCTTACCTTAAATCTCCTGTGGTAAAACGGATAAACTTTGTTCTTAATATCCTCCTCCTTTTTTTCTCTCACAGATGTCTGTTGTGCGTATGCTACAGCTCCTCAAACACTGAACAAAGTAAAACAAGTAAAAAAAATTTTTTTTAAATTACTTTCCAAATTTTTTAATAATTTTCCTTCATTTAAGTAGTGTGAGAGTGCAACGACGCTCTAAATGTGTTGGCATAGGAACATGTTTCCTTTTCCGCCCGTCCTACGAAGGCCGTCTTGTTTAATTCTAGGTTGAGGACACTTTGTATAAATTACACATCCTACAGAGGGCACAGCCTTCTAATGAGACTGCTTATATTTGACTTTTGTCTTCTGAATAATTAGCTGTAAATTCAATCAATGTGTGCACTGCTGTGCCGCGTGGAGAGGGATGGGGAGAAATGCATTGGAACTCGACAGTCTCTCAGCATTTCCCGACCCAACCTGATATTTAAAATGTTTTATTTGTTTGACAGGGAAAGCTGTTCACAAACAGAAACAAACACACACACACACACACACACACACAAACACACACACACATATATACATATATTCATTTATTAAAAACAACAACAACAACAAAAAACACCTGCCCAGAAAATAGGACACTTTCTCTCGAGGAAGAAAAAGGGCAGGTACTCAGGCCCCCTTTGATGTCTATTGGCGCTTTTCCACTATGTGGTATGACTACATCGGCACGGCTCGCCCTGCGTTCCATTCGGAACGGCTCATACCTATGCCCTAATCCCTTCAAAGGGTTTACCCTCCAGAGTGAGAGCTTTGAAGGGTTGAAGGGTGTAGGGGACCAAACAACTGTTTCTTGAAGTGCCCTTCTGCATCATCATCCCATGCCCACACGGAGGCGCCGTCAACATGCAAAGCATCTGCACAAAGGATCAAGGGGCCCTGAAGTGTCCATCTGTTGTACACTTCGAAATCCTTCATTCCGAAGGGTCCTTTGAAGTGGCTAGTTTTGAACGACCCTTCAATATGGCGGCCATAATTGTTTTCACTCCGAAGTGCCCTTCAGAGGGAGATATATCCCACCTCTACTACACTGTAAACACGACACAAACAAGCACACAGGCTGCATCCGAAATCGCCCCCTATATTCTCAAATAGGGCACAATGACCTCAAGAGGGTGCCAACCTTCTCAGCTTGGACACCAGAATGGAAATAAACTACGGCAGGATTTATTTATTATTATTTAAATTATTAATAATTTAATTTATATAATTCATGTAGGCCTAATTTATGTTTTGTTTTGTTTGTCATGTTCAATAACACATAAAATAAATGTTAAAAAGTTAATTAAATTAAAACAATTAATTAATCTATCAAAATAAACAGAAAATGGTACAAACTTTGCTTGATGTTGTTGTTTTGAACCATTTGAGATCTGGTGAAATGGTCATGATTTTCAAAAAAATTAATAAAAAACCTGTGATAAATAATATAATAAAAATTAAATACAACTATTTTCTTACTTTTTTATTTTCTGATTTTTTTTTAAATATATTGTACTTAAATATTTTCTTTATTTTCTATATAATACCTAATTTTCTTACTTTTATTTACATTAACTGTTCTCATTTTCTCTAAATTCTATTGAATTCTCTTGAATTCTCTTTAAATTTAGTATTTTCAAGATGAAAATGAAAATAAAATGTGAAATTAAAGTTTTGCATTATCACACTATATTTGGGAAATCTGATTCATAACATCTTACAAAAACACTGTTTGCAAAAGTGTTTACTTATTTTACAGTTTTTGACAACTATTATTATTTTAATCTTTTTATTTGGCGTACTATTTATATGCATTTTCATGAGACCGGTCTCCTATTCTACCTAGACTTAATCAAAGATGGATACATTTGTGTAATGCATCCTTGCTGAATAGTGTTATTAAAACTTGCTCATCCCAAATATTTCTAAACAAAGCTTGGTATTTTATGTTTACATTTCAGGGGGCTCTTATTAGCTTAATCAAGTTTATTACATTCAGATTGTCCAACATCTGATCAATGGTCACATTTATGATGCTTTTCACTTTAGAAAACTGATCAAAGTAATTAGTAGTTCCTTTAGAAGGATTTGGTCATTCTTGAGTCATTATTAGTGGGATCCTCATTTTATAATTAATTATACATTACGCACAATTCACATTATGAAACTGTATACAGTAGTTCTTAGTAGTTCTCCAGGATATATATAAAATAGTAGTTATTGATTAGCTAATAGTGAACTACCAGTTTCAGCTGAGCGCTATTACTTACTAAATCATTAATCAGAGTTTCTTGTTAGGTAATGGTAGTTACTACAGTGTTAATAGTGCATTAGTCACTTTTTCCTGTGTAGTTATTCATTAACGAAGGAACAGTATTCTAAAGTGTTACCATACAACCCTGCTGATTTATGTGTGTTACTGTTCCATCAGATAAAATCGATGCCTGGCAAACGTCAGCTTGTTTTCCAGTGTAAAAACTGAATCTTGATGATAAAAAAGCAGCTAAACTCCATATGCAGCTATGGATGGTTCGGTTTCTGGCCATTTATCAGAAACCTGTGTTCCACGTTTTTCTTAAAAACTGGTGGGGAGGGGGGTTTACATCTACTCTAAATATTAAATTATTACAAAGAATTCTAAAATTAAAAGCATTATCATATAGAAATAATTAGCTAAAATTATTGCAAAAATAAATATAATATTCCAGCACTTTTATGACAGATCAGCAACCAAACAGTGGAACTATATTGCGTGCTGATTCCTTTAAGCGATGCACTACAAAAAGTAGCTAGACTGGGACACAATTTGAGGCCGGGAAATCTCACACCCATCCAAAGCATACATGGTGTAATGAAGGGGGAGCCGTGACAATGCATCCAAATGCAAGGCTTTATTATGAAACATGGTCAAAACAGGCAGTATAATCCAAGGCACAGGCAAAAGAGTAATCCGCAAGACAGGCAATGGTCAGGGCAGGCAGCAATCAATCAAAAAACAAGGTAAGAGTCCAAGGATCAAAACACGAAGTCAAGGAAACACGGAAGACCTAAACATTCAATCACAAGGCTTCATATGTCACAATGAAACACCTAGAGGTGACTGATTTGAATCATTTGCACGGCGTCATTCATTATAAGGAGACGCAAAATGCTTGGTGTTCCCTCCCTGCTTCATAGTAACATAGTAACACGTTCATGTGAGGACATTTATTCTCAGAATGAAGACACAGCTGCTCTTGCTGAGTATTTCTATTGTGTTGAAACTGGAATCAGCAACATGTGTGAATCATTTGAAAGTGGCTGCTATAACTGCAGCTGACCACTAGATGTCACCGGAAGGTTCTTTCTTTGAGGCTTTGACACTTAGTCTTTTTTGGTACAAATAAAATTTTATATATATATATATATATATATATATATTTTTTTTTTTTTTTTTTTGCTTCATTACCTTGAACTGATTTCATTTAAGCATAATTTCAGCATTAGTGGGCATCACCTTTCAAACACGCACGTAAATAGAAAACAAAGAAAAACGCTTGTAAAAACAAGAATTCAACCTTCAAAAGGTGACTCGAATTATTGCTGAGTGACGTGTCGACAACTGTAACAATAAAAATGAAATGACACGAGCTGCTTGAATAAAAAATCAATTCAAACATGATAAAAATGACAAATGAATACCAATGAATGCTAAAGTGAAATACAACAGCCATATATTCATTTTGTTTGGTGATTTGATAATTAAAGATTTTTGTGTTTTATTTACAATTATTTTTAAATATCTCAACATTTATTTAATCATTTTATTTTGAGCATTTGGTCATAAACTATCGCCCCTTAATGGAAAATATAATTTTCACTGTTTAGGGCTTAAAATACTGTGGATGTCAATATATCGCTGGGTGGCGATGGCGCAGTGGATAAGACACATGCCTTTGGTGTGAGAGACCCGGGTTCGAATCCACTGTGAGACACCAATGTGTCCCTGAGCAAGACACTTAACCCCTAGTTGCTCCAGAGGCGTGCGACCTCTGACATATATAGCAATTGTAAGTCGCTTTGGATAAAAGCGTCAGCTAAGTGAATATATGTAAAAATATCAAAATGAGTTTGCAATATTTTCTATGATTTATGAATATTTTATATTCATTTTGAATGTTTTACTGTAACAATGTTCACTTAAAATTTTAATGTTATCATGAATAGTCTTTGGTAAGCTAATGAGCATGAAGCCATTCTCCCTGCAGTGAAAAGATCCTTCTATCAACAAGTTCATCCAGCTCAACCTGTTGCACACCACTCAAACTTCTTAAAGGCGAGGTGCCGCACCTCCCTCCCCAACACACCTGTACATAAATCTGATCAGTCTTCAAGGGATTTTCATGATTCGTTTACCCAGAAACATCGCATTTATATCACACATCTACGGGAACTGTGAGTATATGTTTTAAAGCTTTATGTAGATGAGGTATTTTCAACAATAGAAGAGCAATTAACATTTTAATGTCATTATGCTTGACATGTGACAGCTGGAGCATGGATTAATCCATCATTTGTCAGTAATAAGATCTAAAATATGGCCAGTAACTATGACCTGCACACTACCAAAATTGCATAAATAATCATGGTGAAAAATTATTTGAGGGATTCATATTTCAATTGCTTCCATTTTCCATAGAAATCTGTGCAATGTTATGTTAACTATACTATAAATAATTCTTTGAAACATACTACGGCTATTTTGATCTATTAATAATAGAGCATAAAGTGCATGACTGCACAAGAAAGTGAGATGACTTATCAACTGTATTATGGTTATCTAATGTTATATTAGAAAGTAACCTAAATTATAGTGTAAAATTAATTTTAAAATGACTCAATTGTCGTGTAAACCCCCCCCCCCCCCCCAGCTCTGTTCAACGCAAGCCATTCTCTTTAAATGCTAATCTCTTTTAAATGCTCACTCCACCCCTCTCTTCCATTGGGGCATGTCAACACAAGACATGTGAATTCCTGCCTTGGACTCACAAACAGCCATGTTTTTGTGGGAGGACTGAGCCGACCTGGTGGCAGAAGATGACAGTTCTGCAGTAGAAGTCTATGAAAGCCACGGAATTAAAGAGTAAAAAATGTAATTTCCAGTTTATATCTCACAATTCTACATTTTCTTTTCTTGAAATTCTTAGTTTATATCTCACAATTCTGAGATGAAAAAGCAGAATTGCAATAAATAAACTCGGCTTGCAAGTTATAATGGCTGAGTTGTGATGGCGATATGAATTTGCAATTGTGAGGGGGAAAAAAATCAGAATTAGGAGATTTCAATTCTTAATTTCTTCCTCTAATACAATGAAATTGTGTATGCTATATAAATAAATACATAAATGAGATGGTGTTCATAATGAACTACAGCAAATGAGACGTGTGTTGATTGAGAGTATGGATGGCCTTAGGATAAAAACTGTTCATAAATCTGGAAATCCATGCTTTGATTGACCTGAAACACCTTCCTGAGGGCAAAAGGTCAAACAAGGAGTGGATTGGAACAACCTCAAACAACCTCATCTGGAACGCGGCTAGAGCATAGGCCCCTCCCACGACTGTAGACGGACACTGCCGTTTTAGCATAAACCCACTCTGAGTAAGCTGTCAACAGTCCGCCATTGTTTCGATGCCAGAGCAGGTGTAGACAAGAATGTCTTCTAAGCGATTGAGGTATTGGGTTGTTGGATGTAACAATGAACATACAGTAGCAGTTGTTATTTACTCCCGACATCTGAGGCGCTGAAGACGCAGTGGATTACTTTTGTTTTTGAAGGGAATGCACCCTCCGATCTACATAAATTCGTTTGTTTGCGCAAATCATTCGTGATCCAGCTTCACCTCCAAAAGAAGTGAGTATATGTTTTTTGTAATGAATCTTTGCAAATTGCCTTTCCTAATAATGTGCTAGTAAGCAAGTTCCACGACGAATGCGGCTAAAGTTAACAGTCTCAGCGAAGGGTGAGCAGTAGCTCATTATCATTTAAAGGTACATGCACCGAAACAGCTTGCTGTGAACAGAGTTGTTTTTAACAAGGTAAAAAGGGTGTTGTTTTACACTACCATTAAGAAATTTTAACCAAAGTATGTTATAGACTTTTCATGAAGACCCTAAAGAATCATATCAACTTGTGGAAAACAGGCATCAGATATCCCATTTAATAGTTGTCACTGTCACACGATCAATCACAAATCATGCTCAGGAAACATTTCTGATTATTATCAGTTATGAAAATGGTTGTGGTTATATGTGTGTGTGTATATATATATGTGTGTGTGTGTATATATATATGTGTGTGTGTGTGTATATATATATATATATATATATATATATATATATATAAAAAATAGGTCTTCTGACAAGAAAAACTGACTCATGAGTTTATCAAATGATTTTTAGAAGATTAACTTTAATGTTAACTCTTTTGTTTTATAGATGAGTGCATCTGAACCACAGGAAAGGTAATTCTGCACAGATTCTTAGAATGATGGGATAAGAACTGTACTGCATTACTTACACAATTAGCATCTTTAAACAAACTGGATAATTCGGAGAATAAACTATTGAAATGAATTGCAGAATAAATTGTATTCAGATCTAGAATACTTAATTCAAATAGGTGAAGTTAAATTCAGCATTGCTCTGTCTGTGTCTCTGCTGCAGTGGTGAGGTGAGAATCGGACACTCTGAATACGAACGAGGAAGAGTTTGTAGCCAGAAGGAGAAACACTGTTCTACAATGCCTGCAGAAGTTTAACATATGCTGCAGTCAGGTAAAACATCTTATGTTATACTTCATATATCTAACTGGTTATATCGATATGACCTACAAATAATTCTGTGACCAGTGAACATCAGATGTCAAACATCAGTTTCACTGTCTTGATTGTGAAAAACGCTCCTATTACGAATGCAACTTCGGTTCCCTGAGATAAGGGAGCGAACGTTGCGTCATTTGATGACTCCTGTTTACTCTGATACTGAAGCCTGATTTGTTCACGTTTGTGAACAAGCCGCCAGAATGGGAGGAGCCACCAGCTATATAATCCGGGTCAGGGCACCATCTCATCAGAATCATTCAACTGAAGCTTGAAGATTGATTCGTGTGCAGCTTATAGCATGACCAGTCGCGCAATGCTCGTTCCCTTATGTCAGGGAACCAAGGTTACATTAGTAACCGGAGCGTTCCCTATCGAACGGTCACTCCTGTTGCATTGCAATTACGGGGAACGCATCCAGCAGTGCCGCGCTATGAGCAGATGCAGAATTAAGCCTGCTCTACAAGCCCAACTCAGGAGCACTCAGTAGAGGGCCCCGTAAGCGTGAGCTACAGAAGAGACCCGAGTTATAATCTGAGGTCTACTAACATAGCCGTTCCACTAAAAAGGGGGAATGGGTAGATTTAAGCACGTAAGATCCACGCCTCAGGGCAGGGATGTCCAAATTATAAAATCTAATGAATGTAGACTGCGACGACCAGCCGGCGGCCGTACAAATCTCTCCAACAGAGATCCCACTGAAACACGCCTAGGAGGAGGCCATTCCTCTGGTGGAATGGGCCCTCACACCTATAGGGCATTGCAAGCCAACTGCGGTGTAAGCCAGGTCTATAGCATCTACTATTCAGCGAGGTAGTCTCTGCTTTGTAATCAGCAACCGCTTAGAGCAGCCTCCAAACCACACAAAAAGCTGCTCTCATTGTCTGTACAATCTAGAATGCTTAGCGTACAGTAAGTTGAGACTCTGCTCACCGTCCACCATAGGGAGAGCTAACAGAAATAACCTGGGTTTTGAACGGAGTTGAGAGCACCTTAGGTACAGTATATAACCGCTGCACGGTTGAAGAATGACTTTTCAGTTGTTGGGCCTAAACTCAAGATATAAAACTCAAGACAGCAAACAGCAGCTGAATCATCTCTGGAAACCAAGCCTAGTTTCTCCAGAGTGGAACCACAAAGAGGAGAGAGCATTTTGTTACCCTGACCCACCTGATAACCTGAGGAAGCAGGGTGATCGGAGGGAAGGAATATAAACAGGCCAATTGTGGACCAGGGCCCGTATTTATCAAGCCTCTAAGAATTACTCTCAAGAACTCTGCTAAGAATTGACTTAAGTGTAAAACAATTCTTGGCTCAAAGCAGCGCTTAAAAGTTAGTTATCAGTCATCTCATTCGTAATTTAAGCGAAGTGTAGGACTAAATCTTAAGTGTCAGTCTGTAAGTGCCAGTCCACGATCAGCTCCGGTGTCCGTGTCGGAGCCGCAACACGCTGCAGACATGTGCAGTGTAATTAAGGGGTAAGAGATTTATTCATCATACAGTGTAGATAGCTTCACTGATTATAACAGGAGTGTTTTAAAGAGCATAAAACACTCGCGCTAGACTGAAGTCAGTTATGATGTTCTTTGGTAAAGTAAATGTTCTTTCCTCGTTTTGAATAACTGAGGAAGTGTAACCGTTTGATTAAATGCTCATTGACAAACATTTCAAGAACATTCTTCCTCTCCTGAAAGATTTGCGCATGTCTCTGTCTCCTCAGGACCATCACAAGCCGCTGCTGGCAACTCCTAACCACTTGACAGACCTCTCAAGCTGTCTTAGATAACTTGGGAGAGTAAAAGTGATTCTTAGCTTTAAAAAAATTTGATAACTTGCTTTTATACTTAAGTTTGAAAGTAGGATTAAAGACTTAGCACTTAAGACTAAAATGGCACTTTGAGAAGCTTGATAAATACGGGCCCAGAGCATCCCATTGTCTTGAAAAATAGATTGGGCAGTGATAATTGTCTTCTTCGGAAAAGAGGTCCACCTCTGCCTTGCCGAAAACCGACCAAATCATTTGAAACGACTGGGGATGTAGTCTCCATTACATATATATATATATATATATATATATATAGCCAGCGGTTCCTCCCATTCTGCTGGGCTAGAGCACCATTGGTTTGCGCAGCTACACAAACATGAACAGATCAGGCTTCAGTATCAGAGTAAACAGGATTTTCCCCAAAGTCATCAAGTGATGCAATGGGAGTGACCGTTTGATAGGGAAATATTTCCTTACGTTCATGCTTTGAGTGGTGTGTGTGTTTCAGGATAAAGTGCCAAACATTGCATTACTGGGTTCTGGAGGAGGACAAAGAGCCATGGTGGCTTTGCTGGAATCCCTGGTTCAGTTTGATAAAGCGGGTCTTCTGGACTGCATCCTTTATCTGAGCGGAGTCTCTGGATCCACCTGGTACGAATTCTAAGAAACAACAAACACAGAGAGATTGAATTGGGTTGAATGTAAAAAATGAGAGCAGTATGTTCTTCTCTGAAGGTGCATGGCCTCCTTATACCAAGAACCAGACTGGTCCACCAAACTAGAGACCGTGAAAGACAAAATCATCGAGAGGCTCGGCGGTCCAGGAGTGAGCTGGACAGAAAAATTGACCAAATTGAAGAAATATTACATGAAAGACAGTTTCAGCTTGACTGACCTCTGGGCAGTGCTATTTGTCACATCATATGTGAAAGAGGTCTGTAACTATTCATAACACAACCCACCTTGACTTGTTGAGGGTAGAAGTGGTCATGTTCAGATTTAAAGTGCATGTGTTTTTAGGTCGATCTATAGTGGATTTTATGGATAACGATAGCTAGGTATTATTACATACATGTATGTGTATTGTACATATACTCTCACACTTTGGGTGCTTTTACCCGGGTTTGATTGATGTCAGAGTTCAGTACATTTGGATGATGTGAACGCTGTCTTCCAAACTCGGGTGCGCATCCACAAACCGTACCCGATCCAGCTTAAAAGGGGTGGTCTGAGGTACAAGTGAACTCCGGAAAGGTTTGCCACTGATCTTGAATGCAATCGTACCAAATCGTGGAAGGGAACCGCTATTAATGATGTATTTTTTGATAAAAATCTGTGTTTGTGTTTCACTTTCCTGATGAGTATGACACGCTGCAAGCAGAGAGTTGATTTCTGTTCGCCTTCAGCATTCTTTAGAGTATTTGCCGTACATTCGTAAGACAGATGTAAGTACTCTTATGTACTGAAGCTTTGGAAACAAAACCAACTGTTCAAAAACATAAATTTAAAAGTGAAGAGAGCAATGCTATGCATTTTGCCAGCTTGTCCTGCGCCAGTTGTTACTAAACAAAAGGATAAACCGCTGCTGGCATGATGATGCAAACGAACCACGATTCGGACAAAATATTAGGTTGGTTCGAGATGAATTGGCACTGCACAGACCGATATACGCAGGTGTGACATCAATGTAACAAAAAAAACTTTACGATAGTACAAACAAAATTATATCAATATATTCTTAGATAATTTCCTGTACCTTTCAGATAGTTTATCAAAGCAATTCTAATAAGTTTATTCTTTTGCCTCTTATACAACATATATTCTAACGTCATGTTTCCACCTTCTTCCAGTACTTTAACCTCTAGCATTTGTTGTTCATTGTTATATGCCCTCTTAATGAAGTAAAGTCCCTGGTGGAACCTTCTGCAGAACCTCAACCATCCTGTTATGTCTCCACTACAACATGATGCTGTAAAAAAAATATGTTCTCTTCAGATTGATGAACAAACACTCACAGATCAGCGGGACCAGCACGATAAAGATCCTTATCCCATCTATGCAGTGATCGACAAGCAATGCAAAAGGCGTGAGGAGGGAGGTCTGTGTTTTTGTCTGAAAGAAACAGAGTTTTAATGTGTTTGTGACAGCTGTTGTATAGAGGTGTTTTGTGTCTGCAGACCCCTGGTTTGAGATCACTCCACATGAAGCAGGTTATTCCCTCACTGGAGCATTTGTGGAAACCTCCAGCTTCGGCAGCCAGTTTGACAACGGCTCAAAGAAAAAACACCAGCCTGAAATGGACATGCTGTACTTGCAAGGTAACAAACTCTGTTGCAGGACTGCTGTAATGTGTGGACAGAGCAGGCAAAGGTGAGGATCTAAGTGCAGAGCAGTTTAATAGAGAAACAGATTTACAAAAACAGAGGGAACAAGGAACTTCAAACACAAGCATCGACTGACATCACACAAGTGAAACACTAGTTCTATAGGTGCATTCACATCATATTGTAATTACCATGATTACGAGACACCAACATGTAAATAGCATTCATGTCCTCGTAAAACTCTTAATTACAACTTGTGAACCGAGTTTTCTGAGAGCTACATTTCTCTACAGAAATGTTCAAAAATAATTTTTCAGCATAAAACTTTATGCCAATTGCATTGATATTTAATTTGATTTCATTTAATTTATTTATATAGCACAAATAAACACAACAGCCATAAAAATAGGAGTAATATGTTATACACAAATGAATACTTGCAAACTCCGGCTCAGTACAAACACATCTCTTGTGGGAATTATTTATTTTTTTTAAATGTGGTGTGTTTGTTTCATCTTGTGTTTTCTGCAGCTGTGTGTAGCAGTGCTTTAGCTGATGGAGAGGCGACCTGGAAATGGATAAAAGGTACAACTTGAATTGTGAAACTTGAAGATTTAATTTGGTTTAAAAGTCATTTTGTTTTCATTTGATTTTGTTTTTCAGCTATTTCAGTACCTGAGATAAAAATGGCATTAGACAAAATGAAGCAAGGTATAGAATTTTATTGTGTTGATTTATTGATTGTATTAAAATATTTGTTGATCTATCTTTTGTGGCCAAGCAAATTTTCAAGCTACAAGCTGAAAAGTTAAGTGTCAGGCACTAAAAATATATTAAAAAGTTCTCTTCATCTCTGTCTGTAGCACTTGGTAAAAATATATCACTAGCCCTGATGTAACATTGTTCTGTATGATTTCTTCTGGTTGTGGGGAAACACCTGCTGCTATTCACTGTAAAAATGAAAAGATAACACCGGAGGAGACCAATCGAGAACCACTCAGCAGCCTTTCGCTGAAGGTCAGTGAGGAACTTTCTTGGCAAACTCTTTCAAAAGGAAGGAACAACTTGAATTCTTTAATAGAATACATTAATGCAATAATAGTTCATCATACAATAGAAGAATAACAATGAAAAAGAAGCACGTCAAAATACTTGAAAAATACTGTAAGCACAGATTAAAAATGCTATTTTCCATCAACTCGCATCAGTCAGTGCTAAACACGCTTGATGGAGAAGGAGAATACACAGTCTTTTTATAAATCCACAAGAAGAAAACAGGAAAGCGCAGGACAAAAACTTAGCACTAACACCAAACATAAAAACATCAATACAGGACAAAGGAGCTGAGGAGAAAACAGGGCTTATATAATGAAAGCAATGTAATCAGTGAGTATAGGAACCAGTGTATACAGATTAGTAGCCAATGAAATAAACTGATGGCGGTAAAACTAGAAGCTAGGAACCTAGCTCAAACTAAAGAGACATACTATTTTATAATGTATTTTATGATGAACTATGTTTGAATGAATCAGCTGAGTGAATGTTTCAATGACTCACTTGATGTCTATTAGCTAATGGTTGGCAAAAACAAACCATTTAAACGGTTTACTTCACTTAAGAGCAAGTTTAGAATCATTTCATGAAACTTGGAAAGCATATCATATTTTTACTCTACTGCATTTCAGAAACACGTCAGAAAGACCTGGACCATCTTCTAAATCGCTCCTTATTACTTACATAGTGTACCCTATCAGGTGTTGTGTGCCTGATATTATATATATATAATCAAGACATTTGGCAGTTGTTTATGTTTGTGTTTCCACTTATAGATGAATGTTACCAGGATCTCGTGAACCTTGTGAATGCTGATCCTTCTTCTCTTCTTGAGGCCACCAGAACAGCGCTGCCCAGTAAACATGTCCAAAAATGTGCTAGAATTTATATAGAGAATATTTGGGGCTAGTTACTGTTACTTTACTGCAATTACTGCAATGAATATTTCTCAGGGGAATAAATATTTTTACTATTTTATGTTAACAAAGGTAAACAATAGTACAACTCATTGTACACTTTGGCTGTCCCTCACAGACTTGTTTTCACATCAAATTAACATCAAATTAAATTACTGTCTGTAGTGTGGGGCACATTGTCAGAGAGGGGACATTCTAAAATGCTTAATGTGAAAAACGCTTAACGTGGCATTTTTTTAAAGACCAAACTCTGTAAGCACGTTATTGATAAATCAAACTGTGCCAGCTCAACATAGTGATGTCTGTCAGCCATTGGCAATGAAAAAAAGCCATATTTCACATTATATCTGTATTTAACAGTAAGTCTCTTTGGAAAGTATCTGCTAAATAATGTGAATTTATATGTAAATGTTATATAGTCTATTTAAAGGCTTTTTTTAGCACATTTTAAATAGTAAAACAATTATGAAACTCAAATCATGAAACCCCAAAAATGGATAGGATAACGTGCCTTAATATCATTCAAACCACTGTTTTGTTGTTGTTGTTGTTTTGGCTAATTGTATATTATGCTTGTAGATGAACAAACTAGAATAGGAACAAATGACTAATATATATGTTTATCTTTTTACAGACTTTTCTGGAGGTCAGAAAACTGCTGATAAGCCCAAAAAAACAGTCAGGTCAGGTCACCTTTATTTATATAGCGCTTTATACAGTACAGATTGAGTCGAACAAGCTTTACAGTGTTAAACAGAAAAGGTGTGTAAATATTGCTATAAAGCAGCTTTAAAAGGAGGACAATAGTGAACGGTACATTTTTCAGTAAAGTCAGTTCATTGTTGATTCAGTAACGTCATCATGCAGCTCAGTTCAGTTCTGATCAAATAGTGTCTGTGCAGTCAAGCACACAATATTGCCAGAAATTAAGTGTTCCCAACTAAGCAAGTCAAAGGCGACAGTGGCAAGGAACCAAAACTCCATCAGTGACAGACTAGAGACCAAAACCTTGGGAGAAACCAAACTCAATCCGTCAAGTTCCCCTCTGGCCAAACAGAACATGTCCAGAGTTTGGGCGTTAAACAGGAAAAGGATCTGCCACCTGCTGTTGATTTTGATATTCTATCTTGTCAAATGGCCAGAGTTTTGAGAATGCAGCGGACGTGAAGGACTATAGTGCGATAAGAGCTCACCTCAAGTACTGAGGTGCTAAACCATTCAGGGCTTTGTAAGTAATTAGCAAGAGAATATCAAAATCTATATGATGTTTAATAGGGAGCCAGTGCAGTGTTGACAGAACCGGGCTAATATGGTCATATGTCCTGGTTCTAGTAAGAACTCTAGCTGCTGCATTCTGGACCAGCTGGAGTTTATTAAGCACAAAGAGCAACCAGCCAATAAAGCATTACAATAATCTAAGCTTGAGGTTATGAACGCATGAATTAATGTTTTTGCATTTGACATTGAGAGCATAGGTTGTAATTTAGATAATATTTTTTTAGATGGAAAAATGCGGTTTTAAAAATGTTAGAAACGTGGCTTTCGAATGAAAGACTGCTATCAAACAGCACACCTAGGTTCCTAACTGATGATGAAAAATTGACACAGCAGCCATCAAGTGTTAGACAGTGTTCTAGGTTATTACATGCAGGTTTTTTTTTTTCGGGCCAGATAATTAACACATTTAGCAGTAAGAATTCATCCATTTTTATGTCAACTATGCATTCTGTTAATTTTGCAAATTGGTATGTTTCGTTGGGCCTGAAGAAATATAGGGCTGAGTATCATCAGCATAACAGTGAAAGCTAACACATTGTTTGCTGATGATATCTCCCAAAGAGTAACATGTAGAGCGTGAAAAGCAGCGGTCCTAGTACTGAGCCTTGAGGTACTCCATGCTGTACTTGTGATCGATATGATACCTCTTAGTTCACGAATGAATTGATCAGATAAGTACGATTTGAATCATGCCAATGCACAGTAGCCTGGTAATACCAAACTCTGCTACTTCGCTTTACTTCATAGACAGAGTCTGGAAGGGCATAATTGACAAGCGTTTACTTTCTCTTGGGGGCACTTGTCTGAAATTTAAAATCATTGGTGTACCCGTAAGCCAATCACATAATGTTTGGATATGATGCATGTTATGCGCCAGCTCAGCTGCCTCGAGCTTCCGCTATAAACACAGGTATGCATTGAAAACAAAACCATCGAGGGAAATAACGGAGTGAAGATGGCTGTGAATGACAATTAGCGCATCTAAACTAACAATTAGTACAATTAGTGCATCTAAACTAATATTTGACAGTAGAGACAAACAAGAAAATATTTGCAGCCAACTGTCAAAGTTAGGATTAGTTCTGTTAAACACAGCTCTTCGTTCATTTAGAGTCTGTCGGAAATGCTGCAGCTTAATTGCAAGATTACAGCATGACATGGCAATTTTCAAGGACTGGAAAAGAGAGGAGACACTGACCTGGCAAATGCCGGGAATATTCTCCACAACAGAGGGTATAGCATCCCGTGTCTCCATGTCCACTGTCGATTTACCTAACCTAAACTACAATCTTAAATTTGGCGCTTAGCATCTACGTCACAGCTCCCAGCCCACCCTCTGTTCGTTGAGACTGAGTGCAGAAGCGAACTGAAATTGAGCGGAAGTACAAAGTCTGACATAGTCAGGCTAAATGCACAGCCCAGGATTTCTAAATTGCCTAAAATAACCAGGTATTGACTGTTTGCGCTGTGCTGATCAATCGTTGTATGACATCAAAATACCGCAAGAGCGATTCGAAAGCATAAGGAGCCAATTGCGCTGCTCTCTATAGCTCTCTTGATACTTCGCTACAGGTCACCTTATATTATAGACTTTACACATAAGATTCCATAAAGAATCTGCAAAGAACCATGTAGTTAAGAACCCTATACAGCCAAGAATTACTGATAAGAGCCTAACAACCATTTACTGAGCTGAAGAACTGAAGAAAACTCATTTTGAAGTGTATTTGTTTCATTGATCTTTGTAGATGCATCGCTCAGAGGATCTGGGGAAGGAATTATAACTTCCTCCACAACATGACAGGTGAGAAAAGACCCTTTTGGTAAGTGGAAATACATTGTGAATAATAAATAGACTCACTTCAAGCTCTGGTTGAGTAGATGAATCAGTGCCAGCCGCTCTTTTGCAAAAAGAGACGAGAGATTTTATAGACGCCGGACTGTTGATCAACTCACCCTACTTCTCAGTGCTGAGAAAACAACGAAACATTGACCTCATCATTGCTCTGGATTTCAGCGATGGAGATCCTTTCACGGTATATGCTTATTTAATTCAATATAACGCACATATTGTCTCAAAAAAAGTTAATTTGAAGGAATACATCTCCTAGAAATGTAAATTCCATCATTTACTCACCCTTAAGTTGTTCTGATCCCATATCTAAACTCTTCCTTCTTCTGTGGAACAGAATAATGATAATGATGATATTCAGAGTTACCATAACCTAAAATATACAGAACTTCAAAAGCACAGAAAGATAATTACAAAAGCTGTGTATCATCTGAACAGATGATATCTGTTTTGACTATCTATGTGTGGCATATATATCTTCATGCATTCTGTAATATCTGGATAGAGCTTTCCATCCTTCAGGTTTCCCATTCATCTCAGTGGCGGTTTCTTGGCTGGTGCCTGATGAAGTATAGGCTGCATAGAATGAAGGGGTGAATAATTTCGGTCTCAATAAAAACGTCTGTCTAAGCCTTTTAATAAAGTGCTACTGCTATACTTTTCCATTGCAGACATTGAGAGAAGCTGCTACAACATGCAAGAAACTAAACATCCCTTTCCCTGAAGTCGACATTCCCAGTAAAGAAGGGAAGAAACCAAAGGACTTCTATGTGTTCAAAGGCCAAAACGTTCCAACCGTGATTCACATCCCTCTGTTTAATGTGGTCAACTGTGGAGGTAAGTGGACCCTAGCCTGTAGTGAAGACATTTAGTAAAGTTGACTTTTTCTGCACCATTATTTAACGTCCCCAAAAAACCATGTCTTAACCCATATTGCACTTGTTTGGAATGTCTTGGTCTTGTCTCAGTCTCGACCTAATTTGTACTCAGTTTTGGTCTCAGACTAAAAGGACTCTGGATTTTATTTCAAGACCAGTAAAGGTCTTGAAATAAACTACGGGGAAATCACTAAATAGCTGATGCAACACTTCCTGCTTCAAATGCAATCAATAATTTTCCGAATTTATTGGGGAATTGTGTCAAATTTCACCAAAATGAAAACAAATGCATAAGTTTAAGTGTATTACTGTTCCATCAGATAAGCCTGGTGATTGGAGGAAGAAATATGGCATCTTAAAAGGTCCTTACAGCGCTGAGATGATCACTGAAGTTATGGAGGTCGCTGGAAAAAACATCTCAAACAACATAGAGAAATTGCTGGAGCAGATTCGTGCAGTCGCTGAAGCTAAATGATTCCAGGCACAAATATGACTACATTACAAGTCGACAAGAAATTAAAATTCTGTCTGTTTTCTAAATGCATCTTGATCTTATTGTAAATGATTCAGCAACTGGAGCGCGAGAATGAGTTAATTTATCATAGGATTATATGAGCCGCTATTTTGGCTCGTTTTGAGTTGGAGTGATTGTAAAGCGTCTGAAAGTGAGTTTTGATCGAGTAACTTGTACAGGTGCATCTCAATAAATTAGAATGTCATGAAAAAGATCATTTTTTCTTGTAAGTTATTTCAAAAAGTGAAACTTTCAGATATTTTAGATTCATTGCATGTAAAGTAAAAAAATTCAAAAGTGTTTTTGTTTTAATTTTGATGATTAGAGCTTACAGCTGATGAAAGTCAAAATTTGCATTTTTGCATACATATTTACATTTGAGTTTGGAAATCAAGGTCTGGAGTCTGGAGGAAGAGTGGAGAGGCACAGAATCCATGTCGCTTGAAGTCCAGTGTGAAGTTTTTTTAATATATTTTCTTCAGGTCTTCATTGGGAATGTTTACTTCCGGGAAAAGGATGTTTAGTTTCCTGCATGTCTCAGCAGCTTCCCAGCAGATAAGCATGGCAGAAATGCTTCATTAAGAGCAAGCTTTTAAACAGGATGATTAGTGTAAATTGCTCTTATTTTGTTTAAAGAACTAAAGTACTGTCCTTCCAAAGCTAGATGAGATATTTACGTTTTCTAGAAGACAAAATAGAAACAATTTACACCATCATCCTGTTCAAAAGTTTTCACCCCCTCAGTGCAGAGGAGGCTGGAAAAGGAAAGTAAGTTCAGCATACGCTGATAGCTTTGGGGAACACCTTTCTCCTCAAATACCGAAGCCTTATTTGCTTAACACCATTGCATCGCTCGAGCTTGTGAAAAGGGGATGGGGAAGCAGCACCTGAGCCTATATAAGTAGCACCCTATGTAAGCAGCACAGAGCGGCATTTCAATAGAGCCTTTCTTCATTATGATGCATAGGTCTTCTCCATTGATTCATCACCAAAAAGCATTGTGGAATACGCTTTGCTAATCCCGTACGTGTTCCGGTGGAGAATGGATGGAAGATATCATTTAGGGTTACTCGATCTGCCTGGCCACGCCGACATCCTAATTTGGAGCACTAAGTATTAAGTGGCAAGTACACACTGACTCAGAGCCCGAGTGCTTCTCGCCCTGCTGATCGGATAGCGCTCGTCAGTGGAGTAACATAGTAATGATGGGCCCTAGAGCAGGCTATTACAACAGGCCCCCTGGGCTGCACGGTTATGAAGCACATACCCATACGAGTGAATTTGTGCTTTTTTTTTTTCTTTTTATTGCTTAAGGTCAAAGAATGAAACAACGGACTGAAAAATGCTGAAACATTTTAACAAACAGAAATAAAGTCCAAACATGACTACAATGCCAAACATCCCGCATCACCAGAGAGAATTTGCCATTCCACTGCATGAATTATTTCACTGAACTGAAGAAATTCGATTCGGACCGAAGAGCCGCTGAAATGAGCATTATTCTAACGTTCCCCTAATTTCATTGTAGGTGCAGAAAATGTTTGTTTTATTTTGTATTGTGATTTTTTTTTTCTTCCTAGGTGTTTGGTCACATGGGTGCAGGTGGATATGCACCTGATTGTTTCCTGTTTGACATTCATGTTTTAGAGAGGGTGCGAGTAGCAGGAATGCTCATTTTCTGTTAACCTTTCAAAGTTCGTTTTTCATGTCAATACAAAAAAAAAAAAAAGCTGATGTCGCAGTTTCTTCAAATGAGAATGAGACTGAAGGAACAAATATTGCACCGGTCAAAACTTCTTACAGCTCTGAGATGATAACGGATCTTATGGAGGTCACTGGGAAAAACATCTGAGAAACTTCTGGAGCGGATTCATGCAGTCATTGAGCAGAAAAGATCCTGATGCTAACAAATGAACAGTCGAAATACTGACTAAACTGTTCTGCTAAACGCAAGTTATTTTCTGTGTTATTAAATCAGCATTACTTCTCCTGTAAGCGTTGTCAGATGTTAGGGACACTTTTGTTTAATATTCAACATTTTCTGCTGTTTCAGTCTGTTTTTAATACACAGACTGAAAATAACAGGCATGATTGAAACTACATGTATGAAGATAATGTTGTATTACCTTGGTTTTGGTGAAACTATTGAATTATATTGAATGAAATGACAAGAGTCACAACTGATGTTTCCAGATGTTTTATTGATGTTAATCTGACATGGATATTTCTCAGCAGTTTAATCAAACAGGCCGAAGCCCATGTCCCCATCAGACTCCTCAGACTCCTCCTTGGGCGCCTCCTCTTTGGCCGCAGGAGCTGCAGATTTCACCTCCACAGCCGAAGCAGCAGGAGCTGCAGCAGCGAAAGCGCTGGGATCAGCCAGATAGGCCTTCACCTGCGGAGGGAAACCATGTTACACATCAGACATGCTTTAAGCTCCAATAAAGGCAGAAAAACATCTATTAGGACGGTCTAAGACCAAGCGCCCTTGTCTGTCGGGATGAACAGCACTGACATGGACAGATGTGGATGGCTGGAAGCAGGTCACTTTGTGCAGGACTGATCAACAGAACGGCACGGATAAGCGGTTTTGTGACCTAACCTGCAGCACATCGGTGTGAGAGAACTGAGCTTTACCTTCTCAGCCAAGGGGAAGGAGTAGTTGGTTTCCACAGCGACAGCCAGGACCCTCTTGTACCCGTTGATGATGGAGTGAGGGATGGAGGCGAGTGTCGGGTAGCCGATCTGCAGACACACACTGGCGATGTTCCTCACACCCTGAGCAGAAGAGATGGACAAGTTACACAGACGTCAGGGAATAAACACTTTAAGGCCTGAAAGGGAGATGAAATTAATTTTAAAAAATTATTTTTTAAAAATATTAATTTAATAATTGTATATTTAGTTAAACTATTCTTTACATTAAATTAGATTTAAAATTTTAAACATTTCACTTTATATGATGGGGGGGGGGACAAAAAAAAAAAAAAAAGAAAAAAAAAAAAGAATAGTAATGTAACAATTACATAAAAATATATTTTATTTGAAGCAGTTTAAATTAGTTATAAGTATTTTTATATTCAATTCTATAATCAAGTATCTCACTTAGATTTTTGAATAAGAGAAAATTATCAAATTAATAAATTACATTGCTTAATTAAAATAAAGTTAAGGATTTAAATTGTATTTAATAAAATTCTACATGCAAATACATAGACAATTTTATGTTACTTATTTTTAGCTCCTACATAATTTGTTACATTTAAACAATTTAATAAGTTAAAAAATAAAAATACAAGTGCCATTTAAAAGAATTTAAGTGTAACATTGAAAAAATAAATAATTGTCTGTGACCAAGCGTCCCTGTGAGCTGTGGGATGCAAACACACAGGGATAGTAGGAAACAGGTTTATTTGTGCAGGGGGAACGACAAACCGGCACTGACACAGCCGGCTCATAACCGTTCCTGTATCTTTACAAATACAATCATCCAATACCCAAAATTGAGATTTAGCATCTTGAGCAGTCATATTTCTTTCAGGTCAAATCCCAACAAGCACAAGTAGCATTAACCAGACTGACCTCCAGGAACCTCTTGTGCAGAGCATCTTCAGTGATGTCCAGAACCTCGGGGCTGTAGACGCTGCCGTTATCATACACCTGCTGGATGATCAGCCCGTAAGAGAAGGGCGAGATGTTCAGCATGTTGAGCAGCGTGGCCTCGCTGGCGCCCACCTTGTCTCCAGGTTTGATCAGCTGAACGTCGCTCTGTGGACAGTACAGGACACTTAGTTTAGTTCACTTGAAGAAAGTGTCTGAGACCAAGCGTCCCTGTGAGCTGTGGGATGCAACACACAGGGATAGGAAACAGGTTTATGCAGGTGGAACGACAAACCGGCACTGACACAGCTGGTCCATAACCGTTCCTGCAACTCTGGATTCATCAGCGTTTCTAATGACCTGATGCTCGAATCTTTAAAACTTGTTGAAATGATGTTTAAACAGGTCAATTTATTTCTTTGTTTGCGTTTATGTATTTATACACACCCATACAAATTAGATAAAGAATCACAATTTAACTATTTATTGACTGGAAAAAGCATGCATTCAGTGGAGGACAAAAAAAACTAACTAAATCTGTAAAAAAAAAAAAAAAAAAGTCAACTAATTCTCTATAAATGTAAAATTTTTAAAAAGACGAAATAATGTTGAGTGTCACTAAAGTGAATGATGCACAACTGCGTTGTCTTGACTAAAATATAAAAAAAAAAAAAGATACAATAAAACAAACTTAAATCAATTAATTTCTAAAAAAGAAAAATACGCTAATAAAAATCTAAATCTTAGTCTTTATAATCATTGGAAGCTGAAAGCAGACAATTCTGCTACTCACCAAGATTTCAATGGTTCCTCTGGAGATCTTGGTGGTGATTCCCAAAGCCTGGAAGAAGGAGGTCTTCTCAGGACCGAGCCCGGTGTTCTGAGCCGGGACGGTCACCTCACATGGGGCGATGGCACCAGCACGGGCAGCAGCAGGCACCTACCACCACAGACGACAATAAGAGTTCACATGAAGAAATGCAGTCACGCTCTGAAGAACCTCAGACATTCACATAGTCACTCAACAGTGACACTCACTTTGTTTGCCAGCAGCAGATCCCGGACCTCAGTCAGATCCTCCTTGGTGAAGACGAAGCCCACGTTCCCACGGATGTGGGGAAGCAGCCTGCAAAACACAAGAATAAATCAAACATTTACCTGGAGTTCTTTAAAAGTTTAGATGTGCGGCTAATGCAGTGTCTGAGACCAAGCGTCCCTGTGAGCTGTGGGATGCAACACACAGGGATAGTAGGAATCAGGTTTATTTGTGCAGGGGAACGACAAGCCGGCACTGCCACAGCCGGCCCATAGCTGTTCCTGCAACTCTGAATTAATCAGCGTTTGTAATGACTTGAGCAAATGAAGGTCGATGTGTTCACAAGGAACTTTTGTTGAAATCATGTTGCTGGTCAATTTTCAGGAATTGAAACGAAAGGAGATTAATAACAATCCTGCAGCTTAAATTTAACCAATGTCAAATATAGGCAAAAATAGTCCATTTATAGTCAGGTTTTTTTTTTCCTCACAATTTTTCTGTGTCAGTTTAGATGTAGTAAAACGCCCACAGATGCAGAAAACATTAGAATCATTCATGCATGTGAAAACTTGCTAAGAATTGAGCAAATAGTTGTAATGTGGTGTTTGCCAATTAAAGGAAAATACAAGACTTCTTTACCTCAAATGGTTGTCAAAAGGAAAAAAAATATTATAAAATGAGTTTTATCCATCATTTTATAGAGATTGCACACTATAAAGACTTTAAAAACCTTGGTCTTCATTAGGTCGTTGTTGTGCCCAGGCTGACACGCACCTCTCCAGAGACGGGTTGTTTTCCAGGTGGCCACGGATGGCCTTCCTCATCATGGTGTTTTTGCCCATGAGCACGACGGCCTTGCCCCGCAGGGACAGACGGATGGTCTGCATCTGCTTGGAGCCGACATTGTCAGCGCCCACGATGAAACACTTGGGGTAGTCATCCAGCAGTTGCTGTAAACAGAAAAATGTGTCAGACTACACAACCGGATGGGAATTGTGATTTAATTGTGTCTGAGATAAAGCATCACCGCAGATCATGGGATACAGACAGAGATAGTAGGAGAGAGTTTATTACACGGGTGGGGAAATCGTGCATTTATTGAATCAAGCAGCTCTTGAACCAGACTAATATGTACTCATATTTTAAATAACTAAATATGTATATTACTAATCATTAAGTGTACAGTTACATTTTAATAAAGATACTTGATCCAAGTTTTTTTTTTTTAAAGTTACATTTTTAAATAAATTAGATTTAAAACTTAATATTTATTAAAGTAAAAAAAATTGATTAAAAAGATACTGGATAAAAAAGTAATGACTCAGTAAAAAAAAAAAAAAAAAAGATTTGTTGAACTAAAAACAGACTAAATATTCAATCAAACAATTTATTACAAGTCTTAAAAATATATATATATATATATATTGTTTTTTAATGTATATAAATTTCAACCACCACTTGGCAAGAACAACAACCTTACGGGGTTCATGACTATATTATGTCTGAGACCAAGCATCCCTGTAAGTCCTGGGATACAGACAGACAGGGATAGTAGGATTCAGGTTGATTTCAGCAGGGGGAACGACCGACCAGCACTGAGACAGCTGGGCTGTAGATGTCCTGCTGTAGTTCATGTTATAGAAGCGTGGAGAACTTACGATGATTTTCAGGAAGTAGTTGGACTTCCACGAGGCCCTGTCTTCCCTGGGCATCTTGACAGTGCTTCCAAGGATCGGTGAACAGCCGGTTTAAAGACAAGGTTGAAAAATCTGGAGGACCACAGGTTGAAAGCCATTTAGACAGACTTCTCTATGAGACACATCTTGCAGTGTATAAAATGTAATGAAGATTTAAAAAAAAAACAAAAAAAAAACACTTAATACCCAAAATTTCACTAAAATGTCACTAATTGCCAAAATCAAAATAGTTGGAAAAATTTTACATTAAACAATAGTGCTTTAATTGTCATCTATTGGCTTTAATTTCCTAATAAAATGTCTGAGACCAAGCGTCCCTGCAAGTCCTGGGATTCAGACAGACAGGGGGATTCAGACAGACAGGGACGGGGATTCAGACAGACAGGGGGATTCAGACAGACAGGGACAGGCGGATTCAGACAGACAGGGACAGGCGGATTCAGACAGACAGGGACAGGCGGATTCAGACAGACAGGGACGGGAGGATTCAGACAGACAGGGACGGGAGGATTCAGACAGACAGGGACGGGGGATTCAGACAGACAGGGACGGGGGATTCAGACAGACAGGGACGGGGGATTCAGACAGACAGGGACGGGGGATTCAGACAGACAGGGACGGGGGATTCAGACAGACAGGGACGGGGGATTCAGACAGACAGGGACGGGGGATTCAGACAGACAGGGACGGGGGATTCAGACAGACAGGGACAGGAGGATTCAGACAGACAGGGACAGGAGGATTCAGACAGACAGGGACAGGAGGATTCAGACAGACAGGGACGGAGGATTCAGACAGACAGGGACGGGGGATTCAGACAGACAGGGACGGGGGATTCAGACAGACAGGGACGGGGGATTCAGACAGACAGGGACGGGGGATTCAGACAGACAGGGACGGGGGATTCAGACAGACAGGGACAGGAGGATTCAGACAGACAGGGACAGGAGGATTCAGACAGACAGGGACAGGAGGATTCAGACAGACAGGGACGGAGGATTCAGACAGACAGGGACGGGGGATTCAGACAGACAGGAGGATTCAGACAGGGACGGGGGATTCAGACAGACAGGGACGGGGGATTCAGACAGACAGGAGGATTCAGACAGGGACAGGAGGATTCAGACAGACAGGGATAGTAGGAAAGTTTGATTTCAGCAGGTACTGACTCAGCTGGCCTGTAGTGTAATATTTTAAATAATAAGTAATAAAAAAAACACTATATACACACACAATTAGAAAACATACCGCAGAATAACAATATCAATCTTCAATGAGAAACTAATAAATTATAGTGATTTTAAAGCCCGATTCGGACGGTAATTGTTTCTCATATGGACGTCTGTCATAATTTACATATCTCCTCAGTGATAAAACTGATGGATTCAGACGGTGATTTATTCAGAGTTCAGTGATCCTGCGACCAGAGCACGCGCTGCTCACGTGGCCAGTCGCATAATTGTGCTGTGAATAAAATTAATTTACAAATTTATTCTTAGTGTAAAATGTATTATTATTCCAAGCATATTTTATCATGTATAATCCTATTTGTTATTTAAATCTCCTGTTTAAAAATAGGAAAATACGCGCTATAGTTGTATGTAATTATACGCGATATATATCGGTTTATAATACACATTTTAAAATTGTATTGCATTCCTGCTGCTGCAATAAAGACCCACTTCGAATGTTTACGTGCTTTTCTCTTTCTGCTCTCACTCGCTGTGAGTGGAGCAGTTATGAAGTATTATTCTTTTAAATACTTTCTAGCATTTCAGAAATAAATATGTATGCAAATTACACCTTAGTACAACCATAGACAATAAATACCTTTATAAATATTTAAATACCATATTTTATATGTCTAGGAGTACAACGGTTACAGTACGGTGTTCGGGAGAGTTCAAAAAGGGCCTAAACGCTGAATTTTGAATCGATTTCTTCTAGTAAACTCAGATGTGGATTCGGACGGCAATTAAATTACCACACGACCTTGCTGTCTGTCAAAAAACCGTAACGTTAGGTAATTCGGACGGCAATTAAGTCAACAACTACCCCCTGTATATGGTGAAAATCACTTACGTCCCCCTGAGAAACAATTACCGTCAGAATCGGGCTCAAGTCTCGTCTCACATGGCGCACTGGCCTATGCTAACAGGCTAATGCTAACTTCGTCCTCAAACGACTATTATTATACGTATGTCGAGCGATTATAATATCCGCTAGTGATTTTGACCATATTTATGGCGTATTAAGATTTCATATAGCCACAATCGTCGTTTAAAAGAAGGAAAGCCGCACAGGGCCGCATTACTCCTCACCTCACAGCAAGGACGCGCGAAAGAAAGAGGCCGCTGCTGGAAGCGGCAGAATATTAATACCAGTGGAACATCCAATCAGAATCGAGCGGAGGAGGCGTATCTGTGCGCTGATTGGTCAATACCCACGTCTCTCTCTCTCTGCAGTTCACTTGTACCGTAACAGAATTATTTGAAATATATATATATATAAAAAAAAAGCTTTTTCTTATTTTGTGCATTTCATTTAATAAACATACTATGAATATTGTTGTCTTTGTGAAGAACTGCTTGCTATGTTCCTCACTTGTAAGTCGGATAAAACCTCTGCTAAATTAATAAATGTAAATGTTCAGTGATTTTGTTGTTGTTGCTGGCCAGCGCTTTGAAAATACGTGATTAATTTGTATTACGCTTTATATTAATTTACAAAATGAATGCGTGGTGCGTCTGTGAGAGACGCGCCACGAGGCGGCGCGGTGACGTCATCGCCGCGCGCCAGCAGACCCTGAGCCACATGAGCGGATGATGTAAACAACCGCAGCGCGTCTGTCTTTATGAGCGAGATCGGCCCTTCACACTGCCGCGCGTCTCCCGCAGATCATGCCCCACGACCCCGACCCTCCTCCGGCGAAGAGATTTAAGCCGGGCTCTCCCTTCTTCCGCCTGGATAATAAGAAGCCGGGCATGCTGCTGCCCAGAGCCGGACACGCGCCCGTCGGCGTGGACGCGCAGCGCAAACAGCTGCCCATCTATCAGAGCAGAACCCAGCTCATCAACCAGCTCCGACAGCTGCACAATGTTGTCTTCATCGGTAAGACAACACATACATAGCACGTGTTATGATATCCTATCTCAATGGTCCCAACACTGGTCCTGGAGGCACCCCAACACTGCACGCTTTGCTTGTCTCTTTAATCAAACACACCTGATTATCAGCTCATTAGTAGAGACTCCAAGACCTTAAATTGGTGTGTCAGAGAAAGGAGACATTCAATTCAATTCACTTTATTGGAGCCTGGAGCCAGCTAGTGCTGTCAAACGATTAATCACATACAAAATAAAAGGTTTTTTATTTTTACATAATATATATATATGTGTGTGTGTGTGTGTGTGTGTGTGTGTGTGTACGGTGTATATTTATCATGTATATATAAATACACATACATGCATGCATATATTTAAGAAATATGTTGTTTATATATCAAATATATTTATATATAAATTTAATGATTATGTAAATATTTTCATGTGTATATGTGTATTTATATATACATAAATATACTTAAATAGACACATTACACTATGTAAACAAAAGCTTTTATTTTGAATGCGATTTATCATTTGACCGTATTAAAAGGTTTAAATTAAACAGAAATGTACTTTAATAAATGCGCTAACAATACAGTACTATAGTGTGTAGAAAAAACATATTTTCACTGTAAAAATTGGGTGTTTATAGATAAAACAAATAGCTGACCTTTTAGGGTAGTTTTGAGATGGGGTCCCTTTATATGAGGAAGATCATAATTGGGGTCCGTAGAAGAGTTGAGAGAAAAACTGTCTAAAATAAATTATAAAATTAAACTCAATTGACTGGTTGCATATAAAATCTAAATTAAATAAGAAATGGAGGATAATACATAATATAGAAAAACAGTGTAAAAGTAATAATAAATAAATAATAAAAATAAGATTCAACTAAATAAATACATTAATTGATTAAAATAAACTCGAGATTGTCTGTTCATCATTGAATTCAGTGATGTCATCGTCCAGCTCAGTTCAGTTTAAGTAGTATCTGTGCAATCAAGTTAACCAAGCAATCAAATTAAGTGTCCCCAACTAAGCAAGCCAGAGGCGACAGCGGCAAGGAACCAACACCCCATCAGTGACAGAATGGATGAACCAGCAGTTTGTTCCTTGCTGCAGCAAAGTCAGATTGTGCAGAGGACTCATCTGGTTCCCGTGGTCTTGTCCCGCACAAGCTGTGTTTTTCAGTGTATTTTCAGAAAGCACACTATAGCAGCAGCAGAAGAGCACATGGGTAATGTTTTCCTGTTGCAGGTGAGACGGGCTCAGGTAAAACCACACAGATACCGCAGTACCTGTATGAGGCCGGCATCGGCCGGCAGGGCATCATCGGCATCACTCAGCCGCGCCGCGTCGCCGCCATATCACTGGCAGCACGAGTGGCCGAAGAGAAGAAGGTTCAGCTGGGAAAACTGGTGTGTTTCACGACTGAAGATCACATTAAACTTCTCCATCTGCATCATCTGAATGTCAATGTCAGTATATGATGCATATTGCTCAGGTGGGCTACACGGTGCGCTTTGAAGACGTCACGTCGTCGGAGACCAAGCTGAAGTTCATGACGGACGGGATGTTGCTGCGGGAGGCGATAGGCGATCCGTTATTACTGCGCTATACAGTGGTGATCCTGGACGAGGCTCACGAGCGCACCGTTCACACAGACGTCCTGTTCGCCGTGGTGAAGGTCGCTCAACGCAAACGCACTCAACAGAACAAAATACCTCTGAAGGTACGAGAGAACCCGGTTTGTACGTATTGACACTCATGTAGCGTTTAATTTATAAGTGCCTCGATATGACATATTAGTACAGCTAGTTATGCTCCCTACCTCTGAAGGTACAAGAGAACCTGACCTATCCTTAAGATCAAACTAAGACATTTATTAGAAAAGTTGCAATGATTAATTCACAGTTGTACATATGAATAATTTTTATTTTCTTTTAATTTTAGTTAAAGTTTTAGTCATTTTGTTTTGCATTTTGCCATTGTTATTAGTTTTTATTAGTGTATTTCAGTTTTGTTTGTTGTGAATTTTTCTGATTACTCCGACTAATTAAAAATATATTGATTTTTATTTTAATATTTTCCATTGTCATTTTAATTTTAGTTTTTTAGTTACGTCTATATAGTTTTTACTAATAATTCGATTTTTTATCTATTTTAATTCATCAAGTTAAATTAAATAAAAATAGAAATGTTGGCTTGGCAATCTATAGTTTTCTCTAATATTGTGAATTGTATTGAAAAATATATATATCATTTGTATGTGTTTGTTTTTTCTTTCAGTATGTCTATATAGTTGCTTTTATTTATTTTTTAATTTCAGTTTTAGTTACTTTTTAAATAAAAAAGCGAAATGTTTCCTCGAATAAAATAAGCTGAAATTAAGTTGAATTTTTAATAAAGGTAAATATTTTTAATGCTAAATTACTGCAATTCATTCAGCCTGAACTGCTTAACATACTGTACAGACTCCATGCAATATCCATGTTTTTGTGAGGTTTAAAGGATTTAAATTTGAATATCTTTAATAGAATGCTCAGCATTCAAAAATGTAAAAGTGATGACATCAATATAATATTTGCATGCTTTACTCTGATTGGTCCGTATTTGGTTATGTGTATAGTTAATCATCTGTAGTCAATATGGTAATATTCTGTGTGTTTGAATGCTGTTGATCTGTAGGTTGTTGTGATGTCTGCCACCATGGATGTGGATCTGTTCTCTCAGTACTTCAACAAATCGCCGGTTCTGTATCTGGAGGGCCGACAGCATCCCATTCAGATCTACTACACCAAACAGCCTCAGTCCGACTATCTGCAGGCAGCGCTCGTCTCCATATTTCAGATTCACCAGGTCCGACACACACACACAGACACAAATATGACAGATTCCATAGACATATGATCACGTCTTTGACTTCTATTAAGTTGTAATGAGTTGCTCTGTGTCTTTTGGATTGATTGATGTGTGTCTTTATCATATTTTCACTCTATTTCTTTTGCTCACAGCAGTTGCTTTTTTTTAGCTTCAAATGGTTATTGAGTACAAGTCAATTCTGGATTTTTGGTTTTGTTTGAAGTGCAAGATTATTTTCTTAATGTGTTTTCCTATTTTATAAAAAATATATATTTTCTTAAAAAAAAAAAACAGATACTTATTACCTGTTAAACAATTTTTAAAAAGATATGAATTTTCTCAAAAACACAAAATCTTATTTTCCTAAAAAATAAACATCACCAATACTTAGTTTCTTTAAAAATCATTTATTTTCCTAAAAAAACCAATACTTAGGTTCTTTAAAATTCTATTTATAAATTATACTTATTTTCTTTAAAAAATAATAAAACAACACTTTTCTTTACAAAAATATTACTTTCTTAAAAAATCTTATTTTCTGTGAAAAATGATTAAGCAATACGTTTTTAAATAATAATAATAATAATATTTTTTTTTTAATAAAATGCTATTTTCTTATTTTCTTTAAAAAATAATACTTATTTTCTTTAATGCAATGCTTATGTTCTTTAAAAATTATACCTATTTAAAAAAATTAAAGTTACCATTTTTTTTAAAGATTATATTTTTTCTCTTAAAACATGATGCTTCTTTTGTTCCAGGAAGCTCCACCGTCGCATGATATCCTGGTGTTCATGACGGGTCAGGAGGAGATTGAAGCGCTGGCTCGCACCTGTCGGGATATTTCCAAACACCTGCCGGAGAGCTGCGGCCCGATGACGGTCGTGCCGCTCTACGCCTCGCTGCCGCCGGTCCAGCAGATGCGGGTGTTTCTGCCCGCGCCCAAGGTCCCTGCAGCACCAGAGACAATAACACACAACACGCTGAACCCGTGCTTTCTCTCACCCTGCTGTCTGTGCCTTACAGGGATCCAGGAAGGTGGTTCTCTCCACAAACATCGCAGAAACCTCCATCACCATCTCCGGCATCAAATACGTGATCGACACGGGGATGGTGAAAGCCAAACGCTACAATCCAGGTCAGACTCTCAACCCTCTCAAATCTCTGAAGCTCACTCGTGTGGAGAATATTATAGAATCAGAATCGTTATGGTCATTTTACAAAAAGTGCAATGAAATTATGAGCAACCCTATTCAGTGCAAAAACCTTTTAGAGTCTACCACTCTAAAAACAATTTACAGATAAATATACTAAAATAAATAAATAAAAAGACCAGTGTGTGTATGTATATATGTGACCCTGGACCACATAGGGTTCAATTTTTGGAAATTGAGATCTATGCATCATCCAAAAGCTGAATAAATAATATTTCCATTGATGTATGGTTTGTTAGGACAGGACAATATTTGTCTGAGATACAACTATTAGAAAATCTGGAATCTGAGGGAGCAAAAAAATCTAAATATTGAGAAAATCACCTTTAAAGTTGTTCAAATTAAGTTCTTAGCAATGCATATTACTAATCAAAAATGAAGTTTTGATATATTTACGGTAGGAAATTTACTAAATATCTTCATGGAACATGATCTTAATATCCTAATGATTTCTGCCATAAAAGCAAAATGCATAATTTTGACCCATACAATGTATTTTTGGCTATTGCTACAAATATACCTCAGCGACTTAAGACTGGTTTTGTGCTCCAGGGTCACACACACATAAATATGCTTTAAGCAGCAATATTTCCATATACATCACAGTTGAAGCAGTGTTGAATACACCACTGTGAATAATTGCAGAGTTTAGATTGAAACAAGGTGGAATATTGCACAAAAGATGCATTTCATTCAGTGTTCATTTATTATGTAGTGTGAGTGAAGTGTAGTGAAGTGACATTCAGCCAAGTTTGGTGACCCATACTCGGAGTTCGTGCTCTGCATTTAACCCATCCAACGTGCACACACACACACACAGCAGTGAACACACACACACCGTGAACACACACCCGGAGCAGTGGGCAGCCATTTTATGCTGCAGCGCCCGGGGAGCAGTTGGGGGTTCGGTGTCTTGCTCAAGAGCACCTCAGTCGTGGTATTGAGGGTGGAGAGAGCGCTGTACATTCACTCCCCCCCACCTCAGTGTTAATTTTGGCAGGCATTTTTGATTTAGTCTTAGTCTTTATCTTGAGACGAAAATGCTTAATAGTCTTAGTCACATTTTAGTCATTTGAGTATATCATAGTTTTAGTCTAGTTTTAGTCATTTGAGTCTTTCATAGTTTTAGTCTAGTTTTAGTCGACGAAAAGTCATTGCATTTTTGTCAACTTTTAGTCAAACTGCAGTTACCAACATTTATTTTGGTAGCTATTTTATATGTAGTATTTAAACAAAAACAGTCACCAATTCTTCTCTCTTTAGACAAATCAATTAAGCTTATTTATGAGAAATTTGAATCAAGGATTGAATTTGGAAAAACTGGAATAAATTTTCATTTTTTGGTAGAAATATAAATTAAACTCATTTTTCAGATACAGTAGGTTTACTTAACAAGTATACATTTATTTAACATCTTTTGTTGGTTAACATTTATGACAGATAATTAGGAATGCTGTCCATTTAAGACAGAAGGTAAGCATGTAATAGCCTACTGACATACATTCAGTTTTCACCCACCTGTTTAAGCTCACTTAAACCATAACGGACTGTATTGAGCGCTGAGAACTGATCGCGCGCTGTATGAGAACTATCAGCGCGTTTCCGCCTATCGCACCTTCACTGACTTTAAGTTAATCGACAATGAATTGTGACTCCAGGGAAAAACGGGACGTCTGGTCACCCACTCCCTAACCCTTCGGTTGCTGAGGCCATTGTTTCTGATCGCTATAGTTCGCGTTTTGGTAGCCTATCCGTCCACTGCGGCTTCCATACTGAGACAGACTAGATATGCAAACGCCCCTTATCCAATGACAGAGACGCACATTTTGAAAGACAAGTCAGTTAATAACTTAGCCTATAGGATGTATTTTGAATGTCCGGTAGTCCTCAAATAACATTTTAGTCCCGTCTCGTCTTGTTAACGAAGACGCGCATAAATTTCGTCATAGTTTTTATCATCAGATATTAGTTTTAGCTCGTCAACGTCTCGTCTTAGTCACAGAAAAAAGGTTCGTTGACGAATATTTTTCGTCGTCGTCTTAGTCAACGAAATTAACACTGCCCCACCTACAATTCCTGCCGGCCAGGGACTCGAACCCGCAACCTTTGGATTACAAGTCCGACTCTCTAACCATTAGGCCACGACTTCCCCTTGTTATCGCAACAGCCCTGGGATATGTGCTGTTTTTTTGCTTTTATTGTCCTGTACTGCTTTCCTGAGGCTAACAGTTCAAACAGATGATGTGCTGGATGGGATGATTCTTTCAGAAAGCTGCAAGCTCACAGCCAATGATCTTCTGTGCTGTATTGATAACCTTCTAGAAAACCTCACTGGAAAGCAGTACGTGGTTCCAGATGATGGTGATGGTGTTGTTGTGTTGATTCAGACAGCGGTCTGGAGGTGTTGGCGGTCCAGCGTGTGTCTAAAGCTCAGGCGTGGCAGCGCTCCGGTCGAGCCGGGAGAGAAGACGCCGGCTCATGTTACCGTCTCTACACTGAAGAGGAGTTTGACAACCTTGCCAACATGACCGTACCAGAGATACAGAGGTACGGCCCACACCGTCTGCAGATTCATCAAGCTGCGGTGCTTTAATAGACCATATAAGACCGATATATAGCCGTCCACACAGGATGCATTTCATCTGCATGTTTTGTCTATTTTAAAAGTGCAAAAAACGAAACAAGAGTATTTTATTAAAAAAATTACTTACTTTGCATACTATATTAAAAATAGTGCATATTTATTATAAATATATACTTTTTTTCTTAAATTTTGTATTTTTCTTATATCGATAATAAAACGATTTATTTTCTTAAATTTATTTTCTCAAAACCCGTTTTCTCAGAAAAATTTGATTTATTAAAGATTTTTTTAAATATACTAATTTTGTTTAGAAAGTAATACTGTTTTTCAAACTGTTTTTAAGGTTGTTTTAAAACATTTTGGTTTTACTTGAGCTAGAAAACTATTTATTTAAAAAAAAAGCTTAATTCCTTAAAGCAGTACTTGTTAAAAAAAGATGCTTATTTTCTTTTAAAAAAAATCGTATTTTCTTAATGATGCCATTATATAATTATGTAATTTCTTTCTTAAAATTATACTGTTTTTCAAGTTTTTACAATTTTGTTTTTGAGGTGGTTTAAAAACATTTTGGTTTTACTAGCAGTGCAAAAATATATTTATTTTGTTAAAAATACTTATATTAAAAAGCAATACTTATTTTTAAAACAATAATACTTTTGTTAGAAAAAGTATGCTTATTTTCTTTACAAAACAATACTAGCTTTCTTAGAAAAAAAGCCTAATTTAAAAGATGCTATCGTTTTACATTATGCTTATTTTCTAAAAAAATGCAGAGTTTTACAACATTGTTTTTAATGTATTGAGACAGTTCAGTGCGTTCTGATCCGTTCTGTTTCATTTCATCTGTTGAGCACAAGAATGCATCCAGTGTGAACGGCCCTTTAGCCAGACAGATGTGAGCGATAATGAGTTGTATAAAGCTGTGCTTTCACACTGTGAGTCTGTGTGTGTTCACTGATGGTTTCTCTCTCTCTGCAGGTGTAATCTGGCCAGTGTCATTCTGCAGCTGCTCGCTCTGGGCGTTCCTGACATCCTCAACTTTGACTTCATGTCCAAACCGTCTCCTGGTGAGACTGAGAACAGATCATTATACTGTATTCTATATGCCCGTTTAATATACGGGTTTATTTAATAATGCATTGTGCTATGTGGTGGTAACATGTATGGTGTGTAGAGTCGCTGCGGACGGCCGTGGAGCAGCTGTGTATCCTCGGCGCCGTCGATAGGAAAGATGATCAGGTGTCATTAACGCCGCTGGGCAAGAAAATGGCCTGCTTCCCTCTAGAGCCCCGCTTCTCCAAAGTAAGATAAACTCCTTGACTTGTCATTTGATAATCTACAGAAAAACAGATTACTTCACTTTAAAAAACTTAAAGCATTTGCATATATATGCATTTGTGGATCAGTGTTATTTTATAATATAGCATATCATTGAGATACTGTTATAATTAATAGCTCTTCCGTTTTTAATTTGAGTTAGTAATTTTATATACGTGTAATTTTTATTAGTTTTAATTTCTTAGGGATGACTATATAATTTTTAATTGATTTGATAATATATAAATGGCTTCACAATAATTATATTTGTTATATAAAAAATATAAATGGCTTCACCGTAACATTTTTTGTCTAATAGCATTTAGTATTTTCCATTTTCATTGTAATTTTAGTTAGTTTTTGTAATTTTGTTATTTTTATTACGTATATTTTTTATAAATGTTTATTTTATTTGATCATGCATACAAGCACAAATTGCTTCACTACAACTCCTTTGTGTAACTGTTTGCATTTATTTGAATTAGTTTTTATTTTTATATTTTCTGGTTATTTTAATTTTAGTCATTTTGTTTTGTGATTGATTTATTTGATTTGAATTATAAAATAGAAATTGCTTTATTATAACACTTGTCTAACAGTATTTGCATATAAATGTATGTATTTGTGTAGAGTTGTGTTAGCATTACTATGTTAGTATTATATTTGATTAATTTAGAATTTTGATCATTTTGATTATTTTTAAATACTTTTTATCATTTTCATTTTAGTCCAAGTTTTAATAATTATTATTATTATTTTTTTTACATTTATTAGTTATGACTTTTTACTTCGGTTTTAGTTATTTTAGCACATCAAAACTAAATGAAAATGAGAAATGTTGACTTGACAACTAGCTGAAATAAAATGCATATCTGAATGATTTGAGTTGGTGTTTATTTGATTTTGGAGCTGAAGCTGTTGTTTTCTGGCTGTAGTTTGACTGTAAGCGTGTTCTTCTGCGTCTCCACAGACTCTGCTGATCTCTTCTGATTTCTCCTGCGCTGAGGAGGTTCTGACCATCATCTCGCTCCTCTCTGTCGACTCGGTCCTCTACAATCCTCCCGCACGCAGAGACGACGTCCTCGCCGTCCGCAAGAAGTTCATCTCCAGCGAGGGTGACCACATGACGCTCCTCAACATCTACAGGGCCTATAAGAAAGTCAGCGGAAACAAGGTACTGACACGAACGTTGCAAAATATGGTAACATCTGTTACGTGAAATAGCTTCTTCAGGGCAGTGCTAAATGAAAAACAACATGACGTTTCTATATATTTTGTTAAAATGATTACCATTTTCCAGATTCTGCAAGGTGTGTTTACGCTTATGAGGACAACTGAACATGAAGAACTGATATTAATGAAATGCATCATATTTATTGAGTTTGCATGTGAATTTACTTTAGGAAATGTCTGTGTTGTGTGTTTTCACAGGACTGGTGTCGAGAGAACTTTGTGAACAGCAGGAATATGGGGCTGGTGTTGGAGGTTCGAACTCAGCTCAGAGACATCTGCATCAAGGTACACACACACACACACACACACACACAAATGCAGAGAGAAAACCAAGAGCAAATGCAACTCCTGTGAGATTAGCTTGCGTCTGAGAATGTGTTTTGTAATAGCATTTAGGTAGCTTTCTCTAACAGTATCTGTAACTGTAATGCATTGCGAAAGCAGCGCCGAAGTCATGGGTTCGAAGGGAATGCATGAAATGAGAAAGTGTATTTCTTCAATGCAATGGAAGTCACTTTGGATAAAAGCATCTGCGTGAATTGGCTCCATGTACAGCATCTGTGGCATGATGTCAGTTATCACAGAAAATAATTTTATATCATACCTTTATTTGTAAGAAGGGAAAATCATGTTTACAGTAATGCACTGAACGTCTAAAGGAGAAGCCAGAATAAATATTAAATATTGAAAGTATAATCATAACACTGCACTTGGCAATAAACCAGTGGTATTTAAGTATAATTTATAGACTATTAAAGTTTTTGTTAACATTCTGTTTTTATTTTAATTTGTTAAAATGAGCAATTTTTTTTTATTATTTTTTATATATATATATATATATATATATATCATTTTTAATAGTTCTGGTATCATTGATATAGTTTTTGTTAATATTTTAATTAGATTATCTGTTTTCACTTTATTGTTATTTTTTATTTTTATCATTATAGCCTTTGTTAATACTTTAGTTATTTTTAGATTTTCTGTTTTCATTTTTTTTTTTTTTTCATTATAGTTTTTGTTCAATTTAAATCAGTTTTTTATTTTTTAATCTCTGTTTTCATTTTTGTGTGTGTGTTTGTCATTTTTATTATTTTTTTATATGCCTATATAGTTTTTATTAGGTTTATTTAGTTTAGTTTTAGTAGTTTTCATACACCAAGTTAAACTAAATAATTTTTTTTTATATATATATTTTATTTTGGTTAACATTGATGTTATCTAAAAAAAAAACAAAAAAAAATTTAATGGTTTTATTTAACTATAATAACCCCATAAAAATAATTAATCCATAAAAAACGTATTTGTTATTTGAAATAAAGTAAACATTAACTGAAATAAAATACAATTTAATTTTTTTTATAAAGTGTCATGAAAACTATATAGACATATTTAAAAAAAAAAATTAATAAAATAACAAAAACACTAAATAAAATTTACCAAAAAGTAAACGGAAAAAAAAGCTAATTCAAAATATTAATAAAAAAACTATAATAGTATCTCAGTGACATGCAAATGACACTAAATCAGATAAATGAACCCAGATTTGTTGCATGTTTAAGTGCCTGTGATCTTGTGTTCCTCAGATGAACATGAAGCTGGTATCGTCTCTGTCGGACCTGGCGAATGTGCGGCGCTGTCTGGCTCACGGTTTGTTCATGAACGCGGCGGAGCTGCAGCCGGACGGCTCTTACGTGGCTCTGGACACACACCAGCCCGTGGCCATCCATCCCTCATCCGTCCTGTTCCAGGCCAAACCCGCCTGCGTGGTGTTCAACGAGCTCCTGCACACATCGCGCTGTTACATGAGGGATCTGTGTTTGGTGGACGCCGACTGGCTGCAGGAAGCCGCGCCGGAGTATTTCCGCCGGAAGCTGCGCGCGTCCAAGAGTTAACGCTTTCCAAATGCTGCGGTTTGATGTTTCTGAAGACTGCTTAATGGAAAGAAAAAAGCCAAGCATTCCAACAGTTCATCTACTATCTAAAACTGTCCGTTTTTTCACAATATGCATCATTAAATGAACAGTTGGAGCGCTTTGCTTTTTTGGATTTGATATGCAACACATTAGGCAGTTTTTGCCAAAGAGTTTTGCTTTGTTAACTTTCTAGAAGTGAATGAGTCCTTTCTACTTGCTATAGATCTTAAGATGTCACGCCTGTTTCTAGCTCTTTTACAAACTGCTGAATCTGATTGTATGAAATTCAGGTTTGCTTTCTCGAATGTCTGCATGTGATTTTTGTTCAGGTCAATGTATTTATCATAAAACCTGACTAGTAAGTTTAAGATTTGGAGTGTTTTGGAATCAAGTTTACCTCTGAATAAGTTAAAATTAATACAAATATGTGTGAATGAAGCTGGAGATCGGTATTGTGATGTCTGGGTCATATTTATTATTATCATAGTTATTGTAGTTAATTAATACTTAAAGCATAGAAAAATAGTTGCTTGAAATAAAATAAACATTAACTGAAATAAAACTACAAGATAATTTTTCATGTACTAAATTAACAAACTAAAAACAATAAATAAAAAATAGTTACTTGAAAATAAATTAATATACAAATTTTATTTTAGCTAGTTTCATTTCTGATTTAGTTAATTTGAACTAAAACTAAAGCGCAAATAAATTATAAAAACAAATATACATAAAAATAAAAATTTACAAAATACAAAAAAATGCACAGCAAAATTTCAAAAAATTAAATGAAATTGAAAAATGTATTTAAAAAGTTAAAAACTAGAATCGCATATCATAATTATTTAGGATCATTGTGGGATTATTTTCACCAAAATGTTGGTTATTTGAATGCAAAGAACTTTACATTTAAACAGTATGTCATTATTTCTTACATTAAAGTAATGAGATGTGAATTATGATGAGAATTTGACCTTTTCAGAAGATTCGTTCATGAATAAGGAGTCAGAACTGTTTTCTCTTCTTCATTCTCAGTGTTTCTGCACTGATCTTATGTACAGACACGTCATTACCGACATGCAGTGCATGCCACGACTCTTTTATACTGAAGCGTGTAAATATTTAATGCCTTTAGCTGGTCATTCACAACCACAAGTGCTTAAACACAGACTGACTTTGGTTCTGTTCAGCTGGATTTGAATGCAGAATTCACCTAAGACCTGAAAGAGTTTAGTTTTTTCTATGAAGTGCAGCATGTAGAGACACTGTTAGACACTGCATAGATGTTGAGTGATCTGCTGTTGTAAATTGCGGTGCCAATTCTGATCTATTCAGGAATCATTAGATGACATACAGTATATTAATGTAATGCATGCCACTTTCTAGTATGGGGAAACAAAAGCATATCAAATGCACATTAGTTTAACGAATACTTCTATTTGCTTCACTCTGCAAATCATATTAAAACCACATTTATAGGATGATATATGTATGCAGTGCATGAAACAAGACGGATAAAATGTGATCACTCAGGTTTTTATGGTGCACATGATGTACCAGCAGCACATGTTTAGTATTAGTATCAAAACTTTCCATTACAGCATGAGCAGAGGAGGCTTTTTGTGATGCAACAGATTTGAATTCAGATGTTTACGCTTTTTATACTGTATTCATGCTCCTTTAAAAGGATGGGGTTTGGAACAAAATAGGAATTAATTTGTAAGAATAAAGAGCCAGAGAAAGTGATTTGTGCCTCTTTGTTTACACACAAGATCTTTTAGAAAAATGACCGAACATCGTTTTTAAACAGGGTTATGGTCACATACAAACAAACCCATATTATTTTAGTATCATTGAGATGCTATTACAGTTTGTATGAATATTTTGAATGTTTTTATTTTTATATTTTTATTTTAGTTAATATTGTGCTGTTTTTTTGTTATTTTTTCCCCCTTTTTTATTATTTAGTTGAAGTTGTTTACACTGTATATTAAAAAAAAAAAAATCTGAGCCAACTTAAAAGTTTAAGGCATCCAGCTTCAACTGGTTTTTGAGTTTTCTCAACATATTTTCTTTTTTAGGAAATTTCTGAGTTTTGTATGAAAGAAAACTCAAAAATCAGCTGAAGCTGGATGCCTTAAACTTTTAAGTTGGCTCAGATTGTTTTTATATATATACAGTGTAGTACAAGTTAAAATGTCTATCTGTCTATATCAGTTAATGTTTATATTTATTTCAAGTAACTTTGTTTTTTGGTTGTAATTTTCAGACTATTTAGAAGTTTGTCATGTGATGAACATAGATATTATATTGTTGTAACTATTTTTAATTCTGGCTGTTCATAATTCCAATCCATGAGGAGGTCAGAGAGCTAGTGCAGTCATGGATATCATGGTAAATGTGAATTCTCACTGGTATCAAATGTTTTAGCTAAAATAAAATTAGCTACTTCCACAAATTAAGGCTTTAAAAAGCTCCTAAATCCGAGCAGCATAAAGTTACAGCATTAAATGCTGCATGCATTGCAAAAAATACCTTCCTCAGTATTTTTGTTTTATCTAAACATCCTTAAATCAAGAAAATCAAGATGTATGAGATGCAATTTTAACAAAATTAAATGAGTTTATGCTCAAAACGAGAAAAAATATCTGTCAATGCAAACTTTTCCTTTTGAGTATCATATACGTTACATACAGTGACCCCAAAAAAGATTTGAACACTTAAATATAAAATTTGTTTGATAACCTGATGATCATATTAAACATGTTTACTCGTTTGATCATTTTTTAAACCTTGACAATAAAATACTTTCATCTTATTTCCATGTTCAAATGAAAAAAAAGGTGTATATTCAGATGCTAATTAAAAACAATGAATGCAAAACCACAGAGAATTATGCAAATTTATTTATTATCATGTATCTTGAATTATAGAGGTCAACAAGTTTTCTGATGTCGTTTCCTTCAACTGAACACATTTCTGAAGTCAGTGAACATTTAAGGCGTGACGCCATATACAGGAGCACCCAATCAAATGTGACCGCGGCGGCGCCTCCAGCTGAATGACGTCACGTGACACCAACACTCAGTGGGTCAGGAAAAAGGTAAAAACAGATATTTGGACCACGATCCGGTTTCACTCATCCATTTCCAGTATGTGCAGCCAGAATCTGTAATTAATTAAAAATGAATATTCACAATAAAATACAGCACAAATAGCATTAAAGACAGGAATTGTCTGCTGGTGCTCATGAAAAATGGGAGTTGGTGCACAAAGAGGGCGGAGGACTTGCCTAGACATCATTCTCACCTCGAGACATTTTCCTCAGGAGGAACAGCTCTTGGTTCTCCTGCGTTTTATTTCACTGTTTTGCAGTTTTCCTGCTATTTTTCTCTCGTGTCCGGCGGGGCTGTGGCGATTAGTGTTCAGGCCGATCTCCTTCTTACTTCTGCCTTTTCCTCCAGCGTGGCAGGGATACTCCTCCAGGTTATAATAATCATACTCGTCGTAATTGGCTTCCTCGAAACACACTAATCTGTCGATGTCGGTGGCCATGCTGATCAGAATAAGACGAGCTCTTCTCTTCTGTGAGTAAACAACGCTGCTGTCACACGCTTTTCTGAAACACTAGCGTCACGTGGTGTTGAGAACTGCTCGGTGATTGGTGGAGAGTTCCTGCTCGCTTGTGATTGGCTGAAGGCTGGGCTGTTTATAACCGTGCATCCATGCAAAACAAAGCTCACTTCCGCATTTTCCTTCTTTGTGCACAAAAGTACATTTAACATGTAACTCGAATACAAAAAGATAAAGCGCAAAAATGATCATCGCTTTCCTGTTCAGATTTGCAGTTCTGTATGAAATAAACCCAAATTAGATTTGTTTTGCAACTATTTCATATTGAATAATGTTCCATAAAAAAAAAAAAAAAAAAAAGCATTGACATGATTGCCTGACTTTATTTTATACACGTAAGTATAAATCTGTGTAAGCATATATAAGTATAATTCCTGCTGTTAACAGATGGACATACACTTTTGCATGTAATTTTAAGCGTTCTTGCTGTATTTAAATTAATGTGCATTTATCTGTGCTGGCAAAAACCTCTAAAGTTTATAATGCATATTTCTTCATTTTATACCCGAGACAAACAAAACACTCAAGTTATATAACTTTTTGATGACACACAGATCACGTGAATACAGAAGTTTCGCAACATGTTGTTACACCCATTTTTTATTTATTTTTTCTTAAGTCACAATAATTGTGTTACTGAATCACCAACCAAGATGATCTTTCTGGTTTAAACTCAGTTTTTTTTATTGCAAGTATAAACAATTAAATATAACATTGGATGACATTATAAATACAGAAATATAGGAAGACAATAAATATATAAAAGTAGTACAGAGGTAGTAAATAAAAAAAATTAACATTCAGCATATCATTATACAGTTTCACAAATTTGACACTTTTTTAGTGTTAATATTTTTTTAGTGTTATAAGTAGGAAGTTAAAGTCACAAAGAAAATTGTGATTTTGAAGATGTTAAAGAAAATTTACATTTATGAATATTTTCCCAACAAAATAAATAAATTTCCTAATATATATATATATATATATATATATATATTCTATGTTATGTTTACAATGAGAAAACTAACAAACAGTTAAATCAATGTCTACATTGGATTTTGAAGAAAATAATTGACACTTTAGACCAAAATTCCTTAAGCGGGCATTTAAAAAAAAAAAAAAAGATGCTCAATATTGACATTACAGAAATTACAGTTCAGATGAGGATTACCAAATTTGGATGTAATCTCTTTAGTGGGGTATATATTATGCAAAATCTTTAAATGTATTTCTTTAACTTTATTGGGGACACAGACTTTCTAAAAGGTAAGAACCATGCTTTTTTTCCAATTAGTCATATCGATTAAATAATAACAAAAAATAAAATAAAATAAAAAATTCCCCTTGGAATTTTTTTCCGTGACAAACACATTTCTTGTCATTTTATAAATGCACTTGTCATCAACCTAAAAATTTGGCTCCCTTTTTACATGACATTTCATTGTTACACCCATTTCTATCCTGTATCTCCAAACCATTTACACGTAAAGGACCTTTCACTGAAGTATATATTTAAAAATACATCTGTCACAACATGTTTCGCATTCTTGTTTAAAGACATGCTGTTTTGATTATGGACAACAGGAAACTCAGAAAACTAAAGCAGCAGGTATCATATAAAATGCAAGCATGTGCTGCAGCACAAAGACGCCACTATATGGCAGTGTAGTTTCACTAACATCTCTTATAGAAATATATGTTATTTGAACTAAAATTTAACTAAACAGTTTAATGTCCGTTACATAACAAAATGCAAAATACAGTACAATTCAGAACAACATACAATACAATGCACTTGAGTTCAATACTTGTCAATAAAATAAAAAATAAAAATGGAGACATTATATTTTATTTTAAAATGTATGCATGCAGACACGTGTGTGTGTATATACCAAGGCTGCATTTTATGTGATCAAAAATACAATAAAATATAATATTGTGATATATTATTACAATTTAAAATAACTGTTTTCCATGTGAATTTGTTAAAATGTAATTTATTCCCATGATGCAAAGCTGAATTTTCATAACTCCAGCATCATAACTCCAGTCTAATATGCTGATTTGCTTCTCAAGAACGTTCTTGTCATTAATATTGATTATTTAATTAGTAAAAATATTTCACATTACTGTATTTATATGCATGTATATAATCAATACTACAACTGTCGCTGATCAAATCATGCATAATAGCATGCGTTTACCTGCATGTCATGTAAGCATTTTAGAAAGGAACTGGACCCTTTTCACAAGACTAAAAAAAAGGTCCTTGAGCAGGCATGATGTTGATCTGCCCACAAAGCCTCTGGCTCCCACCTCCACCTTCTCTGCACTGCACCAGGTCTGCATACTTCACCTTCTTTCTCTCTTAGGCAGCTTCCAGTCCCTCCTCCCATGGCACTGTCAGCTCGATCAGTATCACTGAATTCACAGTTGCAGACCACAGCACCACGTCTGGTCTTAAGGTGGTGCTGCATATCTCCTGTGGGAACTGGAGCTGCCTTCCCAGGTCTACTTTCATCTTCCACACCACCCCAGGTGTTAATAGCTTGGCGGGTGGTCTCTTGCTGGTATGCATTGTGGGTTCCCCCTGCCTGAGGAAGTGTACCCTGCATCGGCTCTCTAATGGACTCTGGTCGTTTGCCTCCTGCCGACTTTTCTCCAGCACCTCTGCCAGCTTCCTGAGCACTTGGTCATTCCGCCATCTGAGCCGACCCTGTGTCAGTGCTGTTTTGCAGCCCGACAGAACATGCTGGAGTGAGGCATTGATGGTCCCGCAGAGGTCACAGGATTGCTCTGTTCCAAGCCATTGGTGGAGGTTTTTAGGGCTCGGGAGGGTGTCACATGTTGCCCTAATGAGGAAACTGAGCCGAGCCTGTGGCAGTTTCCAGAACTCTGCCCAGCTGATTGCTCGGCTCGCGACACCCTCCCAAGTTGTCCACAGCCCCTGCTGCCCCTGTGCCACAGACCTCACTCTGAGCTCCTCCTGAGATTTGGTGACCTCTCCAACAACAAGGTCCTTCCTCTCCTTCCTGCTTGCCTTGGCCCATAGGATGGGTGGCTCGCTCCTTCCGAGGCCTGCCCGCCCTGTCTGGACCATGCCCACGATTTGTTGATTTTTCAGTTTTCCCCATCACTTTCTGCGCCCTCCATTTCCTTCCAGTCTCCACTCTGGCATTTACATCAGCCACCGCCCTGTCGGAGGAGTCCCTTAATTCCATCACCAGCCTTGCCTTCTCCTGCCTGTAGCCCAAGGTGATGGATTTCAGGGGTAGCTGGTGTGAGTTCCATCCATTCAGACTGAGCTGAGAAGCACCGTGGTAGGCCGAGCCATTTGCGGATGAAGGAATTGGCTTTTGCCTCCATCCGGCTTACTGCTGATGAGGTGACTTCGCACAGCTTCAGAGGCCACATGACCCTTGAGTACAAGGAGAAGTGATAACACCACACCTTGTACTTTCCAGGTAGCTGGCTTGCGTCGATCTTGGACAGTCCTTCTGACAGCTGCCGAAGGATGATTTTCCCCATATCCTTGTCTAAGAGACCAGATGTATAATGTCTTCCCAGGCTTCAGATGGGCTGATCCACGATGAAGGGGACTCATTTCTCTCCCCCTTTCGCAATGAGAGGCTCCTTGACTGCTGTGGCTTGAACTTCATCCTGGTCCAGGTGTTCAGCTCATCCAACCTCTTAAGCAGCCTGAATGTGCATGGGGTGGTTCGTAGCAGGCAAGCGATGTCGTCCATATAGCTCCTTAGAGGCGGGAGCCTCTGACCTGCAGGCAGCCGGACCCCACCCACCACCTGCCTTGCCCCGAGGATGGGAGAAATGGAGTATCCCATTGCGATCCCTACTTCCAGTTGTTGCCAGCCAGTGGTGACTTTCTTCAGTGCAAAGCACATGTGCATGTCCTGTAAGTGGTTCATGATCATGGTCCTGATGTTGTCTGGGATGTAGAAGAATTCCAAGGTTTAGGCTATGAGCAGGCGTGGCACTGACCCATAGGCATTGGCTAGGTCTAGCCATATGACGTGCAGATCTTTCTTCTCCCTCTTAGCGGTCTGGATCTGTTCCCAAATCATGGAAGCATGCCCTACACAGCCAGGGAAACCTGGAATCCCAGCTTTCTGACAGCTGGTATTGATGTAGTTGTTCTCCGTGAGGTAGATGGTCATTAATCTTGCCATCACAGAAAAGAAGATGTTCCCCTCCACATTCAGTAGAGCTATGCTCCTGAACTGCTCGATGGTCTTGGCGTTCTGTTGTTTGGGAATAGAGACTGCCACTGCCCTCTGCCACTCAGATGGTATGGTCTGCTTAATCCAGGTGATTCTCATCAGGGTCCATAGCAGCTTCAGCACTCCTGGGCAGCTCTTATGCCACTTGTACGGTATTCCGTTCGGGCCTGGTGCTGAAGCAGATCTTGCCCGCTGGATCACCTGTCTGACATCGCTGAACTTTGGTGGTGATGCGTCAAACAATATTAAATATGTGACCCTGGACCACAAAACCAGTAGCACAGATATATTTGTAGCAATAGCCAACAATACATTGTATGGATCAAAATTATTGATTTTTCTTTTATGCCAAAAATCATTAGGATATTAAGTAAAGATCATGTTCCATGAAGATATTTAGTAAATTTCCTGCCTTAAATCTGAACTCATTTTTTAATTAGTAATATGCATTGCTAAGAACTTCATTTGAACAACTTTAAACAAGATTTTCTCAATATTTAGATTTTTTTGCACCCTCAGATTCCAGATTTTCAAATAGTTGCATCTCAGCCAAATATTGTCCGATCCTAACAAACCATACATCAATGGAAAGATCATTTATCCATCTTTCAAATGATGTATAAATCTAAAAAAAAAAAAAAAAACTGGTTTTGTGGTCCAGGATCACATATTATATTTTCCCATTATATCTAATTTTGCAACACTAAATTCCTTCTTCAGCCATACTATCAAGTGACAGTCATCATATCTCAAGCAAAATCTCTCTCTGTGCTTTTACGACATGCGGGTGTGTAATCAGAGTATAATAATAGATAATAGAATCTGTACTATTACAATGGCCCCCACTGACACAAGAATGGCGAGACGGTCAATGGACACGCCTCCTGCGACCAGGCCACGCCCTCGTCAAAAAAAAACCTGCCCCCCCCGACGTTGTGACACGTACCGACACTTTTCCACGTCGCGCACCCAACGGTTGAGACAGGGGAGGCTGCGCGCGCTCGTGCAAAGGCCGGGAAAAAATGGCGGCGCCCGTCTTGCGAGTGTCCACCCCTAGCTGGGAGCGGATAGTGCGGCTGCTCGTGTGTCTCTCAGGTATCCTGTTATCCCTGTACGCATTCCATGTGGAGAGGGAAAAAAACCGCGATGCCAACTACCGCGCCATGTGCGACCTGAGCAGCTCCATCAGCTGCTCTAAAGTCTTCACGTCCAGGTGAGAGAGAGTGTCAAAACCTAGCGAGTTCCCTAGCTAGACAACATCTGCGGCTGCCGGAGGCGCTTCGAGCGTTCAAAAACAAGGGTTTGACCCCTTTTGGATGCTTTAGCACTTTTCAGGATGGTTCCAGAGTTTGAATGCGCTTTTGGCGATCTGAAAGTGCTGTCTAGTTAGGGAGGTGCCTAGGTTTTGACACACAGCCGGAGAGTCGCTCCGGGCCGCTGACTGACTGAAAAGGTGATAAAATAACATATCCGTCTCACATTTATAGTCTTTTCTATAAACACCTTTTGGGTTGACACAAATAGACATAAATATGAATTAAACGACGTAATTTTAAAGCTGCTTTTGAATGTGGCTTTTGTCTTGTGAGCAGAAACAGTGCGATAGCAGCTAATGCTAACAGTGCTAATCAGTGAATGAGCTCAATGCCGTATACTAATATATTTTCATGTACATTTATTTTCTAATGTGCTGGACTTGGTTGTGGTCTTGAGGTGAAATCAAAGCCACTCATTTATTAGCATCTTCAGCTGATAGCACATCCCTTATGCGAGTACAAAGGCTGTTTCTTACCTGTCAGATTATTTAGTTTTCTTCATGTTTTGAATATGAAATTGAACAGACCCTTTAAAGCATTGGTCTCCAACTCAACTCCTGGAGGGCCACAGCTCCGCAGAGTTTAGCTTTAACTCACACCTGTTTGGAAGTTTCTAATAATGCTGAAGAGCTTGATTATTTGGATCAGGTGTGTTTGATTAGGGTTGGAGCTGAACTGCAGAGCTGTGGTCCTCCAGGAGTTGAGTTGGAGACCAATGCTTTAAATGCAGGAGTGTAATCGTTTTATTGATGTATGAGAGGTGAGCTGGAGAAGGGAATTCATTGAGTCTGATCAGGGTTCAACTTTGTTTTAGTAACCTTTGAAATCAGAGTGACTTGTTTGAGACGTCAGTTCCTGATTTTATTACTGAAGGATCCACCCTTACACATCATCAAACCATTAATGGAGTAATTGTTTTTAATGCTCAAATTATCCTGGTAATATTTAGTTAGTATTTAGTATTATATGTATAGATGTATGTGTGTGTATTCACACACATACATGTGCATTTTTATTTTTATATAAACACTAAATATATGAAAATATAAATATATATATTTTTTACTTATACACTATATTAACTAGTGTGTGGAATATATACACTAAATGTTAATTTAAATGTATATAGCTAGTGAATAAATTCAGTTAATTTAGTGTAATTAATTTATAACAATAATATGTAAGTTTGCAGTTTAGAAGGTCCAGTTTTTGGGTTACTTTTGTTTATTAAATAACCTCCCTCCCTTTATTCAGCACTAACAACAATACCACTTCTTTCATGCAACTTGTTGTTGAATTAAAGCGCTTGGAGGGAAAAAGATGTTGATATGGTTTTCAGGACAACCATGTGAAGTTCACTCACTTTCAGGACATTTGAAGTTTGATGGAAAACAAGTCACATGCTTACTCTGAGATCTTATCAGCGTAGATCAGCTGTCCTAAGGGATGATTTCTGATATTGTTATGCAATTCTGTCACATATTGAGATGACATGATACAGACGGATGTGTCTTGCAGATCTGGTATTAATAGAGTCTCCCACTTTATCTGTGAATCTGTAGGTGTGCTCACTCATCATGAAATAAATTGGACAGCATCATATATCATGCTCACTTATGTTATTACCATCACGTAGATAAAGAGGCTGTGCGTTAGCATGTTGGAGTCTATCGAATTGCTTCAGAAAGCTGCTGATTGTGTTGTTTGCTCACAGCGGGCCGTCTGATAAAGCAGGCGGTCTGCAGGGAAAACAACCAAACTACACTTCAGCCGGGTGAAGGTTTTTAAGGAGCATTACATAATCAGGCTTAAAGTCTCTTAAAGGAAGCCAAATTTTAGAAGACTTTTCTGTGCAGCCGAACCGACTTCAGATAATCAGACAGCTTGAGTTGATCGAGATCTTTTGCTAAGGGTTTTGCCTCTAATTTGGTTGTGAATGGTCTCTCCATTGGGAAACCGCACTGTACTGATCATTGAGTCTTGACTGCGCTGCTTACGAAAGGTCTGTGAAATATTGTGGATCCCTGTGGATCTGGGAGATGTTATTTTGTGCCGTAAAACAGAAGGGAATGTTGGTTTATATCTCATCTCTATGACTGGAGTTGCCAGACAAACCAAAGATAGAGTCAAGATTCATGCCAGCTCTCGCTGCACATACGTAGCTTGTTTCATAACGGTAAACTCTTGTATTTGAAATTCATATTTAAAGTATAGTGAAATTTAAATGCAACACAGAAAGCTTGAATAAATGCAGACATGCTGACACTACAACAGCATAGAAGAAAACAGTATTATTTTGGTGCATGTATTGGTATCAGAAATTGAATTTAGTAGTACATCATTACAAAGAGCAACAGTCTGGTTCTGGAAGTAAATATCCCATTTATTTTCTCCATAAATATTTGTTATCAATAATGTTTATCAGAGTGATTTTATTATTCAGAGATCATATTTTATAAACCAAATTCCCTGTGAAGAACTACATTATGATCCTGCACAGAGATTTCAGCGAATCAGTGCATTCGCTGTTAACGTAGCAATGAAAATCACATTAAAAGTGACCGTCCAATCCCATGAAGCTTTGCGAGTTGCTCTTCTTAACCTCTCAATCTAGTTTTATGCATACTGATTATATGCTATATTTGTTGTTTTTATATTGCATGTTTTTGTATTATTGCTTTACATTATATATATTCTGTTGTTTATTGTTTCATGGATCAATGGTTTAAATATTGTGCAGTTGTTCAGTGTGTGGTTTAATTACACATTCGTTATCCTTTTAAAATCTGATTTGCATGCTTTTGTTTTTTTAATCAACATTGTAACGTCGTGATTCATCTCCTGAGCTGGTTGGTTTAGTTGAAGGCTTTCAATTAGTGAAATAATCTATGGAAATGCCTGTGGAGAATGAACGTGGACACATACTTATTGTTCTAGTCATTCTGTCACGGTGCTTTAATTGGTTTTTGCATGTATTGTGAGGTGTTTCTTGTAAAAGTGGAGAATTTGCATGTCTGGAATCCAGACTTAACTTGCTAGTAAGCGTGAGTCCTCATGTTTTTGTTGTGTTACACTACACTCAAGGTTTCAAATGGAGTTTTTCACAGCAACATAACAGAAGAACCATTTTTGGGTTCTGTACCTTTGGTAACTTTTTTACCAATTGGTCTTAGTACAAAAGGAGCAATTTTGCGACTTTGGCGCTTAGAGGGTTAATATGAATGCTCATTGGAGTAATAATGCAAACATTTGACTAACTTACATTCTAAAGAAAATATGAGTGTTGTGTGTTTGCTTTTGTTTGGTACCAGATCTTACTGAAGAAACGCTGTGCTCAGTTTTGCTTGTTTAGACAAACTGCTTCATCATTATTTAAACTAGCTAGTGAATTGAATGAACACATAATTAAGAAAATATCAATACAAGGACCTGAAGTTGCGATGCAATATTGAATCATTGTACTTGCATTATTATTTATGTAGCACACACTTGTTTTCTGAGCAGAAATGCTTTCATTGGGAATGCTGGGACATATGGTGGAGATCGAGCATGACCTCAGTTGTTTGGCAGCATTAGATCTTCGACAAATCCATTGGCAGGAAGTTATGAAATGGAAACTGCTCTCAAGTGTTGGGTTACACACCTTTTTCCTCTTTAAGGTTAGTTAATAGAAAAGGTTTGAGGCTTTTCAAACACTTGACTGATGTAGGAATTAGATTAAAGCTCTATGTGAACTAGGGCTGCATGATATATCGTTTCAGCATCAATATCGCGATGTGAGCATCCGCGATAGTCACATCGCAGGATGTGCGATGTTTAGTAGGCCTATAGGCTACTGATTCGTTTTCTACCGCGTCAACACCGGACATGACAGCTGTACAGAGATATCCATTTTTAAATAAAGTTAGTAGTAGAGATATTGCATTGATTTTTAGTGCAGGAAATCCATTTATCCTTTGAACTTCCATGTCGTTGAGAAAAGCACAGGTCAGCAACGACAGACGCCACGAAAGCACAAGCTCCCGAGCGCTTTAGAAAGAAGGAGACAGCGACACGACAGCGTTTTCCACACGTTTTTAGGCGCACCATGTGAACAGCCCCAAAGTCTGTCTACACTGGATGCGACAAAGCGACCGTTGCCAATCATTTGAACTTTGTGTCAGTACGTCATAAATAGAATGAGGCAGCATCAGTTTACTGGCGGGGATTTGTCATGTTGCATCCAGTGTAGACAGTCACACAGCATCACTGATTATGAGTTCTATTGTATTTTGTCACGTCATGCTGCTCACGCCCGGTGTAGACACGGTGAGAGCCACGCAGATGCACGTGAACACTGAATTCCATTCACTTCTGCTACTATTTGCTTCTGAAATGACGCACATGCGCGAAATTGTCAAAATGCATGTATCTTTGTAAAAAAACAGTTCTTAGGTGAATGTAAGCAATTGAGAAAGAAAGAGGATGACAATAACAGCAGTTTAATGTCCCTGTTGCTTTCGGTGTCATAATCAAACAACAAAACACATGGAGAAAAATCACTTTTGTAGCTTTAAAGGGCACCTATTATGCAAAATCCACTTTTGAAAGTGAAGTGACATACTGCCAAGTATGGTGACCCATACTCAGAATTCGTGCTCTGCATTTAACCCATCCAACGTGCACACACACAGCAGTGAACACACACACACCGTGAACACACACCCGGAGCAGTGGGCAGCATTTATGCTGCAGCACCCGGGGAGCAGTTGGGGGTTTGGTGTCTTGCTCAAGGGCACCTGTCGTGGTATTGAGGGTGGAGAGAGCGCTGGACATTCACTCCCATTTTACATGGTGTTTGGACATAAATGTATGTTGGCAGTGTGTGAACACAACCACCCTACAATAATAAAAATCCACCCACTTTTTAAAAAAAAAAAATTTTATTGACTTAAACCAAGTCAGTCTCACTAGGCTCTCACTGCAGTGTGACGTCACATTTTGGAGGGTGGGGCCACATGGGTTGATTGACAGCCCTGCGTTGCTATAGTTTCTGCCCTCAGCGGTTAAGCTGGCCTTCATTTTATCCGCGCTCGAGCAGATGTAACGTCAACAATATCTCAAGCAATCCCTGTGCTGTGTTTGCATGTAAGAATGAACATAAGAGTTCATCTTCTCCTAACATCTGAGCTGCTGAGGATGCTGTCGATTACTTTCATTATTCAAGGTAATGAGCCTCAAAATCTACCTAAATACGTGCTGCACTCCAGACTCCTTTGTGAATGTCATATCATTAGTGCTTAGCGTTTTAACCATATTTGTGTGTGTACATTAAGTATCTTTTTTAACTGATCAGTGCCGTGCTTGTGAGATTAGTTTGTGGCGTTCGTAGTGCGAGATCCGCGCTGTTTCGTCCCACTTTCAGTGCATTTGACTTCCCATATTTATGGCTGAACACCGGTTCGCTCGCTTACAGTTACGTTGCTTCTACCGGCTGTGTTTATTGCTGCAGATATGCAATGCAGAGAGAGACACGTATATGCGACGCCCACTTCTGGAGACGGGGCGGGAATATGCAGCTCATTTGCATTAAAGCCATACACTCCAAATCAGCTCGTTTTTAGAGCAAAAATTACATTTTCCAGCTGTTATAATAAATGATCTGTGGGGAATTTTGGGCTGAAACTTCACAGACACATTCTGGGGACACCCAAGACCATTATTACATCTTGTAAAAAGGGGCATAATAGGTGCCGATTTATTAGATTTAATTTATACAGTGTTATTTTACATTTGATTTTTCGATTTCTGTACTGAATACTGTTAGACTTGTCTTTAAAAATACAAAGCACTGTTTATGTCATTTTGTATCTTTGTTCTATTATATTTATCTATGCTTGTAATTGGTTTATTTCCTATGTTGATTTACTCACAAGATCACCCAATCATGTTTTTTTTTTCATATCACAGAAAAACAAAACATCGCAATGTGAGTTTTTTCCAATATCATGCAGCCCTAAAATGAATCGTAACTGGAATCCAGTCATTGCGTTCAAGTTTACTCACAACATTATAAATGGTGTTGCAATGGATTGAATGTTTAGCAAATGAACCATAATTGTCCATTTAGTTCTATATTTTTCTGTTTAATGCTGAAATGTGTCCAGTTTTGTGATTGTCAGCCATAATTAAGGCCCAAAAAATGCAAAATGATTTTCCTGCCCTTTAAGATACTTTGTTTTGGCAGATTTCTTTCTTTGCAGAAAATGCATTATGAGCTCTGTCAGTAAAAAAGAGAAATGTTAGTTATATACTTAATATTATTTTAATACTGAAAAATATCAATTGTTAATGTAATTAACCTGCAGTATTTTATCTAATATTTATGTGTGCGGTTTATGTATATATGCCGGAATTGGATGTGACTGGAAACCACCACATTTCTCCTTTGTTAGTATAATTTCAAGAAATTTGGGTCAGAAATCTCCGTTCGCACTGATAAAGGAAACTGTGCTTTTTATATGCTGCTGTCTTGATCATTGTCTGATTTGATTTAGGCCAAATATTCTGTCATAATGTGCTCGTATTCCCTGGAGAAACCCAGAGCGCTCACACATGATATTAGTGTTTATTTTTAGTTCCAGTTTCTCGTTGTTTGATTTCTGCTACTTTACTGTTTGTCTCTGTGTTTTCATCTTTTCTGTAGATGGGGTCGAGGATTTGGACTGTTGGGAACCATTTTTGGGAACGACAGTGCAGTAAACCAGCCAAACAGTGTCTATGGAATCTTGTTTTATATCTTTCAGCTGTTACTAGGTAAGGACAGCATCAACCACATTGATCTGCAGATTATGACGTTTTTACAACAACAGGTTCTTTCTATGTCTGCACCAGTACAGAAAGTATGGCAGATTTAAATATCAATTTATGGCCTTATTAACACCTTTGGTCATTGTGTGCATCATTTGTTACTGTCTATTTTGCATCAAGTTCACCTTCCATTTTATTTCCTCTTGTGATTTTCTCAACTGCTTGATTTTCAATCGTTGCAAAATGTGAACTATTACATGATTTGTATTGTTATAAGCTTATAAGCTCTGTACAAATAAATTTGCCTTGAAGATTTTGGCTTTCGACAATTATGAAAACTGATAATTGAGTTACAGTTCAGATTGTTTAATAGTTTTCAGTAGGTTGTGAAAGTGCACTACAAGTTAGTTGATCTTAATTATTTTGATTTCATGCATTTTTGTTTTATCGTTTTTATTTAAAATTGAAAACATTTAAAAAATAAATATTTTTATGTTTCTCAGTTGAATTATATTTAAAGTTCAGCCTCTCAATCTAGATGTACTACTGTGAGAATTGTGTTAAAACTGTTAGCTGATATAATTTAGTCTCCATCTAGGTTTATTTGTGAAACATTTGATAGTTCACATTAATTTGTGCAGTGTCTGCCATTAGCCAGAGATGAATATTAACACACATTATTTCCTGAGACGGGAGGTGAGAGCGTGTCCGGTTATAGTAGGAACATTACTGTCTGTAATCTAAAGCGGTCTCACAGGCCTCTGAATTATTACCCTCACTTGTCCTTGTCTGTCATCGCTGACGGCTGAAATCTCTTTGCATTTCAGTGCGATAAGGCACAGGTCAAACATTCACAACCTTAGTTTAACCCCACGACTCTCGTGTTGTGTGCGTCTCTTCTCCGGACAGCGTTTGAGTTACTGCTCTATCAGTTTCTCTTATGTTTGGCATTCCCTTCGACTGGGTTATTATTGAAACTTTTTTTTTTTCCAATTTAAATAAAGCTAAAATAAAATAAAAATATTAGATGAAAAACGAGCTAAATGAAAATTAGAAATGTTGCCTTGGCAACTAAATTGAAGCACTAGAATTACTAACTAGAAATAAAACAATTCACTAAACGGACACTGAAATAAATATAAAGTAATCCTAATTAGAAACATAAATGACACAGACTGAAACTAAGTAGTATAAGTAGCAGTAGTTTTTAAATTACTGTATTGTAGTAATGAGAATCTCACCTTTTGGGGGAAAAAACTCAATTTGGGGGAAATTTGCTTAATTGTCATGAAAATGACAAAAGAAAGAAATCTAAATACACATGTACAGAAACTATTCAACCTCATTAATTGGTTTGACTAGTCGACCCATTCGTGCACGCATGTCTACCTCATAATTTCCCCTTGCTTCGTTCCTCAGCAGTCATGTGGGCTTTGCTGACTCAAGGTCTTCTGCGTGTTTGGCTCTGTTGATCTGTCCTCAGGTTCATTGTGCTTCTAAAACTGGACACAGTCTTTCTTCACACTATTGCAGCACATTTGCATAATGCCAGCATGCAATTTGCTCCCGGAGTGATGGACGGCTGTATGCGTGGAACCGTTTTGCACTTCCTATAAACTGTTTTACATTTTACTGCACAGTTTCTACGCTACTTTGAATGAATGAATGAATGAATGGACAGGCTGGTCTTTCATAAACCTAGTGCTAGAAGTATATAGTGCTAGAGCTGCCTTCTAATGTGGCAATTTAAGATGGTATTGTTGCACTTCTAATGTGATATGACATATTAGATCATATGGCGTCAGTCCCAAATTCTGTGCTTTTCTGGATTCTGTTTTAAGCCAAGATACTACAGACAAAATCATAGGTTTTTTTTTCTTCCATACACTGGTCAATTTTGAGATTTTTATTCTGTAAATTAGTGCATCTTTAATTATATGATGCCTCATTTGCAAATTTAAGTGTAACATTTCAGAAAAACTTGTATTGTGAAACAGTTTGTATCACAGTAATGTACTGTGATTAATCAACTGGGAAAGTTTGATGATATCTATTAGTTAAAGTTACCCTGTTCACCTTTAATGATTTAATACTTAAACAGTAATAGGACCCTTTGAAATCTGTTTATAATATAATATAATTCTCATCAACTTCCATTTAATTTAAAGGCTGCACTAGGTTTTGGAACAGATCCATCTTGTCTAGCCTTGAACCAACAGACACTTGAATATGTTTTTAATTTCTGAAACCTTTCCGTATCACTCATTTATGTTATTTATCTCCATGACTCGAATCTCAGATAGTTCTGTCCTTGTCTGGACCGTTATGTGTGTGATCCGTTTGTCCTGCTCTGCCCTAATGAAATTTCATGACTATGAATAGCAAGATTGTGCCAGGGTGTGTGTTGAATGCCCTCTGTTCTTGAGAAATGCTCCCTTTTCTGAAGGGCTCGAGTGAGTGATGAGTAGGGGAAAGGTCAAGCCTCAAATGTGCCCCGCCCCCTTATAAACCACGCCCACTTTAAACTCATAAACGCTAAGGCACCTGCCTTTTAAAGCAGCATCCTAACTGCAAGTGTAACCTGGATTTGGAACGATGTACATAGGCAGCATCTCTCTGTGCTATAGAGATGGAACAATATGTGACAATAATATAGGTGTCATTCTACAGTATTCATTGTTCAGTGACAAGTGAATGACAAACAGTGAAGGAGTTAAGTAGGTTTTGCTTGGATTTTCTTTTTTCTTTTGAAATGTTACGCCCCTTACTTAATAATTACTGATTATAATGATTTATACTGTCTTTTTATGCGTCTTGTTGCATCGTGCTGCGTAAACATTACCATGTCTGCATTTGTGATCAGAGAAACGACAAACAACAAGCGCTACTCTACACTGCTCAAAACTCACGTTTGAATCGTCAGTAGCAGAAACATACTTACAGGCTGAGAGTCAGAAGAAGAATTTTTCACCTGGAAAAATCTTGAAAAATAGCAAATATTGAACAAAAGGATGAACAATATTCATATAGTTGATTTTGTAATGTTGGAGAAAGTATATTGTTTATTATTATTATTATTGTTTGATTATTTCTGTCAAAAATATATTCATTTCGTAATGTAACAAGTATGTTTTTATTGGATATATATATTATCTGTCATTTTATTATTAATGTTATATGTTATTTCTCATTTTTGCAGTTTATTACTATTTTAAAGGCATCAGCAAACGAGATAACAATATACAAAATACAATAATATTAAAATAAAATAAAACTACAATAAAAAACATACTACTTGTTACATTAGAAAATGATGTTTTCTGGTACTAAAAGATTACCATCATGTCTAAAGTATATTCATGTATATTTGATGCAGTTGCTGCATTAGTGAACTCTTGCAGTGCTGTTGTTGTTCTTCAGTGCATTAACCTCTCTGTCTGTGTGTGTGTGTGTCTGTGTGTGTGTGTGTGTGTGTGTGTGTGTGCAGGTTTGACGGCCAGTGCGATGGCTGCTCTAATTCTCATGACCACCTCCATCGCGTCAGTGATGGGCTCCCTCTACCTGGGCTACATCCTCTACTTTGTCCTTAAGGACTTCTGCGTCATCTGCATCACCACATACGCACTGAACTTCATCCTGTTTGTGCTCAACTACAAGCGACTGGTTTACTTGAACGAGGCTTGGAAGCAGCAGCTCCAAGCCAAGCAAGACTAGAGACAAAAAAACAACAACAAAAGTATAGAAGGATAACAAATCATCCAACACGTGGGGAAAATGTGACCTCTTGCCACCAGGAGACCTTGCTTCCAAACAAATGTTCATTCTGTTGTCTGTGTAAAACGAAACAAAAAATTAAACAAGGAAAGAAAACGTATCTTTAGGGGCCACAGATCACAGGTTTATTGCATTGCAAGGAAGGATTGGAAAAGAGAAACACAAATCTTTGTCCGCTTTGATTTCTCGTTTGTTTTCTTTGTTCCCTGAGATGAAAATGAGGTTTGCGCTTTGATCGATCGAGAGAGAGAGAGAGCAGTCAGAAAGCACTTCAGAAGAGGGTGTCCTTTCCCTGAGGAATAAAATAATGGAGAAAACAATGTGAGAAATACTGTTTACTTGAATCCACTGGGAAAGTCGTTGCTCTTTGGGAGCAGCTGATTCCAGCGGGACCGAATTTAAGGGTTTATAAAGGGTAAACACGAATGATCACGAGGCTAATGTACCGCTCGCAGAGATGATTCCACAAAAACGACGGATTACTATTGAAAACAACAAATAAAGTGTTTTTTTTTTTTAATTATTGTTTTGGAAGAGGACCACTCATAAAACATGGAAGAATGTGAGCTGTATGTGTGTAGATCAGATTTGTCTGTGACTACTTTTTTTTATTATTTTTTTTATTATTTTTTTTATTCGTTTGTTCTGTAAATAGCTGCCGCAAAGCAATATTCCAGACTAGTTTGTGTTTTACCGTTGAAACATTAAAAAGTCCCAATCCACGGCATGTCCGTCACTTCCAATGAGTGCTTTCAACAGCGAGTGTGCGGGTTATTCTTTGTGCAAGTGTTTTAGCGTTTTACTCATCCTAAGGGGGTCTTGATCCAGATTAAACGCTGCATTTGTCCTGTTGGAATTACTGTAATTGAGATGTTGTAATGTTGTTAGACTCAAGAATTATTTATTTCTCCGTCAGCACTCATAACACCAAATCGGGGTTTGGTTTTAAAGGAATACTAAGCAAAAAAGGAAAATTGCTCACCTTCAGACCATCCAAGATGTGGATGAGATGGTTCAGATTTGGAGAAATGTGTCATTCTGTCACTTGCTCAGCAATGGATGCTCTGCAGTGAATGGGTGCCGTCAGAATGAGAGTCCAAATAGCTGATAAAAACATCACAATAATCCACACCAGTCCAGCAATTAATGTATTGAGAAGCCAAAAGCTGCATGTTTGTAAAAATCAAATCCATCATAAAGACATTTTTTATTTTTGAGCTTTAGTCTTCTCCAGATGTTAACTGATGGACTGGTGTGGATTATTGTGATGTTTTTATCAGCTGTTTGGACTCTCATTCTGACGGCACCCATTCACTGCAGAGCAAGTGATGAAATGCTACATTTCTCCACGAAGAAAGAAGCTTATTAATAAACATCATCATTTTGGTAATTCCAACAAATTCAGATTGAAAAGATCATTTAGGATGTTTTCAGTGTGTTCCTGGAGATTTCAGACAAACTTTTTTTTATCGTTGTTTCATAAGTACACTAATGTTCCTTATAGAAGTAAACAGAGAGGTTTTGCCCTCTCCCAGGTTTCCATTCTTCGTGGTTGAGTTTTTAGGTTTATATTGTCATTTTGTCACGTTCATCATACTCAAAGCTACAGTTTATCCTTTTTTTGTTTGGTTGGTGATTTTCACCTGAATATTTTGAGACGTCACATGAGCTGCATCTACTGTAATGTAATTTCCCCCACTTCTGTTACCCAGAAACCCCTCAACCTGCTGTCGCCTTAACCTTCCCATGAAATTACGAGTACCCACAGCTCTTGATCCCCTTCACCTCTACCTCTCAGTGTTTGTCTCTAGCTGTTTTGATGTAATAGAAAAGTCCAAACCTGCCAGTTTTAGTCCATCTTTAAGTTTGTTTGGAGTCAAAATGCATCAGATCGTTCAGTGTATGCATTTAGATCCACAATATTACTGATAAACATCAAAGGGTCATTGATGGTTCCTTAAAGAACCTTTAACATTCCAGTCCACTAAAGGTTCTTCATAGTCAGAAAAGTTCTCACACTAAGAAAAAAGGTTCTTTGGGGAACCAAAAATGGTTCTTCTATGGAATTGCTGTGAACCCCCTGTTTGAAACCTTTATTTTTAAGAGTTTATGTCAGTACTTGCACTGTTGTGTTAGACATTGAAAGTCATTATTTTGTCAGTTCACAATTCAAACTCGATCTGAATTGACCAACTATCCAATCCAGTATTGCATGAGTCAAACTACTCGTGCTCATCATTTTCTGGTGATGTTGAGCTAATTTCAGTCTTCGAATGGCCATCAGGTGTGCTTTGTGCAGATGATAGGAGCTACTGGAACGTGGATATGTGATGCGTTGTTGAAGTCAAGAGAAATGAATTGAATTGGTGTAGTGAACATGAAACGACGTGAATGAAAGCGATTGATCTACAGACTGTTGGTGGCGATTGTTCATTTGACAAGACACTGAAAAGATGTTGTTTACTGGAAAACATTAGGCATGAATCTGCCCCTCAGTCTTGTTTTCATTCACAACAGTTAGAAATGGTTTCTACTCAAACAACTCTATTGGTGATGTTAAGTTATTCCTTGAACGGTTGGTTGGTTGGTTGAATTTGTTGACCTTTCTTTAGTTGATGTTGCTTTTGTGAAGCACAACTTGTGGTTGCTGTCTTTGTCTGTGTGGCTGAACTCGGATCTTCGTAACGTGTTTTCAGCCAAGCTTGCGAACAAATCGAAAGGTGGTTAGAGTTTCGCAGCTCAATTCTACAGGAGTCGATGTGATTTGTACATTAGTTGCATGTGAGTTCTGTTGGTTTTATATATTTCACACAGACTAATTATGATGCCAGAAAGGTAATTCTCCAATTAAACTCAACATGAAACAGTTTGCAACCCTTTTTACTTCAGAAATGTGACGTGTTTCAGAGTGCAACTGGATATTTATTGTGAAAAGGATCCGATTGTGTAAATATTTTTTTATTAACCAATAACCTGAGCAACATGATCTTAAAAATGTTGTGTATCAAGTTTTTCAAGTATTACAAGAAAATTGTAATAATGTGAATTGTTAAAGTAGGAAGGTGTTTACTGCAAAAATGATTTTATTACTCAGTATTTTCGTCTTGTTTTCCAGTACAAATATCTCAACTTTCATAAATCAAGAGACGCTTACTAAAAGCAACATGACATAAGATATTGTTTTCTGAAAAAGTGAATCAAAATTAAATAGTTTAAAACGAGAAAAATATCTGCAAAAAGAGGTCAAAAAAATATTGTTTTCAATTTGAATCGTTTATGTTTCTGATCCCATTGGCAGATATTTTTCTCGTTTTAATTTTGGTACTTTGTTCAGAAAACAAGACTCATTTTGCTTCTAAAGTAAATGCATCTTGAAAAGGCAAAATACTCTGTAAGAATCATTTTTTGCAGTGCATTAAGAAAATAGTTGGTTTTGACCCCCCCCCCACACACACACATAATAAGAAAGGGTTGCCTTCACATCGTTAAATCCATTAAAAGTGCCTTCTGTATGTCCACTGGGCCTTAGTTTGGAGTAACTTTGCAGCCTTGATTCAAAGCGGTTTGGTTCAGTCTGTCCGCTTGCCTCTATATGGGTGGGTTAAGAGATTGGTGACCACTGAAATATCTGCGGGGTTGTCTCATAACCTTTTAAAATGCAAAAACTGTAAACCTAAATCCAGATGTCTCATAAAGCGGTTTGGTTGTTCCTTCACTCATCTTGTATTATTTATTAGTTTAGATCTGTCCTGAGAATCGTACGATGTGAGTTTCCGATAGTAAATAGCATTGTTTATTTTTTAGTTGCTCGTTTTATTTCCTGATGTAATTGTCGGGGCGTCTTGATGACGACGAGCCCCTGTAGATTGAGACTGTTAACGTTCTAGCTATTTTAGTAGATAAACAGATGAGAAACGGATGGGTTGGAGAGTTCATGTTTGGCCTCGGTTTTTTATTTCCAATCATACCTTTTTGGGGTATTTTTTTGTTTGTGGAGAATAAACTGTTTCGGTTTGCTTCTGTATTTGCCAAATGTAAGTAAAAAAATGCTGTATTTTCTTACATGGATGAGGTGTTTGGGAGAAGGACGTCGGAGGAATTCTGTGTCTGGGAATCAGCTGGAGGAGACACCGCAGTGAACATGAACGAGTGTCATTGTTGTGTGGATTTGATCTGCCATTAAAACATTCCCCCAGACCTCTCTGAGCCCTTCCGTCCTTTGACCTCTGACCTCATGAGAGAAACCATTGACTATATTGTGTTGAGAATGGACAGGCTGTGTTTGGAATAACATACTACGGTATTACACCTCTCACAGCACTATTTATGAAGTATGCATTATGCAGAATAAAAATGTTTTCAACCACTATAATATGGAAATAACTTTAAATGCACCTTTTGACTGCACTGCAAAAAATGAAAAAGTTTTTTTTTTTTTTCAGTGTTTTCATCTTTTCTAGTGCAAATATTTAGATCCTTAAAATAATATATATATTGAAGAAGCCTGGTTTTCTGATAAATTAATGAAAAGTTCATTTATGATTAAAACAAGATCAAATATCTGGCATTGGGTCCAGAAAGTCAACTTAATACAAATGGAAAAGTGTTTTTTTTAATCATAGACTCCCTTAATTGTGTTCAGTTTCTCAGAAACTAAGACTTGGTTTCTTCATTTTGCATCTCCAGTAAATGCATCTTGATTTAAGGATGTTTAGATATTGTACTGGAGATTAAGATGAAAATGCACTGCATGCACCAGTTAATGCCACGATTTTATGAATTTAAGATTTCTGCTCCGATTTAAGGCTGTAATATGTGAAAGGGTGAATTAAGGCTTTTTTAAAGGCCTGCTGTGCTGCCAAAATCAAGACATTTTCACACAAAACTGAATTGTGAAAATGCAAAACAATCATTTTTCCCAAGACGCAACATGCTGAGGTCATGTGACAACAGTGTAGCATACTAGTATTTGGAACATTTATCACTGCATACTTTCACATTTGAACACGGCATAGAGCTGCACGACTCGGCAGAAGTGTCTCAATTAGAAATGACAAGTGCCAGTTCCAGCATTTCATTCAGATCTATTCCAGTCTTCTTGCAGTGATTTCTTCAGCAGCACTGTAACCGATCATATATGAATGCAATTGCCAATCAAAGCCATTTAAATCTATTGACTAATTAATGTTCTGCACAGCAAAAGTGATGCTTTTCCTGAGAATTTCTGTCTTGTTTTTCAGTACAAATATCAAGATTTAAGATGCATAAGCAGTCTCTTTCTGAGAAACTGATCAAAACGGAAAGTTTTGAAAGTTTTCTTTTATGCTGCCAAGCAGATGCTATGAATTTGGATGTTTATATTTTCAAATGCAACCAAGTTTTTCAGAAACAGTTCGTATCCTAATGTAGATTACAAGATCAAGTCTACGGAATGAGAGATTCGCTTACATTCATTCTTCAATATGCTACAAAAAATGTCTCTTATCCTTGTAATTCTTGTGTAAGCTTACTGTCTTTATATTCTCTTAACAGTGAATATCACATCATGAATGATTCTGTCTCACTAAGAATCCTAAGACTTTACCAAGTCTTGTGTTTATGCTTTTGAAGCAGTATTTTTACATCCATCACGGTGTGATGCCTCGTCTCAGACTTCATCCGTCTAACTAATTAAACTTTCTTTCTAGACTTCCTTCTAAAACTAGCATGCAGTAAAGCTGTTTCCATGGTAACAACACAGCACTGTGTGTAATAAAGCACATGCTGTACTAACAGCTGGAGAGTTTCTGGAAATATTAAAGAAAAAGAAAATGCTTGATTTTTTTTTTGGATGCTCCCATCAACCTGTCTTTCTCCAAATCTGATGAAGAAACAAACTCATCCTAATCTTGGATGGCCTGAGGATGAAGATATTTTAATTTTTGTATGAACTGTCCCTTTAACTGTTAACTTAAATGATCATGCTTACTATCTATATCTCATCTTACTAGTCAGATGTTTGTTTGCTATCTTTACAACTTCTTAAGCACTTTGAGATGTTTAATCTTGTAAAGTATGGCCTAAATACATCTGAACTGAATGTAGGAAACAGATGAGATGTGCTGAAACATCCAGTGTGTTTTAGACAAGAGCTCTGATGAATAACACGAGCATTAATGAGTCTCAGGTCTGATGCTGTGGAACGTCGTTTATTTCGATGACATCGCTGAGGAATGTCTGGAATGTCCACAAATACAAAGGATTCATTCAATTGCTTATTATGAAGTAATTAAAGTGAAGTATTCTCTGCTATCGTGCAAAAATCAACATCACTGGTCACTCTCACACATTGAGATGAAACTAAAATTAGAAATATTTTGGTCATAAAAGACTGGCGCCAATTATTACAAGATGATTAAACTTCATAGAAAATTACCGGATCACATCCGGATCACATTTCACCTCAAAAAAAACAAAAACCTTAAATGATATTTATTTTGACCTCAGGTTCTTGTTTTATTAAATGTGTTTTTTCCCCCTCATTATTTTCAATGATGATCATTATTAAATTCTCATTAGATGTTTTTTTTTTTGCAACTGTAATGCAATTTAAAAAAAAAAAATCAATCTGCATTAAGGTAGTATAACAAATATTACCATGATATATAAATAATTTACAGTTTGATTAATAAAATAGTTTTTTTCCTATGGATGTTTATTGCAATTCTCATTCTCAATAATGATCCTTATTAGAGTCTCATTAGATATTGCTATTACTATAATGCAGCTATTTCTAAAATATAAATCTGCATGAAGGCAATACAATAAATATCACCATAATATAATTGTCAATGATCCTTATTAGATATGATTACTGTTATGTAATTATTATTATATACTGCATTATACTATATGAAGTACAACATATATTACCAAGATATGTAAATACTTTACAATTTTTGCATTACAGTAATGAATTTGGGAACAAATGTGTCTTAATTGTAATGTAAATATTAATAATGCAAAATAATGCAGTTGCTGGTCCTAAATTTTTCTTGTGGTCCGTTTATTTCTTTTGAGGTGAAAGATGAGCCGGACACGCTCGACAGGTTTCATGAGATTCACTCATCTGAATATCATTGTGAACATTCACAATATAAATCCCAGAGGATGAACACCAGAAAAAGGCACATTAAAGGAAAAAATATTCCTGTGTTACTTTGATTTAAAAGCAATTCAAAACATGGACTTCTGTAATCAAACCAATCTAAAAAATTGAGTGTCTTTACAAAGAACAAGCAGCACATGGATTCCTCACACAGGTGTGATTGTCATGGTGTAGCACATATAAGGCACTTCCACTTGATAAACAGTCCATTTTGACCTGGTCTTCCTGCACAGGAAGCAGCTAATCCGGCTCACTGGCAGGGATACCTGGCCCAGGTGGGCAGCACACCTGTCTCATTGGCGATCCTCCAGTATCGCTCTCGCAGCAGAAACGCTCCGGCTTTGGGCTGCCGCTGCCGAGTGAAGATTCCCTTCTTATTCCCAACCACTCGAGTGATAGCTGGAGACAGAGAGAGATTAATGCACAGCTTCAAGAAACAGTTCACAGAAATGAGAACGTCCTCACTCTCAATTCATCCAAGATGCAGATGAGTTTGTTTCTTCATCAGATTTGGAGAAATGTAGCATTGCATCAGTGTCTCAGCAATGGATGCTCTGCAGTGAATGGGTGCCGTCAGAATGAGAGTCCAAACAGCTGATAAAAACATCACAATAATCCACACCACTCCAGTCCATCAGTTAACATCTGGAGAAGACAAAAGCTGGAACACATCCATCATTAAGACCTTTTTATATAAAATACACGTCCATAATAACTCTTCCTCCAGTCAAAATCCAGCCACATATTAGTTTCGAGCTGTTTTGGCTTGTAAACAGTGCTTGATCTGTGCAGATTTCTCTCCTGATTCACACCAGACTAATTTTTCATTGGAAGAAGCGTTATTATGGATTATGGATGCATATTTGAGTTAAAAACGTTGATGGATTTGTTTCAGCTTTAGTCTTCTCCAGATGTTAACTGATGGACTGGAGTGGTGTGGATTATTGTGATGTTTTTATCAGCTGTTTGGACTCATTCTGACGGCACCCATTCACTGCAGAGCATCTATTGCTGAGACACTGATGCAGAGACACATTTCTACAAACCTGATGAAGAAACAAACTCATCTACATCTCGGATGGCCTGAGGGTGAGGACATCTTCAGCACATTTACATTTTTGCATGAACTACTCCTTTAAACTTCAAAACTATGAGTTTCATCTATTAATCAGAGCAGAACATTTGCAAATAAAGTCTGCAGATTCTATACTGGTTACCGAGCATCCGTCTGACATGGTTTCATACTCTTATCTAAAGCATGCATGAGTGAACAATATGCTAGTTAATATGTGCTATGTGTTCCAGAAAAACCTGTTGAGAGCAAAGGAAAAGGCTGCGGTTGTTTCCTACTTTGAGACGTCATGAAGTCTGCGAAGTTCCAGATCAGTTCTCCAATCACAAACTCCTTCCTCTTCTGGTCGAACACGTTGTGGTAGTTCTGCAGGACCGTCTTTTGATACTCCTCTGTGAACATCATGGGTGGATCCTGCAGGACAACAAATACGTCACGTTCACGTCTTTCCACAGCTGTCAACACAAAACTTCAACAGCATAACGTAAATAGTTCGCCATCCATACTATTTTTTGCCAACTCTACTTAAAACTGCATAACTTGGTTAAAAATAGAGATGCCTGATATTATCGGTCCATTATAGGAATCGGCCGATAATGGCTTTAAATGTAAATATCGGCATCGGCTCGATATGAAAAATGATGCCGATATGTCTTGCCGATAAGAGGAATACCTTAACTCCCATGTGCTCAGGGTGTACTAGCGATTAGATCACGTCAACAGTGTGGCTCATTCTTGAAGCAAGGTTTTACCTGATTGATGATTAACTGTGTTGGATAACTGCATTTAAACTGAGAATGCGTGTACAGAATGACGCGTTCGGTGTGTGACAGAGTAAAAATGATAAATACTAGTACTAGTAAACAGTATTAGGAACTGCAGCGGTAGCCTCCCCCGGGTCCTAATGTCCACTCTGTAAGGAGTTTTAAATCTGTAGGGGGCGCTGTAGGCCTACTTCTAATAAGATGAAAGCAAAATACACAAATAATTATGATTTCTGATTAAATTTAGAAGTAATTGATGCCATAAAATCACGAGTATGATTTGATTTAAAGTTCAGAAGCAATAGCTTACATCAATAAAAAAAAATAATTAATAATTTAAATTAAATAATCGTATATATACTGATTTATTCATTAACGTGTAATATGTTATATTTTTAAAACAAATTATGAGCTCTAGAATTTTTACAACTCTTGCTTTAGACCATTTACAAATGTTAAATCTTAAAATAAAATGTTTAGGTTACCACTGCATCTTTCTGATTGAATATAGTTTATTTACAGTTATTTTCAAATTTCAATGTACTGTCATAAAATAACTTAATTGTTCTTTATTTAATTATTTTAATTAAAGTTCTTGTTAAAAACTAATCAAAATAATTAAAATTATTTTGCTTATAATTTCCACACAGGAGAGACTTGGTGTTGTTTCCAAACAAAAGGAAATATATCTGTATCTGCATCGGCTATCAATCAAAATGAGTTGAAAAATATCGGCATATCGGCAAAAATCCAATATCGTGCATCCCTAGTTAAAAATATATATTTGGTCACACTTTATATTAGGTGGCCTTAGCAACTATGTACTTACATAAAAAATAAGTACAATGTATTTATTGTGGTCATATTGTACTGCACACTTCTGCTGCTATTGAGGTGGGATATGGGTGAGGTTAGGGACAGGTTTGGTGGTCTGGGTCGGTTTAAGGGCGGGTCAACAGTGTAATTATAAATTCAATTACAGAAATTCATTATATAAGAAACATCTGTAAAAAATATAAAGGGGGTTTCTTTCCTTACTATAACATGTCTTAGAGCCCCTTCTCTCTAGGGAGGAATCGAATTGTATGTATAAGGAAAACACATATGTATGAAATGTATTGAACACGCCTAGAAGAAAAACTATTTAAAGAGGACACAGAAAACATTCTGGAGATCTTTTCTGCAGAAAACTTCTCGGCTTTATTCTCATTTTGTAATAAAGTCTATTTTCTGGCATCAAAACCCCAAGACTTTGAGAGTGATTCTTCATAGAAAAGGCAGAAGCCACCACAAGATCTGATCTGATCATCATCCAGTCTGTCTGGAATGACATGAAGAAACAGAACAAACTGAGACTGACTAAATCTGTCTCCAAGACGCTTCAAGAAACCTCCTGTAAAGCTACAGTACTATTAAAAATTTTATGTACTTGAGATGCTGTAAAATGAGGATGCTGTCAAAAATAATGTCATACATAGATTTTCTTTATCAATTAAGTTTTATTAACTAAATTAAATCAACTTTTGGTGTGAGCATCCTTTGTGTTTAAAGCAGCTTTTTCTTGGAGACGTTGTCAGTCACATGTGTGTCACCTTTACTTATATAGCGCTTTTAACAATACAGATGTATTGCATGTGTGTGTGTGTTTAAGAAAATGTATATTTTATCACAAAAGACATGTATTTGTATAATTCCCAGTGATTCAAATGTTAAAATAACACAGTGTAAATAAATGATGCCATCAGTGCCTGCAATTCATTCGTACCTTGTGTATCCAGACACAGGCTAGACATTTACTGAAATGCACATCTAAAATAAGGTTGGTTTCTTGTTTTAGAGTTAAAATGAAGCATTATTAATGGCATCTGTGTGTTTAGGACTCACGCTGTGTAGGCCGGGCACGGCATCCGCTCCGTACTCGCTCTGGATTATGGGTTTCTGGTATTTGCCGTACCAGTTATCAAACTGAGTGTTGAGCTGAAGACTGATGATCTCTGTGTGACCCGGGTCATGATACCACGAGAAATAGCTGTTCACACAGATAACATCCACATACGGCGCCTGACGACCAGAACACAGCAAATCAGCAAAAACTCCCTCTCCTATTCATACAGTTCAGTTATCAAAACTAAATCAATATTTTCAATAAAGACAAAATTGCTCTGTTGGCTGTGGAGTCAAGACATTTGCAAATATGATTAAAAGATGAATTCATCACATTTTATTATTGGCCGTTTCAACATGTTTTACCAAATAAAAAGAACAGCACTTTTAGAGTTTCATCCCTCTATCTGATGTGAGCATAAGTATTGGGACTTAAATTTACTGAATGACTGACTGTTTGAAGCTACTGTAGATCAACTCAACTCATGATTGTGAGAAATATAAGATAAGAACTGTTCAAACAGCTGGAATAAAAAGGAAAGTAGATGCAAGGTTGTGAAATGGTTACTTTGCAACACAGAAATTGCTAAAAAATACATGTATAAAATGTAAAAAGCCACATCTCACCCCTAGATCTCTGGCATAGTTGCTGGCTGTGATGTACGTGACCGGCCGAGAGGAATCCAGAGATTTCGTATGAGACACCAGTTCCCTTCGGAAAAATTCAATTTAGCATGTTTTTTTCTGACATTACATACAAGAATTTAGAGATGGTATTATAAACATTAAAAAAATATATCCAGCTGAAAAAACTGTTTCAGACACTTTTTGCCTGAAAATATTGACTCTGCCCGTTATTAATGATTACTGTCATATCATTTACAAAATTATACCAATTACAGTCACCACGAGTAATTACTGGCAGATTAAATATGAGTTTTCATTGATTTCCATGACTTTTCCCGGATGTTCAATTTCTAATTATTATTTTGTATCTATTTTATTCACTGTATTTTAATTTAACAATTTTTTTTATTTTATTTATTAATTTATTTTTAATTATTTATTAACTTTAAATTACAACTAAATGGAAATAACAAAAAATAAATAAATAAAAAACTACATAAATCTGAAAATGCATGCATTAAAAGCAAACTAAAAATATTAATAAATACTACAATAGTAAACAAATAATAATAAAAAATACAACTATATAATGCAAGTCAATGACAAATAAGTCTGTCCTTCTAACACAAGAACAAGGTCAAAAACATCTCTAAGATTTTCAACTCTTATTTTATTTATTGTCTTTTAATTGTATTATTTAATTAATTTAATTTCATTTGTATTAATTATTCTATTTTTCCAGGCCTGGAAACCACAATTTTAACATTTCCAGGTGTTCACTGGAAACTGAACAAGAACCTAGTCAGACGTCAGCGATGCAGACAGAAAGGACATTGACATCATGACATTACGTTTAATATTACGCTATTGCTGCTCTAGCTAGCGCTAATAATTCAAACGGATGTTATTTGCAAATTAATTTCCCATCAAGAGCTGAAGCTGCTGAGACTCAGTGAGTTGTGTATATATTAGAGCCTGAGAGGTTTTGGGTGTTTTGGCCCGTGGCATGTCTATGATGCTCCGGTATGTCAATGTGGCTCAGAGCAGGTGTTTCTACCTGAAGATATAAAGGCGCTAAACAAGACCTGACATATACACACACAAACCCCTCATTATCATGCATTATTAGTCAAAACAGCTTCACTTGAACACAGAGTCATGAAAACAGGATTTTTGCCCTTTTAAACTAAGATTCAAGACGGCATCATAATTGATATTGTGCTACAACAACAGGAGGTCAGAGTTTAATCTGTCCGCTCCGATTTTAGGTGTGAACATGCTGTGATCTGGACCACTGAAGCCACTAAAGGAGTCCTTCATATTCAGTTTGACTCACTTGAAGTAGAATCCGGCGGGCTGCATTTCGGACGCTGGCTCATTGGCCACAGACCACATGACCACAGACGGGTGGTTTTTATCACGCCGGACCAGCTCCTCCATGACCGTCAGGTGATGAGCCAGAGAAACATTCCCAAAACTGCGTCTGAGGACGACACACACACACACACACACACACACACACACACACACACACACACACACACTCTTATTGATTATCTGGATCTAGATATGACGATAAAACCGCCTCACACCAAAACACTTTCAATAGATTGAGATTAAAAACGAATCTGTATCAATTCAATATACTGAGATTCACTGATAATTCATTCTTAACTGAAGTTAAATGCTAGATTTACCAACAGTTCTATTAAATATTTGGGGGTTGCACCAAAATATAGGTGAATACCTCTGAACACACCTCAGTAAATAAACTTGTATTTTTTTTAGTCCTGTAGCATATTTTGTCCCATATTCAAATAATACAATTATTCAAATTAAAATGGAAATAAAAATAAATTAAGGCTATATATAAATGTTACAAATAAACTAAAATTAAAACTATAAAAAATCTTTAGCTGACAAATATTAGAAATGAACAAATACGTTTAAATAATAAAATGACCAAAACTAATAAAAGATTTAATAAAAAATACAAATAAAGAAAAAAAAACTTTAACAAACAAAAAATAGAAATGAACTGAAATACATTTAAGCAATAAAATTACAAAAACTAACATGGAAATAAAAAAATACACTTATATATATATATATATATATATATATATATATATATATATATATATATAAATATAAATAAAGAAAAAAAATTAAACTATCATAAATCATAAACTAAGAAAAGTATTAAAAATGTAAGTGAAATACATTTAAATAATAAAAAAACCTTAAACAAAAATGTAACAATTAACCCGAAATACGTTTAAATAATAAATTACTATAACTAAAATGGAAATAAAAATAAATTAAAGCTATATATAAATATTAAGAAAAAAACTAAATCTTAAACTAACGAAAATAGGAAATTAACTTAAATGTGAAAATAATAAAATGACTAAAACAACCAAAAAAAACCATATATATATAAAAATAAAAGCAGCTTCTAAATATGAACAAATACTGTAGCATATAAATAATACTAAAACACTGGTCTGAAGAAACAGTGACCTGTCAAATGAATCTTGTCAGACATGGATTTATTTCCTACAGGTTTGTAACCTTGAAATAGTTTCAGACAGACATAATATACAGAAAGGGATGAAACGGGACACTAGACACTGTGTTGTGTTGGGTAACCCCCTCAGTAAAGGCTGCGGTGTTAGGATCTGTTGGGACGGCGTCTCACATGTCTTTGATTCCCACTCCAGGACACTCGTCTATGATGACGATGCCGTGGCGGTCGGCCATCTGCAGGATCTCCTCGGCGTAGGGATAGTGACTGGTGCGGAACGAGTTCACCCCCATCCACTTCATCAGGTTAAAGTCCTTCACCACCAGAGGCCAGTCGAAGCCTTTCCCTCGGATCTGCCACACAAACCACGGGTTTCAGTGAGATGTGATACAGTGTGTTACTCTCACAGCGACTGCATGAGGATCAGTGTGTGTCTGTGAACTCTGAGCAAACATCAGCTATAATAACAGAAGTACAGTTGTGTGGTGGAGCGGTCGAGTTAATAGATGATATCAGCTGCTTTTACCACAACCACGCTCTTAAAGCCATAGTTTGAAAATTCTGTCAATGCAACAGGACACAGCTGATCACTTAGAAAGACCTGAGAGGCAACTGCTCCAATACTTATGCTCACATCAGATAGAGGGATGAAACTCTAAAAGTGCTGAACTTCTTAGCTGCTAAAACATCTATGTGTTGAATCACCCAATAATAAAATGTGACATTCTGTAGTTTTGTCTCATATTCATCTTTTAATCATATTTGTAAATGTCTTGACTCCACAGCCAACAGAGCAATTTTGTCTTTACTGTTCCTATACTTTTGGAGGGAACTGTATACATAAAACTCAAATACTCAAAATTTTTATAAATATAAAAGAGGGGCATGTGCATATTTATTCAATCGTATTCAGATCAGAATTAGAAATGTTGCCTGAAATAAGTTTAAGTACTCCAATTACAAAAAATAAATCTGATATAAAAATACATTTAAAGCTAAAATAAACACACACACACACACACACACACACACACACAAACGACAAAAGCATATAACATTACCAAAACTTAAAAGTAAAATTTAAATAAATAGAAACAAATGCATAAAATAAGCTCAAAATATTAATAAATATAAAAGACAGAATTACAAAAAAATGGAAGTTCTAAAATGACTAAAACTAAATTAAATTAAATTAAAAAACAATAAAAAAAGACCAAAACTTAAATGAAAAGGAAACCTGATAATACATTATATAAAAGCTCAAAATATTAATAATAATAATAATAATAATAATTAATAGAAATCATATGCATGTTCAATCTTTGTTTTTTTGCATTGTAATCAGAATTAGAATAATCATTCATTAATCATTATCATTGGCAACTAATTGAAATGAAATAAGTTTATGAACTAAAGTTACTGAAATTAATATAAATTAAAATGGAAAAAAGAGAAGAATAAGCAACAGTTACTAAAACAGAAATTAACATTTAAAAGGAAAACTGATCATACATAAAATAAATATTAATAATCAAATTTAATCAAAATATGAATAAAGGTAATGATAATAAAAGAAAACCGTGTCCATGTTCATTCATTTTTTGCATTGTAATTGTAATTAGAATAAATTAGAAATGTTGCCTTGGCAACCAATTGTAATAAGTTTAATAAGTTAAGTAGAAAAATTACTAAAACTTAAAACAAAAAATATAATATAAAAGAAAAGATCATGTGTGTATTCATTAAGTCGCATTGTAATCGGCACAAGAACCATAACGTTTCAGTCTCATATGATTTCAGACGACGCCCAGATTTCAGTCTTATGAGCTACTTTATGAAACTTTATAGTGTCTTTTTGTCATTTTTGGAGCTTGTCAGCATCCAAACCTCAATTACTTGAAAAAGAGCAGCTTAAACGTTAACCTTTGGCATTTCACAGAAGAAAGAAAGTCATAGAGGTTTGAACTGAAGTGAGGGTGAGTGTATATTTTCTAGGTATCAGTCAGTCAGTCAGTGTCTGGTTTTGCTGCCCTCTGGTGTCACTCACGTCTGCGTCCTCGTGTTTGTTGACCCCGTGGAAGTAAAACGGCTTGTTGTTGATGAGAAACTGTGTTCTGGTGACTTTAACGGTACGAATTCCCACAGGAAGAGTGTAAACGTCCATCTGTCCGTCCTCTGCTGTCGCCTGAACCTACAAAACCAGATCAGACAGGTTTTCATGGGTCCATCGCATTTTAGCATTACATACTTTTATCAATTTATCTACATATACAGTATTTTTAATGCATGAAAAATGCCATGCATCTGTTAATATTTTGGATTAATGCTGCAAACAAGCAACTTACTGAATCTATCAGTCAATCTACCTAGAGATTGGCATGGTTTTATTTCAGTTAGCCTAATAGCTGGTTTGATTTGCATTGAGAGGTGATCTTATGGAAAGTACTCCATGCCAATCTCTAGGTATGGTGAAGGCTATGTGATGATGTGGGACTATTTTAATTCCAAAAGCCAAGGGAACTTTATCAGGATGCATAGTATCCTGGATCCATGAAGTAACTGGCCTTTAAAAATAAAAATCTGATGATTTTTTATTCCTCTTTTTAGTCAACTTTAGCATGGGTGCCTAAACTTATGCATAGCACTGTAACTGAAACTGAAACTAATAAAAATAAATAAAATAAAAGCTATAAATAAAACTAATAAAAACAAAATTACTAAAAAATTTAAATTGAAAAAAAAAAAAAAAAATCAAATTAAATTGACACCGGCTGTGTCGTCGCCGACACACTAAACCAAGCTGTATTCATGTTACCGTAACTCTTCAACCGTTTGCACCATCACAATAATTCAAATTGCTCCTGACAGAAAACTATATGCGCTTTTCGGCAATATATTGCTTATTACGGTAATTTCTTGCGCTCCGTCGACAAATGACGGCTGATTTCCGGGAGAGCGGGGAGGGAGAATTTGAATGGAGCGATAGGGAGCGCGGAGTTTTGGATTGCATAAAATAATAAACGAAACAAACAAAAACATGGTGGAGGAGTAAACAGCATAAGAGTCGATTGGGATGATTTTTGATGAGACTTTGGGAGCAGTCTGAGTGAGACTTTTTCACATGTAGTGTGTGCATCGCTATAATGAGTCCGTGCATGTAAATGTATGGGTGTATGCATGTGCACGCATTTACATGCATGTATAAATGTATGCGTGTATGAACAAAAAAGCCTCCTGAATGAAAACTGTGCAACCCAGTGTCCCAAAACTACTTGTATATATGTAATATAGTTGAATTTTGAAGTAAGAAGTGTTGGATTATTTCGATCACGATTTTTCTCTTTTTTATAAATAAAAAACAGAAAATATTTTACTGTTGTTTTTTATTTTTGTCTATTTAAATTCTGTTTACAAACTCAACACACGACATTAATGGTCAAAAACTGTACTTTTTTGAAAGCCGTCTGTTTTCTGAAAAAAATGACACCTTGCACTTGAAAATAGCACATTCTGTTAGAATTTTACAGTCAAATAAACAAAATATGTAAAAATGACCTATTTTACCCTTAGGTTTTAAAGGGTTAATAAAAACTGTAATAGTATCTTAATGATACTAAACTGATTCACAGAAATGAATCTTTAAACTTGATAACACTTTACAAGAAGGTTTGATTTGTTGACATTACATAACTAAATTAGTTAAGATGAATACTTCTAAAGCATTTACACGCCCAGAGGAAACTGCTCTCGACACTGACCTCCATGGAGTAAAGGTAAGCTGGGTTTTGGTGCATCAGGTACGGCCACCACAGGTTGACGTCTGTGACTTTGAGGACTCCTCTCGAGCCGTCGGCCGAAGCCACGCATCTGCCGTCCTGAGCCGAGAGCGTGACTTTCACAGCGGGTTTAGAGCTGCCCAACACAGACACGTTATAACTGACCAGCCCTAAAACACAGGACAGTCGGACTAAATCAACGGACATTTATAAAGTTCAGCTCTTCAGGCAGCATCTGTATCGGCCAGAAAGTAATCATAGAAAATAATGTCACTCAGACAAAGTAAAATAACTAAAACACAGTCAGAAGAAACAATGCAAATTATGAATGATTTATATGCAATATTATGCAAAACATGCATTTCTTTGACAACAGCCTTTCAATACAATAAAATACAATACAATCTTTACTGTTTGTTAACCAAGTTAAAATGTATCTTTGAGAAGCCAGCAATATAAAGCACACACAGACAATCAATACATGCAAAAATACATTCAGAGAACATTTAGTACCTTTCATAATAAACACAAAAATGGGATTTTTTTCCCCATAAAAAAACAAAAAGAAGTTTACTGGACTATTTGAGTATGTTTTATAAGAAAATACTATTTCAGTCTATTTCACTTTGATTTAATGTGTTACTTATTTTATAGATCTTTATAATTATTTGTGAAATTCACCAGCATTTTCTGAGTTAAAAGTATTAATTTTTGTGTACTAGGAAAGTTCATGAAGCAACACAATAAAGGTATATTAACAAAAAAAAAAAAAAAATTATAAGTGTTTTTGTTATATACAAAATATATATGTGCATATATTATATACAAAAAAACAAGACTTTGAAGGAAGGTCAAACTGTCCAAGCCTGCTGTTCTGTTAAAAATAATTTCCGGACACTTACCGATGTTATCAGAGAAGGTCGTCTCCACTGTGATGTCATCAATGTGTGCCTTCGGTGTGGTGTACAGCAGGACAGATCGATGAATTCCAGCGTAGTTGAAGAAATCAAAGTTAGTGTTCTGAACGAAGTAGCCAGCCGGGTATCTGAAGGAAAAGAAGATGGTAAAGACATAAAATATATAGGACAAGAGATCATGTGCCTTTTAATAATCTACTGGTTATAGCCTTCAATATGATTATGATTAACATGATCAGGGGAGAGCTAGGGGAATCTGTGCAAAAACAGTGTTTAAAAATTATAATAATAATAATAAAATATATAGAAATCAGGTACCCAAACAAAAATTAGATTAAGATAAATAAATACAGAAAAAATGGCTTAAAATCAGAAAATAAAGAATAACAGTACAGTGCTATAATGAGTAGCCAGAAGTGTAATAATTAACATAAATATTTTCCAAATAATATTTAGACATTTATAATAAGGGATTGGGTTGATACACTGTAACACACGATGCACAGTAACACTTATCACTATTCTCGCCTGTTTGGTCACAATATATTGATACAAGGATGCAAAGTATAAACTGCAAATACTAAAATATTAATCTTTAGGTACTGAATAATAAAATAATTTGCATCCAACATTATTTTTTGACTGTTTGTCATTCTATGGACTGATGTGGACATCGTTTTGCTTTGGGGATGTTCTGCAAAAATGTAATAAATCACAATGTGTCACACTATCTTAACAAGTTTAAAATTACAATAATATCTCATTGTGGTTATATTTAATCATTGGGCCTCCCACACCTAATTTATAAATGTTTAGAGTAGAAGTGTAAAAATATATATTTAAAAAAAAATTATAATTAATTAAAAAATCTGGGTTACACTTTATTTTAAGGTGTCCCTGTTACAGTGTAATTATACATTCAAGTACTGACTAATAAGTACATGTACTTATTACATGGTTAGCGTTTGGCTTAGGGCCACTTGCATGTAATTATTATAACAGTAAGTACAAGTAACAAGGACACCTAAAATAAAGTGTTACCAAAATCTGAATAAAATAATAATTGTAATTTGAGTTTAAAAATAGGTAAATAAATAATACACAGTAAAATAGCACAGTGCAATGAGTAGAAAATGTACTTAAATATTTTTTAGTAATATTTAAACATATTTATTACACAGTATAAATCTAATTTTAGGATGGGTTTCCTAGGATGATATTTGGGGCTCTGTAGCATCTATTGAAAACTCCTTTGTTAACCCGTCCCGTTTTCAGTGATTTTAGGGCACTATATGGACACATCGATGAGGTCTGACCTGGTGCGATCGTTCATGTACTGGATGGTTCCCGGTGGAAGTGTCTCAAGAGTTAAAGTGTTGTTCACAGCGATTGTGATTCGACACGCACTCCCACTCGTCTGCCGCAGCACGCCGCTGATATCCGCCTCAAACGGGAGATGGCCGCCCACGTGCTCGGTCACCTTGACCCCGTTCACCCACTGCGACATGGACACACCACAGATCCTGAGACTGTGACTAATCATGAGTCAAAGACAACCATCTGCATCCCACAGACTTACAAGCACTGAGTAATAGTGAGCGCTTCCCACTCGGAGCACGATCCGTGTTCCTCGGTCCTGGATCCAGCGCGCCGGCACCCATACGTCCTTCTCATACCACACCCAGCCAATGAAATCACGGATTTTGGCGTCTTGTGTGATGTCATTGTAGCTGGACGGCACCGGCATGTCAATAACAGGCCCCGTCTGGAATAAAAATCACACAATCACAAAAATAAACACCTAAAAACACACTTAAAATGCAAAATATGAACGACTGCATGCTTAATATGCAATATCATGCAATTATATAAATTGCCTGACTTTAACAATAGTCTCTAATTAAACTGGCAGCGTTTCTGGGAATATACAACATTTTATTCTGATTACAGCATTAATAAAGAGGATGTTACTTCTCAAGAAACCTTACACAACACACATATTGCACATCAGTTTATTGTGCAACAACTGATCAGGGAATGAATGCAAAGGATTATGCAGCTGAAATAAATAAGACACTAGAATTTAAAAATAAATAAGACTAATTATAATAATAATAATATGATACACAACCATAACAGCACACAATATATGTAAATCAAATGTAATAAGGTAGTGTTATGGGAGCTCCTGGGGTTCATGGAAAATATTAGAGAAAAACTGTAAAAATTAAATTAAAATTAAATAAATAAACAAATAAGGTACAAGAATAACTCAAATCATTTTTAAAAATTATTTAAATAGTGCAACCCTAAAAGTGCAGTAATATATCACAAGTAGAAAACTAAAATTATAATTTAGCATTGCGGAGTTCACAGAAATTATTAGAGAAAAATTATGCAAATAAACCCCCCAAAAAACAAAAACAATTATAAGACACTAGATTTAACTAACTACATACATGTATTATTATTATTAAAATCATAAACATTTTTATATTTATTTTAAATTGGGGATGGGGGTCCGTGGCATCTATAAAGATTTATTTCGATACAAATTCGCCTTTTATCTCAGATAATTGTGCTGATGTGTATGAATGTAAGCAGTCGGATCTCACGTGACCTGCTCCAGCGGACTCTTGTACCAGTGCTGCTCGAAGCCGCGGTCCCGCTCCGGAGACAGATCCGCTCTGAAGCTCCACAGGCCGCTCACATCTTTCACTTCTCTGGAGGGCGACTCTGTGGGAAACAGCGCCTGACACACGCTGCACAGAGCGGCCAGAAACACGCGTCTCGCCGCTCGCTCCGCTCCGCTTGAGCCCATCGCGCGCTGCTCGACGCTCTGTTTACACCGAAGTACTTCCGCTGCGCGCGACGCTTCCTCAAATACGTCACAATAATAATAATTTAAAAACGACCTCAAATTAAATATTTAATCATGAATAATAATAAAAAGACTTATTTATAAGTATTATCATCGCAATTACCGTTCTATCTTGTAAATATATTTAATTGTTATATTGATGTATTTTGTGCTTTATGTGCAGAAACATGCTTTTGTTGAATTATTTTGTCATTCATCTCGCTTTTGTTCGTTCATTAAGCCTCACATCATGCCCAGCTGCCAGCTGTTTTGAAAATGTTTCATTCGGTTTTTCACCTGTGACATGTTTTATTATAAGGAATATTTTTTTTATTAATCTGCGCTACTTCCATTAGTTAACTGTATTTAATATAGATAATTGTAAATATAGGGGAAATATATATATATATTTTTTAAAGCAGATGCTCAGCAATATCTAAAACAATGTTATGCTTAAAAAATAAGAAAGTAAATATTTTTTTCTTGATTTTAATATTATAATTAATTATATTTTTTATTTATTCTATTGTACTCTGTCTGTATTTGTAATTCTTTAAAATCAGCCCCTTCAAAAAAAAAAAAATCAACAACAACAACAACAATAATAATAATGATAATTGTAAATAATTATTTTACCATGCATTTTATTTACACTAGGCCTATATGTTACAGGCTATATCATGGTTATTCTAGATGTTATAGTGTTAAGAAATCAAGGATTTTAGAGAAACCATATAATGTCAGATTAATAATACTCCTCAGACTCAGAAAATTAAATAACCTAAAAGTTTCCTTTTTTCTGGAAACTTATGACTTTAACTTTAAAGACGAATATTGTACTTTTCACTCCACTACATTTCTATCATTTTCTTCTCTAAAACATGACTTTTTTTTTTTAGGACAGTTTATCAGTAATCACTCTAGTAGGGCTACATGAAGGGATTTCCCAGCATTTTTTGAACACTGTCCAGTTGCAAATGTGATATTTACTTACAACAATTCAATAATAAGAAGTTGATATTGTGGTATATATTAGACACAATATTGCAAACGTGGAAATATTACCTATAAAGAACTGTTGTGCGTCTCCTAATAAAACACAGGTGTTGGACTTGAAGCAGTGTGTGACATCAAAGTACTGCGAGAGCATTTTACAATTTTTGTTTTGATGTTTTGTTAAAGCAGTGTTGCTGTTGTAAAGTTATACAGCTACAGTTGGGTTTTAATGCATTCTTTAGTCCTTCCTTATCACTCGGTATTTACAGGATTTCTTGTAATGGAGTAATATTTGACCAGCAGTATCTGTACTTTCACTCAGGTAATGGAGTTGTGTACTTTGTCCATCTCTGCTAAAAAGTAAAACTGGCTTGAATGTAATGTAAAAGACGAAAGTGCAGGTGTCGTTTCAACCACGAGGGGGAGACAACATATCACTCGAGATTCACTTTACTCTCAAACAGTTCACACTTCCAAAGCATCTATATCAGAAGTCTTCAACCCTGTTCCTGGAGACCCACTATCCTGAAGAGTTAGCTACACCCCAAATCAAACACACCTGAAGCGGCCAATCAAGCTCCTGAAGACTGCTTGAAAATTGCAGACAGGTGTGCTTAAGCCGCTTGGAAATAAACTTTCCAGGAGAGTGGGTCCCCAGGAGCAGGGTTGAAGACCTCTGATCTATATGATATATTTGCATACGTGTGCACAGAATAATGATTCCTAATGGGTTCTTTGGCTACAGAAACCCTTCTGCACCTACAATAAAACTAACAGCTGTAACTAAGTGTGTTTAAAGTCTCTCAGGTGAGACACAGAAATCAAGCACATGAGATCTGGAAAATGCAGTATTTTGGAAAACTCGCGCTAAAAAGGTCAAATTTATCGCCCCTCTCAGCGCTGGAGGAAACAGGATTTTAACTCGGGTGGACAGGTGAAGATCTCTGGAAGATTTCAGACCAAATTTGAGGTAAGTTCTTCTTGAATGCAACATGGCGGCTCCAGACAGTGTCAGATTAGGATAATAAAATGGGCTATACCTGAAAGTGCAAACAGTACAGAAATAAAACAAATATTGTGAAATATCAGATCAAATAAAGTGTAAAGCGCTCATTTTTCTCTTTTTAGCTCTTTGTGGTACTCAGGTGTGTTCTAAATGTGGATACATTTGTGTTTTTGGCCATTCAAATGCATGTTGATGTAACATGTTTTGCATCTGTAGTTATTGTTTCTGAAGCAGATTTTTAAAAAAGATAAGGCAAGGTTATTTTTATAGCACTTTTATTGAGTAAGGACACATGTGAGCGGGGAGTATTTGCTCTCCATGCTTTTTCAAACCCTTATTGAGAAACCTTTGTGTTCTACATCTCAATGTAAGTTGCTTTATTGCAGTGCTTCTCAAAGTCCGGACTCCGGTCTGGATCCGGACCCGGAGGGAATTCAATCCGGACCCGCTTCTATTTCATATTTCAAGAAGACTAATTATATTTCCTACTTTGATAAACGCACGTTAAACTTGTAAATCATTTGTTTATTTATTCTTGTTTTTTTTATGTCTTTTGGAGAAGGTCCGAAATTGCAGGCGAGATATTGAAACTTTTCCTTCATGACATTTGTTGTCATCATGACATCCAGTGAGCGTATGACCTTTGACGTAATCGGGCGACATTTCACCGCTAATATTTTAATTTTTTTGTTTTGTTTTGCTATCACTTATATTATGGCAATTTGTCTTATAGCAGTGCCCAGTGTATACATTTATTTGTGGCGGCTTGTCACAATATCAAAACTGACCGCTACAAATAGATTTTCCAAAAGGCTTATACTTTGTTGAATAAACTGAGCACTGCGCGTTTCAAAAATAAAATGCTGCGCGGGTGTTTTTATATGAATGTATCTTTTAAAAGAACCGTCCGTTTTCTTCAGAAAAGCTTTGTCAATTTTCATTTGGTCTTTCCTGTAATGGCTGATAAAGTAGCACTTATTTGATTACAGTCGTTACCGGGGAAACAGCTATATATCACGCTCCAACAGCGCCTCCTGCTGGCAGAGAATCAACTTGCATTTGCTAGTCTGCGGGAAACACTGGTGTCTGTCAGCAAACATAAACAAAAAAGCATGCTTCAGAACTGTTTTGAGAAGGTGCTTAAGTTTTGAGCCATGTATTATTACTATGAATTAGGCTACTACTACTACTGTTACTATCTAGTGCCCTGCAATAACCATTTACGCAAACTCTCTTTTGATATAAAGGGAAAAAGAGAAAATCGGCCCAAAAAATCAGCAACATATATCGGCCATAGGCTGCCCTGATTTCTAAATATCGGCATTAGCCAGAGAAAAAACATAGGTCGACTTCTACTGCTGACACTTAAATTAATTGTTTTGCCACTTTTGCACTTATTAAAGTATTTTGAATGCAAAGGGAACCTTTTTTTTTTAAAATGAGTGTTTATTTGTTATGTTATGTATGTTTATTAAAAACACGTTTTGTAATAACCAATTGTTCCGGACCTTTGACACTGATGAAAATTCAGATTTGGACCTTTGAATGTAGACTTTGAGAACCCCTGCTTTATTGTTTCTTTAATATTATCAGAGGTTTTATAATGGGAAATGTACTTTGCTTCCTGAACCTCATGATGTATTGTTTTGTTTGTCTAGAAGGTTTTTGTATTCACCTGATTTTGAGGGCATCTCAACTGGTCAGTGTTTCTGATTTACTATTCACTTCAACATCAAACATTACAAGTGACAGGACCACATTTCGTGTAGCAGTGCGATCAGTCTGTTCATACTTGGAGGCAAAAACCTTTTAAAGGTCTAATCAGATTTAAAGTCCTAAGTTACCACCAATGTCTTTAGTTCATCACAGCGTTGCAGATGGTAGGATATTACAGGGATAAAGTTCAAGATCATCCATGGCAGTAGTTCATAAAGTAATTCAGAAGAAATTCCAATGTTGAAGTGAATAGTTTGGGTCCCAGTTCCGATGATTGTCCTTGACGTATGATGCAATCATTATCTTAAGAGTTCTATTCACCATTTCTGTCAAATTAGTCTGTGGATGGTATGCAGTGGTGAGTTTTTGAATTGCACCCCATTGTCTGCAGGTAGCATGCAGAAGTTGAGATGCAAACTGCGGTCCTCGGTCTGACACCAAATAAGTAGGTACCCCCCATCGAGTAAAGATCTCCTTGATAAGAATGTTCGTTATCAAAGGTGGCCGCAAAGGGAATACCTCAACCCACTTTCTACAGTAATCCACAGTGACTAGCAAATACTCGTTCAACTTCATGCTTCTTGGAAACGGACCCATAAGATCAATGCCAACCATGTATCCAGGTTCTTTTACAGGAGTAGACTGAAGGGTTCCAGAAAGTTTAGATATACGCGGCTTGCATTGCTGACAGACTTGGCACCGTTTGCAGTAATCCCATACTTCCGGTTGAATTTCTGGCCAATATACCACGTTGAGTAATTAACGTAATGTTTTAATTCGCCCAAGATGCCTGCTCAAAGGATTGTCATGAGCAAACTGGAGAAATTGCTGCCGTAGATCTTTTGGGATGATTACTTGCAAAGTATGCCCCTTTTGTCCATCAGGAATACATCTGAACAAAAAGTTGTGTTCAACATAGCAGATCTGTTGGGGGTCAATAGGGTTGAGCTTTGCTTCATCCCACAGAGGTTGCAATGATTGGTCACTTTTCTGGCTTTGACCAAGTTCTTCCCAAGTAATTGGTAAATCTCCATTCACATCTTTTGCTTGGCATACTGCAACACATCCAAGTGGCTCCTCTTCATGCATCACACGGGACAATGAATCGGCCACTACATTACTGTGAGATACCGGACAGGGAGATGTAAAGTCAAATCCTTGGAGTCCTAGTAAGTCTTGATGTTGGGCGAGGATGGTTAAAAACCCAAGTGAGTGCGGCGTGATCTGCAAGTACTACAAAAGATCTCCCTTCCAGGTACTGTCGCCACTTCTTAACCGCCCAGACCACTGCAAGGCATTCTTTCTCTGACACAGCATATGATTTTTCTGCTCCTTTAAGCAGCCGGTAGGCATAGGCAATGACATGTTCTCCCCTCTCTGACTCCTGAGTCAGTACAGCCCCAAGTCCGATGTCACTCGCATCAGTTTGCACCTTGAATGGTCTACTTGAATCTGGTGGCATGAGAACTTGGGCCTTTTGCAGGGCATCTTTCAAGTCTTCTAAAGAATGTTGGCAATCTTCAGCCCAGTTCCATGGTATCCCCTTCTTAAGCGCATGAAGTGGGGCAGCACGTTCTGAAAAATACGGAATAAAGCGATGATACCACTCTGCAAGACCTAAGAATCGCTCAACTTTAACATTTTTGGGTGTAGGAAAATTCTTAACAGCATTCACTTTGGAATCCTCTGTCTTGATCCCTTCCTCTGATATGACGTGTCCTAGATAAGTCAGTGATTTTTCTTAACAATTTACACGTCTTAAGGTTAAGTGTTAAGCCAGCTGATTCCAATGCAACAAACACTACCTTCAGATCTTGGAAGTGTTGTTGAATGTCTCTGGAGTATACAACAATGTCGTCTATGTACACAAAACCGCATTTGCCTAGAAGAAATCCACCATAGATGGCATTGTTGCTAATATCTCCGCATCATTCATCACGTACAGCTAAATATTCTGCGCACTTCTCTAAATAAGTTATTGGGTCTTCATCTACTGTGCTCCCAAACTTAGGTAATTCTATTTTTACAGCCATTTTGTAAGGCAGCTGGTGTAGCATGGGATTTATCTGTGCATCTGGTGTTGATGTAATAGTTGGTGTAGAAGTAGCTCCAGGCGTAAGACAAAACAAGGACTTGAGATGGTTGTCTCTCCTTTTCATGCAATCCATCACAGCTTTTCCCATCTCTTGCAGTTGGTCTTCTAGAGATTTCTTCAGGAGACTACTTTTCTTTTCTACAAAGTCAGTAAGTTTCTCCTCCAACTCTGTCAGACTTTGAGTGTCAAGAGATGACTGAGTGGTCATTCGCTTTGCCAAATCTGGCATCTGTCCCTCTACAGCAGTCAAACGATGGTCATACTGCTGAAGTCAATTCTGAACATATCTTTCTACTCCCTGGACACGTTCCACACTCTCTTTCTCCATCTTGTCCATTCTGAATGCCAACTGACTTACCCTTGTTGCAATGGTCAGACTGATCAAACTTTCCTCATCCGGTGGTGGTGGAGGTGGTAGACAACTTGAGCCATTATCCTCTTCTGACGCAATCGCCCCTCCTTCTGATTCTATATACAAACTGCTGAAGGAGTGTATCAGTTCTTGAACTGGCACGTCGGGTCATGAAAGGTTCAGAAGTGTAGTCTGGATCCATTTTGGGAATAGACTCGCTGTTGTCTCATGCAGGCGATTCTGCCAAGAATAAGACTAAAAAAGATGAAGCAACTATCAATTACAAATTGTATCCTACCACTTGGGTGAACAAATGGGGAAAAGATTGATGTTGTACATGGATATATTGGATAGACATGGCATACGATTGATTCAAAGAACACTCATTCAATTCACTCTTCAGGAAATTTGCTAAAGCGGTAATCAAAGTCCCTGTTCGGCGCCAAATTATGTAAGTCACCAATATCAAATGTCACAAAGAAAATGAAGGGGGATCAATCACCAGTGAATAGCTTACTATATTTCCTTTAGAAGAGCATAGAAGAATAGTAAATCAGAAACACTGACCAGTTGAGATGCCCTCAAAATCAGGTGAATACAAAAACCCTCTAGACAAACAATACAACATGAGGTACAGAAAGCAAAGTACATTTCCCATTATAAAACCTCTGATAATATTAAAGAAACAAAGCAACTTGCATTGAGATGTAGAACACAAAGGTTTCTCAATAAGGGTTTGGGAGAGCAAATACTCCCCGCTCACATGTGTCCTTACTCAAACCTCCCACTCCTCTTATTCTCTAATCTAGAAAAACTTGACTAACAATGACTCCCTTGTGCCCCCTCATGACTGGGAGTAAAATTACCACTTAAGTAAAGTCGTAAAGTCGTGACGTATTGTCAAGTATGGTGACCCATACTCGAAATTGGTGCTCTGCGTTTAACCCATCCAAGTGCACACACACAGCAGTGAGTAGTGAACAAATGCACACACACACACACACACACACCGTGAACACACACCCGGAGCAGTGGGCAGCCATGCTGCAGCGCCCGGGGAGCAATTGGGGGTTCGGTGCCTTGCTCAAGGGCACCTCAGTCGTGGTATTGAGGGTGGAGAGAGTGCTGGACATTCCCTCCCCCCACCTACAATCCCTGCCGGCCGGGGACTCGAACTCGCAACCTTTCGATTACGAGTCCGACTCTCTAACCATTAGGCCACGACTTCCCCCGTACTTAAATCACAGAAGTAAGGTAACCGCTTACTAGATCCGTTACAGCGTCTTTATCTCCTGTTAAGTGGACTATATTTTCAATATATTTGTCAAAATTATGATTTATTTCTTTGGGGCTAATTTCTTTGAGTGGAAATAATTGCTTTCAGTCACATTCTGTTAAATTCCTTCAGTTTTCTGCTCATTAAGTTGCTTGTTTAGTTATTAGTAGTCATATCAGAGGAACAGCTTGTGGTGATTTTCGTTTTAAGTGAGGTCACAACTAATGAAATACTGAATAAACAATTAAAATGAGCCATCATGTCATGGACAAATCCAGGATTAATTTCCTGTCGTGTTTTCCCAGCAGTGCTCTGTAAAAACAGTCTGTGGTCCTCTGGAGTCCCTCTCATTGTGATTGACTCGAGGGGTCAGTTTCTGACATTTTTACCCAGTGATGTTATGTGTCATAACACGTTATATGATACTAGTCCCTATTGTTCTGTTGCTTCTTAAAAACACACATTTCCAGCTTTTTGTTATGGTTATTTATGGTATTAGAGTGCTTTTGGAGTTATAAGTAAATATTAAGCAATCCTGCATCCAAAGAGCAAAGATTTATGGACTGTATACTCAGTAGCATCTTTTGCATATTTTTCCTTTAGGTAATTGCACATTTTTATCCCATAATTCTGACTTTTCTTGCAATTGCAAGTTTGTATCTCACAATTCAGACTCAAGTTTATATCTCTTAATTCTGTTTTTTTTTTTTTTTTTTTTTTTATATTTATAGATAAATATTAATTTGAAACCGTTTTAATTTGTCATGTAATACAGAATATACATTTATTTGTCATGTGCAAATAATCTAAGGACAGAACATATAATTTGGAGGTTCTCTAAATAAACCTTGTCTAATTAAAATGGCATTAGAGCACATTTACTTGATAGCCATAGGGTGAGACGGGTTTTAGGAGAATTCTCAGATCTTCACCCCCAGTGCCTTTTGCTGTTATTAGAACTACATAACCATCTAAGTGCTTGAAACGCAATTTTTTTTTTTTTTTTTTTTTTTTTTTTTGCCTTTTCAGGCTGACCTTACTTTGTGACCCAGTTTCTGTGTGGAAAACGTACTTGGGCTTAAGTTGTTTGTGAAGTTAGAAAGTTCTGAACATCATGCTTTAGCCTAAAAATGTTCAGTCAAAAACATGGTGTCAGTTGCTGACAGCAGTTTCACTCTTATTTTTCTCATCATATGAGATTATACATTGTTTATTATAGACTTGCATTCTCACGGTCAAATGAATTTGATTTATTTTATTTACATGCCAACATGTTTATTAGTTTAGCAGATGGTTTTATCCAAACCTTAAAACAAAGCAATTCCTCCTGATCAGACATAAACTGCTGTATATCACCTTCCACACTTGAAGTTAATTGGCATGAAATTGATTTGTTTTCTTAGTTCATGTTAGTGTTTGCATCAGCTATTGACTTTTTCCAGAAGGCACATATTAATATTGTTTTTCAAGGTTTCATTTGCCCATTTAAAAATCCAGAGGTGATGAAGGTGTGAATTTACAGCAGGTCTTAAACGATCATTGATTATTTATTTTATGGGTGGCTTTTGAACTTCCTGTCAGAGGTTTTATTACTGTTATAAAACAGGAAAAAATTTGAATTGGCCTTCAGTGTTTTGGGTATATTTCATAACCCATAAAGTTTATTTTAATTTTTTTTACTAATTTACGATGACAGATCTGTTCCATCAGAAGAGCGGAGATATCACAATCATAAAAAATGACATTGAGTGTCTGTGTGCTTAAATGATGTTCACCCAAATTTGCTGAGAATGTGCTCACCTTCAGGCCATCCAAATGTAGATGAGTTATTTGCAATGTACCATTGCATCTCTTGCTCCCCAATGGATCCTCTGCAGTGAATGGGTGCCGTCAAACAGATGCTAAAAACATCACAATCCAGTCCATCAGTTAACCTCTTGAGAAACCAAAAGAAACAAATCCATCGAGACATTTTTAACTAAAATGCGAGTCCATAATCCATAATAATGTTTCCTCCAGTGAAAAGTGCATCTCGTGTTGTCTCTCACATCAAAATCCAACCACATATTAGTTTAGAGCTGTTTTGGCTTGTGAACGCTGCTTGATCTGTGCAGATTTCTCTCCTGATTCACACCAGAACAGTTTTTCACTAGAGGAAGCGTTATTATTGACTCGTATTTTAGTTAAAAACATATTAATGCTGGATTTGTTTCAGCTTTTGTCTTCTCCAAATGTGAGCTGATGGACTGGAGTGGTGTGGATTGTGTTTTTATCAGCTGTTTGATGGCACCCATTCACTGCAGAGCATCCACATATTTCTTTCGTCCAATCATCTGTCTTCCTGCGTTTGCTCAGATGCATCTCTAAAGTGTCCTGTTATTCTGCATTGTTAAATTTATATTGTGTAAACATATTTCTTATCATATCTTCCGCCTGGACATTTATGAGACCAGGAAGAGAAATCTGTTTCCTTCAGATTTCTATACATCCCTCTAGGAAGATCCTAAACTCCTTGTCTTCCGTCTGTTGGCGTCCCGCTGTGAGTCTGTGCCATGTCTGTTCTCTATGAGAACGTGCTGCTTCTTTTGGACACGTTTATTGACTTAATCGCTTGAAACGATCTCAGATTTGACTGATGCAGAATGACAGTGTTTGTGGATTGACGTAATGAGGGTTGCTTGCAACAGCGTTCTGTCTCTGAGATGGCATAAAATCAGATGAGGATATATTGAAGTGCTTCTTGACGCCTGTCATCGAATCTCAAACGCTCGCTTGTGTCACAGAAGATTAAAACCTCAGCTCGTTCTTCACTCATGCAGCTTACTTTATTAATTAAAACTAGAAATGTCAAAATAAAAGGGCTTTTGTATATGCGTGTGGCATAAAATATTTGCTCTGTTTAACCTTTTTTGGACTAAGTAATTTAAATTCAAAATGACATGAAAGCCTGGAGCCTCATTGATGGAAAAACAAGCAGAATGAATCATTCATAAATGTTATTCTTACATAAATTGTTGCATTATTCATTCTGCTTATTTTGTGAATGAGATCTTTGATTTTGAGGTTGTGACTTTCTAGACCTCAGGGATAGTTTCTCTCATTGGTTGCTAGGTTTTTCTGAATGGTTGCCATATGGTTGCTCTGGTTCAGATTGTTCAGGTTCTGGGTTGTTGTTGCTAGATTCATGTTTAATGACCCAATCCCAAATGAAAGCAGAATGAATTTGTGTGTGAATAATGATAAAATCATTCTTGCATAAAATGTTGCATCATTTACGTTGCATTAGGCCAGGGCGATATGCCAAAAAATTAAATCCCCCTTTTTTTTTTTTTTTTTTTTCAGAATATTTGACCGATTCTCGATTTTTACCATTTTTAATGACACAATTTTTGAATGGCACCTAGTGATATATTCTACTTATGGGCCTTCACAGATGTTGCTAGGGTTTTGCTTTGTGCTATCTAGGGTCTTCTGGGTTGTTGCTAGGTGCTTTTTAATGGCCCAAGTCAAAAGAGTCCTGAAGCAGCACTAATATTATAGGATGCTCCGGAGTTGTAAATGGTAGCCAGGGAGTTGCTATGCTACGGAAGTTCTAAGCGGCCATGCATTATTATAATTTTTCTGTCTTGTTTTGTCGTTATCAGAACTTAATTTTCTCTGTGTATTCGGCATGAGAAAATGCTATAGAAGCAGCATCATCGCAGCATCATGGATGATCGTATTCGCTTTTACTTTGATCAGGGACTCACTCAAACTGAAATAATAAAAATAAAAATATGGTATAAGTACCAGCCCAAATATTGAAGGTGTTGTGTGTGTGTGTGTGTGTGTGTGTGTGTGACCGACTACATTGATCCATGATAGAATACTTTTCATGCATATTCATACTCGGCCATTTTAGCTCTGTGTCTGTCAATGATTGACGACTTACACATAAGTGTTCGACACTTGAGAAGGAGGCTGTCGGGTCTGCAACTTTATCGTCGAAGACAATATAGCGACCCTGATTTTCTCACGATAGCTACAATTACGTCGTGAGAACTGTTTTTAGGTTGAGATCAACAACTTTCGTTATGTCGAGATCACGAGAAAACAAGACAGAAAAATTCTAATAATGCATGGACTTCCGTACTATGCAGTTGATGGTTTTTAGAATGTTATGTGGTTGCTAAGGTTTTTTGAATGGTTTTCAAAATGTTGCATTTGATTGCTATATAATTTTGAGTGATTTGCTGCATGATTTCTAGAGTGTTATTGGTCTGGCGTGTTCTGGTTGGTTGCTAGGGTTTTGCTATGTGGTTGCTAGGGTCTTCTGGGTTGTTGCTAGGTGCTTTTTTTTTTTTTTTTTTTTTTTTTTTTTTTTAAATGACAGCACTCATGTTTTCATTAACGAACGACCTTGTTCTGTCTCAGTCTGATGTGTCAGTAGTTACTGATGATCTGCTCAAGGAAAGGAAGTCGTTGGAGGGTTTTTTTTGGCGCGTGTGTCCCATTAAGCCCCAGTGTCTTGGCATCAGTGCCAGCATGCTGACGCATCATTCGCTGCTTTACTCTGATCATCAGCACACTTGAGTCAGACCCGTCGAGCACTGGCACTGCAAATGTAGGATACAAGAACTTGATCTGAAACCCTTCTCGTGCCCAGTTTTTTTTTTTTTCTGTAGTTACAAAAAAGGCCTGATTACTGATCCACATTCCGGTGGAAATGCACCGGGAGAGCGAATGCCCAGAGAGACTCCAGCTGGTGGCAGATTGTGTGTGTAGGCGCAGTTGTGACAGAAGGAAACGATCTCTTAAGGCCAGTAGTGGCACCTGTGCTGTTCCAGAGCTGCGTGCCAACAGCCCTGCTGCCGTCGCTTCTTTCTCCAAGTCTCTGTCCCTGGGAAATAATGCGGACACTCTTGAAAGACCCCATGAAATCAAAAAGCGAGTCGTGTGTGTCAAATGTATTAATTGAAATTCTGTATAATTTGCATAAATCTATTAATTGTTAAAATAATTAAATGTATGGTTTTTTTTTATGGTTTGTATTAACAAGCAAGTTTCAATTAGTTAAAAATATGCACGTAAGCGGTAAAAGCATCAGTGTTTCTGGTTGTGTGATGAATGAGCTGTGACGCTCTCATTCAGTTCTGAGCCTCTGCTGTCTAGGACTAGTATACTTAACTAAAACTAGAAGAAATTGAAGCTTATTTTTTTGCCACAGATTAATCGCTGCTTTACAGTTTGGACTTTGATGCAACTCAGAATTGTAACAAATTTGCAATTGAGAAGAATATTCTGAATTGTCAGCTATAAACTTGTAATTGCGCGAATAAAAGTCACAATTGAGAGAGGGAACGTCGCAATTATCTCTTTTATAATCTTTATTTCATGGTTGCTAGGGAGTTGCTATGCAGTTGCATTTTTTGAATAGTTTTAGAATGTTGCTAGAGATTTCAGGATTGTTGCTTGTTGCCTCTTTAATGGCTACATAAATGGCTTGAAGAAAATGTTGCATTATTCATTCTGCCCATACAGGTTTAGTATACTTAACTAAAACTACAAAAAAAAATATGGAAGCTTATTCTTGCCACAGGTAATTGATGCTTTCTATCTTACAACTTAAAATAAATATATATATATATCTCAGAATTGTAAGGTGTATATACACAAGTGCAAGAATAAAGGTCAGAATTGTGAGATAAAAGGTTGCAATTACTTAATTTCTTTTTCTGTGGTGAAAAAAACACATTCGTGTAAACTAACAATTCTGAGAAAAAATGGTCAAAATTGCAAGATATAAATTTGCAGTTACTTATTTTATGATAGAAACAAGCTTTCATAAAAGAGCATTCCTCTTTTTCATTTAGTTTATCTTGATGTACTAAAATAACTACAACTAAAATAAATAAAAATGTGAGAGACTATATAGACGTTTTATAAACGCACAACAAAATGACTAAAACCCTAAAATTAATATGGAAATAAAAGCAAATCCAACATATTTAGAGAAAACTATAATAGCATGATGCTAAAATAATAATAGTACTGTCTGAAAAGCATCAGACAAATATATCCAAATATATATTCCTCCAGTCCATTCACACACTGAGAACAGTGTAGCAGATTGTTTTACACACACACACACACACTGATGCACCTGAGATGAGCCGCAGCCAGGGTTTATTTCTCTTGGTGGATATTGTGGCTCATTTCAGCTCCATTAGAGCAGAACGAGCAGCACATGAGGAGAACAGGATGACGGGTGACAAATGCGACCCCCATATGGAGCCGCCGTGTGTTTGAGTGACAAGCGCTTTCCTCCTTGACGACAACATCATCTGTGCTGACGTTTCAGATCTAGAGGAATGTTTGGGTGATTGAAATATTCCATTAGTTTTCATTCTGTAGGCAGAAAGCTATTCTGCTCCGCTGCCAAAACGTGAATGTTGGTTCAGTGACGTGATTCCCAGAGCGATCTGTGAGCTGCACAATGACTAGGTTAAATCCAGGACCTGAAATCCATTTTAAAATGATGGATGCTTTTCTTCTTTTAGAAACCCATCTATAATCTGCTACTTTAAGGGAATAGTTCACCCAAAAATGAAAATTTGCTGAAAATGTCTTTACCTTCAGTCGGTCCAAAATGTAGATGAGTGTGTTTCTTCATCAGTGTTGTATATTTGGTTGCATTGTTATTTAACTACAGCACCCAGAATGCACTGTTACTTTCCGGAAATGTTCTGGTTGAAGTTGGTATATAAAAAACGAAGTAAACATAGCAGTTGAGCAAGCTAACTTGTGTGTCATCTTATTCTTATTGCAACGTTCATTTCTTTCACAAAGACACAACAATCAGGTTTGTAGAAATGCGTCTCTGCATCAGTGTCTCAGCAATGGATGCTCTGCAGTGAATGGGTGCCGTCAGAATGAGAGTCCAAACAGCTGATTAAAAACATCACAATTATCCACAACAGTGGTGGACGAAGTACACAAATCAAGTACTTGAGTAAGTACAGATACGTATTATAAAATATTACTCCAGTAAAAGTACTGCTTTTTCAATTTTACTCGAGTGAAAGTACAAAAGTACTAATTTATGTACTCAAGTACTGATACATTTATTTAGCAATTTGATATAGACCACTTGATTTAATTTTATATTGGCACATATTTTTATAATCCTACTGCTCAAAATACCTGGGATTGTCCCAAAATAACCACTATATGGAGTCCAGATATATATTTTGTTGTTGATATGGACTACGTTGATGAGAGTGATGTAATGTTCACTGTGAAGCTTACATTGAGAGAACTGATTTGACCATCTCATTTTCACCAGTAAGAAAAAAGTGCTTTAAAGATTGTTTTGCAGACCGTCTAAGTTATATATGACACGAGAATAAGGCCTGAACATTTTAAGGAAAATATAATTATATTTTCATTATTATTATTATTTTATCTGGTCTGTGGTGCAAAAACACCCCTGGTCAAATGCCCCAGAGAGCATCACTCTGATAATGACTGTAGTTACCATGTTCTGAACATCACATCCTTTCTGTTTCCCTCAGATATAATCTATAGCTGATTGAATAACAATATTTGGACTTTATATCTAAAAATTTCCTCAACTTAGCACCAGCAAGCTTGCTAGCTAGACAGTTAGCATCAGCTAACAATATTTACTTATTTTCAGTATGTCTACTCGGCTAGTTGATCTAAACAATATAAAAATGTATACTGATCCACAATCCACACCACTCCAGTCCATCAGTTAACATCTGGAGAAGACAAAAGCTGCGTATTTATAAACAAATCCACCATTAAGATAACTTCAAAACCTTTGCTTCTAGATAAAATAATGGATAATGCAGAGTCCATAATGCATTATAACGCTTCCTCCAGTGAAAAAGTCCATCTCCTGTTGTCTCTCACATCAAAATCCAGCCACATATGAGTTTAGAGCTGTTTTGGACCGTTTCTGCTTGTAGGGTTCAGACACTATAGAAAGAAATATGGATTATGGACTCGTATTTTAGCCGGAAGCAACGGTTTGAAGTTTAAAAACATCTTAATGCTGGATTTGTTTCAGCTTTTGTCTTCTCCAGATGTTAACTGATGGGAGTGGTGTGGATTATTGTGATGTTTTTATCAGCTGTTTGGACTCTCAGTCTGACGGCATCCATTGCTGAGCGAGTGATGGAATGCTACATTTCTTCAGATCTGTTCCCATGAATAAACATATCAGCAAATTTTAATTTTTAGGGGAATTTAAGAAACTAAGAAGAAACTATTTCTTTAAAGAACCTAGAAACCAAATCACTGGTTTAGAGAAACTACAATAATAATGATTTTAAGAGTAGAAAAGCAGTCTGTTGCTCAAACAGTAATGCATGGTGCTGTCAACATCAAACTCCTGGGTCTCATTCTCAGGGATTGAGTGAACTAAAAATGAATATTGCAGTACAAGCCACTTTAGGTAAAAGCATCTGCCAAATGCATGAAAGAAAACTCCCACATCACATCTTTCATGTCACAGTTTTTTCCTTAAACGGCAATAAGACCAATTTTTTTAAATCATTTAACATTTTTAAATTTCTGGTTTTATTGTGTTTTTTTTTATTATTTTACTTTTATGTAAAGCACTTTGAATTACCATTGTGTATGAAATGCGCTATGAATAATCTTGCCTTGCCTAGAGATTGCATCAGATTCCCCTGCTTATCCACATTCATTATATAACTCTTGCTGTATTTACATTTGGCAGATGCATTGCAATGAAGGTGCAATATACATTTTCTTGCGTTCAAACTAATTTCTCCTGAGGAACTTTAGTTGGTGCTTTGATCTGTAATTGAGAACTCAATTAAATCTTCTCAGCTAAAGATCAACCTCTGAGCATTGTAAGACTGTATCTATGCAGATTGTAGGATAAGTAACAAAATAAAGGGATGAACTCTGCATGACATAGATTGCATTTCGTGCTCCACAAACTGCAAGCCCTGCATCGCATGCATGCTGTCAGAGATGCTTTAAGAGCGAGAAGCATGGTCTCAATCTCATTAAGTCCCTATCAGCGTGTGTGTGTGTGGGTGGCTTATGCAAATGAAGCTCTGTTAATGGAAAGCAGAACTAATTAAGTGAAACTGAAGCAGCGGTCCTGAGAGATGCACTGTGAAAGCCTGTTTTGTGTAGCATTTTTCAGCCTCCTCACACCCTCTTCCCTTTGAACAGATGATTGTCAGCAGAGCAGAGGATTATGGGATACCTAATGTAAAATGTTTTTTTTTTTTTTTTAACCTTTATTTTATGGAGATTTATTTTTTTCCCAGTAGGTTTTAAGGTTTATATTTTGGATTGACATTAATATTTAACATTTCATTATTTATGTTAATTGTTTTGTCCAGTATAGGTTTATAGGTTTTTTTTAGTTTAAGATTGGTATTTAAAATTTATTTTAAGTATATGTTTTGTCTAGTATTTAAGGTTTATATTTAAAATTAAATTGACTATTTAGAAATATATTTAATACACTAAAAAAACTGTATATTGATGGCATGAATAATGGTTGCATTATTTTCTCAAATGCATATTTAGGCAAAGTTTTAGTGGCTTTTTTTCCAGCACGCTTGTGTTTACAATCAAAGACCGAATGAAGGACAAAAGAGGATAAAAGCAGAAAGATGCTGTTGTGACATTTAGAGATGAGCGAGGACAGGAGAGACTCTGGCAATCCCTCACATTCTCCTTCCTCTGTGCAGAAATGTGACTGATGAATAATTCATTCCGCTGCGGCCGTGAATGATGAATGAGCCCGTGTGATTAAAGAGAGGTATACTAATTAAGAGAGAGAGAGCGAGTGTGGGTGTGTGTGATATAAAATCATCAGCCAACACATTTAACAATGTTAATGTCATTAACTCAAGACTCAAGAACATCCTCGTTTCTCAAAAAAAGAGCTTGCAGAAAACAAGCAGCCTATCAAGTTCCCTAAAAACTTTGTCAACATCATTTGACACTTTTGACTGCAGTAACGGCCACGTCTGCAGGATCAGAAACCCCTTTGAGTGCTGAATGAGGAAAACACTCTTTTTGGTTTAAATGCTGTTACAAAAAGTTCCTAAAGAACTTCCATTTTAATTGAGCATAAGCAGTGTTTTCATCATGGTGTTTATATGCGGTTGCTATGGTGTTTAGGGCTGTTACCGAGGTGTTGCTATTCAGTTCCTCTAGTCTCTGTGATATTCCACGTCCATTTTTGTTCATATGATGCTGAAAGTAACGTACAATTTGAATGTATTGAAACATCTAAAACATAAATGTTATCACATTTACAGCTACAAAATGTTAAATATTTACAAACTTTATCATATAAAAAGATACTTGTATTGATGCACATTTATAACATTATTGATGAATTAAAAATAGCTTCTTCAAATGTTAATACCATTTTGTTTATTACTTTATCCAGTAGGCTTTAAGATTTTTTTTTTTTTTTAAGTTTTAATGCACATTTTCGCACATCAATACATAATGCACATCAATGCTGAAATGTATAATTTGGACATTTCGAAACACCTAAAAAGTAAACATTACTTATTTACAACTAAAAAACATGAAAATTTCAACATGAAAGGATTTTTGTAGATGCACTCTTATCATGTTATTGATTAAATGAAATAGCTCCTTGAAATTTATGTAAATATTATTGCATATTTACTTGACTTAAAAACAAATATTTTTTTAATCTATTGTCAGATATTTGTATAGATGTTCTTATTTAATTTTATCGATAAATAAAGACAATTTTTGAATTTGTAGTAAGTGTGAATTTGCAGTCACTGCCATAGATGATCGATGAATAAAGGCTTGAATTGAGTCTGTTCCTTGCAATCGTATGGATTCTGAAGATTTAGAGCACACACATTAAATTCTCTTTAAAAAGGACTCTTTTGCAAGTCTGTAAAGTTGTTCATAATTTTCATTTAGATGCTGTCAGTACATCAGTATTGTATGATTAGATGCTGTCAGTATTGTAATTTTCAGTCTCTATGTAAATGTAAGTACATGTATGTGTGGCAGAACCACATTTTACATAAAAATACATCTGAATACTCATGAGATCATGTTGTATTCAGTCTCTAAATGGCTCAGGTTCACCCTTCATTGTGCATCTGCACAAAATTATTTCTTACTCAGTACTTTTGTCTTGTTTTCCAGTGCAATTTGCAATTCATAAATCAAGAGATATTTACTCGAGAAGCAACTTGACATTAGATATTAAGTCTTGTTTTCTGAGAAGTAAATGAGTTGTTATATCTGCCAGCGGGGTCAGAAAAATAATCTTGTTTTCCCTATGAATTAACTTTATTATTGATCCACTGGCATTTTTTCCTTGTTTTAAGCAAAAACTTAAACTTACATGTTTTTCAGAAAACTATCATATCTAATGTCATTTAGCTTTTTTAGTAAACGTATTTTGATTTATGAATGTTATTTGTACTGGGAAACTAGTCAAAAATACTACAGTAAGAAAGAAAATAATTTGTTTGCAGTGTGTGGGATTTATGCTCCAGCAGGTTATATAAACAATGCATCTAGTAAAATAACATCACACGATTGGAGGAATCATTGTTTTTCATGTGTGCATTTGTGGGAGCGTGTGTTTTGTTGTGCATGTGTGGGAAGACTATGAATATGAGTGTGTGTGTAGGTGGTAAATGTATTTTTGCGAGGATGGGTTTCTTCACGACCACAGGAGGAAGATAAAAGAGCATCTGCTGTGTTGGTCAATACATCTACGTCAGGTCTCAGCGTGGGTTTTCTTCCTCAAGTGTTTTCATATCTTTGTATGAATGTGGGTTATTGTTACAGTTTTTGTTTACAATTAGATTAAAGAATTAATTTTGGGTTACAACTCGTTTTTAAACCGAAACAATAGTCTTGTTATAAGTGTGTGTGTGTGTTTCAGAAGCGTTATGTAAGGTGTGTGTCTAAATACAATATGTGATTGTATGTGGGATGTTGATTGCATTGCATTATGGGAAGAACCTTTGGACATTTGAGAAGCATTTAGAGAAAATGCTGTGGGATATTGAATTTGTGTGTTTGTATATGTACTTTAACATGTTTTGGAAACCTTTTTGTACCCAGAAGTGAGCTAAACCTGAAAAAACAACTTTTTGGGCATATCCTCATTTGCAGAAAAAAATATACAAAATTAATTTACAAAATAAATTTTTGGTAACACTTAAAGCCATTATTTATGATGCATTATAATGCAGTATATAATTTTAACCAAAATGCGTTATAATATTTAAAAGGTTCGTTTGTCGTGTTTTAATGCATTATAATTTCTAAAGGTGTAACCATGAATGGATAAGTATTACTTTAACTGTGGTTACAATTATTTATGAGATCATACAATGCATTACATAAGGTGCATTACAAGGTGTGATTCATTCACTAAAACTAGATTTTATTAATGCATTATATTTACAATCCGAATTCTGGAAATGTTGGGACGTTTTTAAATTTGAATGAAATGAAAACTAAAAGACTTTAAAATCTCATGAGCCAATATTTTATTCACAATAGAACATGCATAAAATAACAAATGTTTAAACTCCTGGACCATGTTTACATTTGGCATCCTTTTTGCATGATAGAGCTTTAGTTGGCATCTGCAGATAGCATGACGGATTGTGTTTACCGACAGTGGTTTCTGGAAGTATTCCTGGGCCCATTTAGTAATGTCAATGACAGAATCATGCCGATGAGTGATGCAGTGTTGTCTGAGGCCCCGATAACTATGGGCATCCAACAAAGTTCTTTGGCCTTGTCATCAACAATTTTTTTGATGTTATGCACTGTAGATGATGAGATTTGCAAAGCCTTTGAAATCTGACATTGAGGAACGTTGTTTTTCAAGTATTCCACAATCTTTTTACGCACTCTTTCACAGATTAGAGGGCCTCTGCCCATCTTTACTTCTAAGAGACTCTGCCTCTCTAAGACATCTCTTTTATGTTACAGACCTGATGTCAATTAACTTGATTAGTTGCTAGATGTTCTCCCAGCTGAATCTTTTCAAAATTTCTTGCTTTTTCAGCCCTTTGTTGCCCCCTTGCCCGTACTTTTTTTGAGACAAATTTGATTTAGTGGATACAATTTATGAGAAGTGTAAAATTTCTCCATTTAAACATTTTATTTATTTTCTATTTTGAAGAAAAAATATTGGCTCATGTGATTTTGAAAGTCTTTGTTTTCATTTTATACAAATTTAAAAAACGTCCCAATATTTCCGGATCTCAGGTTGTAAAGTCTAAAAATATATATATATATATATATTTTTTTTTTTTATCCTGTTGTGTTAAAAACTGGGTACTTTTTGGTTTTGGAATTGATTTCCATGCAATTTGCCACAATCAACACTATGAAAGACACTAAAGATTAATGAAAAAAGAAAACTTGTACCTCATCAGGGACTCAAAAAGATTAAATATGTGAGAAATATAATCATTCCCATCTATTTTATTGCTACTTCTTTCGAGTTAAGGGATAATTTGTACCAAAAAAAAAAAAAATTAATTAAATTTTAAGAAGAAATAAATGGTTTAACCAGTATTTAAAAAAATCAAGTGTGGGTGAAAGTGACTGAAACCCAACAGAAAGGTTAAAATTGTAAAAATACTGAAAGCTATCTAGGTTTAGGTTCGAGTACTCATAACTATCTGTGTATAAAACAATAGAAGTCAATGTGATGTCCCCAAATAGAGTAAGTGTGTGTGTGTGTGTGTGTGTGTGTTGCAGAGCAATGACGCAAGCCATTCAGCCTTTCCGCTCTTACACACTTACCTTTTATACAGACTTACCTTTTACATCTTTCTCTCTCTCTCTCATGTATTTTCCATCACAGCTCTGTCCCATGAGACGTGCTGTATGAGGAACGACCCCTGCTTCATTATTAAAATACAGAGTGTTTGTTTACTCTTCATTTTATCAGTGAACACTTGCTCTCAAATCTTTCATGGTGAAAGGATGAATCACAATGTGTGTTTTATGCTAATTAAAACAGCTCCGTTTTATTCAAATACTCAAACTGAGCAAAAGCAAATAGGTGCAGATGCTGATATTTATGTGATGAAATATCTTGTAATGTAAATCAGTGAGATCTTTATAACATTAAAGCAGATACTTGCATAATATTATATAAATATCAGTGGTCACTCCAATAAGATGTCTTAGGAATATGAGATTTAAATGATCCAAAGATAAAATGCAATGCTGATGGAGAGATGAAGAAATAAACGCTCCTCAGAAGATGTGAGATGTTTTGGAGGCTCACTGAGGAACAGTGAAAGTAAAGCTTCTGGAAACAAACGCTCAATTAATTAGGCTAATGAAGTTCTTTGTTTTGTGTACAGAGAATGCAAATAATTCAGTGTTTCTCAAGTAAATATATACTATTTTAAAGATTAATATACATTTGAACCCTCTGGTGCAGTTTCCATACAAAATCTTAATTTTTGTATTTTTCTTTTGTAATATCAACCTCAAATTCAGAACACAACTCGTTTAGATTTATGGCTTTAATTGTGTGCAGTTTTAGAGTAAAACATGTTTAGGAAAATATATATTATAAAAAAATACATTTTATTTTTATTATTATTGTGCATTATTATAATAAACTTCTGTAACTCTAATTTTTTCACATTTTAAACTTGTTTTACGTCAGAAATGATCATCTTTGTCTTTAAATAAGACCAAACTTAAGACCCCAAAGCATTCACGATTTGAGTTTAAGTTGGAAATTTTATTTCCAGGTCTATGCTCAGAAAGTGGTGAATAGGTAATAAACGGATCATAACTAATCCCTTAAAAAATAATAAACTATATCAAACTAAAATATAGGACATTCATGTAATTGAAATGGGGGAGATAAAAAAAAAAAGTCAAAAACGTCTAATCAAAGACTGATGTCAATGTAGTTTATTTTTATTGTAGTGTTTTGTTTCTGTATGTTTCAGTGTTTGATTGTTTTGTGAATCAGTCACAATGTGATGCAGCTTTCCTAAGAAACTGTCACTAAATAATGAGGACTGTGTCAAACCCAAAGCATATTAATTCTCTTGTCTCTGTTACAGTAATGAGGCTCATTCTCTTAAAATAGACTGCTTCCGGCGGCTTTCAATGGTCTTTGATCTCAAAGCCGGCATCATTGATCTTTCATTTCTTAAGACAGTCGCTCAGCTGCACAAATAACCCAGCACTGACGTTCCCAGAGCCTTTAATGCCGGCTGGATCTCTCACGCTTTCAGCCAAACCTCAACAATGGACATTAGTTTAAGAGCTTGACGTGTTTGCTTGAGATTATGAAATCTAATAATTCAGGATTTGTGACCTGTGAACAGCATTTCTCTCCGCTCACAGTTGACGATGCGGTCAAACTTCCTACTTCCTCTTCCTGCTGTGAGCTGGAGGGAGAAATGCACTTCGTGAAAGTGAGCAATAGACGTGTGGTAGAGGTTAGAGGTAGAGCAGCATTCTGGGAGCTTTTCACTGAGAGACCTTCATGCTATATTGTGTTAGATTACATGTGTCTTTATGTGTTTAATTTGTTTTCAGTTGCTTTATTTTAAATCATCTTATGTTTTAAGTTGCTTTATGGTTTAAGATGTTTTATGTTAGCTTTAAAGTTATGTTTTGTATGAAATAAAATGACTTTGACATATTTTGGTTATATCGCCACACCTTAAGCAATGTTAAATTTATGTTTATTGTGTAATGTTGAGAGGTTTGTACAGGGTTTGTCTCATGTTTGGTTTGAGTCTTATGCTGAGATCAGCTTACAGGAGACGTGACACAGATAAAAGAAAAAACACAACACCAGAAAGATATCCCTTCGCCTCAACACAGTCCAGCTATCTGTGCCACATAAGGACAAAGTTGCTGAAAAAATAATAATCATTTTCTTTCTAAAAAGAAATAAGGTATTTATTTTGACATTTGGAAATTGCATGTGCAAAATGAGACGGACAACAGGTATTTTGGTTTGTAAATGTGAGTTGAAATCCAGTGGTTTTATTCTGTCTGTAGTTGAAGATTCACAACCCAAACACATTGTGTTCGACACAAACCATGTTTATTCTCGCTGCTAGTGAACCAGTATTTAATGTAATCTGGGTTGTATTTTCTTTTACCCCGTGTAGTTTTATTCATGGTCATTGAGGATGAGGGCATCACACGATTGATGATTGTCTAATTTAACCTGTTTACAGACGAATTTGCTCAAACACCATAGAGTTTTCTACCATAGAGACCTCAACAACAATGATTTGACTTTTTTTTTTTTTTTTTTTTTTTTTTTTGTCTTATTTTTATGTGATTGTATGCTTCAGAACAGATTTGGGTTGCATCGCAGCAGCGGAACACACCGGTTTAGACCACAGTAGGTTGACACAGATGGTTATGTTCTGCTTTTTTGGTGGTTTGGATTAAGATTAAGATCTATGTGACAAACTGGGACAGATCTCCGCTCCATCACTCAGTTTTAGTGATTGCTGATGCAATTGTCGACTTTTGGCTTGGTCTAAATTTTATTTACATCTGAGCAAAGTTACCCCACCAATAAATATAAAAAGACGAGGGTCTGAGACAGAAATTATTGACCTGTCTTTGCTTGTCCTTTCCTGACGAATTTCATCTTTTTTCACAAATTCCATTTCCTTTAATTTTTCTGGATTCCTTTTTATTAGTTTAATGACATTTTAAAAGTTGAAAAGCCTGTCTCAGTTCAATTCATAAAGCTTTAACAATTTAATAATTCATTAGGCTACTTTTTTTTTTTTTTTTTTTTTTTTTGTAAAATGTGTATTTTAGTATCAAACTATTAGTTTTTTTTTTTTTTTTTTTTTTTTTTTTTTTTTTTTTTTTAGATTTTCGGTTTTAATTTGTTAAAATTTGAGTAATTTTTTTGCACTTTTATTCATCCAAAATTTGCCAAATTCCAAGACTTTCCACAATGTACAGTAAATTCTATTTTAATGACTGGATTCCATAATTCTGTCCGTGTTTTTCACATCGCAGAAATCACAGGAGCACATACCCGCCCTCCTCCAGCGTGTGCGTGTGCGTGTGTGTGTGTGTGTGTGTGTGTATATATGTATGTGTGTATATACATCAGTCTGTGTGTTTGGACACATGTACGTTATGTCAAGAGTGCAGAGACCAAACATTCAGAGCAGACCAAACACTGCATTCACTCAAGAGATGTTGTGATGAGGTGCTGGAGATTGGAGATTGACCTCTGACCTTTAGCGAGGACAGTATGGAACGGTACATACAGAGAACACACGGCGTGGAATGTAAATAATGTACATTCACAGGATATTTCACCTCGATGCTCTCCTGAACAATAGATACAGAACAATAGATGGCTCTATACTGTATATTTGGTGAACTGAATTGATTGTGTTAAAATAATTGACACTGGATCAGTCTGTTCTCAGAAACATTGGGACTGTTTCTATAAAAGGGTCTCACACACTTTCTCTGGTAAAGATCAGATTATTCCTTTTTATTTTAAAAACTTTAATAAAAGGGCTGAAGTTGCTCAATGAGGAATTGACCGTTCGCTTACACGAGCTTGTCAACATAATGTTTATTTTCATATTTTTAACTCTCTTTTAGAATGTTGATATTATCAAACTGATTTGTTGAATTCCATTGATAATATTTACTTATTTACCTTAGAACTAAATAAAGGCTACTGACTTTTGTTAATTGCTTTACAAAAGACTAAAAGGACAGAAAGTGATATTGAAAACCTGTTCATTGAAATCAAATTATTATTATACTTTTTTTTTTTTTTTTTTTTTTTTTTTTTTTTTTTTTTTACCAAGAAAACATGTTTAGTTTAGAAATATTTTGGATGAGTAAAAAATAATTGTTCAGAATATTATATTTTATTTATTATTATTATTATTATTATTACAACATTTTAGGACTATTATTGATTTTGGAACATAAAATCATTTCACTAATTTTCACATTCAGCCACTCAAACTAAAGAATTGAAATAATTCACTGCACAATGTCTTTATTAAAAACAACAACAAATAAATAATAAAATAATAGTAAAACAAAAGCAGCAATACTCTGTTTTTCTACTTCAAAATCTCATGTTTAATTCAATGTTGCTTGCTGTTTCTGTCATTTTTAATGAAATTTACTAGTACTTTGAGTGAAAATTGTAAAACAATTAATTTCCTAATTTCAATTTTAGCAGTGTATACTATAATATAATTATACTATAATATAAGTGTTTATTATAGTATTTTATTTTTTGAATTAGCTTTTTTTTTATGTTCAGTTTTATTGATTTTTTTTATTTATTTTTTTTAAATATGTTTATTTCAGTTTTAATAATTTTAGTACTTGAAACTTATTCTATTTCAGTTAGTTCTTAAAAATAAATAATAATTTATTTTTATTTGAGCTTTTGTTTGAAACACAATTTTTAATCCTAATAGTTTATTTAACAATAACACAATATACTGAATATAATACAACTAACCCCACAGAATACCCTAGCAGCCATCCACAAGTGCCACTAATGTTTTCTTCGGAAATTAGTACCTGGTGTAATTATTATTATTTTTTTTTAGGCGTTCATAGACTTGCAGGATAATGACTCAAGAACACTGAATGCATTGTTTACTATCACATCCTATCACAGTCAACTTTTCCAGACTAATTTCCTCTCTGGTGTTCAATGTAATTGTCACCAAGGAACAGCGATTGTGCCTATGGCTGATTATCAAGCCCAGATTGGTTCGGTGGGCTCGATGTTTATCAGGTGAACACAGGGCACACCCCTGCTGAGAGCGATCGGGGTTTACAGCACGGCCGCACAGAAAACAGGAGGTTTGTTTCAAACTCCTCAGAGCGATCAGATCATCATGAAGTACACTGAGTGACAGAATGACCTCTAACCTTTCATTCATACAGATCCGTCTACACGCGTGTGTTTGTTCAGCAGATCCTCCCACTGTAGTGTAAAAGCACTGTGTGGTGCCGTCTCTCTGTCTCTCTCTCTCTTTTTCTCGGTCTCTCGCTGTCTCTGATGCCTTATAACGCAGCATTCCTGAGGACGCTGTCTATTGTTATAGGTGGGACCAGGCGTCTCCTCACCTCCCCTGGGGCTGGCGGGATATTTGTAGCTGTGTGTCACAGCGTGTGTGTGTGTGTGTGTGTGTGTGTGTTTGTTGTTGGTCTGTGATATGCTGATGAAAATTAGAAACAAACTTTGATGTTGATTAGATAGATGAACTTTCTGTGAATACTGAAAAATAAAATGTACCACAGTTTCCATAATACAGGTCCTTTTCAAAAAATTAGCATATTGTGATAAAGTTCATTATTTTCTGTAATGTACTGATAAACATTAGACTTTCATATATTTTAGATTCATTACAACACAACTGAAGTAGTTCAAGCCTTTTATTGTTTTAATATTTATGATTTTGGCATACAGCTCATGAAAACCCAAAATTCCTATCTCAAAAAATTAGCATATCATGAAAAGGTTCTCTAAACGAGCTATTAACCTAATCATCTGAATCAACTAATTAACTCTAAACACCTGCAAAAGATTCCTGAGGCTTTTAAAAACTCCCAGCCTGGTTCATTACTCAAAACCGCAATCATGGGTAAGACTGCCGACCTGACTGCTGTCCAGAAGGCCATCATTGACACCCTCAAGCAAGAGGGTAAGACACAAAGACATTTCTGAACGAATAGGCTGTTCCCAGAGTGCTGTATCAAGGCACCTCAGTGGGAAGTCTGTGGGAAGGAACAAGTGTGGCAGAAAACGCAGTACAACGAGAAGAGGTGACCGGATCCTAAGGAAGATTGTGGAGAAGGACCGATTCCAGACCTTGGGAGACCTGCGGAAGCAGTGGACTGAGTCTGGAGTAGAAACATCCAGAGCCACCGTGTACAGGCGTGTGCAGGAAATGGGCTACAGGTGCCGCATTCCCCAGGTCAAGCCACTTTTGAACCAGAAACAGCGGCAGAAGCGCCTGACCTGGGCTACAGAGAAGCAGCACTGGACTGTTGCTCAGTGGTCCAAAGTACTTTTTTCGGATGAAAGCAAATTTTGCATGTCATTCGGAAATCAAGGTGCCAGAGTCTGGAGGAAGACTGGGGAGAGGGAAATGCCAAAATGCCTGAAGTCCAGTGTCAAGTACCCACAGTCAGTGATGCTGGTGTTGGTCCACTGTGTTTTATCAAGGGCAGGGTCAATGCAGCTAGCTATCAGGAGATTTTGGAGCACTTCATGCTTCCATCTGCTGAAAAGCTTTATGGAGATGATTTCATTTTTCAGCACGACCTGGCACCTGCTCACAGTGCCAAAACCACTGGTAAATGGTTTACTGACCATGGTATTATTGTGCTCAATTGGCCTGCCAACTCTCCTGACCTGAACCCCATAGAGAATCTGTGGGATATTGTGAAGAGAAAGTTGAGAGACGCAAGACCCAACACTCTGGATGAGCTTAAGGCCGCTATCGAAGCATCCTGGGCCTCCATAACACCTCAGCAGTGCCACAGGCTGATTGCCTCCATGCCACGCCGCATTGAAGCAGTCATTTCTGCAAAAGGATTCCCGACCAAGTATTGAGTGCATAACTGAACATAATTATTTCAAGGTTGACTTTTTTTGTATTAAAAACACTTTTCTTTTATTGATCGGATGAAATATGCTAATGTTTTGAGATAGGAATTTTGGGTTTTCATGAGCTGTATGCCAAAATCATCAATATTAAAACAATAAAAGGCTTGAACTACTTCAGTTGTGTTGTAATGAATCTAAAATATATGAAAGTCTAATGTTTATCAGTACATTACAGAAAATAATGAACTTTATCACAATATGCTAATTTTTTGAAAAGGACCTGTATTTGTCAGCACAACTGTTTTCAACATTGATAATAATCAGAAATGTTTCTTGAGCAGTATATCAGTATATTAGAATGATTTCTGAAGATCATGTGACGGTGAAGACTGGAGTAATGATGCTGAAAATTCAGCTTTGATCACAGAAATCAATTCAATTTTAACAAATAAATGCAGCCTTTGTGAGCAGAAGAGACTTTTCAAAAACATTAAAAACTTTTGAATGAGAGAACTTGCTTATTTTATTAAGAAATTATTAATAATTTAATATGATGAAGAACAATGATGAATAAAATAAAATGTTGACTTGGAATATGCAAAAATAATGCATATAGTTTTTTTTTTTTTTTTTTTTTTGTGGCACGCAAGTTGCAAGGCCTTGAGTTTAAAAGCAGAGCCGCAGCGCTGGTCATCTTGAACATTTGTTGAAGCTTTTCAGTGACTTAAGGAGTAACACATCCACTCACCCATGAGGAGAAGAGATGGATACTCACACACTCCAGTGCAAACTCAGACCTCCAGTATGACAATGCCTGATAAAACAGGCAATCTGTGTTTGCTAGTAACTCACTCACGCGGTGGAGATAGTCGGCCAGCTCAGAAATTAAACTTCTGTCATTTGATTACCATCATGTTGTTCTGTATGACTCTTTTTTTTCTGGTAAAAACAAAGATGAGTTGTTTAACACAACAGCTGCGAACATGACAAAAAAGCACTAAAACATCATAAGCTTGCGTACTATATTCCAAATCTTTTGAAGCAGTATTCAGTATTCACTGCAAAAAATATATATATATATATATATTTTCTTCCGCAGATCGGTTTTATTTATTTTTTGCTGTTTTCCACTACAAATATCTGAGAAGCAGATAAATAATATGAGAAGCAAAGTGACTTAAGATCTTGTTTTCCGAAAAAATTAGTAAATGACTGCCACTGCTTTTGACATGGTTATCCTCCTGTCAACCCTATTGCACCCCAATGGTTCGAGTCTTAACTCTCAGATAGGTCCTTCAAGGTATTTTGGAGGGGCAAGGTCTCCAAGTCACAACATCTAGCTACTGGGATGCCTCAGGGCTCAGTTCTTGGACCACTTCTCTTGTCTACATTGCATAACTAGGTTCTGTCATTCAGAAACATGGATTTTCATATCGCTGCTATGCTGTTGACACTCAACTCTACCTCTCATTCCATCCTGACTGACTTGTCTAACAGACATTTCTTGCTGGATGAAGGACCATCACCTTCAACTCAACCTTGCCAAGACAGAACTGCTTGTGGTTCCATCAAACCTTGTAGTTTCATCTCAAGTTCACCTTCCAGTTAGGCACATCAACCATAACTCCTTCAAAAACAGCCAGAAACCTTGGAGTTATGATTGATTGATCAGCTGAATTTCTTTGCCCATATTGCTAAAACTGCCCAGTCGTGCAGATTTGCTTTATTCAGCATCAAGAAGATCAGGCCCTTTCTTTCAGAACATGCTTCACAACTCCTTGTTCAAGCTCTTGTTCTGTCCAGGCTGGACTATTGCAATTCTCTCCTGGCAGGTCTTTCAGCCAATTCCATCAAACCTCTACAACTAATCCAGAATGCAGCAACAAGATTAGCCTGGAAAGAGCACACATCACACCTCTGCAAGAAATCACTTTCACTGACTTGTTCATTAACTGTTTCCTCGTGGTGGGATGACCTGCCCAGCTCAATCCAAGCCGCTAAGTCCTTAGCCATCTTCAAGAAATGGCTAAAAACACATCTCTTCCATCTTTATTTGACTCTATAACTCTAGCACTCTCTATTCTAATTCTATTCTAGGGCTCTCAAAACAGCCTGATTTGAGAAAGTGGGGGGATGAGAAATAGGGATTTAAAAAAACCACTGGGTGGATTTTTATCATTATAGGATGAATGTGTGTACACACACACACACACACACACACACACACACACACACACACATTTATGTTCAAATAACTTGTAAAGTGAATTTTGCATCGGATGACCCATTTAAAAAAAACTTGACCCTCTAACATTTGCGCTCTGTTCTATTTCTATCTTTTTTTATAAAAAAAACCTTGCAATGTGTACTGCGTTAGACTAACCAAGACTTGTCACAGCACTGACATTTTATTGTTCTTTTCTTGGTTTTGATTGCTTCTGTTGTCCTCATTTTTAAGTCACTTTGGATAAAAGCATCTGCTAAATGACTACTGTAGATGAAAATGTTATGTAAATATGACAAAGTCGAAACAATATTATTTTTTTTACCTTTTATTGTAGAACATTTTCTTTCCTTTTTAAGCGTACTGTTCAGAAAATAAAACGCTCATTATTCACTGAAATTCTCTCAAAACTATTATATGACTTCAGACTTTAATTTTTCAGTTTTATTTTGAAGCTCTCATTATAAAAAAGAATAGTGACATTTGTGAAAAATAAGTTTTATTTAAAAGTGACGGCAATTTTGCAATATTTTTTCCTGTTACTTCAGCTGTTTTGTGTGAAAGTATTTTGGTCCCACTTTATATTAGGTGGCCTTAACTACTATGTACTTACATTTCAATTAATCATTTGGTACAATGCACTTATTGTGTACATGCGTGTTTTTACATTGTACTTATATTTTTTAAAATACCTATATGTAATTACATCTGTAATTAATTTCTGTAATTACATTTATATTTACACTGTTGTCCAATCCCTTACACCGTAACCCACCCTTAAACCTACCCATACCACCAAACCTGTCCCTAACCTTACCCGTATCCCACCACAATAGCAGCAAATGTGTTTTGCAATACAATATGACCACAATAAGTACATTGTACTTATTTTTTGATGTAAGTACATAGTAGTTAAGGCCACCTAATATAAAGTGGGACCAGTATTTTTAGCTGAACTGTGAATTTCAAGCTTTCAATCTCCCGTGTGAAAGCTCTTTATTGGGGCTTAAGATAAATCTGTGGTTCAGTTTTCGGGCCAATCAGTGATCACATGCGTCACAAAGAGAGCGCTGATCAAACGCTGCATGCACAATGATGGGAAGAAACTCCTTAAGACTGAACCAAGGCCTGTGTGAAGCTGTGAGTTTCTGATAAAGCAAAGGGCTTCATACGAGTGAGCCGGACCATAGAGGGCAAACTCAACATCTGTAACCTCTCGAGAGACTCGTTTTGATATGAAAATGGGGGGAAGTTGCCTCTCTTTATGGTGGCTCACCTTTGGTGCAGAATGGAGCTCCAGGATTCTTCTGTTGCGGTTTGAAGTTCAGAAACAAGCTGTGAAACAACTGTAGGTTAAAAGTCAGTGATGTTTGGGTCTAAAAAAATATTTCACCCAAAAATTAGAACTGGCAATATTCACTCAACCTTTATTCAAAATCTATGTGACAAATACCATTATTAGCCAAAGTTTGAATATGGAGAGTATAAGGAGATTGGAGTAAATGATGAATGTTTAATTTAAGTCAATATTCAGGAAATGTTATAAGGATTGTGAGTTGTATAATATATTTTTAATATAATTTATTACATTGTTCTATTAAAATGTTATGATATATTTTTGTTGCATATATTTATGAAATGTTATTTTAATTGTTGTTTTATATATATATATATATATATATTATATATATTTGCAATTAAAAAACTATTTTTTATTGTATATATTTTTGTATATTTTTATATTTAGTAAATGATTTACTCATCTGTCCTAACAACAAAATGTCTTAAATTGTCTTCATTGGGGGTTTCTTAGTAGTTTCTAAATGAAATTGCACTTGCTTGATAGATGCAGATACTTAAATACTTGTATATTTATACTGTTGCATATAATATTACTGAAAAATATGCCAGAATGCAAGGTTAACCGTATCTTTTTATGATTTCTTCTCTGTCTTCACGTTTAAATGTCTGCATCTATTTAAAGTTTGTTGTCAGATTCAGGAATACATCAATGTTCTTCCAAGAAGACTCATGTTTACTCTGAAGCACAAGCAGATTCTCAGTCCAGATGATTCCATGTGAAGGGTCTGGGCGCTGATCTCAGATAAGTGTCCTCTCTAGACGGTCCTCACATCAGCGTCAGCAGATGACGAGATGACGTGAGTCTGATCTTGCAGTTTTGTGACTGTGTCTTCAGGTTGTGTTTGCATCAGCGTGTCGAGTCCGTTTGCTTGAAGTGCATCTGGCTTATCAAGCATTTCTGCTTCTTGACCTTAGAAAAGAGCTGCTTGTGGATGTTGTGAACTTTTGATACTGATTCTACAGTTTTGCCTTTGACCTGGTCGACATGTGAAGGATGGTGTGATTTATGCAACATTTCAAACACTATATAATTTAATTCCATGTTTAATTCAGCAAGTGGCATCTAGTTATAGTTCCTGAAACAAATACAGAAACAATTATGATAATTGCACTAAAAGTAAAATGACACCGAACTGAATACAGAACTCATTCATATATACATACATGCACGCATGCACGCATGCACGCATGCACACATGCACGCATACACACACACATACACATACACATACACACACATCACTAAGGGAGCTGCTCATTGGCAGATTCATTGGGAAGTGCTTCATATTGCATCAGGACAATGACCCAAAACACCCTGCCAGTTCAGTCAAGGCAAATCTCCAGATTTAAATCCAAATGAACCTGAATTTCAAGGCAGAAACTCCCCAAAACAAGCAACAATTGGAATTGTCTGCATTAAAGGCTGGGAAAAGTCTTTCAAAGGATGAGAGCAAGAGTCTGGTGATGTCTATGGGTCACAGACTCACTGCTGTGATTGTGTGCAAGGGATCTGCAACTAAATAATAGCTTTTAATCTTTTATATCTGCCTTATGTTCAACTGTCCCAATACTTATGCTCTCATCAATGAGTGGGATGAACTCTAAAAGTGCTGTTCTTTTTATTTGGTAAAACATGTATGTGTTGAAACGGCTAATAATAAAATGTAACATTCTGTAGTCAGCCAACAGAGCAATTTTGTCTTCACTGTTCCTATACTTATGGAGGGGACCGTATGTATGTGAAATAGACTTAAAAGAATATAATTTATGGTTTGTGAATGCATGAAGCGCAGCCTGAATGCAATGTAATTTACATCCACCAAATGCATACATGTAAAAATTATTTTGCATCCCATACTAATATAAGATTATAATGAATTAAATAATGAAAGTTAAAAATATTAAATGGCGATAGGGCAATCCTTGCACATGCGCATTTGTCAATGAAATATCTAAATATTTTGATCAGGTTTTCTGTTAATTATATCAGTAGTAAGTCATTGGAATGAGCCCTTCTTTTGCCCTTTGTCATTCCACAGGAGCCCATATATATATATATATATATATATATGTGTATATATATGTGTATATATATGTGTGTGTGTGTGTGTGTGTATATATATATGTGTGTGTATGTTAATGCAGTATTTTCATATTTATTTATATTTGTATATCATTGTGACAAAGTGCTTTGTTGGCCTGATTCATGCAGCTGGACGCTCAGAGTGCCTCCCTTTAAAAGTTCCAAATCCTAAATAAAACATGCTCCCCTCTGAAGGTCACACGCGTTCCTAAATCTGCTGGATGTAGATTGAAACACTCTCTGAAAAGTACAGCGAGCTGCGAGACGGTTTGTGTTTTACACTTTACTGAAAACTTTTGTTTATTGTGGCCTCAAAACGGGTTGAAGTCAGTCTTAAAAATATATGAATGGCATTGCATTTGTAGGGCCTTGTATTCTCCACAATGCAGAAAACTGACAGAATCATGAATTTCAGTCATAAAATGGGAATTAACTGTATAACACAAGTTTTGGATGAATGAATAGTTAGTGTCTGTGTAGTTTGGGAGACTTTCTTCTCTTTGGCTCAGTTTGCTGTGAGTGCAAGTCTGTTAGTGCCTGTCCAAACTTTCAACTTTCCAGATTTGTGCGTGTGTATGAACATTTTGTGCTGCTGCATTCAATCTTTCTGAATGGGGGAGATTTTTAGCCTGTCATGAAATATTCAAATGTCAGAAATAGTCCCTGAAACTGGGGAGCCGTTTTCAACTCGGAGGTCCGTTTCTCCTCAAACACCTCCTCTCTTTCTCCTTTCTCCGCTTTTCTTCCATCTCCATGACTTTAAATAAATAATTTACCCCAAATTGTACATTTTCTTGTCACTTACTACCCCTCAAGTCATCCAAAGTGTAGAGTTCTTCATCGGATTTGGAGAAATGTAGCATCACATCACTTGCTCAGCAATGGATGCTCTGCAGTGAATGGGTGCCGTCAGAATGAGAGTCCAAAACAGCTGATAAAAACATCACAATAATCCACACCACTCCAGTCCATCAATTAATGACTTGTGGAGACAAACGCTGTGTTTGTAAGAAAAAAATACATCATTGGTTACAAAATACAAGTCCATAATGACGCTGTGAAAAAGTCCATCTCCTATTGTCTCTTACATCAAAATCCAGCCACATATTAGTTTAGAGCTGTTTTGGCTTATAAACGGTGTCTCTTGATTCAGACCACTTTTTCACTGGAGGAAGCATTATTATGGATGGAGGACTTAATGGTTTAAAGTTAAAAACATCTTAATGATGAATTTGTTTCTTTGACTTCACATTAATTGATGGACTGGAGTGGTGTGGATTATTTTTGGATTATTGTGATGTTTTTATCAGCTGTTTGGACTCTCATTCTGACGGCACCCATTCACTGCAGAGCATCCATTGGTGATGCAATGACACATTTCTGTAAATCTGATGAAGAAACAAACTCATCTACATGTAATGATGACAAATCTTTAATTTCGAGTGAACTGTTGCTTTAAAATTTTGGTATTTTCTCTTCCCTATAACAGACCCCCCAGGAGGGAGACAAACAAGATCATCTTCATCTTCTCTCAGGACGTCATGGGGACAGACACAGCTGTCAACACACCAGAAAACATGGAGAAACAGAGGTGAGGGCCCTTCACAGGGTGCCCGGGGCCGGGACTGTATTTTGAAATGAAACTTGGCCAGAATCATAGCAGGAAATAATGGCTTGAGACTGTAGAGACAATAAGCTGATTCACTTCTCAGGGTTTCGATCAATGGCTTGTTACGCAAGCTGAATTGTAAATAGGTTTAGATTTGCCAAAAATAAACAAGTTCAACCCAGTTTTGTGAGTTCACAACACTCACTATAAATGTTTTGTATCAATTCAGGGTTTGATGTAGAGTTTATGTGTAACTCTGGACCTGAAAGTGTGACGTGAAACATGGAGAGCATCAGTTTGATTCACGTTTCACTTCTCTGCTCAAGATTTAGGAGATCAATATGAAAATATCATTAATTTAAACATTTACATGGCATGAGAAAACAGCTGCTACTACAAAAGTATGAGAAGCTGCTGAATAAAAATATTTTTAATATTATTTTAATACAAGTGAATTAGCTGAATTTAATTAATAATGTATACAGGTTCTGTTATGAAACTTGCAATTCAAGTTTTTTTTGTTTTATTATAATTGTGACAAACTTGCAATTCTAACTTTATATCTCACAATTCAGACTTTTTTCGCCCCAGAATTATGAATTTACAGTGGTGGCCAAAATTATAACAGTCTTGACATTATATAAAAATCTTTAGTTTTTTTTCAACTACTTATATTTTCAAAACTTTGCCTCTCTTTTGCTGTTAGATGTTTGTGTGTTACATAGAGAATTGTGTGTTGTTTTGCAAAAAGTATTTTATGAAATTGAAAACCGAGTCAAAGGCCAAGAATTTTGCAGATTTGGTGTGTGCTTTTCCTGTTTGAGTGTCATCTTTCAGAAACTGTGTGACAAGTAAAGATTTTGTGTGTAAGCATATGAAAAGAAATACTGTAGAACACTAGTATTTTCAGCAGCTAAAAATTTTATTTCTATCTTTTGCTGTAGTGTGTCAGTAGGAAATATTCCAAACATTCATTTTGCCATTAATTTTAATAATGCAGTGAGATTTTTGTTTGCACAAGGAGTCTGACAACAGCCAGTGCTCCACACAGAGATCTGTTTTGTCCCAAAAGTGAGGCAACTTTCCAACATAAACAGTTTTCTGTCAAAGAAAGAAATTTATTGTAGACCCCTAAAAGAAAACTTCATTTATACATTATTTGCATAAATTTGTATGACAGGTATTACAAGGTGAAGGTGATTTTTCAGGACATTGCCCCATGTCCCCACTTTTCAAAACGCTTATAAATCATACAGAGTGAGGTTTTTGGGGGGGAAAGTAGAAATGCAAAGTCTCCTACTAAGTTTAGGTGTAGGGTTGGTGTAGGGCAATAGCACACACAGTTTGTTCAGTATAAAAACCATTACGCCTATGGAGAGTCCCCATAAACCACAAAAACGTGTGTGTGTGTGTGTGTTGTGGTTTGCACCTTCATAATTGTGCTGTGTGGACATGCTGGTGTGAAACCGGAGATCAGGTCTAAATCAGCACTGATACACACTCTTCACTCTGTCAGATGCAAATCCACAACAACAGACTGAGTCCAGTCTAACCGAGACGTGTGCGAGACCCAGATCTTCCCCTTCATGCTTCAAAAATAAAAATTCTGTCATTTACACACCCTCATATTCTTTCGAACCTGTAAGAGTTTCTTTATTCTGTGGAACATAAAAAAGATAATTTCAAGAATGCTGGTAACCAAGCAGTTTTGGTTCCCATTGTCTTCCTTCGTATTTAGGGGCTTTCACACCAGTTATAGAAACTAGCCGTCATTTTTTCCCTATAGCCTTTTATACTGGTTTCATTCACAGTTCACCATCAGAAGCTGGCTGTCAGCGACATCATTTGTGACCCTGGAGCACAAAACCAGTCTTAAATCGCTGGGGTATATTTGTAGCCATAGCCAAAAATACATTGTATGGGTCAAAATTAAATGCCAAAAATCATTAGGATATTAATATCAAGATATTTAGTAAATTTCTTACCGTAAATATATCAACTTAATTTTTGATTAGTAATATGCATTGCTAAGAACTTCATTTGAACAACTTTAAAGGCGATTTTCTCTATTTAGATTTTTTTTGCACCCTCAGATTCCAGATTTTCAAATAGTTGCATCTCAGTCAAATATTGTCCTATCATAACAAACCCATCAATGGAAAGATTATTTATTCAGCTTTCAGATGATGTAGAAATCTCAATTTTGAAAAATTGACACTTAAGACTGGTTTTGTGGTCCAGGGTCACATTAAAGAGTGACACTCAACAACGTCATCAGCTGGAGGATGGAGGCCAGAGAAGTGTCTGGACTTGACTGTTGGTCTATCTATTGCTGTTTTTCATGTCCGTAGAGTTGGTATGTAAACTGTGTGCTGCTCACATGGCTTTTTAAAATGGCAGGTGAGATGCGTTCAGCCAGTAAACATACACTTACATGGTAGTTCCTATTGTCCTGGGTTTGACCTTACTAATTTAGTTCCCCAAAAGGTGTTCCTATGACTAAAATCAATCCCAGTTCCTGCGGTGCGAACACGTCAGATAGCAGGCACTTCTGCCAATAGTTATAGTAACTATGAAAACCTTCCTCCTTCGGTGCGAAAGCCCCTCTTTATTTGTCCATATAATAAAAGTCAGCAAGAACAGAAAGTTATTAGCATTCAGTTACTAGCATTCTTCAAAATGTTTTCTTTTATGTTGCACAGAATTAAAAAACTTGAAATTTTAAGTTACTCAATGTTAATTTAAGGGACAACTGGAATATTTTAGTTGCCTAAACCAAACATCAGCGGGGTAACAAATTATTTTAAATTGAAACAACATTTTTTTTTTTTTTTTATAGTGTATCACATTCAGTTATGAATTACATGAATCACGTAAATGCCTATATTTTCATTTTCAAAATTTAACAAAAAATTTGAGCATCACTGGATATTACTGTCAGTCATTGTTTTTGTGCGTTTTCAAAAGATGTCTCTTCTGCCCACCAAGGCTGCATTTATTTGATTAAAAATACAGTAAAATTGTGAAATATTACAATTTAAAATGACTATTTTCTATGTGAATATATGTTAAAATATAATTTATTTCTGTGATGAAAGCTGTATTTTCAGCATCATTACTCCAGTCTTCAGTGTCACATGATCTGCAGAAATCATTCTAATATACTGATTTACTGCTCAAGAAGCATTTTTAATTATTATCAGTGATGAAAACAGTTGTGCTGCTCAATATTTTTGTGGAAACCATGATACATTTTCTTTGATGAATAGAGAGTTCAAAAGAACAGCATTCATTTGAATTAGAAATCTTTTGTAACAAATGTCTTTACTGACACTTTTGATCATTTTCATGCATGAATAAAAGTATCAATTTCTTCATAGTGACCCCAAACTGAACATTTTGACATGACGTACATGAGAGGGTCTTTGAACTTGTATTTTTCGGTCAGATGAAGAAAGCTGGTCTTGAGCACAAAGGCTCATTTTAGCCCCCAGAATAAAGGGAAACACTTTCATATTTCCTCCCCACTTCCTGCTTCACTTCCTGTGTTCATGAAGGGCATGCCGCTGTGTGTCTGAAAGGTGTGTTATTGTCCCAGCGTGTGTCGGCTCTGCCATCTGCGAGGTATCGAGCGGGACGTCCTGCAGGGAAAAGAGTAAATCAATGCAGGTGCTTTTTCACTGCATGCTTGAAAAGGTCGTGCCCTCGTCTGACTTCTGATTAAACTCTCATTTACAATCACAACACTCCTCAGGAGTCTATTAGATCAGCTAGATCATCCCAAACGTGCAGTTAATTCTACTTTTTAACTGCAGCACACTTTTTTTTTAATGCACCGAAAACTTGGAATAATCAAAAAATGTAATATATTTAAAAGAAGTCTCCTCTGCTTTCCAAGGCTGCATTTATTTGAACAAAATACAGTAAATAGTGAAATATTAGTACAATTTAAAATGACTATAATATAATTCAATAATGTGAATATATTGTAAAATGTAATTTATTCCTGTGATCAACGCTGAATTTTTGGCATTCTTTGGTGTCACATGATCCTTTAGAAATCATCCGATTTTCTGCTCAAGAAACATTTGAAAACAAGTGCAAACTAATTCTTAACTGTATAAAATCCATTTTTCCATCACAGTTTTTCACAATACTTATAAGCATTAATATTTATTAATATCAAAAGAGGCAAATCACATTGATTTCTCACTGATTTCAAATCACACTGATTTCAGTGAGACTTAAAATTGAGATCTATTAGTTCTGCAAATCCCAAATTGTTGTGGTTTCATTGTAACGAAAAGTCATTCAGAGGGTGTGTGTGTGTGTATGTGTGTTTGCCATCCTGAGAAATGTTCATATACTCAGCAAATGTTTTATGTTTAGATGAAGTGTCTTCATATGAGAGATGTCACAGCTATCAAATATAAATTATATTACTTTGCTGTCCATTGACCATTAACTGTGGTCTAAAAATATAAATAATTTTGCTCTTTTTGCTAAATAATTTTTTATTCTTATTTCTGTAGTGCTTTTTAAAATAGTAAAAAAAAAAAAAAGTTTTTAAAGCTGCTTGACAGAAAATTGAGCCTAAATGTTTTAAATATCTCTGTGACTACTGGTCAAAAAAAAAATGGAATAATTACAATTTTTAAATATTTTTGAAAAAAGTCTCTTCTGCTCACCAAGGCTGCATTTATTTGATCGAAAATACAGTAAAAACAGCAAAATTAGGAAATATTATTATAAATTAAAATAACTGCTTTCTATGTGAATATCGGTTCAAATGTAATTTATTCCTGTGATCACAGCTGTATTTTCATCATCATTACTCCAGTCTTCAGTGTCACATGATCCTTCAGAAATCATTCTTATATACTGATTTACTGCTCAAGAAACATTTCTGATTATTATCAATGTTGAAAACAATATTTTTATGGAAACCATGATCCATTTTATTTGTCAGGATTCTTTGATTAGAAATTAGAAAGCTCAAAAGAACAACATTTAGTTGAAATATTCATTTGTAGTATGCCTTTACTGTAACTTTTGATCAATTTAATGCATCCTTGCTGCATAAAAGTATTCATTTAGTCTATATAGTGTATATCATGTTACTTGAACTGATCTCTCATCCATCCTCTCTCTATTTCACACTGTTCAGTATGATCTGCATTTATTACTATTCACTGCAACAATCACTCATATTTGTATCTTGCAGGACTGAAGTTTGAAGCGTATGTGAGAACTCCAGCCAATCTTTTCCAGTTTCTTTGCCGCTTGTCTGTGCGCCTCTGAAAAGAATCGTCTCACGGTTCATCTTCTCAAGAGCCTGTTGGGAAGTTGACAGCGGACTCTTCCTTTTGAGATGTAAATATTTCTATGAGAAAGGAAGACGCGCTCATTATTCCGCTCCGTCGTTATGAAAATCTCTCTGGCACTCCAACCAAAACACTCCCGACGTGTTTACTTTCCCACCACCCATTCATCTGTGCTACCAAGCCGTGATGGAAACGCGCTCCTGAGGGAGGTTTGTGTGGTTTGTTTAGGCCCGCTCTGGGTTCTGCTCTTTATGATGGATTGGTGTCATTGAGTTTTTGTCATTTTGGCGTCTCGTGTCTTCCTCTGGCTTTTATCCTGTTCATAAAACACAATTCGGCCGCTGCTCGTGGAAGCAGAGCTTTTGGTCTGGGAATGTCAAGAGGCAGGTGCATTACACAAAAGAACCGGCGTAAAATTAGCATCAGTGGCCAAACCTGCCAGCTGAAACTTTGATTGGGTGCCAGACGCTCTTGTGGAACAGGAAGTTTGATTGGAGCCCATAGCTGAGGGCAGGGTCGCGTGAGGTCACGTCACATCCTGAGAAGAGGACAGTATGTCCTACTCATTTTTAGAAAATTCTGTCATTCTTTATTCACCTTCATATAGTAACTACACTGTTAAAAAGAAATGTATGAAAAAATACCATAAAAAATACAGTTGAAACCTATTAGATTTGATGGATTGAACTAAATATACGGTTTAAAAAACATATCCTATTATGATAACTGTTATACTCCCTCCAAAAATAATCATAATTATCCACCAAACAAGAATAGTCCCTCAAACAAAAAATAAGACATTTGATTTTTAACCTCCATTTATCACTTATTCACCTTCATATAATATTTATTCACCTTCATATAGTAACTTTTTATGAAATGCATTATAAGAAATTACCGAAGTTTAACATAAAAATACAGTATTTTAGGCTTTATGGATTGAACTAAATACACTTATAAAAAAAAAAAAAAACATTAGGGATGCGCGATATCGGAATCGGCCGATAATGGTTTTAAATGTAAATAATGCCGATATGTCTTGCATTAACTCACATGTGTTCAAGGTGTGCTAGTGATTAGATCATGTCAGCAGTGTGGCTCATTCTTGAAGCAAAGTTTTGTCTGAATGACAATTAGATTGATGCATTTAATCTGTGACCGCACACAGAATGACTCCCTCGGTGTGTGATAGAGTAAACAGTAATAGCACGTGCAGCAGTGACAGCGGGTCCTATCGCTCTGTCGGTAAGGCGTTTTAATCTGTAGGGGCGCTGTTAGCCTACTTCTAATTAAATTAAAAGAAAAGATAGCCTACACAAACATTTAGACTGTGTTTCTGATTAAATAAAGCAGTAATTGATGTCATAAAATGAGTATGTTTTGATTTAATGGTCAGCTTAAGCTATAGCTTACATGGGGAAAAAATCACAAACATGATATACTGATTTATATACTGATTTATTCATTAATGTTTAATTTAATTTAAATTCTAAAAGATTTTCAGCTCTTTTGCTTTTGTAAACGCTAGGGTTAACACTGTGTTTCTGCGGGAAAAATGCAGTTATTGATATATAGTTTAATTATAGTTATTTTCAAAGCTTCAATGCACAGTCAAAAAACCTTTATTTTTATTTAATTCTAACAAATAAGTTTGTGTTAAAAACTAACCAAAATTTTAAATATATATCGGGAAATATATCGGCATCGGCCAGAACGAGTTGAAAAATATCGGATATCGGCAAAATCCAATATCATGCATCCCTAAAACATATAACTAATTTTATTAACTGATATCACCCCCCCCCAAAAAATAATCTTAATAATAATGCACCAAACAAAAAGTTAAACTTTTATCACATATATACTTAATTTAATATTCATTCACCTTCATATACTAACTACAGTACATGTGGAAAAAATCCATAAAATGAACTTTTATGAAATATATTACAAGAAGTGACAGAACCTTACCATATGGATTTTTTTTTTTGATTGAACTAAATATACAGTTAAAGAACATATAATATACTTTAACTGATATCGCCCCCCCAAAAAAAAACAAATCATCCTACCAAAAAAAAAAAAAAAAAAAAATTAAATTTAACCTTCGAACATTCACTTTCATATAATATTATATAGTAATATAGTAACTACATGTGGAAAAAAAATCCATGAAATTAATTTATCAAATTTATGATAAAAATGACAGAACTTTACCATAAAAATACAGTAGCAACATATTCAGTTTTATGGTTTTAACTAAATATACGGTTAAACCCATATAATTGATTTTATTAAATGATATAATCCCCTCAAAATAACCATAATAACCCCCCCCCCCCCCCAAAAAAAAAACTTAATTCATCACTGTAATTACAAAGACAAAATTATCAGATTTTATTTAATTATTCATTTCTAACAAATGCATCTCATGTTGTGTGTATATTTGTTAATTTTTATATATTTGTTGTTTGTCAGAGGAGAAACTGCTGTTTAAAAGAAATTGAATACGGAAGGAAAAATGGGAAATCTTTGTATTGTTTTATTGTGCTGATTTCTGTCTCAAATCTTTTCTTTTTTTTTTTTGGTTTGGATGAGTGTTTTTAGCTGAACTGGCCCTTTAAAAGAATTTGAGTAAATCATGCCCAAATTTGGCCATGATAACAGTCTGTGTTTAATGTAATTTATCTTCTACCAGTCAATAACCAGCATTAATACTGGTTATTAATAAGTCAACAGACCTGGTCACATTTATTGATCAGTCTGTGTGTTATTTGAGAGATTCAGACTCCTGTTGAAGTGGAGGATCTGAGGTGACCCGAGCTGCTGGGCTTCACCGTCGGGGAGGACATGTTTTCAAAATCCAGCTTCTCGTGTCTGATAGAAGTTCAATCAGAAGCAGCCAAACATGTTGTTCATTTGTTTTGTCACTCATCCAGGCGGGTTCCTCAGCTGTCTGTTGGCGAATATTCCCGGCAATTGTTTCCCTCAGAATAGTTTCTTAGTTCACGGTGACCGTGATCAATACAGAGACCTGGTGACCCGAGAAATACCTGAGACATTCCTCAAGTCATTCCACTGCGATTGTGTTCATGAATTTGGCTAGTTTTGACTTCTGTAGTCAACATTTTCTGTGAATTAGACATGCTATTTTATTTTATTGCTTATAATTGAAGACCAGTAAAGTTGCATTCACATTCATCAAGAATAGGGCTAAAGGACAGTCATCATGAACTCAGCCTCATGTCATGCAAACAATGAATATCAGTGGAGTACGATGCTATTTGTACCTCAGTGTTCTTCTAAATATCTGACAGAACTTTCACTTTTTAATGAACTATAGCTTTCAAGATTTTCGTCCGAAATTTTCGCACGTTAAAAAATAAATACGACCTCATTTTGCATCAATCATGTTTACACACTGCCTCCGAAACGTTTGTCCATCATAACAATTTTTGGATCAGGTTTGATTTTCTGCATTTTCGCATCCGTAGCATGCATTTTGATAGGAAGAATAAGGAATACGGAAAAATGCATGCAAAACCTTTGGACTCAATGTGCAAGGACCTTTAGGCATGATTTAAAATTGAAATCGAAAGTTTCCGCATCTGTTTTCAAAACTAACCGTCTATCCATTAATCTTTCTGTTGTTTTATTCATCCATCCATCCATTCATGGTTCTTTTGATTGTTCTATCTATCATTCTATCATCCATCCATCCATTGTTCTTTCTATCATTCTATCCAACCATCCATCTGTCCATCCATTGTTCTTTCTGTTTTTCTATCTATTATTCATCCATCCATCCATCCATCCATCCATCAATTTATACATAATTTGTCTGTCATTCTATAGTTTCCATCCATTGTTCTTTGTTTTTCCATCTATTTTTCCATCATCTATCCATCCATTTATCCATCTTTCTCTGTCATTCTATCTATCATTCTATTGTTTCTATCCATCCATCCATATATACTTTGTATTATTCATTCATGCATCCATCCATCCATCTACCTCTCTATTGTTTGACATGTTTTATCAAGTTAAGCTAATCATAACCATAAGCTGACCTATCAGGCAAAAATATGTTTCTAAACAAGATATTCAATATTCATTGTCTGAAAACGTGTGCATTCTTTAAACACATGAAGTGTCTTGATAAGTCCAGTTTTCTGCCCTGTAATGATGTCTACATCATGAAGAGCTTGTCTTGTTTTTAAACAGCCAGGAGCCTTTAGTTTACATCCCAGCCATGAACTGTGATTCACTAGCCAATACTAGTCCGTGTCAGCTGGTATTAGTGGGAAGGACATTCTCATTATAGAGAGTGTTTAATTGGACAAACATTTGTATACACCCCTGTGAACAAGATCATCGATATGTGTGGCCAGAGAAAGACTGTGAACTCTAAATACATTTACCAGCAAATTTTTTTTATTTTGTCAGCTTTTACTGTGCAGACATAGAAATGAACTTGATAAGGAAGGAAATCCACAAACTCGAAACAGTTTCAGTTTTATTGGACCTTTTGAACTGGAAGTTAATTTGAAGTATTTTTACTGAAAAACAAGTCAAAGATACTGATTGGGAAGTGGATATTTTGCAGTGAGAGAAATGATGAATGTACCTTGAAAACAATAACAGTGAGTCCAGACCGAGACGGTACATGAGTGAGTCTGACTGTCCTACTTTCAGCCACTCTTTGTGCAGCTTTATATAAGTTTTATTTTGGACGGAGTGGGCCGTACCGCAGGCCAAGTAGCTTCCTGTTGATTTTAATTGTTGCGTCCTCCTCTGAGCCTTTGCTCTTCAGACCGGCTCCAGATATGAGCTCTGATCCGAGATCAGCTGCACTCGTGTTCATCATCACAGCGTGTGCGGGCAGAACATGCCTCAGATCAGGTGTGTGTGTGTGTGTGTGTGTGAGATGGCAGGTCTGGTGATGTTGCTTATTTATAAGTCTTGGCACCGTATACGTTTGGTTGCTAAGACCAGAACGCCATGTGTGTCAGGTCACCTTCGCTGAGTCTCTCTCTCTCTCTGTGTGTGTGTGTGTGTGTGTGAGAGAGCATTTATGTGCTTCTGTTGCAGACACGCACGGTATGAAGTGTGTGTAAATGAGTGTGAATTATTGTGGAGTCAGTCTGTGGGCAGCTGACCTCTTCTCTCCTCTCACCCTGTTTTATTAGTGTGTTTGCTGAGGTACTATCACTGTCTGGATCAAATCACTAACACAAAGCTTTGAACTTCAGTTTTACACTTTGGCCACACATTTTCAGTGGAAGTGGAATTTGAATTCAAATTTATAACAGGAATAGGAATTTACAGAAGTGTTCAAAGCAATTCAACACAGATAATGCATTCTGGGAAATGTGTTCTTGCTCCTTGATCCAAAAAAGTTAATTTATTAAATAAGATGAAATATAAAAACTAAATACAGACCCATAGATGATATTTCAAGCATCTATCCATCCATCCATCATTCAACTATCCATCTATTAATCCATCCATCCATTTATCCATCCATCCATCTGTCTATTCATCTATTCATCATTCAACCATCCATCTATTAATCAATCCATCCATTTGTCATTTGTCTATTCATCCATCCATGATCTATTCATCCATTTGTCCATCCATCCATCATCCATCCATTTGTCCATCTGTCTATTCATACATCATCTATCTAGTCATCCATCCATCCATCTTCCTGTCTATTCATCCATCCATCCATCCATCATTCAACCATCCATCTATTATTCCATCCATCTGTCTATTCATCCATCCATCCATCCGTCTATTCATCCATTCATCCATCCATCCATCATTCAACCATTCATCTATTAATCAATCCATCTGTCCATCCATCCATCATCTTGATAGTTTATCCCAAATGTATCCCAAAGTTTTTCTTGCATTTCTTTGAATTTTAATTAATTTTAATTTATCTAATTTCTTTAGTTCAAATTTAAATAAATATCCAATTCTGCATGCTGTTTGCTAGAGACCCAACCTCTCAGAACACTTAAGCAATCACACAGAAACCCCCTGACAAGTTTTCTCCAGAGAATGTAAAGTTGTGATGTCTAAATCTTAGTTATTTATTTTTGTACAGACTTTAAAGTTGTGTCCCTTTTTTTTAATTTATTTCTGACTCACTTTCCTTATCTCTCCTCAGGACCTCACACTCTCTCACTCACTCACTCACTCACTCACTCACTCACTCACTCACTCACTCACTCACTCACACACACACAAAAACTCACTCTTGTGTCCCCTGCATCTCAGCTTGATTAAATTTCAGCGATATAGAGCAGAGGTGATAGGAAATCTGCTCCTGCTGGCGCAGTGTCATCAGGAATGCCGCCTGTTCTGCACTTTATCAGCTTTCCTTCAGTCCGCCCCAAATCCTCTCTGGGTGAAACGTTTCACACATGCACTGATGCCAGAGCTGTCCCGCACTCATCCTGACCTGAACTAGACCAAAGAGCAGAAATACTAGTGTTTATAAACAGCTACTAAACACCACAAACCACCTACCCTTGACATAGATGACATACTGTAATTGTGACATTTTAATTTCATATTTTCACTTGTTTCAAGAATAAACCTCACTCAAGTTATTTTTAGCTCTCATTTTCTAACAGCTATTTTTGCGTTCAAAGTGAAGCGATGACCTTATTTGCTAACTGATTATTTACTTGAACTTTCTATTTCAGCTCCTTTATAATCTGGCACAAAACAGATTCAAATGACAGTGTCAGTTCAGATGATGTGCTGAAATATTTCTTTATCACCATAAAAGCAAATATTGTTGTCTTCATAGGACATCTTAAAATGGAAACACAGTATCAAGGTCCAAACTGATGAGAACACGCTGTGATCATGTCTGCAGGTCACAGGATGGTCACGCCAGCATTATTTGGGTTAGTTCTCTCTGCTTTTGTTCAACACTGACGTCTGATCTACTTCACACTCACACTGAAATTGGAAGGTAGTTTGATTTTGCTAATTTCTTGCATTTTTAGTCGAGTCTTACATGAGAAATGTCTAGATTTTCTTACATTAAAATACTCTCACATTTTAGCTTAATATGCATAAAACCGTAAGAAAGACATTTGTAACTTTAGGTTGATTTCTGTAAATAAAGTTGTATCAGTATTTGTCTTATAATAAATACTTTATATTTCAATATTTCAGTTTTTCTTTGTTAAAAAATTCATAGAATTCAATGTTATTTGTCATTTCTTTGTAATTATTTGTGAAAAATATCAGTTACTAAGAAGTAACAATTGAAATTTGCAAGTGAAATTTTTAAATCTGAAAAAAATGTAGGATTTACTGAAACAATTCCAAGATAACCTCCAAGATAACCACTTACCTGTCTCACTCCTTGTTGCTCAGCTATTTGTCAATAAATACCTGTCAATTAATCCATCTCTCTGTCCAAGTCCTATTTCTGTAACCGCAACCATATATTTTTAAATAAGCCCAAAAAAAACGCAACCCGCAACCAGGGATTTTTTCCACGCAACTTCACAAAAAAAGAAGCCCAAAGTCACATATAATGCGCAGACTTGGCAACTGTTGTACACACACTTCCAACACACATTTATGTTCAAACAACTTGTAAAGTGAATTTTGCATCCGATGACCCCTTTAACTGTGCATTGGTCAAACTTCCATAATGGAACATTTTCATTTCATGCATAAAAATGAATGCGTGGCCAATTTTGCATGAATGATTTTGCTTGATGTCCATCTATTTTGAATGGTGTCAATGGAGAAAGATGCTTTTTGCCCCCTGAAATGTAGACACTTTAACTATACCACCAGGGCCAAACATTGGCCCCTTATATGATAAATATTCACGTGACATTACGGTTTAGGTGGAAGAGAATATGTTTACAGGGCTAAGATGTGCAGGTCATGTACTGTACATTCATGGCTGAATGAGTCAGATGAGCTGTAGGCATTGAGATGGATGGGAACGTGAACAGATCAATCTCTCAGGTTGAACTCACTGGTTTAGCAGATTTACATAATCATGGCAATATAAGTGAAATATTGGATTACAACTTTGCCAACAGACTTTACAAATGCAATATTGGTAAGATGTTTTATGACTGGTCGCTTGTTAATGTGTGTAATGTTTAAATCTTGCAGCTGTACTTTACAAACTGTATATTCTGACATTTATTGCATTTATAATGTTTATTGTCAGTGGATATAAACAGTATGCTGTGAAAGCTGTTGATGGAGCTGCACTTACATTGAACACAGATGAGTCCTTCAAGTAAATAGTACATTTTTGGTTAAAAGACAAATTCAGAAAGACCACCAACAGTTATATATATATATATATATATATATATTAGAATTTCATATCAAATATATTATACATATTTAATTTGTTTAGTGTCCACAATGTATGAAAATAAGAATTTTATTGAAGGATATAATAAAGAAATATATTTTTAGTTGTTTCTAATCTCTTTATGGTAGGAAAAAGCTGTTTCTAATGTGGTTGTGTTGTTTCTGAGAGTCCTTGGAGAAGCAGTGAACTGTCAGGTTCAGACTGGAGCGTTCAGTGTGAGTCAATTAGAAGCGGATTAGATGTTGATACGTGTCGCAGACTGACGGAGTGAAGCTTGTTTATGTGGGAATGTGAGACACGAGCAATTAAATCTCACCTCACCTATACGCTGATAACAGACAGACAGACAGACAGAGATCACTGACCTCTGCCTTATGAAAATATTATCTCACTGAATGCAGTCATTCACGAATGAGGAGTTTTGTGGATAAGTTTAGTGGATAAGACACATGCCTTTGGTGTGAGAGACCCGGGTTCGAATCCACTGTGAGACACCAATGTGTCCCTGAGCAAGACACTTAACCCCTAGTTGCTCCAGAGGCGTGCGACCTCTGACATATATAGCAATTGTAAGTCGCTTTGGATAAAAGCGTCAGCTAAATGAATAAATGTAAATGTAAATAATGCATATATTTATACTCCATAGCTGTCTGACTGCTTAGTATTATACTATTATGAGATGCACATCTGACTGGGTTATAATGCCATTACACTGCTGTATCAAAGGGCTAAAGAGAGAAATGCCATTGCTAAGAAATGTAACGTTATTTTTAAAACTTCTTTTTATATTAAATTTAATTTTAAAATTATTTTTTAAATTAAATTTGAAAAGTGCTGCCGAACAGTGTTTTTTAGTATTATTTTTATATTATTATAGTATTTATTTAATATTTTAAAGTAGATTTTAGTTTTATATTTTCAGTTTTACTTTAGTTTAGGTTTTATTGCTTTAGTTTGAGCTTTAGTAATTTTATGTGCATTTATCATTTCTTTTTATAAAAATATTTCTGTATAAAATAGCTAAAATTTATTTTCATTTCAGTTTTATTAATATTAGTATGGAAGCTTGTTTCAGACATGGAATAAAAAAAATTAAGTAGAAAAAATATATAAAAATTCCATCTATTTTTGTTTTAATCTCACAATTCTGATATTTTTTTTTAGCTTCAGTTTTTAATTCTTTCATCTGAATTTTTATTTCATTTTATAGAATGTTTAATTTTATTTTAGCATTATTTCAATTACTAAAAACAATTTCACTGGTGCAGAAATGACAGACTTCACCTTTGTCTAAAATACTAAAGAATGACCGAACGCATGTTATTTAAAAAATGAAATGCAACCATTTATTATTATACTGGAATGCATTCACTATATCATTAGCAGTTACATCATAATATCATCAGTGCATTCTGACAGGCCGAAAAACTGGCATTTTCAATGTAAATGAAGATTAAATGTCAATATGCACAGGCAGGAGATGGCGATTCAGTGATGCTTTGCTCCAGAGGTCAGATTTATCAATGCTTTCAGCAATAATACAGATAACAAACAGCAGCGTTTACATAAGGGATGGGCAACTTTGGTCCTGGAGGGCCACTGTCCTGCAGAGTTTAGCTCCAACCCTAATAAAACACACCTGCCTGTAGCTTTCTAGTGATACTGAAGACCTTGATTAGCTGGTTCATGTGCGCTTGATTAGGGTTGGAGCTAAACTCTGCAGGACAGTGGCCCTCCAGGACCAAAGTTGCCCTTCCCTGGCTTACATGAATATACATACATACATAGATGTGTAAAACATACATATAATGTTAACATAATGCATTATGAGTACAGACGTTGCACGTTTCCCTGTTTGTAGAGTCTGAACGGCTTTTACTGCAAATACTAATCCATTTTCTCCAGCAAGAGCAGCGATGCATCACGTTTAGTGCGTCTGAGACCCTCAAAGTTTATAAAACACAAATCATGTGTCCTCACAACAGACATGAACAGAATCTTTTGGATATACAGTATAAGTTTGTGCACAAGATGCATGACTTCAAGACGTCCACAGCAAGTCCAGATGTGTGTAAATATCATGCCACAGACTGGAGGTGTTGTGAAATTGTAGTTAATTTTAAACAAAATCTTGTCACAGAGAACACACCACTTTCACTTTGACCATCTCTATTGACTAGCAAAGGGTTTTATGTGTCTGTATGAAGCGATGCATGTCTGGGCTAAACTTAGAAATGAAAAAATACTTGGTTCCCTTTTGTTCACACTTGGCACATTTTTAGGGGTCTGAAAGCAGTTTGCAAAACTGGACAGGAATATATATATATATATATATATTTAATTTTACATATAGTATATAGAATGCATGCCTATCACATTATAAATAATTATAAATAATATCTAAATAATTATAAATAATATAATACAGTATATATACACACACACACATTTAATTTCTCAGTTCCCGATCAATTGACTTGATTTATTTAAAGGAAATTTGATTTTGTTGACTTCAAGTGTGAAACACCGTATAAATCTGTCAACAGAATTAATGTAGATGTATTTGTGTGTTTGCTGTATCTGGGTTTCTCTCCGATCTATTCTCACGGCTCTGTGACCTTTCACCCTTGACCTCTGTGACCTTTCACCAGTAGAGTGCCGATCATCGCTGTGTGTGTTAGTAATGCACATCTCCAGCACATCAAAGCCTTCGTAAATATAGCCCGTGTGTGTGTGTGTGTGTGTGTGTTTGGCAGATGTCTATAACAGATAAAGGTCATGCATTTATTCCCTGTCAGACCTTCACAGAAAGTCCGAGCGGCTTTAGTCCAGCTCCTATTGATAGCTATGAACACACGTCTACTAGTCAGATTCTACACGAACTCATCTAGTGTCCTGTAGAAACAGCTTGTTTGTGGTTTTCTTCTGTTGGTCTGTTGATTGGCTGAGAACTCCTTGTGTTGATTGTGTCCTGGTGGCGGGTCGGACTCGCTCTAGTTGGGACGGGACAGGCCGAGCGCTGCGCTGATGGAGACCAGAATCAGGACAGCGCTGGCGGCAACCGCTGCTCCGCCGGACCGGTAAACCACGCGTCCGTTATGCGGCTGAACGGGTCTGAACGTTCCCACCATCAGGGTCCCATTATGGAACTTCAGGGTGGAAAATGCCCGGAGCTGTTTGAAGACACATAATTATCAAAGCAATGATCATGCAGGTTCAAAATGATGACAGGAAGTTGAATTTTGGGGGTGAGCTGGCCCTTTAATAGAAAGTAAAAATCCCATTCATTTTCTCCATAGAGGAACTGATTTTAGTCTTTAAAACCAGATCTACTGTGAGCTACAAGGTTGTTATTCAATGATAGATGCTTTTGTTGAAGCCGTCAGTTCGCATTATATCAACTCAACTTAGAATTGTGTTTAAAAGCAGAATTTCTGGTGAAAAACTACATTACCCACAATTCTGCAAAATAATATAAATCAAAACAAGCTACTTGTGCCAAAACAGCTCTTTAGTGTCTCGTTATATATATAGCTACAGTATTAACTTCAATTATGTTGTTTACATATCTGAGTTATTATAGTTAACTAAAACTAAAACCATAAAAATTGTTTCTACAAATAAAATAAACATTAACCAAAATACAAAATAAAGACAAACTATTTTATTTCAGCTAGTTGCCAAAGCAACTTTTCTCTTTTTCATTTCGTTTAACTTGAGATGCTAAAATATATGGAAGCCCGTTTCTGCCACTGAATAAAAAATAAAAAAGGTTATTGCGACTTTTTCTCTCACAATTATAGATATAAACTCGCAATTCTGAGTCTTTTCCCCCCTCAAAACTGGACTTTAAGTCGCAATTGCAAGTTTATATCACGCAATTCTAAGAAAAAGTCAGAATTGTGAGGAAAAAGTTGCACCTTTTTTTTAAATGTTTTTTTTTAAATGTTTTTATTTTTTATTCAGTGGTGGAAACGGGCTTCCATTAAAAATAACTATAAATTGAAGTAAAAATGAATACAAATTATATATACATTAAAAAACTAATAAAAATGACACAAACACAACACAAAATTACTAAAACTTGAAAACAAAAAAGATAGAAAAATCTGAAAATATATTAAAAAAAAACCAACTTTAAAATATTAATAAAAAATATAATAGTATTTCAGTGACACTAAAACAACACTTTAATATGACAAATTAAAAATTGTCAACAACTTTAAGTTAGTAATTTTATTATTCACAATGCTTCATGGCTTTCTAATTCTCCCATTAAAGATATTTAGTTCATATTCTTTGGTTTTTCTTATTGTGATGGATGATTAAGGGGATTTGGGTTTTGTTTTCCCTCCTATTTATATTTCTGTGAAACAGGAAGCCATGGCTGGATAATTTCATGTTCATAATCACCCTGGAGTGCTCAAAATTGTGAATATCAATGGGAATATACTTCAGAGATATTTTACTCATAAGAATTTCTAAGGGTGCCAATAATTGTGTCCAACCTGTATTTGAGAAAAACATTTATTTCATAATGATATTTTCCCCATTTTAAATTGTTTTAGTTCAATGAAAGGTTAGAATTTTTTAAATAAAAGATCAAAAGTATTAATAATGCAGGTTTATTTTCAGAGCCGCCTTTGATCAGATTTACCAAGGGTGCCAATAATTCTGAGCACGACTGTAATGGCAAAAGATAGCAATGTAGCAAGGTAAATTAGTTTAAATACAAGTTCATGTGCAGTTTTTGGTATTCAGGATAATAACGTACCTGTTCTCTGTCGAGGGGAATGGGGTTTTCAAACACCGTCCACACCACAGCCTCCGTGCAGCCCGGTGTGGTTAGAGAGCCTTCATACCTGTAATAGTTAGTCATGTTGGCTTCAGGAAGAATGAGCTGATTCAGAGAGATCTTACGGAGCGTCGTGTTTCCATCTGCGCAAGCAAAAAGAGTCATTCAGACAGTTTTGTTGAACAATGCATTTATTTGATCAAAAATACAGTAAAAAATAGTTCAATATTATTATAAGGAAGACAACGTTTTTTTTTTTTTATTAAAATTAATTTTAAAAAATATAATTAAAAGTGTGTAATTTCTTTGTTAGAAGCAGCACTAAGCGGAACAAAATCATGAAAAATAAAGATAACAGTTGTTTCCAGATAGTCCTGTTGTCTCAAGCTCACGTCACTGGTTGAGTCATAATCTGGTATATCGTATCACTCAAACAAACAGATCAATGTTATGAAAGTGTCAGTGTTTCTCTCTTCAGGAAGTCAAACTATGACCAATGACTGTCTGACACTCTGAACACTAAACTGAAACAGGACAAGCTAGTTGAACACTGAATAAATGACACTTCACTCTTAAAGGGATATTCCAGTATATATTCATCTTGATCAGCATGCTTTTGATTAATGCAGACAATGCATTCACAGTGAAAGAATCAGAGCACCATCAATAGGTGTTTAAAATATAAAGGTATCAGAAATTCAAACCAAGTCAAAATGATTGTCTGTGTTGATCAACAGCATGTCACATAAGGAATATTCCTGTAATACTGCAGAAACGCTGTACAGATTGAGGTGGTTTTCTTACTTGTATACTGGATGCTTTGCAGGCCGTGTGTGAAAAGATCATACTTTCTGTTAGAGCTGCTTGACTCCTGAAAGTTAGAAGCAATGTTGATTTTTCATTGTACAAATTCAAAATCATCTGAGCGAACTAAACAAACTCACATTTCTTGATTTTAAAGCACAAGCATTTCAAACCTCGTAGAAGAATCCCAGCACCGCGATTCCTGAAGGATCTCTGAGTGCATCTTCAAGTCTGATGTATCTTTGTTTCATGTGCACAATATGCAGCTGGTGAGAGAGTAATACAGATATATATAAGTAAAAAATATATGAATAAATAAAAACTCGAGCAAAACAGACAGTATTTTTGGAATCAGAAGCACAAAATGGTAATCAATGAGCAGGGCCATCGCTGTGAATTCTGGGCCCTGTGCACTAAATTTGCTATGGGGCCCCCTCAAAATCAAGTTCATTTGTAAGAACTTTATATTTGTAAATACTAAACACCTAATTTATATAAGACACTGATATCTGATTAATCAGGCCCTTATTGAATTAACATTTTACTTCAATTAAAATTAATTAGAGCTAAACATCTAAGAAGAAAGAAGTTCTTGCTTAGAATCCAGAGTTTAGCTAAAAAACTAAACATGAAGAAACTACAAAACACCTTCTATAAAATTAAAATATTCCCCAATATGTAATAACAGTAACATTTATAATAAATTGTTTTATTTGTCAATTACTTGTCAATTGTAAACATTGTTAATAACTTCAAGTTAAATTACTATGGTGCTGAATTGACAAGCCTAGTGCCGTTTTCCAATATATCTCATTGTCGTGGCTGTTTTCAGCCAGCATCACTACAGAACCTTTAATGTTCTCATATCACACGACTGTATAAGAATTCTGTGTCACATCTGAATGGATCAAGCGACTTGCATGTTCGCCAGCGCTGTGCGGGAGATTCAGCTTTGACACGCGGCTGGCAGATGCATCGGGGAGTGCTACTTTGTGGTTTTGCATGCGCTGTCATTTAAAAACAGCGCCTAATATCGGGGAGGTCTCCCTCGTTTCTGCGATTGGCCTACTACTCGAACAGAATGTCCCGGTGCTCCCGATGGCCAGTAGGCGATCGCGGGCCCCCCAGACCGCTGGGCCCTAGCACTCTGTCACCCTTTCCCCCCCACTAGCGCCGCCCCTGTCAACGAGTATTGGATTTCATTCAGTGAATCTGATGCAGGCCGGTGTTTTTCATTGATATGGTGTTGGTCGCACCTCCATGGGATACTGCTCTCCATCGACGGTGTGTTCAGATCCAGGACCTCCGTTGGTGCCCCAGTGGAGGTGAAACTGCACAGCCTTGTATGTTTCTCCCAGGTTTCCTCCAGACACTGTGGCTGTGATGGGTATACTGACCTGAACTGATGTGGAAAACACAATATTACAGTCCAGCGTCACACAGAGCAGTTTGTGTCTTCATCAGATTCTGAGAAATGTAGCATTGCATCAGTGTCTCAGCAATGGATGCTCTGCAGTGAATGGGTGCCGTCAGAATGAGAGTCCAAACAGCTGATAAAAACATCACAATAATCCACACCACTCCAGTCCATCAGTTAACATCTTGAGAAGTCAAAAGCTGAAACAAATCCATCATTAAAGTGTTTTTAACTTATAAATATGAGGCCTTAATCCAAAATACTGCAGCGTATTTTAGCCAGAGGCAACAGTTTGAAGTTAAAAATGTCTTGATGGATTTGTTTCTTGTATCTTCTCAAGATGATAACTGATATTAAGCAGACAGTCTACTAATACTCTAATGACTGCTAGTTGACATGTAGTTACAAAGTTACTTACTGTTAGTAGAATATCTAAAGTGGACTATCAAAATAAAGTGTTACCGACATTTCAAACTACATGCTCTACATCAGACTAGATTAGTCTTGTCTTCAGCTGCTGTTCTTGTCCAGTTTGCAGTCTTACCCGAGTGGCCGTTGTTCTTCATGGTGCTGTCGAATATGGTCTGGTAGCCGGTGAATTTGAAAGGCGTCAGCCGCTCGTCCAGCTTGGTTTTCTTCGTCACTATGTTGATTGGTGACTGTTTGGTCTTCCCACAGTCTGCATTGACTTCACTCCATCGGCCTGGTCCTTAGAGCAACATGGAGAAGTAACATTAGATTTAGTTTATATACGTGTTAGATAGTTGAGTGATGTCTAGAATGGCACATTAAGAAACAGAATCTGCACATAGAGGCTACACTTACCTTTACAGTGAGATTGACAGCTCACTTGTGTCTGGTAGCACCAGTCTGTGTGAGTATAAAAGATGAATTAGTAAACGGAAATACTTTATTTAGATATTTTTGCATTAAAGCTTGATTTTCAGCGATTTAATGCTTTTTTTTTAAGCAATATTCACACTAGATCCTTTAGGCATTTCTGGTCAAAATGGGGAATAATTAAGATTTTTAAAGGGGTCATATTATGATGTTGCTAAAAAGAACATTGTTTTGTGTATTTGGTGTAATGCAATGTGTTTATGCGGTTTAAGGTTAAAAAAAACATTATTTTCCACATACTGTGCATTATTGTTGTTCCTCTATGCCCCACCTTTCTGAAACGCGTTGATTTTTACAAAGCTCATCGTTCTGAGAAGCGAGGCTTGCTCTGATTGGTCAGCTATCCAGTGCGTTGTGATTGGCTGAATACCTCAAGCGTGAGACGGAAATGTTACGCCCCTTACTGTATTGTGATACCGTGTCCTGGCGCGACGAGACAAAAACAATAAAACCCATTATAAACGAGGCATTTGTTGCATCCAGTGGGGACATAATTACTGATTATAATGACTTATACTGTCTTTTTACACGTTGTGTTGCATCACACCACGTAAACATGTCTACATTTGTGATTGGAGAAATGACAAACAACAAGCACTACTCTGCACTGCTCAACTCACGTTTGAATCATCAGTAGCAGAAACATACTTACAGGCTGTGATTCAGAAGCGCCAGACTGTCCTTGCAAAGTTTGAATTGCCCCACTTTATAGAAATTCAGCATTGTAAGCTACTCTTCCAGGTTCAGGAAACAGTCCTCTGTAAAATGTGCTGCACACACTCTAATATTTGGGTTGAACTGTTCTGGAACAGTGTTGTAAATACAACTTAACCACTGATTTCTAGTTGTGTCCTCTTTTGGAAGCCCAAACAAAGTACTTTCTCTTTCACAACGTAACACAGTGTCTCCAGGACATGGCGCCGGCGGCAGCAACAATACTACAGCGAGAATAATAGCTCCTCCTCCTTTCATTGTGTATACGTTTGGCCGGTGTTTTGCAAGTCTTCCCACACCGTGACGTAGACATGCCATGTGTTTGAATGAGCTGTTTTAGGGGGGCGTGGACGAGTCTTAACTTTTATAAAGAATATCTCTTTGGTTTTGAGACTTTAGTCTTTGCAACTTCAGAGATCTTATCTATGCACAAACATCTTATAACACTCCAAAGAGAAAGACAAACTTGAAATCGCATCATATGACTCCTTTAAATTGCAAGAAGTCTCTTCTGCTCACCAAGGCTGTAATTATTTGATTTAAAAAAAAAACACTAGTTATAAAAAAAACAGTAAAAACAGTAACATTGTGAAATATTATTACAATTTAAAATGACTCTTTTTTTTTTTATGTGAATATCTATTAAAATGTCATTTATTCCTGTGATCAAAGCTGAATTACTCCAGTCTTCGGTGTCACATGATCCTTCAGAAATCATTCTAATATACTGATTTACTGCTCAAGAAACATTTCGGATGATCAATATTGAAAACAGCTGTTCTGCTTCATATTTTAGAGGAAACTGTGATAGACTACCACAAGTTTGGAGAAAGAAGAAAAAGAAAAAAAACAAACACAATAAATTGTTTAAAAGTGATAGTTCTTCTAAAATGTTAGAAAATATTTCTATGTTCAACATATAATATGTGTTTCCTATTAGAATCAGAATCAGAATCAGAATGAGCTTTATTGGCCAAGTATGTTTACACATACAAGGAATTTGTTGTAGTGACAGAAGCTCCACAGTGCAACAGAAAGACAGTAACAGGACAGGACACAGGTAATGAAACAAAATAACAGGAAATAGCCAATAACCAATGTACAAAGCAGCAAAAAAAATAAAAAATACACAATATATAATATATAATATAGGCGACTATGTATGTACAGGTGAAGTATGTGCAAATTAGAAATGAGAAAATAAAATAAGTGAGTGTGGTGAATGGATAATGTATTAGTTGTGTGTGCTACGTTTATTTATTGAGTGTTCATGAGATGTATTGACTGAGGGAAGAAACTGTTCCTGTGTCTGGTCGTTCTGGTGCTCAGAGCTCTGTAGCGTCGACCAGATGGTAACAGTTCAAAGAGGTTGTGTGCTGGATGTGAGGGGTCCAGAGTGATTTTACCAGCCCTTTTGCTCACTCTGGATAAGTACAGTTCTTGGAGAGTGGGGAGGGTTGTACCAATGATTCGCTCAGCAGTCCGGACTACCCTCCGTAGTCTTCTGAGGTCAGATTTGGTAGCTGAGCTGAACCAGACAGTTATTGAGGTGCAGAGGATGGATTCAATGATGGCAGAGTAGAACTGTTTCAGTAAGTCCTGTGGCAGGTTGAACTTCCTCAGCTGGCGAAGAAAGTACAGCCTCTGCTGGGCCTTCCTGACAATGGAGTCAATGTGAATATCCCACTTTAGGTCCTGAGAGATGGTGGTGCCCAAGAATCTGAATGACTCCACTGCAGTCACGGTGCTGTTCATGATGGTAAGTGGGGGGAGAGCAGGGGGGTTTCTCCTGAAGTCCACGATCATCTCCACAGTTTTGAGCGTGTTAAGCTCCAGGTTGTTGAGACTGCACCAGGCAGCCAGCTCCTTAACCTCCTGTCTGTAAGCAGACTCGTCACCGTCCTGGATGAGGCCGATCAGTGTGGTGTCGTCTGCAAACTTCAGGAGCTTGACAGAGGGGTCTTTAGATGTGCAGTCGTTGGTGTAGAGGGAGAAGAGCAGTGGGGAGAGTACGCAGCCCTGAGGAGCTCCAGTGCTGATGGTTCGAGTGCTGGATGAGAATTTGCCAAGCTTTACTAACTGCTGTCTGTCTGTCAGGAAGCTGTTGATCCACTGGCAGACGGAGGTGGGGACGGAGAGCTGAGTTAGTTTATTTTGAAGGGTTTCCGGGATAATGGTGTTAAAAGCAGAGCTGAAGTCCACAAACAGGATCCTCACATAAGTCCCTGGTCTGTCCAGATGCTGCAGGATGAAGTGCAGTCCCATGTTGACTGCATCATCCACAGACCTGTTTGCTCTGTAGGCAAACTGCAGGGGGTCCAGTAAGGGTCCAGTGATGTCCTTCAGATGAGCCAGAACCAGTCTTTCGAATGATTTCATGGCTACCTATTACCGGTCATGGCAATACCTATTACCGGTATTATCAATAGTTGAACACCAATAATAAATGATAGTAATTAAACACCAAATCACCATATTAGAATGATTTCTGAAGGATCATGTGACATCGAAGTCTGATGCTGAAAATTTAGCTTTGCATCACAGGAATAAATGACATTTTAACAGATATTCGCATAGAAAAGTTTTTTTTTTTAATTGCAATAATATTTCACAATTTTACTGTATTTTTGATCAAATAAATTCACCCTTGGTGAGCAGAACAGACTTCTTTCAAAAACATAAAAAAAAAATTGTGATCATTCCAAACTTTTGACCGCAAGTGAATTAAACAAGTTATTAATTCTGACTTCATTCCATTGACTTGTCCAACAGGAAAACCTCTCCCTGCCGCTCACAATGAGCACAGGCTATATTGAATTGTTATGAGAATTGTTGATGATGACTAAACTATCTTCATATTCTTAACAGAAGTAACTAACGGGATGTTTTGAAGTCTCTCAGGCAACTTCTCAAGAAGTTATTCAGACATGACTGGACTTCATGACCCCAGGTCTCCTTTTCAGATCCTGTTATTTTAGGAATTAAAGAGAAATGTCACTGACCCAAATGTTATTGCTTGGAAACCACACTCAGTTCTCATTAGGTTTGCATTTGAGTCTTAGATATTTCTCCTAAAAATACTTATAATTTTATGAGAAATGTTTGAGTTCATATTGAGATATTTGACTTTTAATTGCAGATGTTGCTGCACATTTGAGACATTGCTAAGGTCAAAAATGACTGGATATGGAATTGGTCAGAACTCTTTCAAGAGAAAGTGAGATTAAAATACGCATCACACAGTTGCAAGGCGAATGCAAGTGATATTTCTCTTCTGCAAGAAGTTATTCATTCATGAATTGATTTGATGACCTTTCATTGCCTTTGTCAGAATGAGCACATATGATCTTGTATTGACACTGATGACAAAATATTTATTAACAGAAAGAATGACAGTAAGATAGTAGCTACCTTCTGCGTGTTTTAGTGACTTATTACTAAAATAATAAACTAGATAATGATAATTTTGAATAGATCTGACTCTGTGTGCAACATTTTATTTTTAAATGTCCATTTTTAATTGGAATATCAGCCAATTTGCATGTTCACATCCATTATGTAATGACAGAAGTGGGTACACCCCTCACATTTTTGTCTTTTCATGTGAAAACAATGAAGAAATTACGTTTTGCTACAATGTAAAGTAGTGAGTGTAGAGCTTGTATAACAGTGTAAATTTGCTGTCCCCTCAAAATAACTCAACACACAGCCGCTGGCCACAAAAGTGAGTACACCCCTAAGTGAAAATGTCCAAATTGGGCCCAATTAGCCATTTTCTCTCCCCGGTGTCATGTGACTCGTTAGTGTTACAAGGTCTCAGGTGTGAATGGGGAGCAGGTGTGTTAAATTTGGTGTTATCGCTCTCACTCTCTCATACTGGTCACTGGAAGTTCAACATGGCACCTCATGGCAAAGAACTCTCTGAGAATCTGAAAAAAAGAATTGTTTCTACATAAAGATGGCGTAGGCTATAAGAAGATTGCCAAGACCCTGAAACTGAGCTGCAGCACGGTGGCCAAGACCATACAGCGGTTTAACAGGACAGGTTCCACTCAGAACAGGCCTCGCCATGGTCGACCAAAGAAGTTGTGTGCACGTGCTCCGCGTCATATCCAGAGGTTGTGTTTGGGAAATAGATGTATGAGTGCTGCCAGCATTGCTGCAGAGGTTGAAGGGGTGGGGCGTCAGCCTGTCAGTGCTCAGACCATACGCCGCACACTGCATCAAATTGGACTGTATGGCTGTCGTCCCAGAAGGAAGTCTCTTCTAAAGATGCACAAGAAAGCCTGCAAACAGTTTGCTGAAGACAAGCAGACTAAGGACATGGATTACTGGAACCATGTCCTGTGGTCTGATGAGACCAAGATAAACTTATTTGGTTCAGATGGTGTCAAGCGTGTGTGGCGGCAACCAGGTGAGGAGTACAAAGACAAGTGTGTCTTGCCTATGGTCAAGCATGGTGGTGGGAGTGTCATGGTCTGGGGCTGCATGAGTGCTGCCGGCACTGGGGAGCTACAGTTCATTGAGGGAACCATGAATGCCAACATATACTGTGACATACTGAAGCAGAGACTGGGCCACAGGGCAGTTTTCCAACATGATAATAACCCCAAACACACCTCCAAGATTACCACTGCCTAGCTAAAGAAGCTGAGGGTAAAGGTGATGGACTGGCCAAGCATGTGTCCAGACCTAAACCCTATTGAGCATCTGTGGGGCATCCTCAAACGGAAGGTGGAGGAGAGCAAGGTCTCTAACATCCACCAGCTCCGTGATTTCGTCATGGAGGAGTGGAAGAGGACTCCAGTGGCAACCTGTGAAGCTCTGGTGAGCTCCATGCCCAAGAGGGTTAAGGCAGTGCTGGAAAATAATGGTGGCCACACAAAATATTGACACTTTGGGCCCAATTTGGACATTTTCACTTTGGGGTGACCTCACTTTTGTGGCCAGCGGTTTAGACATTAATGGCTGTGTGTTGAGTTATTTTGAGGGGACAGCAAATTTACACTGTTATACAAGCTGTACACTCACTATTTTACATTGTAGCAAAGTTTAATTTCTTCAGTGTTGTCACATGAAAAGATATAATACAATATTTACAAAAATGTGAGGTGTATTCACTTCTGTGAAATACTGATATATAGAATAAAAGAGAATTTGTGCCCTCCACCCAAAAAAAAAAAAAAAAAAAGAAATATCAAGATTAATGTATTGATGCAAATAAAATGTCCATGCATTTGTATTACATAGTTTTAACATAAACTAATAAGCTTAATGTGATGCACATTTTCTTTTTAATGTCAATCATGCATAAATGAAAGTAGTCGGATTTCTATAATTATACTAATAAATTGAATAGGTTAAATGCATATCATCAATAAATACAAGTAGTTTCAACCCTCATACATCATTTATCATTTTTAACCTAATGATCAATTTAATTGTTTTCACAATAAACTGATTTATGCTGATTCTAAGCTATTTGAATTAATGCATTTTGAAAATATGATTATTTAAATAAAACCAAATAGATGCAAATATTTAATAATAAATTATGCCATGTAGGCTATGACTGAGAAACATGCATCACATTAAGTTCATTAGCTTGTCTGTGTGAAAAATTTGGAATGGAAATTTTATTAAGTTCAAAAGCACTGTTCCTACTTTGATTAATTTCTTTATTGAAGTGCATTAGTATTTAATTGCTTAGATTGACCTCATCAAGCTAAAAAGTTCACGGCTTTGGCATCAAACTTGTTTTTAGTCACTTCAGTGTCAATCAAATTTTTCATTTCATGTTTATTAAACTCTTCCCCGATTGTTCACTTGTTTTGTTTTGTTCCCTCACAAACAAAGTATTGTTCCCACGACTCCATCATTAGCTGTTATTCTCTGGCATTCAAATGCCTCTAATACACAGGAACTGCGTTTCTATTGTTCGTTAGCTGGACAGACACGAGTCAAGGGTCCACCGCTCTGTCAGTCTCTGCTATCTCATATAGACCACTCTTATTTTATTAATATTTCACAATGGAGAAGCATGTCTCCATCTCACAAATATTCTGACCCTATCTCTGAAATCCAATATTTATGAAAAACATGCGCACCATTGAAATGAATGGGTCGGGTCGCCTCGTTTTGTTATTTCTAAGTTCAGTCCCACACATGGAGGGCGGCTGGTGGAAGTAAAGGTTTTTCAGAGGAAGTGCCAGAGAAATGGCACAGCGGGCAGGTCTTTAGACCTCATCTGCGATGCCGTTTCCTTCTGTGGGCACATGATAATCGGCCTCACAAAGAACGGCATCCTCGCTCCACCTGACGCAGACCTGCCGTCTCCAGAGCCAGATGAAAACCTGGAGCACAAAGCCAGGAACGCCAGGGGACGTGTGAACCGGCCATCCTTCCTCATCCAGAACCTGTTTATCATCTCCCACTGTGTGCTGCCTGTACCCAGAATGCACATGATCTCATTCCCTCACAGAAGTCTCTTAGGACGACCATAATATAAAAACTTAAGAGCATATTATTTGTATAGCAACCGTTTCAGTCCCTCCCCAATCCACAGAAACAGACTGTCTGAGTAGATATTAAATACAAATTTCAATCAATGTATGAATGAATGATAGTTTTTTTTATTCTCAAAAACAAATGTTTTTATTCTCAAAATCTACCAACCAGAAACAGACTGCCTTAGAAGATATGAAATAAAAGGTTCAATCAATCAATCAATAAATTATTATTATTTTTATTATTATTATTTTAATTCTTCTTTTTATTTATTTCTATTCGCAAGAACACATGTTTTTATTCTCAAGAACTATCAACCAGAAACTGACCATATTAGGAGATATAAAATAAGTTTACACTAGATAAACAAATAAAAATATTTAAGTATTTTTTTATTATTCAAGAACAAATGTTATGTGTAAAGAGACAAATTTTTTACAGTTTCAGTCTCTCCTCAACCAACCCAGAAAAGACTGTCCTTCCAGAACCAATTCTGCTGAAAATGTGGGCAGCAAACATTCATGCTTTGATTACTTGTGACCACAATAAACGCATTTCTCAATGCATACTGTAATGAGAGTTTCTGTTGATCAATAAGAACTAGTTTGGCATTAAATGAGCAGGTGTTATGAAGGAATTTATTGGTCTTGCTATCATTAACCGCATCGAGTCTGGAGCGCACGTCAGCGGAGAACAATACCTGCCTGTTCGCTGATATGAATTCACAATCAGCCTTTGATCTTTAGAGCTGCACGAGAAACAAAGTGAGTGTCACAGTGGGTCACAGTAATATCTCAAAGAGCCAAAGACGCAACACTGCAGATGAACAGAGACACAAAAAACAAAGCAAAGAAAATACGGTTTCATGCATGCAAACCAAAACAAATCCTGGCGAGAAACGTAATCTGCTGTGAGTTACTCCATCACGGTGTGTACGATATAGATAATGTGAATCTGCTTAGGCAGAAACAGAGTCCCTTATTTAGACAGCAAGGCATTCTGGCATTTCTGGTAGAACATGCAAACTGCATATTATTTATGTTTTTGTAAATGTACGCTGTTTGATATTCTACACAACATGACTGCATTTAGGCTTCGGTTTAACATGTTTGATAAAGTTTACCTCATATTTATTGCTTTTCACACCTTCTCTTCCAAAACTGAGTGAGCTGCACAATGTATAATAGGAATAAATAACACTACTTTGTTTTGTCAGTTTAGTTTGTTCAGTAGATGCAAAATGCCTCATTCAACCAATAAATTCAACAAGGCAAGGCAAATTTCCCATGCTGCAATGCATGCTGGGAACACAAACGCTTAACATTTCAGCATTATTGTTAAATTTTCAATTCTTTGTTCAAACAACCGTGTTTGACTAGTTGGGATTTGGAGGAAGTTCTCTTGATCTTACATGGGTTTTTAAAGGTAGGGTAGATAATTTCGGAGAGCAATAGCAAACTAGCTTTGAAAGCATAAGATCCCACTCTCCCTGCAAATCACTCTCTGAAGCCACGCCTCCTCCAAAACACATGACTGCACACAGACAGAGCAGAGACATCCGCGACAAGATGAGAAACGGCGTCAATTCTGCATACATACATGCGTTGATAGGACAGCCTATCGTAGCCCTTGAACTGTGGGATATGATTGGACGAACATTTTATGGCCCTATGCCTTCACAGGCAGTATAAATTAATATAAATACATTTAGGCCACTTAACTTAGTGATTGCTATTGGGATGTGAAGTAAGATGACCAGACGTGCCACATCCCAGGGACACGTTCTGCACAGGATTTCTAAATTGCCTAAAATAACCGATTGATCTACGCAGCGGAAAAAAACCAACCAACACCTGATTATTTTAGGCAATTTAGAAATCCTGTGCAGAACGTGTCCCTGGGACGTGGCCCATCTGGTCACCTTAATGTGAAAGGACTTTCAACCAACATAACAAAAACGTTTTTTAACCAAATCACCTACCCTGCATTTAAGATTTGGTAAAGCAAACATTTAGATTCAAGATCACAGATGCATTTGAGAGAAATGCACTGTGCATTTTGTTTATTGTATTGCACCGAAAACTATCACTCCATTTTAACTCAACAGTGCTTTTTTAAGTTACGTTGTTGTTGTTTTTTTATGTCATTCATGCACTTTACCTTAGGAATAATTATTTGAAGACCCGACACTTTTCGTTTTGGTTAAGAAGCTTCACTAAGAAGGAAGATGGCGAGATTTGCAGTGTTGCATTCTATTCATTTTCTTTCTTTCTTTATTAGGTTGAGCCAATATTTCAGCATACCAAAATAAGCAGTTCTTCAGCATGTAAACATTCCCACTGGCTTCATTAGTACCACTTAAGGTGCCATTTATAAACCATATTGACATTTATTGACCTTTAATTCAGATGGCTGCCATTTAGCAGATGCTTTAATTAAAAGTCATTTACAGCTGACTTCACCTCGGTTTATTCCAGAGGGACTGAAGCCGTGATACAGTAAGTGTGTTGATCAAGAGCACAATGAAGCAACAATGAAACTGCAGAAGTTTCTTTAACCGCTTGACTAAAACGATCACTTGAATCACTTGAACATGCATCTAAAGTGGCTCTTAAATGGAGACATGCAGCCTTTTGTGGACTTTTTTTTTTTTTTTGACATACTGCTAAACTATTTGGACGCTTAAGTCACACTTAAAAATGCTTTTCTGTTGGCGAACTTCTTCCTTTTCAAAGTTTTAATCACATTATAAACAAACAAAGTCACTGAATACCGACTGTCCTCATTTTCAACACTCCATCTATTGTTTTAGCATTTCAAAGTGAACAAACCTCCTTTAATCGAGTCATTTTTATTTATATAGCGCTTTTCTACAATGCACATCATTTCAAAGCAGATCCAGAAAATGTGTGCTAATTGTTTAAATATTTTTAGATCCAGGAAATCTAACATTAAAGCAGGAGATATATGTTTTAATGTCTTTAAGCTAGAATCATTTATGTGGATTGTTTATAATAACTGACTTGCTTTGATATTTCGTAGAGCTGAGACTGTCTACATAAGTTTTGGCACCACTGGAATTAATCTGTCAATCATCAAAATGTATGTCATTATTTTCGGCTTGTCAAACGTTTAAATATTATTAAATAAGCTATTTAGCCTACACTCGCATTAAATAGACTGAATACAGGTGCAGCTCTAGTCATGAATGATGGCAGACACTGGACTTCAGGAGCTCGTCCTGTAGAAGGTCCTCTCGTGCGCAAGATTATTCGTTTGTCCCTGACGGATTTTTTAAGGGGGTTCGAGGTTCGTGCATCAGATGAAACTGAAGGTCCTTCTAAATTTATCAGATTAATAACAGTTGCATTATTTCTGCGGCTTATGCATAAATATCCTGCAAAACGGATTTTGAGTTTAATGAACTGATCATCTTTATTAGGTGTTCTGAATAAAGTTGAACGGTCATTCTTGCCTCGTCAAAACTGCAATAAAGACGTTTAAAAAAACAGCATGCGTGGACTTTTGAAAAGCTTCAACTTTTAAGCTATTGAAATAATTTTTGTTAAAACATTAATATCAGATAGGAGTGTTTTGTGCATTAAAAGACTCAGCATTTTTTTGTTCTAGAAAAGTTTATTATAACTATTAGTAGGCTAGTACTAGGCTACTGCTCAGAAGAGTCGGTCTGTTCACCTTTAAATGAAGCACATTAGCTATTAATGAATACTAATAAATTTGATCTAGATCTGAGGTCATTCAGTAAGTTAATCTGATCAGTGAGAAATGTCCCTGGTGTTACCTGAGCACTGAAAGCTTGTGTATTTGTAGAGTTTGTAAATGAGATTGAACGCATATCTGAAGCAGCGCTGCGGCAGCATCATTGAGCAGCAGATCATGAATGTGCTGGACTCACCTGCACCGGTGCACGAATGCAGAAGCAGTGAAAGAAGACAGGCTGAAAGCAGACACCGCATTGTGAAAGTCCTGTGACTCCAGCAATGAGACTCGACCCTTTGAGAGTGTGATCGTCTCTTATATAGTAATATATCTATCAATGGACAGGATGGAGTCTGCTGGCCCCTCCCATCACTTTCCTCAATAACGAGAGCATCACATCACACCCGTATTATCACGTTATATGCTCATTATTATTACTCACCTATCTATCTATCTATATCTATCTCAAAGTCATTTTAATGGTCAGATATGATAAATGCCAGTACAAAAAAACGGTAAAACTTCACAATATGGTGTCATTTGTTAACATTTATGTATTAACTAACAATAATTAACAACGAACAATGCATTTATTACACTATTTACTAATGTTTGTTAATGTTAGTTAATGAGAATACAGTTGTTCATTGTTTATTAATGTTAGTTTACAGTGCATTAACTAATATTAACAAACAACTTGTGAATTTAATAATGCATTAGTAAATTCTGAAATTAACATTGTTTAATAAATGCTGTGGAATATTGTTCATTCTTAGTTCGTTTACTAATGTTAACCACTGAACCTTATTGTAAAGTGTTACCAAAAAAAAAAAAAACTCCTCACCTAACGATGATCATATGATCATAAAAGATGTTTTTCCCCCCCAAATCAACTTAGGCTACATTTATTACAGAGACAATCCAAGTGTGCATGGCAGCATATGACCAAAATAAGTCGTGCCCAATCTCAGATCATCTTATTCAAACTTTGTATTTTTATTATTGATTATTTTTCCAAGTTGTAATTGAAAGCATGAATAACCCCCAAAATGGCACTCGTTATTGGATTATTCCAGGTGAAATCCTAATGATGCCTTCAGTGTTTTTTGTTCCATGTAGGGCTGTTTCAGGGAAATATTTCTGTTACTCATATACTTTATAGTGTGTATATGGGAGATTATTATTATTATCTTGTATAAAGTTACCTGAGTAAACACCTGCTTTCTCCACAACAGAAATATGCAGTTATGAATATTGACCAGCTGAGCGCAAAACAATCGTTAATGTGAGTTTGGTGACCTCTAATGGCCGGTTCAAGGCCTAGTATCATTATAGTCTGGAACTAGGCAATATAATGATAATTCGGCTATACAGCAGTACTACTACTAATACAAGTATTAATGCATTCATTTGCTACTTTTCAGCACAACGTTCAGGGAGTATTTTTTTAATTGTTATATTAGACAGCAATCTGTCTTTTGAAAATCATATTTCAAATGTTACAAAAACAGCATTCTTCCATCTTAGAAACATTGCCAAGCTACGGAATATGTTACTTGTTTCTGATGCATTCATGAGCTCTAGACTGGACTATTGTAATGCACTGCTAGCTGGTTGTCCTGCATCTTCAATAAACAAGCTACAGATAGTCCAAAATGCAGCGGCTAGAGTTCTTACCAGGTCAAGAAAATATGATCATATTACCCCAATTTTACAGTCTCTGCACTGGCTACGTATTACCCAGACAGCAAGCAGTGTCAGCCCAGATGCGGCATGGATTTCACACGAGCCAGATGTGGGCCAACACTGTTGCTGTCTGGGTAAGTTCTGTATCAGTTACAAAATATTATTACTTACTTATTAGCAGAGCTGGGTAGATTACTTACAAATTGTAATCCGTTACTGATTCCAGATTACATGACAAAAATTGTAGTCAGTAACGTAATCCGTTACATTACACATTTTAGGTAATGTAATCAGATTACTTTTAGATTACTTTTGATTTAACTCATTAATCACATTGATTTAAATAGCATTATCTTGTACCATAATGATGTAAAAAATGCAAAGAGTAAGAAAACTTGTTCCATTCATTGTAATTTACAATATAAAGTGCATGAAACATTATATTACATCAAGGTTTCCCAAACTAGGGTTCGTAAAGGAACTGCAGGGGGGTTGTGTGTTTAATGAAAAGCTGACAATTAATTAAATCATAAAAAAAATAATTTTAAAACAAACTCCCTTTTGAGGAAAGTCCCTTCACTCGGCGGCCATATTTGCAACGCCTTCTTAATCTTAATGAATGAGGGAATCCTGAAATCTCAAAAACTGCTTGCTGAACTCACTATTAAATTACATGTCAAATCAGCAACAAAAATCTGAAATTAATGGCCCAATGAATGTTGTTTCTTATGCTAAAATAGCATTTAAAAAGCTTATTTTTCAGTTATGCAGAATCATAACCTGCTTATACTGTGCATGTGCATTGGCTGGTCTAGTCAGGTTTCTATGGGAAATTTGGCTCTTTCATTTAGAAGGTGGGACTATTCCTACATATAGTGCATTGCAGTTTCTTCCATTCATAAGTATAGGAGTGAAGGAGGCCTATAGGAGTGAACCGTCTTTGTATTTCTATAGTCTTTGTTTTAAATAAAACAATTACTAAAAAAGATGAAATATTTGTATTTACCTGCATGCCATGTAAGGAATAATTGACGACGGGCCGTTGAATTATTAGAAAAATAATGCACACCCGAGGTGGTGATGCGGCCACGACGCGAAGCGGAGTGGCCGTTACACCTCGGGTGTGCATTATTTTTCTAATAATTCAACGGTCCGGAGTCAATTATTCCGCTTATACTACGGTTGCCACACCTCAAGACATCGATCAGATTATATATTTCAAGGGATTCGTCCGGTTTTTCTACTTAAATCGCTATTGTGAGTAGGATTATTTCTTCCGCATCTCATCCAACGACTCTTTTGCTAGTTCCAAAACGTCATTTTAAAGCTGGCAATGGAGGCTTGAGCCGTTGATAGCAGACTAATGCAGTTAATAATGAAGTTATTAGAAAGAGAGCGAGAGAGACAGAGACACAGAGAAAGAGAAACGGAGAGAGAGAGAGAGAGCTTGTATGAATTAGGCTACCTCTGTGTGTCCCTCAACAGTGTTCTGAAGCACCGTCTCTAAACTGTAAGTCTGTTTTAAGATGCAGCGCTGTTATTACCTCGCTAGTGAAAAATGTCATGTGTAGCCTTTAAGTTGCTACACTAGGCTAACTGATAAAATCGTCAGGGCAGCGCTGACAACGATGCGAAGTGATACGGAACTGTAATGCGGTCAAGAAAGCTGCCTGGAACTACGTTCGCCGTGCGTTTCCCTGAAAATAATTGCACACCTCAGAACGTTCGTCAGCCAATCAGATTCAAGCATTCAACGGCCCCGTAGTATAAGTGATCATTAATCAACATCAAAGAAACCGTGAAGATGCAAATGTGATAATTATTGAAATATTTATTTTAAAACCTTAAAGCAAATATATTCGGTGAATAAGGTATAGATGACAAAGTTTTGGAATGCCTGCATTACATGTAACTAAGAAATAATGTGAATGTGCATTTTAATTAATTAATAACACATGGTTAAAAAAAACATACAGAATAATAATTCAAATAAAAATGAATGTGTTCATCAGTAGTTGATGCAATGTAATTGAACAAAATGATAAAGCAAAGAATAATCATCTCAACACAGGACGTAGATGGCTGATAAAGACGTATTGTTTTATTTAACCCATGGGATTGAACTGGTACAGTGCATTTCTTTACAACAATTATTCACTAAGTGACAAATTTGAGCCACTATTACAGACCAGATAACTATACATCACATTTCTGGGTTCCTTTTCAATGCATTTAACTCAAAATGTGTCCTTCATCAACACCACGGAAAAGAAAAATCAAACCATCAGACAAAATCAAACCGGTTCTGAGTGTTTTTAACCTCATGGATTCTCAACAAATCATCCTCTGACTGTTAAGCCTCTAGCTATTGTACCATCCAACATGTTAAAGTTATAAAATCAGTGAATCCATAAGAAAATCAAACACATGGCACTGTTGAGAGGTTCACCAACATTACAATACACAATCAACGTAGGGCCTGAAGACGCGGACGACATGAAAAAGAAATCACATCACTTGTTTTGAACATGTAATGCCGTTGAGAATGTGAGCGGACAGCAGCGAAGCGGTCAAACCCTCAATACAAAAGTCCTTTAAATCGCCACCAGTTTCCAATGATTCGCCTGTTTCAGTTTGTCATGTTAATTATCGTCATTGGTTTGTTCAGATGAAGTCATAAAAAAGAAACTAGTACACTAGTATTCTGGCTAAAGTAGATGGAGCAGTGCAACATGGCTATAGTTTTACCGTAACGTACACAACAACATACAGCATAAATGTTCAGCTTGCTCAGTTTTTTCTTGCTTTTCCTGCTACACACACACACACACACACACACACAACCAGCCAGAAGAAACATGAATTTAGGAGTGATTCTGTTTATATATTACTGCTATGTTGGAGTTTGAGTTTGGCATTTAAAGTCGAGTATTTCACATCAAACGAGAGTGAAACCGTTTCACAGCTCAGCAAGAGCGCAGTTTTGACGGGAGTGGCTGAAAAACAAAAATTGCAAAAAATTGCCATCAAATCAATGCACTGGCAGCTTAAATTCAGTAACTGCACCGGCAAATCCCTCCAGTTTCAGAAAACATCTAAATAAACCAAACAGCCGTACATTCAAGCTTCATATCAGCAGACGAACAGCGAGGAAACCGCTGCAGATCTCTCCGTTTTGGTCTCAACCCCCCTCCGTAGTGCACAAAATAATAAGGATACAAAAGTAGAATTTGTCGTTTTTTTTAAATACTGTAGCAGCTTGGTTGGTTTTAAATAGAGAGCCTCTGGATGGATGCATGGCCGAGATCGTCTGATGTGTGTGATGCATAGGGGCCGTGTGGTGATTTCCAGATGAAGAAACGCCTCACTTTGGGCTTTGGAACCCAAGGATCCTTTGGGTTCGGTTTCTGTCCTCAACCAAAGAAGCTTGGAGTTCACTTGCAGTGATAAAATCGCCCCTCCGTCGCAAACCGCACTTGTGTTTTTGGAGTTCATCCGTCCCGTTCCTCGTGTGGATCAGTCTCAGAGCTGATTCGGACTCCAGATCGCCCTCGGAGAAGGAGAGAGCGGCTCTTGCTCTAAAAGACGCCGGCGTGTGGTGCGCTGTGATTGGCCGTCTCAGCTGGAGGCGGTGGCGATGGCTTTCTTCAGCTGTTGCGAGCGCAGCTCTCGCGTGCGGGACTCCAGCAGCAGGTCGTGGCAGGTGTTGCACACCAGAACCGGGTCGTACAGCTGCTGGTCTGGGATGGGCAGCTTCAGGTGACAGCAGTCCTTACAAAACACGTTCCCACAGTTCCTACAGGAAATCAGAACAGAAGATCAATCACATGTTCAGTCAAATATAAACTATCCATCCAATATCTGAATACAATTAACCAACAAACTAATCCATCACTATCAGCACTGTAAATAGTGTTACTGTTAACTAGAACCATCTCACAAACCATGTTAACTGAAAGAAAACTGAATATTCAAAAAAAAAAAAAAAAACTTGAACTATTGAAAACACTATTGAAAAATGCATTTCTAATTTTCCTAGCTCAAGTTTAAGTATTAAATATTAAACCAATAAAAATAAAGCTAAATAGAATGAGTAATAAAATAAAAATGACAAACAAATTAAAATATAAAAATAAAAAGTTATAAAAAATTAATAGATGAATTTACTACTAATGAATAGAAATAAGACAAGTTTGAAATATAGCCTAAAACTGATATAAAAATTCACTAAAGAAAAAAAATTATATATATATACACAAATATTCTAGAAACCAGCCAATCAATCACATATTAATCTAGAAATCCAATATACAAACAAAACAAACGTTACTATTTCTATCAAATATTTTATCAAGAAAGTTTAAAATCAATCACATATTTCAGTTTTTTTTCTTCAGTTTGTTGAAATCATGTCTGAACTGCCACTGACAAACAACCATCAAAAAACTGGACACTTTGATCGTAAAAACACTGATTACAATTAGATATTTTAATTATCTGCAATAAATCAACTGATGTGAATTCCGTATATTTACTAAACATTTAATGTTATTTAAAATCTCAGAGGGAAAAAGTCACGGGAATCCCTGAAAAGTCTGAAAATGGAGTGATATTTAACCGATCTGCTCCTATTTCTCATGAATCAGACTGGGCCGCACCTGCAGTGATGGCGTCTCTTGGCAATCCAGAACTCACAGTCGCAGTTGAAGCAGTGAGAGGCCATGTGATCCGGCACCCATCTGGTGACCTGTGCGTCCAGAAACAAGCTGGTTAAACTCTCTAACCATCATCAGTTGTACTGCGCAGCATCAGAGAGAGCGAGAGAGAGCGAGGACGACTGACCTCTGTGTCCTTCCTCTCCACACGGTCCCAGCTGCCCTCGCTGAAGCAGTCCTCGCTGTGATTGGATAAAGAGTCCTCCTCGTCACTGCCGTCAGACTCCCGCAGACACGTCTGGAGGAGCGAGAGAGACGTCAGTGGAGCCACAGACACAAGAATGGAAACACAAATGCATCTCAAAGGACCAAAGACACAGCTGTCAATCAAATACTGCACTGAAACAAGCTTTTGCTTTGAACTCGCCAAAATAATGCACATTCTGTCCAAAACATCACTTCTGTGTTGCAATTCACAAAGTAAACGATTTATCTAGACATGAAAGCACAGAATCCACCTGTAATAAAATCACAAGCATCACAGGACACCCAAAATTAAGACCTTTATGACTTGGAGAAATAAAATGCACACTATCATCTCAAAATCAGATTCTTTCACTTAATACAAGTAAATAAAAAGTAGTAAAATGTAAAGATTTTGTAATCTTTTTGAAAGAAGTCTCTCTTGCTTTCAAACGCTGCATTTATGATATACTATCAAAAATATTGTACAAACATTCATACTATTAAATATTATTGCAATTTAAAAGGACTGTTTTCTATTTGAATAATGTAATTTATGCCTGTGATGGCAAAGCTATATTAAATATATTTTAAAATATATTTAAATAGAAATAATAATACTTCACAATATGGATGTTTTTACTGTATTTATTTATTTATTTTAAAAATAAATGCAGCCTCGGTGACCAGAAGTGACTTTTTAAAAATTTTATTATTCCAAAAAAAATAAATATTCTTATTTTTGGATTACCATTTTTAAATTGTTTTTGAAATTTATCTAATCTCTCGCTCTCTCTCTCTCTCTCTCTATATATATATATATATATAGATAGATAGATACATATTCATTTTTTCTTCTTTTTAGATTACATTTTACTTTTTAAAACAAATTTCTATATATAGCAAAAATTATTTTTTTTTGGAGTAAATATTAAAAATATTGACTAAACGTTAAAAATATTAAATTATTAAGCCTTCTGAAGTCTAATAATCACAGTAGGCCATATCATGGTTCTGTTACACCATTCAAGATATTGAAGGCTGTAAGTCCATAAATTCTATTAAACTGAATGTTGGATTTTTTTTAAGGACCCACAGTGAGCATGCTAAATATACTGGGAACATAGACTCACGATATCGTCCTCGTAGTCGACGTCGGGTTCGGAGGGCGGCGTGCAGAACTGCTTGCTCTCCAGTTTGAGCTGCAGCTGTCGAACCTGCCGCCTCAGCACCTCCACCTCCTGTTTGTAACTGGCCTCGATCTGCCGCAGCCGCTGCTGCACCGCGTCCAACGCTACCGGCAGCCCGTCGTCATCCAGGTACGCCGGAGCCGGAGAGCCACTGGAGGACGGCGAGGAATGGGACGGGAGCAGCTGCCGGAGGGACGGTCCCATTGCTAGCGAAGACGCCGCTGAGGAACAAAGCGCAGCATAGCTGGAGTTCCTCACCGCAGAGAACCAGCCCGACTGGATGGGGCTTCCAGGAGCGCGCAGGGGGTCTCGACGGCAACACGGCCCGCCGTTAGCGCTTCCAGCTTGGGCACGGAGGAGCTTGTTCGCCAGGCGGCGGCCGTGATAGCTGCCATGTTGGATGGCGCCGCCGCAGGCCGACTGGACCAGGCCTTGGACGCTGTCCCATTGGGAACCTAGTAGCGAGAGCTCCGTTAGCTGGCTCTGGGAAATCAAACGGCGCGCTGCTTTGGCGTAGTCGCCAGGTGGCGGTCGTTCTCTGGCAGGAACCAGTTCGTTGTTTCGTATCGGTGTTTCGAACAGGACGTCAGTGGCTTTCCTAGAAGGAGGGATTGTGCTTTGCTCCGTTAGAGTCTCCACTGACGCCTCCATTGGTGCAATGGCTTCAGAGTTCGCAGATCCGCTAGCGTTTTCTACATGTGCGAAGCCGTTACAAAGAGGTGGAGGATTTGTGTTTTCTGCAGTTCTGATTTCCTGTGGTGAGCTAATTGGGATTTGAGGCAGAGCTTGGTTTGTGACTGGAAGGGGCGGGGCATGATCTAATGATAAGGGGTGGGGCAACGATGGAAGGGGCTGGGATGTCAAACAAGGCTCCGCCCCTGAATCATCCTCAGGAGATATTGAAGAGCTGGTTTCCTCACACACCGGCTCAGCGGCGATCGATCCAGTGACTGGCGGGTCCTCGGACGAAGCGGCGCTCTGGATGGCCGCAGGCTGGTTGGACTCCAGCGCCGGACGGCCCTCCTGGCAGTGCTTGTTCAGGTTGGGGTCACTCGAGGTGCGGGTGAGCGTCACGCCGTTCTCACAAGCAGAGACCAAGTTGTCCATCGAGCGTGTTTTGGGGAGCCTGAGTGAATTGAAAAACAGTGTTTACAGTGTGCTTCAGTTCACCACAAGAGGGCAGAAGCTGAACACAAACATCTCAGTACAGCAACTCATCCTTATTAAAGGGATGATGGTTAGACCTTTATACATACAAGTATACAAGTGTTTATAAAAAAGTTTGGTAACACTTTATTTTAGGGTCATATTACTAGAATATTAGCCATTTATTAGTACTAATCAGAATCAGAATCAGAATCAGAAACAGAAAGAGCTTTATTGCCAAGTGTGTTTGCACACACAAGGAATTTGTCTTGGTGTTATAAGCTTCCAGTACAGAAAGTACAAACATAGTGCAGACAACATATAATTAAGGTGATAAAGAACACTAATGAAGAGAATATACAATAATTAAGAATAACAATAGTAATAAAAATAAAAATATACAGAAAAGAGACATGACCATAGACAGAACTGTGAATGTGCATGTGTCCTATGTGCAGATGAAGGTTTGATGGGTTATTTACAGATGTACAGTACCGGGGTGTGTTATGTGTTGTTCAGGTGGGATACGGCCTGGGGGAAAAAACTGTTCTTGTGTCTGGCTGTTCTGGTGCTCAGTGATCTGTAGCGCCGGCCAGAGGGCAACAGTACAAAGAGAGAGTGAGCTGGGTGTGAGGGGTCCAGAGTGACTTTCTTAGCCCTTTTCCTCACTCTGGAGGTGTAAAGTTCTTGGAGGCTGGGCAGAGGGGCACCGATAATCCTCTCAGCAGTCCTAACTGTCCGTTGTAGTCTTCTGATGTCTGTTTTGGTAGCTGAACCAAACCAAACAGTTATAGAAGAACATAGGACAGACTCGATGATTGCAGAGTAGAACTGTTTCAGCAGCTCCTGAGGCAGGTTGAACTTCCTTAGCTGGCGGAGGAAATACAGCCTCTGCTGGGCCTTTTTCGCAATAGAGTCAATGTGATTGTCCCACTTCAGGTCCTGGGAGATGGTGGTGCCCAGGAATCTGAATGACTCTACTGAAGTCACAGTGCTGTTCATGATGGTGAGTGGGGGGAGAGCAGGGGGGTTTCTCCTGAAGTCCACTATCATCTCCACAGTTTTGAGCGTGTTCAGCTCCAGGTTGTTAAGACTGCACCAGACAGCCAGCTGCTCAACTTCCTGTCTGTAAGCAGACTCGTCACCATCCTTGATGAGGCCTATGACTGTAGTGTCGTCCGCAAACTTCAGGAGCTTGACAGAGGGGTCCTTTGATGTGCAGTCATTCGTGTAGAGGGAGAAGAGCAGTGGGGAGAGAACGCAACCCTGAGGGGCGCCAGTGCTGATGGTGAGAGTCCTGGATGTGAGTTTACCCAGCCTCACTAGCTGCTGCCTGTCTTTAAGCACATATTAATGCCTTATTCTGCATCCCTAATCCTACCCAATACCTAAACTTAACTACTACCTTACTAACTATTAATAAGCAGAAAATTAGGAATTTATTGAGGGAAAAGTCATAGTTAATAGTGAATAAGTGTTCCCTTTTCTGAAGTGTTCCCAAAAGTTTTAATTTAAGTAATTTTAAAGTTTTATTGTTCTGTCTTGTAAAGCATACTTACAGTTAAAAATATTTTCCAAAAAAAGCAAGTAAGGTAAATGTCATGTTTAATAATAAAAAAAAGGGTAACTTTTTAATAAAAATGCTGACAAAAAAAAAAAAAAAAGTGAAAATATCACCAGGGCAAGTAAGGAAAAATGAACTTTTATAAAAATTAAATATTATTTCATGTTTTATATAAATTGTTAAATGCTTTATAAAAACTACTTTACTTTTTGTTTAATAAAAAGTACTGACAACTTAAAATGTTTGCCAGGGCAAGTAAAGCCAATTTAATTATTATAAAAACAATACAAATTAATGTTTTATAGAAATTGTTTTATGCTTTATAAAAATATTTTGTGTTTGTTTAATAGACACTTATTATTTTGCTAAAAAAAACACTAAAAATGTCACGAGGGCAAGAAATGCAAACAATGTTTTATAGAAATAAAATGTATTGGTTTATAGAAATTCTTCAATGCTTTATAAAAATATTTTTGTTCAATAAAATACTGACAGTTAAGAAATATTTATATAAAAAAAAAAAATGAAAGTCACCAGGCCAATAAAGCAAAATTAATGTTTTATAAAAAAATATTTAATGCTTTAGAACAATACTGCTTTTTGTTTAATAAATATACTGTCTGACACTTAATATTTTGCTCCCTCCCTCCCTCTCTCTCTCTCTATATATATATATAGTAGTCTATATAGTATATATATATATAAGTGTGCTGGAATCTGATTGTAGAGAAGGAAATACATCAGTATATTACTTTCGGGAAAGTTGTTTGGAATGCGGCCAAATAAAGATTTAGTGAAGCAATATGTGAGCAAATGTAATTGTGCAGCATTTTTAGCACTGTAATGAAATGAATGGTCACCTGTCGAGGGAGCGAGAGCTGAACTCCTCTCCTCCGGCCGAAGGGCTCAGATAGATCTCCATGGCATCTTCAGCCGCGGTGCACGGCGAGGACGTCGGCAGATACACGGCCGTCCACAACTGCAGAGCCCGCGTGTGACAGACCGGCTGCAAAACCTGCGGACATCACCACAACAACTCAACATCTGCACAAACAACGCTGCATTAAACCAGAGGAATGAGGAGGAAAACTGAATTTCTTTTAAACAGGGTTCTCGGAGTCATGGAAAACCTTCAAATATCAGTGATTTCCAATCTGTAAAAGGCAAAGAAATGAACAAAATGTTAAAAAGTTATGGCAATTTCTCTGGTAAATATAAACAGTTTTTGTTAATTAACTAAAATTGCTGTTTTAGAAAAACAAAAATGTTAATTGAGTCTCTTGTTGAAAGCTTATAATTACTCAGAAAGTGGATGAATCTTGTTTAAAGTAATTATATGTTTGTGTTTAGACGTGACACAAATCGGTGTTTTAAAATAAATGTAGCGTACGTATCATATAGTTAATTAAAACCATTAAAAAAAAAATCCATTACATAAAGATGGAGATCCGCACTGATCCAAATATAGCCCAAAAGGCATTACTTGACATAAAAATATAACATTTTATTTAATTTCAGCTAGTTACCAAGGCAACATTTTTGCTTAGTTTAACTTTATGTACAAAAATAATTAAAATTGAAATAAAAATTAAAAACTATATAGACATAAAAAAAAATAACACTGCATTTACTGGGCATTACATAAATAAAGCACAGCAAATGAGAAACAGAAAACCTTTAAATATTGGTGAATTTTAAAATAGCAATTTCCAATCTGGACAAGACAGAGATATGAATAAAATCTTAAAAAGATATGGAAATTTCTCTAAAACACCTAATTGGCTAAAACCCCTTAGTCTGCAGTTGGAAGCACTTAATTATTAGGATGTGAACGCAGCATAAATCCTCTGAACCAATCCAAAGAGGTGTGTTATAGTGTTTTATGTGTTTGTGTTTGGAGGTGTGCTGACCATATCATGGCAGGGGATGTAGAGGAAGTTCTGGAAGTTCTTGTTGCCGTTGCGCAGGAGCGACCAGACGGAGCAGGTGCATTTATAGACGTTACGGGCCTCGCGCTCTTTCGCGTTATTGCACAGGAAGGTGCCGTACAGACAGGAGTACGTGTGCTGGACCAGCTTCACCTGGAAATACAACAGAAAAACTTAAGTTAATCAGCGTAAAACTGAACAACAACATCTGGACGAGACCTACAGCTCATATAAACTGAGGATTTATCCTTCCTGCATAATCCTGTGAATCAGGCATCAGATTTATGAGTAAATTAGAAATGAATGAAAAGGACAATTAAATGTCAAGGTGCAAGTCAAATTATATCAAAAAAGGAAGTATAACTCAATTTTTTAGGCTTATTTGATTATAAACCAACGTTTCAGCCATCGGGCTTTATTATGGTTTGTCATCACAATGGAAAACAGACACATATAAGGTCAACGACAAAAAAAAAAAAATTAGGCAATAAACATGTCAGTTTTTCTAAAAACACTTAAATACATTTTGAAAAAGTAGTGATATTATTCAAATAAAGCAAACCTAATGTATTAAAATTATTTAATGCTTTATAAAAAATACTTTTTTGTTTGATAATGCGGACAAAAATATTTTGCAAAAAAAAGAGCGTAATTTAATATTGCATTAAAAACATTTAATGCTTTATAAAAACATTTTGCTCTTTGTTTAATAAAAAATATTAATGCCTAAACTATTTTGCTAAAAATAAAATTTGAAAATGCCTTTAGGGCAAGTAATGCAAACTTAGTTTAGTGTTAAAAACAATTTCATGTTTTATAAAAATTAATGCTTTGTAAAAATACTTTTTATAAACTATGTTTTTTGTTTAATAAAAATACTGACACTTGAAAATATTTTGCTAAAAAACAAACAAACTGAAAAAGCTTTTTGTTTATACTATATATAACTTATAATTATAACTCAAATTCTTTGGCTTATTTGTTTATTAAACTACAGTTTTGAGTTTGTAGAGGATTAAAGAGGATTTAAATATGACTTTTTTTGTTCCAACATTCATAAAAACCACTGAATAATAATTAACAAAATCATAATATACAAGCTATTATAAAAAGCAACATGTTTACTTTTTAATACCTAAATCTTAAGCATTATATTGACACATAAATGAAAGCAAAGGCTGCGCACCAGAAAGGCCTCGTTGAACTCGAAGAGGCAGGGGAACTGCTTGAGGAGCTGATGAACGCAGTCCAGCCACTGCAGGAACACCGGACACTGTTCACTCACATCCTCTCCGTTCTCCTGATGACCGCAGCGGTCCGCAAACTTATGACCGTAATCCAGCCACTCCGTCTCCACCAGCACCTGAAAACCCTGCCCAGGCCCACAGACAGTCAGAGACACGAGGCGGAACGAACAAACGTTGACTGGCTCCGACAGGCAAACACAAGGGATTCATTTAACATTTCTAAAGACAAATTTACACAGCAAAGCTGGTGGCATTTAGAGGAATTTACATTTATACCTGCATAAAAGAACTGCCTTTGATACTAGAGAAGAGTGTTGCTTTAGCATCACTGATATACTACTATAGGTTGTGTTGTTATTTTGAATTAGATTTTAGTTTTAGTTTTTCTGCTTTCACTTGAATTTGTTAAAGTTTGTAATTTTTGTTGTTTTTGTCATTTTTCATGTCTATATAGTATTTATTAATTTTTATTTATTAGTTTTAGTGTTTATGTCAGTACTTAAGTGTTGCTCTGCCAACAAATTATATATAAATAGAAATATTTCATTTAACATTAATAATTCTATTGTATTTTTGTCTTTAAAAAATGTAAAATACTATATAAATATTTTATTTCATGTAACATTAGCCATTTTTTGTGTTTTGCCTTTTTTTTAGTTTGTTATTTTAGTATTTTGACCAAACATTTTGCCCTGACAACTAGATATTTAAAAATGTTTATATTTATTATTTTTAAATAATTATAATAGATATTTAAATATAAAATATATAAATTAATATATATAATATATATATATAAAAAATAAAGATAAATATTTTATTTTAGTTATTGTTTATTTATTTAATTTCAAGTAACCAAAATGTGTTTTTATGGTTTTAGTTTTCATTAACGATAATTACCCTTACTAGGTGCTGATGTGGGTCAGAGCGGGCATTATTTAGTCTGGCTTTAATGCAACATTACATAGTTACGCTGAATTTTAAGCAGGCATAGAGCAGGTTTGACTCGGATGTGTAAAGACCATTTAAAGTTTGAACTGACTGAATTGAACTGACATTGAACTAAATTAATCTGAATAATGACACTGTCTGCTTTGAAACAATCTGTACTGAGTAAAGTGCCGTATAAATAACTGTGACTTGACTTAAATTAAACATGCATTTAATATTAATCACTTTGCTGTCAAGCCCACAGACTACATTTGGCAGATGCTTTTATCTTTGCATTCAAGGTGCACGTTTAAGTTCATGTATTCCCTGTGAATCAAACCCATGAGCAAACTAATTCACACGGAGCCATATGTGGTGGTTTTTTTTCACGTGTACCTCTATGGTCCTGTAGAAGGGATCCAGAAGGATCTTTGCGAGGGCCACGATCTGCGGCGTGCGGTCCCAGCCGTCTGAGCAGTGCACCAGCACCGGCCGTCCCTCCCGCTCCACCGCAGAGCACACCAGAGTGGCGGCTTTCAGCATTACGGACAGGTGCTGCAGCCAACGGGTGCTTTCCAGAGCCGAGAGCCAGCTGGAGAGAGAGCAGACACACGACTCGGGTTACAAACATCTGAACGCAACACCATAGAGACACTGCATGTGGAGGAAAGCTGAAAATAACTGCAGATCTTCGATCTGGATCACCAAGCAGAATACAAGTGTGCGTTTGCTGGAAAATCAGGAAACACTTTACCTGAAGCCTAATAAATATGATGCATTCTAAAAGTAATTTAATGCATTAATTATGCACCTAACACATTATAATGCATTGTATGATCACGTTAATAATTGTAACCAGTTATAAGACATATCTTTTCATTGTTACACCTTTAGAAAGTGCAATGCATTAAAACAAACAACTAGGAATCTGCAATTATAATGCATTTTCACTTTGGTTACACTTATTTATGAAAATATATACAATGCATTGCAATGTGCAGCATGAATAACTTTTTATACAGAAATACATTATACATAAAGGCCTCAAATAACGCATTAAAAAAACCTCATCACCAAACACCAATGACTTGTATAGACACTATAAGGACAAAAGTGTTCTTTAGAACAGAAGAAAGCACTAACAAAACTGTGGCAAAAATGGAAACACAATTCATGTATTTAAAATTTTTATTTCCTTCTCTGTTGCAATAGTTTTGGATGTGTCTAAAATGACAATACCCTTGTTTACAAGTCATTGGTGTTTGGTGATGAGTTTTTGGCTCAAGGTCTGCATATAAAGTCACACCAGAGGAGTTCAGCTGGGATCAGGACTTGTCTTTCTGCAGACCAGTCAAGTTCTTCCACACTGACTCAATCAATCATGTCTTTTTGAACCGTGTCTTATACACAGAGACACTGTCATGTTAGAATAGAAAAGGGTCCTGTCCAAACTGTTGCTATAAAATTAGAAGCACACAATTCCTAAGACTATCATTATATGCTTAAACATTAAGATTTGTACTCCTAGAAATGACTAAAGTAGTCAAATATGTTCATTAGAAGGGGGTGCCAATACTTTTGGCAATATTGTGTATATGGGGGCAAAAAATGCCAATATCAATACATCAAAAGAGCACTAATCAACAATGTTTCAAATAAATAAAATTAATATATATTTAATTTTTAAATATATAAATAAACATTTATGAATTGTTTTAATGTCAGAAGGGAGAATGTGTGGAGATTCACTTACTTGCCAGGATCCGGGATCTGACTGCAAACGGCTCTGAGTGACTGAAAGCTGTTTCTGATGGAGTGGATATTGGCCATGCCCATAAACATCACCTCACAGTTGGGATAGTACTCTACAAACACAAATAAACCAGACAGAAACCTGCCTTCAGCCAACAAACAAACAAAACAAAAACAATAATGTCCAATGGCATCCAGAGATGGAGTACATGAGAGCAGCTGTGCTGACCTTCACACTCGCAGCCTCCTCCTTTGGCACGATTCGCCACGGCGGCGGTATAAGAACGGGCATCCAGAATCAGTAATTTCTGAGCTGCACCGCTGGCATCAGGAGCGGGACATACCGTCAGAGACGAGTCTGAGGAAAACAGAGAGTGGGTGTGATCAGAAAAGAACACTAACGTACTGCATAGAGTAGAAGTGATTAGAACAGGATACTGACATACTGCATAGCAGGGTAAAAAATTAATGGGGGACTGGTGTCATCAAAATGAACAAAAATGCCCCCAAATTTATGATAAGGGTGCAAAAAAGGGGCATTCCATCACTTGCTCAGCAATGGATGCTCTGCAGTGAATGGGTGCCGTTAAGAGTTTAAACTGCTGATAAAAACATCACAATAATCCACACCACTCCAGTCCATCAGTTAACATCTGGAGAAGACAAAAGCTGCGTATTTATCCATCACAAATCCATCATTACGATGCTTTTAACTTCAAACCGCTGCTTCCGTGTAAAATGCGAGTCCATAATCCATAATAACGCTTCCTTCAGTGAAACGGTTTGAAGTTACAATTGTCTTAATGATGGATTTGTTTCAGCTTTTGTCTTCTCCAGATGTTAACTGATGGACTGGAGTGGTGTGGATTATTATGATGTTTTTATCAGCTGTTTGGACTCTCATTCTGACGGCACCCATTCACTGCAGAGCATCCATTGCTGAGACACTGATGCAGAGACACATTTCTACAAACCTGATGAAGAAACACACTCATCTACATCTCGGATGGCATGAGAGGCCTAAGAATAATAATAAATAAAAAAAATGCTAATATTTCCCCTTTAATGGAAAAGCTCATTTCTGACCCAGCTGCATGCTATCAAAAATAGTATGCACCAAATGTTTCAAAGCAAATCAGTCACTATGCATATGCACAGGTTCTCTAAACAGACATGAACAGAAGTGAAGTGAACTGCTGGTTTGGCGCAGCTTCAATTGTGATCCAATTATGATATTAAGATGCTCTGCAGTGTCTTGAATCGTGACATCTCCACAATCCCAGCCCTACTGCATACTGCAGAAATATCAGTATCAGTGTGCCAGAGAGAAGGCGGAGGATGAGATGAGTGACACAATAGAGTCGCTTTAATGCGACGCAAGTGCAGTTATAATTCTTCAGTCTGTCTCGCTGGAAAATCATCGACGGCCGCATGCGGAGGAACTTCTGCCATCACGACCATGACAGCCAATTCACTTACGGCCATTAAGACTTTACAGAGACCAGCCAAAACCGAGCAGAAGAGTTAAAGATGAGTCTCCACTCAGCAGAAACAGACACGCCTGCTTTCAGTGGAACACATTTAATTAATAAGAGTGAGTGCATTAAGTAATGAAACGCAGGGTAAATGATTATTGGATCAGAACAGAACCATCCTGCTCTGAATAATTTAATTAACTGCATTTTATTAAGAAGATAAGTGAGGTTTGTTCATCCAAAACTCTTTACTGTGAGTAGTTGTGGCCCAAGTCAAAATACAAAGATTACATACAATATATATATTAATTTAATAATCAAAATTCATTTTAAGTTATGGTTTTGGCTTTGCGCAAAAATAAATTGTGATTATTTTGAAGCATTACACTGTGCTATGATGCTCTCGTTTTATCTTGTGTTATAAATCAAGCATGAAAAATTTATTTATAATGTTATTTATATAATTTTTTAGCTTTTTTTCCATTTTGACTGAATATTTTGCAAATGAACTAAATATAAATAATTAAATTTTTATAATAACGAAACTGTGTGAAATGGTTCCTATTAACATCTTAAATATACAAACATTGAGCTTCAGCTCCAAAAAAATACAAGCCCTGAAAATACAATGCATTAAAATACAAGCACTGTTAATGCAATGCAGTTCTGAATAAGTGAGTTAGTTCTTGTAAAAAAAAAACACACAAAAATAACTATATATTATATATATTAACTATATACTATTATATACAGTGTAATGCAAGCACTGTTAATGCAAAGCATTTTTTTCAATTACTGAATTCGTTCCTAATGGAAAATAAATAAATTAAAATAAATAGATAAACAAAAATAACTATATAGTCATATAGATCATTATTGCAAAATAAAACTTCTTACACCGTGAAATAAGATTTTGGTCATATTGCTCACCCCTACTTCCAGTAAAAAACAACTACAAAAAAATCAAATAAAACAACATTTCAGAAGAAAACAATGGGCTGTGGTGACAAATAAATCAAAACAGGAATCTGAAGTGTAAATTTCCCAGATTTTGGCTGAAACTGTGGGCCTTGATGATTCATAAAATCCAATTCAATGGCTACTGGCAAAAAAGCATATACAGGCAAGACAAAATTAATATTCACGGCTCCTGATGATATATTATGGCCTTATGAAGTGAAACGATTGTAACTGAATATTATTTAATACAGAGCCTCAGACAACAGGGAAGTCTGATTCTTTTTTGCAAACTGGTTCTGTCAGAGAGCTTAATTAACCAGTTCAATTCACTATGTAATGACACAATGACGTAACGTATGCGCAGCCAGTTATATTATTAAAGCACCCAATAATGACATTGAATGCGGATGTTTTAAATGTCTAAAGCATATAAAGTGAATAAACTAGTCTTAATCAACTCACCTTTTTACATAAACAATGAGAAACCATAAAAACATTCATTTGGCACATTATATCATCAGTCTTCGGTCCGAGTCGAACCGTTTCCACAAATCAGTGACTGTTGGCAGAACTGGAACGCTGAATCAGTTCATTCATCATAGGATCATATACGCCACTATTTTGGCTCATTTTGAGTCGGACTGACTGTCAGATGTTTCAGACGGTTCAATCTGGATTACAGGTAATAATGTTGTAAATAATGTTCATCTTCTTGCACAGACCAAACATTTCGCTTCATAAGACCTCAATATATCATCAGGAGCCACAGAGATTCATTTTGTCTTGCCTGTATATGCATTTTTTGACTCTCAAAGTGACAGTAGCCAGACTTGCATTGTATGAATCACCAAGGGGAAGTCGTGGCCTAATGGTTAGAGAGTCGGACTCGTAATCCAAAGGTTGCGGGTTCGAGTCTCGGGCCGGCAGGGATTGTAGGTGGGGGGAGTGAATGTCCAGCGCTCTCTCCACCCTCAATACCACGACTGAGGTGCCCTTGAGCAAGACACCGAACCCCCAACTGCTCCCCGGGCGCCGCAGCATAAATGGCTGCCCACTGCTCCGGGTGTGTGTTCACGGTGTGTGTGTGTGTTCACTGCTGTGTGTTTGCATGTTGGATGCAGAGCACGAATTCCGAGTATGGGTCACTATACTTGGCAGTATGTCACTTCACTTCACCAAGGATCAGCTAAAAATCTTCTTTACTGTTCTACTGAAGAAAAGAGTCACCTACATCTTGGATGACCTGAGGGTGAGTAACTTAACAGCACATTAACTAACCCATAATGCACAAACCATCAGACAGTTTTATCTGTTAGAGAAGCGTCTGATTGGGAGGATGTTGGCATCGGCCCTCGACTCATTAGACGTCATGGTTACGACTGTAATTAGAGTGCATTTACTCTTCAACTGTGCAAAAAAACTCCTGCCAAATTCCCTCTCAGACAACAGCCTCCAAACTCATTTGCAGGCTCTTGTGGAGGTCAGTCTGCAGTCGAGTCGATGGCACCTCTGCCCGTCTCATTCCCAGCACACACTGGCAGCGTCTGAGAGGAAGCGGCTGTAATTGAGGGTGTGTTGCAAAGAGTTTTCCCATGGCAAACCCCATGTTTCTTAGCAATCAGGTCGGCGCAAATGACTTATCTGCCGTCCAACAGCGTAATTGTCTCTATACGAGTTTACGCTCTGCCTTTGTGGGAAAAAACGAGGGTGAGAATGCATTTTAAGACAGAAACTAATTACAAATGGCATTTCCGCCCTACATGTATTCAGTAATTATCTGACAGAGAAAAGAAAAAACTTTCAAAGGATTCAATGGTCTAAAACTGGAACTAGAAACGCCAGGATAAAGAGAAGCTTGGCTGAAGCATTTACAGATTCATGTTTATACTTACAGCTTTTAATGCATTTTTAAAAAATTGATTCATTGGATTTTTCTACAAAGACAAACAGACCCATTTGTCACAAGTTCCTTAAAATTACTATGCCAGTTAACAAAAATAATCACATACAATAAAGCAGTAAAATAAAATATACAATAATAAAATAAAATTACAACAAAAAATGCATAAAAACTCAAAATAAAAGTTGTGTTTAACTTGAAGAAATTGTGACAAATATATGACTGTTGTACAGCAGAATGTAATTCATAAAGTAATAATATAATACAATATAATCATATTTTAAGAAATATTACTTTTTCTTCCATGTTTTAACTTTAACAGTAAACCTCTGGTGTTTTTTTTTTGGCCAAAAAAAAGTAATATTAATTTAAATTTTAAAAGATTAATTAAATTGTTAATGTTTTATGCCTTCATTTGATTACCACTATGCTTGATAATAAATGCATATTAAATCATAAATCTAAATCATTAAAACAAAGCAGAATTTCAGGGAAAAAATATTTATATATATAAATAATGAAAACATACATACAACAAAAAAAAAAAAACTTACCGAAGTCACTGTCGGACGAGTCGGGTCCATCTCCTCTGGCTCTGCAGGCCAGCGGCCCGGCGTCCAGCTGAGAGGCCTTTGCTATGGACGTCACCAGATACTCGTCCTCAGTGTTCCTCCAGCCCCACCAGCTGATCTCCGGCTGACTGCAGCGGGCGATGACCGCCCCGTTACGCTGGTGCCTGACGGGACACACCGCAGAGATCATCAGTCACTGTCAGGAGTGCAGGAGGCCAGGAGACAGACCAGCTGCTTCTCTCACCTGTACACCACCACAGGAATCCTCTTCCAGGACCTGAAGGAGGCCACGCTCTCCAGCTCCTTATCTGTGATCCAGACGGGCACCAGCAGTTTTTGTGGGTAACTCGAACACAACCTACAACAACAAGAGTCAGACAATGAAACTCACAGAATCAGCACTGAATTATTAATTTACTAATATTATTACTTAACACCATATCAGCAGCAAAGGCTTTTCTTCATGGCGAAACATACTAGGAATTAATATACAACAATTTAATAACATGTCATAAAACCAATAAACCATATTAGCAGCAAAGGCTCTTTTCATGGCAAATGGAATAGCAAAGTCATTAAACAAGAAAGTATCTGAACATCAAAAAGAACAAAAAGAGTGGTGTTCTCGCTCGCGTCTCATTCTAGTGTTCAGATCAATCACATCTCTGTCTCACGCCTGCTGCGTCCGTCTCACCCTCAAATGACAAACTCAGTCCAATTATATACTGACGTGCTCCGTGAGCCTCGATGACTGACCCAAGACACACACACACACACACACACTCACACGAGCTTGTCTGATGTGAGTCATGCGGCGCAGCAGGTTCGAGCTCGCTTTAATTATCCGTCTCTACAGCACATCTCACAACACACTGCTGCATTAGTGTTACAAACTCAACGCTCTGCACACATATTTAATGGATTTTTGCTATAACATGGCCTACACCTACAGCACAGTTAAGTCAAATTTATTTATTTAGCACTCAAAGCAGCTTTACAGCAATAAACGAGTAAATAAATAGTCAAATTAAACAATTATTCAGCCAGAAAGCAGCTCTGCGTAAGCGTGAGTAATCAAATTTAGGCTTTGAGTTGAATTTCAGCTTTCAACGATTATGAAAACATGATAATAAACCGATTGTTGTGCCACATTCCGTCCCTTGATTACTTTATTCAATTTCTATAGTAGGCTATTAGTTGAACATTATACCATTAAATTGACTTACATGAAAAATATAAAAATGTGATGTGATGTCACATGTCGTGTTAATGCTCATTTCATTTCTGTCCTTTTGTGTGTTTTATTTGTCCTCTTGTTTGTAATTTTGTTCTTTAATTTTATTGTATTACTGTTACTAGTCTTCAATAATTGTTTGAGGGCTTTGTTTTAATTAGTTAACCTAGTGAAATTTCACTAGGTTAACATTTATTTACTTTACAAGCAAATTTCACTAGTTTCAAAAAATGTTTCAATAATTGTGAAATTTCACTGGTATCTAAAACCTTATTTTCAGTAAAACACACACACACACACACACACACACAAACACAAATATACATTCAGCTCAATTTAGTTCAATGTTAATTCAATTTACCTCAACTACAGAATCAATGTTGCAAAGTTCATCAATATTAAGCAAAATACTGTAGCAAAAGAAATGTGTGTCCTGCTCACGAGTCGCCGTTCGACAGGTTTCAGTAAATTAATGAAATCAATTCAAGACTGTTTCCATCCATCGACCATCACACTGTTTTCTTACTTGTAGTTGTTGTTGATATCAGACACTCTCCAGGCGTTCTGCATGTCGAATCCCATCCGCTTCACCTCCACCTCCATCCTGTGCCGCACGTGATCACCTGAGAGACACAAACACATATTTGATAAGCTCCAAAGTCTAAATTCTCAGTATAATAAAAGTTTGCTGTTAAATCTACTCCATGCCTTCTGTCGTCTGAGTTTAACTGCTGATAGTTTTTTATCCAGTCAAAGCTCTTTTAGTGTAATTGTTCAGCTGCTGCTTCAGTCTTTCTGCTGTCAAATCTTGACTGATTTTTATCAAGTAAACATCAGAATAACTGCAGTCATATCTCCAGATGAACACTTCCTGGACTGAAGCAGCTCAGCTTTACTTGATTCTCCATCAATCAATGTCTCAAATCTGATCATCAGGATCTTTTGAGGAGCGTTTGTTTCCAGAAGCTTTACTTTCACTGTTCCTCAGCGAGCCTCCAAAACATCTCACATCTTCTGAGGAGCGTTTATTTCTTCATCTCTCGATCAGCATCGGATTGCATTGCATTGTAAATTTGGATAATTTCAATCTCATTTTACTAAGACCTATTACTGGAGATATAGAGCGACAAGACAACTGATATTTAGATCATTTTATGTCAGTATCTGCTGTACTGTTATAAACATCTCATTTATTTACTTTACAAGCATTAGAATTTCATCACTTGTCATCCATATAAATATCAGCATCTGCAAACAATTGCATATTTTTGCTCAGTTTGAGTCTCTGAATAAAAATGAGCTGTTTTTCCCTCCATATTCTCACTATATCAGACATGACTCATCATGAGCCATAAAAGCCCTCTTGCTCATGCGTGAGTGTACCTGGTCTGCACAGGTGCAGGTGCTGGTCTTCATCGTCCGTGTTTCCTCCTAAACACCAGGCGTGATACGCCAGCGCGAACAGCTCCTCCAGACGGGCCGGATGCGCTATGGCTCTGTTCAAGCGCTTCAGCCACTCCTCACACTGCTTGAACGTCGAGAAATGACACCTGATGCAGAAAACATTTGCGTTCATGCATTTAGCAGACGTCAGAAGACAACACAGATTGCAGCGGATTCAGAAAAAGCCACAGAAACATGTGAAAAAAACTAAATTCTTTCAGGAGGAAGTCAAGGACTATCTCCGTGCGTCTCTGTTTGTGTGTTACCTCACTACTTTGGAGTCTTTGCAGATGATGTGCAGCTGAAACATATCTCTGCTCTCAACGCCCTCAATCAACCTCAGAGGAACCTGCACACACACAATCAGCCAATCAGAGAGCAGAAGACCTCATCACATGACTGCATCGACCAATCATGAGCATCTAACTGAAAAACATGCAACAATGTAACAGTTTTAAACGGCAGGATAAAGCATGTAACATTAACCAGGTTTCCATCCAAGGATTTTCTGCGAAAAAATATTTAGCACTTTAAAATATTAACGATATAGCTGATGGAAATGGCAATTATTGATTCAATTTCTCATGTGTTGACAAAATATTTTTCTGTTTAACAAAATTCCATATCGATACTTCAAATGTTTGGAAACACTTTGTCGAGAAAAGGGGCTTTAACTCAAATAAATGTGGTGTCACATGACCGAATCAGCCTATAGGCAGCATCCGTGTTCATGTTGCTCACGTTACAGCACCGTTTCCCTGTAGTTCAAAAGCGCATTAAATCATATTCATATTATTCAATTGCATCTAAAATGGTAAGAAAAAGACGAGTTACCTCTCAAACATACTTATCTTAATTTGGTGTTAGTAGGCAGCCTATGTTTACATTATTATTATTTTATTTTTTTTACAGTGCACTGTTCAGTTTAAATAGCCTAGTCCAGCTTGACCACCATAACCCCGTGATATTATGCCAAAAACATTTTGTTTTACATGGATATTGGAACGTGAAGTACAACTGTTTAAATTAATTCGTTCTGGCTTGTTAGCTTCGTATATTTTTATTCTTGTTTTGTTCTGAGTTCTTTCTACCGTTACATTTAAAGGATTTGTTGTGGAGTGAGGGGAAATTAAATATTCTTTTCATGTTTATTCAATATTTATTATGACTGTGAACAGGCTGCGTTGTGGATGCTTAACTGCGTGTGAGGCGCCGGCACGATCGCTTGTTTTTGGTTTTATCCTTGGAAACAACTTACACTAGCCTACTCCTTCATTTGTGGTCATATAAGAGTTAGACATTATTCTAAATATTTATTTTATTTGTGTACATTCACAATAAAAAACTATTTTTGTGAAATAAAGGAAACAAACTGCCGCTTTCTCATGAGCGCATCGCAAAAATGAACCGAAATTCTGCATCTAGGCTGGTAATTGTTGCAGTTTTTTTCTTTTGTTTTGTTAATTCATTAATTATTTTTTAGAAAAATGTATTTTGCATATGGGCCTGTTTCTTTTATTAAACTGCACCTGTTTATGATCATTGCTTGATTATCAACAGTGGCCTATGTATCTAGTCTATAACAAAGTACAAAAAAAAAAAAAACTCATGACACTTAATAAAAATTATTTTATTTAGGCCTATACAATTTAATAATAGGCTGTTTGGTTTCAAATGGATGAAGAACAGGCTACTAGCCTATAGCCTATAATTTACGCAATAGGATAAATTATTTATGGAAACAGCACAAGGGCAATTTTTTTTTTTTGCCATACACCAAAACCTATTCGTTTTTTTTAGGGATGACATCATCACGCACACCATTTTATCGGTAAAAGGCCAGTTGGATGGAAACAGGCGGTAGACAGCAAATTTCGCAAAGTTTTTTAACGCATATTCTCTTTGTCGATAACAAAACAGCGCAAAATCTGGATGGAAACTTGATTATTGAGAGCATTTACAGATGCCATTAAAAGCTGAATCAAACTGACTTTTGAAATAGTGTCACTGCAAGATATTAATGCCTTTAATATACTGACATCAGTTCTCAATAGTTCAAGTTATTTTAACATGGTCTGCTCTGTTGATTGATTAAATAAATATACTTAATATAATTTAAAAAGTATATAATATATTAATAGTATAATTAAATAATATTTTTTAAATACTGACTCAATACTCAATAGTTCAAGTCTTAAGTGTCTGTCCTGTTCATTATTTGATATTTGATACAATAAAATGTAATATAAAATAAAACATAATATATATAACATAATATACATATAAAACAACTTTATATACTGACAGAAAAGGCATTAATATGCTTAGTAGCTAGTTATTTTTATACTGTCTGCACTATTAATTACGTAATATATATCAATATATTCTACATAATATAAAAGTGCAATTTAATAATATAATATTTCATATACTGATACAAAAGGCTTTAATATGCTCAATAGTTAGTCTTGAGCTTTTTTAACCATTGTCTCTCCTCTTATTTATATAATACATCAATATATACTATATAATATACAATTTAATTTAGTAGTTATAATAATATAATTTAGTATATAACAATAATATTACCGTAACCAGACTACATCAATGTGAGAAACAGAGAGAAACATCAAAACAAACAGTAACGGGGGAAATTACAGACATGAAAAGGAGGGATGAAGAGGTCAAAAGGTCAGAGGTGAGGGTGCAGATTACTCACAGAAATCTCACTGTCCACACCAGGATACATCTACAACACCGACACAGGGATGAGGAAGAGGAAGAGGAAGAGGGGGTGGAAAAAAAATAGGGAGATGAAAACGTGACTCAGCGAAACGAGCAAACAAAGAGGAGGATATAAATGGAAGGGTATGAAAAATGCACAAAGATAGAGAGAGAGAGAGAGAGAGAGAGAGAGAGAGAGAGAGAGAGAGAGAGAGAGAGAGAGAGAGAGAGAGAGAGAGAGAGAGAGATAGAGAGATCTTTGCTGAAGCTGAGCAAAAAGATCCAGGATAGTTAAAAAAAGAGCCTTAAATCTCAGGATCACATGATGTTGTAATGCAGCTGGGTTAACCGGGTGCCGAGTGCAAGGGATTCTGGGTAACGCCATTAAGATTCCAGTCTCATGGCTGAAGGAACATTTGGTTAGCATAATGCAAATTATGACAGAAAATCATTTCATCGCATCCCTCAGTTTGTAAAAACAAGAAAAAAATGTGAAAACATGGATGTCTGTGCAATCAGAATAAAGCTCATTTATGTTCAAATAACAAATAATGTCATACAGTGACATGCATTGCAAACTAGTTTTATTTTAGTATATTTTTTACACTATTATGGTATTTATGAATATTTAAATTAGCTTTTCAAATTTTCTGTTTTAATTTTATCAGTGTTATTTTGTAATAAACTATTATGGTATTTATGAATATTTAAAATGAGCTTTTATTTTTATATTTTCAGTTTTATTTTATTTTATTTTGTCAAAGAGAAGCATTGAACATTAGTGTCCTTTTGTTATTATTTATAAACTACTACAGTATTTTTTATTTTAAGTTATTTTAAGTTTTATATATTTTCAGTTTGGGTTTTTTTAAAGCATTGAACAGTAGTGTTATTTTTACTATTTTTATACTTTATTATAGTATTTATTAATATTTTAAATGAGTTTATTTTATTTTTAGTAATTTTATTATGTTTGCCATTTTTTTATATTTCTGTTTGAAATGAAAATGTAAATTTTAATTTTTCATTATTTTTTAAGCTTAAGTTTAAGCTTATCTAATGTTTATATTTTATTTACTTTTTTAATTTTAGATTAGAATTGTTATTATTGTGGTTTGTTAAATGTTATAAATAAATGTTTATTTTTAATTTGTCATTTCAGCTTTATTTCAATTAATGAAAATATTTTTCCTTTTTGTTTTACAATAACACCACTGTTAAACAAGCAACATCCCTTTAAACACGTCACATTGTTGAGATGTCAGAGTGACATGGCGAATATCAGGAAGTTTGTGTTTCCTCGGCTGTACGTGAGTCAGACAGAGGACAGACGGGCGTTTGAACCGCAGGAGAAACTGTTCATTATCAGCGCAATCAGTGATGTCAAGACTGCCTCCATCAGCCGACGATTTAACAAAGAAACACTGAAAATAAACAGGTCAAAGTTCCCCCTTAAGAAGTCTAATAAAGCCTCTCCTTTAAGATCAGCACTCCAGACATGAAGAGAGGTGACGCAGACGTAGTAGAGAGAGCAGACGGGGGTTAAACACACGTATGAGATAAGAGGCTTTTCTCTGCACACTGAAGGAGTGTGACGCTGACGGACATCAACAGTGCCGGGCTAATGGATTACAAGTAACGCCAGTTACAATCAGATTACTTTAAGTAACTAGTAAGTGTGTGTTCACACTTGGCGTCTTTGACTAGAAAAAGCAGCCGAGGGCATCTTTTGTTGCTATAACAGCAGCTGCAACGGTAGCCTAGTGCTTTGTGCTGCAAAAACGTCGGCTTTTGAAGGTTAACGGGAAGGGTATGTCGGTTTGTGGGAGCGCGACATTATACAGGGAAGGAAACTGTATGGTGCTTCCAACAATTTAGTCCAGGAGCTCCGGTTGGATGATGCACTGTTTCATACAACTATGCTCCGAAACTAGTATGATTTGTCTACCGGCTATCTTCTCCTTTTCCTTGTTATGGAAACGACTCGCCACTCGCTTGTCATTGGTCAGCTGTCAAAAAGGCGCTTGACATCGGGCGTTTTTTTCAGAAAAGTTTAACTTTTTTCAACTTGAAAAGACGCTCTGAGCTGCAGAAAAAGACGCCGGCGGTGGCGTTTTAAAAAGCGCTCCAAACACTGTTTACTCCATAGGATTATAATATAAAACAGACGCCGGCAGCTTCAAAAAAGACGACAAGTGTGAACATAGCCTGAAATAGCACATTACTTTTAAATTACTTTTCAAAAAAGTAAAACAAGTAACTTTGTTTTCCCGTTTATTCACTGACACCCCGTGTTGAGAGAAATCTGGAGGAAGTGCAGAGAATTCCTTCAGCCTGAGGCTTATTCGTTTCCCTTTTGGTGTGAAAGGGCCCTCATAGATGGCAAAAATATCACTTCTGGGTTTTTTGTTATTAAAAAACAAACAAGCAAGCCCAGAGCAGGTGACAAAAAGTAACGCAAAAGTAACTATGTATTACTTTCATAAAAAGTAACCAAGTACTACAATTAGTTACTTCTTCAAGGAGTTACGCAATATTGTAGCGTATCACTTTTAAAAGTAACTTTCCCCAACACTGAGAATTAATGATTCACTCATGATGCTAGTTTATAGTAGTTTATATATATATAAGATGTAAATAAGCTATACTCTACGCTATATAAACTATATAAAATAATAAGCTATATAAAAAATATTTAAATACACAGTGCACAGCATAAATGAGTACACTTCATCTGAATAAATATAAAAGATATTTTTTCTTAATGATCACTAATATAATTAATGGAAAGATGGTAAAATTGAAATGCATTAAACACGTACTTAATAAAAACAACAAAATATATGCCAATATTTTCTGTAAGGTAAGTAAATTAGCCTATTTTGTTTAAAGGAAGGATTGCAGAAATGAGTACACCCTAGATTTAATTCAGCAAATGTATAGTTTTATTTAGTAACTTTCAGGAGGGTGTACTTATTTTTGCAACGTAACATTTTATCACTTTAATAAGAAGATTTTGCTGAATAATTTTGAAATTCTTCTTTGGTAATTGATCAAGCAGGCTTGTTGGAACATTATATCTCCAAAGAACCCTAACATGCCATCAAAGTAAAGAGTAATTGCTGAATTTGTTAAGTTTAGAGGGGGTGTACTCATTTATGCTGTGCACTGTATATATGTGTGTTTGTGTGTGTGTGTAGGAGAAAGTATTTTATATTTAAATTACACAAACAATATTTAAAAATAATCTAAACATCAACTTCACTAAAGACTCAACTGGGACGGCAGCAGCAGTTTGTGTGCTTGATGTCAGGGAGGCTGTGGGTGGAAAGAAAGCGAAAAAGAGGCCTGTGTGCCAACATGAGCTCACTCTGTGTTCAGACCTCCGAGAGCCGTGAGGTCAAGAGCTGCTGAGATCAGAGAAATCAAACCGTGCCCAGAGATCGGCTCTTTCACTGGGATGAGAGGAGACGAGCCCCTCGGCGGGAAACACAAAGACTACAACATCTGGACCACTATCAGAGGAGGTACAGCAGAGTCTAGACTTTAATTCAGGGAGCTGAACTCTCTCGCTCTCTCTTTCTTGTGCTGTTGGTGCTCTTACATTGATGATGGAGTCTTTGAATTTGATGTGAAGCCTGTAGTTGGAGATGGCGATGATGGCATCGTCCGCACGGCCCAGGAACTCCACCCACTCGCCCTGCAGGACAGGGAACGGGACCTGGACAGACCAAAACACAAAAACATGCCATTGAACTGTGTACTGAAAGTAGGGCTGGGCAATAAAATGATATTGAGTCGCAACAAAATTTATGTCAATAACGGTCATGAGCTCTGGACACATGGGACGCTTGCATTGTTTTTAGTGTCTGCATCTCAATATATCAGGACATGAACACATGATCTTTATTTCCAGAGCTGCTCTGAGACTCACTTCAGCAGCTTTACACAGTTTCATCTGAGAAAAACTACTGTCCAGTGTACACTAAAACTGAAAGTGAAATGGAAAGACCTTCACAACAACCCGTCAAAATAAAAGTCTGGTTTGACTTGAAGAAATTATGACCATTCCTAATGGTTCCTAATCTAGCTTTCCAATAAATATGCCATTGCTTACTGCAAATACTGCTGGCTCTATGATGAATTGCTTATTAAACGGATACTCCACCCCAAAATGAAAATTTTGTCTTAGCTTTAGTCTACATTTATGGATCTTGACAGTGCAATTTACTATGCAGTCAATGGGACAGTCACAAACCTCCTGGTTTTCATCCAAAATATCTCAAATTGTGTTCCGAAGACGAACGAAGGGGTGGAGTATCCCTTTAACATCTATTCTAAGTCGCTTTGGACAAAAGTGTCTGCTAAATGTAAATTTATCTTTGCAATATACTTTAAAATGCAAACGTTTTCATTCTCAAGTTTCTCAGTCAGGATGTTTTTTAGTCAACATAACTGCATCCCTTTTAGCCTGTAGTGGTTTGAATGTGGTTTCGCAGCTTTTTTTAGTCTGAACTATGAGAAATGGTTTCTTCTGTAGCTCTGCATCACCCATAATGCCATCAGTGCCAGCGGTTTGTGCGGTTGTCCTGACTCACTGGCTCTCTGTAAACAGACCAGAAAACCAGGCGGAGCGAGAGAACGAATGCTCTTCAAACTCCAAACACTGGAGCAGTTCAGGCCGTTCTTGAAGACCTTCTTACTAAAGAGTAAACAAGGCAGCGTTTGCCTTTCCAGCTTTTTCTGAAGCTGCATTTAGGTTGGCCATGTGTTGCATAAGGCGTAAAGAGTGACCAAATGAAATTGAAATGCGTTTGTTTTAGCAGCCTGGCACAAGGGAAAAAAAAAAGTTAACAGGATTATTATAGTGTACTAAAACCATAAACATTTAAAAAAAAAATCTGAAATACACTTTAACAGAAGTAAAAAATAATAATAAAAAAACCTAAATTTATTTTATTTTATTTCAGCTGGTTGTCCAGGCAACATTTCATATTTTCATTTAGTTTATGTTAATGCACTAAAACAACAAACTAAAACTAAATAAAAATTTATGACATCTATATAGACATATGAAAAAAAATTCAGAAAAATTACAAAAAACACCAATTACTAAACGTTTAACTGAATAAAATTAAAACAGAAAATATATAAAAAATATATATAATAGAAGCTGAATAAAAACTAATAGTATCTCAATGATGCTAAAAATAACCCTGTTTTATACATTTACATATTTTTATATTAATTCTATAATATAATTAATTAACATTAAAGAAATTATATTAAATTAAATATTTAAAAAAACAATACATTTTAAATAAATAAAAATCAATATATAAATGCATACAATATTTTACATCATACATAAAAACAAAATCAAACTTGATTATTTACGTTAACATGTTTCTGCTCTTATAAATCATTCTTCTCAGCACAATATTCCAAAAAAATTTTTTTTATCAAAATGTAGTAACTTTTAACTAGAAACTTTTCGGCTGACATCACGAATCTTTTCTATTTTTCAGCCCCTCTTTATCTCCTACTCAATATTTTCCCAACAACAACAAAAAATAGATTGCAGAAGCAAAATGGTTTGTGACCAGCATTTCATGTTGACTTTATCGCTGCCGTGAAGCCAGAGCACACACCATACACAAACCTCACGCTGGTACCGTCTGCCTTTGACTGCTTCCTATCTACGGATGGTGAAGCTGTCTCACTCTCAGCCCTGTATGAATCAGTCTCAGTGTGGAGGCCAAAAGCAGCACATCCACATGAGATCTTACTCATCAACTTCCTACTGTTACCATCTCTCCACGCGTCTGCACCACAGGTACTGACACAGAGCCTGACGAAGACAGCAAAGGATGAAGAAAGACGTCTGGGCAAGAGTCTACAGCTTACATAAACAACATCCTCTCCAAAATTAACCTCAGAAGTGAATGATTTGGGACGCTCTACATGTGCAGCAACTCTACAATGCTTATTAATACTTGCAATCAAACCCTTATGTTTGAAATCAAGCCTTATTGGTCTATTATTATGCGTGCAGTGAGGTTTAGGCTCTCTGTGTGTAAGACTGTGTGTCGACCTGCGAGATAATAAACGACCTGGCGATATAACAGCATGTCAGACAAGCCTGGAGAATATATAGACAGTCATACAGCATCCATCTTTCACGAATTACTGCGAGTCATTAAACTCAGATTTACAACCGGCCGCTCACATAGACACAAGAACAGCTCATATTTAAGAGATATTTATGGGCAGTTGCCAGTGTTATTAACTAAAACCGTTAAAAAAAATGTTTGTTAATTGAAATAAAGCTGAAAAAAATAAAATATAATAATAATAATAATATATATTAGATTTAAAAAATGAACTTACAAAAAATACAAAAAAAATTAAAAAGCACAAAATTACTAAAACTTAAAGCTAAATTTAAATAAAAACTGAATATACTAAATCTGAAGTTAAAGCAGAACAAGAATATTTACAAAAAAAGCCAAAATCATACCAAAAACTAAAATTAACATGAAAACTGACAAAACATTCTACAACTGATATAAAATAAACTGAAAGTAATAATAAAAAACAAAACTATAATAAAACTACTAAAACCGAAACTAATTAAAATGAAAACAGAAAAATATACTAAAACTGAAATAAAAATAATAAAGTTGAACAGAAATACTAAAAAAAGATAACAATTGCAAACACACACACATACCTAAAATTAAAATTAAAATAAAAAAAAGTAAAAATACTGTAACGGTGTATAATACTACCAAATTAATTTTGTTATAGAGAATTCAGAGAATGTCTCGGCATCACAACCATGAGCTCATTAACATATGCTGGCCCATATTTACATTTCAATACATATCCAGTGGCCTGATTTATAAATTAGGTAAGCAAAGGTTAACCAATCACAATAGAGGTCACTTATATACCGATGTCTTAAAGGTACAGTAACAAAATGAGAGATGGGAGAAAATGGTCAAAAACAGACAAATATGAAAGATGTAAATGCACATAAAATCATGAACAAAAAGTGCATGTTACTCCAAATTAAATAAAAGATTGCTTTTCATCATCTTTCATCAAAATTGTATAACTTGCTCTCTGACACAACTTTCTCTTTCAGAGGTTATTTATATGCAGAAGTCTTAAAGGTACAGTAGGCAAAATCAGAGACTGCATAAAATGGTCACGAAAAGCTTAACGAGGGATATTTTGCTGCAAGAAAACAATAAGTGGACTTCAGGCAGAAATAAAATACTATAGAGCGCAGAATGTGTAGAGAAATACAACATCGTGGAGCATGTGAGTGCCAGGGCATTCTGCAGCTGTAATGCTGATCTATGGAAATCCGCATCCATATTTCATGGAGCTGCATGCCAACCAGGTGACACTCGACGTGGCATGAAAGCAGCGAGGCTTCAAAGGGATCAGGTGAGCGCTGGGAGAACGACTCCTACTGCTGAACTTCACAGACAGAGCCTGACAGAGAACTCAACGCAGCACGAGCACGACACACACACAGACGTGTAAAACCCACAGCGCACAAAACACAATAAACAAATACTGAAGGCTGTAGGACTCAAAATCAGACTCAAATCCCAGAGCAGGAGGATGCTTGCATTAACAACGACTGGATTTTGTGTTATTTGGCAAAGATCGCTAAGTCATTGTTCCTCTATCTACTCAAGCAGAAGGATGCAATATACTTCATTTATGAGTACAGATTCATGGCACGAACATGTTAACTTAACACAAGGAAAACTGTGCCATTCAATAATTATGTGCACATCTTTGCATTTGCATCCCAGTGCATGCATATGATTATTAATGAAACCTCCTTAAAGGAATCTCTCACCCAAAAATGAAAATGTGCTGAAAATGTACTCATCCTCAGGCTATCCTAGATGTAGATGAGTTTGTGTCTTCATCAGATTTGGAGAAATGTAGCATTGGATCCTGCATTAATACAAACCTTACTATAACATGCCTTGAAAAATCATTCACAGTAAGACCAGGAACAGAGTAACAGAAGCACATGGACAGTAAGTGCTACATCTAGGTTTGTGCAAAGTCATTGAGTAAGAGTCAATGTCAAGTTCTGGCGCTCTTGTTCCCATGTCTGGTCTCTGGTGTCACTGCTTTGTCCTTTTGATGAATTTCTCACTTTTCACCTCCACATCAGTTACCCACCTCTCCTCAGACCTCGCATTTGATTTTCTTCCCATCGCGGTACAGCACACACATTTAACCGCAGAGGACAGACGTGTGTATGTGTGTGTGTTAACCCACTTTCTTCACAGAGGAAGACATTGACATTAGGAATGAAACTGACCTGCAGAGCGTCGTCTTCTTTGAGCAGCTCTTTCTGGGGGAACAGGTCCCGGGCCTGAATGTACTCCAGGCTGGGCGGCCCCTCCTCACCCTGAAAACAGACACACAAAACACACACGCTATAACATATCAACCTCAGAAAACAAACTGTTCCAATTCACAAGCCATATTCGAATTTGACCTTTGACAGAAATGTCAGCGGAATTCTAAAGTTGCTGTCATTGGAATGTTCTGTTGCTTGGCAACTGTAAACAAATTTGCTATGGCCAAATTCTAAAGCATGTTTAGACAAAAAACACAAATATTACCATTACAGCTTTATTTATTTTCATTATCACAATCATTAGTTATTAGTGATGTATAATGAAGTTGCTTATTTAAGTATTTTTGGAGTAAACATGCCTTTATACACTGACATTCAGAAACTGCTATTAAATTTCAAATATTTTGGGATGTTATAAATCATTTACACTACTATTTGTAATAAGTCACTGATTCAACAACCTCTATAGAGCAACATTAATAAAATCCCCCAAAAATTTAAATATTGTATTTAATAACACAAAGTAATAATTAAACTTAAATAAACCTTAAAAAAGCATTAAAATAAAATATAGAAATAAAATTAATTAATATGTATTAATATTTAGTTGATTTTATATTACTTTATTTTAAAATGTATTGTGTTTGTTTTATTTGATTATTTTTTACATTGTTTTTGTTAATTAAACGTGACATTTTTTGAAAGTCACGCAGCTAAAATCCTAAATTAAAATGATGCACTGCGACAAGCTCCAAAAATATCCACAATGGCAGACGAAGTGAGATGAATGCATCTACAATTCAATCAATGCTGAAAAGCAATAAATCTGACTCAATATTTCTGCATTATGTTATGTATTGTGTTATTCATTTATATGTCATTTAAACAGGCCTCATGCACGCGGATGAATGATGGAAACTGTGTCTCCCATCTGCTGTCATTTCCAGCAGTGATGTAACGGTTCTGCTCCAGTCACAAACTACAATCAGTCGGAGAGACTCGTGACTGACAAACAAACGAACAATTAGCAAGAGACGACAGACACCTACAACAGCTGTCATCAGAGAACACATCAACACGTACCGCATTCAGTCCATATCAGTGTCTGCTGTGAGTTATGAGCATTTACAGAGTGACTGTTCTTGAATGAATGACTGAGGCATTTATATAGTGCTTCGTGTATTTCTGTACACCCAAAGCACTTTACAATCAAGAGGGGGTCTCTCCTAAACCACCACCAGTGTGCAGCATCTCCTTGGATGTTTTTGACATACACTAGGACTCAATGATTAAGGGAATTAAGGGAAGGAAACCTAAATCGAACTGAAATTGTTCAGATAGAAAGGTAGGACAGAGTTTCCGGTGCGGCAGAAACGTCTGATCTCAGGGCTACGTGTTCACAGGCATCACGCAGTGGATTAAACATTGATCTGAAGGGACCTTGAGCCGCCGTTCACATCACAGGACGAGGTGAAAGACCTTCGCCTGGCATCAGACGCGAGTGAAGAAATCAACCACACCAACGGACGAGAACGCAAGCGCCAGTCCCACACAGAGAAAGCTCTCGAATGCAAACTCTACAGCATGTTACAAGAGTTTTGTTTTCAGAAGAAACTGGGAGAGGTTCAGACGTCACATTCCAGAGCGAAGAACATCTGAAGACCTCGCTCTGGCACAGTTTGATGATTGAGAAAAGCAGACTGTTAAACATTGCGATAAAACCCTGAACATCAGTGAAAAACTCTCTCTCTCTCTCACACACACACAGCTTTCGTCCTCTCTTTCTATTTCTTCATGCAGCAGTTGGGGCAGAAATTGCCACACAGGGCCTGTTAAAGTCTGCAGCAAATCAAAGGAGTTTGACATCAGCAGCCGCGCAGTGGAGTGAATACGAGCATCGCTAGCAGCTGGACGAGGTTTTGTGAAGGAAAGAGCCATTGCATTTAAACAAGGATATGAAAAACTTCAGAATAACATGCACAATAAGACCAAGAACATTTATTTATGATATTAGGCAAAAGTGACCATAAGCAGCATCATGAGACTGGTGCGGTCCAGAGTTATGTTAGTATTTATTTACTAAAATATACTATTTTAGTATATAAATACTAAAATAAAATATACTATTTAAATAAAATAGCATTGTAATATATTAAAATATACTATACTATAAAATACATTTATATTAATCTATTTTCATTCATATTTGAAATGAGATTTTATTTTTTGTTTTCAATTAAATTTTAGTTAAAGTTTTAGTGTTTTTGTCATTTTTATTAGTTGATAAACTAAAAATATATATTTTTTTATTTTAAAATCTCATATGGTCGCTGGCACAGACAGAGACAACATGTCAATCACAAAACATCACGTCCAAACCCACAGCGACCCTCGAGGTTGGCTCAAAAGGTCAAAGGACAGAGTGCACAACAACAGGTGGTTCTGTGGAAACAGCAGCAGAAATACCAGGTGAAACTTACTAATGGAGATATATATATATATACACACACACACACACACTATATATATAATTTACTAAGCTAGTTTGAACTAGAGAAATGCATTTAACGTGAAACGAGCTAAAGTTATCTGAATATAATTTAACAGTGTTTGATATTTGAATGTAGTGATTTACTATAGTCTAACTTTATTTACATTGTTTTTAACACTATATTAGTGAAGCTCTATTACTCAAAGGCTTTACTGTCTGATCATTTTGTACCTTGTTGCTAAATTATTATTGCAACCAGTAGGGAAGAGACAGAGCGCAAATGACCCAGACACACACTGTCCCACGGTCACACTCCTGTCGACCGGCGGCGCCCGTAGACAGATGGACAGAGTGTGTGTGTGTGTGTGTGTGTGTCTAAGAGTCTCTAACCTGACTGACACAATAGCAGACGAGCCAGATGTGCCATCTCACACATACACACACGCACCAGATGTTTGCAAAACACAACTGAGAGACTGACCAGACAGGTTCAATCAGGCCTGTAAACGTCACACACAACAGTCTTAGTGACCAATTCTTCAATTTTAACATTTGGTCACCCACATCTTGAATATTTGGATACATCCTTGGATTTACTATAAAAATCGACAGGGAACATTTGACATAAGTTGATATGCAACATCATAATTACTGAAATAAACTGAATTTTATGATACTTTCAGACATCAAAAACACTATAAATATCGCTTTAGAGTAAAACAGAAAAACACTGTGGCACTACAACTAGAAGTCTCTGTTGCTCACCAAGGGTGCATTTATTTGATCAGAAATACAGTAAAATATTATTACAATTTAAAATAACTGTTTTTATTTAAATATGTTAAAATGTAATTTATTTCTGTGATCTGCAGCTGTATTTTCAGCATCATTACTCCAGTCTTCAGTGTCACATGATCTTCAGAAATCATAATAATATACTGATTTACTGCTCAAGAAGCATTTCTGATTATTATCAATGTTGGAAACGGTTCATATTTTTATGGAAACATGAACACATTTTATTTGTCAGGATTCACAGATGAATAGAAATGTCAAAAGAACAGCATTTATTTGAAATATAAATATTTCTTAACATTACAAATGTCCCTTTTGATCAATTTAATGCATCCTTGCTGAATAAAGTATTTATTTCAAATAAAGCGTCCTGTCATCAGGCGTCTGCGCAGATGGAGGGCCGTGTTTCGGCATGTGTGTCCTTCACAGATGAACAAAGTGACAATAGACGCCAACACCTGTCATGACAGCAGGACATGTGAGTGACGAGACGAGAGGAAGACAGTCACGTGCTGCTCTTCAGAGGGCAAACTACAGCAGAAATCATGATTTAACAACTTCAGCACACTACAAAATACCAAACAATCTATAAATATTTAAAATGCATCATGATTTTACATCACCAGGTAAAAAAGCAGAGGTCAGCCTCTTTTATCATTTTCCTTTGCTAATAATAACTGGTTAATGCTCATATTCATGTTCCACATTGCTTGTAAACCTTTTAAAAATCTCATGTCATTGTGATTCTATGGTATTTAAAAGTGCCGTTTTATTTAAAGGCAAGCTTTGAACAAAGCTTTGCATGTTTTATTAAAATGTTTCACTAAAAATTAAAACACAAAGTGACTTTAAAAATATAATAATAATAATAATAATATATAAAAGCAATAAACAATATTTTAATAATAACCAAAAATAACATTAAATAAAACATAATACAATTCTGAATAGTAAAAAACTTCTTAGAAAACCGTCTAACAATGATCAACCCCTACATTTTTGACATTAACACGAAAACAATGTTTATGCATACTTAATAAGACATGCATTATTTTTTTAAAGTAATTCAGTCAAAATGTGCGCTTGTGTTGGTTATAAAGAAAATAGAGACATGCGATATTAATGAAACTGAAGAAAAAGAGGGAAAAAAGACTAATGATAAAAGATGAAACTGAACATGACAAATTACATATTCATGACATTAAATGCAACATTATCAGTATTAATAGAACAGATATTCTCCCTTTCAGTGTGATAACTAAATCTCCTGCTGAAATCTCTGCTCACACAGCTGTATTGAGACACGCCACACTCCCAGAATGCCCATGGGTTCACTCCCACAATTCCATGGGGCTGAGTGTGGCCTGTTGCTATAGCAGCAGGCTTCGGTAGTTCTCAGGAAGACCCAGAGGTCATGATGCTCGTGTGAGATCAGAGCGAGATGCCCACTGCCATTTACTGAACCGCCATGAGTCAGCTTATATTATTTCCGTTTGCGTTTACGTCTATAATTATAATAGCTCGAAAAGTTAGAAAAAATCTTTAGAGATGTTTTTCAGTTCATGTCTGATTTATCTATCATTTACAGGCAGGTTATGTTTGGACACAACGAGTGAAAAGAGCGACAGAAGAGTAAAAAGGCAGAACTGGTTTGATATGCAGATTTCATCTGTGCGTTTCTGCAAAAATTGAGACAAGACAGAAAATGTGCCTCCAGTGAGGCCTGCATCCAACTAACTGGACATGCAATGAAAACAGCTGAATGGCTGAAAAACAAGAGGAAGATCCATCAAATTATTACCTAAATAAATAAATAAAGACTTGATTTATATGTTGTTTATCTGCTACATCAGAAAAATGCCCTAAATCATTGCTCTCTGTTTGCATGGAATCAAAGTGTGGTTTGCACGAGTGTCAAAAGCTAATTAGTGGTAAACCCTCCGTCTGCTAAATCTGCATGATATATCATCATTAGCAAACCAATGGCTTGATTATTAAACAACTGAATGAGTTAAACATAATCAGTGGCCAGCCAAAAAATAATCTTGGACTAGTTTCTCTCAGAACCTCAAAATACCATAAATATTCCATTTAGTGTTAGCAAAACAATAACTGCATATTAAGGTATAACTTTAAAGTGCATCAAACCAAATATGTGCACTGGTTTATTTTGTAGAATTAAAGCAATCAGAAATTGCCGGTAAACACTTGCGAGTAAATTTCACAACTTATGAATGTTGCTGCTGTTGTTTATGTAAATAAAAAGATGCAATGTTTTCATTGTAATATGAAAATGAAATTTAACATGATCTTTAATACTAGTTTTCAACGTCTTTTTGTTTTTAAGACGACTGAAATTTCAAATGAAAGAGAAATTACAGTACTGAAGTGCTATTAGGCATAAATAAAACAACTTTGTGTCAAAAACAGAAATATTGATTCTGAATATCAGTTAGTGGCCATATAAACACACAAATAATCAGCATTGGTTATAAAAAATTCAATACCGGTTAATCTATATGAAACACTCCAGGAGAAACAGCAGATAGATGTAAAACAAATAAATATAACTTATGCATATCGATTATCGGGCACATAAACATGCAAATAATCTGTGGCAGTTATATAAAAAAAAAACAATATTGATTGTGAAATATGATTATTAAATATTAATTCTGCATATCAGTTATTGGGCAGATAAGCATGCAAATAAACTGTATTGGTTATTTAAAAAAAATGTATATTGGTCAATCTCTACTAAACACTCCAGCAGAAACCGTAGAAATAAAATGAATAAATATTGACGTTGCATATCGGTTATTAGTCACAAACATGCAAAGAATCTGTATCGGCTAGAAAAAAAATTAATAAATCAGTATCGGTCAATTTATACTAAACACTCCAGCAGAAATGGGAGAAAGACATAATAAATAAATACCAAACAAACAAACAAAAAAACATCTTCCATATCTGTACCGGTTCTTAGAAAAAAATCAAAAAGAATCAATCAATCTCGAATCTAAACTTGCTGCCTACATAGTGCACTAGATTTTGGAACAAAGCCTAAGAGTGTATTTGACTTGAGTGGAGGAGAGAGAGCAAAACTTCTGTCAGTTAATAAAGGCGAATTGTCTAGAGCTCTTGATTTAGCTAAAGAAAGCTCCTCACTCTTCAGCCGCTCATGTAAATGATCCAGCACTTTCTCCATTAAGCAGATGAATGGAGAGCCATTGTTTCCGTGTCTCTGAGGCGTGGAGCCAGCAGAGACTCTCAGAGGACTGAAGTCAGCACGCAATGCGGCCGCGATCAGCCCTTAGAAACGCCCTTCACAGTCTAATCACAGACGACCACATCAACATCCACCTCTAGTATCCTGGAACCAATGTGAGGTCTACAGACAGAACTTCATTCATTTACACTAGTGTTGAGTGTGTGCATGCAAAGTGCATGACTTGGAATAAAGGAAATGTAACATGCACTAATCGCACAATTTATGGGATCTAATCTAATTGTGATTTTTCTAATAAATATTATGACTGATTAAAAAAAATACAATAAAATTTGATAACATTTTAACATTAAGGACCTATTTACATTATTTAACAAAATATGGTGCCAAAGCATTTATTACGGCATATAATTAACTTAAAATTAAATATTTGTTAATTAAAATAAAAAGTTGTGTTTTAATATTAATTAATGGACCTGAGCTGACATGAACTAACAATGAACAGTTGTATTTGTATTAACGTTACACACATTTAAAAAAACACTAATAAATATTGCTCAATATTAGTTAGTAATTAATGCATCCATCAACTAATAATTATATAATAACTATAACTAATGGGCATTGTTATTATTGGTAATATTAATAATAGAATGGAAATTGTAACCTGTATAGACACAAGACAAGAGCAATAAATTACAGAGTAGAAATGAAGGGGGAGAGAGAGGGGCGATAGATTTAAGATCAATCTTTCTGATGGGCTTGAGTTTTCAATCAATCACTCAGTGAGTCCCACGAGCAATTCATCACATTCTCCATCCTCAACGTACATCAGTGCTCTTTCAATCAGCCGATGGATCGCTTCTGCTGCGTTTGCATTCTAGCTGGGTAACAGAGACATTAACAAGCGGAGATTTTACTCTCCTAACGAGGATCGGCTGCAGACGCGCTATAAAAAGCTCAGAGTGACACGGAGATCTTCAAACGGCACACAGACACACCAATGACTCCTTAAGCAAGTTACAGGACAGAAATAGGACAGAAACGAGGCCAAGACGCAAGAACAACCCAAACATGCGAAAAGTGACGACAAAAGTAGAAAGTGATGCTAGAAACGTTCTAACAACGCAAAACAAACGTTCAGCCAATGCATTTCAAGAATGCAGGGCATACCAGTGTTTTTGTTAACGTAACTAAATTATTAAAATTATTTTTGGAAACTGAAAACAAACAGGAAAAATATATAAATATTAGATTTAAAAACCTTGTCTAACAACTAAAAATATTTCTTTGGCAAGTAACTAAAATAAGTAAATGTAGGTTTCAGTACTAAAATTACTTAAAATGAAACTGAAATAAAAATAAATTAAAGCTACACAGGAATTAAAAAAAAAAAAAAACGGGAAAAATAGAATAAAATAATTATGGCAAAAACACATTTAAATTAAACTTAAATTAAAATAAAAACCAAAAATATAAAAATAACATCTTATTCTTAGATTTTTTTTTTTATTAAAATTATTAAAATTTTATAAATATAATAAGTAGTAGTAGTATATAAATACTGATAAAAAAAATACGCTAAAAACCTAAGTTTATTTTTTCAGGGAATTTAAATTATTTCTTTTTCATTTGATTTATTAATATATATTAGCAGTACTTAACATGTAATTAAGTTATTAAATTAATTTAATAATTTAATTTAGTAGTTTCAGGCACAAAAAACATACAAAAAACCATATTTATTTATTTTCAGGTAATTTAATTTATTTAATAACATTTCATTGAACAGCAGTTAATAAAAAATTAGGGTAAATTATGAAGTACACTAAAGAAAAGCAAAACATGTGAAATCAAGATTTGCTAAAAACTTGTCAGAAGACATTGTATATATTTGAATTTATTTGACAAGCATTTAATTTATATTTTATTATTTCTTATTTTATGAATATCAACAGTAAAAAAATTACATTCTATGCAAAAATGCAAAAACATGTCCACGTAGCCAAAAATGTTCACCTACATGCATAAAGTATATTTTAGGCACAAAAAAGCAGCTGAAGATGCGTCAGAAGAGCATTTCTCAGAGCCCAACCCTGCTGTAAGGCGTCACCTTTGGGTAGTTTACAGGAAACACAATGTTCTCGTGTCAAAAGATGCTTAATGAATCTTCAGCTGAGGTCAGCTCACCCTCAGACCAATTATCTTGTCACTTCGAGACAGCGGCACGAAAAACGTCCTGTCGCAGGCTTTGAGTCTCTGGGAACACGGTGATTGAGGACGCTGCGGTTTTTGCCTCGTCATGCTCGATTCCCTCCCCTCGATCCCGTTCTTTACCTCATTTGTTTGTCGCCGGTGAGAGAACAGCACACGCTCGAAATAGAGTAACACAAGACCAAGCACCGAGTCTGCACTCGCTAATGCATTAACAACACGCTCCAGAGTAACGCTGCCAGCATCAAATTCACCCACAACGGCTTCGGTTTTAAATAAACCATAAGAAATATTTGACAAGCAAGTTTAAGTACTATTACTAAACTAGAAACTTATAGGAAAACAATAGAAATGACAAAAGCACACAAAATTATGAAAATATAAAATTATTAAAAATATTATTGAAATAAAGCTGAACTAATGAAAGAAATAAAGAAATAAAATGTCTAATATATATATATATATATATATATATATATATATATATATATATATACACACACACATATATATATATATATATATATATATATATATATAGTCATTTAAGTATGACTACAAAAAATAAACATAGAATAAAGCTTTACAGAAAAAAATGACAAAAGCAAGTAAAAACAACAAGAAAAATATAATTTTCAGTAATTTAAATAAAGCCTAAACAATAAATATTACATAAGAAAAACATTAAATCAGCAATGCATATAAAACAATACAAATGCAACATAAAAGCACATAAAAAGACTAAAACAAATAAAAATAAAATAAGTCCATAGAAAAATAATTAAAAATCACGAAAGCAAATAAGCAGGAAAAAGGTAAATAAAATGAGGCTGAAATAAAATATAAATATTAGATTATAAAAACTAAATTAAACAAAACTAATTAGAAATGTATATAAAATAAATAAATACAAAAGCAAAAAAATAAATTTAAAAAAGTATGAATGACGAAAACAAATATTATTTGGGAAATTATAAAAATAAAAGCTAATTCAAAATATTAAGAAAAACTACAATAGTATATAAATAATACTAAAACACGACTGGTGCTTTATGTCACTTGGTTATTTTCTGTCATATCTCATCATATCCAGCTCTAGATCTCCATTTGTGCTACAGGTCGGCCACGGGAGGACTCATTCAAAGAGCTTTTGGGACGGTACAGCTATTGGTTTAATTTATTAAAACAACCATTTACTGTAATCCAGCGGGAAGCGCATGAGGTCGATTGACTAGAGATTATTACAGCGATTCAGATCAAAACACATCCAGACACGCATTCATCTCGTTTCCATGGATACCGCAGGAATTCCGTCTGCGCTTTACTCTTCCCTCATATTCATACACACACAAAAGTTATCGTCTATTTTAATTGCTCAACCTCAATATGAAATGATTGCAATTACCAAATATGTCTGCAAAATGCAAATGTATACTTTTGCAATTACTTCAGCAAAAAGCAAAAATTTACCCAAATGCCTCAGGGGGGAAAAAACCCATGCATTTAAGCACTATTACACATTTATTACATATAAAATTATTAATTTATTATTACTATTAATATTATTTTTATTATTATAAATATTATGACTAAGTAAAGAATACCAAGATATGTGACCAAAACATAGGATAAAAACCCATTTATTTATTTTTCAGGGAATTAATTTTTTCATTTTATTATAGCTACAGCTTTTTATTTACGTTTTCATTTAACTGAACACCATTTTTATAATCAATTAGGCTAATTAATCATTTGCATTTAATAAATCAACACTCAAATAAAAGTTGTAACTTGTATTTGAACATTTAACTCGCCATAAGGCAGTCTTCGTATCAACTTATTAATAATATAATTATGTTTGTATATTTGTATGTTTGTAACATTTAAACAGCGCCTGTAATAAAAATTCGTCTTCATGACAGATCTATTCAAACATGTAGTAGTTTATAAAACTTTCGCTTGGCGAAATTTTAATGTATCAGTAGGTACAGCTGTCCAAATCAGCCGAGAAACAATCTACGAAAGCTCAAAGAGGAGAACAGATGCATGAGAAGGAAGAGAGATGAAGAACAAATGCTTCAGTGGGAAGGGAGTCGCTCTCTCTCTCTCTCGCTGCTACTGAATATTTCAGGAGCAGGAATATTTGAAAAGATCATCCGCGGCACCAGAGCCCAGCGCTGACGAGAACACGGGTGAAACACGGCCGTATGTGGAGCACTCATACATCATGATGAAGATCAGCTCTTCGCCAATCAAACACGATCCGCACGAGATTCCAGCATCACATGCATCCACAGACATCTACGACCCCCTTCATCACAGCACCTCAGGACATCCTGCAGCGTCATGTTCAATACATGCCGAAATATTCACAAGCCCATCAAAGCACATCAGTTTAGATCCTTCAGTTCCCTTTATCAGCATGCATTAGACTAATCAACTATTACATGCTGGAATAAATATTTACTGTGATTATTAAATCTATTTAATCGTTTACAACACATCTTTTATTATATTGATGCCCACTTTGTGTGACAACATTGCCTAAACACAGGGAAAAAAAATTAATACATTAACTTTTTCTTGGCCTTATTGCTTTACTTGGTGTCATTTTACGCTATGTATGCGTGTATGTATGTGTGTGTGTATACACACACACACACACACACACACGCACACCTTTACTCTCCTCTTCAGCTGGTGAAATTCATGTTCAATCAGATTTTAATCTGGAGATTGACTTGGGCAATCTAACACTTTCCATTTCTTCTTTATAACTTCCTTGACTGAACTGGCAGGGTGTTTTGGGTCATTGTCCTGATGCAATATGAAGCACTTCTCAATGAATCTGGTGGCATTTTCTTGAATATTGGTAGGCAAGATGGTTTTGTACCCTTCCAAATTCATTCTGCTACTGTCATCATACATTAAGTCATCAGTAAAGTTGAGAGGGCCTGTTCCAGAGACAGCCATGCATGCCCATGCCATGACACCACCTCCACCATGCTTTACAGATGAGGCTGTATGCTTGGGATCATTGCAGTTCCCTTTTTTCCTCCACATTTTTGCTTTCCCATCACTTAGATAAAGGTTCATCTTTGTCTCATCGGTCCATAAACACAGTTCCAAAACTCTTCTGGCTCACCTTTGTGCTTTTTTGCAAACTCTAATCTTGTCTTTCTATGTTTGGTGCTGGTCAGAGGTTTGCATCTTGCTGTGTAGCATCTGTAATTCTGTGTCAAAGTCTCCTGAGGACAGTAGATTGTCAGAGCATCACCCCAGCTTTCTGGAAGTTGTTGGTGATTTTACAGACACGTCTTTTAGGATTCATTTTCACAGCTTTTATGATTTGTCTGTCATCAACTACTGTTGTTTTCTCAAGTCAGCTCCCTCGTCTTCATCCTGATTTGTGTGTGTCATCATCGATTGCATCAGAATACAGAAGTAATGGATATAACTGATACGACACATTCCCTGCTTTTAATATCTGAAGAATTAATGCAACAATACTTATGCTCACATCAGATAGAGGGATGAAACTCTAAAAGTGCTGAACTTCTTAGCTGGTAAAACATCTATGTGTTGAATCACCCAATAATAAAATGTGATTCTGTAGTTTTGTCTCATATTCATCTTTTAATCATATTTTGTAAATGTCTCGACTCCACAGCCAACAGAGCAATTTTGTCTTTACTGTTCCTATACTTTTGGAGGGCACTTTTGTATATACATATAAAACAGCAATATTTGAGTAATATTAGATTTTTCTGTTTTCATTTTAATAGAAGTTACATTTTAGTAATCTTGTTGCATGCTTTGTCTTTTATTATATTTTATATATTATTAGTTTTACTTATTTTAGTACTTTAACCATACTGATCTCCTATATTCCAGTACTGTAACCATAAAAATAAAATAAAAAATAAAAATAAAGAAATAGTATAAATAAGTGTTTAAACCTTGCATTAAAAAAAATGTTCCGTAATTTCCACAGAAGTCTCCGTTGTTTATTAACTCACTAAACACAGTATGTACAATTGACGAGTTTACGATAATTATGATAATTGATGAATGTGCTCTAGTTGAGAGTTATGCATGAAAGATAACCTGTGAGCGACATTGAAATGATTTCTTTGACATAACGCTGAGGAAACGTTTTCAGTCTGCAGGTGTGTTCATCACGACCCTCCATCTGCTGCAGGCTTTACAGCGGCTCATCCGCGGCGAGAGAGCGATAAGACGTCACAGCTGTGCCCTCGCACACACTTACGACACACAGAGCTCTCCAGCATGCAAAACACACACATCAACAACACAGAGCTCATATTACTGCTTCATCAGACACCGATCACGTCACCGCACAGAAAAATCATTCTTCATTCAATAAGAGCCTCTCATTGCTCTCACTGAGAACATAACACTCACAGCAGGAGCAAATACAAACACGATTCAGTCTAATGCAGGTGTATGAGATACAACAAATATCTTACTTCACAAATGAGTGATTCAGCAACTGTAAATCTCACAGCATCTTATATTTATAAATGTTATTTTTATAGCCATTTCAGGATAGAATTTTATAATTCAACAAATACATATAACATTTTTAGTTTTAGTTCATTAAATATAATTTTCTAATAATTACATTTACTGGAAAATTGACAATGTTTTACATACTAAAAACCAAACAAATACGGTATCTCCACTGTATTTTTTTAGTTGTTTTATAACTATAAAACAGTTATTTTTGCTGGAAATTTGACAAATGAAAAGCTTTGCATACTAAAAATCCACCACGAGTTATTTTTATAGTTATTTTGAAATGGTTTATAAAATATCACTTTATAGTAGTTATTGTTGCTAGAAATGGGACAAATAAAACATTGTAAATGCTTTATATGCTAAATATCCATCATACGTTATTTTTATAGTTATGTTATTTTTATATTATAACAGTACAATATTTTGTTATTTTTTCTGGAAATTCAACATGAAATGCTTCACGTATTAAAAACCCAACACATGACTTTTATAGTTGTTTGTTATTTTTATGGATTTTATAATAGTTTATAAAATATATACTTTAGAATCAGTATTTTTCCTGGAAATTTGACAAATATGATGCTTTATTTACTAAATACCTATGTGGAAGTGCCTACTTATTTTTTACATATTTCAGTTAATTAATTGTTTTGGGCCAAACAGTCTGGTACAGTTTGGGACACTCTCAAATATAAATAAACCTTACCTAGAAAAACAGTTTTATCTAGAAATACATATTTTCAAAATCTATAATTACTGTTTTTGTATTGGTTTGTCAACTAATTGCTGCATATACTGCATAAAAAAGGCAGATTTTTTTTATTGTCCCAATAAAGATGTAATTTTGCATGAATTAAATGCATTATTTATAATACAGCCATGAATGAACGCATATTGGAAATAACAGCACTGAATTTAATTCTCTCTCTGTTGTCTATATGCTCATCATTAGTCTCGTGAAGTCGCTTTTATATCGCTGTTCAGGAAATGCTCCAGCATAGCCACTGCATGTAACTTTGAACAAGATTCACTAGTTTAAAACAGCCTAAATTATATTAACATATACTTTATAACCATTATTTTGCTAATAAACATCTACATAAACACAGCGTGCAGCAGGCATTTCATGATCTAGAATGACAAAAACATTAATAATTCTGATATACCAGTTGAGAAATGCAATAAAATACAATGTTTTATTTGTTATATTCTAATATTCCAGAGAATATTATTCAGTTAATTAACATTATCCAGTGAATTATTCTTCACTCTTTAGCCTATTAAACTGCCTAATTTAAAACGAAGCATTACATTTCTGCAAAGTTGATATGACTCCCCCGTCCTTTATTTATTTTCTCCATTTGAAAACATTAGACATTCTACATTTATTTTGCTTATTGTTAATATTAGTGTGGCTGATGATGCTTTTTTATAAATAAAATGTTTTGTTGTTTTGTATGCAAGGAGGGAGTGATTGTTGTAAATAAAATGGTTTGTTCAGTTCAGTGGTGTTGTTATCATTGTGTCAAAACAGAAGTATAACAGAAAAAATATCGGTTCTGCATATCGGTTATCGGGTACACAAACATACAAATAATTGGCACTGTATCGGTTATATATATATATATATATATAAAAAATCAATATCGGTCGATCACAACTATCCATAAATTGGAAAAGTGCCACACGAATGCATGACATCAACTGCCCACAATCCTTTACGAAAATATGTTCCTGATAGACCAATCAGACAATAGCAAGATCACCGTAAAGACCTTCTGACTATAAACACCAATCACTCACCCAAGCACGTCTGCACTAAACACATCCTCGTTACCATCAGAAGTGCTGAGTGAGCAGCTGAGACTGCCGTTCACATCCACCTTACATCCCCACGCTACACTACAGCCATGTGCTCTCAAACTAAAGAGATCAACACCGAATCACAACAACACAGAAAACACAGGAAACTTAATATGGGAAACAAACCAAAAACTAATACAATACAAAATGCCATTATTATTATTATTATTATTATTATTAATAATAATAATAATAATAATAAATAACACTGTTGCCATTATTATACTACATAAATAATATTATAATTTTTTACTATACTTATGATTATTATATTATTAACAATATTATTATTATTAACAATAATATTTTACTAATATAACAAATAATAATAAAAATTATTATAACGTCACCACATTTTTTAAATCACGCTTATTACATATTAATAGGCAAGATATTATGCCACAGTAGTAATAATAATAATAACAATAATAATAATAATATTACTATAATATTATCAATAATAAAATATCAATTGTATGCATATTATACTATTATTATAAACAATTAATATTTTTTTCATAACATTTTCTAATTTTTTTATTTTCTATTTCTGTTTTAGTATCCTTGTTATTTTTATTATTATTTTGTATCTTAAGCTATATAATAATAATAATAATAATCATTATCATTATTGTAATTATTTAGCATAATTTCATACTATTATAATGTAACAATGATTGTAACAACTATACAACATTTTCAGTATATTTATTAGCATTATTATTTATCAAAATATATTTCTACAATAATAATGAGATATTATACCACTATATCATTATAAAATATTAAATTTTTTATTGTTTTATATTATTATTATTATTATTCTACATAATAATATTATTGTTATTATTATTATTATTATTAATAATATTGCACTTGCAACGACTTTGCTATCTTCATACAAAGATTTCAAACTTTCCAAATAGAGAATCTATTAAAAAAAATTAAATCTAAAGACCTCAAAATATTCCTAATCTGACACTCTTCTGAACTTCTCTCCCGCCGTTTGCTCATATATTCCTGGTTGAGCTTCTGAGCACCGCTGCTGCTGTCTTTATGACAAACACCATCACCCTCCTCACTCTCGCTTTCTCTGTAGAAACAGCACTTCTGTGATTCTAACACACACACATCTGTATGACCATGTGGTATCAATTACTTAACCCACAGCTGCAGCGTTCTCACACACACACACACTTACGAAGCAGTTGAGCATTGAGCAGGAGGCGCGGCTGGTCCAGCTCATGGCGCGGTTGCCCGGGAGACACGCACTCGGATGAGAACCGCCGCAAAACCATCCGGCAAAACCATCCTTCCCTCTGCCGAGACCAGTGTGCGTTTCACCTCCTCACACACACACACATCGATCTGACGCACAATTCCTTGCGCTTCCTGTCGCTCCGAATATTCCAGAACAAAGACAGAGTGGCTGGTGAAAGCAGGACAGCACAGACAGGTTAACCGGCGTCAGCGCACAGAGATCAGAGATGGAGAGATGGAGAGAGAGAGAGAATTAGACGGGGTATTGCCTGATGCTAAGCTCCACCCTCGTGCACTGCATCCTCTCACGTGCACGCTCTCTCTCTCTCTCTCTCTCTCTCTCGTTATTCCTGCGTTCACCCTTCACCGAGATCTCATCAGTGCCAGCCTGCAACCTCAGCAAGACGCCAGCGCTGCACATATCACTGCGTCCATGAGCACAGAAACACCCAGACCATTTCCGCTCTGAAATGACTGAGATGGGAAATAAAGACAACTACTGCATCAGGATCACCAGCTGCACAACGCTGAACGAGCCACAATGAAGAACAGGGTTATTATAGTTAGCTAAAATGAAAACCATAATAAAATAAAATAAAATAAATGTTAACTGAAAAAAAAAACATTTCAGCTATTTGCCAAAGCAACATTTCTTCTTTTACTTTGGTTTACCATGATATACTAAAATAAATAAAATTAAAACTGAAATAAAAATTATGTAGCCTATTAAAAAGTACAAAAAGCAATAAAAATAAACTTCACAAATGTAAATGAAAACACAATATAAAAACAAAATATGATGCAAAATATTAATAAAAACGGGAATATTATCTTAATTATACTAAAATAGGACTGACTCATTCCATGTACACATACATCTTAATATATTAAATTAAATATTTAAATTAAATTAAATAAAAATGAGAAATCTATAAAAAAAAAAAAATTGTTTTTATAAAACTACAAAACTAGCCTACTAAAAAAAAAAAAAAAAATACTAAAGACGAATTAATATAAGTTTTATTTATATACAATTTTTTTATATACATATGTATGTATGTATTTGTGTGTGTGTATACATACACACACACACACAAATACTGCATGTATTTATATTATTTATTTGCTACATATAGTTTTGTACTAATATTTATGTATTCATTTTTATGAACACTTTTTATATTTTATGTAATTCATTTTATATTTACATTTATGCATTTGGCAGACACTTTTATCCTCTGACTATAACGTAAATATTTTAATCAGGAATCAAACCCATGACCTTGACCTACAGCTATTTACATTTTAAAGCAAAATATATATTTTTTTAATATTCATGCTTTATTTAAAAATGGGTATAGGCTCATTTCCTCAATTCAATTATTCGATTATTTTCTCAATGCATCAGATTTAAAAATGCATTAGATATACATATTAAATCAGGTGCTCCTCATCAGGTTAATGTTTCCTTGCTGTGAGTTCTGTCTGCCGAAGCTCTGCGATGCTGCATGGCTGCAGTGGGGGGGGGGGGACGCATCAGCGCGCTTCAGTCACGACGGGCGAGAGACACTGACACACAGAGAGAGAGAAAGAAAGAAAGAAAGAGAGGGGATCCGCAGCGGCTCCAGTGACACAGCATTCTTCAGAGTCTCCTCCCTCCCTCCCTCCCTCACGGGCTCCATTGTAACCTGCTGAGAGACACTCGCTCCGCAGTTTCCCAGCATGCATCGCTGTCTGCACTAAAGGACGTGCTGTACCTCGCCGTCCGTCTCTAGGAGAGACTCCACAGCATTCAGAGCGTGAAGAACGTGCCACGATGTGCCGCTATACCCCACCGTGACGTCATTCCCAGCATGCACAACATTTCATGTCCACCTCACCCCAACCTTTCATGTCTGCACATACTGAATAAAATGTTAAATTCACACTTTCAACCACATGGAAAAAGCTGCTTTTGTTCCATCATAAAGTGAGCAAAAGGGTACATTTTAAACCAATTTCCCACTTTTAAACTTCTAAACATTTTTAGGTTCTTTTACTTGATTTTTTTTATTCATTTTGTTTTATAATTCTCTTAATTTTCTGAACTGAGGTCAAAGTGTTCAAATAGTTCTGCAAATATTTGAGATTTTTATATTTACATATAAAAGGACAGATTTTAGTTGATTTTTATTGAGAAGCTTGTTCAATGTATAATAAAATCACAAAATAATATAAATAAAAATAATTTATAAAAAAAAACACGCAGAACTCAGGTCAGCTCAATTATTCTACACAGCCTTTATATATACACATATACATATATACACATACATACACACACATATATACACATATATATATATATATATATTAGGATAAGACTTAATTTTTCCTTAATTTTATTCTATTATTGTTCTCTATTTTATCTCAAGAAATCTTGCTTTAAAAGGTGCTATATAAAATAAAGTTATTTAAAAAAAGAAATAAAAAGAACTACATTCTTATATTCTCATGGAATAAAGTCCCCTTTTCTTGTTTACATTTGTAGCATATATCAGGAATATTCCTGCCGTGAGTCGTGACAGACAGGAAGTACAGACAGGAAGAGTCCCAGCACATGACAATGAATGATTTAAGCTCTTTATCTAAAGTCACGACTCTCTCTCTCCTCATACCCGGCCAAAATACAGATGCACCATCAGCATCTAACTGTGCAACATGTAAAATAAAATATTCATTTTTAAACTAAATGCATTATTTAAAATCAAACATAAATTTTCAACAAAAATACAATGAAAATACACATTTAATGTAATTTTAAAACTGTACACTATATCTTTTAGAAATAAATAAATATATATTATATAAATAAAATCTTTCATAAACCAACTACAAATATTTAAATTGAAAGGGGTCATGAACTGCCTTTTTTATTTCATACTGTTCCCTGAGGTCTTGCTCTCCTCTTTTATAATGTTATATTTACATTTAGTCATTTAGCAGACGCTTTTATCCAACGTGACTTACAAATGAGGACATTAGAAGCAATCAAAATTAACAAAAGAGCAATGATATGCATGATCTTGGTTAGCTTAACGCAGTACACATAACAAGGTTTGTTTGCTTTGTTAATTGTATAATAAATAAAAAGAAAACAAATAGATAGAATACAAAAACATTAGAAAAGCTAATGTTAGTTTTTTTTTTAAACAGTAGAATTAGAATAGAGTGCTAGAGTTAGAGGGTCAAATAAAGATGGAAGAGATTCTTGAAGATGGTTAAGGACTGAGTTGGGCAGGAGGGAACGGTTCATGTAAAAGTCTGTGAAAGTGATTTTGTGCCTCTTTGGGGTGAACAACAAAGCAACGTTCATTTGCAGAACGCAAGCTTCTAGAGAACATATAAATATGCACATAATTAACAAGACTTATACATAAGATTTAGACTTGTAAAGTAAACGTCCACTGCTATGACTGGCTACGAATGTATAAATACTCAGTACTTATCAAGCGATCTGTAATAACAGACAAAGCAATAGTGAGACATGATAAAAACAGCTGCTACTCAAACACGTGTGTCGAGACATTGCTGTTGAATCCAATAGTCGGCACAGCATCGTCTTTTAGTTTCAATCTTTCTGAAAATCCAGTGTCGATTTGTGTCTTGTTTAAAAAAAGAGTCTGTGGTAAAATTAAGTGAACAAACGACCAGGTTCTTACTGACGCGATCTGGAACTTATTCAAAATGAAGTTTATTCCAGGCAAGGAAGGAAGGCAATGCAAAGACTGTGTTTTTCCATAACTTGGTCCTGCACAGCGTCTTGTTATCCTCGGAGTCGTAAACCTGTGTTCGCCTCTCTCTTTATTTACCTACTACATGCATAAATCAGTGGGCGGGGCTAGAGGCGGGATTTCATCACACTATGACGTCATAAGTGACATTCCAAAAGATGTCATTTTAGCAGCTTGCCTTCAATATAAGCTGCTTTTAGATTAACAAAAAAGTTTTGAGTTCTGAAACTTACAGGATGTTTTTTAGTATGACCCCCAAATGACCCCTTATATATGTCAAAAGATCAAGGCAATTTTGATTGATCAATTCATGACCTCTTTAATACAGTGTCAAAACAGCACAACACACACCTCACGTCTCTCACACACACACACGTCGCTCCCCTGAAACAGCTGTGCACGTCACACAAATGCATGACACAGGGCCATAAAGAAGGAAATCCTACAACCACACCACAAACAACTCACTCGGTTTAACTACATGAGCCATTAGAACACAGTCTACAGTAAACAACCACTGTCAAACATTCATTAATATACAACAACATCAAACATTGATTCAGGTAATACATAATGATAAGTTAAGACGACAAGCACCTGATCGTTACTGTACTTAATGACTCTACGTGAGCAGAAAGAGTGAAACAAACACAACTGTATGTAGAGAAATATTTAACGCAATTCCCGCAGGGGCGGGGCTAGGGCTGGCCACCCCTCTCACAACTGCTGTTTCTGTCAGTTTTTCTCTTGGCAAGAAGTGCATTTATTCAGTCGCAGACGTTTCAGACGTGCCCTCCAGCTTCACTTCAGCGCCAGCCAAACGAGCGCAGAAACAGTACTGTGCTCACAGTGGTACGCCGGCGCACGCTGTAGCCTGTATATTTTCATATCAAAGCGCGAAATAAACTACGTGCATGCAATGTCATGGTCACTTAGTCATGAAAAGGGCGATTAAAGCTGCCTTAAAACTGTGCGTGCATGTAATATATTTTATGAGTCACATTTAAAAACATGTCTCTGAAATGGTTTTCAAAACTTTCAGCACTGTCTCCCTCATCTAACACACCCGATTCAACTCGGCAGCTCATTAATAGAGACCTGAAGTGGGTCAGAAATGGTAAAAAGATTTGAGAGAAAATATGATGCATGTCAGATCCCTGTCACGTTCAGCAGCAGCTCTTAAAGAAATAACAGCCAAAATAACCTAATAACCAGCTGCTGAGATGTCTATTAATCAAAAGGACAAAGAAAAAAAAAAAAAAGAGAGAAAAAAAAAGAGAACTTTTTAAGGATAAGCTTTAAGGATTCATCTATATTTAATTTAGAATTTAGTGTTTGATAACTTCACCTTCTGTATATTTCTACTGAAGGGCACAGGTAAATATGACATTTATTATAATGGGTTTAAGTGAAGATTGTTTCAAGTTCACTTAAATTAGAAGTTATTTTTTTAAGGTCTAATAAATGTTAAAATTGATAGCTCTCAATTATACACTAATGTTAAAAGGCTATAGTCAATGGTTAAATATTGGGGGGGGGGGGCAATTTTATAGAGAAATCAGTGTTGGTATCAGTGATTCCGGCCTTCAGTCATAAAAAAGATGCCATTAAACAAATATTAAAAAATATATTGTCTTTATGTTGTTTGTACATTAATTTGAAGACTGAATGTGGAATTATTGCAATATAAAAGTATATTTAAAAACTTTAATGTTAGGTGGGATTAATCACGATTAATCACAATTAATTTCAGAAAAATGTGATCAATTAGCTCATTTTTAATCGATTGACAGCACTTATATATATATATATATATATTGAGAAATTCTATTAAATTTTATAATTTTATATTAGGAAATTAAATACATTAATTAAAATGTTAACAAATATAGAAAACAAATAAAAAAATAACACTTTTCTGTTTTTATAAAAAAAAAATAGTAAATATACACCTCTTGCAATACTTTCATTGTTGGCTATATAACGAACGATTCATGTAGATCTAAATTTCCTGATTTCCCTGTAACTGAGTCTTCAAGTGTTTGCCTGAAGCTCCTTGAGCCATAAAACAGCTCAGCCCATAGGATGGATATAGGTGAGCTCAGAGACATCCTGACATCATGCGAGACGGTGTCTGGCCCCACCTTCACTCGGCCCATTATTCACAGACAAAAACAAGGAAAAAAGATCCTCATTGTCGTCTGTGAGTGAAAGGGAATGAAACAGAAACAGACTGTTTAAGTCGATTGTTTTCTGGGTGTGTGTGAATGAATGTAGAGACACACAGACACACCTGCTGGAAAACTCACCTCTCACAAATCAACTGGACTAAACTGGACTGAACTTGAAATGACTTTGGAAAAAGATACAGAATTGTAACTCAAATATCAATTTCATATACGTAGAATTAATTTTAAACAAAATTCATATTACTGCTGTAAGTGTATTTGTTAACAATAAATTATTTTTATATATGAATTACCAATAAGATGTCACATGAGAACAGAAGATACTGAACACTAAATACTATTAAATCAATTTAATAATCAACTTAATTGAAATTTAAGATACTGTGAAACAATCCTGTAAATTAAATAAAAATAAACATTTTTTAAAATTAATTTCAAAAATACAAAAGCACATACAAATTTATTAAAACCTACGATACAATTTAAAATAAAACAAAGTTAATTTAGCATAATAAAGCTAAAATATTAATAAAAACTATAATAACAACAATAAAATAACTGATGTGTATTATATATATTTCTTTTAAAAAATGAGCCAAAAGAAGATGATCAGATTTACAAGACAGAAAACAAAACAGAACAACTTTGGTAATGGTGTTGGCCTAGTGCATTTTCTAGTCATAAAATCATCTTCCTGTCCTTCCAATTCAAATTACAGGTACTATTGAACTTCCTGTCTGCCATGGCCAATTCAATTCAAACTCACACTGGAAGGAGTCAAAAATACTGATTATTATGGGTGACCCTGGAGCACAAAAGCAGTCATCAGTAGCACGGGTATATTTGTAGCAATAGCAATACATTGTATGGGTCAAAATTATACATTTCTCTTTTATGCCAAAAGTCATTTGAATATTAAGTAAAGATCATGTTTCATGAAGATATTTTTGTAAATTTCCTACTGTAAATGTATCAAAACTTCATTTTTGATTAGTAATATGCATTGCTAAGGACTTAATTTGGACAACTTTAAAGCTGATTTTCTCAATATTTAGATTGTTGCACCCTCAGATTCCAGATTTTCAAATAGTTGTATCTCAGCCAAATATTGTCCTATCCTAACAAACCATATATCAATGGAAAGATTATTTAGTCAGCTTTCAGATGTATATCAACTCCAGGGTGACATAACAGCTCAGATAATGAATGGTTAAGAATGGAAACATGCAAACCACAATTTCTACAATCAATTTGCTCAACAGAAAACTCTCAGGAGACTGTAGAAACACTTTTACAACAAAAACAGAAGTTGCTTTACCAAATGGAGTCTCAAAAGAACCACCAATAAGAAAAACAGCTCAAATGATCACATTCAGAACACCTTCACAGGAACATTTCCCAGCCACTTTGCTCCGCAGACAATTACAGACGCTACACAATATGAGCCGCGGCCGCAACGGGCCAGTGAGAAGCATTGACTGCGTCCACTCAGCCAGAACACTGGCCATCAGTTCCCATCCAATCACACACCAATTACTCATCACAGCGCTTCTGAAAACTAATGTAAGACTTTAAAGACCTTTTTCTGCACACATATGCCACTACTGAGTAATACCCCAAAAAGTGTAATAAATAAATGAAATACACCGGGACTCTTATTTTGAAATATTTATGCTTTACTATATCCAGCTGTTCATTCAAAAGATGGGAAAAATGTAGGAACCAAAACACCAATAATAACAAAATGAGAGATTTTTTTTATCAAACAAGCCCAAAATACACTGGGACTCTTATGAAATGTCTATGCTTTACTACTTCTACACTCTTAAAAATAAAGGTGCTTCAAAAGGTTCTTCAAGCGATGCCATAGAAGAACCATTCAGTCAAAGGTTCTTCAAAGAACCATCTCTTGCTTACCTTTTTATGATATGAAGAACCTAATTCACCACAAAGAACCTATAGTGAAACAGAAAGGTTCTGCGGATGTTAAAGGTTCTTTATGGAACCGTTTAGACAAAAAGGTTCTTCTATGGCATCGTGAGGCACCTTTATTTTTAAGAGTGTAGCTGCTCATTCAAAAACATGAGACATAAAATATGCATCTTACGACCATCTGCAACATATTATAATATAAAAAAACAAACATCAATCCATCAAAGGTGCATCATAAGCAATCGTTAGGCATAAATGCACAATATTCACTAATTGCAAACTGTTAGATGTGCAACAGCGCCATGTTTTGACTTTGAAATAAGCAGAGCTCACATGTATTTAAATGAATCGCAGCCTTTCGAAACTTGTCCAAAAATCTGTACAACGTTGTCTATTTTTCCATCCTCACATTCAAGACCTCTTAAAAAATAAAGACTGTTGTTACACTATTTAAGACTTCGTATGAGCAAATTTAAGACTCTTTAAGGACCGGCAGAAAGCAGGAAAAGAGCACCTGCAGAGCTCCGGTTCTGGTTTAGTGTAAATGAGATGAGAAGATGGTTTCTGGGAAGGGTTTCTGAGCAGCTGTTGGACGGACCGCAGTGCAGAACTGACCCGACGGTGGTTGATTTACTCTTACGAGGTTTATGAACGGTCCTGAGGAGGACGAGGCACAGGCTGTGCTTTGTTTACAGAGAGCGCTAAGTGTTTAATGAGTGTCGAGGGACGTGTTCATTCGCTCAGAGCGACACATCATCATGGAAAACCCACGGCTTCACACTCCGCTGCTCTCACACTCTGAGTCTTTAAAGTGTGATTGAAGCTCAAATCAGCAGCACAAAAAACATACAGAACATGAATCAACCTTCAATTATAAAGTTTGTCATTTAGTTTTGACATTTTTATTTTTTACTAATAAATGCACCAGTGTTATTTTAGCATCACGTGTTATACTTTTTGTTAATATTTTGAAAAAGATTGTTTACTTTTTGATAATATATTTCTATATGTTTTCACATTCATTTTAATTTAAGTTTTAGTAATTGTGCTTTTTGTCATTTTTGTTAGGTTCTTAAAAACTTCTATATAGCAGTTTTAATTAGGGATGTCCCAATCAGGTTTTTTTGCCCTCGAGTCCGAGTCATTTGATTTTGAGTATCTACTGTTACCGAGTCCCGATCCGATACTTCTATAATACATTAAAAAAAAAGAATAAAGAAGAGCGAAGAAACAGATCCAGGATGTTCCTTATTTTTTATTTAATTCACCTTATTTTAACATTTAACAAACAGAGCACTTCTGTGAGGTAGCTTGAACAATCAAGTAATAAATAACAAATTCTTCACTTTTGGACTTTAGTGCAACAGTAAATATATAAAAAAAGTCTAATATAAAAACAAATAGCACCTCAACTTAAAATACCCGGCAGGCATGTAAACAAATAAATAACGAAAAGTGCCACAGTGTTTGCAAAGCCAGTAATGTGCTTTTAGGAACTGCACTCCTAACTCTTACTGTCATCACAGTAGTAAGTTTCACAGAAGGAAATGTATGTTTTTCTTAATGAAAACTAACAGCTCTACGTTGTCAGGTTTGAGCCGGTTTCTGTTCTCATCAAGGACGTTTGCAACGGCACTAAAAAGTCTCTCACTGTCCACAGAGCTGCAGGGGGCACTGAGATACTGGGTTGCAACAGCAGCCATAGAGGGAAACTGATCAGCATGTTCTTTCCAGTACTGAAGTGGGTCGCTTTTCTTAGGGGGGTTTTTTTCTGAGAGGTAGGTCTGCACTTGAGTTTCTGCTGATGTGGTACTCACGGACCATCCCTGTGACTGCCTCTCTTGTAAGATTTCCTCAAAGGCGATGTCCAGGCTGCTACATGCTTCATGATGTGGTGCCTTGCTCACTGGCTCTGCTGCAGCCTCATTTTCCTCTGGCACTGCACTGACAGCCCTCCTCCCCTCTGTCTTTGCCACCTCCTGGATAAGCTGTTCCTTTGCAAGCAACAGGTTGGCTGACTTTGTGAAAAAGCTAGAAACAGATAAAAGTAACACAATTCAAAACAATAAGACAAGAGACACCACATAGCACAGCTCTTCAGTTAGGCAACTGCCTACACATGTACTCAATTAATAAACAATAAAAAAAAAAAATCAAACCTTAACTAAATTACCCAAAACTAAATTAAAAAGGAAGTAAAAAATAAAATGGCTTAATACTGGTGTCTGGTGATGACTTGACTTTATATAAACATGATGCACAAAAGGTGCATTTTAATTTTACTATACTTGCCCATCTTTGTATCTGGGATGTAGAAGAGTGGCTCAGTTTCAACATCAGCAAAGCGCTTCTCCGCTGCCTCCAGCAGAGTCCTCTTCATTGTTTTTATTCCCTGGTCATCATCATCCTCCGGAGACAGAATACGTCTGAGCACTAATGAGTGAATGATTGACTTAATGAATGCATGGGTTTATAGTTTGTTTCAAACAACATCAATAAATGTTACAGTATAAAGTAATAAATAAAAATACAAATGACCTGTTATGGCAGGGATCACATCAGCTGCAGTCTCCCTGCTCGCATCCCTGGTCAGCTCTTCAAAGGGGGATAGCACAACAGCAGTCTTATTCATCAGCTCCCACTGGTGAGCTGTCAGTGTTGCTGGTAGAGTGCGTTCAGCTGCAAAGACACTAAGAGCACGTGTTTGTTGCAGTAGGCTCTTCAGCATGTAGAGGCTGCTGTTCCATCGTGTCTGCACATAAGAGAACATGATTCACTTTATTTTTGTGCAAATTAGGTGCAGAGCACGTAATGCATTAGTGGCTTACTAAATCAAGTGTATGGGAAATAGAAATACATTAAAGAATGTTACGAGAGGAATCTCACCTGTACATCTTGCTGTAGGCGCTTGATATCCATATTTAGGTCCATCTGTATGTCTTCTAGTCGAGAGTAGGCCAACGGGGAGTGTTTAAAATGGTCTACAATCTTCCTTGCGTTGGCCACGCTGCGCTGAGACAGCAGGCCCTCATGCACACAGAGCTGACAGGAATGGGCGACACAGCCCACACTCGGCACGCCCATATCCCTCATAGCTTTCTTCATATTTGCCGCGTTGTCACGCAAAATTACGTAGACCCGTTGCTTGTCTATTCCCCAGTTGTTTAGCATCTTTTCCATCGATTGCTGGATGCACTCTGCGGTGTGCGATCCGTGAAATTCCTGGACATGTAGGGTCGCACGGCGTAAAACAAAACTGAGGTCGATCCATTGTGCGGTAAGGCTTAGTAGACATGGGAGCTACGGACGAACTCCAGATATCTGTGGTGAACGAAACATGGGGTACATCTGATAACAGGACAAGTAGTTTGTCAGAAATCTTCTTATAAAGGGCTGGCAGAGCTTTGAAACAGTGGCGAGACGGCATTTCAAATCGAGGTTCTACGTGCTCCAAGAAATCCAGGGTTCTCTACAAAGGCGCTCATTGCGATCGTTTGTGCTATCTTGGCTGTGATGTCCTGCGCCTTCGCGCTGTCACGGGGCATTTTTTCTCTCCTCTTCAAACTCTTCTGCAGCGTGAGCTGACTCGTCTTCGGCTGGGTTGCCTGGGTAAACTCGCTGTATTGTGTCGGGTGTTTGTTTTTGGGGTGCCGTATCAGGTTTGTGGTGTTAAATGTAGCCTTTTTCTTTCCACCTCTTGCAATCCCAAGTTTACATATCTCACAGTTTGCTATGGCAATGCTGTTGTCATCAACTTTATAATACCTCCAGACCGCAGACATACTCGCGCTTTCCGCTTCAAGCTGCTTCCGTATTCTACTTTGCCAGCATTTAACCAATAGCGTCTCTGCAACAAAGTGATGTCATGCCGCACGCGTTGCTGTTTCTGTGTGGAGTCAAGAGGTCTAACTCTGTGCCACCGCATAACTATAGATGTGTTAAAAAATAATGAGAATATATATACATATATATCCGAGTCCTGATCGGGAGGTAACGTCCGATTCCGATCGAGTCTGAAACCACGTGATCGGATCTGGACATCCCTAGTTTTAATATAACTTATTTTACAGTTTTAATAATTTATTTATTTGCTTTAGTTGTAGTTAAGCTAAACAAATGATAAATGGTGCCTTGGCAACCAGTTGTAATGAAAAAAAAAACTTTTTGTAATTTATATTGGTTTAGTTGATGTTAATTTTATTTAACATTTTATTTTTTATGGCTTTAATTTTAGTTAACGATACTTTTTGATAAACTGATCAAAATGAAATGAGTTTATGATTAAAACAAACACTGCTGATGGGCTCAAAAAAACAATGTAATTCAAAAGAAAAGCTTTCATACCCCACTGACAGATTTGTTCTTGCTCTCATCATAAACTCACTTCATTTAGATCAATTTATCAGAAAACAAGACTTCTTATCTGATATCATTCTGCTTCTCAAGTAAATGTATCTTGATTTAAGGAGGTTTATATATTTGTGCTAGAAAACAAGACAAATACTGAGCAAGATATTCTTTTTTTCAGTACATGCAACATGTAATGCCACGACTATGAATTTAAGACTTTCTGCTCCTCTGCTTAAGGCCTTTATTTGTAAATGGGTGACTTTTTAAGACCTGCAGAATATATGATCATGTCAAAACATACTAAAACTACAGCCAAACATGGTCTAGATTCCTCTAATGCTGACACAGCTTAGTAAGAGATGATTGTTCATTGAGCCTAAACATTTGGGGAACTTTTGCAGTAAAATGTTGGCCTCAGAGACTCAAATAACTTTTGCTCAACAGGTCAGATAATTAACCTCATACTGGTATTTTGCAGCAAAAAGGTTTCCAATAAAACTCCAAGTCAATCTATCCATCAGTGTTTAAGAGGCATCAGCATTCCCCGAGCTTTCTTCAGACATATACATGCAAACATCAAAGAACTTGCCAACATCTGTTCACCCTTGCAAGGTAGTTTTATTGGGAAAGTCTACTCTGGAAGAGCAGAACGTGAAAAACAGGAAGAGAGCGGATTGCAAACCATCATGACGGTTAATAACACGGAGTCACGACAAACACATGAAGCACAACATGCGATCTAAAGACAGTCTCTGATCTGCCAATAATGAAAGGATTGTTTCATAAAGGTGATAGAAGTCGTCTTGGCTTGCTCTTCCAGCCGGAGGGCATTTCTTTAGCATGCACTGAGCCAAAGAGACCACAGCGCTGAACACACACCGTACACTCAGGGTGGTTTATTAGATTTGAAGCACACAAAATGTATCTAACCAAATAAAGCGTTGGTTATCCTCAGGTAACCCTCAGTCAGCAAAAGCACAGTAAATTACAAAAAGTTGCCTGAATCTCACAAAAACAGTTCTAAAATGTCATATTTCTATCCCAGATTAAAAGAAAAAGCAAGTTACTGCACTGTGACACACATTAACTCGCCCCAGACTCACCATTTTCTCAGCAGATGTGCTTTGATTTAGTCTCGGCTACAGCTCCGCCAGCTCTCCTCACCGTGATGGGTCTCGCAACTCAGTGACAGCTCACGAGACACACAGTCTGCAAGAAAACAGATCAGAAATCAGCCAATGTAAAATATAGTGATGCCAACTGTTCACTAAACCATTCAACACATGAGCATCAGTGAGGTCAGATGGGGAACGAATTAAATGTCAAAAAGAACAGAAGTCTATTAAAAATAGAAATCTTTTGTAACAATATAAGTCTTTACCCTCCCTTTTTTTTTTATCAATTTAACACATCCTTGCTGAATAAGAGTATTCATTTCTTTAAAACAAAAAAAAAACTGACCCCAAACCTTTTATGCATAAAAGAATCAAAGTATAACAATTTATAAAAAAATATATAAAGTGGCAAAAACTGTTTCAATATTGATAATAAATCAGCATATTAGAATGATTTCTGAAAGATCATGTGACACTGAAGACTGGGGGAGTGATGCTGAAAATCCAGCTTCGCATCACAAAAATAAATTATATTTTAAAGTTTATTAAAACAGAAAACCATCATTTTAAACTGTAAAATATTTCACAAAATTAAATTTTTTCCTGTATTTTTACTCAAATAAATGTATCCATAATGAGCAGAAAATACTTCTTTAAGAAAAACTAAAGAAAAAACTCTTCTTGAAAAAATCTTACTGATCCCAAACCTTTGAACAGTGTTGTATGCATGCATGTACGTGTGTGTGTATATACACACACACATACACACATATACACACACACACACCATACATTTTGCTGCAGGATGACAAAACACATGCAAAATAAATAATAAAAAAAGCTGCAAAATATGCTACTTGAAAACTAACCCGTTTTTGAATGCAAAAGTGCATTTTACAAAAATGCCTCCCTAAAAACGTGTCCAACTGGTGAACACAAAATTATGCTGGCCTTTCTGAAGACCAGTCCAGTCAGCCGAAAAGTTGACCTCAAAAATATGTTGTGTGCATGTATCTTATTTCTGTTATTGCTCATGCAAGCAGCTATGACACACATCAGTGTTGTATAATTAAGTGATATTAGTGTTCAGTTCTGCTCAGATCAAAAGTCTTTCTCAACTCTTTCACTGGAATGTTCAGCATTTGTGTTTTTCCTGCTCAGAGTCCAAATGCTTGCAAAATTTGATAGAAAAATGTTGAGTCTAAGACATAGTTGAGCAAACAAGTCCGAACACACACCAATAGGAAAGGAAACACATTCAGGTTATCAGTGCAGTCTGTCACTGTCAGGTGCTCTTAACACACACACAGAGAAAGAGGCAGTTTAATGATCCAGTGTAAAGCACAGTGTGTGTATGTGCTCGTGAACACACCCATGGAGTTCTCCTCACCCCGTGCTGCTCTCACCCACTGAAACGACCTTGATCTCCAGCTACAAGCTGACTAATAGGATGAGCTTTGATTTACAGGAAAAGGAAAGTGAAAACACCACAGGAGCCAATAGCTCATGGGAAACACACAGATCACCAACCACGTGCACTCACACTTGTTGACTGGGATTCCTAACAAAACATCCACTAAAAAAGTTGCAATTAAAGTTTTGTAAAGAAATTCATACAAAAGGCACAGGTTATATTTCTATGTATATGTGTGTCTGTGTGTGTGTGTGTATACAGTCCCCTCCATAAGTACTGGAACAGTAAAGACATTTGCAAATATGATTAAAAGATGAATATGAGACAAAACTACAGAATGTCACATTTTATTATTAGCCGTTTCAACACATACATGTTTTACCAAATAAAAAGAACAGCACTTTTAGAGTTCATCCACTCATTGATGAGAGCATAAGTATTGGGACAGCTGAACATAAGGCAGATATAAAAGATTAAAAGCTATTATTTAGTTGCAGATCCCTTGCACACAATCACAGCAGTGAGTCTGTGACCCATAGACATCACCAGACTCTTGCTCTCATCCTTTGAAAGACTTTTCCCAGCCTTTAATGCAGCCAATTCCAATTGTTGCTTGTTTTGGGGAGTTTCTGCCTTTACTCTCCTCTTCAGCTGCTGAAATTCATGTTCAATCAGATTTAAATCTGGAGATTGACTTAGGCAATCTAACACTTTCCATTTCTTCTTTATAAATTCCTTGACTGAACTGGCAGGGTGTTTTGGGTCATTGTCCTGATGCAATATGAAGCACTTCCCAATGAATCTGGTGGCATTTTCTTGAATATTGGTAGGCAAGATGGTTTTGTACCCTTCCAAATTCATTCTGCTACTGTCATCATACATTAAGTCATCAGTAAAGTTGAGAGGGCCTGTTCCAGAGACAGCCATGCATGCCCATGCCATGACACCACCTCCACCATGCTTTACAGATGAGGCTGTATGCTTGGGATCATTGCAGTTCCCTTTTTTTCTCCACATTTTTGCTTTCCCATCACTTAGATAAAGGTTCATCTTTGTCTCATCGGTCCATAAACACAGCTCCAAAACTCTTCTGGCTCACCTTTGTGCTTTTTTGCAAACTCTAATCTTGTCTTTCTATTTTTGGTGCTGGTCAGAGGTTTGTATCTTGCTGTGTAGCATCTGTAATTCTGTGTCAAAGTCTCCTGAGGACAGTAGATTGTCAGAGCATCACCCCAGCTTTCTGGAAGTTGCTGGTGATTTTACAAACACGTCTTTTAGGATTCATTTTCACAGCTTTTATGATTTGTCTATCAATCAACTACTGTTGTTTTCTCAGCCGATCAGGCAGTTGTTGGTTGCTGGCGTTGCTGGTGGTTTCCAAACTCTTGATTTCTCCATGACCTTTGTTTTTGCTAGAGCTCTAACTGACTTCCTCTTTTCTTTTAGCATCCAAACTGCTTGCTTTTCTCTAAAAGTCAGCTCCCTCATCTTCATCCTGGTTTGTGTGTGTCATCATCGAATGCAGGATTCAGAATACAGAAGTAATGGATATAACTGATACGACACATTCCCTGCTTTTAATATCTGAAGAATGAATGCAACAGCACACAGCTGATCACTTAGAAAGACCTGAGAGGCAACTGTTCCAATACTTATGCTCACATCAGATAGAGGGATGAAACTCTAAAAGTGCTGAACTTCTTAGCTGGTAAAACATCTATGTGTTGAATCACCCAATAATAAAATGTGACATTCTGTAGTTTTGTCTCATATTCATCTTTTAATCATATTTGTAAATGTCTTGACTCCACAGCCAATAGAACAATTTTGTCTTTACTGTCCCTTTTGGAAGGCACTGTAATATTTTATATATATTTATTTATTTATTGCGACGAGTCGGCTGCCTCCCCCCTTATTATCATCACCACCCCGTCCCGTATTCGCCGCCCTTCACCAGGCTCCCGACAGGAGTGGGTGTGTGAGAGAGGAGGGGCGCTGAAACAGCCAGGGCTGGCGGTGTATGATGAGGCGCACCTGATGTGAATAGAGCCTCATCACCGCCGCTGTTTAAATGCCGAGCGCGCCTCTCCTCGAGAGACCGATCTCTTCTCCGTGCATGCACGCTGGTGTCCTCGTGGGTCCAGGAAGGGAGCGTTGAGAGGATTCCCGCACCGCTAAAGACGGGAGCTGCCGAACCCGCAGTCCGGATAGCGCCGAGCACCCGTGAGACGGCTGACGGGCCAGGATGCCGGGCCGTCGAATCCCCCGGAAGTGCCGAGGACAGACGTTGGACGAAGCCGCCGCCACTCGCGCCCCGGACCCGAGAGGGGAGCGCGTGCCGCCACCGGACTCCGCCCCTTACCTGGACCCTTCCCTTCCAAACACTGCCTCCCTTCACGAACCCCGCAGCACGACGAGGACACCAGATCCCCTGTTTATTTTGGACACTTTTACCCCCTTTTGGACACTTTCTTTGATTATTTTGTTTAATAAAAACCTCTCCGAGGCTTAATGCCACATCCACTGTGTCTGTCGTTTGCTCCTCCCACCACAATATACACACATATATACACACACATTTTATATATATATATATATATATACACACTATTTAAACAAAAGCTTTTATTTTGAATGCGATTAATATATGTGTGTGTGTGAGAGAGTATACATACACACACACAAAAATTGTATATAAAATTTAAATTATATAATATTTAAACAAATACACATTTACTAGAGATGCACACATGTATATAAATATATCATTTTAATTTATATACATTTAATTTTATTTGAATATATAATTTTATATATTCCTTTTTATCTATTATATTTTTCAGCAATATATGTACGTTTATGTACACTACAACTATGTACACATACATACTGTATATTTAAAGACAATTTACATGTGTATGATGGATTTTAATGCAGGACGACATGATACGTGTAAACATACAGTAAAATAAACTCTGAAAACTAAATGGCTGGGCAAGAAAAAAGATCTACTCTCAAGACAAGTAAAAAAACCTTATTGTTGAACTTGAGATCAATTAAATGGCCATTCTTATACACACACTCTGAAAAAAAGTTTCCACAAATGTCACTTTTGTACCTTTTCAAAAGGGTCTAATCTGTACCATTTGGTCACTAATATGTACTTTTAAAGTACTAATATGCGCCCTTTAGGAGTAAATATAGGGTAAAAAAATGAAAGGCCCCGCCCCGGTGACAGCTTTTCTTAGGGTTTCGTTTCAAACATGACAGCTCGACCTGAATGCAAGAGGGCAGCCTTTACCCACCATACAAGGCTGCTGCAGTCAGAGATTCATTTGAAACACACCCTCTGATTTTGTTCCACTACTGCATACACTCACTCAGCACAAACTCTCATGAGACACGTCAAAGATATCAGAAATACTTCTCACGTTCCATCTTATGGCATTTAAAAAGAGAGGAGGAACTGTTTAACTCGCGTCTGAAGCCACACTGTAACACTTGCTGAAAGTTCTAAACTTCCGAGAGCGCTACAAATGTAACGAGCGCAACATTCCATTCGCGCGCAACAGCGTGTCAGTGAACGAAACGCTCATTCTCAGAGGAAACACGACTAAAGAAGTTCAGCTCTTACCTGAGCGCGTCTGTCTGTCTGTCTGTGTGCGTGGCTTCACGCTACGATCACGCCTATCCACACTCACACACAAAGCGCGCGAAGTGGGCGGAGCCTCTGGGCATGTTGTACGTGACCGCGCTGCTCTTTTGCGTGTCTCAGCACAGGCATAGCGCGCACGTTTCCATCGCTGTCTTCTAAACAAACGTTCAACGCATGCGCGTCCACATAGCAGTGTATACGAGCATCTATATCAGCAGAGCACATAGCAAAGAAGCGCTCGCTGCGTTTTGTTTGCATGTAACGCCCCCACCCGCGATACATTTCACTATCACAATAGAGTTTCCACTGCACTGGAATGACCTGGAGAAAACTGCAAGCGGAAGCCGAAGCCATTTATTATTTATAAAGGTCATTTACTCATTCATTTAAATTGATGATAAAAATAAATAATAATAATAATAATAATGTGACTAATAATAATCAATTACTATTACAACTGGGCAAATTAATAAAATTATTACAACTAGACAAAAAAATATATGTACACACACTCATAACTTTTTGCCCAATTGCTGTTTTTTTATGAAATTAAATGAATGAGTAAATGACTTTAAGCTTCTGATGTGGTGCTGGACTGTGCCTATGATTTTGTTCATTATTATGCCCATAATACTATAGAAAAACCGAAATACCATTTTCTTGTAATACATACTCCATTAATCATTATTTTATTTACAACTTCAAAAAAATTGTATACAATTTATACTTTATTATACTGTATATTGAAAAAATTACACCTTCATAACGATTACACAGTTATATTGGAGTCAAGAAACCAGTTGAACAGAGTATATGATCCGTTAAATGTATTAATTTAACATTAATTTAATGTAATTAATTATTAATTGTGCACTTTATGGGAACCAAAGAAAAAATTTGCAACTAAAAAACAAATGAATACTTTAATTTGAAAAGCCCTTTTCTCTTTGGATTACAAGCCAAAAACGGCTGCTATTTCAATCTAGGAAGCACATTTTTCCTGATCTTTCCATTTGTTCCAGGATAGCTGTTTATACATTAAAGACTAACATGCAGAAAGCCGACAAAGCTAAATATTTAGCACTTATATTTATGAATCAATGATAATATGAACATAAATATTCTATATCAGCGTTTATTGCACTTGTTATCTAACCATGTTACACACAAACTTCCCCATAGTTTCCAAGCCTCCAAACACGGCACAAAACGCCTTTTATGGCAGTAACATACGCTGCAGTCATCAGGCAAATGCTTTACGACGGGACTTCCGTGAGAGTCTCACCTGTGAGGTGATGGAGGAAGTGAAAAGAAAGTGAAAGTGTGTTTTCTATGTTTAGCCTCCATGAACTTTCCATTCCCCACAAAATTCCTCACAACTACTTTCTGCAGCACTTGGGAAACTTTATTTGGTGCCAATATTTCACAGGCTTTTCAACAAGACCGCTAACACAAGAGCAATATGTTTTAAGACTGATTCTTTTTGTAAATCTGAACCTCGCATCAGGAGTAACTGTGCATCTGAACCTGAGGAGTTGCCACACACCTCCAGAACAGCAAAGCCTTGTGTAAATGAAGAGATCCGCATTCCCACATCCGCACCCACACAGGTCCAAACACGCCAGTCCTTATCCGACTTCACACAGCACACACGGAGCTATTCTACATGCATTTCAGAAATCACTCAACAACTCAAATGATAGATTGATAGATAGAAATGTGACTTAATACCCCAACATATGAATCCGCAAAACTCTAAGGCTGCTATTACATTTAAATGCATAGAAAGCCCTTTATATTGTGTAAGAAAAATATGAAATGCGACACTACAAAGATTCGGCCAAAGTTGCTGTGACTTATTTCCAATGCAACTAAATATACACTCAATTAGGTTTGATTTTTGACACTTTGTTGTAAAAAACCTTGGGGACCTATGTTATAAAAACAACATGTTGTTTCCAGAATTCATTTCATTTTTTACTGTACTATTGCTACACTCTTAAAAATAAAGGTTCTTCATTGGCATTAATGGTTCCACATAGAACTTTTAACATCAATGGAACCTTTTCATTCCAAAAAAGGCTCTTTACAGTGGAAAAAGGGTCTTTAGATTATTAAAATGTCCTTCACACCAAGAAAAAAAAATGGTTGCTCACTGAAAGGTTCTTTGGGGAAGCAAAACTGATTCTTCTATGGCATTGCTGCCTAAACACCCTTTTGGAACATTTATTTTTAAGAGTACAACATCAGATTATGAAACTGGTTGTGTGTGTCCTCAACATACTTTTGTTGAAGAACTTGCTACTGCTCTACTGTGCTTGAACGGTCTGAGCTTTAGTTCAATCACTGAGAACATTTGGCAACAAAACAAAGCAGTTTTATTCCTGCCGATACATTTATCCAGTGGCCAGGCCCGCGAAGTGGAGAAAACTACAACCAACTTCCACACAACACTGCACACGCTCCAAACATCACAAAACCGACATCAAAATCCTTCATGAGGAAAACACTAGACACAATCTAGAATCTGTTTCCAGGTCAAAGCGAAGGGGACGGCGAACTCGAACTCAGGTCGACCCACCCATGACCTCGCTGACCTCTAGACACTCGTCAAGCTCAATCTCAACTCAAAACACAGATACAAACACTGTCGTCATCAACAGAGCAAATTCAATACACTGAAATCGTCTGTCTGGGACAATTGGATTTGGTGAGCCTGCGTTTAGCGTAGATGACAATCTGATCTCATTTATTTCCCTTCAGATGAAAACCGCATCTGTGCTGATCTTATGAACGGAGATTGGTGAGAGGGAATTAAAAACCACAGCAGGGCCAATATAAATACATTAAAAACTATGATATTAATGAGAAATCGAATCTTTTCTATTTGTTTAGGAGAGAGGCACTACCAACTGAACTTTGGATTTTTTGAATGAAATGTGAATGCATGGCACGTAGACATCAGAATATACTAGGATTTGTTCACAAGATCTGATTTTTAGACAGACTGTTCAAATTTATCTGTGGCTGGGTCTGATTTAACCAGATTACAAACCACCTGGAAAAGTTGGCTGTCATTTAAAAATCAGAATTCATGTTTTTTCTTTTATCAGACAAAGTGAAAGTAAAAATAGTAAAGAAAAGTAAAAATGAATTTTAGTTTGAGATTTTTGAACAATTAAGGCAATAACGACTTGGTTGGTTGACAACCATCCAGAACACCAAAGCAACGCACTGCCAGCCATGTGACAAAAAAAAAAAAAAAAAAAAAAAAAAAGTTTAAATAGCTACAAATTTCCCTTTAAAAGCTGTTGTTTTTTGTGTTTCTAGGCAGAATTGGATTTAAATTCCTCGGCTTGTCGCATCAGTATCACTTCTCTACACCAAAAAAAGAAAGTTTCACTTCTATATTCGCCTGAAATTTGCTTTGAGGTTCACCTAAAACTCAATAGAAAATATAAACAAGCTCATCTACTATATAAACAAACATTTGATCTCGCTCTAGCGTAGTAATCCCTTATTTTACATGTCAAAGTTCAATATGCACAAATCTGAAAGAGTTTCATCAATCATCATCTAGTTCGCTCTACTTATCATTCCAGAGATATGAAGAAGCAGTTATACACAAACACAACATGTCAAAGTGCAGGAGCGGAGAGGTAAAAGTATGAAGAAGCAATAAAACAAACTAACTCAAGCCTCTGAGACGTGCTCATGTTTGTGTACAAAATGTGCCGTTACTCTTAAAGGAATAGTTTACCCTAAAATGAAATTTCGCTGAAAATGTCCTCACTCTCAGGCCATCTGAGATGTAGATGAGTTTGTTTCTTCATCAGATTTGGAGAAATGTAGCATCACATCACTTGCTCACCAGTGGATGCTCTGCAGTGAATGGGTGCCGTCAGAATGAGAGTGCAAACAGCTGATAAAAACATCACAATAATCCACACCACTCCAGTCCATCAGTTAACATCTGGAGAAGACAAAAACTGCGTATTTGTAAGAAATAAATCCATCATAAAGACGTTTTAACTTCAAACCTTTGCTTCCTGCTAAAATATGAGTCCATAATCCTTAATAATGCTTCCTCCAGCGAAAACATCGTCTGAATCAGGAGAGAAATCGGCACAGATCAAGCACCACTTAGCTAAAACAGTTAATATGGGTGGATTTAGATGTGAGAAGAACAGGAGATTGGAGCAAGCATTATTATGGATTATGAACCATAATAACTGGAAGCAACAGTTTGAGGTTAAAAATGTCCTAATGAGAAGACAAAATAATAGATGTTAACTGATGGACTGGAGTGGTGTGGATTATTGTGATGTTTTTATCAGCTGTTTGGACTCTCATTCTGACGGCACTCACTTTATTCACTTTTTAAATGAAACTGACGGTCAATTAACACACTTTATCACCAAAAAGACATCTTTAAAACTTTGTAACCAGCTTAAGATTGACTGTTTCCCTTCCACTTAGTCACAAGGTAAGCCATGGCACTCATAGCTAGAACATCAAGCTTTCTAACAGGAGATAATGCTAAATTTAAAACTATTATTAAAGAGATCATAAACATACTGTCACGGCTACAGAGACCTAGATTCAGAGCGGTGCAGGGGTAGTCATGAGGCTATTTAAAGAGCAGTCTGACCTGTAACATGAGCATGAGCCATCAATTAGACATTTCACCTAAAGCACCGGGACGGATCGCTGAGCTTCCCAGGCTGAGGAATGAGAACGGGATCCGGTGGGTTTGAACAGGAGCCAATCACTGGTGCTCACTGGTAGACCTCGCCGATTATAATCAAATAGAACCGGAGCAATTATTCTCCATTAGAGATATGAAACGCTTTTGCAAACTACGTTCGATTAGCTGCAGGGCACAAGCTGTCTGTTTCATATGTAACTGAAGAAGGACAAATAAATCCACCAGTAAGGCACAGCAAACACAAGGATTTACACTGAAAGCATTCAGCAGACGCCCTTAACCGGAGCAGTTTACAAAAAAAAAAAAAAGTGCTTAAATGTCACACATGAGACTGTTGTGATCAACAGATGTCAAGCAAGCACTGTAGTATGACATCTGCTAGAAAAATAAATTAATTCAACACAAATTCACTCAGATATACAGATATACCAAAGCTTGAAGTCAGACCTTTATTTAAAATGAAACAAAAAAATGGCAATATTTACCATGCATGCATTTCTAGAACATTATTTTTCCCTTTTTTACAAAAAAACAAAACAAAAAACTATTTTAACAAATAACAAACCATATATATATATATATATATATATATATATATATATATATATATATATATATATATATATATAATATTAATAATAACAATAATAATTAACAATAAAATTCCTTGCAAGAAGTGTTATGAGTGTAATGTAATAATGTAATTGTAAATAATGCTATGTAATACCAAGATTTTTACTATGCATGCATGGCATATGTTGTTTCTTTTTTCTTTACTATAGAAAAGTCTTATAGGCATCTTACATAACACCAGCAATTCAGATGTGTGAGGAATATTGAAAACAAAACTAACCTAACCCACCTTACAAAGCCACATACAACATTCAGGAAGATCAAGGCACCTTATTACACAACGCCTGTGAATTCATTTAAAAAGTGTGTATACTGAAATACTGCATGAGTGTGTATACTGAAATACTCAATATTTAAATACAGTTCATCAACATACTCTCCAAATGTGACTTTCCAGCAGTTCACCCAGACGGTGGTCTTTGATCTCCCTCTGTCTGTCTGTGTCTGTGTGTGTGTGTGTCTGTGTGTGTCTGTGTCTGTGTGTGTCTGTGTGTGTGTGTGTGTGTGTGTGTGTGTGTGTGTGTGTCTGTGTGTGTGTGTGTGTGTGTGTGTGTGTGTCTGTCTGTGTCTGTCTGTGTGTGTCTGTCTGTGTGTGTCTGTCTGTCTGTCTGTGTGTGTGTGTGTCTGTCTGTCTGTCTGTGTGTGTGTGTGTGTCTGTGTGTGTCTGTGTGTGTCTGTGTGTTTAGTATGGGTGGAGGATTTTACAGCCTGTAGAACATCCCAGCTGGTCAATACAAACACATGGTCGGCAGAAACCACGCTAAATCATGCGTATTTAGTTTATACAACAATCCGACTAAGGTAACCGCAAACACATTAAAAAATAATCAAGTTATATAAACAGAAAATGAAATGTGATCAAGACACTCACTGTGAAAGAATCAGCTGACACAACGGTGACTCAGTAGAGTGCACTACTTCCGCATTCACTGGCGATGACCTATACGCCAGCCAATCACGATAGAGCGTGTCCCTAGAGTTGACCAATGGCGAGGCAGAATCCGCCGCGTACTAGACGTCCAACAGCCAATGGAGAGCTACGGTGGGTTAGCGCCTCAAACAACAGGACGCCTGAATGCCGCGAGCACGCCCACATGCGAACCAATCAGGGCGAGGCTGAGGCGGAGCGGGAGGGGGAGGTTTGAGCCAATAGAAAATCACAGCGCGGCACTAAGGGACCACGTGGTTCGCGGCGCGTCGTGCAAGGCTTGGTTTTAAAGAGACGGAGCGCGTATGTGAAACAAGTTTAAAGCAAAAAAGTGTTTAAGTAGTCTTAAATCTCATATATTTTATATAGATGTATTCAGGTATAAAACAAAATATATGGTACTGATTACCATATATAGCCTACACAACAAAATACCATTGTACTTACACTGTATTTCAAAGAATACCATGGTAAAGGACCCCAAAATATAATTTCACTCATGTACCAAGTCTAATATACAATGGTGACAATGTGTATTTATGCACAAGAGCATGAATGATTAATCCGACTCTTCAGCTGAGTGTCTGGATTTAATCAATCCGTGCAACTGCTCAAGAGGTTTCAAGGGTTTAACAGATTTATGTCACATTATCAGAGTAAAATATTGATTTCAATACATAATAGAATGTCAGTGAAATTTGTAAGATGCAATACAAAGGACTGCGGATCGTGAACATATTGTACATATTGTATTGTGCATTTTGTTGCATTGTTTTGTATAATATACTTATTATTAAAATGAAGTGAAATTCAAATGTAATGCAAATGAATATGACTGCATCAGTGATGCAGAGAATACAAGAATGATATAACATGATGCTGTACACTTGTAGTTTATCCTAAACAAGTCCAGCTGATCATTAACAGTGAGCAAACACATCTGAAGACAAGAGGCCATCGATTATCTGCCTCATTAACACAACATTAAGACGTGAAGTTCAGCTGATACGGTATCGTGCGGTTTACCTATCCTGATCTAATCTAGCTCACATGTCTTTATAGCTGGGTGCGTAGAGCTTGGGCTATTTCTGAGCTGGCTTTCGTCTTTAATCACAGATTGGCCTCCTGACATCAGCACTCAGCAGATACTGTGGTGCCGCCCCGACCCCGACCACATCCAGGAGCCAATACTCCATCAGTTCCTCCAGATGGGATCTGATTCATCCTCCGATGAGCTGGAATAGATCTGAGGAGAACCTGCCACATCTTTGCATTCAGATGATCCTCGTATGTTCATCTGCACTGCAAAAAAATGACTTTTTTTCAAACTTTTGTCTTGTTTTCCAGTACAAACATTTTTTAAATCAAGAGATATTTAATGAGATGCATAATGGCATAAGATATTAAGTCTTGCTTGCTGAAAAATTATTAAAATTATGTGGGTTTTTGCTTACAATAATTAAAAAAAGGTCAGAAAAATCTAGCTTTCCCCTTTTTTCTGACCCTATAGCAGATGTTTGTTCTTGTTTTAAGCATCATTTCACTTCATTTTGACAGATCGCTCAGAAGTCACTTTGCATCTCAAGTAAATGTATCTTGATTTAAGGATGTTTAGATATTTTTACTGCAAAACAAGACAAAATATTGAGGCAGAAAATCATTTTCTGCAAAATATACAAAACATACAGAAAATCTACAGAATAATATATTGCTTAAGGAATTGTCACTTTTTAATTTAAAAATATATGACAATTTAGTTACGTATATATCGTAATGCATGTAATTTTATATTCAACAATACACTTCATAATATATACATAAATGTGATAAAATACAGTACGCATATATTATATATGTGCATTATATACAATTGCGCACAATTATGAGGAAAATATTTTGATGGCTTTACCAAGACATCAAATTGTCAAAAAACCCTAAAATCTTAATATAACATTTTAAGTATATACCACCATACATATTTTCATATATAAAATGCCTAACTATGCAAACAATAAATTCAGATAAAAGTTTATGATTATATATATTCAGATTTATGTAAACCCAAGCATTAACTCATGAAATAAAGCTATTATGTAAAAATGTAATGCGTTTTTTGTTGTTGTTGTCTTCATTGCTGTATAGGTGGTCCATGCATATATTGCAGTATGTTGAAAAATATAAGCACTAGTCCCCCCCTCGGTATAATAAATTGCATTTTATTTGCCGATATATTCCCATACATTTTGTTTTGTTGAGCTTTTAGATCCAGATGTTTTTCACCCCATAAGAAACAGAGTTTGATTGAAGTGTAACTTCTGCCATTCATGTAGTACAGAAGGCTGGCTGTTGATTGACACCTCTCTCTGGGCTTGTTATCGGTCATATGGCTTCTCACCTGTTTTTTAGTCGTTATGACGAAATGATGGTGAAGTGGGACAAAGGTAGTTCAGTCTTTCAGTGTGCTTACAGACGAGGTCAAAAAACAAGTTTGACCAGAGACTTCTCATTCAGACAGTCTTAAACTGTTTCTATAAAGCAAAATGCAGCTCTGTCAAAACAGCACATATTTGGCAATATTCTAGATAACAGTTCTGTTCTGTTAGATGAGCTCAGGTTTCTTCATTAGCTTCGTGTTATTTGGTCCAGTCAGATGATCATTTCTGAGGAAACTGCTCGCATGACGGCTTTTGAGGAAACTGCAGAGGGATTCAGTGTAAATCTCTTCTGTGTATTAAAACTAAAAACTATTGAAAACATATTTTCATATCAGAAACATGCAGTGTCTGGTTAAGAGTTTCTAGAAGCTTCATTATGGTGAAATATTGAATGATAGGGATCCCTCTAGCGTACAAATCAAAGTACTGCACGATCCCATAATAAATGGACATTTATTCTATGTATGCATATTACTAAAGTCATATCTTTGCCAGTAGAATAATCCAGAAACATTTTAGCAACTAGAAATATAGTCACGATTTACATTTACCTATAGGCTATATTCAAACTTACATCAATATTTTCAGATTTATATATTCAGACTTATGACTATATATATATACATGTGATTTTACATTCAGTTTTATATCTATATATTCAGATTTATATCTATACATTCCAACTTACGTTTATATATTCAGAATTATAACTATATTTTCTGATTTACTTCTATACATTCACAACTTACATTTATATATCAAGATTTGCATCTATATATTTAGACAACCATGTATTCTAATGAACATGTCATATATTCTGATGTACTTCTCTATATTCAGATTTATATATGCAGATTTTATTAAATTATTTCCTGTTTGGAAAACAGTGCTATTTTCACATTATATTTTACATTACTGGTAAGGGGAAGGTGAACCAGTGTTAGTATGATATTATAGTTTTAATATTTGAATACATAATTTAATTATTATATTTGTTAATATTTTAAATTGGATTTGTTCTGTTTTCACTTTAATTTTAAAGTTTTCATTTTTTGTTTTGTGTTTAATTTTTAAATATGCCTATATAATCTTTTATTCATTTTAATTTGTTTATTTAGTTTTAGTTTAGTGTGTGTGTGTGTGTGTGTGTGTGTGTGTGTGTGACTACTTAACCATATTTTGGGGACAAATTTGTAAAAGGGGTTTAAAAATAAACTAAACAAAGTTTTTTTGAAATTGTAAAAATGCACAAAGTCTCCTGTGAGGGCTAAGTTTAGGTGTAGGGTTGGTGTAGGGCAATAGCACACACAGTTTGTTCAGTATAAAAACCATTACGCCTATGGGATGAACCCATTTAGATAGCTAAGTAAACGTGTGTGTGTCTGTGTGTGTTATTCCCTACATTAGCAGTACCAGTAAATTTTTATCTTGTGGGCATGTTTTTTTTTGGTCCACATGAGGAAAACTGCTTATAAATCATACAGAATGAAGTGTTTTGAAAATCTAAAAATGCATAAAAGTTTTGTGTGAGGGGAAGTTTTAGGTGTAGGGCTATAAGGGGATAGAAAATACAGTTTGTACATTACAAAATCCGTTACATCTATGGAGAGTCACTATAAACCGCATATCTATGTGTGTGTGTGTGTGTGTGTGTGTGTCTGTGGGTGTGTGTGCAGACTCTCTTTTGGCTGGACGAGACTGAAGGGGTGTTTAACCTGAGCTCCATAAAACAGGCCGTGTGTGTGTGAAGCTCTTCTGTCCATCAGACCCACCGACAACATCAATATGGTGAGTAAATATACATTTACAATATATCTACATTCATTACAAATACACATGAAATATATTGTCATATGAGTTAACATGCACTAGAAATTGGTACAGTTTCATATATTAACATATATATCTAGCTCATACACATATGCATGTTTATGTATGTGTAATACATTTTGGGACATACACGTACATGTATATTCATCCAAAATCCTGTCAATACATGTTGATATTATATAAGTAAATATAAAACATAAACATAAAAATTATTTGAGGATTTATAATTATATCTTCATCTCTGCAGAGAATGTACAAATATTAAATGAAAAATAATAAAATAATACATCACCTTATATGACAATATCATACAGGGCAATATATGTTATATATTGCATTTCCATATGAGATTATGAATCCATTAACTGTATTTTCATTCAATTACAGTAAAATTAAAGTTGTGATGCAGAAATGTGTTATATTTAGTTATATTAGAATTTTCGTAACAATAACAATCTATTGTCTGGTCAGAAGTCTTCTGAAGAGACTTTTCTGAATGTTTTTCGAAGCCTATTTCAATCGAGAACAAATGTTTAAATGCATATTTATGATCTCTGTTCCCTTTTTAGACTTCCTACACTGACAAAGGAGAGAAGGTAACCTGACTATGATTTTAAAGTTTAAAAAAATTAAATAATTGATTATCTTATTTATAAATATTTATTATTTATAATATGTTTATTTTAAAATCTTCTAATTATGTAACAACTATTTTTGTTTAAGTTGTTTTTTATTTTTATTATATATATATATATATATATATATATATATATATATATATATATAATATATATATATATATATATATATATATATATATATATATATATATAAAAGTTTAAATATGAGTTTTTTCTTTTGCAGCCAGAGAGAGGGAAATTTATACGTTTTCACCATGTGAAATTCTGGGTGGGAAACGCCAAACAGGTGAGTTAAATCTGTGCATAAAAAACAGTTATGACAAAATTAGTGTATTGTGATGATATACAGTGCTTTGACATGAAAACAAGATAATTTTGCACTTAATTCAATTTTCAGGTATGATAGTTTTGTACTGGAAACCTTTGCGAATCTGCTTTGATGCAAAAGGTTTAAATGAGAGTCTCTGATAAGATATTGGCACTGAATATAAACTTAGTGGCACAATATGAAATAAAGTGGGTTGAAATGAAATAAAATATTTTAGACTGCTAATATTGTATGTTGCTTATATATTTGACTTGCTGATGTTAGCAGAAGATCAGAGAAGCTTCCAGAGATCCTGAACTAATGCAGATGACGAAGGTTTCTCTGAAGATGAAATCAATAACGTGATCGTAATCTAACAGTGATGCAATAGCTCATCTCATCTGATCTCGCTAGTCTCAGTGAACAGGTTTACATATTAACACAGTTGACCAATATGTCGTTATTTTGCACCGCTAATATTTCGTCTTTGTAGGTTTAGAGTTGCAAAATTGGCGTGGAAACGATTTACACTTAAATAAATGTAACAATTATTGACAAGTAACACTGAATTCAACATAAAATTTTGAATTACAAAGACTCAAAAAGTATTTCTTTGTAAGACAAGCTCAAATATATATATTTCAATAAATATAATTATGTAAATATATGTTCTATCAGTATATACTTTGACCATTTATTGTATATTTTTCAAAATATAAATGTATTTTCAGAAGCATTTAAAATGATATTTTCCCATCCACATATATCTAACCCTAATCCCAATATCAGGATTATTATAGTTTAAAAAAAAAAAAAAAAAAAATGTGGCTAGTTTCCATGACAACATTTCTCATTTTCATTTAGTTTGACTTTAGTTATGTAGTAACTGTAATGAAAATTAATAAAAACTACAGACAAAAAACTTGAACTAAAATGAACATGTATGTAGAAAAATTCAAATTTAAATCTAATTCAAAGTATTAACAAAAACTACAGTATCTCAGTGATTCTAAAATAACACTGAATCTGTCACATTTTGGTATTCGAAGGGTGAAACTAAATATATTTTCAATATTCTTCATTGAGCTTCAGAGTTTACAACATATTTAAAATATATTTTGGCCAGATTTAATTACAACTTAAACAATTTATGCAGTGTTGTTTTCAGTTTGTTTGTTTTTTCAGCACAAATTCATTTTATTAATTTGTTCTAACAGCTTTTTTTATTAATTTTTTTAATTATTTTGCTTAGTAACTCATACTTAACCAATGGACTTGAAGACATGCAGTAAGCATCTGTTCATGTTGTTATTGCCGTAGGCTGCTGTGTTTTACTGTGATAAGTTTGGCTTCGAGCCGCTGGCGTATAAAGGTCTGGAGACGGGCAGCAGAGACGTGGTGTCTCACGCCATCAGACAGGACAAGGTGTGTGCATGTGTGTGTGAATATACATGGCCTAAAATGACTGGAAACAAACCAACTTCTTTAAGAAGTTCTGTTCATTTCTCAGATAATCTTCGTCTTTGAGTCCTCTCTAAACCCTGGGAATGAAGGTATGAACTGTTTCAATTCATTTTATACATTCTGGTGTGAAGAAAAAACAGGCCACATAATATTAGTGCGTTAATAAACCTAATATAATACATTTTGCATTAAGAAGATAAGAATTCTTAATTCAGAATTCATCTTAAAAGCATGGAATAACATAATGAAACATTAACTTGGGGTTAAAAATGAGCCTGGTTAAAAAAAACAAAAAAACATGAAAAGATCAAGAAACATTGACAAGCGCTCACCAGCGTCTCTCCACAGAAATGGGCGAGCATCTCATGAAACATGGAGACGGAGTGAAAGACGTGGCATTTCAAGTGGAGGACTGTGACTTTTTAATCAAGGTAAATCATATTTAATACTGTTCATATATAATACTGATACTGCACACTATATGTTGCGCAAGGTTTCAGAAGTATGTTAAATAATTCACACTAATAATGTTTATAATGTTGCATGGTTAATTCAGGGAGGGTGTCCAATATCACTCTTACTATTCCTGCAGTATATATATACAAAATATCAAAGAATTCATCCGATCCACTGGGACTGACCTTTTCCCTCCAATATGATGTCACTTCCTGATGATGTCATTGATGCCTTTCCTTAGTTAAACATATATTACAAGAAGTGTTCTCTTTCTAGTTTGCTAGAGAGTCTCTTTATAAATAAACTCAAATTGACTGATTTTTTAAAAACTTCAGTTTTGATCAGGCTGTCAAAAGAGAAGATATTTTTACAACAAAATTACACTTTAAAAATGGAAAATTAAACATTTATTTCCAAAATGATAGCTGGACGCAACTCACATGCAACATGTTTTAAAAATCTTTATAATGCATATTATAGCACTTTTGTTTTTTAAAAAGTAGGCATTAGTTAAAAAAAAAAACACAATCACATTTTAAAGTTAACAGCAGGATTGATTATTTATTTATTTGCATTACATCAATGATAATGTGAGGGTTAAAATGGATTTATCTGTCATTAAAAGAATATCAGAAATTAAAAAAAAATCTCAAAAACATGGGGAAATTTTTTTATTCCTGCATAATGCATATTACATAAAGCAAATGTAATATATAATTACATATAAACAAATTTGAGGGTTAAAATGGTTCTGGAAAAGAACAATCACAAAAAAACAAAACTAGAAAACATGTAATAAGATGAAAATAATTATCATTGCATAATGCATACTATTGCACTTTTTAAACAGGCAGTACAGTGTTTTCTCTTCAGTTCACAGCCAGTTAGTATTCCATTCTGAACACAATCATCACCTGGAAAATAACTGCACACACTGAACTGATTTGCCTTGAAGGGACTTTGGAATAGAAGTGTGTCTGTGTTCGCAGAAAGCCAAAGAGAGAGGAGCAGTGATCGTCAGAGAGCCGTGGGTCGAGCAGGATTCAGACGGCAAAGTCAAATACGCCGTAATTCAGACGGTAAGTCAGCAAGAGTTTTGCCCAAACACACATCCACTTACATTAAATGCTTGAGCTGGAGATGCGATGTTTTGCAGTACGGAGACACGACACACACGTTTGTGGAGTCCATGGGGCCGTATAAAGGTCTGTTTCTGCCAGGATACAAAGAGCCGCTGTTCAGAGACCCTCTGTTAGCAAAACTGTGAGTGGTTTTACTGGGAAATTCACTCAAATCAAGTCTTAGGCCAGAAACATACTGATATGCAAACGCTTGCCTAATTTATGACATTTCACAACCCCAAAATGCATGCAATTAGGCATAAATAATATATTTCAGCTTTCAAAAGCATCAAACTTCTCACAATGGGTTTTCTTTGTTGTGCAAAGGCCGCCGGGACATTTACGCTTCATCGATCACATTGTGGGAAACCAGCCAGATGATAAAATGGTGCCAGTTTCTGACTGGTGAGGGTCACACGTCCAACAAACAAATCAATAAGACAAATTCGAGGAAATGTCACTGGCAAATAACGGGATCTGTCTTTTTCTGCAGGTATCAGAAGTGTCTGATGTTCCACAGGTTCTGGTCCATCGATGATAAGCAGATCCACACCGAATACAGCGCTCTCAGGTCCATCGTAGTCACCAATTATGAGGAAACCATCAAGATGCCCATTAATGAACCAGCCACGGGGAAAAAGAAATCACAAATCCAGGTTGCTCCAGCAGATTCAGAACTTCTTGCATACATATTTCAGTTTTTTTACTGAATTCTTGAAGGCAGTGAGTCCAAACCGTTTTTCATCAGCTGAAACCCTCATGTAAAATATTCACCCCTGAGAGGGGTCCGTTAATATTTCTCAAATTTAACAACACATTCACATGCTCACGGTTCTTTGATGTTGCTTAATGGTAAAATGACATGCAGATAAACACCTCAAACATTGAAGGTTTTTCAGTAAATGTTTTATTTATAAATATTTATACATATATATTTTTAAAGTTATTTATATAGGACTGCACGACTTGGCCAAAACATATTGCAATTATTTTGTAAAATATGGTTATTTTAACAGCAATTTAACATTTTATATATATTATTTATTATTATAAACAGTATTATCATTTTTATTAGTATTTTTAATCATTTTTTACAAATAATTTCTAGTTAATTTTATTCTTAGCAGTTTTAGTTAATTAGTGCATTAAGTTATACTAAATTCAAAATTAAATTTGTCCTAGAAATTAGCTGAATTTCTAACAATAACTTATTGTTTTAGTTTTTGTTAATTTAAGTTGAATTTTACTCCATAAAAATGAAGACAAATATATGAGGCTGCTGTTGTAAATTATAGTTGCACTATAAAACAACAACTATTTTTTTTTTTTTTATAATTAAAAAACAACTATAACTTTATAAGTGATATTTGTTCAAAAGTTTTGACCCCCCTTAATAAAAAGTCAATGGGACTATTTGAGATTTGAATGTCCGTTTAACGAAAACTATAACTCCGATCAGTTAGAGAAGATACAGCAACCCGAGTCAGACCAATTGTAAGGTCTGACCCAAGTTTGGTGGTTGTAGTTGGAAAACTCTTGGAGGAGGCCCTGACTTAATTTAGTCTCAGAAGAAGAAGCAGATTAAATAGTAGATCACTGTTGGCTTTGTCAAGTCAACATAATTACCACAATTGTGGTACACTTCACCTTTGGCTAAAACATTTGAAATCTATAATAAACATCTGTCTTACCTCCATAATTTCATCTTGTTGTTTGTAAAGGAGTATATTGACTACAATGGAGGACCTGGAGTGCAGCACATCGCACTAAACACCTCCAACATCATCCAAGCTGTACGGTTCAAAACTCACATCTCCTCTCAATATGATTCATTCCTATGAGACTACAATAAAGTCAAATACAAAACCTTGAACTCTTTCCTGATGAATCAGATTGTGAACCTCCGAGCTCGAGGGTTGGAGTTCCTGTCCGCACCAGATAATTACTACGACTCCCTACGGCAGAATCTCAAGACGGCCAAGATCAAGGTGAAGGAGGACCTAAAAACACTGCAGGTCAGAGAAAGCAATATGACAGTGCATTCAGTTCAATAAATGGACACATCTGAATGCCTTTTCTAATGCATTTTTCAAATGCATGCGTTCTTTTATCCAATGCAGGAGTTAAAAATCTTAGTAGACTATGACGAAAAAGGTTACCTGCTACAGATCTTCACCAAACCCGTGCAGGACAGACCGACGCTCTTCCTGGAGGTCATCCAGAGGAACAACCACTCAGTGAGTCTGTGTTTGACCTCATTCATCCAGGTTTAATATGGAAGCCCGTTTTTGCCACTGAATAAAAAAAAAAAAAAAGGTAATTTGACACTAATTTCATGTATACTGCCTTTTAAATTTTCAAGTACTTTTCAAGTACCTTTTCATAAATATGGCTGTTTTCAAGGGCTTTCCAGGACTTCAATTTCAAAAAGTCAAAATCAAGTACTTCGAGCACTTTTAGCACCTTATACGAACCCTGTATATCGTGCCACTGTACAGCCATATCCGAGTGTAATATTGGATTTAAACAACAATTCGATGGCAGGAGGGTGTAAATGCATAAGAAACAACAATGTGGGTGTTTAATTCAGACTTTTTTCTCACAATTCTGTCTTTTTTCCCCCTTGCAACTCTGGCTTCTTTCCTCAGAATTGCAAGATATAATTTCTATATTCAAGATATAATTGCAAGAAATTATTCTGACCTGAACCCCGTAGAACAGTGGTTTTCAATCCTATTCCTCGGGACCCACAGCTCTGCACATTTTGCATGTCTCCCTTATATGACACACTCATTTGAGTTCATGGAGCTCTTTCCTAATGAGCTGATGATCTGAATCAGGTGTGTAAATTAGGGAGACATGCAAAATGTGCAGAGCTGTGGGTCCCGAGGAATAGGATTGAAAACCACTGCTATAGAAAATGAGTGAGGTGAACTGAAGAGAAGAAGCACCGACATGGAGCTGTGAATCTGAAGGATCTGGAGAGATTCTGGATGAAGGAATGGTCTCTGATCTCTTGTCAGGTGTTCTCTAACCTCATCAGGCATTATAGGAGAAAATTTAGAGCTGTTAAACTGGCAAATGGAGGTTTCAAATAGTATTGAATAAAAGGATGCCATTAAATGTGGCCAATGTGTATTAGAGAAAAACATTTATTTCATAATGAGATTTCCCCCCCATTTTAAATTCTTATTATCCAATGAAAGGTTAGATTTTTGTGATTTTTTTAAATAAAATATCAAAAGGATTAACAATGCAGATTAATTTTCACAGCCGCCTTTGATCATATTTACCAAGGGTGCCAATATTTTTGGCCATGATTGTATATGAAAAAAATGACGTAAAAATTCCGTCATAATCTATTATTACCCGTCATTTTAATTTTCATATTTTAATTATAACCCATTTCGCTTTTATTTTTTTTCTCGTTTTCATTTTTTTAATAATGAATCTAAAGGACGAGCATATAGGTATTTATTTATGAAGAGAACAGATGAACAGAGACAACAAAATATGCTAGTGCTGGGTAGAAAAATCGATTTATGTGTTTTAATAGATTCTTATTTTTATGAACCAATATCGTTTCTTAACTCCCAGTCGATGCTGTTTTCATTTGATGAATGCACAGTAGGCAATAGGTTAAGCTTTGTGCGTTGTTACTTTTGATATGAAATGCAGTCTCAGATTTCAAATCCTGTCCATTTTATTAGGAAATTCAAGCAATAAATACCGTTTTGGTGCTCTTTAATGTGGCGTGATAGATCGCTGTAGACACCTCAGATCAAGCGGATTGTGCGAAATCAAAGGCATAGCAAAAGACTTTCATTTTTGTTCTGGAGCCTCACTGGACCACACTCTCTACCAACTGGACAGGCCTAGGAATTACAATAGATCACCCTCAGTGACGGACGGCCTTTTACCTTGAATAACCTTGATATCAGGATTAGGCATAAAATAATGTCATGCAGATGAAATATACAAGATCAAATATATAGTCTTTATGAGGTACAGTAAATACAGTACTGAGTTTGAATCTGAGCTCTAAGAAAACATGTTTGAACAGGCTCATAGTTTTTATTAGGGGCTTTTTTAAAGCTTGTGAAGTGAAGGAAATGCCTAAAGACAAGACATTTCTACCTGAATTGCACTAAAGGGGGCTTTACTTTCCTCTGTGGTGTTTAAACTGTAAGACAGAGCAAGAAAATGAACCCAATGACATTAACAGATCAAATCCAAAGACTGGTTTGTTGTTAAAGGACAATGAAACTCTAAAACACATTTATTTTTAGATATTAGCAGATATATACAGGTTGCACATCACTGTAAACAATGTTACTATAAAAAGGGATCTTGGTTACTTTTTCTGTGCCATTTAATTCTTCTGGTTTGAAAAGTAAAGTTGTAGAAATGTCACAAAATGTGAGGTAAATTTGTAAAAAAAATTATATTTTAAAGTCGATTATTGGAGTATGTTTTTCAGGAAAATACTTTGGATTTTCTACTTCAAAAACTGACATTTACTTCAAGTTCAATATTGCTGTGTCTTTCTAATTATTTGTGAAATTTACTAGCAATTTCTCAGTGAAGCATATTCCACACCTCATGTTTTATCTGGGTCTAATTCTCTGTTTTTTCATCATAAGGACCCAGTTAAACCGGTCACTCTGCCATGTCTTCTTATCCACTAGGGTTTTGGAGCTGGAAACTTCAAATCTCTGTTCGAGGCCATTGAGAAAGACCAGGATGCCAGAGGAAACCTCACGGTTCTCACACCGGAGAGCCAGGGCGTCCCGAAGGCCTTTTACTAACACACACAACTGCATTAAGGTGATTTACTCTGGCCTCATGCTGGAGTGAAATAATATAACACCATCAACTAAAATGTCCAGGACAACAATAAAGACATTTAATAAAAGAACTATATATCATTTTCTTATTTGTTCATCTGCTACATCCACTTTCAGAGTCAAAGGGGATTGAAAAAAAAAAATTAAAATATTTTTCTGCAGAAAATTTAAGTGGTTCTTGCCTGTGCTGAGGTGGTCTGGCTTAATATGTGGGTCTCTTGTTAAAGTTAGAATAGTAGTTTATTCAACCACTAATTTAACTTTCAATAAACATCTTGCTGAGGAAGTTTGATCGCTTTGGGTGAACAACCAATTTACCTTTTAAGAATTAACAACTTTTGAAGTTGTCTTGTAGGTAGTTTACTGGATATGGCTCGAGTCCCTTCCTTCAGACAAAATTGTTACTATTAACTACCCATACATAATACAACCCCCCCCCCCCCCCCCAAATAAAAGGACAGATAAAAAGAAAAATATCTAAAACATTAAATAAAAAAATAAAAACATGGACCTTATTTTTAAATAATTACTTCCTGTGTGTGTGTGTACAATTATATATTAAATCAAATAAAATGAACACCACATTCTCTGTATTTTTATTTCAAAATAATTTATTTGTATATAATCGGAATGATGCCAGGTTTATACATCTATGATGGCAGCTGTACGTTTCATAAAGAATATCATTCCAAAAGTGAGAAAATAACATTTTTACAAATTTTCTCAGACCTGGACAAAAATGGATAAATATATTAGTAAATAAATATATTAGTGACATTAACCATATTGAAATGTTCTATTATATATAAAATACAACACTTTATCTTATAACTGTCTGTCTTTTTTTTTTACACAAAATATTGAACATATACTGGCATATCCCTTGATTTCTGAAGGGATTTAGCTCTACTAAAAAAGGCAGTTTTAACTGATTTGCTGTGGAAAAGAGAGAGCGTATGAACAAAACAGACATAATTGATGACCAACACAAAGGACCGAAAATAAAATCATCCTCACTGTTTGGTTTGATTGACGTAGAACTGGTAGCTACATAGTGCTTCGATTGCTTTGCTTTGCGTTCCTTTCTTGAATCACATGCGGATTTTGTTTTTTCCCAAGGAAAAGTGCTGTTTGCATCCTTTCTAGACAAAGCTAAGAGTTTTACGTGTGAATCTGTATGAGACGGATGCCAACAAGGAAGTGCAAAGCAGATCTTCAGTAATCCGTGGTTGTTGGTAGCAATAGCTGTGTTTACGAACTATCTTGAGTTAAAAGAAAATCATAAGGATTTAATTACTAAAATTACTTACAAGATTCACTGCAACTTAATGAAAGTATTGGACAATTCTTATCTTTGGTTGATGAAAAAGTGAACAAATGACTGTCTAGATGCATCTAAGTATCTGAACTTGCCAGGGTTCCCACACAAAGTACAAGGTCATTTAAAAAGCTTCTTTAGGCCTGGAAATCATGTTATGAAAAACAACAACATTCCAGTCAAAATAATTTCTTACTATTATGCATGGCTTTAAAATTTTTAATAGACTTTAAAAGTATCTTTAAAATTTTCTCTTTCTGAGTGTAATCTCTATAAAATGACTCTTTACGATAACAACTGGAAAAATCATTGGTCTTAAGGTGTGGGAACCCTGTATGAGGAAACCCTATACTGGGATTTACTATATTTTGTCTTGCATATATTTTCATTTGGAATTCAGCCTCATTTTGATGAAAACCAGCATGTGACGGTATAAAGCCAAAAATACTCATGGGAGGTGTTTGTGGTTCAAAGGATCAAGACCTTTGACCAGTTTGACCATTTACTGACAGACAAAAAAAAAAAAAAAAAACATTCAGGTGTTTGTCATGGCAAGATTTCCAGTGTTTCCTTTTCTTTACTTAAAGGAATGGTACAGGTTCAGAACTGCATCGGATATTTTTTACAAACTAAAGGAAGGGGTTACTTCCAGCATGTCACATGTTTTAGCTTGTTTTGAACCCAGACCATACCTTTAAAGGTTGGATTTTACAATATATGACAACAGACATTTCTGGGTAACAGAGAATAACTATGCTTGCAGGCAATACGCGTCGAGTCAACTCAAGTTTTGTGTGTCAGCTGGTATTGCCAGGAACATGACAGCAGGCTACATAAACGTATGTATAAACTTCATGAAGTGTTCATTTCATGGGTTACAGAGGCACTTTTGGTAAGCTTGTTTGCTGGTTGGTTTCTATGAAATGTCGCGTCCCTTTAAGGGAACATGAGAGTCACAGAGGTGAAAGCAAAGCATTCTGGGAAATGTAAGTCCTTCTCAGCCCGAACACATTACAGGCTCAACAGACCAAAATAAAACAAAAAGCAAAAAAAAAAAAATCTTCACAACCTTCCCTAAATATATTCAGTCATTTCATTCAGTTGACGAGCAAAATTAATAAATGAAGACACAAACATTTGTAAATAACAGCTGCCATTTCTGAATTAACAAAACCGAGACCTGAAACCTCAATGAAATGCTCCTTTCCAAGGACAGATAGAGTTAATATCTGTCAGAGGTAACGAGAGGCCAACGCACAAGTACCTTTGAAGTACCGTCTCGCTAACAGGACTTTCTGATTGGTTATCTGAGGTAGTGCTGGAAAACCAGGCCAGATGCTTGAACGTAGCCCAACACATAGTTAAAAAACTAGAAATGAAATGGAAGAGGTGGGTAGCATCGCAATGACTAGATAGTTCAAACTTAGCCAGTAGGCTCAGTGAACTAATGAAACATACTTTATGCAAGTACGCAAACACAGAAGTGCACAGCTGATGCATTGCAAGCGCTTGGTTTCGTTGTACATGCTTCGTATCTCAGTCTTCAAGGTATAACTATACCTTCATATTATGTTATTAATCAGGTAGCTGTTGTAAACAGAATTCTGCCACGATAGTAATTAACCTAAAAGAGAAAAATGACTGTAGAACAAGACAAATTGTCGCATTATGAATCAGTTCTGACACATTTCAGAACACAACAACCATGCTTGTGTAGATAGAAGCATCTACGTACTTGCATAAAGGACATACGCCAAGTATAAATCTCAATGGAATACGGGTTGGAATCTCAATGGAAAGGGTTTTCATGAAGATCGCCAAGGAGACTTGTTTCTCAGACTTGTTTACAAGAGAAGATACTAATCTCATGCGCATGTTCCAGATCCTTTGAAAACGGCCTGAATTAATACCACTTGTTTGTCTATGAAAAGTCGCATTTGGACCGTATTGGGTAAAGTACCAAGAATGACTTGTTCTGGACATTGGAAAGGTGCTAGTAACAGTGGGTCACTACTGAAGAGTACTTTGGAGAATCCATCTAATCGTCAGTGACTGCTGAATTATTTGTGAGAATGAAATCTGAGGTCTGGAGATTCTGAGTAATTCAGTTTGATATTGCAGAAGATGTTTGGAATTATACGGAAGACTCAACATGTGAGCGAAAGAGACAGCGAGAGATCGCCGAAGAGTTTTGTCCATTTCGGCTCTTGTGTAGCAGCGTGAGGAGTTTTGGATGAAGAGTCTTCTCAAACACCAGACTCTTCCTCTGACCCTGTGAAGAAGGAAAAAAAACATGTAAAACTCATTAAATTGAAGGGACAGTTAATTAAAACTGAAAATCAGCTGTGTACATTCAGGCTATAACCAGCAATAGAGAATTTTATACACCAACCCCGTCACCCTAGTTCCCTCAACAAAAAGACAATAGGGTTTTTTCAGTTGGCTTTTGGGCTATTGCAAAAAATAAGCTTTGTGACAAACAAAAGTGTATGATTCTTATATATTTTTTCTAAAAAAAACAAAAATTTATGACTTCAACTTCACCATCACCAAGTTTCCGACACCTTATTCAATTTTAAAAATCTACAAGTTGGAAAATTTGAGTTGGAATAGTTTGTGGGAATGTGACTATAAATACAAAAAGGCTCTAAAAGTAGACTATTGAGAAGATAAGTTTACCTGTTTGACAAGATGTGTAAAAGCTTAAAAAACATGAGCGGTAATAATGGTGTATATTATGTAGTAGAATACAATGTGAAAATATATTGAGCCTGTGGAAATCACAGCCTTTATTTCAGGCATTTCACCAAAAAACAACTGACTGCCACACAATGGAACCATAAGTCCAAAAACTCATGCAACTCATGATACACAGGGCAACTTCTTGAGCAATTTTGCCAGGCAACTTTTTTAAACAATGTTGCTTGGGCACTTTCCCATTGAGAATGGGTAACAAATTTTCTATCTAGATACTTTAGATCGGTTGTGGGCCCTGTCTCTCACCTGGTTGCCCTTTGATGGCAACATTAACCAAAGTTGCCCAGCAACATTGCTCAAAAATTTCCCCTGTGTATCATCAGCCTTATTAGGACTCATTCCAGCAGTACTCTAGTGGAGCACTACAGTCAGACATACTCACCCTGACTATTGTGTAGAGTTTGGCAGTACAGACAGATGTCCATGGGAAGTTCATCCCCTGGGCCATGATGGGCCCTACATAGGGGTCTGTCCATTCCAGAAGTGGGTCCCAGGAGCTGAGGCTCTGAATGGGCCTGCTGCACCTGCTTCTGCCACACCACATGTGCCCCACTACAGCAAGGCCAGTCAGTCATACCCGTCGAGTCCAAGATCAGGGGCACTGGCAGTAGTGTGGGGGCCATGTCTGGCGGAGGTGTGCAGCAGTAGCTTCCCGCTCCCTGTCCGTAGTGGATATGAATGCTACAATCATCCTGAAGGTCCAAATTTTGATGGAAGTGAGCAATCGGTGAAGGCACTTCCAATGGACAGCCAGCTGCTTTCCGACTGGTTGTCCACCCTGGGCCTTTGTGGCAACAGGTTGGGGACGGAGAGGTTAAGGGAGGAGAGGGAAGGATCACGGAGGCACCCAAGGAGGAAACAGGGTCCGGGTCTCTATCCTCAACCCTCCTTGAACTGAGGTCTGTTTTGGGGCAGTGGCAAGACTGGTGCTGTACCTGACACCCGGAGGAGTCTTTTTCTTTAGTTATTAGACAAGTCCCGCTTGCTGCCACGGCTGAGGACGTGGCCCCTTGTTCCTCGTCAGAGCCTCGGCTGGGCCCTTTACTGAGTTCCCCGTCCTCGTAATAGTGGTGTCTATGCCTGTGATAGTGAACGTGACTGAACACAGCCACTTGTTGCTGCTGTTCTTCCGGGCAAATGGCCCCGGCATTATCGCCCCTTCCACCCCCGGTTCGGTTCACTACCGAGTCCAAGGAACGAGGTCTTTGCGTGGCCTCCATGCTCCCTCTGAGTGGAGCTTTGCCTGGACCGCAGTAGACAAACGGATCGTAATCGCTGCTTAGAGAGCTACGAAAAGTGGACCAGCTGCCATAGACACCCTGCAGGCTGATGTCCGTACAGTTCAATACAGAGTCACTGGACGAGCCGTGGCACGATCCTGAGCTGGAATCGCTGGCCGGTCCGTCTGCAAGGTAACCGCTACGCTCCGTATGGTAACTCCCTCCCGAGCAGCTGCCGTCATCCTGGCGACTGTGAGAGCCTCCTCCACGTGGCAGGTGATGATGAGTTGCATGGTTTGCGGACGATGCCACATGATGCATCCGAGAACCTGAAGCATTCCGCAAAGGCCCTCCGGGACACCGGTGACACGACCTTCTTGGGGCTGCATAGTGATGTTCCCCGGTCCGACACCCATGCCCGCCTGTCCTGTGCGGATGTCCGTGTTGGGCATCCGGAGCCAAGTGGTACGCACAGCTAGCACCCAACGGTCTGCTGGGAAAGCAATGGAGAGTCCGTGTATGAGGAGGGGGAGAGTTTCCATAGTGGCCCAAATGGGGTAAAGGTCCAGAGGGGTTACGGGGGTAATGATGTCGCAGGGAAAAGGGAACGTGGTGCTGGGGATAAGGGTGTTGGTTTGAATAGTGATGGGGAAGGAGGAAAGCTTGACTGTGCTCTGGTGGAGGGGGTGGCATTCGACTTCTTTGGGGCTGACGGGATGCCAGATCTGAACCTAATGGGGGATAGATGGTGAATTTAGTTTGAAAACATTTGGTTCTTGAAAACAACTCTTCTTGAAAATCAAGAACTAGAGTTAAGGGTATGTTCAGGCTTTGGCTCTGAGCAAATGAAATCCTGCTTCAGGTCTTACCAAAACCTATAATGACCTTCTTCCTTAGAACATTGAAAGACATTTTGAAGAACATTGGGGTCTAACAACACTGGGGCCTTTTATCTTTTGTGTTCCATAGAAGAAAGTCACACAGGTTTCAGCATCTTATTAAACTGGATGTGTTCATATTTAGGAAGCATATGATAAAGAAAGAAGAGGAATTTCAATACAGTGCTGCCTCTGAGGCTCTACAGTAATGTTATTGGAGAAATATATATGTACCCTGAGGCTGTTTACCCATGATGTTGTGCATGCACAGTGGGCAGGTACGGTGCTGTAGGAGCCAGGGGTCGACACACTCCTTATGGAACTCATGAGCACAGGAGATGATTCTCAATTCCTACCAGAGAGACAGAGAAAATGTAATATTAAATGTACCATTGGTGTGCCTCAATACAAAAGTGGTCCTTTTCCTGTCTGGGTTTGATGGTTTATCTCGCCCCTCATCAAAATCATATAATGCTTTTTTGTTCTTTTCGTCTCCTACCTGGCCATCCATGAATTCCTCAAGACAGATGGCACAGATTGGGCTGGAATTGGAGCTGCTGTTTGACCCTGGAGCCCCACGAGAATGCTGGGAGCCAGAGCAACCCTGAGAACTGTATGTGCGCGTTTCCAACCTGCTGATGGCACGCATGTTCTGCTGGTGCACAGAGTCCTGGGAGTTGAGAAAAAATGATGAGAATTCTAGAGTGAATTTAAAAGTCAAAACAATAAGTTATGATCATGCAGAACAGGAGTGGAGTACAATGATGCAATGGAAAAGTTACAATCAAGACTAAAAGTATTTGTAGGCTGTATTGGTATATAATGGAGGGGTGACCACCTTCAGTCCTGCAGAGTTTCAAACCAACTCTAATCAAACACACCTAAACGAGCCAATCAAGGTCCGAGGCTTACTAGAAAGCTACAGGAAGGTGAATTTTTATGAAGGCTGCAGGACTGTGGCTCTTCAGGACCACTCCAGGTATAATGTGTGTTGTGTTTTCTTACCCAGGTTCTGTTGGACCTGCAGCGGAAGCGTAGAGCAAAGATCATGATGATGGCCAACACAACCAGAGCCACAGTCAACAGGATGCCAACATCATAGTGAGGCTGTGTACATAACATACGAAGAGTGAAGCTTGAGTGTCCTGTCCTCAAACCACCAATTAAAGGATTTTAACCAATAAACAGACAGAAGGTGCTATCCCAAAAACACTTTAAGTTAAAGCAAATCTAACAGGATGCTGTCCCAGTTACAGTTTTTTTTTATGTTTGTATTTTGTATGTTGACTTTTAGATGTTGTCATCTATTAACTAGCAGAAGACAATCTTGGCCAAACAGCATCTCCAGAGGGACCATACTGGTTGACTAGCCCTACTAGCTAATATTTTCAGGCACATAACACAGCTATAACTGTGATAATACAGGATCAACATTGTTCCTTTTAAACCAACAGTACTTACCATATCTCTAAACTATTTTCTAGTTCCGACCCCAACATTTAAACTAGGCCTAAACATACTGGTCAGTCAGCTGAACCAACACTACCAGCCATGCAAACTCATGCTGGTTTAAACTCTTGTTTTCAGCAGGAAGACTGAAACAGTAAAGCCTAGAAATTAAAAGACATCAATTAAATGTGGATACGATTACTCACCCATTTTTGAGTCTCCATCATGATGTCTATGACCACCATGGCTTCTTCGTTTTTATTGACGAGTCCCATCAGTTCTTCTGCATCTGATGACTTCACCAGCACCACTGGACGAGGCAACGAACCTGAATCACGCAGCTGCATGTAAAAGACAAACAACAACAAAAACTTTAGGACAAAGTGTCTAAATACGGAAAAAAATATATTAGTTATATTGCGATCTACATGCCCTAGAAACAAAATGTTTTCTATTTCACAATGGTAGCAATCTGCCAAAACACGTTAGTTACTAGAGGGATTTTTAAAACTGCAATAAGTTGCTTTTATCTGCAATTGTCTTACAAAACAAAATAAAAATATAAATATAAAATTATTTTAAAATGCTATTTTTATTAATAAAAATAAAAATGCAAAATACAATACATAATAATAATAAATAAAATATAATAAAAACAAAAAATAAATGGACTGAAGGACATCCCATGTTTTGATTTAGAGTGATTGTTAAAACTGATTTGCTTTGTCTGCAACTGTCTTCCAAAATAATAATAATAATAATAATGAATAAAAATTATTAAAAAAAACGATTGAAGGAGATCCTGTTTTTATTTTTAGATTTAGTGATGTGATATGTTGCTTTTATCTGCAAGTGTCTTTCAAAAAAACAACAACAATAAAGTAAAAACAAATAAATACAATAAATAATAATAATAAATAAAATGGAATAAAAAACTAAAATGATTGAAAACAGAATATAATAGAATAACTTAAAATAAATAATTAATACAAAGAAAAGTGAAAAGAAATTATAAAAATACATCGATTGAAGGAGAACCCATGTTAATTTACTATGATTAAAAAAAAAAAAAAAAAAAAGAGTAATAAGCTGGCAGAAACTATGGCTACCAAGGTCTATTATTACAAGGGACACACATACTGACCTCCTGAGCAGCACCGGGATCATCTGTGATGTCAAAGATGACCGCCTGAGCACCTCTCTGAAGAGCCAGACGAGCCTGAGAGACACAAAGAGACAGAGCTTTAGTTGTGCTGTAGAAATCCCACGAGCCAGCAGATGGCAATCCTGGCACATATGGAGACACTGAATCTGGCCATTATGCAAATCAGCACTGTTTCTGACCCCTGTGAGAGAGACAGTACGTGTTAAAGTGAAAATCTGCACATTCAATAACTTCTTACCAAATTCCTAAGACATTTTAAGAGACTACGACACAAGTCAGTAGAGATCGACAAACAATGAAATGCACCTTTTAAATTCATCCAGTTGAAAGGAAGGTCTGTCCTCTGCACCAAAACACACAAGCACTACATTATTGCCTTACTACTTCAGGTTAGGAGTTCAAGTTTGCTTAAATTAGCAAACAACTAACTAGGTGATAAACATACACATTATTGTGATGAATTATCAGTAGAGTATAAACTCCTGAAGGCAACATTTTAGAGAAGAAAACAGTTCATATACTACAAAAACACTAGTACTTCCTTCCACTGTCAAACCCAACCCCGTCTTTGTCAAGATAGATGCGCTTCTTGTGCGATTGGGAGGGAATTCTGCCCAAACAATGACCAATAACTCACCAAAGGTCTATTTCCTGCCCAACTGCTGAGAGTTGAAAGGTCAAAGGTCACAGTGTGAGGTGCAGGAAAGTGTACTGCTGCGTTTCAGACAATGATCGTGTGTGTGCGTTTAGCCGTGGTAAAGTGATTGAGCGGTTATAATTAGCAGTGCTTGCAAAGTCAAACATTGCTATTACTGTAAATTAGACTGAAGGTTAGTGATTTGTGCAAACCCAAACTCTAATTAAACTTGACAGTGTGTGTTGTCCTGAAGCGTTTGTGCTCCAGACGTGAATAATTACTCAAATCATGTGTGTTGTTGAGAAGTGTGCAATTACTGGGTGATCACATGCACCATTTTCACCTGCTGGACTAGAAAGCGGGTGACAAAAATACCACAGATGCACACTGAAGGAAACTCATTAAACAAAAGACTGTAATAAATTACCCAGAATGCCTCAGAAAGTGCACACAAAATCCTAGCAACAAGGTGATAAGTTTTGCATAGTAAAAACTACTCTAATTTATCAACATGTTCACAACAACCGGTTTCACACGATCTACTGCATGCCTTCTGTCGTCTGATTGATAGTTTAGTGTTGATTGCAGCAATTAAAAGGCCTTTCAGTTTAATTGTACAGCTTCTGCTTCACGTGCCTTTTTGCTGTCAAATCTTTACTGATTTTTAGCAAGTAAACGTCAGAATAATATAGCTTTACTTGATTCTCATTTAAAAATCAGTGCGTCTCAGATCTGATCATCAGGATGCGTTTGTTTCCAGAAGCTTTACTCTCACTGTTCCTCAGCGGAGGAATGATCTTCATCTCACATCTTCTGAGGAGCGTTTATTTCTTCATCTCTCAATCAGCATTGGATTGCATTGCATTATATGTTTGGCTCATTTAAATCTCATCTTACTAAGACATATTACTGGAGATATAGAGCGACAACTGATATTTAGATCATTTTAGGTAAGTATACGCTATACTGTTACAAAGATCTCATTGATTTATAATCAACCAGAATTTCCATCTTGCTTTTTGACCATATAAATATCAACATCTGCACCACTATGCATATTGTTTGCTCAGTTTGGGCCTCTGAATTAAATTGAGGTGTTTTTCTCTATATTCTCACTACATTAGACTATAAGAGCCATACAAGCCTGATGCATCAAATATGATGCTCAACAAAACACACATATGCAAATCACCAATCCATGATGTTACAATAATTACAGCAATAAAAAGTGCATTATGAAACGGTAAAATTCAACTGATGCTGTGTGACATTTAGTTTCCTCCATAATTGACAGATAACTTATAGATAAGAAACTGTGGTAAAAAAGTTAATGCTCTGACTGTAATTCTGGACAAAGACTGTGCTGTGTGTTAAAGGTTTAATAACAGCCTCATGGTTGCAGACGGACTCTTCTGAGACAGGAAGTACAATCACAGACCCATCATTATCCTGCTAGCTACACACACACACACAAAGAGCTAACAGGTTTAACCGAGCATGTGCACGGAAATCATCAGTGTTTTCTATCAGAACCAACAGTGTGCAGATTTAATTGAGTTAATGAGATGGTTCAGATGTGTGCAGAGTGTAATGCATCTTACAGAAGTGTGTGTGTGTGCATGTTTATGTGGTTTATGAGGACACAAATGTGTATAATGACATGGGTATGACAGAGGTATTACAATATGAAGGTGGTTTATGAGGACACTGCCTATGTCCCCGTAATTCAAAAGGCTTAAAAAACATACTAAATGGTGTTTTTTTGAAAATCTAAAAATGCACAAAGTCTCCTGTGAGGGCTAAGTTTAGGTGTAGGGTTGGTGTAGGGCAATAGCACACACATTTTGTTCAGAATAAAATTAATTTTCTTCCCCATAGGTATTTTAAAAGGTGTTTGATAAAGAGTTAAACCAAACCAACCAGCTATGAAGAGAATCTGATTAAAATTTTTGATTTGAAGCAAAAAATGATTGAAAATCAGATTAAAAGACAAAAATACAAAACTGTGCACTTATCGGCTTTAATAAGGGAAAGAACTACAATCCCAAGGACCACTGCAAATGACAATTGAACTAAAAACTAGAGAAACATAAAATATTGATTCAAAGATGTTGATTACATATATAGAAACAGTATCTTATAAATATATCGCAAAAATCATTTATATACAAATATTTAAGTGGCTTGAGAAAGTAGGGAGAATTTATATAGGAGTTCTTTTGGCACGACTCTCTGATTGGTGGAGATTTCACTGCAGAATTGTGGGTAATGTAGTTTTTAACCAGGAATTCCTCCAGTTAAACAGTTAAAAAAAAAAAATAAGTTGAAATAATGTGAACTTATAGCTTCAACAAAAGCATCTACCTTTAATTAAAGTCCTGAGATCACAGTAGGTCTGTCTTTAACAGTTTAATGTATTGTTAAAAATCCATTTCCCTATGGAGAAAATGAATGGAGTTCACACTGTTCTTTACTGTACAATGAAAGCAGACAGAGATTACCATAAATGTGTCATAAATATAGGTCATATGTCTCTGAACTCAAATATGGTACATAACTAGGCATTTCTTTAGTGCTTTTTTGTCTTTTTCAAGCCTGACATACTCACAATGAACAGAAAAATACATTGGGAAAACAGTGCACAGGTTTGGAAAATGAGGGTGAGTAAATAATGACAAAATATTTGAGTGAATTATTCATTTAAACAGAATTAAAGGCAGTTGGTGAGATAAAGGTAAGAAATGCATTGAGATCATAATTAGACGCCCCTCCTCATCTCTTTCTTTCCCTTCACTTAATCACTCAACGGTTCATTCAATCACACTAAACAATCATCCCTCTATCATCAACATAAATGGATATTTGTTAATTCAGCTTGATCCCTTGTTCTGAGAGCTGTAGGTTTATTTCCAGCCCGCAGGCGAAGGGAGCCCGTCCAACACCGGAGAGACAAAACCCTCGGATAGATTCCCTCAGATAACCTCCATGATTAAAGTAAGCCACACACAAAGAATGAAACTCAGTCATCTACTGTAATAACTTCACATTCCTGAAATGATCTACTACAGTAGCCTGACGGTAACGTCTTACTGGCATCCAGACACTAAACAACAGTCTCAATATTGAGCTGATCTACTGAAGCTCAATTTGGCACATATCAGATAGAAATAAAATTTTTAAAAATAATTCAATTATAGATTTATATTTTTTTACATAGTAAAAATGTATGTATATATAAATACACACATGCATACATATTTAAGAAAAATATGTTACGTTTACATATTAAATATATTTATATATATAATAAATTATAAATATATATAACTTATATTATATATAAATATTTAATATATATTTATATATAATATAAATTACATGAATATAAATATATGCATGTAAATGCATGTCAATATTTTCAAAACATATGCTGTATGTGTGTGTATTTATATATACAAAATAAATATACACAGCACACACATATAATATGAAAACAAAAACTTATTTTGGATGCGATTAATCGCGATTAATCATTTGACAGCACATATATACATATATATATATATATATATACATATATATATATATATATATATATATATATATACACACACACACACTGTATGGTCAAAATGATCCATTTTTATTTTATGCCAAAAATCAGTAAATATGAAGTAAAAGATCATGTTCCATGATGATATTTAGTAAATTACCAACCATAAATATATCAAAACTTCATTTTTGATTAGTAATAGGTATTGCTAACAACTTCATTTGGACAACTTTAAAGGGCGATTTTTTTTTTTGCACCCTCAGATTCCAGATTTTCTTATGACTGGTTTTGTGGTCTAGAGTCACATATCTATCTATCTATCTATCTATCTATCTATCTATCTATCTAATTAAATTTAATAGACAATTCTTCTGATATGCTATAATATATCAAATTAAATATTAAATTAATAAAAAAAAAATTCTGAAGCAGACCCAAAATCAAAGCAGAGCCAAATACTCCATGTAACACTACAGGTAACACTGCATGTTTGAAATCTGGACAGGTTTCCAGCGGCGAAGCGTTCCACGTGAGCATGATCTGTGACGGGGTAAACGGTGATATGAAGCGTGAGTGAGGAGTTTCCAGCGTGTCCTCGGGCTCGGAGCGCCAGCTTAATTAGCCGCTTCTTCCTGTGCTTTCATTTGCCACATGAAAACATTCCTGTTTAGATCCGTATCCTGTTATTCCATAAGACCCGTGAATCCGATCTAGCCGAAGTACTGGAGCGCTTATAACCCGGCCTACACAGAAGATCTGCATGCTTTCTCACATCTTCTGTGCTGATTGAGGGAAAATCTGTGGAATGGATTTCAACACTTTAAAGAGAGCTGGAAAGGCAGTTGTTACATCGATTATACCGTGCTAGATGAATTTGCATGGCTGATTTTTGCCATTTACATGTGCAATACTGCAAACAATGGACTTTTTACTTGGTATTTGTGTCTTGTTTTCCAGTATACAAGCATCTAAACATTCTTAAATCAAGATATACTGTACTTGAGATGCAAAAAGATAATGAGCCTTGTTTTCTAAAAAAATCTATCAAAATGAAGTGAAATCATACTAAAAATAAAAATAAAAATTAATAATAAAATTAATTAATTCAAAGGGAAAACAAGTTTATTTTTCTGATCATTTACAGATATTTTTTCTTGTTTTAAGCTAAAAAAAAAAAAAAGTTAATTTTTTAATGCCATATATTGTAAATGCATTTTGATTTAAGATTTTAAAAATATTGAGGAAGAAACCCACTTTTTTGCAGTGTTGCACATGCAAATAGCATAAATCAGCCATGCAAATTCATCTAATGCTTTTCCAGTGTTTAATGAAGAAAAGCTTTCTTTCTTTCTTTTTATTTTTTATTTTATTGTTATTTGTTTTGCAGTGAGTGTGCCTCATCTAATCAGATATGATCTGAGTATTTATTTATTTATTACTAAATTTACTGGTATCAAGATGCTAGATTTTGCTGATAGAAGAGGTGGTAGACGTGTTGACAGGACGCTACAGTTCTCTAAGGGGATTGTAGGAGTTTTTGCCCAGGCTTGAGAACGAGAGTGAGACCAGAGGGGGAAGATGGAAATGGGAAATGTCTTTTTCATAGCAAGGTGTGACCTAATCTCCCATAAGGAGCCTAAACGGCCTGTATGTGCGCTGCGACGCATGCCTCTGCTTGCTGCTGCCGCAAAAACAACAGTCATGCTCAGAATAAACCTCTGCTCTGCTGTGAACATCAGTCATGCATCTGTACGTTAACAAGCTCTAAATGCAGCAGTGTTTCTGGGACTTCTCTGAGTCAGCGCGGCAGAAGTTTGACTTTTAGTAAGAGGCGTTTCCTATGAGGTCAGAGAGCAACCTTAACAGCACTGAAATACAGCCAAACAAATATTACAAAATTAAAAAATATATATTATAAATGAGATCAAATAGTGTCATTCAGAATGCCCTGCAATGTCAAACATAAACAGGTATCATTTATAATAGTGATATCATTCTTAAGCCTAGTCCTAGACTAAAATGTAAGTCTTAGCCGTTTCAACTGAAAGAAACTTGCACTGACTGATCTTAAAATATATGAGTGCCTTTGTTTTGTCTCAAGATGCTCACCAGTAATGTTTATAAAAATTACTTAAAAGTCCTAATTGGACAATGGCCTAATCCTGGCTTAGTCTAAGCCCTGTCTGTGTAACCAGGCCTAAAAGTTTAAAAGTATGGGGTCAGTCAGTTTTTAATTTTTTTTAAAAGAAATTAATATTTTTGGCCTTTCATTTAATCAAAAGTGACAGTAAAGTCTATTTCAAATAAATGCCGTTCTTCTGAACTTTCTATTCATCAGAGAATCCTGAAATTAAAAATCTATCATGGTTTCCACAAAAACATTGTGCAGCACAACTGTTAGAAATGTTTGTTGATCATAAATCAGCATATTAAAATCATTTCTGAAGGATCATGTGACACTGAAGACTGGAGTAATGATGCTGAAAATTCAGCTTTAAATCACAGCAAAAAATAAAATAAAAAATTAACATTTACTGTAATAATACTGTAAAGTAATATTTAACAATTTTACTGTATTTTTGATCAAATAAATGCAAACCTTGATGAGCAGAAGAGACTTAAAAACTAAAAATCTTACAGACCCCAAACTTAAACAGTACTATGCTGATTCATATTAAAGGTATCAAATTTAATATCTAAATATTAAAACCCATCCTATGATAATAAATGCATCCTATGATGTGAGATTTCACTTTAAGTAGCCAAACACCCAATAAAGTTAATTTCCACTTCCTAAATCCACAAAACCCCACTGATTCCAGGATAATTCACAATCCCAGCATCCACAATATGTTTTTTTGTGTGCCAAATCTCTCCTCCTCACTCTCTCTGTCACCACAGGGCTTCACTTGTCTGCGTTTTGCAGTCGATTCAAGAATTCCAGCAAATTTAAAGCGTTAAGAAGAGAGCAAGAAAGAGAAGAGCGGCGCGGAGGAGCCGGAACGGAGCCCAGGAATCTGGCTTTTATAAGCTGCTTGTTTAATGCGGTTATGAGCGAATCCAGCGCTGTGAAACCAGTGATATCATTCTCACTGTCAGAGTGTGTGTGTGTGTGTGTGTATATACACACCTGATAGAGCCATCCAAACAGCATCTGTTCTTGCTTTGAACTGAGTTCTCCAACTTAAACGCACACATTTATCTGGGAATAAACTAACTGCAGCAGAAGTAAACATCTGTACTCGTGTATCTAGAGACGCTACACAACACTGATCACTTAGCCAAGTCCCTCAGTCATTCACAGGGTTTCCGCTGGCTTGATGAAGGGACATTTAAGACTTAAGGAATAACTTGAATGTAAAAATAGCTCAAAATAGTCTCTAAATGTAAATGTCTTGCATTAGCAAATTACTTCAAAGTTTAAGAACACAACTTGCAATAGATGCACATTACTTTTTAATTCATTAAACAAATTAAAATAGCTTAAGTTTTGAATAGATCTGCTTCCAAACACTAGAATATGGAAATAACTTTTACTATACTTTCTGAGGACACTACAAAATATGTGTCTTGTTTTCCAGTACACATATCTAAAGATTCATAAATCAAGACACATTTACTCGAGAACCAAAATGACAGCCTTTCTTCTGAAAAAAAAAATCTAAATGTTTAAATTTGAAATAAAAAAATATATTTTTTTTTAAGTTGATTTTTCTTATTCCCACTGGCAGATACTTTCACATTTTCAACTACAACTCACTTCATTTTGATCTTTTTTTTAATATCTCGAGTCATTTTGTATCTTGATTTAAGGCCGTTTAGATATTTGTACTGAAAAAACAAAAACAAGACAGAAATACTGAGAGAGAAAATGAAAATTGATGACAACAAGAACAAACATCTGCCAACGGAGTCAGAAAAATCAACCTAGCTCAAAGGGAAAGCCAGTTTTCAATCACTATTGACAGATATTTGTTCTTGGTCATTTTGTTCAATTTCTTTATTTTGCATCTGAAGTAAATGCATCTTGATTTAAGGATGTTTAGATACTTGTACTGGAAAACAAGACATAAATACTGAGGAAGATACTCATTTTTTGCAGTATAAGATTAAATTAAAATCAAATTAAATTTAAGGCTTTAATTTGTGGAGGGGCAAATTATGACATTTTTAAGACCTGAAGAAAGCCTGCATTCATGATTTGACTTCAAGTAGTTATGAGATTTATGATCGGATAGATTTGAACACCAACGATTTCCATCCTCCTCTGTATTGTCTCTATTACTGGAAACCCCCTCAGAAACTCCAAATGAAGCATCACCACATTCACACAAGTCAAAGACCCGTCTCTCTTATAAATGTCAAGCTTTGGCCGCTGCCGTCTGGAAACACGAGCGTTCCTCCGCTATAGGGTGAAACAGAGTCTGTTTGGTCAAGACTGAGTCATGGCGAATATTCAAGAATAAAGTGGATAGAAGACACGTCAGAGTGCTTAGATTCCAAAACAAGCACGCTTATTATATACATGTCATTATTTTAGATACACAAATACCAAAGCAAGTGATATTTATAGCAAAGAAAGATGCACAAACGTGCTTTACAAACAAAACATTTGGAAAAAAGGAAGTTTGAATAAAGTAGATAAGAAATCAATAGGTAGACCATAAGTAACTGAACAGTGGACTCAAAAGCTGTTTCATGGACAGAAGTGAGCTATTCCTTCGTTATTTCTACATTAAGCAGCTAAAAGGTCTGGAGTTGATTCTAAGTGTGGCATTTGCTGATTTATTATGTGTTGAAACTGTTGTGCTGCTTAATATTGTTTTTTAGAACCGGTGATACTTTTTCTTTGATTCTGTGAATTGTGTGAAGTTAAAAAGAACAGCATTTATATAAAAAAAAAAAAAAAAGTGTTAAAATATACAATGCTATTCAAAAGTTTGGGGTCTGTAATTTTTTTTCTCTCTTTTTATTTTAAGTAATTAATACTTTTATTCAGGAGGGATGTGTTAAATTAATAAATGTCATAGTAAAGAAAAGGTTTCTATTTTGAGCAAATGCTGCTCTTTTTTAACTTTGGAATTCATCAAAGAATCAAAGAAAAGTATCAGGTTCCAAAAAAAAAATATGAAGCAGCACAACAGTTTCAACTCTCATAATAAATCAGTATATTAGAATGATTTCTGAAGGATCATGTGACACTGAAGACTGCAGTAATGATGCTGAAAATTCAGCTGTGCAGTGTGCATCACAGAAATAAATTACATTTTAAAGTATATTAAAATAGGAAATCAATATTAGAAATTGGAATAAGATTTCACAATATTACTGTTTTTTCTGTATTTTTGATTTTGCATAAATACAGCCTTGATGAGCAGAACAGACTCCCTTAAAACACACACACACACATATATATACATATATATATACATATACATACATACATATACATATACATACATATATATATACATACATACATATATATATATATATATATACACACTTTTTATTTTTATTCTCTACCAGTCAACATTTTGAAAAAAATTGTTTCTCAAAAAAGTCTCTTGTACTCACCAAGGCTTCATTTATTTGTATAAATTAAATTATTTACAAAATCAGTAATATTGTGACATTATTACAATTTCAAATAACTGTTTTTCTATGTGAATATATTTTACAATGCCATTTATTTCTGTGATCAAAGCTGTATTTTCAGCATCATTACTCCAGTCTTCAGTGTCACATGATCTGCAGAAATCATTCTAATATACTGATTTACTGATTATTATCAATGTTGAACACAGTTGTGCTGTACAATATATTTGTGTAAACCGTGATACATTTTATTTTTCAGGATTTCTGATGAATAGAAAGTTCAAAAGAACAGCATTTATTTGAAACAGAAACCTTCACTTTATAGATGTCTCTACTGTCACTTTTGATCAACAATGCATCCTTACTAAATAAAAGCATCAATTTCTTTAATATTATTGTAAAACTGGCCACAAACATTTGAACATTTAAGACCCCCAATCACTACTTTGGGGTTTTAGGTCTAAATCAGTAGGGTTCAACCTCGCTAAACCGTATCTCCCACTCTGGTGGTCTTCTGAATCATGGCATAAACTTTAAACCCAAAGCAAAGCACATTCCCCCCAGTCACCCGCTCCGGGCCTGCAGCGATCCCCGTCCTCTGACCCGCTTCCCTCCTGTGTTCACGAGCGCAGGCCCGGGCCGATCCGCTCCGCAGAGGTATTTCACAGCCAATTAAACCACGGCTGATCTTCAAACAACACTCGCTGCATCAAAGGCAGAAAAATGACGACAGTAAAATTTATACAGCAGCGGTGCTGCAAGGCACAGCAGAAACACCGCCGCATTCCCTGCACGCGTGTGTGTGTGTGTGTGTGAGAGAGAGATACTAAAAAACTCAGGAATCACGAGACCGGCAGGCATTTTAATAGCTGTAATTTAACACTGATTAAAGCTGCACTGAATAAAACTGGTGTAGAAACAATTCTCCCTCAGACATTTCTAGTAAATTTCACAAATAATAACAAAAATCGCATGTAACACATTAAACTTGGAATTCTGAAAAAAAAACAAAAAAAAAACGGAAAGAGTATTTTATAGTCAAATATACTCCAATAAACTTTGTCTCAGTGTACACTATATGCAACTATTTGTGCTTAAAAAACAATCACTACTAGCCAAGTTATTTTTTAACTTCCCTATATTTTTGTAACTTACCGCTGTTTTAACTTGCATGATATGAATGGTAATGAGTAAAGTCAGCTAAAAACATAAAACAAATATATTAATAAATATCAAAAAGTTTAAAATAATTACGTTTTACATTTTTTTAAAGAATTCTCTTCTGCTCAAAGCCACATTTATTTGATCAATCTTACAATCAAAACAGTAATATTATGAAATATATTTTCACAATATTACTGAGAATAGCAGCTTTGCACAATTATTATAGTTAAAGAAAAACAAAATATTAAACATTTTCATTTTATGTACTAAAATAATAAAAAAAACCGCAATATTTTTTAGAAATTAATATTAAAAACTAAAAGAAAATATTTTAATACGTTAAGAATAAAAATTTAATTAACAATTACGGAAACCTGCACTAAAAATTAAAAATGTAAATGTATAATAAATTAAAATTAAAAATAATAAATATATTGGCATTTAACATTATTTTTATATTTTCAAGTCAAAACAGCAGCAGCATAATAAACTACTTACATATTTTACAAATATTCATCTTTTGTTATAGACATTATTCAAGGTAGTGCCATATTTAATTTGTGACAGGAATGAAATCGAGGCTTTGAGGAACAGAAATGCAGCTCAATGGATTGGAAGTTCAATGGAAAATCTTTCCAAAAAAAAGCTTTCAGCAAACAGAAACTCCATAAAAGAGTTATGAAAATGATGTGATCTCGGATCTTAATACAGTACGAGCCACTGTAAAGACTGTAAGTGTATTCCTCACAGCCTCGTTTTCATCCCTGTTCAATTCAATATAGCATCTAACCTGTCAGGGAGAGTGACGGTCGCACTAATAAAGCGATCATCTGTAATCATGTTCTCAACCGATTCAACAGCAGAGCTGAAGCACAACTCACGCAACGACCAAAACAACATGCAAATAACTTCTGTTTTACACTTCAACCACTAGAGGACCAAAGTCCCAGCGCAGCTTTAAATGGCAGCGGGTCACTGTGTGCACCAGCATCAGGCTCCTGGAGTTATATTTAGAGCGGCATTCCTCACAGTTCACACACACACACACACACACACAGAGCCCACCATCTGACACGAGAAGAAATGAGCGCACCTTCAAGAATGACACGAGACGCAAACATTTTGCATTCCCAGTTTCCAAAAGCAGACCCCATATACACACACTCACATATGTTTAGCTAGCCATCTACATGAGCTACATAGATAACATTTCATATTCTGTAATATTACTGCACTGACACTATCAGATGAGAACAAAACATGACCTGACTTAATCTGAATGATGACACTATTGTCTTCTTTACAGCTAAAACTGAATTTGCTTCATAACCGATTAATTATGGTATTTTCTCATTTAAAGCTGCTTTAAAACAAACCATATTGCATAAAGTGCTATAGCAATAAATATAACTTGACAAACACTTTTATATCAGTACTTTTCAGCTGGTTTTGCTTCAGAATACAGATTTTTACACTGGAACTCAAGTGATTTTACATTTTTTTAATCTATATAACTATATGACATTGTCTCCTGTCATTATTTATTATTTTTTTGCTTAGTTGGAACAGCAGCTACGCTGATTTCTCTCTGTTTCTGCCACAGGATTGGCATCCTGAGGTAACTAGGAATGACAGAAGCTTCAGTCTGGATCCCTTACAAAGACCTGAGAAGAGATGATGCCAACCCCTCAGACAGCATACAAAACTACCAAATATTGCTACAAGTTTGATCGCAACATATAATCATTGCTGTTAATAGTGTTCACTGTCTGTTTGATTACTTGACATTAACTGCTTGATTTTTACTGTACATTTCTGCAATATGGACATCAACTTCAGTTAGTCACCGCTGATAAGCTATTATAAATATAATGTAGAAACTTTAATTTTCTGTAAAGGTGCTTTGCAATGATTTGCATTGTGAAAAGCACTATACAAATAAACTTGAATTGAATAATATAATCTAAAAATATATATATATTATAAAATAAAATAATATTAATATTTTTAAATATTATTATTCATCAAGGATGCATTAAACTGCTCAAAAGTGACAGTAAAGGCATTTATAATATTACAAAAAGTTTATATTTTAAATAGAATAGAACCTTCTATTCATCAAAGTATCCTGAAAAATAAAATGCACAACAACTTCCAAAAAATATGAAGCAGTGCGACCATTTTCAACATTGATAATACTCAGAAATGTTTGAGCAAATCAGTATATTAGAATGATTTCTGAAGGATCATGTGACTGAAGTAATGATGCTGAAAATACAGCTTTGATCACAGAAATAAATTTGATTTTAACAGATATTCACACAAAAATCAGCTATTTTAAATGGTAATAATATTTACAATATTGCTCATTTTACTGTATTTTTAATCAAATAAATGCAGCCTTGTTGAGAAGAGACTTCTTTCTGAAACATAAAAAAATCTTACTGACCCCAAACATCCATGTTATAATACAGAAATTATCCAAACACAACATAATGAGTACTTCATCTGTTTGGCTGTTTATAAGCCTCTGTATTAGAATACTTCAACTTTAATTAACATACATATACATATATATACACACACACACACACACAGACACGCATACACACATATACAGTCCCCTCCATAAGTATAGGAACAGTAAAGACAAAATTGTTCTGTTGGCTGTGGACTCAAGACATTTACAAATATGATTAAAAGATGAATGAGACAAAACTACAGAATGTCACATTTTATTATTAGCCGTTTCAACACACAGATGTTTTACCAAATAAAAAGAACAGCACTTTTAGAGTTTCATCCCTCTATCTGATGTGAGCATAAGTATTGGAGCAGTTGCCTCACAGGTCTTTCTAAGTGATCAGCTGTGTCCTGTTGCATTAATTCTTCAGATATTAAAAGCAGGGAATGTGTCGTATCAGTTATATCCATTACTTCTGTATTCTGAATCTTGCATTCGATGATGACACACACAAACCAGGATGAAGATGAGGGAGCTGACTTTGAGAGAAAAGCAAGCAGTTTGGATGCTAAAAGAAAAGAGGAAGTCAGTTAGAGCTCTAGCAAAAACAAAGGTCATGGAGAAATCAAGAGTTTGGAAACCACCAGCGACACCAGCAACCAACAACGACCTGATCGGCTGAGAAAACAACAGTAGTTGATGACAGACAAATCATAAAAGCTGTGAAAATGAACCCTAAACGACGTGTCTGTAAAATCACCAACAGTTCCAAAACTCTTCTGGCTCACCTTTATGATTTTTTGCAAACTCTAAAGAGGAGATGTAGGCTCTTGTGTTTTCATGTGAGAGGAACCCGTTCAGATGGGAACATCCCACAAAGTGTGTGAGTGGCTAACAACAAGAGAAGAGTTATCGACCTTGAGCTTCTAACATAACAAATGCAGCGCTGGAATCCACAACAACTGTGGGAGCCGTTGCCCAGCAACAAATGGGCCAAAACACAGACACACACACACACACAAAGACGTGTATTAGTTAAAGAGAGTGGCACAGGCATCTCACACACACACCCTGACAGCCACTACATAAAAGGCCCACTTCCTGTGCAGTGTATGAATGCATTCCATCTCCAATCAAACGCTCTCCCTGATGATGATGAGGGACGTCCTGCATACAGAGCTGCCCATTCTTCTCTCTTTATCACATACATGATAACATCAGCCCGCAAAAAACACTGGAGCGAGAGACGACAACAGCAACACACGAGGAAAACGCTTTTCTTTAGTGTATAGTGTCTGTCTGATTACAGCTGAAAGACAAGAGCAAGTCAGATGTTTTACTAGCATTTATTATGCTTAACAGCTCTTGAGCTCGTGTCATTCATATAATACAAAGTCACGAAACTCACTCATGTCTTCATATTTTAATATTGGTTATTACAGTTAACTAAAACCCATAATAAACTAATTTGTTAACTACACAAAATAAACATTCATTGCAATAAAATTAAATATATTAAGAAAACTTAAATTCAGCTAGTTTTCAAAGCAACATTTCACATTTTCATTCAGTTTATACTAAAACTGATATAAAGACGTTTTAAAAACAGTAAAAAAAAACAGTGAAATGTTATTGCTTTTCAAAATTAGTGTTTTCTATGTGAATATATTGTGAAATGTAATTTATTTCTGTGATGTAAAGCTGAATTCTCACCATTATTACTCTAGTCTTCAGTGTCACCTGATCCTTCATAAACCATTCTAATATGCTGAATATATTTTAAATACTTTGAGGAGTGTGATAATGAAAGGGCTAAAGATGCTTGATGTTTGAGTCTGAGTAACTGTTTTTGTATTTACAGTATATATATATATATATTATACAGCAGATCTCAGCTCATTCACTGGTTTCCTGTAATAGAGGACGCGGCGCTCCATCCATCACGCTTCACACAAACACCCATTCTCTTTAAAGTGCTTCACAGAGAACATATACATGTCCTAAAGCATCTGAAATATGAATATGACCCTGCACTGTCCCTGAAACGACAAAAACACGTCCGACAGATGGAGGAAAACACAACTCTCATGCAGGACAAACGTGTCTCCTTTCTATTTGGATGAAGTTTCAAAGCTGCTAAAGGAACTTGAAGCATGGAAATCAGAACCAGCCAAGAATTCACTGGAAGAAAACTAACTCGATCTGCACTTCCTGAAATTCCCAACGCTGGAATCAACTTTAATCCAATGCTATCCTGCACATGCTTCATGTGACAGCAGCATAAAATAGGTTTAGATGAAAGAAAAAAAATTTAAAGACTTTTTATTGAAACTTAAGTTTTTAACATTGTAAAACAACTGTATAATGCATATTGTTACACAAACAATGCAGAAAAATTTCTGAATTAAATGCAAAATAGTGATAAGGTTAATAATAATGATAATAATAATAATATAAATCAATACATTTTAAAAGGTAAGTCAATTAATTTTTTTTAACACACAATTACATACAAATTTTTGTATTTTTATTAAAACAAACAAAATATGAAAAACAATTGTAGAATAATGCATACTGTTACACAAACACAGTAATAATAAAGGCTTCATTTTGCCCATGCAAAAATCTATTTAGGTGTGAAATATTACCAATAATATATGCATTTACATTATATTACACAGTATAATATGCATCATTTTTATTCAAATGTTTAAAAAAATACTTTTTGAAACGCAATAAAACAGGCGTCGTAAAATGCTTACTGTTATAAATAATAATAATAATAATAATAACACTCAGATAAATAAAAACATTTGGATTACAGTCGTGACAATATGGCAAAATTAAATACTAAAGCAAAAGGACTAGGCTTCATATTCTTATGAAAAATATTTCTTAAGAGTTTAAATACATATTACAAAACCCAAACATGTTTTATGACATACATTTTTAAAGTTTAATTTGAATTAAAAAAAATATAATTGCAAAAAAGTAAACTTGAAATGTTGTAAAACATTTACTGAATAATGCATCCTGTTTATAAACCGTATTCGGTGTATGATGTATATTTGTGCTCTGTATCAATATCCAATCATCTCTCAGAGAGTGTGATGACGAACACAGCGTTTCCACTGTATGCCTATGTGTCAAAGAACACAAAGAAAGATGAAGTGAGGGAATAAGCCAGTAAAAGACAGAGTTTGAGCTGTGAGAGAAACACAGTCAAAGCGACAGATTTACACACGTGTGTTTGAGGATTTCCCTCTTTAACACACTTCCTGAGCCCCGTGGGTCACGCAAACATACAGCGCACACGCATGTGCAAACACGCAACCCCGTCACTAACGAGCGTTCGTTAAGAGATGCTCGATGAGAGTTTGACTTCCTCTGAACACGTGCAAGAAAACACTCGTCTTTTACACCAGTCTCCTACTTCTTTTTCAGAGAAAAAGAGCCCAGTATCTCAGATGCGTCTCAGTGTCTTTTTGCAAGATACTTTTTAAACAATTTTGTGTTTAAAATGTCCTTTAAGAAATGAATTAAATTCAGCAATAAAAAAAAAAAATCAAGATGTAAACAGTATTTAAATGAATTAACTCTAATATAAATTAAAATGCTAAAAAAAACAATGTATAAATTATTATTAATATATTACAATTCTTTAAAATGTATAATATATAAATTATTTTAATATTAAAATATTAAAGAATGAATATGCTTTATTAAATGAATAAATTATTAAAACAATCTAACGCTAATATAAATGAAAATGCTAAAAAAATCTAGATGTCAATTAAGAGTACTTAAATGAATAGATTTTAAATATTAAAATAATTTACCTAATATAAATTAAAATGTAAAAAAAAAAAAATAAAATTAAGTTGTAAAATAAAAGTATAATATAGTATATAGTATAGTAAAAGTATAATGAAATCAAACTCTAATATAAATTAAAATGTGAAAAAACAATAATATATAGAAACTATAAAATAAAATCGACAGACGATACGTGTCATAACATCACAGTGATTAAAAGCTCTTCTCCATCACACACACTCTTTCTTCACTTGTCCATCTGATTGGTAAGAGCAAACAGCATTAGCTGTGGAGAGGAGGAGTGTTTGATTGAGAAGCGGGGATCTGGGAGGACGGCAGCATGTCGAGGCACGGCTCCTGTCTCTTCCTGCTCGCTCTGACTCACGTTCCCAGCGAAAGACACAGCCAAACACTCGCTCCTTTCATTCGGCATGAAAACAGCGCTTTGCGGATTAAGCTTTGAGCAAATATAAAGTCAGCAGGTCTTTTGGGAGCGTTCGTAATCACAATGAGCTGCAATCCCAGGCTTTTGCCTTTGATGGTTTGGCGTGGACCTTCAGCCCAAGACGCAGGGGATGTTTGGATTGTGTGGGAGACTATGAGCAGTTTTGGGTAAATATTTGGAGCTCTTTTCATACCGCCGGACTAGTCCAGACTGGGACGCTTCGTGAAAGGGACGTACATTATCCATGATACGAGTGTGAAGTGTCTCGTTCTGTCTGCTGTGTGCCTGTGGAGGAAATCAGCATCTGGATGGAAACTGGTGATAAAGTCCATGAAGTCTTCAGACGGGAACATTTGCATTGGATTGATCTGCGATGCAAATGCAGGAAGTTACAGCAGAACATCTCATTCACGAGAGTTCAATACGCAACTACACTGCAGGCTTATTAATTACAACCATAAAAAACATAACTGAAATAAAATATAAACATTTCAACTGATAGATATATATATATATATATATATATATATATATATATATATATATAAAAAATATTAAAATTATTTAACTGTAATATAAATTATAATGCCAACAAATCAAATCAAGATGTAAAAAAATAAATATTATATTATTTAAATAAATCATCAACAATTAATATAAACTAAATTTAACAGATTGACAGCTATAGGAAATTCTAAATGATAAAATATATAAAAAATATAAATAATATAAAAGTTTTTATATTTTGCATTAAAATAAAATCCAATATAACTGAAATGCTTAAATCTAAAATCAAGATGTAAACTAAAAGAATATTTAAATTAATAAATTCTCATTAATATATTAAAATAACCTAATTATTTTAACATACAGGTCATATGGACTAACAGTGTTTTTGGTCCTTTGTGGAGCTTGACAATTATAACAGTATAAATACATATATATATATATATATATATATATATATATATATATATATATATACACACATATATACACATACATGTATACACACACAGTGCCCTCCATAAGTATTGGAGCAGTAAAGACAAAATTGCTCTGTTGGCTGTGGAGTCAAGACATTTGCAAATATGATTAAAAGATGAATATGAGACAAAACTACAGAATGTTACATTTTATTATTAGCCGTTTCAACACATACATGTTTTACCAAATAAAAAGAACAGCACTTTTAGAGTTCATCCACTCATTGATGAGAGCATAAGTATTGGGACAGCTGAACATAAGGCAGATATAAAAGATTAAAAGCTATTATTTAGTTGCAGATCTCTTGCACACAATCACAGCAGTGAGTCTGTGACCCATAGACATCACCAGACTCTTGCTCTCATCCTTTGAAAGACTTTTCCCAGCCTTTAATGCAGACAATTCCAATTGTTGCTTGTTTTGTGGAGTTTCTGCCTTTACTCTCCTCTTCAGCTGCTGAAATTCATGTTCAATCAGATTTAAATCTGGAGATTGACTTGGGCAATCTAACACTTTCCATTTCTTCTTTATAAATTCCTTGACTGAACTGGCAGGGTGTTTTGGGTCATTGTCCTGATGCAATATGAAGCACTTCCCAATGAATCTGGTGGCATTTTCTTGAATATTGGTAGGCAAGATGGTTTTGTACCCTTCCAAATTCATTCTGCTACTGTCGTCATACATTAAGTCATCAGTAAAGTTGAGAGGGCCTGTTCCAGAGACAGCCATGCATGCCCATGCCATGACACCACCTCCACCATGCTTTACAGATGAGGCTGTATGCTTGGGATCATTGCAGTTCCCCTTTTTTCTCCACATTTTTGCTTTCCCATCACTTAGATAAAGGTTCATCTTTGTCTCATCGGTCCATAAACACAGTTCCAAAACTCTTCAGGCTCACCTTTGTGCTTTTTTGCAAACTCTAATCTTGTCTTTCTATGTTTGGTGCTGGTCAGAGGTTTGCATCTTGCTGTGTAGCATCTGTAATTCTGTGTCAAAGTCTCCTGAGGACAGTAGATTGTCAGAGCATCACCCCAGCTTTCTGGAAGTTGTTGCTGATTTTACAGACACGTCTTTTAGGATTCATTTTCACAGCTTTTATGATTTGTCTGTCATCAACTACTGTTGTTTTCTCAGCCGATCAGGTAGTTGTTGGTTGCTGGTGCCGCTGGTGGTTTCCAAACTCTTGATTTCTCCATGACCTTTGTTTTTGCTAGAGCTCTAACTGACTTCCTCTTTTCTTTTAGCATCCAAACTGCTTGCTTTTCTCTCAAAGTCAGCTCCCTCGTCTTCTTCATCCTGGTTTGTGTGTGTCATCATCGAATGCAAGATTCTTTAAAAATAAATTCCAGCTAGATGGTGTATTACTAATATCTTAAAATAATCAAACTCTAATATAAATTTTAATGCCAAAATTATACATATGTAACACGAACACGAATTAAACAAAAATATAAATGGCAGAACACAATGAAATGACCAAATCTTTAAAATGAAAATAAAAAGTAGGCTAATTATGCACGTGAATAATAAAAAGTATTATTCAATTAAATATATGAATAAAAGCCAGAATAGCATCTGAAAGACTGAAATAAGACGGCTGCACTGTTGGGAAACACGATATGATGTAAACAGTGAAATGATTGTGTACACACAAACTAAACATTCACAGCCATCAGACAACCAAAAGCCCTCAATTCTGCCTGCTCTCATGTGTATTTATACCCATTCAGAACCACTGGAACAGAACGCTTTGTTTTCCTGAGAGTCCTTCAGACGTTCACTAAACAAAGTGGGATCCGCAGCAGTAATCCATCCAGGCCCATGCCGCTACCAAGAGAAAGACATAAATGGAAGCGGTTTCCTCAGACGGGTTATTAACTCTGATTAACTTGCTGAGACTGTCTGGATGTGTGTGACTGGTGCAGACGGCGTGACGTTCACATGTAGAACCATAGTAAACCCTGGAAATCCCTTCAGCTCTCATCTGAACCGTCAGCTGCCTACATACACAACATCACAAACCTCCACAGAGCCAGCAGCACATCAATCCAATCCCAGAATGCACTGTGACGAACTTGGTGGATTGGAGTCGAGGGAAATGTCAATTATAAATATATTTTCAGTACTGAAACGTATCAGTAGCAAAAAGAAATTCAGTTAAAAAAAACACTAATTACACATTAAAAGTTCAAATGAACCGGGATTGGATAGAACGACAGAATAACAGATGGACAGACAGAATAAACGATAGATAGAATGACAGAGCGATGGAACAAAAAAGCTGACAGATAGACAGACAGACATACAGATAGATAGAACAAACGACAGATAGATACAACGAACAAACTATAGAACAAATTAATTACAATTAACAATTGAATGAATAGAATGAATGCTAAAATTAATGAACGATAGATATAATAAACAATAAATAGATAGAACAAATGATAGAATGACAAAATGAATGATAGAACAAACGACAGAACAATTAAACGATAGATAGAAAGGGTGATAGACAGAAAAACGATAGAACAAATGATAGACAGAACAAATTAAAAAAATGAATGAACGATAATAGCAAATGATAGATAGAACATACGATAGAACAAATGAACAATGGTATAAAAATGAGAACGAACGATAGCTAGAAAAACGAGAAAAACAAACAATAGACATCAGAACGAATGACAGATATAATGAACAACAGATAGAACAAACAACAGAATGAATAAAAGAATGATAGAAAAATGATAGACAGAAACTAGACATAATGAATGATACGTAGAGCAAAACATCTAGATAGATGGATACATGGATGGACGGACGGACAGATAGATAGATAGATAGCTAGAATGATAGAACAATAGACAAACAGACAGACAGATAGATAGACAGACAGCTTTGAGGTTTCCTCAGGAGACGCTTTGAGGTTTTCAGTCTGTGACAGCAGCATCTGACATCTCTCACGTCCAGCGCCAGCGTCCTGAGGAAACGGCCCAAAGCACAGCCTCCTGCTGGTGTGCCCCGCACCTCCTGAGCTTTCACAGACCATCAGCTCACTCATCCAGACAACATCAGCTGTGCCAACAATTCACTACACAAACTCCATCCACACTATGATCAGAAGCATGTCCGACACAAAAACACATGCCATAAACTGCTCAAGAATTTCAGACCTAAGGTTCAAAAACATCTCGTTCAGATGACATCACAGCCACAAGCTCATTAATGTCATGGTTGATTAGTTCAGTAAAACTACAACTAACAAGACTGAAAAGCATTTATCATCAACTGAATTAATTCAGTTAAGTAAAATAAGAATAAAAAAAAACATAAGATGAAAACCTTTGAAAAAAAATCTATGATTTGTAAAATAAAAAACAAATAAAATAAATTAGATGGAAAACTTGTACTTATATTTAAATGAAAATTAAAATGTTGCCTTAAAATAAGTTTTAGTTGAAATACTAAAATTACTAAAACAGATATAAATTAAAGCTAAATTGTCATATAAAAGTAAAATAACAAAAGCACATAACAAAATGACCAAAACTTAACTTCCACTGAAAATATACAAATAAAAGCCAAAATAGTATTAAGTAAAATACTGATTAACATCAGTGCTCTTACTGTTAACTAAAAGGAAAACTATTAAAAATTGTTTTCATTAATTCAAATAAATATTTTTATATTAAACTTAAACTACAGCTGATATAGATATAAATGAAAATTAAATAAAAAATATTTCCAAAAACTAAAACTAATAAAAAGCACATAAAATTAATAAAACTGAAAAATTAAAAATAAAAATCTAAATAACAAAATCAATACAATAGCACATAAATGACCCTAAAATAACACGACTGACACGTAACTCCCACATTTACATATTAACATCTATTTGACTGCAACTTCACCTGCTCTGATGAATGACAGGTTGAACCGCAGCCAATCACAGCAGAGCTCATTTACATAATTCTAGAATCAATCAGCCCGCTTCATTCAAGGGTCAGAGCGGACAGAAAATGACCAAGAAAAACAACATGATAAATGGTTTCTGGTGCACAAAACCTGGACAAACATGATAGTTGAGCTTATATAAAACTCCTGTAACTTCAGTGTGTTCGTGTGTGTGTGTGTGTGTGTGTGCTTGAGTTTCCCATCTGTCTTACTTTATCCAGCAGCGGTTGGCACTGCGGCACTTTGCTCTCCGGACTCTCGAGTTTGACGATGCTGATGAAGATAGGCTCCTGACGGTCATCTTCACTGGTGTTACACAGAGACAGCGGGTGAGACTGCAGACACACACACACACAGAGAGAGAGATTCAGAAACGTGACTGAGATCCACCACAACATCTGCTCAGTAAATCTCCACACAGATGAGACTCATTTCTCACAGATCAAGCAAATGTTTCATGGATATTTACTTTATTTCAGTCCTGTCAGAATATGATGACATCCTTTTAGAAATGTAAACACATTTAATGTAGAATCTGCTTCACGTGACTCTCCCCGATGAACTAAAGTGGAATCAAATGGAGTCACTCTTCTTCTCTCTGAATACAGCAGCAGCATCATGAAGCACGAGTTCATGAAGCTGAAACTTCAGCGTGCAACAGCTCTTTGATGCTCAAGAGGCAACTTCCTTTTCCTACACGCGTGGGCGGACATTTGACTAATAGTTCCCTTATCAATGAAAACTAAATGATAGAAGTGACATGGAAAGGGAGAGAGATAGAGAGAAAATGTTGAAATGTTTTTAAAGGGGGCATGCTACAGGCTCATGAATATTAATTAGGTGATTTGCCCATTCACTACACATACATATATATACACATACATATACATAAATTATTGTATTATATTTATTTGAATCACATTTAATCTATGCATAAATATACATATAAAAACTAATTAAAATTATTGAATTATTTAGAATTAAATTATATATTATATTATATAATTAAGTATTACATTTACATAAACACACATATTATAAATCAATATTTAAAGTGAATAATTATAATATATCATTATAAAAAGTAATATATATATATATATATATATATATATATATATATATATATATATATATATATATATATATAATTTAATTTATTATATTTATTTTAATCATTTAATTTATGCATAAAATATACATAAAACAAATTTACAATTTTAATTTAGATAATTAAATTATATATTATATTATATAATTACATTACATTTACATAAAAACACACATATAATTAATCAATATCATTATAAAAAAAAATTATATACATATACACACACAATTTCACTATTTAGATTAAATGAAATAAATGTGTGTGTATACATGTATAATTAAATTATTATATTATATTATTTACTGCACTTAATTTACCATAATTATTTATTATACAGTATCTATATATTACATTTAAATTCAATATATAATAAATACGTTTTAATAATGAATTCATTTAAAATTATCATTTAGAATTATTAAACTATTCTCTCTCTCTCTCTATCTATCTATCTATCTATCTATATCTCTATACACACACACACACACACACACACACACACACATATATACACATATATATACACACACACACATATATATACACATATATATATATATATATATATATAGAATAAGTATGTATCCTACATTAATGAATATATTAACATGTTAATGTATCTCATATCAATTATATTAATAATTTAATTATATAATATAAACTATTAATTAATAGTTGACAAACAGATGAATTAAAAGTAACAATTTAGCTAGATGCTAATTCTTACATGCTTTGCTAACACAAGACACATGAGATAAATGGGTCTGTTGCATCCAGGTGGAATTTCATGACATGACAGTATGTCCTAATAACGGCATCCAGTCTTAAAACAAACTCAGAAGTGTGAACTTTACCGTCAGCAGTGAACTTCTGGTGGGTTGTGAAAGTATGCAAATTGGGACATAATCATGGATGCACTGGACCCTTCCCCAAATAAGCTTCCAGCAGCGGGACGGTTCCCGTGGGATGCTCAGGCTGGCTGTGACCTGCATCACCCGCCAGCATCCCTTCATCTTGTTCAACAGAGCGGAAATCCCAGCGTGAAACTGAGCTGTGACATCAGCAGCTGGCAGATCAGCAGAGAGACGCTGATGTCATCCGCACAGAAGGGCTGGTGCGCGTCAATCAAACCCAAAGACGAGGGAGAAACAGAGGAGCGGACAGAATCCTGCCCTAAAGGTCAGAGGTCAGGCGCTCAGGTCGTCTTTAGGATGCTCTCTGAGCACTTTCAATAGTTGCGTTATCATATACACTCATGATTCTAGCAGAAAAAATACACACTTTATTTCTGAGCACCTAACGTATATTCATGGAAGCCTATTTTCACCACAGGATAAAAAAATAAAAAAGGTCATTGCAAAACTTGGACAATTTTTACATCTCACAATTCTTTATTTTCCCCCACCACAGAATAAAAAATGAAAAATGTAAGTGCAACATTTTCATCTCACAATTCAATTTTTCTGAGACAGACATGGACTTCAATGGTGTTCAATACACTTCTTAATCTACCCGTTTTTGTAAAAAATTTATAAATTGTATTGGACTAAAAATACAGTAAACACAGGAATATTGTAAACTATTACTACAATTTCAAATAGCTGTTTTCTGTGTAAATCTACTGAAAAAATTTATTTCTGTGATCAAAGCTGTATTTTCAGCATCATTACTCGAGTCTTCAGTGTCACATGATCTTCAGAAATCATTCTAATATACTGATTTACTGCTCAACAAACATTTCTGATTATTATCAATGTTGAAAACAGTTGTGCTGCTGAATATTTTTGTGGAAAACCATGATATATTTTATTTTTCAGGATTATTTCATAAATAGAAAGTTCAAAAGAACAGCATTTATTTTAAATATAATATTTTGTAACATTATACTGCAAAAGTCTCTACTGTCACTTTCAATCAATATAATGCATCCTTGATGAATAAAAGAACTCATTTCTTAAAAACGATATCTTACTGACTCCAAACGTTATATATCTGCCTGAGGTCTGAGGAGGCTTGTGTGGCCTTCTTCAGCAGAAAGGAAAGGAGGAAAGCAGTTAAATAATGTCTGGATTCAGTCATTCAGCTCTGTAATCCCACAAAGCTCCTCTCACGAATGAGTCGCTCTCATCAGTTCTCCCGGCGGTTCTGAAGCAGTACGAGCTTCTGGAGCCGGTGTAAAGCTAACCATTATCTCTGGCCAGCGTAAACCAGCTCTGTTTACCATCAAGAGACCGTCCGGCGCAGTCTATCATCTCCGTTGGGTATTTTTATCTCACAAAGGGGCAGAAATCTAAAAACGACATCAGTTCCGACCCCAAAAGACACATCTTCATTTGGTTTTTGGAGAAACGGTGGCACACAAACAGATTATTGACAATAGTCCGAGCCGTCCGTACGTCTGTGTAAACCGCAAACCGGCTGGGGATGAGACGGCCCTTCCACCGCTTTGTAGTGGCATATAAAGGCATTCCAGCGTCATCTCCACCACAGACAGACGTCTAAAAATACTCATAAATCAAACGGCCTTCAAAACAAACACAGGAGAGGAGAGATAATAAAGAGTTGGTGTGGTGAGAAAGTATTTTTGCCCTGTGGAGCTTCTTTCTTCTTCTGCCAGTTACGCAGTTTGTTCATGTTTTTGCCAGCTGAGCTCCAGCGTGCCAGTCGCTCTTTTCTATCTTATTTATTTACCATTTAATGCCAAATCAGCACTAAAGAAGGCTTTCCTGTAGCTCAAATAGTAGAGCATGGCGCTAGCAACGCCAAGGTCATGGGTTCGATTCCCAGGGAAAGCAAGAGCTGATAAAATGTAAAAACTGTAACTTGAATGCAATGAAAGTCGCTTTGGATAAAAGCGTCTGCTAAATGCATAAATGTAATGTAAATGTAAAGTCATCTGCATCAGTCTATGTATACAGTAGTCAACATTTGAAGTGGACCTTTCAAAGTCCTTAAACAAAAATGCATTTATTTTCTTAGGACAACTTTGATTAACTTTTTTGATCTACTTTAAATGTTGACTACTGTATATTTTATATAAAGGGCACAAGAGGGCAGTGTTTATCGGTGAATCCGATATTACAAAACCGATATTCGATTATGGTAAAATACTTAAATATCGGGAATAATATCTGTAAATCGATATATCGGTCGATCTCTAGACAGCACTAATTTATAAATAATGTGTGTGTGTGTGTGTGTGTGTGTATGTGTGTATATATATGTGTGCGTTTGGTCTCATACTGTATCGCATATCTTGTCAGTGTGTGCACTTGCTTGACCATTTTTAGTGATTAATAGGAAAGTGGGTTCAGCTGAATTCTAGTAGTGATTTGTTAGATAGGTATAAAAAAGGTTATTATACCGCGGCAGTGGTCGCAGCAGCCCTCATGAGAAGCCCTCTTAGTGTGAAGACCAAAGAGTGTAAAGACCATCCTCCACCGGGCTAGGACACCGGCAAAGGATATAAGCATCGCTTTTTATTTTTATTTATTTATTTTTTTTCCCTTTTTATATGTTTACTATTGAAATGTTGTTGTATGCATTTGTCAATTTTATTTAATTTCTGTATTTTCTTAAATGGGTGTGTATAGAGTATTTACAGAGTGTTAACTTTTAGTTTTAGTTACTTTTTCTTATTTGTAAGTCGCTTTGGATAAAAGCATCTGCTAAATGACTAAAAGTAAAAAGTAAATATAAATATATATGTAGTCTCACAGCGTTTGTAAATATTAAGTCCATGTGGACTACATTGATCAAAGATTCAACCAATCAGCAGATAAATTTCTGCCAAATTACTCAAAAGCATTTATTTTGCTGACCGTTTTATGCACAATTACATGCTAATTTGCATCTAGCGCTAATATTACTTGCTTTCTGTGCTTCCCAACTGACCTGTGAGCCGCTCACTGAGAAGTGGCGGTGGAAAGCGAACAGGATGAAGTCTGGAAAAGTGAGTTGTGAGATGGTTGGCGAGGCTATTAGAACTATAGCACTGTCAAAACAGGAGCGAGCTCAGATTACAACCGTCGCCCATTGAGATGCACGGAAAGCCACACCATAATGAGAGTCGGATTGTCTGCTGACTCAATGAAAGGGATTAGAAGGTATTGTGGCGGTTCCTGAGAAGAGGAAAGGAGAGGAGACGAGGCAAAATGGAAACCGATAGAGGCGACTGGGTAACTTCACCTGCAGAAATCATCAGGACGCTCCTATCATTGAAACATTGAAAGAAAAACGCTGAATGAGCCAGTGAAATACAGCCGCAGCAGATCACAGGTGGAAGAAACAATACTCACGATCGCACGCTAGATAATTGATAAGCTGCATTCAAAATAAAGCAATAACATGAGAGAATTACAGTGATTTTACCACATGCACAATAACACACAATATTATTATTATTAATAGCTGAATGTAGATACGTTTTTGTTCTTCATCAGATTTGGAGAAATGTAGCATTGCATCACTTGCTCACCAATGGATCCTCTGGAGTGAATGGGTGCCGTCAGAATGAGTCCAAACAGCTGATAAAAACATTACAATAATCCACACCACTCCAGTCCATCAGTTAACATCTGGAGAAGACAAAAGCTGAAACAAATCCATCGTTAAGATGTTTTTAGTTTCAGATAATTGCTTTTGACTAAAAAATGAGTCGTCTATCCATATTATGGCTTTCTCCAGTGAAACCCATTCACTGCAGAGGATCCATAGCTGAGCAAGTGATGATGAAACATTTCTCCAAAACCTGATTTTGAATGGCCTGAGGGTGAGCACATTCCTACAGATTTTCAGTTTTGGGTGAACTATTCTTTTAGAATCGCTAGGTTTCAGAGCAGAGCTGGTGTCATTTCAGACATTAAACTAGTAGGCAAAGATCCTGACTGATGAATCAGGGCACAGTGTCAGATGAGTGTGTGATAACACAGGGTCAAAGTTTAACACCGTCACACACAAATCATCCAGCAGAGGGGGTGAATGCACACACACACACACACACACGCACACACACCTGCACCAAACGATCATTACAGCCAATGCAGATACACAAGATCTCACACAATATGAGAAATTCTTTGGGTTCATCACAGTACAGCAGCAAAAAAATGTAGATTAATTTCACATCTTATGTTGGAATAAAATAATGAATGGGCCAGATAAAAAAAAAAAAAAAAAAAAAAATTATATATATATATATATATATATATATATATATATATATATATATATATATATACACACACATAACAATAGAGTTTATATAACAATACAAAACAATTTTCCTTCTTATTTTTAAACTTAAGAATAAAAGTTAAGAATGACCTAATGTTGTCTCTAAAAAGACTACAAACAAAAAAAAAATTATATTTTCTCAGGGGATCAACAAACTTTTACAAAATATGGGACCCTTTAATAAATTTACGTTGAGAAAAAAAAAATGTAGTCTCCTCTCTTTGAAGGTACAAGTAATCTTTATTTTATTGTTTTATTTAAATTTATCCTCTCAGTCTTTCCCAAATTTACATTTTAATGTTTTTGTTACATGAATACTTTTTGTGTATATTATTTGTGTACATCATTAATTCTTTTTATTTTATTTTATATATTTTTTGTTATTTTATTATATATTTTGTGTTGGGATGGGAATTAATAATTAGAAAGAGAGAAAAAAGGAATGCTTTTGGAAGAGCTTGTCTTGTTTTGTAATGTACCTTGTTTTGATCAAAATAAATAAAAAAGAAAGAATAAAGTTAAGAATACTAAGAATCTTTTTTCTTGAGACCGTTGTAAAAACAAAACTTTAGAATAATTTGAATTCCTGAAAAGAATTTGTATTATTTTACTAATTATGACCATTTTAGCAGCATTTAGCACAAAATAACTATTTAAAATACAGAGTGCATTAAAAACGCAAGGCTCAGTCATAACTGCTGTACAATCAGAAGAAAAATAAATGTTCTTAAAAATTGTGAAATCTAAAAAAATAAATAAAAAAAATCTACACTTCTTACAAATATCTTAAGAAACGTCTTGATGTCTTTTCACGAGGTAATTATTTCAAATGCATTCTAGCAGAGTTTTTATAATAACTTGTGCTTTTTTACAGCTACTTTTGTATTTGACCTTTTAATGATTGCACAACTGTCCATAATTATTCATGTTGTGAATTTACAAATGCCTTTTTTTATTGTCATTATACATTGCATACAATGAAATTAGGATAGCTTCTCATCAGCATGATTTACATTTCACGTGTTTGTTAAAGTGCATTACATGATTCACAGATAACGAGTTACACTATAACTAATGTGTAATAGAATTCTCTTGCTTTTGTTGAAAGTATATATATTGCACTAGGGAAATTGTATTGCACAATAAAGAATATGTTGCACTAAAATGTGCATTCCCAGTGGGCAATGAAAATGCATTAAGACTGACATTCAAGTGAAGAATGTATGAGGTCAGTGCATTTTGGATTTCATAATATGTATGGCTGTAGGAAAGAAACTGTCCTTAAATTAGTCCTTGATTTGAAGCATCGGTAGCCCCCTTATTTCACATAAATGGACTGTTTTTTTAGATGGTTAGGAAAACTGCCCCTAAAGATCAATTTCAGGGTTCATATGCAAGCTGATGTCTAACAGTATTCCTCCTGTTCCTGTCTTGTTTGTTTCTCTTTCACTGATTTCTCCCTCCGTTGGTCACAAAGGCCATACAGTCACAGTTTCCTCTCAGATTCACTTTCATCCATCTTTTCCTTTCCGAACAATCAGAGAGACACAGCAAACCTCACGATAAGAGACACGGCATGAAACAGAGACAGCAGCCGTTCAGCATGAAATATTGCCATAGATCTCAAACTCTCTTTAGACATCTTCAAATAATTACTTTAATTACATAGTCGTGTTTCATTGCTCTGCACATGTGTATAGCCTCCATAATGGAGTACTGGGAAAAAAAAACTGAATTCTGATCTGACTCATCAAAATAATTACATTAAATTTACAATTACATTTTCTGCTTTGAGGTTGTTCACATGACTTGGGATCCATAAAACACCTGTATTAACTAAAAAAAAAAAAAAAAAGAAGAAAAAGTTGCATGCCATTTAGACTTGTTAAATAGTATTAAATGTTATATTTAAATATATTAATTTATTTAATATAGTGTTATTTATTTTATACAAATTAAACAACCATTAAAATAATATACTAAATAAATGGCATAAATATTTATTAAACATGCTTAGACCTTTCCATTGAGCCAACCATTTTCATGAAAAGGCAAAATTACACATGCAGTTTTAATGAATGTTGAGTAGATTTGTCAAATTGCATGATTTTTCAAGTGATTTTTACTATTCACACTAATATGCACACACAAAAAAAACCAGATCTGTATGAAAAAAATCGAATGAGAAATGAAGTACTCTCTAAACATCTGAAACAGCTCTGCAGTTATAATAAGTGTGTATGCGAGCTAAGGCAGCGGCGTGTCACTGTACTGACGTGCGGGAGTAACAGCAGATCTCTCCTGGGACTCCGTGCGGCCGAAGCCCCATAATCAAACACTGGAATGATGGTAAAGTACGTCCGTACACAAACGGCCACATCAAGGCCGACTCTTTTATTGTTGTTTTATTTTGGAGCGTAAACACGGCTGCTCGTACAAACAGACTCCATGGCAACCACCTGACCCCTGACGACCGATCAATTACTGACGCTTAAACAAGCAGACAATTAACAGCTTGAATGGCTAAACTGATCTTTGTTTTTATCCCCTCATGGAAATTCCTGAAAAAAAAAAAAAAAAGGAAAGTGTCTCTTAAAGCAAACAGCAGCACACCGACTTCAACTTGCAGTCACTAAAAAAAAAAAAAAAGTAATGGCATTACATGCAAAATATCAAAAACAAATGCTACTGGATCTTTTCTCAGAGCTAAGGGGCTGTTCACACAGAAGGTGTTATTCCAATACAATACTTTTCACTTGTTTTCCTATGTATATGTGCTAAATGGACTTTGCGCTCACGTCTTTGCAGTGTCACATGAGTGCCGTGTTTTTAAGTTGCTGTGTCAAGATAAAAGAACTTCAACTATTACATGCAGCGCCGCTCATCAGTGTCGGTTCCAAAACAGTGGACCAATCAGAAGATCCCAGAGGCGGGGCAAGCGTTGTGAGCTTTGGTTTACAGTAGAAAGTTGGCATGGCAACTGTTTTATCTGACTGCAACATGGTGGAGGTGGCACTGTTATTTCCATTATTGCATCATGACTGAAAAGCGCATCTCGAGACCCTCGCGTACTGTGCTGCCCTTTTTTCCCCTGAGTGCAGAAAGTGTTTTTAGACACAAAAGGCACATTCTGTGTGAATGGCCCCTTACTTCATTTTCTTCACTGCACAAACTGTTTGTGCATTTTTCTTTACAATAAATCAAGCTTTCTTTCATATTTTAATGCAAACACATTCTGGCATTTTAAAGTGTGAGGGTTCAAACGCTACTCAAGTATGAAACATCTTTCTGTTGTAAACATCCATATGCGTCATTGGATACAGCAGCAGAGATATCAAATGTTCCGAGCAGACACACACACACACACAGATGGGCTCATGGAGAAGTGAGCGTCAGGAATGCTCTCCCAGAGTAAACACTGTTGCTCCACGCTTTGATGTCTGACTCTAGAGTCTCTCTAGCACTAAATCCTTTTCATCGCTGCCGGGATCCCGACAGACAACAGGAGGAGAAACACAGAATTTATCCTTCCTACAGTAACAATCTCACACAGTCTGTGATACACTCGCACCTGCCAGTACCATCCCATAATGATCATCACCACTCCATCTATGCTGGAACATTCCAGAACTCGATTCAGGTAAACTGAGGACGATTGAGTGAGTGAGTGAGTGAGTGAGTGAGTGAGTGAGTGAGTGAGTGAGTGAGTGAGTGTGTGTGTGTGTGTGTGTGTGTGTGTGAGTGAGTGAGTGAGTGAATGAGTGTGAGAGTGAGTGAGTGTGTGTGAGTGAGTGTGTGTGAGTGAATGAGTGAGTGAGTGTGTGTGAGTGAATGAGTGAGTGAGTGTGTGTGAGTGAGTGAGTGAGTGAGTGAGTGAGTGAGTGAGTGTGTGAGTGAGTGAGTGAGTGTGTGTGTGTGTGTGTGTGTGTGTGTGTGTGTGAGTGAATGAGTGAGTGAGTGTGTGTGAGTGAGTGAGTGAGTGAGTGAGTGAGTGTGTGAGTGTGTGAGTGAGTGAGTGAGTGAGTGAGTGTGTGTGAGAGTGAGTGAGTGAGTGAGTGAGTGAGTGAGTGAGTGAGTGAGTGAGTGTGTGAGTGAGTGTGTGTGAGAGTGAGTGAGTGAGTGAGTGAGTGAGTGAGTGAGTGTCAGAAACGGAACAATGCTGTTCAACAGTGGTGATCAAAGTCTAACCTTGAAATATTAAACCACAGCAACACCAGAGTAATACATAAAACACTCTGAACACCCTATCTACACCCCCAGCAACCACAGAGTAACACATTAAAAGACCCAGAACACCCTAGCAACACCCCAGCAACTAACCAGAACACCACATCAACCACAGAGTAACACATTAAAGACTCTGAACCCCCTAGCAACACAAAAGCAACCACCTAGAACATCACAGCAACCACAGATTAACGCATTAAAGACCCAGAATACCACAGCAACCACCCAGAACACCCTAGCAACACCACAACAAAAAACAGACAATATTGCGTCTAAAATGCAACTCACTCAAAACAAATATCACATTTGTGACCACGCTCACACGCTAATATTTAGTAAAACGGCACTGTTGCTCATGTTATATTTAACTATATAAATATAAAAAAAAAACCCATACAGGGATATTTTTTTCTTTTGCATTATAGGGGAAATCTAACTGCATTCTAATAGGCTTCATCATGCAGTTAATGCTTTTGGACTTCAAGACGTTTTGTTTGCTTTTCGCAAAGCGAGTGAAACACTTGATAATGTCAGCTCGCACATCTTTAAAACAACTATTACGATGGTATTGCAGATGATACACTAATTCTCACTCGTGCTATATGGATTTAAAAGCTTTGTTCAGCTTTAAAGCCTGTGACACACTCACAGTGAGCTGCGGCCGCACTGGACACATGCTGGCTTCAACAGGGCCTCCGTTTTCACAGCCTGGTGCCACCTCGCTCCAAACAGAGACACGGCGCCGCCCCCTCAGCGACAGACAGCAGAAAATAAAGCATCGCTCTATCTTCATTTGTGTCACGGGCCACGCTGGCCGGCATTCCCAAACCCCATCAGAGGCGGAGGGGAAAGTCATCAGCATGAAAATCCCCTCCACACCCACAGCTCCACATCTTTCCGCTTTAAAGTGTATTTTTGACATAATTACAGAAGAGGCAAAGCATCTTGAGTCATGATCCGGGCCCGGAACCATCGGCCTCGCCGGCTACAAACACATAAACACAGGCCTGCCTCCCTCAACCATACCACCACTGCTTTCTGCTCGCCATCCAGACGCTTGATGTTTTTCACCCTTGTCTCCCCCTCTCGGAGTGATTGGGACACGAGCGAGGAAAGCGGTCATTTAACGGGCCTCCTGTTCGGATGCCGTCAAAATAAACATTTAAATTAGGACAGAAACATCAAATCTTGTCATTCCGGCACCAAATTGAGAGAAAAAACATCTTTGGCTAGTTGACAGGATGACTGGTTGACAAACACAATTTAGGAATAGCGTACTGCACGATTTAAATGGCAACAGACAAGTGGCAAAACAAAATGAACTGCAGTGATTTTAACATCTGCCTGTGGTAAAAATCATTGTAACAGCCTCCTGAGGCTTTAGTAATCAAGCACAACAAAAGACTCACTGTGCAAAAAAAAAAAAATTATATATCTTGTATGCACTATACCATTTAGTAAGACTATTTTTTTTTAAGAAATTAATGCTTTTACTCATTAAATTGATCAAAAGCGAGAGTAAAAGGCATTTATCATACACTCTTAAAAATAAAAGGTGCTTCACGATGCCATAAAAGAACCATAAAGTTCCATAAAGAACCTTTAACATCTGAAGAACCTTTGTTTCACGAAAGGTTCTTCGTGGTGAAAGGTTCTTCAGATTATTAAAAGGTAAGAAAGAGATGGTTCTTAAAAGAACCTTTGACTGAATGGTTCCTTCTATGGCATCACTGTGAAGAACCTTTTAAGCACCTTTATTTTTAAGAGTATATTACAAAAAAAATAAAAAATGAAAAATGCTGTTCTTTTAAACTCTCTATTCAAAGAACCATGAAAAATTAAAATTAAAATGTATCACGTTTCCACAACATAATGAAGCAGCACAGCTGTTTCCAACACTGATAATAATCAGAAATGTTTCTTGAGCAGCAAATCAGTATATTAGAATGATTTCTGAAGAATCATGTGACACTGAAGACTGGAGAAATGATGCTGAAAATACAGATTTGATCACAGAAATAAATTACAGTTTACTATATATTCACACAGAAAATGGTTCTTTTAAATATGTAATATTATGTAATAATATTTCCCTGTTTTTATGGTACTTTTGATCAAATAAATCAGCCTTGGTAAGCAGAAGGGACTTTTAAAAAATTATTTTAAAATCTTACCAACCCCGAAATTACTGTAAAATTAAAATTACTGAAAATTCAGCATTGCATCGCAGGAATAAATTATATTTTAAAACATTTTACAATATAAAACTGTTATATGGCGCAGTGATGGCGCAGTGGATAAGACACATGCCTTTGGTGTGAGAGACCCGGGTTCGAATCCACTGTGAGACACCAATGTGTCCCTGAGCAAGACACTTAACCCCTAGTTGCTCCAGAGGCGTGCGACCTCTGACATATATAGCAATTGTAAGTCGCTTTGGATAAAAGCGTCAGCTAAATGAATAAATGTAAATGTTATTTTGAATCGCAATATTTCACAATATTGCAGGTTTTACTGTATTTTAGATCAAATAAATGCAACCTCAGTGAGCAGAAGAGACTTCTCTCTAAAGCATTTAAAAATATTACAGATTTTGAACAGATTTTCTTTCAACGGCATCTGGTTATATAATATGCCAATAATGCCTTATTGCTTTAACAAACATCTTATTCTTCCTAGTAGAGGTTTAAGAAGCATCAGTGAGGAAATGCATGATCATACACAAGACTGCAGGCGTTCAACATACAGTTTACATATCTTTCTCCTCCTATACTCTGAAATAGGCCAGAGCGACTACATGATTACTACGGCTATAAAAAGCTCAGACATATGACAAAACCAGGCCAGGATGCGTTCCAAGGGGCTCCTTAACTCATTTCCTTCTGGCATCTGTATTTCAATCTCCACGTCTTCAAAGAGCTTCTCCAGCATCCTCTCTCTGGATTTCCACGACTGCTCATGAATCCATTAGAGATTTATCACACGAGGTCATTCCAGGTCACACGTTCAGCCTGAAGACCACCACAGTTACTTTCTTCTTATGAACACAACCAAACTTAACATTAACAAGGATCTTCACTGTCAAACATGAGCACCCCAAGGATAAATCAAATATATGACTCATGAACTCTTATTAGGAAATGTCCTGAAAAATTAAAAGCCTAATGTAACTTCTTGGCAGATCTTAAAGGAGCAGTTACTTATCTGTCATCATTCACTCACTCTCATGTCATTCCAAACCCGTATGATTTCCGTTCTGCTGTGAAGCACAGAACGACTCATTTTCCTGAGCATCATTGCCATTTCTTTCCATACAGTAAGCATATTCTCTTGAGCTCCAAAAATTAGCGTGAATATTCTGGTAAACATCTGGGACAAAAAAAAAGGACAAAAAAAAAAAAATTAAATAAAGATGGTTTCTAATGAAATAAAGAAAAATAAACATAATTAACTAACTAAATGGACATCAATTAAATTAGTAAGTAAGTAAATAAATGAAAGGATAATTTTCACCACTGAAGATATTGAGCATGGGGGGCAATAACAGAATTAATGCACTTATTTTTTTATATATATCGTAATTGTTTGGAACATCACAAGAGATCAACCGTTGATCAATTCAATTTGACCATTTCAAGCCTAGAAGCCTGATGTTTTGATTGCTGTGTGGATCACGTGCGACTCGCTCGGAGCTCTTTCCACTAGCAGCGTGTTTGAAGAAACCGCAGTACTACTGGAGGAACGAGCCAACAGCAACACGACTGAAGAACCGCACGCATCTCCAGGAGAAACCGTGTGTGTAATCGCTCCTCCAGAACCAGGCTCGGTGTCTCAGCATCTTTTCTTTTCCATTCTGCGGCTGAAAGCAGATCAATGGGATGAGAGCGAGGCGGTCGGGAGGAACAGCTACAGGCTTCGAGTTTCATTTTCAAAACACACTGGTGGAAAATGGCCCGTCCCGCAGCTGAACCGCCACCAACCGGAGCGTCAAACCTGGCAAAAACAAACCTCATTAAAGCACCAGACACAAGGTCCAGTGACTCTGACCTCTGACCTGCGCTGATCTGAAATCAGAGGCGTGCATCACTTCCTCCACGGGCAGCACTTCGCCTGTCCTGAGGGGACAGACGACAGAGACGCCATGGCTTGCAAGACTGATTGTGTCTGTGGACAATGGGATTTTACCAAGAGACCGAGACAAAGCCTGATAGTGTGTGCAGGTGAATCACTCGAAAGATAGCTACAAATGGACAGGTCATGTTCTACCCCCCCAAAAAAAATAAGGAAAGAAATAAAAGGAATAAATAAAGGAAGGAATAACAAAAAATGTAATTAAAAATAAAGTCTAGACAGGATGCTTTTCACTACAGTATTAAAGTAAAAATAATTTTCTGATTTATAAATTTACACATTTTAGTTTTAAGGTTATAAGAATTTATAAAAAAGGAATAAATAAAAATAAAGATATATAGTTTGTTTTAGACAATGTTTTTCATTAGTGCATTCAAATAATAAAAATATATAAAAATCTTAAATTCTTGAATTTTAAATAGAAAAATATAATAAATGCATCAATAAAGGCATACATTATAATTTTTATAATTTAATTTTTTATAATATATATTATCTCATATATCAAATGTATATGATTTTATTAGGTATAAATAAATGACAAAGGCTAATTAAAATAAAGTCTACACAGGTTGATTTGCATTAGTGTGATAAAGTAATATAAATGCATAAATTATCAAATCTTTTAAATGTTAAGCATAAGTTAAACAAAAATAAAGGAATACATAAAAAGGCATCAATAAAAGATTAAACAAATAAACAGGCTGAATTTGAAAAAAATTGCATTTAATAAAATTTATGTTAAATAAAATAAATAAAGACGATGATTTTCATTATTGTATTAAAGTAATGTGTTTTTCTTTTTTTGCACTACTGTACTGTAATGGCAGTTAGGGAACAAGTGAACTTAACTGACAAGAAAATATAACAATGAAATAAAAAATGTAACCTTTATGCAAACATTTCCTTTTTTTCTACTTTTAATACGAGGTGAACTATGATCCACTCGCTCATTAATCTTCATGAGATTCACCAGGATGCATGGTTTTGCACATGATGAATTTTGTGTCACACTTTTGACCTAAAACATCAATGAAGCTGAACACGCTTGTATCAGATGGATGAGGAAGCAGCCGAGAGCAGACGCGTTTGGAAAAACATCTACGCTTTATGGATCCGGGGTGTTTTTGGTGGTGGGTCACAAAAAAAAAAAAAAAAAAAAATCCCAGCTCCGTTTCAATGTCTAAGCCTTTGTAGGCATGCCAGAACACAACTACAGAGCTCACACACACACACACACACACCTGCACCAGCGGCTAGAGAGAATGAAAGAGGGAAATCTCTCAGATCAGTAAAACTTCATAGTCAACGCAATAAATCAGTTCAGAGGTGAAACGCTGGCAGTCAAACGGAGCGTATATTTGGTAAAAAAAAAGAAAGAAAAAAAGCCACACTGCCACATGGGTGGCCTACAAAACCATGATCCACACACACACACACACACACAAACCACACTGTTAACTCTCCATCAGCAACAGACAGCAACTAATGAAAAACAGTCACTTAGTCAACATGAAGTCACCCTAGACCTGGTTTACATTCATGTTCCTGGTATTACTGCGATCGATTCATCATTTCACGTTATTATAAATGAACATATGTCTTAAAAATAACTTACTCCGCCTCTGAAATGACCTCTCCACCAATCACCTGCATGCATTCTGACAGGCACCGCCCACTTTTCACATTTTAATCAATATCTGTCCTACTACAGCTCTTTCTGTACACAGACAAAAATAAAAATATATAAATCAGATAAACACAAAGTTGAATAAAACAAAAAGGTTAAATGAACAAATAAACAAATGCTTGACAAATAGATAAATATATACAAAAGCTTGTACTGTACTCTGCTTTTTCATTTTTATATTGCACTGCAGATTTCAATAAAAGCACACTGGCATCATGATGGTGACAGTAAAAGTTTCCCACAGTGCTGCAAAAACAAACACACGACTAAATATAAAATCACATCAAACAAAGTCTCAATAAAAAGCAGAGCTGCTTGGAAAACCACTTCACCTGTGCCGCTTCACCACAACACACTAAACAGACTGTTACTCTCAAAAAACCCGACACGCACACAATAGCTGCTCTGAACTGGAGCTTTCTCGCTCCGGCCTCTCCTTTCTGCTGGGCTAGCAGAGAAACATGGATATTAAATCAAAGCTAATGACTCATAACCCTTCCATACATGCCTGGTCACGATTCCTTAGGAAATCTCGCTCAAGAACTCATATATGTTCACTTTAGAAAAGCCATTAATTCCTCATATGGGAACGAACAGACAGCATCTCTCATGCACTAATATTTCACAAGCACACAGTAGGAATGACTCCAAAAGAGAAATTTAAACTAAACCGTGCACATGCATTTTATGAAAATGAGTCCATTTAAATATCTTGTGATTTTAAGCCATTTTCATTTTGTTTTCACTTTAATTCTAAGCCATGTTTTGTTTCAAAAGTGCAGTTGCTTGTGCAAGTAATTTGTCAAATTGATTATCAGGGTTATTATAGTTAACTAAAACTACAAATATAAAAACATTTTGCAATAAAAGAAGCAACTGAGAAAATAATTCAGCTAATAACTAATATTTTTTTCTGTTAATTTAGCTTACATTGATGTTCAAAAATAACTAAAACTGAAATAAAATGTAGTAAAAACTATTAGTAAAAAATACTACAAATGACAAAAGTACACAACAAAATTACTAAAACTAAGTAAATATGCACAATGTTAAAATAGGTAGTATGTTCTTTGCATGTATGTACTAAAATAACTCAAATTTAAATATTTATTAAAACTAAATAGACATTAAAAAACAAGACCAAATAAAAAAAATAAATTACTAAAACTTTAAAATGAATGAAAGTTGAAAATATGTACAATGTTAAAATATGTAATATTCACATGTAATTAGCTTTGATGAAATTAATGCAAACTATGCAGACACAAACAAAATGACAAAAGCACAACAAAATTACTAAAACTTCTAAAATAAAATCAGAAAATATGTTAAAATGTGTAATATGTACTAGTTATTTTTATGCACTACAACTGAAATAATAAATAAAAACTACAAAGACATAAAAAACAAAAGTAAAACTATTCAAATTGACAAACACAAAATTCCTAAAAATGTAACTAATTAAATTGAATATATATATATATATATATATATATATATATATATATATATATATATATATATATATATATATATATATATATATATATATATATATATATATATATATATATATATATATATATATATATATATATATTTTAAAAACTAGATACAATAGCATTTTTTTTTTTCTGTTTATTTATTGTAGAACAAAGCCAGCATACATGGCTTACAATAACTATATACAAGCCAGGGTTTGCATTAAAAAAAATATATATAATAAATTTAAAAAAAAAACACTCTAGGGGTGACAAGCCACATTTATACACATCTGAAATACCAACTATTTATCTTTCACTATATTTTTGTCTGTCTATCAAGTTATATAAGAATGTTTCTCAAATTCTGACCATGCCTTAATTGTTCTTGCTTTAGCTCTATTAATTCTTGCTGTTGAACTCTAACAGTGCAATATTTTTTAGTTCTATAAGCCACATTTTGTCAGCCAGGAATGTGGGTTCATACCAAATTTGAAAGATTACCTTCTTGGCTGCAGTTAAACGTTCAAATTAAGATCAGAATCATCATTCAGCAAAAAACGAATAGCATCTTAATGATACTAAAATAACAGTTGAGTATTTTATTAACCACGAGTAGCTTATCTAAATATATCAAGTTATGTAAAGGAAATAGTTACAGATTAAACCATTTAACATTAAGTAGCTTATGAAAACAAAAGATGGCTTGCCGTGAGAGCACTGTAAATCAGATCAATGCAGGCCTGTCACACTCTGGTGTGCGGTTCAGCATCAGATCGTCTGATCGGTGTGTGTTCATCAAGCGGCGGATAAAACCAGAAGAGCTGCTGACAGAGGCATGCTTGACTTGATCAAAGGAGATTTATTAGATGAGGTTAACTAAGGGTTAAGTGCCTCATGCTGAGGTTAAGATCACAAGGCCCTCATGGGATTTGACCCTATGACCTATTACTCCGTTACAGTGACCGACTACTGATGCATGAACAGGCAAAATACAGGCACAAACAGGAAATACTTAACATCAAAAAGCAATATTAAAATTAAACAAAAGACTGACACGTTTTTTTATTTATTTATTAGTTTTAGTTCATTTAGATTTAGTTATTTTAGTACTTCAAGTTAAACTCAAAAATGAGAAATTAAATGCATTTTATTTTTATATTTTAATTTATTTCAGTTAACGTTTATTTTATTTATTGTAACAAAGATGGTTATAGTTTTAGTTAACTATAATAACCCTGGTCATTATTAGAAAAAAAATTATATTGCGTCACTAAAATACCAATAATAACCAGAAAAGATTCTGCGTGTAATTCAGGACTTTTAATTATAAGAAAGAGCAAAATGCACAAGGACTCTTACTTTGAAATGTCTATGCTTTACTTCTTCTAGCTGCTCATTCAAACAGATCAGGGAGATAAAATACTCACTTTACAACATATTACATAAACATTGTCATAATTCATCAACAGTAGATCATAAGCAATCGTTCGGCATAAACATGCGGTAATCATGGATTACGAACTGCTTTGAAACTTGTGACCCTGTAAAACATGCAAAAGTGCCAAATTTTGACCTCAACACACAGCAACATTTATTTAAATCATTGCTTTCTGAAGTTTTATAATCACGTTTGTCTGTGTTGTGATTCCTGCTTCTATGTCTGCAAATTCAAAACCTCTTAAAATTCTATTTCAAGACTTTTGTTTTTTCATTTAACATATTTAAGAATTATTGGCCTTAAATTTGAAAAGAAAACTGAATTTAAAGATATTTCAAGACTTTAAAAGGTCCTGTCTGTTCACAACAACAACAACAGAACAAGTGTGCAATTGCACATTACAGACAAAGATAACACACATTTTTCATATTTTGCATGGATGAGTTGATCACACTAAGAGCAGAAACATAAATAGATTCAGTTTTGATTGAATGACTTTACTGCATCCGATTGGCAGCACATGACTTTTTCCAGATTGACTACAGGCGATGAGAAATGTTGTGTGTGCATCTGCATATGTGTGTGTGTGTGTGTGTGTGTAAGTGTGTGTATTTTGGCAACTGGGCAGAGTTTAGCAGCAGAGGTGCCAGAAACTCATGTTATTCAAAAGGTTATGAAAACATACAGAAGCGCTCCCTGCGGCATTACTGTCCATAACCCAACACGCCACAGTTTACGCAGACAGAATAAACTCTCATCACACGAGACGTGCGGCTCTGATCACATTTTCAGTGTAATGCGTTTGGCCACGACTACACTCATCTGAGAACGTGTTCATAAACTAGAAAAAAAAAAAGAAATGACACTCCTGTTCAAAAGTTTGGGCTAGGTAAGATTTACACTGTATGAAAAAATATTAATATTTTTAATCAGCAAAGATGCATTAAATTGATCACAAGTGTAACGTGTTAAGACAATACAACAAAAGATTTCTATTTCAAATAAATGCTGTTCTATTGAACTTTCTAATTAATCTTGAAGAAAACGGGTTATGGTTTCCACAAAAATATGAAGCAGCACAACTGTTTTCAACCTAATAATAATAATCAGAAATGTTTCTTGAGCAGTAAATCAGTATATTAGAATGATTTCTGAAGATCATGTGACACTGAAGACTGGAGTAATGATGCTGAAAATACAGCTGCAGATCACAGGAATAAATGACATTTGAAAGGAATGAAGGATGGAAGAAAGATAAAATAATGAACAAAAAGTGAAAGAAAGAAAGAAAGAAAGAAAGAAAGAAAGAAGTTTAGAAGTAAGTTTGGATGGAGGGAAGAAAGGAAATAGGAAGTTTGGAAGCAGATTGATTGTTCCATATAAAGCTAGGATATATTAGGACTGAGTTCTGACATATTTCACAAATCAGTTGAATATTGATTCGTTTCGAGGTATATCAGTCACAGCATCAGTCAACTAAAGCAGTAAACTACACAGGGAACGGTCAGATGGTAGATTACTGTAATATTAAAGGTTCAAATTAACAAAGGAATCCAAATTTATTTCGATGTAATCACTCAAATAAAAGCTTGAGTTGTACATAAACATTTAAATTGCACATAAAGCAGTTTTCATATCATCGTAATGACATCATTAGGTTTCTACGCCAATTCATTGTTGAATTATATTTAGTTAGTTTGGTAAAGCAGATGAAACGTCTTTGATTTGTGAGGGACAGACAGACACAAACCAGAGCAGGTCCTAAAACAGATCCATGACCACAGGGGACAGAGAGAGAGAGATCAGAGGAGACGAGAGGAGGCGCTGTCCCAGCATGCAACGCCTCTGGGGAATCAAACACGCCGTCTAACACACATCCTCCTCCAACCGGCTCAGTCAGCGCTCAGCGTGTCTGTTTCTGACCTCCAGGCACAAGATCGCTCAAAATCTTCCTGGAGGTTGAGAGGGATAAGTAGTTCATAAACTACACTTAAAAAAAAAAAAAAATGCTACCATTCAAAAACTCTGGGTCAGCAAGATTATTGTTTTGAAATAAATGAATGCTTTTATTCAGCAAGGATGCATTAAATTGATCAAAACTAACAGTAAAGACATTTATAATGATACAAATGATTTCCATTTCAAATAAATGCTGTTCTTTTGAACTTTCTATTCATCAATGAATCATGAAAAATAAAATGAGTCACAGTTTCCACAAAAATATTGTGCAGCACAACTGTTTTCAACATTGATAATAATCAGAAATTATTCTTGAGCAGCAATGATTTCTGATCATGTGACACTGAAGACTGGAGTAATGATGCTGAAAATACAGCTTTGATCACAGAAATAAATTACATTTTAACAGATATTCACATAGAAAGCACTTATTTGAAATTGTAATAATATTTGACTATTTTACTGTATTTTTTGATCAAATAAATGCACCTTGGTGAGCAGAAGAGAGCAGAACAAACCCAAACGTTCTCTTTTTAGTTGAGGTTTAAGTTTAGAGTGGAGTAATTCTAGTTAACAAAAAAAGTCTATGGGAAGTCTTGCTAGATAAAATAACCTGCTGCACTCTTGAAATGAGCAGTAAAGTCCTGCCTTCTGTGCTGCTTTACAAAACTAATTACAGTAGATGCTCTCCGGATATTACAACACGCACAGAAATAGTTGACATAGTTCTGCTGGAACCCCATGGAAAAAACACAGTGTCTTGAGGAATGTAAAAGTGAAGCCCCAACATCAGAGGAGGAAGAGGAAGTAGAGCAGGGTGCTTTCCACATCTCACACACACACACATCAAAGCAGATCGCTATCCCAGCTGCCACTGTGAAGATGCCACATATGAAACTTCATCTGCATGATCCATCTCTCACACACACACACACACACACACACACACCCCAACTCGTACAGCAGAAACTACAGCTGCACAACAAGTGTGACAAAACAGAAGGAAAAATGTTTAGGCCTAAAATGTATTATATTTTATGTATTTTTAATGGTTAATTATACCATTCAAACACAACTAATAAACTAAATCTGATGCATATTTGTGAGTCACACAAATTAAACTAGATTGAGATTCATGGAAAGACACTATTAAAATGTATGTATTTTAATAAATAGTTTGATATATTTTTCATCCAATCGATTTATTAAACCATACATTTTCAACTAACTGAAGAATGTTGCTTGTTCCACAGCAAGCCACATTTAAACCATGTTCATACTTTTTACTGATTCAGTTCACAATTAACATTTACACGAATTCTATTAAATATATACATTTAAAAATATGATTATTTATGCCAATTCTAGATCATTTGAATATATACACTGTAAAAAAAACGGATTATGCTAATTTCACATGAACTGAATAAACACATTTTGAAAATATGATTATTTACGCCAGTTCTACAGAATTGAAATATATACAATTTAAAAAAATTCCACAGTAACTGAATATATGCCTTTTGAAAACAGAATTATTATTGCTAATTCTACATAAATTGAACATACATTTTGAAAATAGAATTATTTGTGCTAATTCTAAAGAATTTGAATATATACATTTTAAAACTATGATTTAAATGAAATCAAACAGATGCAAACACCTAGTAATATCAAACAAAACAACAATACAATAAAAGTAAGAATAATAAACAAAGATAAACAAAAACAGAGATAAAAAAAAACATTAAATACACAACGAAAGTCATGAGACGTAGAGAATTTGGCCCGAAATGCACATAATGCAAACACGCATTTGCAATTTCATGTTGACACAAACATTTGAATGAAATTCGATCACGCTCTTGGCACTTTTTCGGTGCATTTTCCAGCACTCATATGAGCATGTGTACGAGGAGATGCATCAGATCGAGTGTCTGATTACAGGAACAAGAGATTCACAATCACACATCAGACGCTCAACATGTTTCCAAACGCTTTAGAAAACACATCTGAGATACTACCAAACTTATTCATATTTTAAATTCATTTTTACTTTTGCATTTCATTTGAAATTTTAGTTAAAGCTTTAGTCACTCTGTTGTTTTTTTATTTCAGTTAATTTAGTACATCGAGTTTATTTCAAGGTTTTTATGGCTTACACTTTAGTTCAGACTTCCCTCAGTAACCTCTAAAAATGTTAGCCGTTTTAATGTTACTAAATATTTTTTTCTATTTATATGTAAATGAGCACTATTATAATTTCTTTCCATGTGAAATGAGTCTGTCCCTGTAGAGACACAAAATATCTTTGCTCTGAAAAAGCTTTGGAGTATTTCCACCTTTACCAATCCTACAATGGGGCATGTTGTCACACTCTACTGCTCGACAAATGTTGCACATATTGAGTTCTGACAATAATTTGATCAAGTAAAAATAAAGTACAGTTTGGCTCAGAACCACATCAAAATCAATAAACTGATAATTTTTTATTGAAAAGCTATATTTCTTAGTTTTTGTTTGCCATAGGTAGCTACTGCATTTTTGCATTTGTGTACTTTGTTTTACAATAGAAACATGATTAAATACAATATTAAAGACTTTTCAGCAGAATTAAATATTAAAACTATTAAGCACAATACAAAACATAATACAGAAAATTGCTTTGGCCAACAGAAATGGATATTAATGGTTTGCATAAACTATTCTGAAAACACGCCTTATATAAATGTGAAAATCTAACAAAATATTTGTATATCCTGATCACATTCTTAAAATCTATACCGTGACAAAAATAATAATTATGTAAATAGAAACCCTCACGTTCGATCAATTAAATGTGTTCTTGATAGAAGTATTAATGACCCCAAACTATTGACCTTGCCTTTTTGCAAAAAAATTCCACAAATGTCAACTTAAAAACTTGCAGGTAGCAACTGAACTTAAGTCTTTATATACAATCAAATTGGCTATAACATAATATAATATATAATATATAACCAAAAAACATAAAAATGAAGTTGAAATAAGTTAAAGTAATGGAAAAACATCCATTCCCATGACTTGCTATGATCATCTTGCAGCTGAAAATATGGAACAGATATATTATATAAAATGGATATAATTCACAAAATAATCCCAATTTAAGGTGGATCTGAACAGTCTGTTTGAAAGCAACAAACAAAAGCACTTCCAGAGAAAACAAGCATGTGTGTATTTGGACTTTTGACTCTAAAGCTCACAGTTCCTGAGATGGACAGACCTGCGACAGCTGTGTGTGTGTGTGTGTGTGTGTGTGTGTGTGTGTGTGTGTGTGTGTGGGACAGGCGAGGGTTTTAACGCTGAACTCTGAGCGTTATCTGCTCAGAAAAGTCCATAAACGTCCTCGCACAACATAAATGTACATTTAATCGTAAGAGTCAACAGCACTAAGCAAACTGACACACAGAGCTTTATTAGTCGACTCCAACCAATCCCACGCCTCTTTAATTAAAACCAGCCCTTTGATAACATTACATAAAACAACATTCGACAAACTAATAAATTGAACAGGATATCTGACTAGAACATCTAGAACAGAAATCACATGACCTCTCCTATCTCATTTCCCATGATTCCCTGCACTGGAAAGCCGTCGGATCAAAGGAAGCAGGTCAGAGACCGAAGTCGTCGCTCAGAGGACTATTCCAGGACAGAGCTGGTGAACGATAAACACTATAACAACGACTTCCTGTGTGTGGATGTGAATGGTTGTTTATGATCGGAAGGTTCATGTTACGACACCACGTCTGTTTATATTGCCCCGTTTATCATCCGAATCATGCAAACAAGCCCTGAGTCTCTGTTATTAGCAAATCTCCAGATCAAAAGACAAAGCCGCTTTAAAAAGTGACGCCGTTATTGAAGAGATTTCAATGTTTAAAAGCGCTCTGAACAGATTTATCGCATCTTGTGTTATTCCTCACGCGCTCAGCGGGTCTCTTCTGCTCATTAAGGCTGCATTTATTTGATGAAAAATACAGGAGGAGGAGTAAAATTGTGAAATATTTTTACAATTTCAAAGAACTGTTTTCTACTTGAATACATAATACAATGTAATTTATTCCTGTGATCAAAGCTGAATTTTCTGCATCATTACTCCAGTCTTCAGCGTCACATGATCTTCAGAAATCACTCTAATATACTGATTTACTGCTCAAGAAACATTTCTGATTATCATCAGTATTGAAAACAGCTGTACCGCCCAATATTTTCCTGGAAAATGAACAGAAGCCTCAAAAGAACTGGATTTATTAACATTATAAATGGCTTTACTGTCACTGTGTTCATCTAGAATTCTGAACAGTAGTGTACTTATCAGTCTTGTCTTTTTATATCAAATCTGACACAAAACGCCCAATATTCTACACTATTTCATACTGCAGAGTCCTTTTTCTGCACTTTATCTCTAATTTAATTTGCACTGACTGCTTTCTTACCCTCTGCACCACTTGCACGTTCACCATCAGTTATTTAAATCATTGTTTTTCACTTCTGGTCTCTGTACTTGTACTCTGTGCAGTGATAATAAAGATGACTCTAATCTAATCTAAACGGCTGATGCTGATCATTTTAAAATGCTCGGAAAAGAATGACTTCTCAACCTGACCGACATACATCAGTCCCTTAACATCTCCTGTTTGCAATTAAATACTTTGACACGAAGCAGAAGAGCAGATGAACCATATCCAATAAATAAATCAGTGTAAAAAATATTCATATTCTGATTAATCGGATTTAAAAACTAAAGACTCAAAATAGTCAAACTAATATTAGAAAACAGATCATTCAGACTCTACATTCTGCTCAATTAAATGTTATGTTAATTAAGCAAATTGTGACATTGCTCTGTCCCTATATCTGATAGTGTAATAGTTTTTCATTTCCCCAGTTTTTTTTAGTAATTCTGCTGTGTTTTCATCATTTTTTAATAAATTTAAAGTTTCAGTTATTTTGGTACTTTACCTTTAATCCAAAATTTGAATTTTTGCCTTTGCAACCATCATAAATTAGATTTTATGTGTTTAATTTCTGCCCTTTTTTTATTTTTAGTAATTTTGTTGTTAAAAAATGTACACACACACACACACATTTTTTTTATTGTATACACGTTGGTTCGTTTGTTTCTTGTTTAATATATTTTAATAAATTTTGCCTTGGAAACTACATGAAAAAAACTTTTTTAATTTAAATTTTTATATTTACTTTCTTTTTTAAATATTTCTAACTGTAGTTTTAGTTATTGTGGTACTTCAACTTAAACTAAACAAAAGCAGAATTTTGAAACTTGCTGAAAATAAAATAACATTTATATTTTTCATTTTATTTCAGCCATTATTTTTTTTCTTCAAGCAACACAGTTTTTAAGGTTTCGGTTTTTAGTTAAGGATAAGAACCCTGGACTGTTTTTTTCCTGAAACCTTGTTGTGGACTTCATTGTGAAGGCTGAATGGGAAATAAAAGCCTGCCGACAGCAAAGACAAATAAAAGACCTTGCACATACGAGACTGTGATAAGAGATGACGGCTGATAAATCACAAAGGCTTTTACCTGCAAAAACGCGCCAAGAGCAACAGATGAGAACGAGATATGAGGGACTGAGAAAGAGAGGCCAGCCGAACGAGCGCAGATGGATGAAATGAAAGACGGAGATGAAAGAGCAGAGCGCTGCACCTGAGCGTGTTTGACGCTGAAGACCGGCAGGCTTCACTTCCTCTCTGAGCGCCGGTCTCAATGAGTAATCTAGAGCGGTTCAGCTCCACTGATGCTCCTGCGCTGGAGAACACATCCAGCATCTCCTGCACTGCAGTCTGGGTTAGTGAGCTGAAGTGTGTGTGTGTGTGTGTGTGTGTGTGTGTATATATATGTGTGTGTGTGTGTGTGTGTGTGCGAGACGACACTCAAAGAATGCTCAAAACACATTGCTGGTTAAAAGTGTATTTGAAAGTCTCTTCTGTTCACCAAGGCTGCATTTATTTGATCAAAAATGCAGTAAAAAGAGTGAAACATTATTACAATTTTAAATAACTTTTCTAAGTGAATATATTGTAAAATGTCATTTATTTCTGTGATCTGCAGCTGTATTTTCATCATCATTACTCCAGTCTTCAGTGTCACATGATCTTCAGAAATCATAATAATATACTGATTTACTGCTCAACAAACATTTCTGATTATTATCAGTGTTGAACACAGTTGTGTTGATGAATATGTTTGTGAAAACCGTGATGCATTATTTTTTCAGGATTCTTGGATGAACAAAGTTCAAAAGAACAGCATTTGTTTGAAATTAAAATCTTTTATAACATTATAAAAATCTTTACTCACACTTTTGATCAATTTAATGCATTCTTGCTGAATAAAGTATTAACTTTATTTTATGTAAGCTTAAACATTTGCATGGTACAGTATCACGGTTTCCACAAAAATATTAATCTGTTCTCAACATTGATAATCAGAAATGTTTCTTGAGCAGCAAAACTGTATATTAGAATGATTTCTGCAGGATTATGAAGACTGGAGTAATGATGCTGAAAATTCAGCTTTGATCACAGAAATCAATTACATTTTACAATATATTCACACAGAAACTGTTATTTGAAATTGTAATATTATTTCACTATTTCTACTATTTTTATATTTATTTATTTATTGATCAAATAAATGCAGCCTTGGTGAGCAGATGAAAAAAAAAAAAAACATTTATTCCAAACTTTTGACAATAGTTACAGGAATTACAACTTCTGGAAATACAGAATTACAAAAAAAAAAAAATCTAGTTCGTACTTTCAGCTGTGTTCATAAGTCATGGTTAATATGTAGATTTGTTTAGGTTTATGAGTAGTTTAGTACAGCAGTTGAGGTTAAGGTTATTATTTTCAGAACCACATGAAACCTGCAGCCACTGAACAACTCAAATAAACCAGACAATATCAGAGGATAATTACACAGATTACAACTAGGCCTAATTATAAAGGATTGAGCGATTAATCAGTCAAACCAAACACACAGGAGATGTGATGCTCTGCTGGAGGATATGAGTGCGGTTTATGGCTGATTGACATCAAATTACAAGGAGTGACGGAAGGATCCTGCGCTGTGACATGCTATAATCCATCTAAAACCATATTAATAATTAAGAGATGGCATACATATTTGGACTTTAAAAAATTATTTGTCACACAGCAGGACCACTTATAAAGAGCTAGTGAAGACAAAAACTATCATTAAAAATAGCAAAAAGAGTTTGTTCTTGTTTGTTTTTTAGGAGATACACATACATATACATATACACATATACATATACATATATATATAAAAATAATGTATCAGTTATGAAAAACTTTCCCTTTTACATGAACTTATAATAATAATAATAATAATTCTTAAATTTCAAAGTCTTAATGCTGAATTAAAAAATATATAAATTACAATATAAATAAAGAACAAAATAATAATAATAATAATAATAATAATAACAACAAGCTAATAAGTAAAGAATATTATATTATTATTATTATTAATAAACATACATAAATTTAAAAATATACACAAATATAAAAAAGTGAATATAGGATATACACCTTCCTTTATGCATAGAAAACGAATTAATAATAATAATAAAGTTTAAATCTTTTAAAAGTTTAAATAATTTAAAAATTATCAAAATCTTAATGCTGTTTTTTTATATATAAATTATAATAAAATAAAAAAAAAATATTCATATTAAACAAATATTTATAATTTTTTTTACTATCAAATGCGCTTAGATAAAATACACTTTGCCAAATCAATCAAACAATCAAATCAAACCAACTAACAAAGCAAAAAAAGCAAGCATGCTAATTTTTTTTTTTTTTTTTTTAATCAGACCTTAGCGTATATATCAGCTACCCTTATAGGTTCTGAACACACTAGACCCTGAGGGGCCACAATGGGAGACAGTTATGCATAAAATGTCCTGTTTGAGGGGTATCTGATGCAGAATTCATCCTAAACAACCCTCCATTGTCGTCTGGGGTCTGTTTGCGTGTGTCTGCGGCCACCAGGAGGCATGATGATCTCTGAGACAAACATCTTAACTCATCTGTAAGCGCTCCACTAACTACCCGCTCATTACACTAATGAGTCTGTCATCGGCCGAGCCGCTTCAGTAAAGTGAGTCAGTAATATCTGTGTTAATGACGGGAGGCCTTCAAACAGAGCAACAGTGTTACAGACACTTATCAGAGCATCAGCAGATCAACTCCAAAGCAAACACAAGCAGCCCTCATCGTACGCTCATTTATCTGTTGCTCTTTCATTCCCTCTCCAGCACATCCAGCGCGGCCGGATGCCAAATTCACCAGATAGTTTTCTGGACAGCTGCGAACAGACGACAGGATTCAGCCACAGTGGATGTTAGTGACACCGAGCCAGCTGTCAGAGACGGAAGACAGGACAAAAACACGACAACAAAACCACGTTCAAAGTTTAACGCACATCAAAATTTTCTTGACTTCATCAAGGTCTCTTATTTTTTTTTTAACTCTTTCCTCCAATCATCTGCCATATTCAATTCCTCAGGAGTAAAATCAGAACCCGTAAAACAACTCGTTAAAAAAATTGTGATTATGATGTCACATCCTCATTAACATATGACCACCCATATTTACATATCACCTGCTCCTGACCTCATGGTCTGATTCACATAAGTGGATGCATATAAAAAATAAATCAACAAATACAGCCTCTGCAGTCTTGTACGTTCCCATGTCAGACTGTTTTTGGTCTCTACAAATAACTACGTTTCCATGAAGAGATCAATAAATCCTCAGCGACTCGTGGAAGAGAGAAAATGGGCATCTATAGTTAAAGTCGAGTCTTCAGAAACCTCCGTCTATACTGCTGCATTTGGACTTAAACATGTGGTATAGACGGCCTACACAATCTATAATTCAGAAAGAAAATGACAGATATAAAAAGAGTCATGCTTCAGCACAACAGGACGTGGAACAGCACAATCCAAGTCCTCCTGAATGAAAGGAACAAACATGAGCACATCACACGGTTCATTTGCAATTGCATTTACTGACACTAGAGAAGATATGAATGAATGACACATTTATATAGCGCTTTGTGTATTGCTGTACACCCAAAGAGCTTTACAATCATGTGGGGGTCTCTCCTCAACCACCACCAGTGTGCAGCATCCACTTGGATGATGCGACGGCAGCCACAGGACAACGGCGTCACCACACACCAGCTACAGGTGGAGAGGAGAGACATGATAGACAAGGGCCAGTGGAGGGTATTTGGCCAGGACACCTGAGTTACACCCCTACTCTTTACGAGAAGTGCCATGGGATTTTTTAATGACCACAGAGAGTCAGGACCTCGGTTTAACGTCTCATCCGAAAGTGCTTTTTGACAGTATAGTGTCCCCGTCCCTATACCAGGGCGTTAGGACCCACACAGACCACAGGGTGAGCACCCCCTGCTGGCCTCACTAACACCTCTTCCAACAGCAACCTAGCTTTCACCGGAGGTCTCCCATCCAGGTACTGACCAGCTCAACCCTGCTTAGCTTCAGTGGGCAACCAGTCTTGGGCTGCAGGGTGATATGGCTGTGGGAGTGATATGTGATGCTATTCAGTAATACTGTAATGAACATGCATGAAATTGTTATCATCGGTGCTCTAAGATACTGTGAATCAATGTATACACAATATTACCAATTATTTAGATTTTTAGAATGTGTTCTGGGTTGCTTTTTAAGAAAACTAAATTAAATATGCAAACTACCATAAAAATATAAAACAGAACTGCATCAAATGTGATATGTTAATAATTATTCATTTTAATATTAATTACTACTCTGAATAATTCTAGAAATGTTTGGATTTTTAAAGTTTTTTGGGGGGGTGTAGGTTATAAATAAATAAGTAAATAAATATTATATACAAATAAAATACAATAAAAATATATAAAATGTGTTATATGTGATACACTCGTATTAAAATAAAATTAAAATGAATAATTATTAATTCTTGACCATGAATCATTTTGATTTTTAAAATATGTCAATTATAACAATGGATTGTGTCAATTATAAAATAAATAAATTGCAATAAATTATATAAATTTGTCAAATGTGATGTCTTAAATTATAAATTTTAATATTAATTATGAATAATAAATCTGGATACCTTATGAATTTAGTTTTTTTTAATGAAATGAAATAAAAAATAGAATAATGGGTTAAATTTAAATTAAATGTCATGGAGAAGAAAGGAAGTCAAAGTATTTACATGTTTTCAAACTGCCATTCAGATTTGTGTATTTGCTATGGTGCTTATCAAACAACACCAAATACTTGAGACGTATTTAGATCTGAAAATCTTTATATTTGTGATCTTGCTTAATCTGTTTGAAACATGTGTTTACTTTGAACATTTAAAATGCAAGTTCTTTTTGCTATATGAAAAAAAAGATATTAAACTTGAGGACAACACATGCATTTCTTTAACTTAATCCAATATCATGATAAAAGCTTTAGCATTTACAGTAATATAAAAAGGATAAAATAAAATAGAATAAAATAAAATAAAAGCTTCAAATGTGTAAAATTTTTTTAAATGAGGTGAAAAAAGATGTCGTCACACGCCTGCAGTAGATCAGCAGAAATGCACTTCACCTTTAAAGAACAGACTTAAACTCACAGCGGAGAACAGGGATCTGTTCTGCTGGCGTTTATTCATAGGACGGAAAAGGCCACATGGCGGAGCGATCAAAGCTCCAGACAGGTGTCCATATTTCTGTACAGTTCCTTCTGTCCTCCTGTTCACACGAGATGAGCCTTCTGTAAATGTCAGTGATTGTGGCGGTTTACGGTGTGATTTCTGAGCTCCATATGGCCTCTGTTTTGCTTTTACGCAGTTGGTCTCTGTTGTCAAGAAGCAGAATGTGTGTGTGTGTGTGTTTGTTCACATACATTGCATACATACACACACATTTCTAGAGTGAAATATTAACTGCCAGCATTCAAAACTCGTCAATGGAAGACCAGCTGTTCCCAACCCCAAACACACACACACGCACAGTCCATTCCAGCTTCCCAAATTCCTCTGCCATCTCCTCTTGTGAGCGTCCAGAAACACACTTTACACAAGAATGCAAACACAGACACAAATACATGACCAACGCATCGCAAACGTGACGCGCTGCATACTTAATGTGTTAGGAGAAACTCATCTAAAACTAAAAAAAAGTGACAATGAGAAACTAGGAAGGTTAAATAAAGTAAAACGATGCTATTATCCTGAAATATCAAAATCACTCACTGCTCCAGTAGATAAAAAAAAAAAAAAAAAAAATTAAATGACAAAAGCACATAAAATTACAAAAACTTAAACTAAAATTAAAACTGATAAAAAAAACAGCTCATTCAAAATATTAAAGTGAGCTACAATGGTATATAAATAATACTAAAATAACACTGCACTGCTCTTTATTTATTGGGGTTTCCCAATGAAAAGCTAATAATTATTAAGCTGACAAAACAGTGCAAACCCCTGACTTAAATGATTGCGTCACACAATGTGTAGGATATGACCTAGTAAATATAAAAAACCCAAAAACAAATAAATATAAATAAAAATAAAGACAAAGACAAAAAATACAATTAAAATAAAAACCATATACTGTATATACACATACATATTTCAAATTTTTTTGTGAAAACATCAGAGAACCATGAACATGCAAACATGCCATTCAATTAAATATTAATTCAATAAAGAAATATTCCCTTAAAATCTCAGGAGGGCTTCAAGTAAATATTTTAGGATGTTTGTGTTCGGCTGACAAAAAAAAAAGTTTAAAAAATGATTTTACATAATATATACATGAATGCAACATGGCAGTGTTTTCATTTAATTTAAGTCTAACTTGTTAATATTTATAAATATTAATATTTTAAAACAGCTTTTTAAATAAAGGAGGGCACTGAAAGGCATTTTTTTCTGCTGTGGTATGAAAAATGAATAAACCACTGAAATATTGCAATTATGAAAAGCATGGAAAGAACTATTACCAACAAGCATCTTGTGTAAATAACATGCACATGATGCATTAAAGTCACATATGACTGCAAAAACACACCAATGGAACACCACCAAAGATATCAAACATATGATCCACGGCAAACAATTATAAACACTGAGCCTGTAGCACCATCCTGCAGTGATGGCTCGTCAGGGGAGGCGAAAATGGGAGGACGATGACGATTTAATGTTAATAAAATTCACAATTAATTTCAGTTCATGTCTCAAAATTAGCATTTTTTGTTTGTAATTTCACAGCTATAATATCATAATGGGGTGGTGATGGCGCAGTGGATAAGACACATGCCTTTGGTGTGACAGACCCGGGTTCGAATCCACTGTGAGACACCAATGTGTCCCTGAGCAAGACACTTAACCCCTAGTTGCTCCAGAGGCGTGCGACCTCTGACATATATAGCAATTGTAAGTCGCTTTGGATAAAAGCGTCAGGTAAATGTAAATCATAACATGCTGCTGAAGTTGGAAAGCGCTGAGAATCGTTGAGAAAAAAAACCTGGCAAGGGAGGTTAGCCCTTCTGGTATATCAACCAATCATTATAGACACGTAAATAAAGTGATATTAGTTTGAACGTATCCCGCTGAGCTGATAATGTACGAAGTTACTTATGATGAGTAGCAATATTGAATATTTGATCGCCAACAGATTTACCAAGCTGTCATTCAAACAGTGTATATACAAATTAAAAATGAAGGGAGAACACTGGATTACAGCCGTTGGTTTAATTAAATGGCACAACAGGCAGCTCTTTTAACACAGACTTTAAAGAAGGGATGGATGTTTGTGACAGGCCAGGTAAGTGAAATTATATTATCTTGCTGTATGAGTCTTTTTTTTTTTCTTTTACGTTTTCTGACTAAAAGCAACCAAAAAGCCATTTTAAAATGTTTAAGCAAATACGTTAATAATATTAAAAGGCAAGGATCCCCAGACCAAGTGTGCCGCCTCTATTTTAAAACCCACGAGCCGCCACTGCCGTCCTGTAGTGCACACTCACTAGGGTAAATAAATGACCCTCCACGAGTCCACAGGCCCCGATCACATCTGCTAGTAAATAAAGTCATTGGTCTTACTTGGCAACCCTTGAGAAACTCTGACAGGAGAGGGAGAATATGACACACAGAGATGAGAGATGCTTCAGCTCAGTCATTCACGAGGTTCGTTTCAGTTGCTGCCTATGTAGACAGCAAGGGAGCCACCTAGGGTTTTGTAACAGAGTGTGTGTCCAACTAGGCCAGAACTAGGCCCCTTAGCAAAGACTGCAGAATGCTGATTGTGAAGCAAACAACCACACACACACACACACACACACACACACACAGAGGGTCAAAGACACTCCCCTCGATTACATGCAAACGGTGTCCAGTGTTTCCCACACTCCTTTGCAGAAATTTCCCCTATTCACCCACTCAAATAACACACAACATGCATGTTGTGATCCAGATCTCTCAAATCCACACAACACACTTCTGACTAGGTTTCTATTGTTAGGTCCAAGTGGCAATAAAATAACAACAAATGGTGCATATTTAAAAAAAAAAAAAAAAAAAAGCATTAAATTGATTAAAAGTGGCAGTAAAATAATTTATCTTACAAAAGTTTTCTATTTCTAATACATGCTGTTCTTTTGAACTTTCTATTCATCGGTGAATCCTGAAAAACAAAACGCATCACAGTTTCCACAACAATATTGAGCAGCACAACTGTTTTCAACATTGATAATAATCAGAAATGTTTGTTGAGCAGTAAATCAGTATATTAGAATAATTTCTGAAGATCATGTGATGCTGAAGACTGGAGTAATGATGATGAAAATACAGCGCTGCATCACATAAATAAATTGCATTTATTTGCATACAGTTATTTTAAATTACAAAAATATTTCATAAAGTTTGTGTTTGTACTGTATTTTTGATCAAATGTGACCCAGGACCACAACACCAATCACACGGGTCAATGTTTTGAAAGTGAGATTTATGCATCATCTGAAAGCTGAATGAATAAGCTTTCCATTGATGTATGGTTTTTCACAATATTTGGCCGAGATGCAACTATTTGAAAATCTGGAATCTGAGGGTGCAAAAAAATCTAAATATTGAGAAAATCTCCTTTAAAGTTGTCCAAATGAAGTCCTTGGCAACATATTACCATCAAAAATTAAGTTCTGATATATTTACGATAAGAAATTTACAAAATATGGAACATGAATATCCTAATGATTTTCGGCATAAAAGAAAAATCAATAATTTTGACCAATACAGTGTATTTTTGGCTACTGCTACAAATATACCCGTGATACTTATGATTGCTTTTGTGCTCCAGGGTCACAAATAAATGCAGTCTTGAAGAGCATAAGAGACATTACAAAATCTCACCCCAAACCATTGAGCGGTAGTTTATTTAACATAATATCATGCATTTCATGTTTTGTATAAGTGGTTAATCCTTTCTGCACCTGCAAGGCCTTTATTAACATCCATCAAAATATCTTTACAGAAGTCTGTTATAGTGTAACAGAGACTGAGAGAAAATGAGAAGCACGCTTCAGTCAGACAGACAGACAGACAGGTTAAGGCAGCATGTTTGTTTACGCTGCGATGCTCAGCCTCACACAGGTTCAGACATATTGTTTTTTTACGCTGTCCTGTCATGCCAATTTCAGATAGCGGCTCTAAAAATAATCGTGTTTACGAGAGCTTTGATGTTTGAATGACGGCTACGGGAAAGACCTGTCTGCATTCCTGCCCGCTATACGCACGCATATCAAATAACAGCTCCAGCGTGACACGCATTGTCTGCTTATAATGTAGCTGCACTGGGACACACTCGTGTGTTTATTCTGATAGCAGCCTTTGATCTTCCCATCTTGATCTTCCATGCACATTACTCCTCCGTCACGTGTGTCTGCGCTGCATGGAATAAAGGCAACAAGAGGAAACTCAAATATGACATAGCTATTTGGATATTTCAACTGATGCAAGATGGATGACATTCTTTTTTGATTTGTATTTGCATTCATTTTGCATACAATCTGACAAATTCACATTTTTCAGAAGTTCATGCCCTAAGAAAATAACCGAATATAACGAATACATATCACCGTACTTTCTCAAGTATATTAGGACAACTTTGTATTAAAGTTTTCTGAAATGTTTACATACGCAAATGCTTATGCAATTAAACATGCACAGATGTGTAAATGTTCTAGAACATTGTATAAAGCCAGGTTCAAAATTCTCATTTCGTTGACATATAAAGGTTTTTACGGAGGAGATTTTGGATATATTTTTGCAGAAAATTGCAGAAAGTGTATTAAAATAAACACTTAAATGTGTATTAAGGATGTTTTCTTTCTACTAGACATGCTATGGAAGCAAAATAGATAATCTTAAAAATATCAATTCAAGTTGCAACTTGACACTAAGCATTTTACAGTAAAAAATACTGTAATTTTTGCAATGCAGGAATTTCAAACAAGAATCTATGTGGAAAAGAGCAGTTGTAAACAGGTAAGTATTGCTATGGTTGAATATCTTCAAAGTTCATACGTTTCCATCGGTGGAGGAGGGACCGCAGGCTTAAAATAGCCACTGTAAATGAAGGGCTTGCCCCATTTCTATTTACATTAGATTAGCATTTCAGATCCCAATTCAACAATGAACAATACAGTTCAAAGTTTCCCTATAATACTGGTGCACATCACAGATAAAAGCGTGTGGGGGAAGGTTATGAAAATAAGGCCAGAGCGGAACGTTATACAGGTCAAACGCTCAAAGGACGACGTACATGATAAACACGCTGGCAGCACATCAAACCCCACGCTCTCCAGCTGCTGTGGAGCAATAACAGCCATAAAGAGCAGAAATCAACGTGATGCGCTAGCTCAAAAACATCAGCGTTGGTTGAAAATTGAAGAATGAGTAAATCAGTGGTTCTAGTCCCAAATTGTGCATTGGACGTCATTGTCAAAATGTTTATGTCACAAAAGCTAAAAAAAATTCAACAAACAGCAACATGCAAAATGATTAACATCAGCCTGAAATATGGTAAATTTTGGTCTCTTTAATTGGTTTTATGCATCTGACATTAATGTGAACACGATTGCTTTTTATTTTACTATGCATGATTGAAAGTCGTCTCTTCTCACCAAGGCTGTATTTATTTGACCAAAAATTTACAGTAAAAATATTATAATATTTGGAAATATTACAATTTAAAATAACTGTTTTCCCTGTGTGTGAATATATGTTAAAATGTAATTTATTCCTGTGATCAAAGCTGAATTTTCAGCATAAGTTTTCCAGTCTTCAGTGTCACATGATCCTTCAGAAATCATTCTAATATACTGATTTGCTGCTGAGATATTAATTAATTATTATTAGCGCTCAGTTATTAGTAATGGCTCTTTTTGTTATTATTAACGTTTTTTGTGGAACTGTGATACATTTTATTTTTCAGGATTTTCTGATGAATATACAGTCCAAAATCTTTTGTAACATAAATCTCTTTACTTTCACTTGCTTCAATTTAATGCATCCTTGCTGAATAAAATGATGAATTTCTTCAAAAAACAAACAAACTTGGTAGTATATGACAGTTTCCACAAAAATATGAAGCAGCACAACTGTTTTCAACATTGATAATAAATAGAAATGTTTCTTGAGCGGCAAATCAGCATATTAGAATGATTCCTGAAGGATCATGTGACACTGAAGACTGGAATGCAATCCATTTTATTATGTGCGTCAAGTTATTAACCCAAAAAGACCTGCGGCCCACCTTTGGATCTCGACGCACCAGTTGAGAATCACTGGTGTAAATAGTTGGCATGGCAACGTGGAAAAAGAAGCCCGTGTGACACGGAAAACCATGTAATGCATTTGTACACAAAGCCCCTGTGATATTCATACTGATATTAATGCAACTCTGGCCGGACAAATGAGCCAAACGCTCAATGCATGAGGCACACAAACGCACATGCACGCACGCACACAAACACAATAGCGAGGCGTTAACCGCCAACCAGATCTAAACCGCATCCAGTGCATCCAGAAAACTTTCCGTGCGTTTCTAGTTACCTGTGCCGTCTTTCAAAGGCAGCTACTGAAACTCAACCCCCGCCGAAGGGCGTGCCAGCCTCGCTCGCAGTCTATTTATTTTTCCAGCCCGTAATTTTCTCCCAAAGAGGCCTATATTACAACCGCCTTTGATTTTCCCGCTTTGCAAACTCTCGGGCACGTCAATGATTGTTGGGTTGTGAGAGTGAGCTCTGAAGCCGGGCCTGCTCCGCGATCGCTCACTGGTAGGTTAGATGCACTAGTTTATGATTTCTTCCTAAAGGGAGGTTGAAAAGGTCAAAGTGTTAACATTTAACCCTTTCCACTACTGTAACCTCTTCCTAACACACAGTATCTGAGCTCAGACACACACACACACACACACACACACACACACACACACACAGGCTCGTCTGTCTTTCTGGAAATTCCTCTAGTGTCAGGGACTGACCGTCTGTCTCACTTCATACATGAGGCTTCTTTTGTGTTGCACGGATGGAAATCTCTGTCTTTGTGCGAGACGGACGGTGTAACAGATCCACCGGTTGGATCCACTTTCACTGCTGTTAAAGAGACTCGACGTGCCCTGAAAGCACATGACAACGCACGCCAAACTAAACTGAACGTCAGCTACTTTATGAAAGCATTCAGAAGGTGCTGTCGCACGTGGCACAGCAAAATATCGGGAAATAATGTTGAAAAGGAGCAACAATATTGGGAGCATTATAATAACGAATTCTAAACATTAGTGATGCACAAAATAAATCTAAATAAATTGTTATCGTGGTATGGCTATACTTAGTCTACATTTAGAATACTTCATTATAATGATCATTTAATTTGCCTGCCTGCATGCAAACTGGCAAAATAAAAGTGAAATAAATAAAATATAATTAACATTAGTAATTTAACTTTATTTTATTTTTTTTATTAAATACTCAATTTGTTATTCGACAGTATACTTGTGTAATTTCAATGTACTTTTTAGATTGTTTAATATACAATAAATCACAATACAAAATTAATAATAAATCACAATAATAAAAATTATACTCATTTTCAAAAACAATGAAAAGTTGGCCTATGACAAGCAGGGGGGAAAATGTTTACTTTATGGTTTAATTTTATATTTGTTGTTATTTTCCCCCGAAAAGTTTAGTCCTAAAAAGATGGGTTACACTTAAAAAAAAAAAGAAAAAAAAAAAAAAAAAAAAAAAAAAAAACTTTATTTTTCAGCTTTATTATTAATTCTTTTGGAATAAACTTTTTCAAATCATCTGGAATTTCCTGTATTGTAATGTTTTTTTTTACTATTGTGCAGCTCTAAAAAGTTCTCATATTAACCCAAATTGTTATATTAAAATAAAATAATTTTGTCTTGTTAATTATAAAAATTTCTAAACATCCTTAAAACTAAACAGAAAAGTGAAGTAGCATAATAAAAGTCAGCACGAAACCCTGAAAAATAAGATGTTATTTTACATTATTTCGAAGATATTGATTAAAAATAGCATGTTTGCTTGCACCGCAATCAGTCCCATGTGAAAGCAGCAGTTCTGTGCAGGACAAAAGGCAGATGGTTAAACAATGTCTCCTCAAAGCGTTGAGCGACGCGGTGTCCGTTTACCAGCATGTAACAAAGGCGCGTCGCAGCTGCCACTTCAGACACATTATAGAGCAGATTCACATTCACGCTGACCAGGAAAAACAAACCGGTGAATGCCAAGGTCAACGAGACGGTACAGTGATACGGGCGCAAAAACCCTTTTCCTGCTGGGTGTCCAGTTTAGCATTGCAGGTTAAGCTAGTTAAGAAAACTGTTGTTGACCAGCAAGTCTTTTCAGCAGGGCAGAGGAACAGAAAAACAAATAAAATGAAATGTTTAGATTCATGCAGTTCACAGATGCTTTATTCAAAGCTTTTTTTTTTTACCAGTAACAAAACAACGGTACCAGGATCTCAAGACAGAATATACAACATTCACTAGCGAGAGTGGTAGGTAAATAAATAAATATTCCTATTTACATACACACACACACACACACACACACTTTTCTTATATTTGTTTAAATGCATATAAATAAATACGCATATTTATTTTTATTTGAAACAAATATATGTACATGTACTTCTATTTAAATGAATAATTTAAATAAAATAAATATATTTATATTATGCTTATATTTAAATTAAATTTATTTATATTTACATAAATGTACTTTTACTTATATTTAAATAAATGAATAAAAATTAAATTAAATATATATTTAAATAAAAACATTCAAATATTATTATATAAATATTTAAAAATAAATCAATATTTCACTGAACAAAACAAATAAATAAAAATAAACTACTATGAATATTTCTTTTTACTTATATTGAAATATACACATTTACAAAGCAGCTTTAAGTACATTCATTTGATCAGTTTGTGTTTTCCCTGAGGTTCGAGTTGCATTCGTAGCGTCACTTTCAGCAGAACTGCCTCACTAAAATGCAAACCTCCAACTTCCCCGGCGATTCTCCGGGCCGGGCTGTAAAACAGTTCCTCTAGCCTGCAGCTACACATGTGTCTGTTTGAGCTCATTTCGCATTCAGAGCGAATTATTTCTCCAGGTCACAGATTAAAGCGATAGGCGCTGCTACGTTTTCCAAAGCGGCGTCTCTTTCCCCAGTTTGCATGAAAACAGGCTCTGCAATAGCGGCAGGAAATTGAGACCGATCAAAGAGATAAAGCCACGGCGTCGGCCAATAAGAAGCTCCGAAGGTGACTGGATCGTTGGAAGGTGGCCAATGAGGAGGCAGAACGCAGCGGAGAGCAGATAGAGCTCCATTCCAGGAAGGGTTTTCCCCGGAGGTTCTTTATGACTGACTGACTGATTGATGTGTTAAATCAGTGTTCAAAGACACAACTACATGCTCACCCACACTACAGCCAAATGTGTGTCTATTGTTCATGACTCAACCTCCAGAACGCCTTGGTGACTAATCTCTGACTAACACCACAAACGCATGACGACAAACACAGAGCAAAAGAAACCAGCGTTTGGGAAACTTTTACGAAGCACGTTCTGAGCGAATGGCCCTTTATGAAGCCAAATGAGCGATACAGTACATGCCCATTTTCCAAAAGTTGATATGATTCTTTAGGGTCTAAATGAAAAGTCTATAATATACTTTGGTTAAAATGTCTCAATGGTAGTGTAAAAAACACCCTTTTTACCCTGTCAAAATAAGCGGTTTTGTTTTAGTCCATGTCGCTTTAAATGCTAATGAGCTCTGCTGACCCCGCCCCTCTCTTCCAAGGGGTGACAAGCAGTACCCTTAAGCAGTAACTTTAATCTTCTGCATCTTCAGTGGCTCAGATGTCGGGAGTAAATGACGACTGCTATATTCACTATTACATCCAACAATAGAATGCCTCAATCGCTTATTCGGAGACATCTCGTCTTCCCCTGCACCAGAGTCGGACAGCTCTCAGCTCACTCAGGGCAGGTCTAAGGTAAGACGGGCTTGTCAATCAAATGTCGTGGGAGCGGTCTGTACAGATCTACGTCATTCTGACAGGGCTCTCAGGACAGCCTGATTTGAGAAAGGGGATTTTAAAATAAGGATTTAAAACAAACCACTGGGTGGATTTTCATCATTATAGGATGGATGTGTACACACACTTCCGACACATATTTCAGTTCAAACAACTTATGAAGTCAATTTTGCATTTGATGACCCCTTTAAAAACTAAAATTAAACTGCTCAGCCATTGAAAAACCCTGATTTGTTGACCAGACATGCGGGTGAAAGTGAACGGAGGCATAAACAATGCAGCACAATAATAAATCACACTGTAAGCTCAGGCCTTATAACCAGAAGGACGCAAAAAATAACACTAAAAACAAACAAACAATCTAAAATAAAATAAAAATATTTTCATTTTATTCTTTATTTTATTGTTATTGTTTTATACTTAATATATAATGTGTTATATTTATAATTTAAGTTTATATTTATATAATATTTTTATATTTTAGTTAAATATTTATATTTTTAATATTTTAAGTTTTTATTTTATTTTATTTAATTTTAGATTTTATACTATTTTATTTTAAAATAAACAAAATCTAAAGAATACAAAAATAATTAAATACAAATAGTATAAAATATTTAAAATATACAAATTAAAAAAAAAAAAAAAAGACTAAACTTACATAAATTACATTAAATTTAAAAATAAAAAATTATATATTAAAAACCAAAAGAAAAAAAAACACCTTTGTGCATTTGAGCATGTTACTCTAAGCAAGTGTACTGTGAGCTCAGTGCTCAGGGAACATCAAGAAAAGGAGGGAAAGGAGCAATTAATGAATAACTGTTTGGCTGATGTAAATGGAAGAGATATTGGGGCAAGTAAACAGAGTTAAGTTGTGCTGGCGGTGTCTGAGTCTTTGATCAGCTATCCATTAATAACCAGAGAGTGCAGGCGGGTTACAGATCACACACCAGCAGCAATATCTGCATGCATTTATGAACTTATGACAATATTAGATGTAAATAAGCGTCGATATTAAAGTGGGTAAATGAGGAAGATGGAAGCGCAGCACAATAGCAGCAGTTTTTGGAGCTCCTCCAGGCCGTAATGCAAGTCTTTTGATATTCGCTCGTGTGTGTGTAACAGTTTGGGATTCGGCCAAAACACACATGGCTTGGTAATAGTTAACAGTCAGCAAACACAGAGAAAGAAAGTCTCATATCATACACAATCTTCCATTCATTCGCTTCAGCAAAAAAAATCTGCACGGCAACGGCAACTTAGTTTTATGTTTTTGTCTGCGCCAGTGTATGATGGACTGATATAAAATATTCATTCGATTCACATAACTGTGTCTGCTCTGCCAATTAACAAGAGTGTTCGTCCTTTGTCTCAATGCCAAAAATGCACAGACAGTCTTGCCAAATGGAGAATAAAGTCACATTTTTGGTGAATTCTGAGTATAAGTATATATATATATATATATATATATATATATATATATATATATATATATATATATATATATTGTGTAAAATAATGCAACTATTTTATACAAAGTATGGATTCAGCCAAAGTCAAAGTCAGGGTGGGACAGCAGCCCAAAAATAAAATTAAATTAAAATTAAAATTAAAATTAGATTAAATTTGGGATTTCAAAACAACAAAAGCTACTCAAGTGACATAAGTATATAAAAATTAAATTAAATGATAAAAACAAAATGAAATAATAATGGACTTAATATAAAAAGTAAAACATTGTTTTATTTTCATATTTAATGAAATAAAATTTAAAATAAAACATGAAAAATAAATATATAAAATGATAAAATTAAATATAAAAATAATTTAAATTTAAAATAATATAAAAAAAATGTAAAATTAAAACAATATAAAATAAGAAAACTCATAAACCATAAAACACACAAAAAAAATAACACTAAATAAAACAAAAAATTGATTCCGAGTTAGGTATAAGTTGTTCTGGATATAGGTAAATGACTACAAATGTGAAAACAACCTTGGATGGATGGATAGTGGGCAATGGGCATAAAGACAATAATCACACACCGTTACGAACGGTTTCACCGCCGTTGAACACACACACACACACACACACAGGGATGTAGCCAAACACTGCCGAGCTCTTTGAAGCAGCATTCTGAACATGTCCGAACACACGTCGGACTGCGAACATGCGTTGAATGGAAGGAATGCAAAATCCAGTGCTACTCAACACTAATTGAGCCCCTGCATTAATATAATAAAAGCGTGGAATGTTGACATCAAAAGATGAGTTTCGCATCATTAGTGTGATCCGCCAAGCCGCTCCCGCCTCTGACACCACAGCGGATCGGGACGAGCAACAAGAAGATTCCAATAAAAAAAAAAAAGACTACATAAAAACCAGGAAAAAAGCCAAAAGCAAAACTGAGGAGTTTCTCACACCTGCACAGGACTCACAAGAGCCTCAGCATCATCACAGTAAAACCTCAACGCTTTGCTCACAACAAGACTTTCAAAAAGCAATAAAGCCACAAGAAGCTGTTACAGTGATTTTATGGATGAATGCAAGAGATCCTGTGTACGTTTTGCATACGTCACCTGAGAGAAGTCAGCTCGCTTCATTTTGATTAAACATGCCAATGTCAAAGTTCGTAAGAATAAATCACATGCATGCAAATATGAAGTTCATAATTAGATCTATAATATGCATTTATAAAATGCATAGGATTCATTTTCATTTCATGTCGATTTAACGTGACATGGAGTGTCTAAAAGTCCTTAAACTTTGGTAAAAGTCAGTTAAGCATGGCCCCCATTGGCTTATTGCTTCAAGAAAACGGTAGAAACAATAAAAAGACTGTGCAAGTGGTTGCTAGGGTGTTCTGGATGGTTGCTAGGGTGTTTTGAGTAGAATCATGAGGAATCTTGCATGTCTGTAGCACATACAGTACTGGATAAGTTTCAGTGTTGGGTTATGGGTTTGTTGCAATGCAAAGCCATGCAGTGCAGCACAACACAATGCAGTGAAATGCAATGCAACAATATAATGTAATGTAATGTAAATGCAAATGTAAATTTAAATTTAATTTAATTTCCGACACAGGCTCATGGTTTAAAATATATAAATAGATAATAAAATTAAAATAGATAATAAAATAATAAATAATTAAGATGAAATAAAAAATAAACCGTATAAGGTTCAAACATTAACTAAAACAAATTTAAAATTAAAAAAAATGCATACACTTGAGTTTCGTAGGGTTATGGATTTATTTAAACCACTAATCCTGAGAAAGACCCTGAGTTAGTTTGACCAATTAATGGCAAAGAATTCTTCCAGTAAGTAAAGAAGTTCATTAACTGTAGGCTGTTAATGTATTAATACAGAATTCTCTGCAATATTAAACGTGCACAGGATGTCAGTGGCATGCGTGAGTGAACGGCTGTGAGCTGGTGTTGGTGTGCACGTGTGTAAGGAATGCAGCGCCGTCCCGTTGAGGACATATGCGCTACACGGCGTTCCAGACGGTCCAAGGTCTTCTGGGAGACATGTCATTATCTGAAGGGAAACCGGCCCAACGAACGCTAACAGGAAAGACTGTGGCACACAAACAGACTCCATTAACACACCAGAGAGAGAAATATCAATGGAGAGAGAGAGCGAGAGAGAATCTCTCACCAAACCACTCAATAACACGTGCCAATCAAATGTCAGATCAAAATAAAACAGCATTTTGATTAAAGAAAAATTATTTTTTTACTGTAAAATTGATGAAAATTTACACTCTAATCTCTTTTAATGCAATATAAAATGTATTTGCATTTTTTCTTTTGATTGTGAGGTGTAATATGACCCATAACTGTTGCTTCCTGATATTTCAGCCTAATTTTGTTTGTTTTATTTTGCTTAAAGAAAAACAAAGTTGTATTTTTATTTTTTATTTATTTATGAGTTTGTTCAACAACAACAAAAAAAATTTAATACATTTTTTTAAATGAACAGGATAAGGTTCAAAGATTGGGTTTGATCATAAAAAAAACTAAAAGTTTCATTCTTAGGATTATAAGTTTGTTCAAAAAAAAAAAAATATATATATATAAATAATGACATTGATTAAATAAAAAAAAGTAAAGAAACGTGCACATATGAATTGTTTACATTACAATTATATGCATTCAGAAAATAAAATAAAAATTATACAAAAATAAAATTTTCACATGTAGGGTTATGGGTTTGTTCAAATGAAACGAAATATGGTTGTAAGTAATATTTAGGTGTAATACGACCTGTGTTCATCACATTCATCCAGAGAGGAGCTCACTCCGAGCGAACCTCTTTGCGTTCTCATCCTCCGTTGCTTTAAATATCTGCTTTTATTAAAGCCAGAGCTGTTCCCACTCATTCTGAGTGTGCGTGTGTGCGGTGTGACTCTGAAGCTCACTCAGGCTGATGCAAGCGAGGCCTTGATGTGGAAGAGACTGAAAGAAAGCCAGTTACTGTCACGGATAAAAACTACGTGAAAGCAGCTGCACGTTTCTCAGGCTCTGTGAAGTGCTCTTTGTGCAGTCAGTCACTGCAGCCCGTCAGGACTTAAAGACCCACACCACAGCTAACTAAATCAAACGGGACAGAGCTGCAAAAACTGCCAATATGAAAGCATGCAAAAACATCAGACAGTCATCACTGAGGTGATGCAGTATTGCTTTAGAATAAGATGCATGGAAACAGCATCAAATGAGGGACATGTGGCATCAAAACTGCAACAAATGGGTTGATCAAAAACATATGCATGGCATTGTAAGACATCAAGTCACATTAAACTGTCATGAACATTATACTGGCTAGACTGCATGCTTTGCATCAAATCTAACTGCTCACATTATAATCCATGAAGTCATCTACAGGAACAGCACAATAACAACTCCTTCATTTCCCTCATCCGTGTCAGATGAAAATCTGATTTACACTGCATCTAAAACCTCTCAAATAAACTTGGAGTTTTAGATGGACCTGTATGGTTATGAGTTTGTAAAATGAAATGCAATTAAATGAAACTAAATTGTTTGGTGTAAGAAACGTTGATCAACACCGTTTGATACAAACATAAAATAAATGCAACAAAATCTGAGCTTTTAAAAACATTACATCAGTGGAGAGGAGAGGGTTAATGATGTGGGCAGCTCTGGCTTCTGAACTTCCACTCATCTGAGCAGCAGCAGCCAACAGAGCAGCAGTCCTTAAACATTCCTGCAGCAGCGAGCCAAAGCCTTCACATCCAACCAGAGAGAGAGAGAGAGAGAGAGAGAGAGAGCGAGAGAGAGCGAGAGAGAGGCCTGCGTCAGTGTCATGTGGCTCATGCAGCACAGCGGCGTTTGGGAGGGAGATTTTCTGTCTTGTTCCTCTCAGTCAGACTGACAGGAGGGAGGAGAGGCCGTTCCACCTGCACCATACTGCCACTCCAATAGTAGCACTATCATCATGATAATTCAGCTGACAATTTAAAATTAGGCAAGATCCATCATATTGTGATAATGTTAAAAGTTTGGGAACACAACATACTTTTAATGAGATGCTGCAGTTTTCCATAAAAATTAATTAAATGACAGCCAGAAATATTGTAATTTTACAGCTGTAATGTAAAATAAAATAGATCAAATATAAAATTATAATAACAATATAATAATATAAATTATGAAATATTATTATTTAACATATTACTTACTGTTTTTTATTAAGTAACATTTAAATCATATTATTTATATATAACATTATAACAAAAATATATATATGCATGTATCATTGTTGTTGTGGTTATCAGAAAAACTGTAGTTAGATTTTTTTTCATGCAGCCATATAGAAAATGGAAAGTATATATGTTGAAAATCATCAAAATTAGGAAAAATAGAGGTCTAGTTTTTAGTAATTGCCCAGCCCATGAACATTTTCATCAGATGGTGTCATTTGGTTAACCCAAAAATTGATAGTCATTTAATGGTTAAGGCATTTTGTTTTTCTTAAGATGTGAGTGAACTGAATGGGTCTTGAGACGTGTTCTTCAGTGGTGTGGATTTTTGACATGCTGTCTTAAAGAGTAGCTCACCCATCATTTCCCTCATGTTGTTCCAAAACCCTTAGATGCATCAAGGTATGGAAAAGCTGCATGAAGATTCTTCAAAAACTCTTCTGATGTGTTGCACAGAAAAAACAAGACCTTATGAGTCTGCAATGACGTCTAGATGAGTTAACAGTGAACATTTCGATTTTGGGCGAGCTATTCCTTCAAATCCACACCACTGAAGAACACGTCTCAAGACCCAGAATAAAACCAAAATAACATTAAATTACTCTTTTAATGACTTCACAAGAACTTCAACTAAATTCAGCAACTGATGCACTAAATTCTTTGGAGATGATAAATCACAATGATGCGTCATGGTGGAAAGGGTCCGCTGACAAAAAACTGCTAACAACAGGCTTAAAGCAGTGCTTTAGATAGCTCGTCTGCTCCTCTCAAGCATATGAGTGAAACCACACGTCACTCTCCGAGGACTCCTGCTCATGATAGAAGCAGCTCAAAGTCAATAATGCAGGGAAAAAACAGAATCCACACATACTTTCCCCGAGCCGTCTGAATGAGAGTGAAAACGGCAAACGCCAGACAGAAACGCAGTCTCTCGCACACACAAATGACAACAGCCGTCTTAAAATCATCTGATTGACTGCATTCATGCAAATATAAAATGCACAGGTCTCTATCAGTCCACCGGGAAACAAAATGTATAATTAAAAAAACAAAAAAGATACCTAGAGGACAATTTGGATCAAAAGTACGTTAACTGCATCAAAACATTATACAGTTACCAAATTAAAAGAGTTTGGTTTAAAAATAAAATAAAACAAACAAATACTGATAAGCAGAACTTTAACTTCAAGTTTTCAGCACAAGAATCCACAAAAACCGTTCTGCTATAATTTGAAGAATTTCAGGTAAACAAGTCCTTAATTAGCATGCAAAATTGAATTGAACTGTGATTAACCGGTTTACAAATCGATCAAACCATCACTTCCTGTTGAAGCGGGCAGTTCTTGGCCGGAAGAAACTGCTTTTCTGGCTTTACTTTAAAGTGAAACATCTGTCTACAGAATAAATCACAATGCACATCAGCATTTTTAACCATTAAAAACATTATAAACATTTTATATTTGAAATTATTTTATTGCTGCTAATTACCAAGTAAACATTGCTTAGTTTCATTTAGTTTACCTTGTACTAAAATAAAACTTAAAAATTATAAAAAATAACTAAAAGCACCCCAAAAATGACTAAAACGAGAGAAAATTGAAGAAATTAAAAACTAAAATTAAAAATTAAATCAAAATACTAATAAAAATAGCATCAATTCTGAAGAAATACTGAAGCAACATGCTGCACTCGGGCTGTGACGGTCGACCTGCATCAAACTGATGTTATCTGAAACGGCACAGAGGTCACAGATCTTTTGACGGACGGCTGCTGGACTCCAGGAGTGTTTGAGAAAGCAGGGTTGGCACAAAGCGTTGGACAGTTGGCTCTGAGGTCTCGTCCGGCGAGAGGTCAGCAGCGGGACACCGCACCGCTCTTGGCCATCTGTACGCTGAGCATGTGATTCTGAGACGCTTGAAGCGTTCGCTGGCGGGATCTGCGTGTACAATATGGCTTTTGTTTGAGATCTGAGCTGCTCTGATGTGGAGTAATGGAGGTTAGGAAATGATCACACACATCATTCAATTTCATATAAATGTCACAGCTAAAACTGCATTAAGACTCAAATTAAGTTACGAAGGGACTTTTCTCACACACAGCGTGACTCAAACACTCAGCAGTGACCTTCTGACCTCAGTTTTCTCCAAGAACCTCTATAATAACTAAAGAGATGCATGCTCTGAAATTATGCACGTATCTTCATGCTTAAAATGTTTATGGACAATCAGTCCTGATTATGACCTGGTAACACTTACTATAAGGTCCTCTTAGTTAATGCATTACCTTATTAACAATGATCGTTAACTTACTAATGGGCTTTAACTATGTTACTGTATTTAATCTTTGTTAATGTTAGTTAATAAAAAAAATTAATTCATGTTCACTCAGGTCTATTAAATAATCAGTAACACTTTACAATAAGGTTCCATTAGTTAATGCATTTACTAACATACTAACAATGCATTTGTTACAATATTTATCTCAGTTAATAATATATCAACATAAAAATGCATTCACATTCACTTAGGTCCATTAAGTCATATTGTAACACTTTACAAAAAGGCTTAGTTTGTAAACATTAGTTCAATATATTAGTTAGTCAGCTAACAATAACAAATATTATTTTAAAAAATATTTTTATTTTTAAAATCAAATATCATAAAAATTTTAAGTTACATCTATGATATGATAGGTAATGCCATTAGTTAATATTAGTTAAATGCATTAACAATAGCTTACAAACAAAAAAGACTTCTCTCTATTTATTAATCTTTCTTAAAGTTGGTTAACAAAAACAACTTTTCATTGTTGGTTCATCTTAGCCATTAAATATTACAGATATTATTACAGTAAATATTAAAATATAACAGATGCAACTTTTGATTTTAATAATGTATCAGTAAATTAACAAAGTAAGATTAATAAATGCTTTAGAAGTAGTTTTCATGTCAAATATTTTTTACATTTGCACTGCTCTGTACAATTAAAACAGTGCAAAGCAATAACAAATGAAGATCAACATACATGACAAAGAATATAATATATTGATTGTTAGTTCGTAAACCAGTGGAGCCCCCCCCCACTTAGCCCCCCTTCACTACTGAGTCATGATGTCAAAGACCGCAAAGAGAGCACATATCCCTGGTAAAATATCTACAATAATAAGATTTCTACGCTGCTCACAAAAACTGTACTTCTTCAGGACATCAATGGGGAAATATGCTTTTTGGCAGCCTAGTGGTGCAATGTAGCTCTACCAGCCAAACCTTGACCTCGCGCTCTCGGCTAAAGCCATGCATTTCATCCAGAGAAAGTGCGCCGCCTAAAACAACAGCTTGAAGAGCGTAAACAACACGGCGCCACTGACTACAGAGGTTTACTAACATCTCAGGAACTAGAATACAGCTCACTTTTGTCAAAAGCTGCTTATATCCAAGCAGGTTTACAGCTGCAAGACGCCAAATATAGTCATCGTTATGTTGTCCCAATTTATGAACAAATCCTGTATTCCATACGAACATGGATGATCATTTAAGGGGTTCAGTCCCAAAAATATTCCACTAGTGTTGAAAAGTTCGGTGGTGGTAAGTTTTTTTTAAAGGGGACCCATTATGCAAAAATCACTTTTATAAGGTGTTTGAACACAGTTGTGTGGCTGCAGTGTGTGAAAACAACCAGCCTATAATGTTATCCACCAACTCATTTTAATAAAACCAATAAATCATAAACAGTCTCTCCAAAAGAGATGTTTCAGATTCTCCCTCTGTGCACGTCACTGAGGGGAAAAAGTCCCACCCATTTGTGACGCTCTCTGCCCTATTAGCATAAACACAGCCCTGAGTGAGAAGCTGCGGTCCACCATTACTGGAGATATATACACTGTCAGCACCAAAGAGGCTTTACAAGTGTTGCCCTTATTAACATAGGAGTTAGAAAAAATTCGGTAACTTCCCCTAAATGTTTAGGAATCAATACAAACGCTTCGTGCGCAAACGTCAGCTCCAGACAAAGTATGTATCACGTACAAATTGCCTTTCTGAAAGAGCTTATTTATTTGCACTCTGTAAGGCTAATTGCTAAAGCTATCATTGTCTCTTGTGTGTTTTCACTAATGCTGCCTTCAAGTGCTGCCAGAATGATAGTGAATAGGAATGTGGTAGTTAAAAGTTGCATGCGAAAGCAATGTGAGTCGATCATTTGAAGTTGTCAAGCTCATGATCAGAAGTGGGACTTAAAGTTTGTGATAGCATGAGACCAGCTTGTTATTTGAGACCATATTGCTATTTTTGTCCCGCTGTGCTCCGTCTGTGTAATTCATAAACACAAATTTAGTATGCACAGTACAATTAGATGACTGACTTTGAAACAGTATGTTTTCTGTAAAGATAACAGGCTTGTATTAATAGTGGAATGTTTATTTGCAAAGGCTAGCACTTGAGCTCTTGAAGCTCCGCCCTCTTCTCCGGGAGCAACAGCTCATTTGCATTTAAAGCAAATTACTTAGAATCAGCACGTTTTGGCTCATACCCTAAAAGTGGCAATTTTAACAAGCTATAAAAATTGATCTGTGGGGCATATTGAGCTAAAACCTCACATATACGCTCTGGGGACATCAGTAAAAAGAGGCATAATAGATCCCCTTTAAATGCTTCTGAAAGAAGCCTCTTCTGCTCACCAAGGATTAACCATACAAAAACAGAAAAATTCTGAAATATTTACAATTTCAAATAACTGCTTATTATATTGTTCAAATCTCATTTATTCCTGTGATGCAAAGCTGAAATTTCAGCATCATTACTCTAGTCTTCAGTGTCACGTGATCCTTCAGAAATAATTGTAATATACAGTTTTGCTGCTCGAGAAACATTTCTGAATATTATCAATGTTGAAAATAGTCGTGCTGATGAATATTTTTGTGGAAACCGTGATCCATTTTATTTTTCAGGATTCACAGGCGAATATAAAGTTCAAAAGAACAGCATTTATTAACATCATAAATGTCTTTAATGTGTATAAACTGAGAGTAGTAGCTCTGTTTGCCTACATTTCCTTCACTAATCATGGTCTTCCTGTGTCCTTCCTCTATGTTTGATGTATTCTAATGAAAAAGCCGCATGACACATATTGTTTACAATGACCTCCGATTGCACACAGAAAAACACATCCATTAGAGGAAGCCAACGATGCAAGTTATTAATAAAAGCATTAAATCACGTAGAGCACGTTAGCGGGTCACGATCAAAGCTCATTACGCTTATAGAAATACACAAACGCACTGACCTCGTGACATATACAAAAGGAATACACACTATCATATGATGCAAGCTCTGAGAATATGATTTTTCCCAGAAGAAATTCACACAAAACCTCAAGCGGAGGGAGACCAGACGCTGTGTGTCAGAAATCAAATCCCCTTTGACTTTCAGATGATGTTCATTTTGATGTTTTTATCTCTGAGCGCAGATCCTGATCTCCACCCACAGACCGAACCAATAAAAAGCCATCGGCCCACATCTGAATCTCATCAGCTGAGCTGAAGACTGACAATTATCATTCATTACAGTCAGAGATCCTGAAACACTGCTGGACACATGACGATGAACTCCAACAAAGCCTGACTGTGGAAAACTGGGAGTGAAATATTGCATGCAGATGTTTCTAATACTGAGCTCTGATGCAAAATATTGCTTATGCACACCACCATTCAAAATATTTTTTTTCTTTTGGAAAGAAATTTATAGTTTTATTCAGGAAGGATGCAAGTGACAGCAAAGGCATTTATAATGTTACAAAACATTTCTATTTCAAATAAATCCTGCTCTTTCCATCAAAGAATCCTGCAAACAATGTATTATTATTAACTGCTTTCAACATTGTTATTTATCAGAAATATGTCTTGAGCAGTAAATCAGCATATTAGAATGATTTCTGAAGGGTCATGTGACACTGAAGCCTGGACTAATTAATGATGCTGAAAATACAGCTTTGAGCACAGAAATAAATTACATTTTGCTATATTCACATAAAAAAAAAACTTAAAATTGTAAAAAATATTTCACTATTACTGTTTTTGCTGTATTTTCGCTCAAATAAATGTAAACGTGGTGAGAAGAGACGTTTTGAAAAATCTTACTGACCTTTTAAGTTTAATTGTACATTAAAAATGGTTTATTCACCCTCATGTTGTCTGTCTTTCATCGGTGGAACATACTGTATAATGTCATATAATCAAAGTGAATGTTGATGGATGCCGTCATGTAATACGCATTGCTAAGGACTTCATTTGGACAACTTTAAAGGCGATTTTCTCAATATTTAGATTTTTTTTGCACCCTCAGATTCCAGATTTTCAAATAGTTGTATCTCAGCCAAATATTGTCCTATCATAACAAACCATACATCAATGGAAAGATTATATATATATATATATATATATATATATATATATATATATATATATATATATATATATATATATATATATATATATTCAGCTTTCAGATGATGTATAAATCTCAATTTCGAAAGATTTACACTTATGAATGGTTTTGTGGTCCTGTGGTTGTAATTAAATATATATATACACCTCCATATATAGAGTTTTACCTTAGCAACCAAAGTTACTGCCTTACTTTACGGTTGTATTAGACGAGCTTCTTCTTAGCCGATGGGTGGCTAATATTCTAATGACAACTAAGTGCAATCAAAATACAAATGATAATGAAAGTAGAAAACAAATAGATAGTAAACGAAATAATCCTTCCTAGCTGCAAATAATCTAAACAACAGAAACAGACACGAGGTGTTAAGGCTTTTCCGCTGACTGATCGCTTCTCCATTAGCCAGTTATTAGCCTGACAGACACGATCACTATGAATTCACTTCATGACAAGCATACGTTTGGAATGCCAAATAATGACTGAATGATTACTTTAATCCCAATTAAATCGAGATTACACACATCTAATCTGAAATTAAGGCATACAGCATGAAAAACTAACATATAAAGAGTGAGAAACACAAAAGATCATCTGGAACTACATGAAGCCACAGTTAAAAATGACCTGGGATAAACAAAAGCCCATTAGCATGTTTAGCCCACACTCATGTTTGCTGTGTGTATGGTGTGTGTAATGCAACGCAGCGCTGATGGAGCCTCTCTAAGAGACTGTTTGCCTGAAAACTCCAGAGGAATGTGTTGTATAACATGCCACTGACAGACACAAATACATCCCAGCATTCCTCTCTTCTAATGACTAAAACAAGAGACCGTGGCCCAGTGACTTTAAGAGCTTTGCCATGAATCCCCTCCACTTCAACCCTCCATTACACACACACTTACACACACACACACACACACACACTTACCTAGCTAACTAAACCAGGACACACACACTACTGTTTGAAAATTCAGGGTCGGTAAGATTTTAAATACTTTTATTCAGCATTAAATTGATCAGAAGGTACATTAATGACATGTACTATGTTACAAAAGTTGTATATTTCAAATAAATGCTTTCAAATAAATATTCTATTCATCCTGAAAAGAAATGAATAACAGCTTCCACAAAAATATTGGGCAGCACAACATTGATAATAATCAGAAATGTTTCTTGAGCGGCAAATCAGTATATTAGAATGATTTCTGAAGATCATGTGACACTGAATGCTGCAGTAATGATGCTGAAAATACAGCTTTAATCACAGAAATAAATTACATTTTAACATTCACGCAGAAAACTCAATTTTTGGTGTAGGGAGGTGATTTGCACAAACAATAAGTATGAAACTTCTTGTCGACTAGAGGTGTGCTGTTACTTTACTAAGTGATCAGATCATCTTCACCAGCTGGACCAGAAACAAAAAACCTATGAAAACATCCCTCAGATGCACACTGAAGGAGGAACCAGAGTCACATCTACAGACCAGAAAAATCACAGATACTTTAGAGGCACTCAAATCAGTAAAATTCCACCCAGAATACTCAGCAACTCCATAGCAATGCACTAAAATCTACTGAGAACACCTTGGCAACCATAAATACCATTGTTGAAATATATCCACATGCAATGTATATTATGCATGCATCCTAATATTGTGGCACACAAAACACATGCAGAACTAGATGGGAAAGATGCATTTACTTGAGATGCACTGTATAAAATTAACTCAAATACATAAATATATGTACAAAAATAATTTCATTATTTCAAAATCTCTCAACACTAGTTGACTAGTCTGTCTTCAGGAAGTCCTGTGTAATTAAGCTGGATTAGCATCATCTTGTCCACCAGACACGATCAGACGTGTTTATTAGTTCTAAATAAACAGTTGCTGAGTGCAGTCCTTCAATATTTCCTAGAAATAAATAGGCTGAATAACAATAATCTTTAATTTCAGAGTTCTCACCAACAACCGCAACAGCGCTCAGAGCAAAACGACTGACAGTAATTGAGTGAAATATACTGTTGAAGCTGGTGAATGTGTTATAGAAGCACTGCTTTGATGACGGCGGCGCTTTGAAGGCCGTGAACTTCCACACGCATCTTCCCCAAGAGCATTCAGCACGCTGACAGTTACTGTTAGACCGTGATCTAAAGCACGGCGTCAACACGATAAAACCATCTCAGAGAAGATGCATCCTTTCCATGCATTCAACCCTCTTCAAAAGTACCACCAATTAAGAAAGCTGCTGTATTACAACCTCAACACGAAGCGGTGTTACTATGGAGCTGCTGCATCAAGACTACATAAAAAAGGCCTATGCATGGAAACTATAAAAGCATGAGGAAAAATCTTCACAAAGGTCACAGTCAAGGGTTAGTGATTGGAAATTCCCACTATAAAGGATTCAAAGACTCGCTGATATATATGTAAAGGAACAGACAGACACACCTGCTGATGGAAACGCTGAGCTCACTGCTCCTGTCTACAGCAAAAAAATAATAATTCAGGCATTAATTGCCCGTATAACTGCAGCAAAAAATGTTTCACAGTAGAATCTGGTTCATGCTAAAGATTTTGATTAATCTTATGCCTATTATGGGCTTTCACAGATGAAACCGTTAACCTGGGGTTATTAATTAGTGGTTAACTGCATTGATTTTTTTGAGGGCCGATGTTGATCTCTTGAAAGCTGAAAAATGCTGCCTTCGGAGGACACATTAATCATCAAGGCCTCAAGGCACGTCTGAATCCAAAGTTAGCTTCCAATCGATTTTCATTCGCTGCCTTTGATATCCCACAATCCTGTGCGTTCCATTCCGTGACGGTTGAGCTAGAAAATAAAGACAGCGTCTGAATGTTGCGTTTGGTGGTTAGTTTGTGTGTAAATGTATATTTCTGATTAACTTTTTGCACTTTTGATGTTATTTCTAGCGAGAAATTAGTATTATAGTAATTGAATATTTGTTTAGTCGTCACCAAAACTCGTTCTATTTTGTTGTAGATCATTAAACCGTTACACTGCCTCAGAAGCCTGTCCGAAATCAGTTTCGTGAGATGCCTTCGTGCAAAAACGCTGCCTGCAAAGTCATTGCCTCATGAGGCAGCAAGTCAGCTGCCTAAGTTTTAGGATGCAGCCTTACAGAGCAGAGTAGCCAACGCCCAATAGAAAGCAGACGAAATTAAGTGTTCTCAGTGCTGTCAAAATAAAAGTCAGACTTTTGACACTCTGTCGGCCAAGCAGAAAAACGTATAAGCCGAAATCACATGCTTCAAGCAGAGAATCATATTCATTCATAAACTATGTCATATGTACTGAATCATACATGTGTCATCTATTTCAAATGAACACACTTCTAGACAGCAAATAAATACAAAATGATCTGTGATTGGTCAGTGGTTAAACAGATTAAAACTTGCGGTCAACTGCGATTGATTTTTGGAAGGCTGATTGGATTGGATTGGATTCAATTTATTGTCATTGCACATGTAGGTACAAGGCAACGAAATGCAATAGAGAAGAAGAAATACAGCATAACATGAGGAAAGAGAGGAGAAAAAAAAGTGTCCTCGCACTGCGTTCTTGGAAGAGAGTGCAGTGTGAGAACAGACAAAAAACCTCAGCATAAAGCACAGTCAACACAGGAACATAACTTGCATAGTAATCCTAGTTCAGACGAAACAGCCAACAGACGATACCAATATCTTAAAAAGCAAGGTGGCTGATATATAAGTTATTACATTTTTAATTTAAAAATATTAAAAACACTTGCACGATTGCTGAAATTAAATCACCATTTTTTACATACTAAATTATAAATCCGTATAACACTCACTTAGATGGCAACTGCTTGAGTCTAACACTATTATATTATTTTTAACAAATAAAAAAAATAAATAGGATGTAAACACTGCCAACAGTGCACTCAGTACGAACTGCTGTTTGTGCGCTGCTGTGCTCAGTGCTGTCAAAATAAAAGTCCCACTTAATACATATCAGCCAAACAGAAAAACTGTTCAATGCTGATAATTAAAAAATGGCAAATATCAGCTTTGACAATACATCAGAAGACCACTATTGAAACTGGCATGTTAAGATTAAAAACCAATGGATAAAAGCAAACCAAAAATGTAAGTTTGTGAAATACTAAAAGTGGCCTTAAAGGGACAGTCCACCCAAAAAAAATGAAAATTCCGTCATCTTTTACGCACCCTCATGTAATTCCAAATCTGTTTGAGTTTCTTTCTTCTACGGAACACAAAAGATGATATTTTGAAAAATGCTGGTATACAAACCGTTTCGGTTCCCACGGACTTCAGTGCTGGAACCTAAAAACATTTGGCAACCAGCATTCTTTCAGAGTTTTGAAATGGCATGAGGACTCTCTCTATAACCTGGAGGTAAACAAACATAAACCCACAGTTAAGTGTATACATCACTAGTGAAAAGCCTATTAGAGAGTTAAATGAGGGATTATCATGTTCATAGTGTTTTAATATGGATTTACGCAAGAGTCAACAGAGGATTAATCAGGCTTTTACAGGTAGTTAAGAGTTCAAAGCCACCACAGGCCAATCTTTTGTGAAATCTCCGCTCGGGACATGCTACGACACACACACACACACACACACACACACACTTTAATCAGCTTCATAATGACAGATCCAGAGTCCCTTCCGTCGCTCCAGAAAAAGCTTCCTGTTGCTTTCGTCTTCATTCAAATCATCGAGAATTCCACAATGACACGAAGGAAGAAACAAGCTATTAGTGGGCCATAAAAGCGTGTAATCTGATTGGCCCGGTTTGATTCGAGCAGCGCCGACGGTACGGTGACCCCAATCATGTCCCGCAGCAGCCTGTAACGTCTGCTAGCCTTCAATACAACGTCCTACAAATCGCTAACACCGTTCGCAAATGCGCTGGCACACGCAGGGGCTAATTTTAGGCCGAATGATGTTGCAGAAAGCACAGGGAATGTGGTTTGCATTCACTCGCATTACTGATGTAACTGTTATAAAGTCCAGACATGTGGTAGTAACTCGTATTGTGCTTCTGTGTTCAGAATGCAAATCAGGACCTGAAACAATTAGTTAATAAACAAACTTATGATCAATTTCAGATTATGCAAAGCAAATTTAATTGCTCAGGTGTTGCTCTTTAAAAGCTCAGGACATTTACTCATATACTTCTAGAAAAAGAAAGAGACAAAATTGAGTTAATAGTTGATATACAGAAGTGATTACTACAAATTATTTCTTTATTATTTTCATACTATTTATTAATATTTTTCATATTTTCATTTTATTTTTAAAAATGTTGCAATGTTGTCATTTGTAATATTTCTTGTTTCAATTTTATTTAATTGTGAAATGTAGCCATTTCTGAGTGAAAACTGTTTCTACAGCAAATTAATGTCAACAAAAACTCAGATCCTGTGTCATTTTAGCTATTATTTATACATGATACATATACATATATTTATAATAATATATTTAGTTATATTATTTAAATACTATTATAAAATTCATTAATATTAAAAACATTTTTAAATTGTATATTTTCAGTTTTCATTTTAATTTCTAGTAATTTTGATGTGATTTCTCTATTTTATAAATGTTATTAATTTATAATATATATTTCTATACACTTTATTTATTTTTATTTCAGTTTTAGTGTTAGCAATGTTAGTACTTCAGCACAAACTTTATTTCAGTTAGTTGCCAAGGCGGTATTTCTACTGTTTACATTTCTGTTATTGCCATTTTATTTCAATTAAAGAAAATTATTTTAATAGTTTTAGTTAACAAAACATCACTAGCCACATTTTTTTTTTATTTGTAAATATTTTTTTTTTTAAACATTTAATAAATCTTTTAATTAATTATGTTTTACAAGAAAAATACTATTTCAGTTTTTCTACATTTTACATTCAATGTGTTGCTCGACATATCTTTGTAATTTCTGGGTCAAAATTGTGTCTTCAGCATTTTTTTTATTTTTTTTTCCAGCACAGATAATTTGATCTTGGGAGAACCTGACAAGAAATGTTTGCGTTTATGCCGATATCTCTTCAGAAACTCGAGAGGAGACACATGAGAGATTCCTGAGGTCTTTTTTATATAAAAGAAACATCAGGAGCAAAGCAAAAGCTTTCAATTTGCAGGCTGGAAGACAAACATCAACAGGTCGGGACGGACGGCCTGTTATCAGTTTCCAAGAGGGAAATATAGACAGGAAACCCGTCTGAATGAGGGGAGGGGAGGCCTATCGGAAGCGCAGAGTAAACAAGCTCCTTTTTAATCATCTAGACTTGCATTTTCAACCTAGCGCTTTGATCTCGCACTCCATTAACGCATCCATCCCGGCCTCCCTATCATCCGTCCTCCTGAGAGATCAGACAGGGCAGGAGATTATTTAGAAGAAAAGTGGAGAGTTACACGATAGATATGAGGCTGCCAAGACGTCGAAAGCGTTTGCTCGGCTAATTCCAACATCTGCTGTCACGCTCGTCGTAATCCAATAAGCCATTTCTGTAGAGGTCACATGAGAAAAATGAGGTCAGTTTGCAGATCGGCTGATGACAGTAAAGGTTAGGTGAGAGCCGGGCTGCTCTTTCCATCAGATCATACATCATGAGTAGCTATTTTTGCTCAAGATGGAATGAAAACATATGCATATACTGTACAAAAATGTACATATACACATTATCATTCAAACGTTTGGGGTCTGAAAGACTTTTGTTTTTGAAAAGTCTCTTCTGCTCAGCAAGGCTGCATTTATTTGACAATACAGAGAAAACCGTAATAGTGTCAAATGCTGTTGCAATTTTCTATTTCTATTTATATATTTAGTCATAATTTTCGTTGACGAGAGCAACACTATACAAAATCAGCATTCTTCCATCTTAGAAACATTGCCAAGCTTCGAAACATGCTGCCTGTTTCTGATGCAGAAAAGCTAGTTCATGCATTCATGACCTCTAGACTGGACTAATGCACCGCTAGGTGGTTGTCCTGCATCTTCAATAAACAAGCTACAGATAGTCCAAAATGCAGCGGCTAGAGTTCTTACCAGGTCAAGAAAATATGATCATATTACCCCAATTTTAGAGTCTCTGCACTGGCTGCCTATTCAGTGCCGTATCATTTACTAAATATTATTACTTGCCTATAAGGCCCTAAATGGTTTAGCACCTGCGTACCTAACTCGTCTTCTACCACGCTACAATCCAACCCGCTCCCTAAGATCGCAAAACTCTGGACTTTTGGTAGTGCCTAGGATAGCAAAGTCCACTAAAGGAGGTAAAGCTTTTTCACATTTGGCTCCCAAACTCTGGAATAGCCTTCCTGATAACGTTCGGGGTTCAGACACACTCTCTCTGTTTAAATCTAGATTAAAGACACATCTCTTTAGCCAAGCATTCACATAATGCATCTTATAATCTTGTACTGCAGTTATATCTGATCAAATGTACATTATTATTATTCTTTAGCTTGGGTTGAACAAATCATTTTTGCTTAGACGGAACAGCAGCTACGCTAATTATGTCTCTATTTGTTTCTCTGTTTCTGTAACTAGGAATGACAAGCTTCAGTCTGGATCCAACCCTTAAATGATCTGAGACGACCGAACACCTGAGAAGAGATAATGCCAACCCCTCAGAGGACCTCAGAGGATACCAATGCTGAGACAACATACAGAATTACCTAATTTTGCCATAAGTTAAATATATTAAGGTTCTGCAATATATAAATATATTGTGGAAACTAAATTTCCTGTAGAGCTGCTTTGCAATGATTTGTATCGTAAAAAGCGCTATACAAATAAACTTGAACTTGAACTAGACCACACCCTCCTAAAACGGCTCATTCAAACACACCCACATGTCTATGTCACGGTGTGGGGAGTATGTATACCAAATGTATACGCAAAGAAAGAGGGCGTGATTTGTATTCTGGTTGTAGTATTGTTGCTGCCACCGCCACCATGTCCTGGAGACGCTGTGTTTTGTTGTGAAAGTGAAAGTACTTTGTTTGGGCTTCCAAAAGAGGACACAACTAGAAATCAGTGGTTAAGTTGTATTTACAACACTGTTCCAGAACAGTTCAACCCAAATATTAGTGTGTGTGCAGCGCATCTTTACGGAGGACTGTTTCCTGAAGTGCACAAAGGCTGTTACTATAAAGTGGGGCAATTGCAACGTTGCAAGGACAGTCTGGTGCTTCTGACTCACAGCCTGCAAGTATGTTTTCTTATTTAAAGAATTCATCACGGATGATTCAAACGCAGGTTTTGAGCAGTGCAGAGTAGTGCTTGTTGTTTGTCGTTTCTCCGATCACAAATGCAGACATGGTAATGTTTATGTGTCGCAATGCAAAGTTTTTGAGTCGTCGTGCCGGGACCCGGCATCACAATACGGTGAGGGGTGTAACATTTCCATCACACGCTTGAGGTATTCAGCCAATCACAAAAAAACACTGGATAGCTGGCCAATCAGAGCACGCCTCACTTCTCAGAACGATGAGCTTTGTAAAAATCTACGCATTTCATAAAGGTGGAGCATAGAGGAGCAACAATTATGTACAGTATGTGGAAAATAATGTGTTTTTTGAACCTTAAACCGCATAAACACATTGCATTACACCAAATAATGTTCTTTTTAGCAACATCATATGACCCCTTTAAAAGAAAGTTTATCTACTTCAGAATTTTACATTTAATTCAATGTGTTACTTACCATTTCTTTGTAATTAATGTGTCATTAATTGTGTAACATGATCCTTCAGAAATCATTCTAATATGCTGATTTTCTGTTCAACAAACATTTCTGATTATTATCAGTGTTGAAAACAGTTGTGTTGCATTATATTTTTGTGGAAATTGTATTACATTTTATTTTTCAGGATTCTTTGATGAACAGAAAATTCAAAAGAACATTAGAAATGTCTTTACTGTCCCTTTTGATCAATTTGCATCATTTGTGAAAAAAAACAAAACATTAATTTACTCCCCTTTGAATGGATATTTACTGCAATATAAGCAGAAGAGCAAAATCTCTGCCGAGCTCATTTCACCCATCATGCCACCCAGCGCTACTAAAGGTAAGAGGATCTGATCTTAGATCAGTCGCTTCAGTCAGGGGCTCAGTATAACCTGATACGGGTCTTTGTGAGCGTTTACAAAGGTTAAGCTGACCTCTCCACCACAAAGCACCAAACAAACCAGGAGGGAAGGAGGAAGAAACTAATCTAATAGACTCAGAAGGAAAGCGCGCTCTTTAAACTGGGTTAGCATCGTTTAATTGACCCACCAGAGGATCAAACTGGACCCTCATATCCACTGCAAGAGTCTAACATTTGGAAATAAATTCATCCCTCAGCAACGGCAGTCCAAAGAATACCTAGCCACTTTGCATTAAATTGTTTCACTTGTAAAGTGTGCTTGTGCATCTTCTTTACAATAAATGCTTTGATGTTTTTAATTTAATTCCTCAAAATTAAAAAAGGTAATTATGACCTTTTTTAAAAAAAAAAGAAAAGAAAAAAAAAGTCTGATTTGTGAGAGAAAATCATAATCTTTTTTTGTGGCTTCCATGTTTATAATATTTATTCCATGTTTAAATACATTTTGGGGTCGCTGCATTGCTTTGTTGGCGTAAACAGCACTTTGGTGTTTTTTTTTTAAGTTTTTATGCTTTACGCTATGCATCTGGGTAGTTATGAAAGAAAATCGGTGGGGTAAAAGGACTTCATGTCATGCGTCTTACTGACATACAAATAGTAACTGTGCGTACTGTAATATTAGAATGATATATAAATAAAATATAATATATTTTTGGTTTAAACTGCAAAAGGTACCACTTGTGTCAAATCAAATTGCACATTTGTAAAGAAAAATAAACAGAGCACATACGATCGGCCTCCATTAAAGACCAGTGGCTGCGCCGAGAGGCCTTTTCTCCTTAAATAAAACATTTCCACCATCATCATGTCTGATCTTGTTTTGCTCTGCCTGTGATCTGCCGACCGGCCCAGAAAAGCCAGTCAAATTTGGGTAGCGCCGCTCGCCAACCTGTGGCCTGGAGAAACAACATGCTTAGGAAGATCAAATGGGATGGGAGATGTGTAATTACTGGTGGTTATGAAAACTGGCTGTCATCCTCAACGTGGCGAATTCAGAGCCGCCCGAGGACAGCCGAGGCAGACACGCCTGGAAAAGCACTAATCCAGCACACTTAACTAGAGAGGAAGGCTGTTGCTTCACCTCGCTTACTTTGGAGTTTAATACGGAAGCAAATGAACCAAGGACGGTATGCCCGGGCGATATTCAATGCTCACCATGCATTTGACTAGAAATATAACTATGAACATCATAATTTAAGTTTGATTAATTTCCGTGAATCAGTTCAAACTCAAATGAACTCAGAACTTGATTTTAACCTTTTGTTAGCATCACCACTAGATGAAGAATTTTCTATTTATTAAAAGACATACAAAATACTGAGTTTTAGGAAAAGAAAATCTAGAAAAAAATTGTTAGCATTCTGCCTTCTGTTCATTTGGTGAAAATCACTGTGGAAAACATGCCTTGATTTTTTCTGTATTTACTTATACATCAAAACATTTTTAAAAAAAAAAAAAAAAAAAAAAAAAAAAAAAAAAAAAAAAAAAAAGCAAATACATAAATTTCCAGTTATTTAATGAAATATAAAAAGAAAAAATATAATTTTAGGAAAAACATATCTAGATAAAATACTGTAAATATTCTTCCATGTGTTCATTTAGTGCAAAATGTTGTGCAAAACATGTCTTGATTTTTTTTTGTCTTCTGCAAAACAATACAACTAGATTTTATTGTCTTTTACTTGTTATTTTGAGTTTAAATAGAAACAATGGAAAACTAAAAAATCCAGATCTGAAAGATAATAAAAAGAGAAAGAAATGAGTATATTGTTTTATTTTTTTAATATATTGTACTTGTCATATTACACATTTTAAGTTTAAAAAGCAACATTGGACAAAATTGAGAAAAAAAAAACAAAACTTATTTACCTTTAGAAAAATAAAATCTGGAAAAAATATTCTTCCTTGTGTTCATTTAGTGCAAAACACAATGTTAAACATGCCTTGATTATTTTAACTAGATTTTGACTATATTTTACTTCTTACATTAAACATTTTGGATTTAAATGGCAACTATGGAGCAAAAAGCATATAAATATCCAGATTTATATAATCAAATATTGTCAAAAGGCCAAATATAGAGACATAATTGAAGCTTTTTCACCCTCCATAATTAAAACAAACAGCATACAAACACGCTATACAGCAGATCACTCGATATAATTCTTCCCAGCAGCAGATAAAAGCAGTAACGTTGAATTCATGCGGTCTGGCCAAAGGAAAAAGTGAGTGAAGAAAAGATAGAAACTTCCCCCTACCCCCACCTGCTTCTATCACTTTGTCCCCTAGAGGAAGGGAACATTATGCAGGAGGACAATGCGCCAAAGCAAGCCAGGCCTGTTGCAACAGGTTGGCGCTGCAACAAAAAGCATCTGTCTGTGCGACACGCTCTCTGTAAGCAAGAGACTGATACCCTTCTGTAAATCAGACACATGCATGCATTATCTTTCTGATAATTAGCTATACTCATAGAAGCGGATGTTTCATAACCAACGCAAAGCACTCGCTCAAGAACAACTGCCAACTTCAGCAACTCTACAGTTCACAAAACACCCTTTACAGGGCTTGAACCTTCAACCTTTGAGTTACAAACCCACAATGTTCTTTTGCACGGGCTTGCAATTAAAATTTACTTTATGCATGTAGATACTAGTTACAGGCAGCATGAATAACACCTAAAAATGTTTGTGACTTTGATAAAACAGCCTAGATAAACTCTGAAGAGAGACCAGAATAATCACAGAGACTTGAGGGTGGACTTTCTTCGCTTGAAATGGTAAGAAACCACCTAGCAACCACTCCGAACACCTTAGCAACCACCCACATCACAGCACGTTTTGCACAGGCAGGCACACTTTCTTCACATAAAGCAAAAATCTAGTTGCAACTTGCAACAGAACAGGGAAGCAAAATGTGTTTTGCCAATAAAATACAACTCCAGAAACACCTTTCTCCATCCGTGTCTAATGAAGCAATCATCTTGTAATGTGATCTGCTGTCAAATTCAAATGCAGCCTCATCGAGCTGATCGCAAAGACACATTGCACTAACAAGAAATCAGTTTGAGTTTATTTTTATGATGCAATAACTCTTTCCCACAGGGATAAAGGCTTTCAAAATCCATTTACAGTGAGTGCATCCCCTCTGGCTTGATCGGGACGGCTCTTGCAGAGAACGGCAGAACTCGCAGCCTTCAAAGCCCGAACATCTGGCAGTATGGCCTCAGAGAACAGACCTAACGCTTTACAAAACCACAAATCTATCAGCTCCAATAAGAACCGGGCAGCTCTTGGCTCTCACACAGATGCATTTGATGGCTTCCCCGGTGAGCGATTCTGCATGCGAGACGACAACAGATCTCGGATGAGACGCAACATTAGCGCTGTAGACTTCTACGCCATCAGCAAAGACTGGTGTGGTATTGATCGTGCAAAGAGCTGTTGCTGTTTCTGGTACTATGTGACAAAACATCTATAGGTGACCACAAAGTTATTAAGAATAATGAACAGAATGTGATTACATTTATTCTGCCAAATGTTTTGTAAAAAGAGTGACAATAAATGCCACTTGCTTTGATCTAACGTAATACATTCAGACAGTAAAATTTTCTGAGATCAAAGATGATCAGGCAAAGAATTCTTGGTGTTTCTGGTACTATCGGACATGTATCGTGGCCCAAATATAGAAAATAAATAATATTCCAAAATAAACCAAACCGAATTGCATTTAGTTTGCCAAATGTTTCACTAAAAGAGCATGTTTGTGCTGTTTATTTTCAATAAAGGACATTTGGTTTTCATCTTATAGCTAATGCAATGACATTCAGACATTTTTACGTTCACTATCTGCAAGTTGAAGCTTCCAAAGGATTGTTGGTGTTTCTGGTACTATATGACATGTATCGTGGCCCAAAAATGTAAAATAATATTCCAAAATAAACAGAACATTAATGCATTTTTAATTTGCTAAATGTTTTGTTGGAAGAACAGGCATATGCAGTTTCTTTACAATAACTGACACTTGCGTTGATCTAATATCCAATGCACTGACATTCAGACAGTTTGAAGTGACCAAATACTTTTTAGGGTCACTACCAGTAAAAACTTCCAAGACTGAAGATGATCATGCAAAGAGTTGTTGGTGTTTCTGGTACTATGACAAAACATCTACAGTGGCACCAAAATAAAAAATAATAGTCCAAAATAAAGAGAATGTGACGGTGCGCTTGTGCGGTTTCTTTACAGTGAACACTTGCTTTGATCTAACATCTAATGCATTGACATTCAGACAGTTTGAAGTGTTGCTTAAGAGTCCAAACACATTTTGATGCCAATGTCTGCCAGTTAAAGCCTCCAAGAGCGAAGATGCATGAGATACACAGCTGTATTCTCTCACAGATCCCATGTCGTTACCTAGACTCTAAAAAAGGGTTTTCGCAGCAATGCAATAGAACCTCCATTTCAATCTTTCAGTGAACAGTTTCCTGAACTATTTTTCCCAGCATAAAGAATATTTTAATAATCTAAAGAACCTTTTTCCACTACAAAAGAACCTTTTGTGGAATGGAAAATTCCAACAAAGAACATCAGTCCAATGCATGACTGAAAGAAACCTGAAAATACCTTCCGGCTCTTACCTGCATCAGTTTCCCTTCAGCAAAGCCTGCGCTGCCCCCGGCGAACACCCCTTCTAGGGTGATGGGCTTGCTGGTGGGCTCCTGCTTCAGCAGCGACACCTTGATCGTGGCTCTGGGTGCGGAGCGATCAGACTCCACGGCAGCGGCTAGTTCCAGGCCTGTGTGGCCCAACGCCACCTGTGAGGCAGCCATGAGCAGCCACGGCCAGAGCCCGGCCAAATGCTGCACAGGAACCCTCATTGTCCTGGATGCAGCGGCGGGCCCCGGCCATACATAATGCGCTATCCGTCCAATCAGAGCTCAGATAATAGACAGGAAAATCCTTAGAGGTCACTGAAACTGTCCAAAAACCCAGTGGCTTTTAGAGTGGATAGTTTTATAAGCTCTGCAGGGTTGAGATTTGAAATAAAAGAATATTACAAGCAATTCAATGGAACTTTAGTAGGGGACTGGCCCGTATCACTGACAGAACGTGATTGACAGAGGGACAGGGTGATTGACAGCGGACAGACTCCTGGCGCGAGCATGGATTTAAACGACAAAAAGAGTTTAATATGATCTCCTAAAGATTGGATCGATAATATTACAGATTCCCCCGTGGATTCCCGCGCGTCGTGATTGATAACGTGACGTCATAATGACTCCATTATTGTGCGGTGCGCCGCGTCCACTTCAAAGGATTCCAAACATTCCAGAATGTAACAGGTTGTAGCAGAATCACCGTATCCATCAATAATGCAACAATGTCTCAGTTATTCCACTCTGATCAAACACGCATCACAATCCCACTGTGAACCCCAGGAAACGTTTCCCATCAGGTCCGACATAAAAATTGCGACGAAAAAAAAAAAAAAAAAAAAAAAAAAAAAACAATTATCCAGATAAAACAAGAGCTTTGCGGGAGCGATCAGGAGAGAGCCGTTTCTGAACAATCGTTTCCATGTTCCTAAATTAATTAAACCTTCACAAACCTGTTCGACTCAGATTAATTTTCCACAGATCCATGTCGAGAAATCCAGACACTTCAAGTGTAGAATCCGCACGCGCAGTCCCGAAGCTTCAGTGTTGTTGATCCGAACAGCAGGAACGCTGGAAAAGTTTAAAGTTGAGAGTGAACACGAGCGCGCGCGAGCGTGTGTGTGTGTACCTGCTGACTGTCAGCGAGGGTGGAGCAGAACTGATCCGACCCATTAAACGCGTGCACGCACACGCACGCACACACACACACACACACACACACACACTCTCAGACACTCACACTGCGCCCTCTAGCTGACATCATTGGAGAAAAATCTGAATTGCAGAACGATGCTGGATGCCAAAACTGATTTTCTAAACGTGAATATAATTATCAGTATAACAATGTAAGCTTCATATTAACTGGAACAGATGTTAATGGGAACAGATTTGGAGAAATGTAGCACTGCATCAGTTGCTCAGCACCAGATCCTCTGCAGTCCAAACAGCTGATAAAAACATCACAATAATCCACACCACTCCAGTCCATCAGTTAACATCTGGAGAAACTAAAAGCTGTATGTTTTTGAAAAAATCAAATCCATCATTAAGACATTTTTACATTTTAACCATTGCTTCAAAATATAATCGAGTCCATAATCCATAATAAAGCTTCATCCAGTGAAGGTGAATAACTTTTCTGCAAATTTAGATTTTTCAATGAACTACTCCTTTAAAATCAAAATTAAATGTTGAAAAACAGTATTTTGGATGTATTTTTAGGGATGTTGATTTAAGGCAAACAGAAAGAATTAAATGGAAGACAGGTTTTTTTGTTTTTTTTACAGTGTTTGTAGTCAAATTGAGTGACTACAATTTGTTGGCCAAAAAAGTTAATTAAATATCACAGTAACATACTTCAACTGCAAAATATAATTGGGTAGTTGACAAATAAAATTTGGACTGTGTCCTATGGTGTGACAGCAAACATGTAGAAAAAACTTAACATACAAATAACATGAGAAAAATGTATCTTCATTCTTAGAGTGACAAATAGCACGAGAGAGGTTTATCTTCAATGTTAGAGGTTTTTTATTGACATTTTTCCTTCACACCATAGATTGAAACATTGATACATCAATATTGCCTCCTAATTTAATTGTAATTAACTTTTATTCAAATTATAAATAGGTCGTTTTAAAATAAAGTCAGAAATGAGGATTAATACTGAACATGTTCTCATGACTTGAGCTGGTTAATAATATAATAATATAACAAATATAATTATTTGAGCAGTCAAAACAACATAAAACAAACAGCATGTTCAGTCTTTATCAGGGATTTCACTTGCTTTGCATTTATTCAAATTCAGAAAAGCTTCAAACAAATCAGTTCATTCAATGCTATTAAAATCTGACTTTCACTCTTGTGCTACATTAAGAAAAAAAAAAAAATATATATATATATATACTGATGTTTACAAATACTGAAATATATAGGATATAAGATACATATTATAATAATATATATAAGATAAATAATATCACATTCACTGTAGATATTTAGTGTGTGTTTTTAGCATAAATACTATTAAAATTAAAGGCAGAAAGGTGAGAAAACAACTTAAAAAACAGCTAGCAATATTAACTTAACACTACTTAAAATCTTCAAAACTTTCTTAAATAGTTCATACAGTTTTTAAAATACTGTAAATAACTTACATAACTGATAATAATACTTAAGTTAATAATTAAATAATTAATAGCTTTGTGATGCTTGTCATTTGCATATGCTGATGAATCCTGCCTGTCATCTGTGGATCATAACAACCATAAAGTCATAAAAAGTAAAAAAAAAAAAATTAAAAAATGAATGATTGTGCAAAAACATAATTCAAGGGTGTGATATAATCTGAAACTGTCCTACCAAGAATAGCTGTAGTGAGTCTTGCTCTGCTGTCAGTTTCTGATGCTTTCCTGGGTCCCTTTCTGATCTGTAGCAGCCTGATTACAGAGTATTGAGTTATAGCATCAATCCATGAAGGCTCGGTTTTAATTTAAGTCATCTTTATAGTTTGTGATACATACTGTATCTTTAGGTACTGTAAAACAGCACACACTTAAAGACCAACTAAAACGATACCAGCGTTTTTTGACCTTTTCTGAGGCCTCCAGGGATGCTGAATCATCTTCTTTAATGAGTTGGCTGGCTCCTTGCTTCTCAACATCATGTCCCTCAGACTCCAGCTTGATGTACTGAGCTCCCACACTGCAGGCCATGGCAGAGGGACGCTCGTCTCTCACAGGACTGGATGCCACAGTGTCTGCCCTGGAGCCCTGAGGACTGTCGGGGTCAGGTTTAGAGGCAGCAGGTAGAGTGCAGAGAGATGGGCTGGAGGTGTGCTGGCCGTTCACAGGGGTGCCCACTCGCACTACGTGGACGTTGGGCAAACCCTGGAACTCATCCACCATCTGGAACACCCTGTCGAGGTTCACGTCTCCCCGCTGAGACTCAGGCGTAACGTGTGCAGGCCAGTTTGCAGTTTGGATGCTGTTGTGATGGTGGCTCACTGAATAGTTCTGCTAGAGTAATGAGAATAAAAATCTTTAAAAAAATTGAGATAAAAAAGTGTTTTTATCTTATAAAATATATAAATATGTGACCCTGGAGCACAAAACCAGTCTTAAGTTGCTGGGGTATATTTGTAGCAATAGCCAAAAAATAAATTGTAAGGTCAAAATTATTGATTTTTCTTTTATGCCAAAATCATTAGGATATTAAGTAAAGATCATGTTCCATGAAGATATTTTGTAAATTTTCTACTGTAAATATATCAAAACTAAATTTTTTATTAGTAATATGCATTGCTAAGAACTTCATTTGGACAATTTTAAATGTGATTTTCTCAATATTTTTATTTTTTTGCACCCTCAGATTCCAGATTTTCAAATAGTTGTATCTCAGCCAAATATTGTCCTACCTTATTTATTCAGCTTTCAGATGATGTATACATCACAAATTTTAAAAATTGACCCTTATGAGTGGTTTTGTGGTCCAGGGTCACATATTGCAAAACAATAAGACAATAGAATAAAAATAAATTTGTTTTTATTTGGTCTTTTGAATATATATATATATAAAGTATAATAAGCACTTTGACAAATAGTTTTTTCCGCTTTTGTAAGTTGCTATGGATAAAAGTATCTATCTATCTATCTATCTATCTATCTGTCTGTCTGTCTGTCTGTCTGTCTGTCTGTCTGTCTGTCTGTCTGTCTGTCTATCTGTCTGTCTGTCTATCTATCTATCTATCTATCTATCTATCTGTCTATCTGTCTATCTGTCTGTCTGTCTGTCTATCTATCTATCTATCTATCTATCTATCTATCTATCTATCTATCTATCTATCTATCTATCTATCTATCTATCAACAAAACTAAGTAAATAAGTAAAATACTTCAGTGTTTATATTCTACGTTCACACACACACACACACACACACACATATATATAGAAATACACATACATATATACAGTATATATATGGAGTAAAATATACAGGTTTGTGTGATTCATTCATAGTTATTTATGATTGGGAAGCATCAGAAATATATGCAACATATGTATACAAATATATACAACTGTGTAATGTTTCTCACCGGGTAATAAGCATAATGTGAATATGGCAGAGGTGTCTGATCTGCTCCTGCTCGATCTGCTTCAATAAAACCAGCAGTGCAACACTGACAAACTACTGAGAGCAAGACAAACAAACAAACGTTGAACAAAATGTTCATAAGCAAATAGAAACGCAACAGTAACAGGTTTTTGGCAGAGGATTCTCCTGATAAAAGGAGGATGTTGGTATCTCTGCAAATCTGAGCATAGTTTGAGACACTGTGGAGATCTCTTCTCAAACACTAGAGTGAGTCCTTTTCCTGTGGAATACACTGAAAACACTATTTGCAACATTTTTAACCATAGCTTTATTTAATTAATTTATCTATCTAATGCACTGTAGGATAAAGTAAGTCAGTACCTGGCGGGTAAAATCCAGGAGGATAGGACAGCTGATGAGGTATATATTTAGGCTCCTGTGGAAACTGAGCACCAGGACCGGACTGGATCCTGTGAGGAGTGTTGTACGGATTGAGGCGGATGACAGAAACCGGGATGCCTTTGTTAGAGTAGAAGGGAGGCACATCACTGTAAGGAAAGATCCAGGAGCGCGGAGGGATTGGGCTTCGGTCAGACCCCATCTGCTGATGGGATACAGCACCAAAGTGCTGATTTGGCTCTGCAAAACCTGAGAAGCAAGTATAAAGGAGCTTTTCAGAAGTTTATAGATCATTGAAAAATTTAAAAAGCTACAGAAAAGCCAGTTTTTTGAGTTGATGGTTCTGGCACTTCTTCCTAAGACAGTCTAGAGGTGTCATTTCATGTTAAGTGTGCATGAGGGCCAGAGTCAAATCCTGATATAAAATACATTTTTATAATGAACCAAGAAAAACTGCAACTGAACTTATAGGGGGAGAAACTCTTTTTTAACTCTTTTTGTGTTGCATGGGGAGAGAAAAAAAAACAGATAAAAAGAACTATTATTTCTAATAAAACTTAAGCTTTCACTATAATAATTGTCTTCAGACCCAATGAAATACTTTTGAACTATGAACTAAACCATTTTCACTAAAGTCTGACATTTCAATATATATATAATTGGCTGTATTGACAAATAATATAATATTTTTATAAAGTTTTGGACAGAGTTCCTCAAACAGCCTTTTGCACACGTCTTTTCGCTGTGAAATCTTTACTGATTTTATAAAGTAAACATAATAACTTTGATACTGTTGGTAATATTTCCAGATGAACACTTACTGGATTGAAGCAGCTGAGCTGTACTTGATTATTCATACATCATTTTTGTTAGAAAAGCAAATCAGTGACTATCATATCGTGCTTTTGAGGAGTGTTTATTTCTTCATCTCTCAATCATCGTTGGATTGCATTGCACTGGATCATTTCAATCTCATCTTACTAAGATATATTATTGGAAATATAGAGTGATGACTGATATTTATATCGTTTTATATAAGTATCTGCTGTACTGTTTTAAAAATCTCATTGATTTACATTATAAGCATCAGAATTTCATCTTACCTTTTGGCCATATATCATAAATCAGCATTAACTGCATATTTTTGCTCTGAATAATATTAAGGTGATTTTTCCCTCCATACTCTTTTAGCCATAAAAGCCTGATGTTTCAAATACAGTGTTGGGAAGGTTAGTTTGGAAATGCAATAAGTTACAGATTTCAAGTTTGTGCATGTTTATGTGGTTTATGAGAACAAGAATTTATATAATGACATGGGTATGACAGAGGTATTACAATATGAAGGTGGTTTATGAGGACACTGCCTATGTCCCCGTAATTCAAAAGGCTTAAAAAACATACTAAATGGTGTTTTTTTGAAAATCTAAAAATGCACAAAGTCTCCTGTGAGGGCTAAGTTTATGTGTAGGGTTGGTGTAGGGCAATAGCACACACAGTTTGTTCAGTATAAAAACCATTACGCCTATGGAGAGTCCCCATAAACCACAAAAACCAACATGTGTGTGTGTGTGTGTGTGTGTGTGTGTGTGTGAGAAAATGTTTCCCCCTTTATAATCGTTAACATTTTCATAAGTAACTAATTTAATTACACATTTTTCTCAGTAACTGTAACTGATTACAATTACATTTCGTAATTAAATTACATAATTCCTTTACATGTAGTTACTTCCCAACACTGGTCAAATATGATACTCAACATAAAACTGCTGTCTAAAGAAGGTCATCCAGACATGCATGATTCCTGAAATCAAGTGTCTTTTTGAGGACACGTTCAATCTAGCATATGAAAGTTAAACTGGCCTCTCTTGGCATCTGTAGTGTTGTGTTGAGACTGCTGATGGTTTCGGCGCGGGGGGCGACAGGTCACCTGCTCTCCGGCCTGCATCTTGGCTTTGTTACTGATCGTGAGCCTCTTCATGTGGACCAGCAGCTCTGGCCGACCCTGTTTGAAGAAGGGATTGTGGAAGTGGTGCAGGTTGTGGCGTCTGTCCTTGAAGGACCTGTCATAAACCTTCCGGAAGCCGTAGAGGTTGAGCTGGCGGATGAAGCTGGTGAAGTTGGTGGTCTTGAACAGTTTATCGTCTTGTTTGACCGGTGACAGCAGTTCGTCCTCAAACCGCTGCTGGTCGACAGTCACACTCTCTCCATTTGGGCTCCAGAAGACCGAGTCGTTTTGGGGATTGTTTATCAAACGCCATAACTTAGCCGGGAAGTTATTGTAGTTTATGTGGACTCTGAGAAGAGACTTATCAAACTCCACATCCATGACAGTCAAATCAAATAATGACCTGCAGATGATGGAAATGACATAAACATCGCTAAAAGTCAATATATAACACATTTTTAGGCTACTTTTTATCATAATTGATACATCTTAGATTGAACAGATCATTAGAAATATTCAATAAATATAAAACGTGTGATCCGAATAGAGCACAATACCTGTATGTCATCAAAATCTATGAATCTTAGTTAATGAAAATCGATTAATTAATGTCTTTACGTGTCTTTATATTTACAATCTTCTACCAGCCGTTACTGGAGCCGTTATGCGCGTTCACATATAGAACACATTTAAACCATGATGCGCGTTCACATATAGAACACATTTAAACCATAATGCGCGTTCACATATAGAACACATTTAAACCGTTATGCGCGTTCACATATAGAACACATTTAAACCATAATGCGCGTTCACATATAGAACACATTTAAACCGCATCAGAACGAGGCTCACGTGACCTCAAAGAGCACGTGGTTGCTGTTGTGGTCAGTACAGCTTGTTTACAGAAAATTGCTTCAGAACAAATTTTGGCTAAAAAAATATTTTAAAACGTCATGGTAAAAAGAAAAAACATCGGCTTGGAGTTTTATTCGTTAGCTTTCCATTCCGAAACTCTTATTTTGCAGTTCGTTTACATTTATCCTCTAAAATTGCTTTTGTTTGAAAAATATTTTGAACTGTCATGGACTATTTAGGAGGGGAAAAAACATTATGGAATGAATAGGCTTTGTGTTTCTATTAATTCGATAATTTCTATTCCATTGCGTTCTGTAGTAGGTAATGCAGCTCACTGGTCACAAGCATACCTACAGATGAATTATCCAAATGTAACGTAACGGCCGAATTTGAATAAAACTAATATTCCAGTCAATTATATGATCAAAAATAAATAGCTAATATTTCAAATCACGGTCGAGCGGCGCGTATCAGTGACGTCATTAAACGGCGCCGAATGCGCGGTTCAGGCTCGCGTAGAAAAAGCTAACAACTCGTTGAAACAGTCGTTGTTTCGAGGCACCTATAAAGAGTTTTTGGTGTTTAATTTCAAATATATTTTATCAAAACAACAGGGATGTCTCTGGAGACTGTCCCGAAAGATCTGCGTCATTTGAGAGCGTGTCTGCTGTGCTCTCTTGTCAAGGTAAACAAAACAGATGCTTTCAGATTTAGATACTCAGAGCAGATATTACACTGACATACAACTCTATAGACAGGCTTTCTCTATCGTATCACGATAATAATGTTTTTGGACATAGAAATATATAACAATGATTCATGTGAAAACATCATTCTGCTTCTTACTGTTACATCATATTATTAGATGCAGTCGTAGGCTTTACAGTAACAACCTTATAAAACGGTTTGTTTACTGTGGTAAATATTTGCAAGGGAATATACTTGTAAATCTATTTGACTGATATCATCTCTCCTCTTCTCTGATTTCAGACCATTGATCAGTTCGAGTACGACGGATGTGACAACTGTGAATCATATCTGCAGATGAAGGGCAATCGAGAGATGGTTTATGAATGCACAAGCTCTTCTTTTGATGGGTACGTCATGATAAAGAGAGAATTCACTCCAGAGTAAACCAGGTCATCATTTACTCTCCCTCGTGTTGGTCTGAACATGTATGGCTTGCTTTCTTTATACTTGTCAGAGCTGTTCTTCACTCTTAAAAAGCACCATTACAGCGTAGGAAAGAGAATTACACTGGTTTGCCCAGTTAATTTCCATTTTGAGGCAACTATTCCTTTAAAACACACACGTTTGGATTTCATTTGAGCTCTAATGTGTGATGTGTCTTCATTATAGAGTTATTGCTATGATGAGCCCCGAGGACAGTTGGGTGGCAAAATGGCAAAGAATCGGTGAGTACTTGAGTGCACTTTACCTGGGAGGTGTTCAGATGGAGTTACCTCACGCATTACTGTCTTTATATAACACCTTTACGCAATACAGAGAGTTTCAAAGCTGCTTCACAGTAATAAACTGGAAAATAAGTGTTAGTTACATCAGTTATGAAACGACGTCAAGTTCAGCTATAAAAAGCAGATTTCCAGAAGCTTGTATGTCTTTCTCAGGTAACTTCAAGCCAGGAGTCTATGCAGTAACGGTAACGGGTCGGTTGCCTCCAGGTTAGTGGCTCAGCAGAATGGCTCTCTCATGACTAATGAAGGACGTGGTGTATTTTCGGAGGTTGATTTTGTGTTTTGTGTCTCAGGTGTGGTGCGAGAGCTGAAGAGCAGAGGCGTCATCTACAGATCCAGAGACACGGCTGTTAAAACATGAAAACATCCGTTTTTGGATCACGTTTGTAAAGCCTGCTGTTCTCTTAGTGTCTGTTATTTCATTTAATGTCTTATGATTTTTTTTTTTTTTTTTACACTTTTTGGGTATTTGGATTGATACATGATTTAAACATGAATAAAAGTTTTATAAACAGCATTTTGTTTGTGCTCAGCCTGTGTTTTTTATATGGTCAGTAGAATTTCTACAGTTAAAAAGGTCTTACAAAGTCTTATTTCACTCTTCCACAAATGAAGGCCTTTTAAAAAGATATAAAATCAGAGCATAAGTCATGGCATTAAATGTTGCATGCGAAAATGAATACCTTCCACGGTATTTCTGTTTGTTTTCCGATACAAATATCTAAACACATTATCTGTGAAAGACAAAAAAAATATATATGAATTATGAGTTTATGCCTAAAACAAATATCTGTAAGATGAACTAAGATTTTTGTGACTCCACTGGCAGATAGTTGTTATTGTAATCATAAACACTTCATTTTGATCAATTTCTCAGTATTTGCTTTAAGCAAATGTATCTTGATTCATGAATCTTTAGACATTTTCACTGGAAAATAAGACTAAAATTTTTTTTGTAGTGTGATCAGAAGCAGAATTATTCAGACCTTAAGCTGGTACAATATTTAAAAGGTTTTGGAGATTGTATTTTAACGCTTTTCAGTGTTTCTAATACAACTCATTGTGTTTCTAAGACATTTACATTTAGAGAACATATTGATATATATTGTTCCCTTCAATTTATTCCCTAAATTTTCTTTACTTGGTCTTCTAAAGTCTGTAAAGATGTACTTTTCTAAAACCAGAAACCCTGTGTAATTGTGAGACGACACCATGAGAGAGCGCTGTCGCTACTCAAACTCCTGACAAGAGTCTCATCATCAGCTCAGATTCATTATGGGGTTTACTAGGACTCTAAACACCACACTAAACTAATACTTGCTGTTTATTCAACGGACATCATGCACTGTTTATTAGGAAAAGTGAACATTTTCTGGACTTGGAGGATGATACAATACCCATAATACATTTGACTGAAATATTACACTACTGACATATAGCATAGCTTTCCCCCAAACACTGGATCATGTTTGTACTTTTTTGGTATTTTATTCCTAGACTTGTGGTATTCCTGGTCAAAAATGTCCAGCCTACAAAAAAAAATAAAAAATTATTACCAAATATTGGATTCAATGGTTTTATCAACTTGTTTTCTTTAGTTGACAAAAGATTAAATTGAAGATTTGATGATAATAGAGCATTATGAGACTTGACATGGCAGGGAGCATCAAATTAAAGAAATGTGAGCGCAGAACAGCAAGGGTTAAAGCTGATAAATGACTGAAATACTCCTTATAATCCGAGTAAATGTATGGGAACAAGATTAAGTAGATCTGAATAACTAAACATTTATTCTCATTATACAGACTGTTTCAGATTTACACTCTTTGCATGCAATTGTTAATTGTGTCCAAAATTAAGAATATTGATATGGAATGAGTAATAAGTATAATTTCTCCATTTTCAAATTCTTAGATTGAAATGTAACAAAAATATTATATATATATCCCCTATAATAATAATTGATATATGTGAACGATATAATTACATAATATACACTGGGATTAGTAAGATTATTAATGTTTTTAAAAACGTTTCTTCTGCTCATCAAGGCTGGATCTATTTGATCAAAAATACAGAAAACAACTGTTATTTTGTGAAATATTATTGCAATTTAAAATAACAGTTTTCTATTTTAATATACTTTAAAATATAATTTATTCCTGTGATCAAAGTTGAAATTTCAGCATCATTACTGCAGTTTTCAGTGTCACATGATCCTTCAGAAATCATCCTAATATGCAGATTTAATGATTTAATTGAATGCTTAATATTGTTTTTTGAAACCTGATACTTTTTTCTTTGATTCTTTGATGAATACAAAGTTTAAAAAGAGCAGCATTTGTTCAAAATAGAAATCGTTTCTTATAATATAAGTCTTTACTATGACTTTTTATTAATTTAACACATCCCTCCTGAATAAAAGTAATAAAGAAAAAATGTACTGACCACAAACTTTTGAATAGCATTGTATATTGGAACGCAAACTTTATTTTTTAAATGAATGCTGTTCTTTTTAACTTTTTATTAATCAGAGAATCCTAAAAAAAAAAAAAAAAAAAAAAAAAAAACACAGGTCCCCCAAAAATATGAAGCAGCACAACGGTTTACAACATTGATTATAAATCAGCATATTAGAATGATTTCTGAAGGAACTGTTATTTTAAATTGCAATAATATTTCACAAAATAACATTTTTTTCTGTATTTTTGATCAAATAGATCCAGCCTTGATGAGCATATGAGAATAAACTTCTTTAAAAAACATAAAAAAATCGTACTAATCCCAAACTTTTGAGCGGCAGTGTATATCATTTTAAACAGAATGAAGTTTTGGATATTTTTTAGGCATTTATTTTGGCAGGTCCAACTAAAAAAAGAGATTTTACGGTAGTATAGTTATTTATTACTGTGATATTTACATAGCCACTGAATAATGTTTTAGTGCAAGCAGATGGGACATGCTTGTTTATTAAGACATAAATGTATTGTTGTGTCTGTTGGAAATAGTCACGGAATGCAACAAAGTGTCATACTGTTTATCATGTGCATCATAAACACTGCAACTAACCTTTGACAAATGTGAGCTTTTTTGAAAGTTTCTTTTTATGATATTAGTGTGGGAAGCGTGCCGGGTGGGCATGATTTTTCCATGTTTGAAAAACACACTTTACATCTCCACCTCTGTCACGTTTCAGAGGGAAACATCACCTCCTTCACACGAGCAAACAGTTACTGACTGACTCACAAACCAGACCTCAGAGTCATTTCAGTCGTTTCACTGCAGCAGCACGCTGTCTGAGAAATGCTGCACTCACAGACGTTTTACCAGAGGTATTTTCATGGTACATTTCTTGATGTTACACACACACTTAAGTCACACTTCAAAATGTCTGAATGTTACTGCATTAATCACAAAATATCAAAGTAAGCACACGCTTCAAACAAACTATTAACAAGAGAGGTGAAAACATAATTTCCGTGTTTGAGTGATATATTTGATCTCTAGTAGTGTGATTGCAGTAAACAAACATCACTGTACTTGTGACACTAGCAGCAGACAGGAAGTGGTTTGTTTAAACTGAACATTACATGCTTACATGCTTGAGACCGACAGCAGTTTGAAAAAGAACTAAATGTCATTTTGAATGTCACCTACTAAACATGAGGCATGAACCTCGGCGAGTGTGACTGTAGCTGGGCCTGAATGAATCATAGTAGTTCTATAAGTGATCGAGATCCGTACAGGTTTGACACACAGCCAGTCACAGATCTGCGTCACTGCGCTTATCGTGATGTATGATCAAGGTCATTATGAACTGACATGCAAAGCTGAATCAGAAATTGCGTTCATTTTGAGAGTGATCTTACTAATGTGCCTTATGATTACAGAACTCATTTACATCGATGTCGGTTTGAGTGCAAAAATTTTTTTTATGTATATGTTAAATACATTTTAATATATACAACTTAAATTCTAAATTATATACAAGATATTATATATACACATACAATTTTATTAGGTACTATGTATATATATCTTTCGAAAATACATATACATACACAAGATATACATCTTTATACATCACCTGAAAGCTGAATATTTTCTGAATATATTAAGCTTTCCATTGATGTATGGTTTGTCAGGATAGGACAATATTTGGCTGAGATGCAACTATTTGAAAATCTGGAATCTGAGGGTGCAAAAAAATCTAAATATTGAGAAAATCACCTTTAAAGTTGTTCAAATTAAGTTCTCAACAATGCATATTACTGATCAAAACTTAAAGGGTTACTCCACCAAAAATTAAAATTTTGTCATCAATCACTTATCCTCATGTTGTTCCAAACCCGTAAAAGCTTCGTTCGTCTTCGGAACACAATTTAAGATATTTTGGATGAAAACCGGGAGGCTTGTGACTGTACCATTGGCTGCCAAACAATTAGCTCCGTCAAGGCCCAGAAAAGTATGAAAAGCATCGTCAGAATAGCCCATCAGTGGTTCAATCATAACGTGGCTGCGAGAACACTTTTTCAAGTGATTGATGACAAAATGTTCATTCTGGGGTGGAGTAACCCTTTAAGTTTTGATATATTTACAGTAGGAAATTTACTAAATATCTTCATGGAACATGATCTTTACTTAATTTCCTAATGATTTTTGGCATAAAAGAAAAATCGATAATTTTGACCCATGCAATGCATTTTTGCCTATTGCTACAAATATACCCCAGCGACTCAAGACTGCTTTTGTGGTGCAGGGTCACATATATATAACAAAATAATTTGCAAGTCTCTTGTTTTTTAGCCTGAATATTACAAAATAATTTGCAAATGTCTTGATTTTAGCATGAATACTGCAAAATAATTTAATATTATAATATAATAATAAATAAAGTTAAAATATATTAATTCACCTATATAAACAATAGTAAACAAGCTCGTTTTTTTATGCTGTTGCACCCACCTCAAAAATGATTTCATGTCAGTGAGTTATGATGAGGTTCATCACCTACACAAATGAAGAAGAGAAAGTTACTTAAAATGTAGTAAATGAAACTTAAGAGTGAAAGTACAACTTCTCATTAGAACACAGACAGGAATAACTTCAGTGCTCTGAAGGGAGATGACAGACTGAAATAATGCAAAATGAATGAAAAACAAAAATCATTACAGATACTTGAAATCAATGTTTTGGGTTCTTTAAAACACTCAAGCTTTTCAGAGGAACTAGTTGAAAATTATTTATAGAAGGTTCTTATATTAGAAACACTTGGATTTTAAGATCTCGTTTAGATTTGGGCGCGAAAGCAGGTGATCTCGTCTCCCCTCCTCAGTTTTGAATTCTGTGGGGTTTAACCACAGATACATAACAGCGGCTCACTATGTCGGCTGTATTTGTGCACTTCAAAGTGTTTCAGGTTTGCACACGAGTTTACACCCTAAAACATGGTGCAAAAACACACCCACTCAGTAACAGATCCAGTTCAAAACCAGCAGTCAGCATACGACCGAAAACCATTTACATACAGCTCACGTATGTTACAAAATCCTAATTATGCTGACTGAATTCTGGCTTAAATATAATTATATAATGCATCTGTCTTCATGGTCAAATGCTCTTTATTTCTTCTGTTTAATCTGTTTGCACATAAAATCTAGTTACAAGCTACTAGAACTTGTTTTTATCATTTAAAAGCTAACTGAAACTAGCTCAAGCATGAAAATTCTCATGATACACTAAAATGAGCTTAAAAACAAAGCTGAGTTTGTAAGCTTGATTGATAATCAAATGAAACAGATTTGAAGCTCAGATCCACATCAGCTTCCTGTTTCAAGATCAACCGTTGAGTCTCATGAGTCTCGTGAAACTCAGATTGACCTGATTAAAAGCACGACTCACTTTCTACTGTACAAAAACGACCAAAACCTTCATGCGTGTTTAAATACTTAACCCTCAGTGCTGTTCAGTCATCTTTTTTTTTTTTTACTTCATTGGAGTGTTAGGAAACCTGGTAAAGGTTTTGGCACTTGCTATACACACAAAAATAATGGACATATTAAAAATATGTACTCCTCGTGGCCTAAAATGAACACACTGACAATGAAAGGGAATGAATTTCAAACAAAATCAGACCTTTTTTGTGATATCAACTTCAAATTTGGAGCACAGCTCGTTTAGATTCATGTTTTTGATTTTCATGCAGTTTTAGAGTAAAATGTTTTGGAAAATACATTCAATTCAATTCAAGTTTATTTGTACAGTGCTTTTCACGATTCATTATATTTATAATAGCTTATCAGTGGTGACTATGCATTTTTCATAATAAACTTAAACTTTATGTTAAGTCATGAAGTTACCAAAAAGGCAATTAAAGCTGCCTTAAAACTGTGCATCCGTGTAGTATTTGTTATATACGAGTTATTTAAGAACAAGTCTCTGAAATGGTTTTCAAAACTGTCCTGGAGCAGCACGGTCTCCCTCAAAAACACACACACTCGATTCAACTCATCAGCTCATTAATAGAGACTTTAAGACCTGAAAGTGGGTCAGAAAAGGTAAAGGGAGTTGAGAAAAAATACCATGGGTGTCAGATCTGAGTCATGTTCAGCAGAAGCAGCTCTTAAAGCAATAGCATGGAAATAACCTAATAACCCAGCTGCTGTGATGCCTGTTCATCAAAGAACAATAGAAAAAAAGAGGAAATCGATAACTTTTGTAGCTTTAAGGATGCATCTATATTTATTTTAGAATTTAGTGTTTGATAACTTTATTCAATTTCTGCATATTTACTACTTGCTGAAGGGCAGGTAGCATGAAATATGACATTATAATGGGTTGAAGATGGTTTAAATGTATAAATAACATTTATTATTAATATAAGTTAATACTAAATGTTCAAATTGGTAGCTCTCAATTATACTGTAATGCTAAATGGCTATAATCAATAGTTAAACATTAGGGGGGAAAAACTATTTTATAGAGACATCAGTAGTGTTGGTATCAGTGATACTGGCCTTCGGTCATAAAAAAACATGCCATTAAACAAATATTGAAATATTGGCTTTGTTTCGACATTAATTTGAAGGTTGAATGTGAAATTATTGCAATATAAAAGTATATTTTAAAACTTTAATGTTAAGTGGGATTAATCGCAATTAATTTCAGAAAAATTGAATTTAGTTATTTCTTTAATTGATTGACAGCACTAATTAATAATAAAGTATACTAAGTACTAGTCTCGCGTATGTTCAGACTGACGGCTGAAGGTCTTGAATCCATGGCAGCTTTCATTGGCCAAGGCCCGCCCATGAGGATGTCAAACAACCGATTACAATTCGTTTCGTTCAGCGTCACGTTTTGGGGCGTGGAAATCTCGCCACAATAACAGACTCTCTGACGTATTTGAAAGATTTATACTGCAAAAATGAAAAATATTTCATATACAGTACTTTGAGAATCCAGCGTTTAGTTGATCCTGATAAGCGCTCGTCGTCATATTTGTAAACACAATGGCTTTCTTCTTTCGCGAGGGGGTTTGGCGTCACGGCATCTTTGTTTCCAGGCAGAACGTTAAAGAATGCGACTCACACATCTCCCGGAAATCCTGTATAATTCAACCAATCCGATGACGACTTCGAAACTCCTGAAGTGTTTCCACTTTTGTGTGCCATATGCATCAGACGTTTAGCAAGTGGTCCGTGGGTGTGACGTCTGAGGCTATGTACAGACAAGCAGATGAGTCCAGAATAAGAACACAATGCATTTAATTATGCATTAAGCATTTTACTCCCATAGAAAACTGTTATAAGGAAAACACTTAACATGGTTTAATGCGTTAAGACAGTGTTTTTAAATGACCAAACTCAGTAAACACATTATTAATAAATCATACTATGCACAGACAAGCATAAGAGCCCAGAATAAGAATGCAACGTGTTTAATTAAGCATTTTGTGTGTTATGTGTTAACCGAGTTTGGTTAAAAACACTGTTTTAATACATTAAGCCATGTTAAGCGTTTTAGAATGCCCCTGTGAGAGCTGGTGTGAAGCGCTTGAATTCAGCCAAGAACACAAATGTTTAGTAATGTATAGTTTAAAGCCAGATGAAACGGCGCTGACAAACAGGAGAAACGCTGTGCGCAACGATGCAGTCAGAGAGCTTTTCAATCTACAAATGGCCATCATTTACCATGGATTTACTGTAGTAACAACTGCACCATGGTTTTGAGGCAGAAATGTGGGATATTCATATAGAATTTTATTATATTATTAATGTAAGCATACATTAATATTTGTTGATTAAGCTATAGTGTTTGTGCAATAATACTAAATGTATTTAGACTACTGTTTTTCAAACAAATTCCTAGAAACCATACAGATACATTTTTACCATGGTTTTAAGGCTTTAACTGTGGAACTGTGTGGCTTTCCTGTAGCTCAAACAGTAGAGCATTGCGCTAGCAACACCAAGGTCATGGGTTCGATTCCCAGGGAAGGCAAGAGCTGATAAAATGTAAAAACTGTAACTTGAATGCAATGTAAGTCGCTTTGGATAAAAGCGTCTGCTAAATGCATAAATATAAATATAACTATTTTAATAAAACTCAAACAGCCAGAATAATTAAATTCAACCACATAAAAATGAGGCTGTTACAATTTTTACAGATTGTACTGTTTTTGATAATGAACATACATTTACATCTGCATCCAAACTACTACTGTCAACAAGAGCTACTGTCAAATGTGCATTTCTAAGAGACTAAAAAAAGCTATTTTGTTATTATTGCAGCCTGCACTGCAAACTGTGCTGAAGATTCACATTATTAAAGTCAGGCAACACTAACCTGCTTCATGATTTGAATCAATATCACTCAGAACATGCAGAAAATAAGAAATTAAATTAAGCTATTTTTTATTAAGATATTTATTTTATTAAGGAAACATGACTGGAAAAGTGTAAAGAATTCAAAAACGTGAAGTGGTTGTCATGTTCTGACAATAAAAAGTACTTTAAACACAATTAATGGTCTGGGTTCTACAACTTTTTATGGGACTATTTTATCGATGTATTTACTACATTTCTGGACCTGGGAAGATTTCAGTTGCATTGCTCTCTATAGATTGTCAGAAAGCTCTTGAATTTCATCAAAAATATTTTCATTTGTGTTCCGAGGATGAACGAAGGTCTTGCGGGTTTGGAATGAAATGAGAGTGAGTAATTAATGACAGAATGTTCATTTTTGGATGAACGAACACTTTAAGTCTGTGCCCCAAAGTATTCACGATACAGTATATGACAGTTTAATTTGGAAATTTCATTTTCAGGTTGATGCTTAAAAAGTGTTAAAAATGGATCATAACTATTTCATAAATATAATTTAGTATCATTAAATCCCCTAAAAATGCAAATCATTAAATAAAAAACATTATCAAACAAAAATACAGTGCATTAATACTAAATGAAGTGCATTCATTTCATTGAAATAAAAAAAATATAATTTTTGACCTCCATGTGAGCGTTGGATTGATCTCTACATTGAAAGAAATGTGGTGTAGGACTCACTTTGAAACAGTTTTAACTCAGAATGTGCTAGTAAATTCACAAAAGATACAAAGAAATGGCAAGTAACATTGGATTTAATGTGAATTCAAAATGTTCTTAATAATCTCTGTTATACCTCAAAAAAGCCATTTTTTATCATTTCTTTTTTAGTGTAGTGATCCCAGCTTGTCAATAAGGATTGTGTTTTTTAATGAACAGCATCTTTAATCTATCAATAGATAAAATGACAGTCTGAATCACTTCACACTAAAACATCATTTATCAAGCAAATCAGACCACATTATTAATCATATTATGTTACATCATATCCTCCGGTGAGAGGAAAAAAACCACACACACGTTTGTTTTTGTGAAAAGTGGGTTCATCCCATATGCATAATGGTTTTTATACTGAACAAACTGTGTGTGCTATTGCCCTACACCTAAACTTAGCCCTCACAGGAGACTGTGCATTTTTACTTTCCCCAAAAAAACCTCACTCTGTATGATTTATAAGCGTTTTGAAAAGTGGGGACATGGGGCAATGTCCTGAAAAGTCACCTTCACCTTGTCATACCTGTCATACCTGTGCCATTACACAAATTGATGTCCTCATTTGTCACAAAACACACACACACACACACACACACACACACATAGTTGGTCAACAGCAGGATCTCTGAGTGTTTCAGTCACACAATCTTCAGTTTAAAGTCAGAATGATGGCCGTCGTGTGTGACCTCATCATGACACGGCTCCCAGGGCGGCCGCTATTGGCCAGTTCCTTCTATGGCCATATTTGGAGACGTGTGCACTAGTGAGTGGAGGTAAATGATTTAATGAATGTGAGTGAACAAAACTCATCTCTCAGTGTGGATTGTGTGAGCGGTTTTTGCATGAAAAAAAAAAAGTGATCTTTATTGTGCATCTTACTTGTTTTGTGTTCCAGCAGGTGACAATAATGCATCTAATCACTTAGCAAAGTAACAGTTCGCTTGCAATACACAAATTATTTTGTAATATTCAGGCCAAAAAGCAAAACAAACAAAAAAAACACTTGCAAATTAATTTGTAATATTAAATGATTTTTTTATATATATATATATATATATATATATATATATATATATATATATATATACACACACACACACACACACACACACACGTATATATATATATATAAAAGGCTAAAAATCAAGACACTTGCTAATTATTTTGTAATATTAAATGCTTTTGTAATATTCAGGCTATTCATTTGAATAATTCTTTGATATTTTGATATTTGTCTGTAAATTTTCTGTAAAGCTGCTGTGAAACAAAAAAAGGGTGTCATGCATTTATAACAACTTGACTGATCTTTGCTTTATTAAACACCACTAATGAATATTTGAAGTCATTAATAGACCTTCTCTCTCTCTCTCTCACGCACACAGCGGCTCACAGTCATATTTTAAAACCAGAGGAAGTAACAAACGGTGACACCATCGGTTTGCAAAACACTGGTCAGCGGTCGGTCTTGAGGACAGTTAAGAGGAATGAAGGGAACAAAGACACTCGGGAGCAGAGCAGGGGAGGGGAAGCTGGTGCCAAACCAGATAAGGCCTATCAGTCTGGACAGAACAGCCTCGCCATCAGCCAATCAGCTTCCAGCACGGGCATAGGTCACTTCCTGTTCAGACTGTTCTATACGTTAACCTGTTACATGAGCAACCACAGGTGTGAGAATGACATTAACTATCAACTATCAACCACAAACACAATAATGTCTGCAATAAATCTATAGACTTAACATTTCAAACCCAAGTGTGTTTGTGCTGTACAATACTTGATTTGTGTGTGTATATAGAAGAATGTGTAACTTAAACGAATGCATCTAAACAGGCAGCTGTATGCATTAAAATGAACATGCAACTCATTTTACTCCCATAATGGGATGTATTTTAGAGGGAAAATGGATGTTTAGCAAGAAAAAATATTATTTCATCCATCTGGAATTAAATGGATCACGAATAGTTAACTGGCATTAAAGTACTATTTAAAGTTTACATTAAACAGTGAATAACTAGCTGAGTATTGGTTAACACTAACCAAAACTGTTTTACAAGTGGAGAGAAACATTTATTCTTCATAATAATTTGCACTAATAGGGATTTAATTTTATATTGACACTGAAACACCTAAAAACAGAATCAAGTTTGAGCTATTTTTAATTGCTGTAGGTGATATTCTGCTTCTACATGGACTCGCTCCAGGAAGAATAAAAGAGCACAAAAGCCACCGTCTGTGACACAATTAGACTTCAGCGGCCATGAGAAAGTGGCAACAGACAAACTCTCACCCTCCTCACACCTCGGTTGACTTGTGTTTTCCTCTTTCTCAGCTAAAAGACAAAATAGCTGCTTCTCAGAGTATCTTTCATCAATCTATTAAGGATCATGATTGTCTTACTGACCTGCATGCTGTGGGGTGTCTAAAATATGAAAGTGCATTTCCTGCTTTTAAATTGCATACATCTTTTTGTGTTTCTCATTAGCCATTTTCTGGCTAGTAAAATTCTATAAAACATGTAAACTTCCATTTTCAAAGTCTAGTAATATTTGCTACAGGGTTAATACAGTTACCTAAAACTAAAACCATAAAAAACATTTTTTTGTCATTTTAAATAAAATAAACATTATTAAACTAAAATGAAATACAAAATTATTTTATTTAATCTATTCTAGCTAAATTAAAATAAATGTACTGTATATGAATTAAAATAAAATAATATATTAAAAATGACTTAATATAAACTGAAATAAAATATACAAATTATTTTACTTTAGCTATCTCAGCTAAAATAAATTTAATAAAATAGATATTTTAATAAAAATACATTCTTAAAATTATAAAGACGTATAAACTTGAAAAAAAAAAAGATATACTAAAAATGTAATCAGTCTTGAATATTCAGAAAAAAAAAGAAACTTAAATTTAAACATACTTGGGCCTATGAACAGCATCGTTTTGTACATTTCAGAGGTTTCAAATTAATATTTTTAATATTTACTTTTAACATAAAATATCATAATATTTAAATATATTTAATATGCATCCAAATATCTAATCTTAATATGGTATTAATATATATTGAATATTAAATATGTATTTACATTACATTCTCAACACTTTTTCCTCTTTTAAAAGACAAAGGCATTGAAACTGGAGGGTAAATGTGTCATAGCGAAACCAAACGAGACGAGAGTCAACTTCAGATCACATCTCTCTCACCACACCTTTTTCCACTCTGCTTTTTATAATTGTTGAAAAACCATGCGGCTCTGACCTCAAACACACACACATTTTTTTTAAAAATCCCCGGCTCGGCTCTCGCTGTGTCAGTTTGTCATGGTTGCAAACAGACTTTGAAAGGCTGGTCTGATAATATAAGCTGGGGAATTGAAACCCGGCCGGTGTTCCCTGTATGAAAATAAATGCTCAGGCCTTCAAATCCGAGCTATATCTGATGCCCTTGTTCAGATACAAAGGAGAAAGAGAAGACCGATGTGCTTTATGCTGCATGTGCATGTTCATGTGCATGTCAATAACCGCTAAAGCAACAGAGCAGACCTTCTTAAAACCACAATGTTCTAATGATCTGGGTTAAAAATCACATTCAGACATTATTCATCTCTCAGTATATTCTCATTAATCGACGACTCTTCAACCACAGCTGTAAGACTCGTATGCACGCCTGCAATCATCAAAATACATATGACAGCAACGTGCTGTTATTAAATGCTTTGTAAAATAAATGAGACAATACATGCAACTGCTCATCAGACTCAGGCATGCATGCACAGCTCTTTGCAGGTGTTGCACACAGGAAATAACACGCTTGAGTCGCTTTACGGCTCCTTCCTGTGCCTGATCACATCAAATCTGCCTTTCTCCTCTTTTAGTCAATTTTACTTCATTTTAGCAGGCTTTCAGAACTAGTAACCCAGCTGTTCCACCAATAAACTGAGCGTACTGATCTGGAATCTGCTTTGAATGCAATCCCAGTCAGTCAGACACAAACATCTCCCGCACACTTTCCTCACACTAATTTTGCACCGGCTGATAATTCACTTCCCTCTGATGGGGATTGAAGAGACACGCTTTGGCGTTTCCCCTCGTGTTGCAACTGTTAAGCAATGGGAGAACAAACCAAAAGAGCTCAGGAGAACAGAAAGCATGATAAGGCTGAACGCTGACCGGGAAATAGTCACTAGCATATTTCTGGTCATTTTAATGTTCATTTCAACCATTTTCCATGAACTTGGTGCCCCAGTTTCAAATATTTGGTTACATCCTTAAGATAAATCCCTTGTATTTTAAAATGAATCGTTTGTATGTTAAGATGAATCGCTTGTATTTGAGATGAATCGCTTGTATTTGAGATGAATCGCTTGTATTTTATGATGAATCGCTTGCATTTTTAGATAAATAGCTTGTATTTTAAGTTAAATCACTTCTATTTAAAGATGAATCACTTGTACTTTAAGATGAATCGCTTGTATTTAAAGATGAATCATTTGTATTCAAAATTTAAAATGAATAACTTGTATTTAGAGATGACTCACTTGCATTTTAAGATGCATCGCTTGCATTTAAAGATGCATCGCTTGTATTTTAAAATGCATCGCTTGTATTTTAAGATGAATCACTTGTATTTTAAGATGCATCACTTGTATTTTAAGATGCATCACTAATATTTTAAGATGCATCACTTGTATTTTAAGATGCATCGTTTGTATTTTAAGATGAATAGCTTGTATTTTAAGATGCATCTCTTATATTTTAAGATTAATCGCTTATATTTTAAGATGAATCGTTTATATTTTAAGATGAATCGCTTATTTTATGATCAACCGCTTGTGTTTTAAAATGAATCGCTTGTATTTTAAGATGAATCACTTGTATTTTAAGATGCATCACTTGTATTTTAAGATGAATCACTTGTATTTTAAGATGCATCACTTGTATTTTAAGATGCATCACTTGTATTTTAAGATGCATCACTGATATTTTAAGATGAATTGCTTGTATTTTAAGATGCATCGTTTGTATTTTAAGATGAATTGCTTGTATTTTAAGATGAATCGTTTATATTTTAAGATGAATCGCTTATTTTATGATCAACCGCTTGTGTTTTAAAATGAATCGCTTGTATTTAAAGATGCATCGCTTGTATTTTAAGATGCATCACTTGTATTTTAAGATGCATCACTAATATTTTAAGATGAATTGCTTGTATTTTAAGATGTATCGTTTGTATTTTAAGATGAATTGCTTGTATTTTAAGATGCATCTCTTATATTTTAAGATTAATCGCTTATATTTTAAGATGAATCGTTTATATTTTAAGATGAATCGCTTATTTTATGATCAACCGCTTGTTTTAAAATGAATCGCTTGTTTTAAGATGCATCGCTTATGGTTTAAGATGCATCGCTTGTGTTTTAAGATGCATCGCTTGAATTTTAAAATGCATTGCTTGTATTTTATGATGAATCACCAGTATTTTAAGATGAATCACCCATATTTTAAGATGAATCACCAGTATTTTAGCATGAATCACCTGTATTTCAAGATGAATTTCTTGTATTTCAAGATGAATCCCTTGTATTTTAAAATGAATCGTTTGTATGTTAAGATGAACCGCTTGTATGTGAGATGAATCGCTTGTATTTGAGATGAATCGCTTGTATTTTATGATGAATTGCTTGCATTTTTAGATAAATCGCTTGTATTTTAAGTTAAATCACTTCTATTTAAAGATGAATCACTTGTACTTTAAGATGAATCGCTTGTATTTAAAGATTAATCATTTGTATTCAAAATTTAAAATGAATAACTTGTATTTAGAGATGACTCACTTGCATTTTAAGATGCATCGCTTGCATTTAAAGATGCATCGCTTGTATTTTAAAATGCATCGCTTGTATTTTAAGATGAATCACTTGTATTTTAAGATGCATCACTTGTATTTTAAGATGCATCACTTGTATTTTAAGATGCATCGTTTGTATTTTAAGATGAATCGTTTGTATTTTAAGATGAATCGTTTATATTTTAAGATGAATCGCTTATTTTATGATCAACCGCTTGTGTTTTAAAATGAATCGCTTGTTTTAAAATGCATCGCTTATGGTTTAAGATGCATTGCTTGTATTTTAAAATGCAATGCTTGTATTTTATGATGAATCACCAGTATTTTAAGATGAATCACCAATATTTTAAGATGAATCACCAGTATTTTAGCATGAATCACCTGTATTTCAAGATGAATTTCTTGTATTTCAAGATGAATCGCTTGTATTTTTAGATGAATCACTTGTTTTCCTCATTTCTTTAGATAAAAGTGTCTGCTAAATGTACAAATAAATCCTTGAATAGAGCAAAATAGCATATTAGTGAATCCGGCATCAGTGACTGTCAATAAAAACCATGCTTTTTACTGTTTCCATTATTTATTCATACAAACTTCATACATTATTTATTCATACAATTTATTCATAACCAGAATTGAGACTCTTAAATGGATAGTTCACCCAAAAATAAAAATGTTGTCATTTACTCACCACCAAGTTGCTCCAAACCTGTATGAGTTTCTTTCTTCTGCAAACATAATATAAGATATTTTGAAGAATGCTGGTAAACCAAACAGTTGGCGGTACCCATTGACTTCCATTGTATTTTTTCCCACTAGAGACCAACAACTTTTTAGTTGCCATTCTTCAAAATATCTTTTTATGATACACAGAAACTCATACAGGTTTGGAGCAACTTCAGCGTGAGCAAATGATCATTTTATTTATGTGAGTTTTTAATATCGATTTATTGAGACATCTGTCTCAATTGAAATGGCACCTGTAAAATAAACGCAGAATTCAAAACACGTCACAGCAAAGGAAATGTGAATCCTGTATATGTGGACATTAGCATACGCTTAAATGAGTCGGGGGTCAAAAAGAGCAGCGAATGAAAGAGAGGCGTGAGGCACTGACTGTTATGCCTCTTCCTGTGTGGTTGAGCACCACGTGGTTGGCAGCAGGGTTAAATACGAGCACTTCTCCTGTTTTAGGCCCATTTCTACTTGGGCTGGAGACGAAGACGCCTGAAGAACTCTGCTAAGACCACTGGAGAAGAAGGAAGAGGCAAATATGGCACTACTGGGCTTGATCTACGGAGGTATGGATGTAATAGGGCCATAAAATACAAGTTCTGATGGGTAACGTATGGTTATGGTTATACTGGGATGCCCAAGAAACAGGAAGCGATTTATTTTGTACATTTTGACTTTTTCTTGTTTTGTCATCAGTGCACGACTTTATGTTTTAATGTTCTGCATAAATATTTTCACGTTTTTCACTGTAACGTTTGTGAGCAAATGATGATGTCGGACTCTCCATTGATGCATGCATAAAATGTAAAAAAATATTTGATCAGTTTCTGGAATGCAATAGATTGTCAATTCTATTTCAGTATTATTTATTAACTGCCAATTTGAAGAACAATTTTTAAAAGTAATGTAAATGCACCAGTTCCTGTTCAACAAAAATGCTAAGAGTGCTAAAAATTGCACTCTTTTTCTATTATTGTAGTTTCTTTTTTCCCCACACAAAACAACAGCAAATCCAAAAAAATATGAAATATTTTTTAAATAAATACCTGTAATAAAACGCTCATCTTCTTTTAAAAGAAAAAGCTTACTCATGTTGATCAAAATGGCTGCCGTCTGATGTGAGGAAGACGTTTGTGTCGCCACCGCTAGCATTTACGAATGACGCATTATTCTTTCAGAAAATTTGTATTTTAATCAACTTATTTTTAAAAATTGCTGTATAAACTTTAACATAATTCAACAAAATGCATGTTGCAGTATATTTGTCATACATAATGCACTTAATTTAGTTCAATGAATTATTAATTGTAAAACATTTCTGTTTTGCATGTCGTATGTTCAAATTGCAATCAATCAAACTCAGTTTCCTCAAACATTAAGAGTTTCAAGTCTGTATAGACTTTGGGTGCGGTTCATGAGCAGTGCAGAAGTGGAAATGTGTGTGTGTGTGTGTGTGTGAAGGAGGAGTTTGAGATCTCCAGCGTTTCTCCAGAGGAGACGTGGACACCTGGACATTGGGATGTACAGTGCAGTCATCCATAAAGTAGAAAGCACTACTAAACCCCTTGCCACAGTGTAGTGTTTCCTACTTTATGGATGAGTGTACTGTTGGCTGCTGGGAAACTTCACGCCGCTCGACGCAGAACGACAGAAAAGAGAGAAAAGAGGAACTGGCTTGGTTTCGTAAAGCCGTGCACGTCTCATCGTGTCAATGCACATCCACGAGAGACGGCGGCACGCTTGCAGAAACTAAAGCCAGGTTTCTCTGATTGCTGTTGCTCTAAAATCATTGAAAATGTCTTGTATGATGCATGTAAACTTCAATAAAACAGAAACAAATAAAACACATGTGTCTTTGAGTCAGGGTCATTATTGGTAACGAAAACTGAAACTAAAATGAAAAAACATTTTTTGTTACCTGAAATAAAACACTTTCATTTTATTTATTAAACATAAAAAAGCATGTTTGTTACTTGAAACAAAATAAATGTTAGCTGAAATTTTATTAAACAAGCATTTATTGCTTGTTAACTAATTTTTTCAAAAATATTTCTAATTTTCATTTAGTTTAACTTGACGTACTAAAATAACTAAAACTAAAAAAAATAAATACAATACTAAAAACCATACAGACATACATAAAAATCCCCCCAAAATACTAAAAAGTACAAAAACTTTACTAAACATTTTAACTGAAATAAAAATGGAAATATAAAAAATGACTATCTATAATATCTAACATACCTATAATATTTATAATATTATACTAAAATACACAGTAATATGCTAGAATCTGAATGATACTCCATCACAAACTCATTTTATGTGAAAATATACTTTATTTCTGTAAAAAGTCCATATTGCAACAAGTCTGAGGATTCACTTCAAGTAAATCCCTACAACTTTCCCCACAAAGCAAGACGCCTGTGTGACTATCCAAAAACATGGTTTCGGCATGCACAAAAGAAACCTGTAAAATACTTTACCAAAAGAAGCCGTATTTACAGGTGAGTTTCCAAAAAATGCATTACAAAAATGTACAAAAAAACATCCTTCAGGACAGACACAAGAATAGAGTCTCGTTCTGGCTGTATGAAAATATCATACCTTAAATCACAAAAATACACTGAGCTCAACGCCGCCTCCTCTGCGTACGGCCAAACAAAGCTACGTGCAACTACTACGACACATAAATAGAATAAATAAGGCCGAGTATAGATGGAAACCCATCATGCATGCAGTCATTACAAACACAGCTGTAGTAAACTTGAAGTTAAGACTAAACGAGGTCTTATAAGGCTAGTTTTTATTATGGCCTAGGATACGCCTACTTGCAGTAGCAACAGTTACGATGGTAAGATCTGCGGCCTGTGCGTTCCTCAGCTTCACCGTGGCAGGAATCACAGCATGCGTCTGGATTATATAGTGCAGCGAGGGGAATATCACCTGACTAGTTGATATTAAGGGGCTGTACAGCGCATCACTACCCATGAAATAATCAAGGATGCTTGTTTGATGACAATCTACAAAAATGCTAAAGCACAACTTTCTTTGTATATTCTGTTCTGCCAGTTTGAGAAACGGTCGAAACTTTCACCTACTTCCTGTCTGTGAGGACATTTGGGCTCTAGCTCCGCCCTTGCAAACGCCTGGCATTCTGTGATTGGTCGCTGTGGTGACGTGCAGAACACATCAAGATTTGGCAAGATTGTGTGGTTTGGACAGTCTCGCCTGAGAAGAGCAAGAGCTGACTTAAGACGCGAAACTGATGAGCGGTTCGACCTGAGAAATGATTTCATGTGAGCCCTGTAAGACCACAAGAACCAGCGGATGATGCTAGAAAAACAAATGCATTATACTGCAATGTAAAGTTGAAGGGTGTGTGGTGTTATTCTCACATGTTGTGTCTCTATTATGACGCTCCTAAAACGGAGGAAAATAAATTAGGAACCAAGCAAGAAGAGTTAAGACAGAGCTCATGCAGAAAGAAGCCAATGTTTCTCTGTTTCGTGAATTATTAATGATGCTATTGAAGAGTGAGTTCCATGTCGTTGAGTTTGAGAAAAGGCGAAGCAAAACTAAATACAAAGTTCATTACGAACAATAAAAGCTTCAGTGCATCATCAGATGCACAATATTACATTTACAGAGAATGATCAACATTTTCCGGTTCAATATGCCATTTTAGCATGCAAACAACATAAATCATAAAGTTGAAAATGATAATAAATATGTATTGTTGTTGGTTTTTCTTGAGCAAATGCAAACATGATGTTCAACTGGGTAAAAAAGCGCATAAGAATGTAATTTATTGCCTAAATGAGCACAGAGGTATGGGAGCCCATTTCTGCAACTGAATAAAAAAATAAAATAATTGTGACTTTTTTCCTCACAATTCTGATCTTTTTCTCAGAATTGCATGATATAAATTTGTAATTCAGACTTTACATCTCACAATTCTAAGAAATACAGTCAGAACTGTGTGATGTAAAGTCGCAACTGTGAGTTTCGCAAATTACAAGATAGAAACTTTAAGAAAATAGTCTTTTTTGCCCTTAGAATTGGACTTTATAACTCAGAATGGCAAGTTTATATCTTACAATTCTGAGAAAAGAAGTTAGAATTGGGAGAAAAAAGTCAGAACTGCGAGATCAAAACAATTATGACTTTATTTCTCACAATTTCTAATTTACATATTGCAATTCTGTCTTAATAGTTTATATCTTGCAATTCTGAGGGAAAAAAGTCAGAATCGTGAGATAAAAAGTCGCAATTACCTTTTTTTTTATTCAGTGGCACAAATGGGCTTCCACACAGTAGTGTGTAGAATATAATAAAACACAATTTTCAGTAGAATACAGCAACGGTACTAATGAAATAAACTAAAAGTGCAGAAAATATTGTGATATAGATTTAAAAAGCTTTCGGCCAGTCGGTGATCATTCAGATTTTCTCCAGTAAAAACGAATGAATGAATATGTAACGATTTGAGTTCAGCTCAGTCTGTATGGGTTTAACTAACCGGTTTGTATTATTCTAGCTTTAACTGGATAACACCAGCAACATAAAACAGGTGAAGAGACACAGTTCTGCAGTCTTGGACCCTACTTGTAGTGCAAAATATTTTTATAGCGACAAAGAATTATTTTGTCACACTTTATTTTCCAGAATTCCTGGAATAAATATCATGTCAACATATCTCCTCTAAGTGTGCTCTGCCTTTCAGTGGATTATGTTTGTGAACACTAACAGATGGTTATTCGTGTCTAGATGCTGTTATATTGAAGTTAAGCGTTTAGTTAGAATATTCTGCTATCTTTTTACTCTTCAAATGAGTATTTTTATAGCTTTTCAACAGGCATTAGCTCTAGTCACAGCTTTAATGGGTTCAAAACCCATTTCCCTATTTGCACAAGTATTGCGATTATTTGCTTTTTTGAAAAAAAGAAAAAGGTAAATCTGCATCATTATGGCAAAAAATCAGAGAATGAGAAAGATTCTCGTATCGGACGGATACACACTCAAACTGACACGTCACACGAGAAAAAGTGCAATCTGCAGATCTTCAAGCTCACAGCTATTCCTTCTTGCTGGAGCCCAGCTTTCTGAAGAGCTTCCTGCCCTTGGAGAAGAAACCTTTCTTCTTCTTCTCGGGCAGGGAGGCTTCGGGGAACGGAGGGGTCGCGGGTGGAGACGAGCTCCGGGTCGGTTTCTGATCTGAGTCTGGCTCAGGGTTTGGTTCTGGCCGAGCCGGAGGATTTGGGTCTAGCGGAGAGGAGCTCATGGGATCAAGATGCTCAGACGATTCTGTCTGGCTCACCTGGGAGATAAACAGAGGAAAGATGAAGCTAAGCAGGTAGTTGAGATTTTAATGCCATGTCAGATATTTTATACAAAACTAAATAAATAAATATTATTATAATATGCTTAAAAGAACACAAGCTGTTTAAATGTCTATATGATAAAAATTCTAAGACTGTTTCTGGTAAGTTCTTATTTAAAAAATTCCAGTCCTTAAGAGGGCTAAGAGATAGTTGACTTTCAACCAATTACATAAGAAAAAAAAAGTCTAAAATTATGTAAGATGAAGGAGATTTAATACTGCATATATTAAATACTGTATGTATGAAATGCTATGGTGGGAATCCAAAGTAGCAGGAGAAAAAATACAGCAGCAGTTACAACTCTGAACATCTGACTTTATGATCTTAAATGCTTCAGCTTAAATTACAAAAGCTTATAAGGCATGGCTCTCACCATGAGTTTAAAGGGACAGTTCACCTAAAAATAAAAATCTCGTTAAAGCACTAAAACAAAACCTACAACTAATAAATTAAACTTAAAAAAAAAAAAAGTAATAATAATAATAATAAAAAATAATAATAAAATAATAATAATAAAAAAATGACAAAGTATGTATAATTATTAGAATAAATAAATAAATTAAATTAAACCTGAAAATATGAAGATAAAAGGTCATTCAAAATATTAATAAAAACTATAATAGTATATAAATAATACTAATATAACACTGGTCCCTAACCCTGACAAAAACAAAACAAAACTTTAAATGGAGAATTATTATGTGAAGATTAGAGATAATTTGCTGGGTTTTCTCAATGCAAACATTCTGGATTCAAAATGATTGAATCTCTAAAACTTTACAGTACTTCTTTAGAGTTTTTCTTTGTCTGAGAATGTGCATTGATTCTAAAATTCATCTTCAGACTCGCAGTGTAATGTTCAGAGTCATTACATCTAGAGACGCTAGAGAGGGTTTGCTGCAGGTCGGGTCAGATCTATGAAACACTTACGGTCACTGTTTAAAGTGAACACCTCTCCTGGGCTTCTGAAAACCATGCAAAAATAAAAACAAACACACATAAGACGACATGCAGAACAAAAGACAGCTGGAGAAACTAATGCTGTTAATCAGTGATGGACAGAACAGAATGGAAAATACATGCAATGATCAACATTAATGCATGCAATAAACACACACACACACACACACACGTACCTGTGAATCCCTGCGGCTCTCCGTCACCGTGTGCTCTGTCCGCGCTGCATCTTCTTCTGTCTCTGGAAAAGCTTGTAGGAAGTTGGACGGCACGAGGCCTTTGTGTCCATTGAGATCCCCCTGAAAACCACAGACCCATCATGCACTGCTGCTTTGCTCAGTCATTCAGTGTTCATGGCCGTACACAGGGATTAGAAATACAGAGATACAAAAACTGAGCGGTTCTGGGATATATTTTCATTCCCCTGATCTACATATGTGCATTTGCCCTCCATTTAATAACAATAGCTTAGATAACAATCTTAATCTTGAATAACAATAGCTTTAAAACTAGTCTTCAGTCTTTTTCATAAGTAAACAAGAAAAATACAATTTTCATTTTTAGGTGAACTATCACTTTAAATTTTGAGCACAGAGCAGCCATTGACATCACTATAAAAAGGACGCAGACACGTGGGGGTTTCTTGTCAAATTAAAGGAATAAAGGAAAAAAAAACATTAAAGAACTAGATTTTATAGTAAACTAAAGCATCTAGTGCTGAGAGGGAGCTAACTTTCTACAATGCACATAATAGCTGAATAAATTACACAATTATTTAGTTAATATCTAATTGAGTTGTTAATTGAAAAAGCTGAAATCAAAATGTAAATATTAGATGAAACACTTACAAGCTAAGATACAACTAAAATACTAAAGGAAACCTAAATAGCAATAAAAATGGTAATAATAATACTTGGGTAATAGTATTGTAATAGTAACTAAAGTTACTTTTAAAAGTAAATGCATTACAATATAACGTTATTGCATTTTTTTTAATGGAAAGTAATGCATGTTACTTTCATGCTACATTTTGTCACCTAGGCTGTGCTTACTTAATACTTAGTACTTACTTACTTAACTGTAAAGGCCCTTTTACACCAAAAGTGAAATGATTAAGCCTCAGGCTGAAGGGACTGCCCCTGCAGAGTAAACTAGTTACAAACTAACTTGCATTATTTATTTGAAAAAATAGATATTTCATTGTAAACTTAAAAGTAGTTTGTTACTTTTGCGTTACTTCTGAAAATGTAATCTGATTACATTATTTGCATTACTTGTAATGCGTTACCCCCAACACTGGCTCTGACAGATCAGCTCAGATCTTTGCAGCACCGAAATACAGTTATTATTAAGCAATTACTTCACAACTTTTATTATTCACCTTGGAAATAACTTCAATGGTAGTACAGCCACAAATGTGTCATTGCACAAAACTCTTATTTATTATGAATATACTAACAGACAGACAGACATGAAAGAAACTCACATAGTAGAAGCCATCATCGTCCATGTCACCGAACACATAGATGATGTCGCCCGCGCTGAAGGGTAGTTCAGCCTGGACAAACAGTACATTAAACTCTCATGCTTTAGACCGTTTACTAGTATAAGAAGCTTTTTTTTGTCAAAGTAATCATGTCACCTCTATGTCTGCATTAGGAGAGCTCTCTCTGGGGTCGTAGTCAAAGACGGCCACCATCCTGCAAGGTCTGGAGCTTCCCATCGGGCCGGCTGAGCGACTGAGGTCTGCAAGTCAAACACGTCTTAATGAACGTCTTTAAAGATGCAGTCAACAAAAATCGGAAATGAAGCAGCGCTCAGGGTGAAAATGACACAGCAAGCGAGAGAAATGGCAGAAAATACATATTTATTTGATATCGAACATTTGATATATTAGTGAAGTCTCTATTATGGGTTTATCAGGCGATGGTTTGGTGTCCCTGCAGACATTACAGAGCTTGAATGTGAAGGAAACGCTCTCAACGACCTCAAAACATGAAATGACAATTATATCTAAATCTACTGTGATGGCTGACAGTAAAAACGGCTTAATCTAAAACGGACAACTACTTCAAATGTATTCTAGCATTTTATGCATTAGTTACAACTATGTTAATATTTGATTTAATTGAAATATTTGTTTGCTGTGAAATATGGTTAAAAAAAAAAAACATTTAGCAACAAATGCCCATTCTTAATTTTTTTTAAAATTTTTGATAATGTCATAAACTTGTATATATACACAATTATCAGTCAAAAGCTTGGAAAAATTACTGTGTAAAAAATGATGTAATATTGCGGAATATTATTCAAATGTAAAATGTGATTTATTGCTGTGATCAAAGCTGAATATTCAGCATCATTACTACAGTCTTCAGTGTCATAAGATTCTAATGGCTTTGCATCACAGTGATTAATTATACAATAAAATATATTCAAACAGAAAACAGCTTTTTAAAATGAAAACAATATTTCACATTATTACTGTTTTTACTGTAAGTCAGATACATATGCTATGCACGTTTATAAACACTAAACTTCAAGCTATGTAAGCTTGAATTATGCATTATTGTATAATGTTTGACCACATTTCATAACAGTTATCAGTTTCAGGTCCACAAGTGTCATGGCAGAGGAATAGTTCGAAAACAATTTAGCTGAGGAAGCTAATTAAACGGTTAATTAAATGGTTGACGTGTGTACAGTAGCAGCAGTAGTGTCAGAGTATGAAACTCAATCTATCAGGCTCAGACTATATCCATCGAGAATGCATGTAAATTATGTACAACTCATTCTTCATTTGTGTTAAAAACCTTCTTGTAAACCTACTGCATGATAAACAGACTGAACAGAAGAAAAAGGCACTTAATGACACTTCAAGAGAAACACTGAAAGTACATGCAAAGTGAAGCAAATCACAGAAGACATGAACTCAGCTGTCAAATGAGAGACTGAAAGATCATTATTGGTTAGTTCAGAGACGAGGGTGTGTGGATGCAGATCTCCATGGTAACAGCATGCAGCGCTGCATCAGTACATCAACATGCAGTTAACTGTCATGCAGCTGGAAACATGAGAGAGAGACAGGATGGGACAGGAGCTCAAACCTTGACTGGAGGAGTCCATAGCGGACGTGTCGTCCCACACCGCGGCAGACTCCACTGGAAAAGGACAGAAGTGGGTGGGGAGGGAAGGGTTAGACACAATCTGATTGGCTGCCTGACCTTGATTGACACTGGGGCTCATGGGGAAAAAGTCAAATCAAACTAAACAAAACCAAATAAAACCGAACAAAATGAGCCACAGCGCTTTGAGGATATGAGTGAAGCGGTTATGAGCCACAATCACTCACTCACTCACTCACTCACTCACTCACTCACTCACTCACTCACTCACTCACTCACTCACTCACTCACTCACTCACTCACTCACTCACTCACTCACTCACTCACTCACTCACAACACACACAACACAACACACTCTCTCTCTCTCTCTTCAGGCAGTCAGCTTCAGAGAGGTGGTTGACCAAAGGGGGTTGTGAGCCCAAACATTAGAAAACACTGGTTTAAAGAAATCATTCCAGGTTCAATATAAATTTCACTTAATACAAAAATATTTTTATATGTCATTATTTATTTATATTTTATTATTATTACATTTTTCAGCTTCTTTTTTCTAAAAAGAAAAACAGCATTTGTGGCATAAAGTCAATCATTAAGTTATTTTATATTATATATAATTATTTTAATATATTATTATTAATTATTATTAATTTATTTTGAAATAATAGCATTTGTGAAATAACCACTTACCATATATTATTTATTTAGATTTTTTTTAACATATTATACATAATTATTTTAATATATTATTATTATTATTACGGTTTGAAAAAATATTATTTGTGAAAGTCAATTACTATTTACCACTTATGTTGTTGTTGTAATTTATTTAGTATTTTTCATCTTATTTATCTAAAAAAAAAAGAATACGTGCAATAATGTTAATTACCACAAAATACTTATTTTTAATTATTAATATCATACCATTAAAATTTTGTTCAAAAATTAAAAACAGCACTTGTGGCATAATGCAAGTTAATACTATATATTCTATTACTATTATCATTCGTTTTATTTTTATCAGGTTCTTTTTGTCTATAAAAAGAAAAACAGCAGTTAGAGTTAATGCATTTGCAACGTAATGCAATATACATACATGTTCACCAGAGACTAAGTGTGACTGATTTACTTACGGACTTTGGTTGCATTTCCCAAAAGCATCGTAAGCCAGTGGTTTCTACAATCTACCTAAGCTTACGTTGATTTTGGAAAATGCAGCCGTGATCTGTAAACATGAAGCTTGATTTCACATGCCATTGCATTTAACAAGTGTTCTGCTTTTTAGTGGCCATTCGTGTAAACAGACTTGAGTATGATATTATTGATTAAATACTGTTTTTCTCCATCCAAACAGCCTTTCCTAGATCAGAAGAAAAGATGTTATTTTTTTGATGCATCGTTTTCATAACAATAGCATGTACTGAATCATGCACAAGAAGACCAGGTTTGGTAAAAAACTTAAAATTAAAAGGTTAATTTTGATTTCATGCTGACTGTGGTTCAAAACTAAACCAACGAGACTAAGGACATCTAATGTTCGTGCCCCCCTTTGGTCAGAGTTCCTGATGCAGAAGCAGAAAGCTGATGGGAGTGAATTCAGCAAACCAAACGCAGGTGAAATCTCGGAGAGGAGGAGGAGACAGCGAGCGCTGACACACACCTTTCTTGGAGCGTCTAGGTTTCGGCGGTGCAGCGGGACGGCGTGGAAGCTGTGCATGTAAGCGGGCGTCTTTATGAAATTTATACAGGATACGTGGGGGAAAAAAAAGACAAGTAGCAGACAAGAATGAATGAGAAGCCAAAAGAAAAGCAAAACCTCACAAAACAAGGATCAAGCTGAAAACATGAATAAGAATAAGCATTAGCATCAGCAATGAGGCACCAAGTGAGAAAGAGATGAATCACCACTGCAGCAAAGCATTCTGGGAAACAAGGTCTCTGAACAAGGTCTCCACTGTCGCTCTTTGAACTGCTTACAGTGACCACAAAAACACACATTACAACAACAGCACTTTGGCACTTTTGTAAAAACAGCAAAGCTTTGTGATCTGAAATGAAACTGCAGACTGTGGAACATAAACCAATGAAAAGCTTGTTTCTGATACGGGTTAAACAAAATCAAATAACTGTGATTCCTTATCTCACAATTTAAACTTTTCTCTCATAATGCTGAGAAAAAAAGCTAACTCATGAGATATAAATGCGCAACAGCAAGAAAAATCTCAGAATTTTGAGATAAAAATTTAAAATTGTGAGACATGAACTTGAAAAAGTCAGAATTTTGAGATAAAACACTTATAAACAGTGATGTTTGTCAGATATACAGTGGTGGCCAAAAGACAGATCTAAAAATATTGACCCTTTTTGGCCTCCAAAACATGATTTCATTTCATAATGTTTATGAAACATGCAGATGGTTGCTCGGAGCACAACAAATATCAGATGAAGCGAGTCGTACTGTTTTTATCCACTTTTAACTTTAATATTTGGTATGTTCACCTTTTGCAGCAATTATAGCAGTACATCTCTCTGGCACAGTGTCAATGTATTTCCTGAGAACTCTGCACTAATGTTATCCCATGCCTTCTGCAACTCAAGCCAAAGGCTTTCCATTGAATGCACAATAGATCTGTCCAGTTTATTTTCCAATTCGCCTCTAATTTGCTCGATGGTGTTGAGGTCTGGACTTTGAGGGGACCAGTCCATCATTTTCAATGTTCCAGCAGATGCCTTCCGTCGCAGGTAGTTCCAGCAATAGTTCGTTTCATGGGTATTGCAATGGTCAATTCAACAAAAACAACTGAAACTTCTTATATATGTCAAGTGTTCTAACAATTTTGGCCACCACTGTAAACAGAATCGCCAGATATAAATTCATAATTTGCGAGAGAAATGTCAGAATTTTGAGATATAAACAGAATTGAGATATAAAGGTTCAATTGCAAGAAAAAAGTTAGAATTATGAGATAAAAACTTAGAATTGTGAAATATAAACAGAATTGCAAGATATAAATTCGCAAGAATGATTTTGCGAGAAAAATGTCAGAATTTTGATTTTTTAATTTGTGTGATATAATTGTGAGATATAAACAGAGTTAAGAGAAACGTTGCAATTTCCTTTTTTCTGTGGCGGAAACAGGTTTCCACAAACTAGATTAAATCAAGAACAGATTCACGAAATGCAGTGCGGAATTAAGGTGTACTGACTTTGCAGAAATGTTCACATGCAACACTTCAGGCAAGACACTGCCGGTGAATAGGGTAAAAATGTTTAACTAATAAATATCACTAAACGTCCATAGTCAATTAATCGGAGCATTTTTTTGTAAATGTTATGTTTAAATATGCAAATTGCACATTATCTAATTAAATATGCATACATTTCCAGAACAGAAATCTGAATTCAAAATTCTTGCTTCATTTTGTTGACATTTTTAAGGTTTTTACAGAGGAGATTTTGGAGATCTCTTTATATCACTCCATAAATAAAATACTGTCAAAAGCAAGAAAAACATACATTTTCACCATGTTTTAGGAATAAAATGCTGTTATGTAAATCAGGTGAATAATATATAAACAAATCCCCTTTAAATACCTTAGATGAGACTAAAACTGTAAAGTTTGGTGTATATATGTGCTGCTGAAGTGGAGAAAAAACTACAGCTTATAAAGATATGTATTTTAACTGAAATCTACACATAAAGTGTAACTTAATTCTGTATTTAGGATATTTTCTTTCCAGAAGTCTGAAAGAAGTCATGTTATGGAACCAAAATCTCAACGGTTTTACCTTTAGTGTCTTGCCTGAAATGAGAGAAAGACTACAACACGTAGCTTAACGGATTACAAAAAAAGCACCACATATCACCACCACCGCCAACACTTCAAGAACCTGAATTCAAGGGAAACCCAAGTTCCTTAAAGTTGTTAGCTTGAAGCCTATTTTGAAGCTCATGTCTACAAGCGTGATTCCAGCAATGCTAAAATGTCAGCTGCAGCTGGATTTTTGTGGCTTTTTCTTTGAACGATTACAGGGAGTTAAGAGATTTATTTTTTATTTTAGAAACATGCTCAAAATATGACCTTAAATAAATGTCAGTCAGACTACAGCTCTGCTCCAAAACCTAGTCAGTTGTCTATCTAGACAGCATTTTAAGATCCTGATGTGAAGCCAAGCAGTGACATTATGCTAATGATTTTTAATGATTACAGCTGATCTCAATAGAGCGTAATGCTAACAAATGGTCAGGAATCAAATAAGAACTAAAAGAACATTGCACGCACAAATATTTTGTGAAACATGATATATGTTGGTGTGAAAACTGACAATGAGGTGCAGATGTGCGAGTCTGATGCATGCACTGATAAACGCACCTATCTTTTCCATTGACGCCTCTGTGGAGAGGAAGCCCTGCATCAGGAGCTGGTCTCTGGTCTCCTCATCATCAACCTGGATCTCTGAAACCATATTAGATGGCACATAGCCACGACGGCCACCCACCTCGCCCCGGTAGAAACCATCTGCATCTTTGTCCCCATAGACCTGCAGAGAAGAAACACTGCAATCAACTTTCTACAGGAACTTCATTAAGTTCTGAAATCATTATGAACAGCAAAGTGATATTTTTTTTGGTATTATTTGCTAATTATAATGAGAGCAATAATGTTTTGCAGGCCGCACTGGAGATTAACATTTTGTAGGCTAATGTGGGCGAGAATTGACCGTTTTTAAGCATTTCTTTCTATGTAGGGTTGTAGTTTTAACCCTATAAAACCTACTTTATCAAATTTCTAAGACCTTTAAATGATCAAACCTTGGTTGAAAAACCTGTTGCACACAATCTACTCCATGCCTTCTGTCTTCTGATTGATAGTTTAGACTATTTTTGCAAGTAAAAGTCCTTTTTGTTAAATGGTACAACTGTCCACCTGGTGCTTCACGTGTCTTTTTGCTGTCAAATCTTTACTGATTTTCAGAGAGTAATCATAACTCTATAACTTTTGCACTGTTAGTAATACTTCAGGATGAAGACCTACTGGACTGCTGCAAGTGCAACTTATTTGATTATTTGAACTTTTTTTCATGTTCAGATGTATCAAATCTAATCCTCAGGCTTTTGAAAAATGTTTATTTCTTCATCTCTTAATCATCATTGTATTGCGCTACATTATATGTTTAGATCGTTTAGATCTCATCTTACTTAAAACATATTATTGGAGATACAGAGTGATGACTGACATTTATATCATTTTTTGTAAGTATCTACTATACTGTTATAAAGATCTCATTGATTTACAATACATGCTTCAGAATATCATACTTTATGGCCATACAAATATCAGCATTTGCACCGAATTGCATATTTCTGCTTAGTTTGGGCCTCTGATTAAAACTGAGCTGTTTTTCCTCCATGTTCTAATTATATTAGACTATATGAGCCATAAAAGCTGAATGTATCAAACATAATACAAAACGTATATGCAAACTTAATATAAACTGTTCCATGTCTATTATTGACTATTATTTCACATGGCACACTGTACAGGGTTAAAGACAAATTAATCTGTGAAAATCACAACCTCAAATTCAACTGAGTCATACCTTGATAATCTGGCCTTCTTTAAAAGGAAGCTCTTCTTCATCAGCATCAGGATTGGGTGACATGACTGCAGGATCATATGGGAAGAGGGCAACAAAGACTCTCACCTCATTTTCTCCAGATGCTCTGGGCTCTGCAACACCAAAGAGCAAACTTGTCAAGAAATTATTTCATAGGATATATCATGAGACTAAGACCTCCAGTATTTATGCAAAAACACACTGGTGGTTGATCTGGACATGTCATGCCTGTATCACATTTTGAGAAGATGAAGTTGGAATTGTGCAAAGTTTTGTTACATTTTATGTGACTTTCCATGACGCATGTGAAACACTACAGTTAGGAAACTAATGTTTGTGGTCTCCCCCGCCTGAAAACCATAATGGTGCAGCCCAGGCGTGTCCTTAAGTGAGGTAATCATACTAAAACCTCCTGATCCTAAGCCGCCATGAGCCGCTACAGAAACGTGCGCTCATGAGTCATCTGTACAGAGCGAGAACGACAGGAAGAGAGAAAGAATGTCTAATCAGATAATAAAAAAAAACTTGTGATTTTCAATAATGTTGTTGTGGAAGAGATTAAAACTAAATAATATAAACGACACTAAACAAATATCCATATAATATTTAATGAAACCAACCCAGTTCTGGTTCTCAATGTTGATTAGTCAAGCTAATATTTCCCATAATGTGTTGGGAATCACAATTTAGCAACTGTGCTGAACAATCGATTACTGCATGATCTGATAAAAATGCATCACTGCAAGTCAGAAATGGATAAAAATGTCTAATAAATAAGCCAATCCAACTGCATAGATAAAATGACATACAAATAAGTGGAAAGCAAACAAATGCCCCAAAACACCACCCATACTTTTCCTGTGCTATTTATTGGGCATGCATGCAAGATAAAACTGCTGTTCTGTACACTGCAGACTGACAGCAACCCTCAAGCATCTGTCAGGGTCATCAGGTCAAAGGTCAGCACTCTGAAGCCATCAGGATCAATTTCCTGTTTCTAGATGGGTTGGATGAGGGTGGGTGAGGACTATAGTGTAAAACAGAGATGTATAATCAGTGGTGCTAATAGGTGTCTGTCATGTTTGTGTTAAGCTCCAGCAGTGAGATGTGCTCATCTCATTAGTGAGGATCAAGACCAGCTGTAGCAACAATCAAGGGCAGATCAAAGACAAGAGGACATTTCACAACCTCTGCGGCTCATATTTGAGGGCAAATATGAAGAAAAGGGGCTACATTCGGGTAAACCACCTGGCCTTCAATGAAAAAAAAAAAAGATAAAAAATTAGTAATTATGTATAATTTTTCTTTTTTTAATTGTAAAAGTGCAATGGTACTAGGCTACAAAGTATATGTCTGATAATAATAGTAATAGCACTCCTCAACAAGCCAGTTCTGAAAATATTACATGCCAAACTTTAATACAATATGTTTCAGGTTTGATCAAATCACTAACCCTAAAAGTAAGCAGAATAATTAGTTTTAAGCATGACAGAAGTCTCAATTTAGACTAGGCTAGATACATGTGTTGGTTTGGTTTAAACTAAGTTCGGAGAAGAACAGTTAAGGGCAGTTTAAAGTTGGGTGGGTGGGCAGTACTCTGAAATGGATAAATGAGAGAGAGAAAAGGATGTGATCTAAATAAGAGCTGAAGACAGTTCACGTTGAGAGAGAGAAAAGGAAGTGAGAGAATCTCACCTCTATGTAGTCTAATTTCAGAGCGTGGCGATTTTGGAGTGACATCGCACCACATTGCACCTGGATCTGCCAACGAAGCTTCTCTTCCACCTGCCTCCTGGTTTGACAGAAACAAACAGTTAGATAACGTGGGATACAGCCATGAACATCACAGTAACACTTCAGATTAGTGAACACGTATTCACTATTAACTAAGAGTTTTCCTTCAATAAACTTCTAATTTGCTGCTTACTGATAGTAAGCAAGTTGTTTGTAGTAGTTATGTTTAGGATTAAGGGATCTAATATTGTCACGCAAAATAAGGCATTAATATGTTCTTTACAAATAGTAATAAACAGCTAATATGTGAGTAAAATGCAGGCTAATAAGCAACTAGTTAATAGTGAATAGTGTTCCCTAATCTAACATGTTAATAACATCAGAGTGGAACAACTGTAACATCACACAATCTTCATGTAATACCACTAATGTACACTAGGGGCCCCAGACTAGAACAATCGCTTAGGAGCCACATTTTGACAAATTACAGAAGCAGAACAGTCCATATTAAATGAATTTCCAAGCTAGCATTTGGAACATTTGCTGTACACAATGTTCCTGTCTGCAGCTTACTTTGCTTAACTTGCTACCTGTTAACCAAGATGCCTGAAACAGTGTCAACTAAATTTAAGAGCGTCTAACTATGTACAATGGACTGCGATTGCATTGGCCAAACATATCTGTGTTTGTGCACCTTCCTAGGGTATATGAAGAAGCCACATATCAACATGATATGAAGTTCTGGTATCTTAGGCTATTTGAAATCACTGTTGCAAGCTCTTTTGTACTGAATTAGTAATTAGCCTGGAGCCCTGAAATACACACACAAGTCGAAAAAGCCATTGCTCAAGCGACATTTGATTCCAGACCAACAGAAGCAGCACTTGGGGTTGTTCTTCATTGCAACAGTGGAATTATGGGAACAAAGAGGAGATCCCTGTGCAAGCACAACATACAGTTTCATACAGCACTTCGGTGTTGTCCAGTCTCTACTTTAACTGCTCAAGCAGTCTCTGGACAACCTTGACAATATGTGGGTCAAGAAACATCCCATTTGTGTCAAGGAAGGAGATGCACCAGAGCAAGAAAACCTATTGAGTGATGATGCACAGCCACAGTCCTACAACAGCAATGTTCTAATTGAACACTGGGAAGAATAAGACATAGGACAAATGCATAGAGCAGTGCTGCCAGCTACACATCTACAAATACAAAGACGCCTTGACTAGAGACTAAGAGAAAGGGTGTAGGGTACACAAGGAGTGCGATGTACAGGCTTAAACCTTTTGCATACACAGTAAAATTAGTGTTGGAGAGTCATTGAGCACTTGGTGGAGTCCCACATGACACAGTAGCCGCTGTATGTGGTAAATGCATGCATTTTAAATGTTAGCTCCATGTAGAGCTGGGAACAGAGAACCACTTCTTATTTAAAACTGATGTTTTGTTTTTGTCTTTCAGTTCCATTAACAATTTTGGAACATTTGCATTCTTCCTGGATAACTTAACATGAAATATACATACAGGAATGCCATAATATTGTCTATTCCAAAAGGATTGTAAATGCAAATGTTAAGTAGTACTGGAACCTGAATTTCTCAATTCCTAAAGATTATCATTGTTAACTCCAACAATAGCCATTAAGCCAGGGGTTCTCAACTCTGGCCCTCGAGGTCCTCTTTCCTGTAGATCTTAGCTCTAACCTTAATCAAACACACTTGAACCACCTAACAAAGGTCTTCAGGATTACGAGCAAGTGAGTTTGATCAGTGTTGGAGCTAAACTCTGCAAGAAAGTGGATATTGAGGGCCAGAGATTAGACTCCCAGTTCTAAACCTTCTAACTATGATACAACAAGTTGGACAAATTAAGCTACAGTGAACCGATTTGGGTACTGCAACTGATTTGGATGCTAACTTGGTTATTTTTGCTTTTAGGATGCAAAAGGTTTTAGCCATCTCCTAAAGGGATGGACAGGTTCTCAAAGAGAGCTTCTTAAGGGATAGATGGCTGTGGTACAACAGGAGACAGATGGACAGAGGACAACCCACCCATGAGCGGCTGCTTTGGGGCAGTTCTGGCTGCGGTCTGCATGTCAGGGGCAAGTGGTGATACTCATTGTTATCGCCTTCCACCCACCACTCTGAGCTCATTTGTTCTAACACCACTTCTCCAGGATCAAACAGCTGAGGCTCCTCGTCGTTATCAGTTCCATACTCTACGTCAATCTCTGTTGAGGCTCCAGTGGGCGACTTCACACGGTGTATGGTCTTGCTAAGTAAATACGGTCCCTGCCCTGTGCCAGAAGTCATCTGGCTACGGAGCAAGGCCTCTCTCCTGAGTCGGTCGCCATGGCCTTTGTGTGGTGTACGACGTGCAGCCACACTTACAGAACTAGGCCCAGCGTACAGGCTACTGTCAGAGTCCAACTCCACCTCCTCCTCCTCATCCAGATAGTTGATGGTGTCCACCGTGTCAGCGTAGTGCACTCTGGGTCTAGTCCTGACTGGCACAGTCCCTTTGTACCTCACTACGGGTGAATCAGATTCCATTTTACGTCCATGATTGTGATGTTGGGGCGAATGTCGACGACCCTCATGTCCACTCTGGCGGCCCTTGCCAGAAGTAGTCCGGCCTGGGGAAGGCCTAGTGTGGGGTTCAGATTCGCTGTTGTCTTCGTCTTCCGTGACTTCTGGGATGCTAAAGAGCTGTTTGTTGTGGTAGGCTTGAGGGGGGAGCTTTATAATCCTCTCCAAAATTTCTTCATCGCTGTCAGGTTCCCACATTTCAGACTAGGGTTGTTTTAGAGGAGCATTGGGATTTACCAGAGTAGGAAACGAGCAAGGTGTAAGATCGAGAACATATAGAAGAGGCAAAGATTTGATTGGTGTCAAAAGTGGAAAATAGAACAAAACAAGGAAAAGAAACAAGAAAATTAAAATGCAACAGAGGAAATATAAGAACAGAAGAACGTAAATGACATGCATGGCTGAATCCCAACAAGTTTCCACTTGTTAGGTCAATTGCAGCCAATCAGAACCTGCTAGATGTTTAATATATCATTATATTGAGCAGGATATTGAACCTGTGACATTTCACTATGAGCATGATTACCTGGTGCAATACCAACAAAAAGTCTTGGCACATTGCAATAGGACTCAACTTTTTGTCCAAAGGTTCACTGAGGAACACTACAACATTCATGTGCATGTACATACCCTGCCCGTAGGAGCTGTACTGTAACCTCTGGAGACGTCAGTAATAGGCTCAGAGTACAGATCTTCTTCCTCTTCTTCCAGAATATCAGACAGGTCAGACCGACTGCTCTCCCCGTGGTAGTCTGGGGGAGGGTCCATAAGACCACCAGCATAGACCTGATAGCGTACCACAAATACAACAACTTCAACACAGTTTTCTGAGACAATAGGACAGGGGTGTCCAATTCTGCTCCTGAAGAATTAAGTTGCAACTTGCCCCAATACACCTGTCTGGAAGTTTCTAGTAGTTCCAAACACCTTGATTAGCTGGTTCAAGTGTATTTAACTGAAGTTGGAGCTAAACTTTGTAAAACAGTGGCCCTCCAGGAGCAGGACTTGGCACCCCTGCACTAGGACAACAAAATGTTTCAAATAATTAAGGTGTTTCTCTGCTGGATTAAATAAGTATATAAAGGAAGGAAGATTAGCTCTGAGGGCAATTGTAAGATAATAAAATGAGTGCAGTCCAAAATGATAACAACTGCACAGGGACACACATGGTCTCAAGATTTGGTTTGGAAACTGGCCTTTATTCGAGGTTGAGGTACAGGCCGCAGGAACTCCTCCATGGATACAAGCCTGGTGTTTTCCCTGTCCTCCTCGGGCTCTGACTCAAAAGGTGACGGATTGGGAGGCCTCAGTGGGTGCGTATCTGGGATATCGAGAGGGTCCTTTCCTGGGATATTGATTTTGGGGGAGGTGGAATTGGGTGGTGGTGGTGTGTGAAGTTTGGCACGTGGGTCCTCCAAGAAGTCGGAGAGGGAGGCAACAGGACGCAGGCCTCCTGGGCTGTCTGTCTCTCTGCTTGGGTTCTGCACAGCAGGAGCCACACTGGACTGCGCTGGCACTGATGCAGGTACAACAATAGGTGAAGGTATGGGCGCAGACATGGGCACAGGCATGGTGGTTGGTGCCGGCACAACTACAGGACCTGGCACTGTCATGGACACTGGTGTGGGCATGGGTCCTGGTGTGGTCAAGAGAGCAGGTACAGCCATGGATGTTGGTGAAGCAACAGGCGCAGGCATGACCACGGGTGCAGGTGTAACCATGGGCGTAGATACACTCACCTGTTGATGGAGATGCTTTATTAGCTTACAAATATTACTATTCAATCAGATCATTCACAATACTTATTCCCAACTAATTTCCAATATTAAACAGAACCCACACATCCCAGATCTCTGCACACTGACAATGTATCAGCCAACTCAAGAAAAAAACAATTCTATATTAGGAATGAGGATAGGGTAAAGCAGAAAATTAAGGTTATAGCAGAAGTGTACTGATCCTAGGCCAAATTGACAGATCTAAATTTTAGTGAAAAGTCATGGGTGTTTTCTAAACAATAACATTAACTGGGAAGGCATGTTTTATGAAGACATACAATAATTTTGTGTGAGGAACAGATCAAAATTTAACATCCACTGCAGTTATAAAATCTCTTTTATGTTTAAGTATTTTTAAATATGGCACAAAGAGATGCCCCAGGGTTACAAGCAGAGGGCCATTTACAGTGAATAATTGTTTGCGATCTAGTCATACAGAACACTGTTATAATACTTTTATGGTACTCTTCATCACTTATGGATCTTCATAGCATAAATCCCCATTCATTTTTACAATATGGAAAAGAGCACCGTGGATATTCTATTAAACATCTCCTTTTGCACTATAAAGAATAAAGAAACTGGTACAAAACGTGGGCAAACGATAACATTTTCATTTTTGGCTCTTAAAGCATATATGCTAATTACTTATTATTTGCACATACAGTAGTGACTAAAACTGTAGACAAGTAGATTTTTAGTTTAAACTCACCATTGAGTTAGTACGTGAGACACATAGCGACAGTGCCTCCTGTACTAGCATGGGTGCAGCTGATGTTGGGTTTGCCCAGGCTTCTACATAGGAAGCAGGAGACGGAGATGCCTCACGAGTGGTTGCATTGGGTGTATTGATATAGAGTCCCCGAACAGGACCAGTGGTGTGTTCATCCAGTGTAGCAGCATGTGGCAGAATGGACATTTTGGCAGCAGAGAGAGATGTGGCACAGACAGCAGGATCTGGGTTGGCACTGGCCGTGAGGACACTGACGGTGGCTGGCACAGACTGGCATTGAGACAATGAGGCACCGGACATGACGGCAGGCAATTTGGCGGGCACATTCACCGGCAATGAGTCCACAGACTCACCAAAAGCTGACATGGTCCGCACGGTGAGCTCACGGGCTGCCTGTAATGTTTGGATCTGAGATGGACCAATCAGAGCACTGCCTGCTGTGGGTGACGACACCTCTAATACCTGTGGACAGAGGTGAGAGAGTTTTACATGCACATTTATTGTAGAAATTAGGGCTGCACGATTAATCGAAATTGGGGTCGAAAATTCTATTAAATCGTCTGGTTTAGTGTTTGCGATTATGAAAGCTCTTATACGCAGCTTGTCAGTGAAGTATAGCTCTGTGATCAGTAGTAAATGCTGCAACACGTGTCAAACATCTTTCCAGACATGAGAAGCATCTATGAACCTCTTGTACAAAAAAATACCACATTTATTAACATTTTTACTCCAAACTCACTTCATAAAATCAGTCGAGAGTTTGAAATAAAATCCTTCTGTGAGATGATGTGGCTTCTTACACAGAATAAGGCATGCAGCTTATTTCATAGTACTCTATGCAGTGTTAAAGGCTACGTCGATTAGCATTGCATTGTAAATATAATTTATTATGAAAATGATAATAATAGTCATGTCACATTGAATTAATGAAAGCAGTTGAATATTCTGTTTATTCAGCTACAGCTATAGGGATTTCCTGGAACAAGGTGCTTCACCTTTCTTCTGCGGGGCATATTTGGAGTTTAAGTGCAAGAAGTGCCCTCTGGCCTTCGGATGGAGCAGTATTTACTACTGATCACCCTGCTTCACTGACAAGCTGCACATTAAAAAAAAAATCTAACAAAAAATGTAGCTTTTGCCTAATCGCGATTGCAGTTTCATTCTGATTAATCGTGCAGCTCTAGTAGAAATCATAATATAAAGTGGACTTTTCAGAAGAATTCTCTGGTTCACCTTCTTCTTGTCAGCATAGATGGTGTAGCCAGTGACTCGTACACCATTGGACGTCCCAGCGGCATTTATAGTAACGGGAAGCCAGCTGATCTGAGCTATTCCCGGAGATGGGCCCTGCTCCAACTGCACATCCAAAGGAGCATCAGGAGGACCTGGAGGACAAGGGTAAAGGGCAAACCAAAGGATGTTAAAGTTAACATTAGATCAAAAAGGACTTTTACTTCGTGTTGGGGAAAGTTATTTTTTAAAGGTGGGGTATGTATTTTTTTCAAAAACGCTTTAGAAAACGAGTTGGGGCCGAGTACCAAAACAAACTTGTAGCCAATCAGCAGTAAGAGGAGTGTCTACTCATGATGAGGGGGAGAGAGAGCACTCGGTGCACAGGACGGACATTAGCCAAACGACGACAGAATGATAGAGATGGCGGATAAAAATGTCTGCAGAACAGAAGTTTTATACCGTGTCTACACCGGACGCGACAGTCGTCGTGTTGCGCCGCGCTACAACAGCTAAAGTCTGTCTACACTGGATGTGACAAAGCGACCGTTGAAAATCATTTGAAATTTGTTTCAAAAATAGAACGTGGCAGCAAACCATGTTCAGTAAACAAATCAGTAAACCTGGTTCCGTGATTAGTTGTAAATCTCCATCACCTGCTTTCAGATGAAGCGGCATTTACTACACAGAGCCGTAGTTCACTGACAAGCTACACAATTTGGGCTCATAATGGCAGATGAATCGCCTGCGATAATGAACGTGACATTGCGTAGCTTGTCAGTGAAAAAGACAGTCGCATGTAATATATCGTGCAGCCCTACATGGTAGTATGGTTGGTTTTATTCATTTTGAGGAATACTGAATCTGGTTTTGTGCAGGTGAGATGAGTAAACATGTTCATATTTAGTCTAGAACTACAGTAAGCATCATGTTCACAAAGCGCACACCATGCCTCTGACACTTACTCGTGATTTCTCTCAACATGGCAACACGAGAGCTGTCCGTCAAGCTGCCGTTACTTATTTGAAAAAGTAACAGACATTTCCTTCTAATATTAAAAAGTAATGTGTTACTTTATTAGTTAATCTTATTACGTAATGCATTACCCCAACACTGCTCTTAATACATGTTCCTAGTCTTGTTGTGAACATCATCAGTGAATCTTTGCATCTCACCTGCAGTCAGGGTTGTGAAAGAGGTCACTGCGGTTTTGCGTTCTCGGCACTCCGGTGGTAGTTCCCAGGCTGTGCGGTGCGGCCTGGCCTCCACTTTAATGTTATATTGCATGTTGGGTGTGAGGTTGCTGAGGCACAGTGAATAGCATCCCGCTTTTACCAGCTCACACTCCTCGTTGTTCAAAGACACAATGTGCACATAGTTACTGTTGCTAGGCAGCCAGGTTAGGCTGGCCGAGGTAGCCGTTATGCGTTCAACGCGCAGATGTGTTGGTGCCACGCTCACGTCCCGTCCGACTAGGATACTGCAACGCAGCTGATCCGAGTTGCCTCGCTCTGTCAGACACTGCACCGCAATCCGATACGCCTTCTGCGTGAAATCCAGCCTCTCCAGAACGGCCTTCGTTTGGGTACCAAATGGCACGTTGAGTCGCAACTCGTGGTCCACGTAGACATTATAGCTAAACACAGAACCCCAGCCGGCTGGGACCAGCGGAGACTCCCAGCCAATGATGACACTCTTGGCTAACTGCTTGATTAGCGCTAGCTTGCGGGGGTAAGGCACAGTTTCCACCCCAACCTCCTCTAGATCCAAGTCTAAGCCGTTAGTGAGTGGGATGGCCAGGGCAGGGTTAGCTTTGGCATTGTGACCAGGAGCCGAGGCTGTTGTGGAGGTCTCCGTCCTCTCGGAGGCGCTGTGGGCGAAGCGTAAGTGGTGTTGGTGCAGCCGCTCACTGCCGCTGTGGAAGCTGCTCTCCTGGAAGGAATTGTGGGACGTATCGCCAGCCTGGTGAGGGTGCGAGCTCATAAAGTCATCATCCGACACACGCTCCACAAAGTTGGAGGGAACGAGGCCTCTTCTGCCATCCATTAGCTCGCCTACAAAGGGTGACAGAAAGATTAACAATTGTTGTCAGTAATAGGAAGTGTTGTTGAATGAAATTTAAACTAGATTTTAAGTTAAGAAGTGAGAACTGAATTAGCTTTTTGCATTTTCTGGGTAAAAGTGTGATGAGAAGTACACACGCATGCATACATATATAATGTACAGTGCCGTGAAAAGGTTTTTGCCCCCTTCCTGTTTTTTTTTTTTACATTTTTTTTACATTTGTCATACTTAAAAGATTCAGATCCTCAAATTAATTTTAATATTACACTAAGATAACCCAAGTAAATACAAAATGCAGTTTTGAAATGATGATTTCATTTATTAAGGGAAATAAGCTGTCCAAATCTGCCTGGCACTATGTAAAAAAGTAATTCCCCCCTTAAATCTATGGTTGTGCTACCTTTTGCAGCAACAACTGCAATCAAGTCTTTCACATCACTGTGGAGTAATTTTGTCCCACGCTTCTTTGCAGAATTGTTTTAATTGAGCCACATTGCAGGATTTTCGAGCATGAATGGACTGTTTAAGGTCATGCCACAGCGGACTTTGACTTGGCAACTCCAAAACCTTAATTTTGTTTTTCTTGAGCCATTCAGAGGTGAACTTGCTGGTCTGTTTGGGATCATTGTTCTTCTGCATAACCCAAGTGCACTTGAGCTTGAGGTCACAAATTGATGGCCGGACATTCTCCTTCAGGATTTTCTGACAGAGTGCAGAATTCATGGTTCCAACAATTATGGCAAGTTGTCCAGGTCCTGAAGCTGCAAAGCAGCCCCAGATCATCACACTACCACCACCATGTTTGACTGTTGGTATGATGTTCTTTTTATGAAATGTGTGTTGGTTTTATGCCAGATGTAACGGGACACACACCTTCCAAAAAGTTATACATTTTTTTTGCATCAGTCCACAGAATATTTGCCCAAAAGTCTATGGGATAATTAAGATATTTTTTGGTAAATGTGAGACGAGCCTTTGTGCTCTTTTTGGTCAGCAATGGCTTTTGCCTTGGAACTCTCCTATGGATGCCATCTTTGCCGAGTCTCTTTCTTATTGTTGAATCATGAACACTGACCTTAACTGAGGCAAGTGAGGCCTGCAATTCTTTAGATGATGTTCTGGGTTCTTTTATTTCCTCCTGGATGAGTCGTCGTTGCGCTGTTGGAGTAATTTTGGTAGGCCGGCCACTTCTGGGAAGGTTCACCACTGTTCCAAGTTTTCTCCATTTGTGGATAATGGCTCTGACCGTGGTTTGCTGGAGTCCCAAAGCCTTAGAAATGGCTTTATAACCCTTTCCAGACTGATACGTGTCAACTATTTTGTTTCACATCTGTTCTTGAATTTCCTTAGATCGCGGCATGATGTGTTGCTCTTTAAGCATGCTTCACTTTGTCAGACATGTTCTATTTAAGTGATTTCTTGATTCAACAGGTCTGGCAGTAATCAGGCCTGGGTGTAGCTAGTGAAATTTAACTCCGCTTTCTAAAATAATGTGGTTAATCGCAGTTCTTGTGATTTAACAGGAGGGGGCAATTACTTTTTCACGTAGGGCCAGGTAGGTTTGGAAAGCGTTTTTCCCTCAATAAATAGAATTTAAATAAATAAAATAAAAGTATTAAAATTGTAAAAAAAACGTAAAAAAAATTGAATAAACTCACCCTCATAAAAGCCATCATCATCCATGTCTCCATAGACGTAAATGTACTCTCCTGCTGTGAGGGGCAATTCGACCTCTGGGTTATCATTAGGACCATCATAGGGATTGTAACTGCATTTAGAAAATAAAACCAGCCTCCATTTAAAGTGTGTTATTTGATCGATGTTAAGATACTTTCCCAGTTTAATATGCAGAGACAACTGTATCATTTAAATAAACCATTCACAGGTTGATTTTCTCCATGACACTGTTGATGATCATGGCAGTTTAGCATATGTAGTAAGCTCGTAAGCAGAAATCAATAAATTAAGTTAAATGCGGTTTACCTGTACCGTGCGATGAAGACCTGGAGTTTCGCTGCTCCTTTACTGACCGAATACGGCGCCGGAGAAACATCAATATCCAGCTCCTCAACTTCACTAGCAGTGTCCACCTGAAACACACACTCAGAATATTGAACACATAGGATAGTAAAATCAATAGGCTGAAATCTTTTAAATGGAAAGGAGAAACACTTTCCAGATGTTTTGATGTTTTATTTCCAATCAAACTATGGTATGATTCTAATTACAAAGATGTCTGCATGGACAGATTGCATGATGCCCTCATATTCAAAAACCATGAGCAAAACTCAAAAAACTAAATCTAAATCACAAAAAGACAATACCTATGCAAGCATTGTGCTCATTTATCTCATATTATGCAGCACATGCAGAATGTCCATTTTTCAATAATAATAATAGGTTTGTGGTTTAATAAACTTGCAGAGTCAGCTGCTGAAATCATCTAAATATAGTGCTGCTGTGAGTAAGAAGTAAATGGAGGCATGCAGGCAGTATTTATAGCTCAAGGGTAAAACCCTTTTATGGATAATCACTTACAACTACTACAACCTTCATAATCCAGCAGCACTGCTCAGGATTATCTCACTGAATATCAGCTTTAGACAGCTGCACAGGCGCCGAGAGCGCCTGCACTCTGACCCGGGAACAGTTTTTAAACTTCACAGCTAAAGCTCAAACGCTTCAAGGTAAACTCATTCATGAAATCTAACCCAGACAGAACCAACAAATAGCTGGCATGCTAGATGATTCAACACAAAAATAGTGCAGCAAAACAAGCTGCTCTGCATGAGTTGTTAAAGACATTTTGAAGTCCTAGTTCATGTCAAAAAATGTGTACAGACCCCTGTACTAGTCATATGTACTTATAAGCAGTTAAAAAAAAAAAAATTAATATAACATTGAAGTAATTATTATATTTTCAATTACATTTTATTCTCCAGTTTTTATTTTTTATTATATTTTAAGTTTGATTTTGTAATTTTTTTTCTTTTTTAAATATGCCTATTTATTTATTTTTTTGTCTTTTTTATCATGCCTATTTATTTATGTAATATTATATATAAATTATTTGAACTAGTAATAGTTTTTTATGTCTATTTAGTTTTTACTCATTTTTATTTCCGTTTTTGTTTTGGTCATTTTTATTAATAAAATAAAAAATAAAAACATTTGCTGACCCCTGCACTAGACACATGGACTTTTATTGCAATAGTACAAATATACTGTTACAGTTTGTTTTATTTTTTGGTTATATTTTGAATTCATTTTTACCTCCCCCCACCCATTTCTTATATTTTTTTATTTGATTACATTTTTACTTCCGTTTTAGTCATTCTGTTGTTTGTCTTTTTTTTAATGTTAAACATTTTATTAGTTTTTTATAGCTTCTTAGTTTTTATTTAAGTTGTTTTAGTAGTTTTAGTTCTTGAACTAAAGTATTTTATTTTATTTGGCTTAACATTTGTTTAAATTACCATGTTTTTTTATGTATACAGTTCCCTCCATAAGTATTGGAACAGTAAAGACAAAATTGCTCTGTTGGCTGTGGAGTCAAGACATTTGCAAATATGATTAAAATATGAATATGAGACAAAAATACAGAATGTCACATTTTATTATTAGCCGTTTCAACACATACATGTTTTACCAAATAATAAAAACAGTACTTTTAGAGTTCATCCCACTCATTGATGAGAGCATAAGTATTGGGACAGTTGAACATAAGGCAGATATAAAAGATTAAAAGCTATTATTTAGTTGCAGATCCCTTGCACACAATCACAGCAGTGAGTCTGTGACCCATAGACATCACCAGACTCTTGCTCTCATCCTTTGAAATACTTTTCCCAGCCTTTAATGAAGCCAATCCCAATTGTTGCTTGTTTTGGGGAGTTTCTGCCTTTACTCTCCTCTCCAGCTGCTGAAATTCATGTTCAATCAGATTTAAATCTGGAGATTGACTTGGGCAATCTAACACTTTCCATTTCTTTACTCTTATAAACTCCTTGACTGAACTGGCAGGGTGTTTTGGGTCATTGCCCTGATGCAATATGAAGCACTTCCCAATGAATCTGGTGGCATTTTCTTGAATATTGGTAGGCAAGATGGTTTTGTACCCTTCCAAATTCATTCTGTTACTGTCATCATACATTAAGTCATCAGTAAAGTTGAGAGGGCCTGTTCCAGAGACAGCCATGCATGCCCATGCCATGACACCACCTCCACCATGCTTTACAGATGAGGCTGTATGCTTGGGATCATTGCAGTTCAATTTTTTAATAAAGGTTCATCTTTGTCTCATCGGTCCATAAACACAGATCCAAAACTCTTCTGGCTCACCTTTGTGCTTTTTTGCAAACTCTAATCTTGTCTTTCTATGTTTGGTGCTGGTCAGAGGTTTGCATCTTGCTGTGTAGCATCTGTAATTCTGTGTCAAAGTCTCCTGAGGACAGTAGATTGTCAGAGCATCACCCAGCTTTCTGGAAGTTGTTGGTGATTTTACAAACACGTCTTTTAGGATTCATTTTCACAGCTTTTATGATTTGTCTGTCATCAACTACTGTTGTTTTCTCAGCCGATCAGGTCGTTGTTGGTTGCTGGTGGTTTCCAAATTCTTGATTTCTCCATGTCCTTTGTTTTTGCTAGAGCTCTAACTGACTTCCTCTTTTCTTTTAGCATCCAAATTGCTTGCTTTTCTCTCAAAGTCAGCTCCCTCGTCTTCATCCTGGTTTGTGTGTGTCATCATCGAATGCAAGATTCAGAATACAGAAGTAATGGATATAACTGATACGACACATTCCCTGCTTTTAATATCTGAAGAATTATTGCAACAGGACACAGCTGATCACTTTGAAAGACCTGTGAGGCAACTGCTCCAATACTTAAGCTCACATCAGATAGAGGGATGAAACTCTAAAAGTGCTGAACTTCTTAGCTGGTAAAACATCTATGTGTTGAATCACCCAATAATAAAATGTGACATTCTGTAGTTTTGTCTCATATTCATCTTTTAATCATATTTGTAAATGTCTTGACTCTACAGCCAACAGAGCAATTTTGTCTTTACTGTTCCTATACTTTTGGAGGGCACTGTATATTTAGTTTAAGGTTAATGATAACAACTCTAATCCAGCTGTCTAACAAACCTGGCACTGTATATTACAAATATTGCCTCTTTTTGCATCTACTAAATGCATTTGTGTAAACACTGGTAGCTCCTCTCACCTCATGTGTAGGGCTGGCCTTTCGGGGGCTGGCTGGGTGAGATCCAGCAGATTTGGGTGAGAGGTGAGTGGTCTCAGATCTGGGTGGTGTAGGGCTGGACGTGGACCCGGACTTCACGCAGATGGCAGGCAGCTCTCTGTGTTTGACGGTCGGTGAGCGTTCGGGACGAGACAGTTCAGCTGCGTGTGGCGTGGAGCCCGTCCGCAAAACCGCAGCCACATCTAACATGCAACGATTGCAGAGAAATACAACTTAAAATAATGCTGATTGTAAATTTTATATGATATTGAGATGTCCTAAGGATGCACCGATATATCGGCCAATAATCAATATTGGCTAATAAAAAGCAATTATCATCACTACCAATCTAAGTCTCAGCTCTCAAATAAAGTCCATTTTATCACAAATTCAACAATAAATGTTGTTTTAATGATCTTAAATGAGGCGTGACAGATGATCATTGTAGTTCAAGAGGCAGTGCAGAGCGTGAGTCTCTTACACTTTAATACAAGTTATAGCATGAAATATACATGAGTGAACATCAGAAGGTGTTAAAAGATAGTCAACTTACCGAAATGTATGATGTCTCATATAATCACTCAATCAGTGTTTCAACCAAAAGAAAGACGTCAAATAAAACAGCTTGTGAACGATATATGTCACTTAACGTTGCATTTACTTCAGTCAAGTTATCCAGTGTTCACAGTTCATTAGTTGGCTATAAAAACACTGGAGGGAAATCTGTAATAAAGACAAGTTTTTATTAAAACTACCTTATGTGCAGTTGCATTGTATACAAATGTTTTTATTTGACTGTGACTATTACAGTTTGACTGTGACTATTTGACTATTATATATTAAAATAAATAGCACTGAATATAATAGTTTTGTTGTTAATTTTAACCCCCAACATTATATTCCAAATGAGAAGGCTCTCTGTATATTTTACAGCATTAATTCGGAGAGATTTTTTTCCCTTTAAGAAAACTAAACTATCGGTCTCAGCAGATATCATTCTGAATAATCGGTTATCGGTAGGAAAATTTAGTATCGGTGCATCCCTAGTATGTCCTCAATGAGACAGTGAGCTAAACATGCATGTGTGTGTGCGCACAGATGTGGGATAATGCTTTGAGCTGCGATTTACATGCATGTGTTCATGTGTCTAGTCGACCCCTGTGATCTACAGGTTAGAATCAGGGCTGATTAAATGAAAACCATCTGCTTGCAGAAGGGTCATGACCCCAGTCACTGTAAGACTACAGTAGAAATCATTCTTTGACCGTCATCTACTCACTCTGCTCACATTCATGCATTGTTTGCTTGCTATAAAATGTCATTTTCATTGAGAATTTTCACCTGCAGCTTTAACAGACTTAATTATATTGCAGAGAATTAATTAGAAAAAGCAAATAAAAACACAAAAATGCATAGCAGAAACTAAAATGTGCATGTTAACATTTAAACATGCTGTTACTTGTGTGCTAAACCTAATAATGCATCCAGACCTAAAGATCAGAACTATGTTCAGAATGGAGTACTTACAGTACATACAAACAGTACATACTGTACTCAGTCCTACCGTGTAAAATTAGTACATGAAACAGTGATGGACTACGCCACACTTTGGCCTTACTAGGTTGCATGTTTAATTTCGTAAGTAATAAGCAATTATCATCTTAGAAATATTCAGTTACTTTACATTCTAATCCAATTTAATGCAAAAATGCCACTTTTGGCAGTTTGATTAAATAATGAGTCAAAAATGTCACAAATGACAGCTGATATTACTTCAGTTCATTAGTTGAGTCAATTGCATTGTATGATAAATTGCTCTTTTGTATGCTGCTAATTTTTTTAAAAAGTAGATCCTTCAGGAATTTCATGCGTATGAAAATGTTAATTTTGTATTTACACTAAAAGCCATATATTTTGAATAATTACTTAAAAAAAAAAAAAAATACAGAAAAACAGCAATATTGTGAAATTTATTCATGTGACGAGAAAGCTGAATTTTTTGCAACCACAAGTTACTGCTCAGTTATTATTATTAATGGTTCTTATTATAATCAATTTAAAAAAAAAGTTTTTACTGCTTAATATTTATGTGGAAACAGTGAAACATTTTATTCAGGATTGTATGTATTTGAATTATGAATTTAAAGTTCAAACGGACAGCAATTATTTTACATGTTCAGCAAGAATGCATTAAAGTGATCTAAAGACATTTATAATGTATATAATTCAGCTTTGATCACAGGAATAAATTATATTTTACAATATATTCACATAGAAAATAGCTATTTTAAATTGTAATAATATTTCACTGTTTTTACTGTATTTTTGATCAAATAAATGCAGCCTTTGTGAGCATAAGAGACTTATTACAAACTTTTGGCCAGTAGTGTATGTATAAATAAGCATTACTGTAAAATTAATAAGTAATGTAATAAGTAATATACTTGTAAACCATTGTGAACATAGTCCAGCAGCAGCTGTCATTAAGCATGGATCACCATGATGAATTCTGATTGGTCCATCAGAATAAAGCAGCCAATCATATCCTCACAAAGCTGAGAGACATGCAATGTGCTTCCAATTGCATAAGTGATAATATGACAAAAAACAAACCAAACCTATGTTAACAAGGTGAGATCTGCAAACAGTACGACCATCAACATCAACTAAATAGCAAAGCGATTTATTTTATGGTTCAGGATAGGGGTGGGCGTTATGATTGACTGGTTTCTCACGGTATATACCATCATATCGCCCAGCTCTAGCTCAGGAATGCACATATTAAACTCTTCATGGATGTGACCACTACCGCCCACTGCTCACCACACGGTCACACTCCATGTGTTATTCATGCAGGCGGACACGTGACATCACAGCCTAGAACCAAACTGAATTCAATAGTACCAGGCTCAGAGGTGTCACAGAGGGCTTCATTACCCTCCAAACTCCAGAACGCGATGTCTTCCCATGAGGCATTTGTGCCTGGAAAAAGAGGGGATAATGCAGAGGCAATCCACTTATGGATCTCAGACACTGTGCTCCAAAACCTAGTGAGCTGCCAACCTAGACATGATAAAACATCATAGGTGTGACCCGACTCTAAAGCTGGTCCAAAAGTTCAGCAACAATGCTATGTTACTTTAAAAGACAGGTTGTTTTGGCCTAATTCTATGGCAACACACTATAGTGTGTACAGAAACCCAGAATGCACAATCACAGAAAAAATCAAGAGAAATCTATCATCATTATAGATACACAACCGTTCAAAATTTTGGGGTCGGTACGATTTTTAAAGGTTTTTAAAAAGGACTCTCTTCTGCTCACCAAGACTGCATTTATTTGATAAAAAATACACTAAAGGCTATAATATTGTGAAATATTACAGTTTAAAATAACTGTTTTCTATTGTAATGTATTGTAAAATGTAATTTATTTCTGTGATCTGCAGCTGTATTTTCAGCATCATTACTGCAGTCTTTAGTGTCACATGATCTTCAGAAATCATTCTTATGCTGATTTGCTGCTCAAGAAACATTTCTGATTATTATTAATGTTGAACACAGTTGTGCTGCTGAATATTTTCATGGAAAGACTGATACATTTATTTTTCAGTACTCTTTGATGAATAGAAAGTATAAAAGAACAGTATTAATTTGAAACAGAAATCTTTTGTAATATTATAAAAGTTTTTACTGTCACTTTTGATCAATTCAATGCATCCTTGCTGAATAAAAGTATTTCTTTAACAAAAAATCATACTGACCCCAAGCTTATACCCTATATTGAGTACTGAATATAACATCAATTAAAAAAATAATTAAAAAAAGGAACTGTTTTGCTGTATATTTTTAGAAATGTAATGGTATGAGCATTATTAACCTAGAAACTAATTTAGTGCTGGGCAACGATTAATCCAAGTTTTTGTTTACATAATATATGTATGCATACAGTGTATTTTTATTATGTATATGTACAAATTATATTATTATTATTATTATATATTATGTACAAAGACACACACATACAGTATATATTTAGAAAATATTTACATGTATATATTTATATAATTTATATTATATATAAATATATTTAATATATAAACATATCATATTTTCTTTAAATATATACATGCATGTGTGTGTGTGTATTTATTTATATATACATAATAAATATACACAGTACACACACATATATTATGTACACATAAGCTTTTATTTTGGATGTGATTAATCACAATTAATCATTGCCCAGCACTACTACTAATAATAATAATAATATCAAACAGCCACTGGAATCAAGTCTCTGTGCACTTCACATATAAAAGTGTTGCTGAGTGTTGCAAATCATTCACATAACTAGCTGCATTTCATTTAGGATGCTGAGACTGATGGCTGTGTAGACAGCGAGCTCACTAGGCTTTAGGCTACTGTTTCATCTCACATCAGTGGACCAATGCACAAGACCAAACTCTGTAAACAATCACAACAAACTACTCCGAAAAATTGAGAATGGAAAACTGGTTTTGCAGCATTTCATCTTGAGGTACAGAGCTAAAAGGAAAACCGCCGCTTTTGTTTTGGTCTACATTTACAACAGGAATCGACAAGACAAGAACTCGGTTACTCAAGAATTAATACTTGCACAGCAGTTTCATGTGCTCAAAGAAACAAAACGGCGACAATACTAGAGAATAACAACGACCACCCACAATTCTTCAATAAACAGCCTCAAACCAAACCAATCAGCTGTGAAATAAATCAACAGCACTGCAAACTTTGATTTGATGCAAAAACCCTCATTTCAATCTGAAAGAACACAAAAGCATCTGTTGTATGTCGTGTAATGATCGGGATTTTATCTTACCGGTCTCACTGGACAGGCCGACCCCATTGGTCAGCTGGGTCAGGCTGGGGCCCGTCAGGTCGATCTTTGAGGCCTGAACCCTGAATTTGTCCAGTTCCTGTGACAGCATCCCGAACTGCTCGCTCTGACTGCGGCATTTCTCCTCCAGCTCCCGAACTTTTGCCTGCACACAAGGTCGACATTAATATGCAGGTATTACTTAATATTCATGAGGGGCATTAATACTTTAAACATATCAGCTTTTCTAATGAGGAAATCCAGATGCTATTAGTCAGCCAAAGCAATGAATGATGCACTGCACATGTGGGATTAGCCAATCAGAGCATGAGATGATGTGATGAAGATGGCATCATCTACAATTGGGCAAGTCTCTTGTGTCAAATTATAGATTAATCATCTAAATGAAAATATCTAACTCAGAGGTCAAGATGAGCTATCAGTTCTTTTGATTTTCAAGACGTTTTTGTGAACTTCAGGATATTAATCTCAGTGGAAAGTTCTTCAAAAAAAAAACGTAACCTAAAAAATAAACATAACTGTAAATGAGTTTGAGACTATAAAAATTATTATTTTAAAATATTTAAAGAAAACATCTTATGGAGGTGCAAATTAGGGAAAAAATATATAACTGCATACTCGCTTATAAGTTTTCTGATAAATATTATTTATCATCCAACAGATGAAAATCACAAGTCTGAAGTACATTTTATCTTTATAAAAAAGCATCTCGCAACACAATAAAGGTTCATAAATAAAGCAGTGAGTAAAATGGAGGTAAACAGGACAAAGGAAAGGGGCTAAAGCCATTTTGCTGAGTGTAAAACAAACATGTAGTAAAAGCATTAAAAACTCAAGTGTGTGAGTACGGTGAGCTAGTTTCACTTCCGGCTCTGTGGTTCAGTTTCCTGGCACACAGAGAGCAAGGCTCAAAAACACACACACACACACACACACACACACACACACACACACACACGCACACACACACAGGTTGACTGTCACTTGTTCAGTCAGTGCTTAAACTCTAAAAATAAAGAGTTTCCTGTAAAACTCTCACCTCTAAAGGTTGTGTGTCACATTAAAACTTTAAGTGTCACATTTAACGTTAAGACATTACATAGAAAATAGTTAGCAAAATGCATTTGCATATTGCAACACAAAAAGCTGCTCGGCACCAACTAATAAAACTACACTTTTAGGAGGGTTTCTGTTGTTCCTGTTGCACTTGAGTGTTAAAAACTTTGTCTAGTTGAGAAATCCTAAAACAGCTTGCACAAAACCACACACACAAGCTCTAGAAACTAAAGCAAAAAAGGGGGTTTTGGACCAAATGCATGTGTTTTGAGCAGGTCTGATACCTGCATGCAGTCCAGTGTTTTCTGGTTAGCGGCCACAAAACACAAAGTATAGGACAGAAAGAGAGACAGGAAACATCATGCATTTCAGAAGTCGTCAGAGCAGATATTAGGTTAGATGATTAACGCAGCAGTCCAGGACCTGTCGAACCGCATCACTGCTGAATGCATCTAAAACCTCAAGACTCAAAATGCACAAAAACTGAGAGTATTATTAAGCTATTTTTCAGTTAGGAGGTACTAGAGTGAAATGCTTCATACTATATTTTTCTAGATCAAATGCAAGGTCAAGCAAGAAATCTGGGCTGAACACACTCAGAAACCAATCAGGAACCTGCTTGCAGCATCAAGATCAAGGGTTTGATTCCCACTGATACTGATATAGTGTAAAGGTCAAATGCAATATGAGTTACTTTGGATAAAATAAAGCAAATTACTGCTTTGAACACCATATTCAAGAGCTCTCTAAGCAATCTTAATGCTCATTCACACCTTGTTGAAGTAATGCTTAGTTTTATTTCATTTTAATTTGTTGCATATTGTTTATTTATTTTAATTTATTTAATTTGATTAAAATATAAATAGATGTTTTGGCAATACTGTATGTAAAAATATTACAAATTGGACTAGTAGGTAAACAGAGCCCTCTGCAGGTTGCACATACAATCAACAGTGGTGCAGTTTAGAGAGAGAAAAAGGAAATGCAACACATCAAACAGGAAGTGCACACTCTGTACTCTACCAGCTCTCTGTGCAATACGAGCTGCACCAGATCCTGAGAATGACACAACTCAGTTAAAACAACACACAAATACACAGTCATTAAACCCCAAGCATCATAAACAGACATTTTCTATCATCCACTCATCACAGCTCTTTAGTTAATGTCATTTAAAGGGTTAATTTCACAAGAAACTATCATGACAAACACAAAAGCAAAGCAATGAGAAGCAAAACTCACCTCCAGCATCTGCACAACACCTTCATGTTCTCTTTTAGCAAATAACTGAGCCTGTGGAAGCAGAGCACACTCTTTTACACAAAATCACACATATAATTGTCTCATAAATAACCATTTCAATTATACATTTACATGTATTAATTTACCAGATGCAATATGTGTAACATAAGCAATTTGTCACAGAACCATCACTATAAATAATAATACAATTTTAGCAAATAAGCAAAATTGAACACAAAATTGTCACAGTTTATGATGTTGTGACAGGGAGAGGCATGTAAAGACTGAATAACCACCACATACATCTGCTTTTCTCCTAACATTTTAAAGCAATATTATTGGTTCAATACCAGCATTATCAATTGCATTTGTGGCATAATGTCAATGGCACACTTTGATGCTCTGGTCTAAGCAGGCATAATATGTTGACATTATATATGAACATGCAGAAATGTGATTTATCACATAACCCTTGATTACAACCTATTTCAACAGATCATCAGGGTTTGCATTCAGGAATACGAAGCACAAACATTAGACTTGTTACTATATAAATTCCCATTAAAAGCAGAATTACTATGATAACAACAATGTGAAACTGACCCGCTGGAGTCGCTTGATTTCATCCTGTTTGAACTTGAGGATAGCCAGTGCCTGCTCATGCTCCAATTCCAGCTGCTGCCTGCGCTCGGCGACCTCTCGCATGTGCTGCCATCACACAAACACACACACAACACAAATAAACAAACCGTTTACACACCGAACGCAATGTGAACATGCTGAAAAACGGACTAAATGTGAGTATTACCTTTAGGACCTGCTCTAGGTTCTCCAGCTTTGCACGGAGTCGCTGGTTCTCCTCCAGAACTGAACTATGCTGAGCGTTCAAAACACAGAGCTGTTCCTTTAGCTCCTCATTTTCATCCTGCGACTACAGAAACACAGATTACACTAACCAAAGGGAGCATAAACACACCGTCACTTGCTCATCAATGGATGCTCTGCAGTGAATGGGTGCCGTCAGAATGAGAGTCCAAACAGCTGATAAAAACATCACAAAAATCCACAAGTAAGTTAACATCTTAAGAGGACAAAAGCTGAGTATTTGTAAGAAACAAACCCATCATTAAGATGTTTTAACCTTAAACCATCGCTTCCGGCTAAAATATCCATATTCAGAGTCCATAATCAATAATAACACTTCCTCCGGTGAAAAAGTCTATCTCCTGTTCTCGCTCACATCAAAATCCACCCACATATTTGTTTAGAGCTGTTTGGACTGTTTAGGCTTGTAAACGGTGCCTGATCTGTGCAGATTTCTCTCCTGACCCAGACCAGATTACTGAAGAAAGCAATATTATGGACAGAGGACTTAATGGTTTGAAGTTAAAAACATCTCAATGATGTGTCTTTTAGCTTCACAAGCCTTTAACTGATGGACTGGAGTGGTGTGGATTATTGTGATGTTTTTATCAGCTGTTTGGACTCTCATTCTGACGGCACCCATTCACTGAAGAGGAGTCATTGGTGGGCAAGTGATGTAATGACACTTCAATAAATCTGATGAAGATACAAACTCATCTACATCTTGGATGGCCTGAGGGTGAGCACATTTTTGGCAAATTTTCCTTTTTAAATTATTTTTAATATAACTTTAATTTGACAACGTTTCACCTTGTCGAGCAGCTGAGCCTTTCTCCTGAGGAGTTCTGTCTCCTCCACTAAGTGCTCATTTCTGCTGCGCTCGTCCACTAGCTGGTTCTCCTGTGAACACACACACACACACACACACACACACAAGTTTGTTTTTGTGACATCCCATAGGCATAATGGTTTTTATACTGTACAAACTGTATGTGCTATTGCCCTACACCTAAACTTACCCCTCACAGGAGACTGTGCATTTCTACTTTCCCCCCCAAAAAAACCTCACTCTGTATGATTTATAAGTGTTTTGAAAAGTGGGGACATGGGGCAATATCCTCATAAGTCACCTTCACCTTGTAATACCTGTCATTATACACATTTATTATGTCCTCATTTGTCACAAAAACGCACACACACACACGCACGTGACACAAACTGTAAGCATTAAAATAAAGCAAAGACACTCACCAAATCGAGACATCGTTTCTGTCTCTTCCGCACCTCATGCTCAAGCACTTCACATTCTTTCCTCTTCTTGCCCAACTCACTTTCCTGCAGAAACATCAAAGAACATGTTCAGAAACATAGATATATATTCATCAAATGACAAGAGAACCTCATGACTTTTGCAGTCATTCATAATTACTAAGGAAAAAAATAACTATAATAATAATCATAATATTATAATAATAATCTTTTTTTTAATAATTCAGAAAATGACAATATATATTCAATATTTTACAGCTGAACAACACTAGAAAGATTATATATCTACTAAGGGATTTGCAATTTTAAACATTAATTTAAAATAATTTAAATGTCATAAAAAAATAAATTGACTAATATAATGTATAACTATGCACATTAATTAATTATTATTAATCATCAAATGATCAACTAGTTTATTAGGCTCGGTGTCAGAGAATGTACTTTTTGGCATTTACTTTCATTCATTTAGCAAACGTTTTTATCCAACATAAGCAATTTGTCACAGATCCAAAAATAAACAATGAACATATTTAATAAATACATTTGTAATAAAAAATAAATATAATAATGCAATAAACAATAAATAATAATGATTTAAATAGTAAAGACTGCAAGTTTGAAAGACAAATAAAAAAAAATAGAAAAGAGCAATTTCTAAAATATAAAACTGAATATTTCACAGCTGAACAAAACTTTGAAGAGTCCCATGACTTTTTAAATTCTGTAAAATTTCCAAGTTTTCCATGACAGTGCATATTTATTTGTCCCAGACCCATTTCTTTCGTATATTTGTCACAGGCTCCCATGAATTCAGGCATTTTGGAATTTTTTAGGGTGGTTTGTTACTTGGAGTGCAAAATATGTGCATATAAAAGAGCTGATGTCAGTGTATAGATCTGATGTTAGTGTAAATGTACACACACACACACACATATATATATTACCAGCAACTGAAGACGCTCTTCTGTGGTCTGCTCTTCCCGGTGGGTGGAGCCTGTGCCCTGTTGGGGCTTCACTTGCGTCCCTGGCTCCTCCCCCTTTGCAGGAGTCTCCTCCCCCTTAACAGGGGTCTCATCTACTACTGCGGGAGGGGTTTCAAATGCAACCTGAAAATAAAACAACACTTATAAACTGTAACCAAACACAAATACTTCACCATAGGATAATGTATATGCTAATGACAACAAACAACTGGGTAAAACTCAAAGAAATATTTCACTCAAAAAGACTAAATCACATTTTGCATTAAAAAATGTAAGTACATTTCCTTAAATCAAAAATATCTAATTATGATAATAGAGAAATGAAAGCCATCCTTTTCAGATTCAATGATATTTTTGTATTAAAACCAGGAAAGAATAAATCAATGAAACAAACACTGCCATGATGTATATTTACACTATAAAAAATATTTTTGTAAATAAAACAAAGATTATTAACATTTTTACAAGAAGATACTATTTCAGTTTTTCAGCTTCAAAATTTCATGTCTAATTTATTGTTACTGGCCATTTCTGGTAATTGAAATTAACCAGCAATTTATGAAATTTGCTAGTATTTCAGTGAAATTTAAGTAAACATGGTTTTTACCATTTTTTTTTTCACAATAGTGAGAATTAGATTTTTTCACATTACAGTACATTACTAATAATTCAGGGATGTGTTGTCATATTCTTCATGAAATTAATTACAAAGCAAAAAATCTTAATGGTCTTAAAGTCAACATGAAATGCAATCTTTTAACAGTGCCACTTTATATTAGGTGGCCTTAACTACTATGTACTTACATTTAAATTAATAATTTGATACAATGCACTTATTGTGTGCATACATGTTTTTACATTGTAGTTATATTTTTAAAAATACCTATATGTAATTATATCTGTAATGATTGTTGACCCATTCTTACATCTTAACGCACTCTTAAACCGACCCATACCACCAAACCTGTCCCTAACCTCACCCATATCCCACCTCAATAGCAGCAGAAGTCTTTTGCAATACAATATGACCACAATAAATACATTGTACTTATTTTTTGATGCAAGTACATAGTAGTTAAGGCCACCTAATATAAAGTGTGACCATTTTAACTGCCATAATATGACCTATTTGCATATTTAAAGAAAAAAATGTAATAAAAACATGGACATTTCTTGTTATTAATTACCAGTTATGGAGAGATTCACACTTTACCGTCATTGCAGTCATAAAGTCCATTTACTGTAGCTAATTTAGTTGAAAGCACCAGTCATGGGAGAAGGTGACATTTGGTCACAGCTCGTCTTTACTCAGCGGGTTAAGGGTCAAATGCCTTAACGGCTAATTTTAGTGACCATACCTACTTATGCTCTAAGTGGACCTATTCCACTGCGGCCAAAGCCACGACCTGGTAACAGGATCAAACAGCCAACGCAGCACAAGTGGACAAGGAGACGTCCATCAGCTTCGTCAGCATTCAGACTCATTAACATCACACACTCTCACTTACTGCCCCACAGACCAAACTTCAGTCATATTCTACCAAAAGAGATCCATAATGAGAGGAATATTTAGTCTGATAGTGAATGTGATTTTATCACACTATAATGATTCAGCGCTGCAGGCGGCTTCAGGAAGTTAAAATCCCATTCATGCTCACCAAAGAGAAATTGAATAATAAAGCATAAATCTTTCAAAGAAAACCTACCATGGTATAAGCTATTGAAATCAAGCAACAGTTTTAAATGCATGTTTAATTTTGCAATGAACTTAAAAATATTGTTCTTTTACTACTTATAGTGTTGCATCTTGATTTTTTTTTATAATCTGATTTGCAAAAGAATTATGATGTTAATGCTAATTTGATGATGCTGATCTCAGAAACATAAAATAGTATCTTTTTTCACAAAATAAGTTTTATTATTATAAAAATTTATTTTAGCTCATCAAAAAAAAAACCAGACAAAATGGCAAATGTTTCATAATGTATTATTCATAATGTATTATTTTACTTAGAATCTGTAAAAGAGTGGAAAAAACTTTCAAATGCTCTATTTAATTACAAAGAACTTTATAAAATAAGCTAAATTTGCTTTTTTCACAAGATCTGTCATTTTCTGTGACTGTGAGGATGCATCTGGATCATGTTTGCGTTTCCTCGGGGTGAAAATGGGCTGAGAATTGAGCAAATAGTTGTAATCTGGCTCAGATTCAGACAGGAATCAATCAAAACTTGTCTTTGTCATGTTTTTTAAGAAACGAGCATTGGATTTCATTCAGGCTGGTGTTATCAAGAAATGATTCATAGGATGAGTTGATCATTCCATCATAAAACACAAGATATATCATAAAAGATTTTCTCTAATTTCTGATGGAGCAAATGAATGGGAAAATAGTTCTGGAAACAAGGCTGCTGAAGAAGTGGTTGTTGCTCTGTAATACAAAATCTAAGCAACAGTAACATGCAAAAAAAGTTACATAGCAATGCAAAATGATAAATCGGAATAAACCGCTCACAATCAGCAGCATAAAAACCCTCATCAGCTCAAATTATTACACGCTATTCGGCTGAAATCTGAATAAACAAAATGGTTCACATGATGAATTAACCAAGCAGGACTGAGCGACTAATTCAGATCTTATTTTTTATTAGCACACTGAAGAAAATGTTTTTTTTTAAGTTGTAAATAAAGATGACTGAAATGTGTTTTACAAGAAAATACTATTTCAGTCTTCAATATGTTGCTTGCCGCTTCTTTTTAATTAATTGTGAAAAATTTAGTTCAGTGCATCAGAGATCTCATTAACAACTCCTTTTCTTAATGTCAAGAAGAGACAGCATCGAATTAGCATGAATTTCTTATATGCAATGCATAAAACTCAATAATTCTGTAGTGAATAGAATAACAAATGTTCACAATTTAGCAAATCTGCCAGAAGACAAGACAAAATATTCTGGTAACATTTAAAGCTTTAAAGGTATTCATAATGCACATTGTAAAGCATTATTATATATGTTCATAAATAACTGTAACCAAAATGAAAATGCATTTGAAGGTTTGTTTGACATGCACTATACTTTCTAAAGGTGTAACAATATATAGGTATTATAATGTATTATAACTGTGGTTACAATTATTCAGTGCATCGGAAGGTGCATTACAAGGCATTATTAAGGCATTAATATACTTTTATAAAGCATTATATATAAAGGCTTTAAGTAAAGTGTTACAAATTTTCCTTATAAACCTAATCAGATCATGTTGATGTCTGATGAAGGTCATGAAGTCGGCTGAAACGTTTATAGTCACTGTTTATATTCAAGTCACATTTATTTCTATAGCGCTTTATACAATACAGATCGTTTCAAAGCAACTTCACAGTGATAAACAAGAAAACAACATTATTAATGTTCTTCAACTATGAAACAAATATGATTTCTGCTGTAAAGCAGCTCTAAAAATACAACAGTATCATGCATTCAGCTCAATTTAGTTCAATAAAAAAATATAAAGAAAGCAAAGTCTATGTTTGTACAGTGAGTGCGGCACTTTTCTTCTAAAGTTTAACATTTGAGTTGAACCTCTTGACTGAGCATCTGCCTTTTTGTTTTTGTCATTTGCACTTTATAATGCATAAAATCATCTGATGTTTAAAGGAAAGGAGTAAAAGCGCAGGACTGGCATCTAGCCAGTTGAACAGGCTCACACTCCAGCATCCCCAAAACACCCGTATAATGACAGATTTGTGCGTGCACTTTTAATTAAACTGACAGACACATGCAACTGCATTATCTAACAGTTGGGAAATGTTAGGTGGAGGTTGAAAAGCACATCTTTAAGGGCAGTTGACCCAAAAATCTTAATTCTGTCATAATTTGCTCATCCTCAAATTGTTCCAAACCTGGATACATTCTGCTGAAAACAGAAGAAGATATGTTGAAGAATGTGTGTAACCAAACAGCTGATGGACGCCATTGACTTCCATAGTATTTTTAATTTTTGTTTCAAACTATGGAAGTCAATGGTGACATTTACGTTGACCGTTTATGTTCAGAAAAAAGAAGGTCATACAGGTTTTGAACAACTTGAGGGTAAATGATGACAGAATTGAACTCTCTCTCAATCAAAATACATTAATTAAAGAGCATACATTAAAATACACTAATCAATGTACATTAAGACAATGGTTTTGTGAAAATGTTATGTTTAAATGTGTTTGATTTTGTTGACACAGAGTTAAAAGCTTCTATAGGGGATTTTATTATCACTTCAAAAATCAGGAAATACTGTCAACAGTCAGAATTTAATGCATTTTCACCATGTTTTTTGAATTTTTTTTTTTAAATGTTTCAGGCGAACGACATGACAATATATGACTAATATATAGATGGAAGGAATAAAGCTGGTGTGTGTAAGTGTTGCTGACGTGGAGAAAAACTCATGGCCTTTAAAAAGATGTAAAGGAACTGAAATCTACAGATGCAATAAGATAAAGTGTAATAAAATGAATGCTTAAATGTGTATTTTTGATGCATTGTTTTCACTAGTCTAAATGAAGACATGTTACAGAAGCAAAATAGCTTTACATTTGACTAGTGCATGAAAAATAACCAATGATTTGCTTGTAGCATCTTGCCTTAAATAGCTGATGTATGAAGGATTCTCACGAACACTGCATTGAAGTTATGAACAGGTCTGTGTTTATGTGCATGTCTGTGTTCATATGATCCCGAAAAGTCACCAAACACAACAGTGATAATGCATGTACACAGAGCGAATTATAACTAATATCAATGACCTTATAAATGGCAGTATTCTGTTTTGTGATTATGCAAAATTTTAAACTAGCACCTAGTCATCATTAACCACAACATGCTAATGCTAGTCACTAACAGGTCGAATTATGGAGAGGTCTCAATCTAGAGAGTGCTTCATTAGACAAAAACTGCTATTCCATTGTCCTAGAAGTTTAAATGTGCATATTTGAAAAAAGTTTGTCAACTTTTACTAAAACACTAGCATGTTAGCAGTAAAGCTAACATGCCAAAAACTCCCATTCTGATTATAAGACATCTGCACAGACAAACAGTTATGAGAGTATTTGTCTTTATTCTAAATTAAATGCAAAACTAATCCTCAAATTAGATACTTTATGGATTAAACGGTTTTATATTGAGTTCTCATGCATAGGCCTCCTGGTGGCTAAAGCTAACACTTGCTCACCATCCTATTCAGCTGCACCTTTAAGACTGAAAACTCAAAGTCAAATAAACTGATCAGAAACCGAACCTTCGACCTTATTTTATTTGCGTTAAGGTCGTTCGACTCCATACGCCAGCCTCTGTTCACTATAAGTACATTGCTGTAATCCCCGTGGACTACTGAAACGGGTAACTAGATCACTTCTTTAAAAAGCACCTTAATGGATTGGCATGCCTGCCGCTGGTTTGCTATTATAGCACATGCATTAAATGCATTGACTGTATTTCATGCATTTTGCTACTGTGATCTGTTTGCATATTCAAAATGTCACGTCTGGCTAAGCAGAATTGTTGTAAAACACCAAATTTTGTTACGCATCATCCAAACTAGGCCTAAAAGTGCCTCTTCTGTAGCTATTGTTTCATGCACAATAATGCACATACTTTATGCATGCAACGACACAACTGTGCAAGTGAGTTCTGAGAAGCTGGAAGGGCCGTAATCAGATGCCAGCGCTCGTCTACTGATGAGGACAGGTGAGTGTTATAATCGCTCCTGCACTGACGGCACGCGCACACACACACACACACACTCTCTATTCAATCTCACATAACACATGCATGTTACATCATTACAGCATTCATGCAATTATCACAGCTACAGGATGCTCTCTTCTCCGCAACAGCTCAAAGTATGAACACGTCACTACTGGTAAAAGTGACCTACCCCTGTCCTGTGAGCCGATGGAAAGCAAAGTGTCCGTGTTTGGGACAGCTGCAGGAATCTTTGGTTCGCTTTGGGCTGAAGTCGTACCTACCATCCAAAACCCTCTCAATGCTACCACGGCAACAGCTAGAGGATTATGGGACCGTACCATTCTGCTGTCAAAGGGGATTAGAGCGCATACAACATGGCCCCTTTCTTTCTGTGTGTGTGTGTGTCGCAAATGACCAGATTACCCTGTACTGCCATTCTCCTCCAGGCTTTACAGAGACGGTGAGGACATCTGAGATCGAAACTTCAAATGGTCAGTAAAGTGAGTGCAACATAGACTAGCAGTCTAAAGTTTGGCCATTTCACTAACTAACCAAGCATTTAGGTAGAAGACTTTTGCACACATACAGTATGCACAAACGTACATATTGATGAGAAAGAATGATTTAATCAACCTGATTAAGACTTACAAGAATAGTTCACCCAAAAATGAAACTTTGCTGAAGATTTACTCACCCTCAGTGTTTTTTAAAATCAGATTTGGTGAAATTTAGCATTACATCACTTGCTCAGCTACGGATCCTCTGCAGTGAAAGGGTGCCGTCAGAATGAGAGTCTAAAGAGCTGATAAAGACATCACAATAATCCAGAAGTATGTTTGTAGGAAACAAATCCATCAGTAAGACTTGTTAACTTTAAACCATTGCTTATGGACAAAATTATATAACCATTGCTTATGGCCATAATTCTGATGAGTCCATAATCCAGTGAAAAAGTCCTTCTCCTGTTGTCTCTCACATTAATATCTAGCTACATATTTGTTTAGAGCTGTTCTGGAATGTTTTGGCTTGTAAACGGTGCTTGATCTGTGCAGATTTCTCTCCTGATTCAGACCAGACCATTTTTTTCACTACAGGAAACATTATGGATTATGGACTCTAGATTTTAGCCTAAGGCAGTGGTTTGAAGTTAAAAACATCATAATGATGGATTTCTTTTTCCAAACACGCTGCTTTTGTCTTCTCAAGATGTTAACTGATGGACTGGAGTGGTGTGGATTATTGTGATGTTTTTATCAGCTGTTTGGCTCTCATTCTGACGGCACCCATTCACTGCAGAGCATCCATTGCTGAGACACTGATGTGATGTTTCTACAAATCTGATGAAGAAACAAAGTCATCTACATCTTGGATGGCCTGAAGGTGAGCACATTTTCACCCATTTTTAGATGAACTATTCCTTTAAAAGTGATAATTGTTGCAACACTGGAAAAACTAAACTGAAAAAACAGTCATAAATTTTGCTAATTAAACATGCCTACTGCACCTGATTAAATTGGAAAATGGGAACACACACACACACACACACAGGTTTCAGTATATAGAGTTGCTCATTAGCTAGTATTACAGATTATGGTGTAGTCCATTACATAAGAGCAGAAACAACATTCATTTGAGTGTAAACACAAAATAAGCCCTGAAAAACCCCACAGGAACAGACACATCATAACACACACACACACACACAGACACACTATAATCCGACTCCTGACCGGCCGCTTTCACAGAGGTTCAGGAAGAATCCTCTAGATAGCCGTTTATATCAATGACACTTCAGAGCGCAGAGAAACGGCCGAGCAATAACAGCATTACAACAGTTCACCAGTGGATTGAGAGGATTACGCCACACTGGTCAGCATGATGCAGGCCAGCGGGTCTCAACTGGTTTTGCTTCACAAGAATCACGACCCAGATTTTACACGAGGTAACCGACCACTAAAATGACAAATTACTGCAGAAAAGTAAATAAAAATGTTAAATTTAAACCAAGAACGGCATGTAATACGTAAATAAAATCAAATAAAGCTGACTAAACCTTTGTAGGGGAAAAAAACCCAACAAAAAACATGAGCAACAGTACAAAGAAAATATTTTATATTTTGAAATGATTACAAATAGTCAGAAATTTTTAGCACCCGATAAAAAAGAAAACAATATGATATCTATTTGAACTAAAACGCAACAAACTAAACTTGTTTTATAAAATAAACTACACAATTAAACTAAAATTCCCTTAAAATCAAACCAAACCTTAAAATTTTGACCATAAAAATATTTTTTTTCTTTAAATAAAATAAACATCGAAATAAAATCTAAAAAAATGATAAACGAGAAAATATTTAAATAAATAAAAATAGCTATAATTTTTTATTTAAATTTTTTTTGTTTTTGTTTGTCATTTTCATGTAGTTTAACTGGATGTACTAAAATAACTAAAACAAAAATAGGCTAAATAGGCATTTAAAAAAAAAACTAAAAATCACAACAAAATTACTAAAACTTCAGATTAAAATAAAAACGCAAAATACACAAATAAAACTACTCCAAAATACTAATAAAAAATACAACATCTCAATAATACTAAAATAACACTGCCATTGGCCCATTTAAATAATTCATATTTTTTGCTAAATAAAGAATAAATAATATATTGTATAATATAAGCATTCCTGTGTTGCATCAGAGAGCGAAAGCGTTTGCTCAGTGTTGGGAAACATGCTCTCACCCTGCCGTCTCGGTCCTGTGTCTCTGAAGGGTTTTCTGTCGTGGCACTGCTCTGGTCTCTGGAGGAGGTGACAGACAGCTGCCTCTGCAGACGTAACACCTCCTTCTGAGACTCCTTCAGGAGACGCTCAAACTCACTGACTCCCATAGGACCCTGAGAGAGAGAGACGTGATCAATCATCTCAATGACATTCACACATTCACAGCTTTAGGAGCAGTTCACATAAATAGTCCTGCGGTGTGACAAATGAATTTCTGTGCCAGGTTCAGACTTCAAATGTATGTCCATGTACTAAAAGAATGTGTTCAGTAAATGCTGACTGTGCAGTATATGACATCACCAGCAGGTGACAACAGAAGTCACAATAATGAAAATGCATGAGGGAACTGAGAACCGAAACACATGAGCAACTGCGAGAAATCATGTTAGAAATTTAGTAATTATTACAATCAACAAGTTGGTCAGATATTTTAAGTTAAAAAAATACTATATGAGATCTAAATAAAATAAAATGATTCTGATGCAAATATAAATAAATAAATGCCAAAATGAAAACTAAAATAAGACTATGGCAGCTAAAATGCTGAACTAGAATAAAAAAATAAAAATAAAATAAAAAATAGGACCAGGTGCCAGTTGCATAATGACTATGACTGTGCCTTAAGAACTAGTTTGACCAACTATCATTTGGCCAAGAGATAATCAGTCTCACTTTTCTGATTAAAATTGTGCCAATCTACATTTTTGTAACTGACTTTAAACAGTTATGCAACCGGCCCCAGATCTATTGAGATTCTGATGCAAATCAGTCATTTTTTAAGCATCAGTACTAGTGATGCTTGACTTATTAAAGATGCCGTATGGTTTCAGTGAGGGAGATACCTTCCCCTGTCCCAGCCGTGTCTCCAGCTGTCTGCACTCCTGCTGCAGCGCTGCGATCTGTTTGTCTTTACACAGCAGCGTGTCTGCGTGCTGCGCCAGGTCTCTGGCTCTCTGACGGGCAAACGCACGCTTGTACTGCTCCACAGCGCCCACTTTCACCGGCATTGGAGTATTTACCTGGAAACAGCAGGAGTTTATATAGAAATCATCTACAACAACTACAATCAGTGTTATGAATTACTCCAGCTGTCAATCACAGCATTCCACCAATCAGAAAGGACACAGAGGACACGCCTTCAGATAAACCAGCCAATCACATGCTATTCTTGGATTTGCATTTCAAAAAGGAAATATCAGTGCTTCATATCACAGTTCACAAATGATGTCAACACTGACTGAACAATTTAAAGGGCCCTTCACACCAAGGACAATAACTGTAAGTTTTAATAATCACTGTACTTCAGAAACATAGTGAAATCCACCACAACTATAACAATAACAGCACTTTATAATCCACCTGTGTGGATGATATTATAGTTATTGCTATAGTTATAGTTTTTATGTATTTATCTTTTTTTTAGTTGTCGATGGACTTTAAATCAATAGGACATTTCCACACTTTCTTTATTTTAAAATAAAGTGTATAAAAAACAAAAATTGGCAGCTAAAATTATTAAAGCTAAAATCATATTATTATCCTTTGCATTATGTTATAATAATAATAATAATAATAAATATATATATATATATATATATATATATATATATATATATATAAAATTATTTTTGTTGTTGTTACTAAAATCTTAAAGTTAATAATTATAACAATAAATTATAATATTATTGAAATAAGTAACAAATTATAATAATTAATACACTGACACAAAATGATTAAAGTCAAAATTATTATTATTGTTATTATTATGGTTTCTACAAGGATCAAACAGAAAAGCAAATAAAAAAATAAGAAGCGAAAGAGCTTTACTATAGTGTTGATTGTAAAAATTAGGAAAATCAACTGAAAACACAGCTAAAAAATATTTTAGTTAAAACTAATCTTAGTTATCATTTTAGTAATAGTTATATTTTTCTTTAGTTATAATTCTTGGTGTGAATGTTTCCACATTTTTTATTTTTTTTATATTTTTATAAAAAAAGATGATAAAAACAGACACAATATCTAAAGCAAAATTAATTAATTAATTAATAATAATAATAATAATATATTTTAACTGCAATATAACAATAAAACAAGAGAAACTTTAGTACAATATAATAAAGTCAAGTTGACTTGCACTGTAAAATGTTTGGGGGAAATTAATACAATACTCCTCTAGAAACACTATAAAACATATATAAGTAACAGGTGTTGTGCTGTGAGCGTCAGTCATTACCCATGAGCACCTGGGAGCTGACGGGTGGCAATACAGGTGGACTAGAATTACAGTGTACCAGACATACAGAGGGGTGAAGGGCGAGGATACGCTGTCCAGACTTTCTCATACACACACACACACACACACACACACACACACACACACACACACACACACAGACACAGACACAGACACACACACACACATCATCATTCACTCCTCTACTGCAGTATTGTGTGTAGTTTCGTCTTGTCTTATGTAACCAGTATTGTTGCTCTACATCAAAAGCTCAAAGTCACTGTAAAACAGAAGCTTGTTTAAGAACAGATTTGTAAAGTATTTAACTAGTCACAGTCATTCAGAACAAATTCAACAGCAAGAAAAGTCAATAAAAGCTCAATCTGTGGTTTGGCTTTTTATATTTGAGACAGAAGAGAGCACTGAATGAGCCATGAGTGTGTTTGATAAGTAAACACTGGACGGGTTTTTCAGGTCAACTGCTCTATATTGTTTCGTTCAGTTCAAAAGACGCTAAATGACAGGGTTCAATATCCACCAAAGGAAAAGAGGCAGATAATAAATGCAAAAATCCAGTAATAATTTAATAGTTCCATCAAAAACATATTTTGCAATCATTTATTCATCGTCTATTGCATTAAAAGTATAAAATCAATCTAATGTCTTCATATTCAGACTTACAAGAAAAACCAAAAAGATTGCCTGTACTTTTGCACTGATAACTGAAATGCATTTTAGGCAAAACACAACAGGGGTATCTTAAATTGATTAATCACAGTACATTTAGTTGTACTGTTGTGTTGAATTACACGTTTTCTGAAATGTTATGTTGAAATACGCAAACGAAAAAGGCATGATTGAATTAAATATGCACTAATCTGCATAAACGTCCAGAATTAAACACTAATTAAAGTCAGGTTCAAAATTCATCTTTAATTTGTTGACATATTAGAGTTAAAGATTTTTACAGGGATGATTTTACATTTCTCTATCAATCAGAAAATGCTGTCAACAACCAGAAAACAAGGCTACATTTTACCATGTTTTTAGGGAAAAAATACGTTACATAAATCAGTGGAAATGACATATGAACTCTCTAAAACCCTTCAGAATATAGATTGGAAGTTTAGTCTAAATACTGCTGAAATGGAGAAAAAAAAAACTTTAAAAAGATATGTATTGGAATTGAAATCTGCTGAAGCAAATACATCAAGTGTAATGAAATAAACACTTAAATGTGCATTTTGAATGTTTTCTTTCCACTAGTCTAAAAGACGACGTGTTATGGAAGCCACAAAATTTGCCTGTGCATGAAAAAAACAACAGTTTTGCCTGAAAGTGTTTTACATCAAATGCTAAAACTCATGCTGTGATGCATCAACTCTAGACACTAAATCATATGAAGCTGTATAATTGTGCACGCACCACTTTCAGGTTGGCTTCCTGTAGTTTCCGCGCTCTCTCCTCCAGACGTTTGGCGATGACGGCGAGTTCGGTGTTCTTCTTCCTCAACCTCCTCACTTTCTCCTCCGTCTCTGGAGAACTGCTCTTCCTCTGACGAAACATGGATATTAGAGACTTAGTATTGGAGAATAAAGAGAGAATCTGAGAAACTGATAGCAATATCAAATATGTTCAAAGGGGTGAAGTATAAACAACAGATTCAGGCCTAGTACTGCAGTGTGTATTTAAAAATGTGATATTTAAAACAAATCGTGTCACACCAGGACAGTTTGAGAACTGCAAGCAAGTTCAAATGTGATTAAATATGAAAAATATAAAGGGCTTATATTAAGAGAATTTTCCTTGGTCTTTTGAGATAAAATATTTGAATGTGCTACGTAAGGGATAAATGTGCATTCAACCAATCATTTCCACAAAATAAACCCAAACATGATTAGTATTAAGTGCTGCAATGCTATTTTTCCATATAAATAAATACTAGCACATGCAATATTGATTTGCGCAAAAATGACTGCAAAACAGCACATTTACAAATAGAAAATGTTAATACAAAACTAAATTATGATTAACGTTATAAGGAAGTGCCACTTAAGCATCACTGATGCTATTATTAATTTTTATATTTTCTGTTTGCAGTATTGATTTGAGAATTAATGCTTGTAAAAGAGAAAATGTTAAGGAAAATTGAAATCATAATTTACATTATAAGGCATATAAGGTTTATCACTGACATACTATTATAACTTTTGTTATTATTTTGAATTTTCATATGTTGTTTTCACTTATTTTAAAGTAATTTGTCATTTTTTTATTTTTGTCTAGAGTTTTTTTTTTATTAATGTCTATTTATTAGTTTTAGTTATTGTAGTACTGGAACTAAACTAAATTAAATGTGAAACGTTTTAAATATTTCATTTGTTTTAAGTCAAAAAAAGTTTCAGTTAAAAAGTAAAAACTGTGTATAAAAATTTGAAAAATGTTCCAATACAAATTCTACATTTTCAAATGAACATACTGAACAAACAAATCACTTAAAATACAAATGCAAATCAATTCGGTGGAGATGTTTGAATGCTCAGATGATCTGCAGGACTATGAGGCCTCACCAGTATCCTGTTGTCCTCTCTGAGAGCGTTGCATGATTTCTCCATCTCCTCCAGCGCCCGCAGCAGCTCCGAGTTCTGCCGCACCAGGAACCCGTAGTCCCTGCCATTCTGAGGAGAGCAAACACACAAGAAGATCAGTTTGAGCTCTAGCATGAAGATCTCTAAAGCGTCTGGAGGACCGACAGACACTCAATCCGTCCAGCTTAATTCATCCGTCACAGCTGAGAAAGAAACAAATAAAGAGAGGAGCAGATACAGAAGACAAACCCTGTGACGCAAAGAGCAGAAAATACAGCAAAATTACATCAAACCACTCAAGGTGGTAGTTTAAGATATTAAAGGGGTGTTTTTAGGTACTAAACCAAGTGGAAAACACTTTATCAGCATACGACAGCCACGATGCTGGTCTTTAGTTAATGGTTTCAGCTTGTCCACTGAAAAACCCAATAAATATGATTTTAAAGTGTGCAGTAAATAATTCAGGAACTAATATGAAATCATCATAAATTTGACCAAAATGTCAGAAATGAGTATCCTTCCTGTGATGAAAAGAGCAGAAAATACAGAAAAACAAAATCATAAACCACGTAAGGCATGCAAACAGTGATTTTACCATAGTAAAGTTTTTTTTTTTAGTATTAAACCAAATGGACAAAACTTTAATTGTGGTAATTCTGTATACTGTATCAGCTCTCTATGAACAGCTTCAGTCTCTCCACTGAAAACCCCACTAAATATGATTAAAAAACACCAATAAACAATACATAATTCAAGAACTCAGCATTAAACTATGAGAAATTTGACCAAAATGTCAGAAATGCTCCATCAGCGCTCCTCCCGCATTTGCTCTTTATTTCTCATCACTGTATCCGCCCGCTGGCGAATCTGAAGGGTGACAGCTTTGATTTCAGCAGAGCGTGTTTTGTTCATGTCATGCCAGCTGGAGCTGGTGTCATTCCAGGGTGAAGGGTGGTTTCACTGAATATAAAGCCACACAGAGATGTTTAGCCTCAATGGGAGACGTAAATACAGGACTGTACACAGCACACATGATTTTAGCAACGCACTGCAATGGATTTTGTTAAAGAAATTAATCCTTTTATTCAGCAAGGACACATTCATTTGATCTGAAATGACAGTAAAGACATTTCTAATGTCACAAAAGATTTCTAATTCAAATAAATGCTATGCTTTTGAACTTTTTTTTCCATAAAAAAAACAAAAACGTATCACAGTTTCCACAACAATATTGGGCAGCACAACTGTTTTAAACTCTGATAATAATCAGAAATGTTTGTTGAGCAGTAAATCAGTATATTAGAATGATTTCTGAAGATCATGTGACACTGAAGACTGCAGTAATGAGGCTGAAAATACAGTTTGATCACAGAAATAAATAACACTTCACAATATATTCACATAGAAAACAGCTATTTTAAATTATAATATATATATATATATATATATATATATATATATATATATATATATATATATATATATATATATATATATATATATATATATATATATATATATATATATATATATATATATATATATATATATATATATATATATATATATATACACACACTATATTCTTGATAAAATAAATGCAACCTTGGTGAGCAGAAATTAAACTGACCTCAAACCTTTGAACAGTAGAGTATAATACATTTTAATAATAGTAGGCTAAATAATACAATGTATACCCAACATTTTGAATTTAAATGGTGTAAATACACATTAAACACACAAAATCACACTAGGCAGAACCACTTCTGAGTTTATGGATAATTCGAGTTTGTCTTATTTTATCATCACTGAAAGCAAAAAGCATATCACAAAGCATCAAAACTACAATGCTCCAGTTTCAATAAACTTCACTCTATGTTGATGCCTTTGAAATATACACACAGCTTTTTAATCTGTTTTAGTTGAATCCCAACACACTGCCTTTGTTGGTGTCGACTGGGTTTTACTATTGCATCAGATGAAATACAAAGCAGCTGCTCATCCTACTGCTGATTCTAGCTGTACAGACGCCAATCCAGACGTCTGCTGAGTGCAACTGGGATGCAATCACTCTAGGGTCAATATGCATGATCATATTTAGAGCCAAAGAGAAATAACAATATATGAATTAGAAACAATGCAAGACCCCAATAAGAGCCACAACCTCTAAAACCTCCACTGCTGAATTATAATATTCATGAGAGTCATTCTGCAGTCATACAGGTTTGTCACTATCTTAATACACTTTAAGTAATGTTTAAGAGCCCTGTCAATCATGTGTGAAAGCGATCCTGTCTGTGCACCGGCTGTGATTGGCCTCTTATCCGAGCGCTCGTGTCTCCCGCCGGGGCTGTTGGGATATGATAGATGCCTGCTCGTTACAGAAGCATCTGCGCTGGACGCCAGGACCATCCTTTTGTTCTGATTATGGATGGGTCGTGCCGCTCTACATTAATAGTTGCATCTCAGATGCGAAAGGTCTTGGAGCAAAGCTCATCTCCATTAAAACACAGACCTCCATTAGCAGCATAATGGAGTCGACAGGGGTTCCCCGCGCACAGATGGGCTTTCTGCTCGAAGGAAGAGAAAACACTCGTGTAAGCCCACATCCGGCAGCATTCCCCGAGTCAATTCCCAACAAAATGACTACATATTTCATCCTAAAACTGAGGAAATTACATTGAGACTAATGTCTGAAATTAATAAATATAAGGCTTATTTTAGCACAATGCAAAGGTTTGCATTTTGACATTATTTCCATGACAATTCATTCTAAAATACTGTATTACAGTAATGATAACCTAATGCAAGTAACTAAGAAAGTTACAAAAACTAAATAAATGAAACAATAACAATAAAATACAAATAAATAAAACATATATGCTTTAGGGAAATTTGTTTAATAGTCCCAAAAATGCAAAAACTTTTAATGGTTATAAAAGAGGCTTAATTTTCTTTATGCAAAGTATAATCTCTTATTTTTATCATATCTATAATATCAGACTGCATGTGATTTATGATTTATAATGTGCATCAGCCAGCTGCATTTTGACATTATTCTGATGACAACTCATTCTAAAATACTATATTATATTAATGTCAATCTAATGAGAATCACATTCAGAAAGAAAGAGAAATGAGAGTAACAAAAAAAAAGGAATAAATAAAATGTCTTTGCATCAGGCAAATGCACTTAATAGTCCTAAAATAATGAAAAATGTGCAAAAAATTAAATAAAAAAATAATGGTTATAAAGAATGAATGTAAGGTAAAAGTCACTGCACAAGTTCTCAATGTAAATTTAATGCTAATTTAATGCTCAATTCCCTTAAAACACAATGATTTATGATTTATAATGTGTATCATTCCATTAGACAGATTTTCAGGTTATACGAGACATAAATGAGAAGGAAAACACTCATTAGCTTCATGTCATTAATTTTACACAGATGTCATATATCATTCCTTATTCATCACTCGTTCTCTTTCACACACACACACACACACACAATCTTGACACACAGGAGTTTACTCTCACTATTATACGCTCTCATTCATGTTTTCCAGTAAATATCTCCTGACGACCTGTTGGAGCGATTAATTATGAGAATATTTATTATATGTCTTAACTAGCATTTAACTAAGACACACACCATATGCTGCTGGATTCCATTCTCTTAAATTAAATTATTTACTTTACATCCCCTGTGAGAAATTAAGTAATGTTCCAACCTTTCAATAAACATCAAGAATGAAAACTTTAATGCTGAATTTAAAATAGGATGGTTGAAATTAATATCAATATTGTATTTATTATATTACAATTTTAATATTAGCTCATGATATCATGTTTTATCATTTTTATTGATATATTATAATTGAAAATTCACAAGTTTTAAAACACATTTCTATTTATTTTGCATTGGCACTTCTATCACAACCTAGTGAACCTATATAAGCTTATTTCCGACATAGAATAAAAAATATTTAAAAGTAATTGCGACTTTTTTTTATCTCACAATTCAGACATTTTTCAGTCTGCTGTTCATACTTTTTTTCTCAGAATTCCGAGTTTATAACTTGCACTTAATAACTCACTTCTCGCAATTCTGACTTTTTCTCAGGATTCTGACCTTACATCGATCTCACAATTATTAACTTGCAATCATGAGGTATAAATTCACAATTCAGAGAAAAAAAGTCAGAAATTGCAATTTATAAATTTAAATTGCTAGTTTACATCTAGGACTTCAAATCAGAATTAATAACTTGCAATTATAAGGAAAGAAGTCAGAAATTGTGAGTTTACGTCTCGCAAGTCAGGCTTTTTGTTCAGGATTCAGTTAACTCGCAATTGCAATTGTAAAGAAAAAAAACTAATTGAGAGCTTTTATAATTGCATGTTTACATCTCACAATTCTGACTTTTTTAACAGAATTCTGAGTTTACATCTTGCAAATTAATAACTTACTTTGATTGTGAACTAAGCTCGCAAATTTTTTTTAAATAAATTACGAGTTCACATCTTGCAATTTTGTCCTTTTTCCTCAACTCCAAGTTTATGTCTCTCAATTAATAATTTGCAATTGTGAGATATAGCTTTCAATTATGAAAAAACTCTCTTACAATTCTGACTTTACATCTTGCAATTAGTAACTTGCAGCTGCGAGTTTATGAATCGCAATTGCAAGTTTTTCTCCGAATTTTTTCAGAAATACTCACTTCAGCTTCACTTATTTTAAATGTAATGATTCTGAAACAAACAAGTTGTTGTTTAAAAACATATTGTCAAGTTTGGGTGAAATATTCCTTGAATCACTCCTCCTGAGGACGGGTGGCCGTCTGCATTTGTTACTGCATAGACAAACACACTGCAGGTGTGGGAAGATTCAGGCGGAGAAAAGACTGTCTGCTGGAGTTCCCATCATGCCCCTCTCTCTCTTCCTCTCTAATCAACACAGATACAAACAGAGATAATTGAAGGCTGCGTGCCGCTTTCAAACGCACGCTGACCCGGCAACGAGTCTGGAGGCGGTTTCCATGGCAATGCCACTTTTAAGCCAGCGTTCCATCAGCCGTTTCTGCTAAAGGCCACAGAGTTTGTTACTCCGGGGAAATAACATTAACAAACACATAACGAATGAAGCGCAGGTGGCGACCCCTGCGTGCGAGGAGAGACACAGGTGGAGCTGTTCTCAGATCAGTGACAACACCGTCTACAAGCAAATGTTTCAGGGCTCTTTCATGAAGTGCGTCGGCCCCTGGGTTACCAGCACAAAGACTCGCCTTTAACAAATTGGGCCGTTTCAGCCAAGAACTCCACGGGAAGTCAATTAATCAGAGCGAACTCAGCAAAGAGAAAAAAGCCCATCTAACAAAGGTCTGCCGGAGTAAATCTGAGCTCGTAATTGTGGGTGACTAACTGACCTTGAAAGGAAAAAGATGGAGAAATGCAATGAATTTGAACATTATCATCACTGTTCATTAAATTTATGCATGGAATAAATTTAGAACTGGAGAACAGTACATAAATACTATACTAGATTACGCAGTGAACAAATGTTTTAAGTCCGTAAAACTGGTTTGTTAAAACTGTTAAAGGAATAGTTTGCCTGAATTCTGTCATCATTTACTCATCTTAATGCCATTTCTTCCATTAAGCAAATACAGCAAATTAAATCTAAGGCAGAAGTACGATTTGCATATTTTTCTGTTGCTTTTGCATCCTTTATGGAGCTTGAAGAGTCAATTCTGTGATGAACTGCTTGTGCTCCTCTATTGCTTCAGATAAAAACATCTGCTAAATGCATTAATGTAAACGTAAATGAAAGTCCTCATCACTGTCTGCATTTATTATATCGAAACTGCAGCATATAAATTCTACTACACTTTGCTAGAGCCCTACTGTATGATTTCCTTTGAGAAAATCTAGCATTGTATCACTTACACAAAGAAACTTCAATACAACTCATTAAAAAAAATGTTTGGTTTAACTTGAAGAAATTGTAACAGAAACATACCATTGCACAGTGTAATGTACTTTTTTCAAAGTAGCAGTAATAATAATAATAATAGTAATTATAAATAAGGAATATTGACAAGTTTTAACTGCAAACATTTGTTGTGCAGCAATTTGTTTGCCAAAAATAAAAGGCATTGTTTAAAAGATGTATTGTGCATGCTTTGTGTATTTATTTTATTAATACCATTTTTTTTAATAAATTTGTATAAAATCATAATTTGTTAAAGGTTTAGACATGTTTTTTTATTATTCAAATTTAAATTTAAAAACTTCATTTTTTTTACACTTTTAATAAATTGTTGTTAAATTGTATATGTTTCATGATTTTAATTAATTAGAAATGTTTTTTGATCACTAACATTTAATTTCAACATTAAAATAGAATCCAGAAAAACTAAAACAAGGACCAAAAAGAACCAAAAACAAAAAAATAATTGAATTAAATTTGGAAAAAAATAACAGGGAATTTGGGAAAAATAAAATGGAATTCATAGACTCTACTCTACAAAAGATATACAGTCTTAAATAGTACTGTAAAAGTACTGAAATCAAGGGTTGGAAAGACATGGTGGTAAATGGAGTAAATAATGGCAGTATTTTGATTTCAGGTGAATTATCACTCAAAAACTCTCAAAAGTGACTTTACAGTGCCGTTAAACTCCAGCAGTGAGAAGCGAATAATAAGTCCAGAATATGTCAGGACATCAGTTTTGATGTGACAGTCAAACTGTGACATGTCAGAAACACTCGACTAGATACACCGTCTAGAACTGGAGTGGGATTATTAAACATTCAGTTTGGGTGAGAGTGAGAGACAGATAAACAGACTGACAGACAGATGACATGTCAAATCATTTTCAGAGCAGCATAAAAACATCCTGACACACACACACACGACAGCTGAAGGAATGGAGTGAAAACAGGAAGGCAGCGATAAACAGAGAGAGACAAACGAGGATGGCGAGTGCACCTGCTAATTTGTCACTTCTTAAAAACTGTAAATCAAAGCGATACAAAGAATCCATGAAATAAACATCTGTTGTGAATCTTTACACATCTAACATCAAAGTGGAAAATTCATAGAATATCAGAAGTATATACTAGTCTATTTTTGCCTTCAGAAAACTAAAATACGAGAAATAATTCACAATGTCACATAATGAAACAGAGACTGATTGTGACTAGGGTTATTATAGTTAACTAAAACCAGAAAAATAAACTGTCATTAAACTAAATGTTAACTTGAATACAATTTTAAATGGGTGGATGAGGAGATACCCGCTTTTCATGTAAAATGATTTGAGTACCCAGAAAAGCGCTGAATAAAATTATTATTAAAAATAATCTAACTTTTTTTTTTAATTCAGCAAGCTGCCAAAGCAACATTTCTTTCTTAGCCCTGCAGTAAAAAGGTTCTATGGATGTTAAAGGGGACATCAGATTCCCCACAAGTTGACATATACTTAAAAATTTAAAGTATAGTTAAAATTTCTCAATGGTAGTGTAAAACAACACCCTTTTTACCCTGACAAAAACAGCTCTGTTCACAGCAAGTCGTTTCAGTGCATGTCTCTTTACATGATAATGAGGTCTGCTCACCCCGCCCCTCTCTTCTGTGGGGTGATGAGCCGCTCTCATAAGACTGTTCACTTTAGACACATTTAACCGTGGAATTTGCTAACTAGCACATTATTAGGAAAGATTCTGGATCACGAATGATTTGCCACAAACATAGATGCACCCAAAACAAACGTAATCCTCTGTGTCTTCAGCAGCTGAGATGTCAGGAGTAAATGACGACTGCTATGTTCATTATTACATCCAACGACAAAACACCTCAATCGCTTACAAGACATTCTTGTCTACATCTGCTCCGACGGTGAAACAATGGCGGACTGTTTACAGCTAATTTAGGACGGGTCTGTGCTAAAACACCAGTGTCAATCAACAATCGTGGGAGGGGCCTGGGTCTGTGTGACGTACATCAGGCCAGAATCTGTGAATGGCTTCATTTGAGAAAGGGGTTATTATTTTGAGGGATTTTAAAAAATCCGGCAAATGGGTGGATTTGTATCATTGTTGGTTGTGTACACACACTGCCAACACACATTTATATTCAAACACCATGTAAAAGTGAATTTTTACTTCTGATGACCCTATTAAAGGTTCCTCATGGAACCATCGAGGCCTATAAAGAATCTTTATTTGTATGAGTGCATCCATACTTCTGGTAAAATAACACTTGCACTTCCCTTCTTAAATTCCTGTAAACATGCACGTGACCAAATCTGCCTCTCGCAGGTTAAACGAAAACACAGACATCAGCATTTTACCATCAACAATCCCCCAGAGACGAGAAACCACGAGCAGACCAGCTGTTACGAGCAACACAATAATAAAACGTGTGTGAACCCTACAGAGACACACATACACCAGACGTCTGCAAGAGACAAATGTCTAATGCTGTGAGTGTATTACAATGCATGTTTAAAACAGAGATTATTAGATTATACAGATAATTGTGATATTTACAAAGCCACTGAATTGTTTTTCAGAGTATGTGCTGCTATTTCTCTTCAGCTGCTGGATGATAAAGCAGGTGAACAAAAGCCAAAAGATGCACACTGAAGGAAGGACCTGAGGGATATTTACAAAAACAAGTGCCTAGCAACCACACAGAAACCTAACAACACTCTAATTCTCCTTACGTATTCTTCAGTATATGTAAAAATTGAGTTTAGACTCTTCCTCTGGTAACTGGTCTTCTGAAAAGCCGCAGCTCCCATGTTGATTGACTGGTCTCGTCCTGTGCTCCGTCTCTAATGAAAACAAAAACCGCTCTCTCCACACCAATAACAAGTGCTGGGAAAGAGACTGTGATTAGAGTTTCATCCTGTTTCCTGAGAGTCAGGACAGCTCATGATTGCCTTCTCTAGATAATGGTCATGTTCAGACGAGAGCACTAGTGCACTGCTTACTGCATACTGCGCTGCCTATTATTGTAACACTGCACTTAAAGCCTTTATATATTAATGTATTATAAAGTGTTATTAAAGGGTATGATGCATCATAATTATTCATAATGTGCATTTGTTGTAAATAACCAAATTTAAAATGCATAGTTTAACAATGAATTGATAAGTGTCATAATGTATTGACTGTGGTTACAATTATTCATGAGACTGTACAATGCATTATAAGGTGCATTACAAGGCATAATTAATGCATTAAAACTACTTTTATAATGCATTACACAAAGAATTTAAGTAAAGCATTACCCCTGAGATTTTTTTTAAAACTAGTATGTGAAAAAGTATGCAGAGATGAAGGTTTCAAACAGTAATATGCATGCTGAATTAACTCAGCTAGTGGCATCCAGTTTTTAGTTTTCAATGCATTAAATATTCTTTTTCTCTATATCTAATGTTGTCAAAATAACCTAACTTTTGGCAGTCAGATCAAAAAATGAGTCAAAAACGAGACTGAAATGGAAATGGTAGCTCAAGTTTTGCACATTGCATTGTGGTCTACAGTTTTCCTCTAGTTCATCCGGGCATTTAGCATTGAGTTAGGGATTTGGGGAAAGGGGAATCATTTTTCATTGCAATTTTAAATGCATTTAAAAACAAAAAAGAAGATCTCCAGGTTTGGTGAATATATACAGTATCAATAGACTTCAAAATATTATTGATACTACTACAACTACTACTATTATTATTATTATTATTATTATTATTAAATAACATTTATAAAACATAACTACAATATTTTACTGTAGAATAAAAATAGAGTATTTTAAGATATAAAAATAAAATACTGTAATAATTTTATAATATTACAAAAATAACAACAACAATAATAATTCTATTTACTAGTAGAATAATTAAATATTTAAAAATATGAAATATTATTAATGCAATATTTTACTGTAAAATAAATTATATAATATTAATTAGTAGTAGCAATAGTAGTAAAAAAAAAAAATACTATATAGAAAAATATAAAGAAAATAAAAAATATATATTTTACTGTATAATTATAAAATTACAATCGTAATATTTTTGGCGGTCTTAAATTCTTCCTTTTCAAACGTTCAACCATCAAGCTTTTATTTTCAGGGAGAACTTCAAGAAGCCCTTAAAGCTTCTCGTGTCAACAGCAGTTGGTTTATAAGCACTTCATATCCTGATTTAAATGTTATTTTGATGAAATCGTGCAGCGCTAGTGTGACACTGATATTTCAAACATAGTCAGCGGCTGCTCTATACGTCGAAATACTGAAGGTCACACGGCTCAGCCTTCACTAGCACTTGTGTTTCGGACAAAACAGTGCTTGACATTTACAATCAGACACGTCTACACAAAATTACTGACCTTTTTCTTGAAGCAATGCAAAGAGTTGACGGTTTAAAACGCAATCAGATGTGGTCACGCTGCATTGAGTTCAGTGTGTATAATTAAAATACTCTATTATGAGTTAACTGAATATCAGCATCTCTGCAGGTCTGTGAGTAACACCGGCAGGTGCTTTAGCTAAAGACTGCTGGAGCGACATTAAACAAGTGTGCGTACGAGAGGTCGCTCATTAAATAAGCGCTGGGGGTCCATTAACTCCACGAGAAGGAGCTTTAGTTAACCTAACATTCAATAATAAACTCAATGCTGATATATGACTGACAGCTGCTGTGATAAGAGCGTCTGCGTCCTAAAATATACTCCAGTAACCAGACAATAAAGCTCATTACATTCATCCCTTCTCCCGTCTCATTCAATCAAACACAATCATACATCCTGTGATTCGTTTCCATTAAAAAGAAAATAGGCCGCATTTGTCTAAAGTGTCAGAATATAAATTAGAATTGGATAAACCGGCTTCTGTGAACAATCGCCGCATCTGCATAACAATGAGACGCCACTCGTGTTTTGATCCACCATCATCTTGGAATTTTTTTTTAAATTCCAAAAATTCTCCCTCAAGGGAATTCCTGTTACACTAAGAATTCCATATCCTCGCTGTCGGAATGCTTTAGAATGCAGGGAAATGTAATTTCACCATCTAAATTGGATCTGGATGTGCATCGTCTGGCTTTGGAGTGGATGTGATGGGCAAGATGTGATTTCCGAGCGGAGAGCTAGCAGAGAAAAAATCTTTGGCACGATGCAATAATCGTCTTAAAAATGGCGACTGTCTGGACTGAGAAGAATTTAATTTAGGAGAAACCTTCACCTGGTTCAAAAAGAGCTTCCAGAAACATCTACAATTGTTGGAAACCTTTCAGTGTCATACAGAAATATAAGCACATCTTGTTAGTCCTTCACGCTGATGATACAGTGAAACTAAAGCTCACAACAGAAACAAAAATCAATTCAATTCCCCATTTAACCTGTTCTTCCTGTGTTTTCTCTGCTTAAATTATCTTAACACAAAGCATAAGATGATATCAAATATTAATGCTGCTCTATATGAATTTGATTTTTACAAATAAGGAATTCAGAACTGTTCTGTTCAACAAGGTTACATGAAATCAAATGCTTACAAAACCAATCGAAGCCACATTATTATGTGATTTCATAATTTGATTTGTGGAATTCACAGACAGGGATTGTTCCAGTGAAGGTTTCATTCAAAACATCAGCACAATATTAAAAGTCAACAGGTTATGCCGAGTTCACACTGCATGATTTTCAAAGTGTAAAACTCAACCGTTTATCTCTAGGGGAGTTGTAAAATGACCCTATTTAAAAAAAAAAAAGTGTAGTGTTCCTTTAAGACATAACCTATTGTTTTTATGGGATATTTTGATAAAATTCAGTGTGTATTTGTCCATTCGAATGTGTAAGAATGTGAGAAAGAGAGCCGAGTCCAGTGTTCGCGTATATAAGAGACGGCTTTTGTGCGTGCACTTTGTGTGTGTGTGCACATCACAGAAAACAGTGCTCGAGTGCAGAAGCAGTTCTATTTCGTCTTCTTGCAGTTGAATCGTTTGAAATCACAATAAATGCCCATACATGAATGGAGAAGCAGAATCGAGATTTCATTTTATAACAAGTAATTCGGTTCCTGATCTTCCATCTGATCTGATTTCAAAAATCGGAACGGCTTTTTTTTCCGATTCCCAACCCTACTAAATTATTTAATTCTTGCATGCAAAAAGACCTGTATGGTGACTATGGGGTCATGTAATTTTTTTTTAGTTTGTTTTGCAATTTACTAGGTTTATCTTTTTTTTTTTTTCAATAAAATCAATAATCGTCTTTTACCTGACTGTTGACATTGCGATACTTACAAGACATCGTCGATATACGATAATATCGTCATATCGCCCAGCCCTAGTGCAGTGTGAACTCGGCATTAGTGTTGTCATGCTTGCCAGGAAGTGATGTAAATGAAAAATTATTGGCAATCCAAAAATAAAATAAAATAAAATTCATATGTCCCATGCCAAATTGCAGTTTCAACAGAAAATTTCATAAGTTGTCTAAATAGTGACTGTTGCCATGTTTGCTGGCCTGTGACATAAATTATCAATATGAATGATCAAATTGTCAATTCTAAATAAATAAAATAAAATAAAATAATATTTATCTTTGATATGTCGCTGTTTGCTTGCTGTTTCAATTGAAAATTAAATATTGAAAACTGAAATGGAAAAATTGAAATGAACACGTGGCTGATGTTTTAAGGCCTGTGCCATAAAATGAACTATTGGCAATCCAATACATACACACAACTAATTTTTAGTTAAAAAGTACTCCTGTCAGCCTAAATTCACTGCATGCAATGTCAAAAACGACTGCATTAATATTCTTTGCTGCCTTTCATCTGACTTCAAACAGACACGTATCTGTGCTCAGCTCCCCTCAACGCAGTCCTTCAATTTCCTGAAGTTTTAGCGGTTTAAGTGGTGTTTTTTCCTCGCTGCCTGAGCACCGTGTGCTCTTTGATTCAGAGCTCGTTCTCTCAGAGTCAGAGCTGCAATCTGTATTTGGAGCAGGAGAATAACCGGCTTCCTGTGACCTACATCCACACAATGAGCCATGCGATCATATTTTCCACACTTGTGCAGTGAATAGACGTCATTAAGTTCTGCGTGTTACTCTACAGCATGTAAAACAGATCATATTCTACCCTTTTGTAGCATTTCATTATTCTACTCCACTTCTATCAAGGTCTTCCTGCACCAACAGCTTGTAATAACCATTTTTTTACCATTTTTCTGACAAAGAGCTTGTCATATGTTAATGTTGATGCCACAAACACAAGCAAATACAAGCTATTGTTCTCTCATCTACTTTGAGAATCTGTGTGAGGAGCTTTAGTCTTTTATATAATGCTTACTCATTCACCTCATGAGGAAAACACTGAGTGTGTTGACTGATTCAGGAAGGGCTATAGCAGCCGGTCGAGGCGCAGAGGTAAAGCAACCTGAAAACTACTGCATGTCCTCATTCATACTTCACTAGTGTTTCATTCGTCATAGTTGGGTACACTTCTACAGTGATGAATGAAAACTAAAACAAATATGTTCCCATTTGTTCCAACAATTGTTCTAATTTCATTAGATTTGCTTAGATTTTTTATTAATATCTAATACAAGTAAATTCATCTCTCCAGACTCATTGAAATGTGGTGCTCATATGGGAGACGCAGGTTTGAATCTGACTGGAACAGAAACGGAATGATAAATATAGTCCATATCTGCACAATGGAACAGAGCAGCCAGAACATTCTGCACAACATCTGATATTCTGGCCTACAGAAGTCAACAAGATGATGTCAGGAACAAACTCTTACTTTGTCCTCATTTACAATGTCATAATTTTAGCAAGATTCATTTACAAAAACTGCAAGTGTGAATCTATAGTCTGCGTGGAAACGGCACCTTTATTTAGCTTAAGTCTGTCTGCGGAGCTGAACAAAGCCAGACACGCTCTCACACACCCAGCACCGGTATGATTAAACACTCCCACACCGCATGTCTCTGTTATTGCCTTCCTGATCTTCACATCAGCACATATTACAAAGAATAAGATTATAATATTGACCGCTTTACCACATGCTTTCACGTCTCCTCTGAGCTGTGATTAACGCCTGCGCATTTAATTGAAAACCCAGACTAGCGTGGTCGACTCAAAATCTAATCCTAAATGAGCAGCACACGGGAAAGATAATAAAAAAAACAACCCAAAAAGCCCCTGAGGATGAGGACGAGGTCTTCTCTGATCCCTTTACAAGGAGAAACACAATAGCTCTGTTCCCTAGCATACTGTCAGCCTACATAGGCAGCGGATTTCTAAGCAACCCACTAAGAACATACTAGCAAGTATCTGCATTTTTTTTTTAATTTACACACAATTTATTACATATTATATTCTATAAATATGTACTGCATGTGTGTGCATTATAGTTCAAGAAGATAACATTCATACGTGACATTTGAAAGAACAACAACTAAATATTTAATCTGATAGAATTTTAATCAGTAGAATGTGGCAACCATTTATGAATGAAACTGTAGGAATGCATTATTTATATTTGTGAAATATAGGTTGTGAAACTGTAAAATTATTTCAGCAGTTTATCAAAACTAACTTTGACAACAGAGTTTGACATTAAAATGTTGCTAAACTGCAGGGATATTATAGTAAACTAAAATTACAAATAAAACGAAAATGTAAAAATAAATAAAAAAAATATTTACTTTAAATACAATAAAACAAAAAATAACAAAAAAAATTAAAATACAGAAAAAATATTTCGGCAAAATATTTAACTTGATGCACTAAATTAACTAAAACTGAAATAAAAATAAAAACTATACTGGCATTTATTAAAAAAATACAAAAAATTATAAAAACAAAATTACTAAAAATGTAACTAAAATGAAACTAAAAACAGAATACATATAAAAAAACGAATAACTATAATAGTATCTCAATGACACTAAAATAACACTTAAGTTGACAGTGCAATGTAAAATGCATAAATAACATGAAAAACACACACACATGCAAATATTGGGTAAAATAGTGCATTACCATCAATGTTTTTTGATACTGAATGAAATACAACTATTTATTTGCAAATATGTTGCCTTATAATGCTGCAAATGTAGCTCACTAGGTTTTGGAAAAGAGCGATAAAAAAATGAAACCCGTGCAATATTGAGGCAGAGGTTATGGCAGCACTGAGGGCGATAATACGAGCCTCAACCCCCTCCAAACTCATATATAAGTCATGAAGAGAGCCCCTTAAGTGCCGTTTGCTTCCCTCACGTGATTTGTCGCAGATACCTGACGGTGATGTATTGGTGTGTGTGTGTTGGGGGGTTTCATGAGGAAGTATGCAGACATCAGCAACACTAAAATCACCTCAGGTTTCTCCATCCAGTTTCATCCATTTTTTACAGCACACACGCTAACATTTCTATCTGTCACCGGCATTTACCCACATGCCTTCTATCTGTTGTCTGCTCCAGGCGGTTTGCATTGAAGAGGGCAAACCGGACAAGGTCCCAAGTGCACGTTATCTGCTTTGACACACACACACTTAAAAAAGGTCTCGACTGCCACTGTATAGCTGAAGATGTTGATAATAAGTCACAGAAATCCTCAGCTGCAGGTCAAACTCATCCCTGCCCTTGAATCTAGAAGACAATGAGAGTTTGCAGGCATTCTCACCATGTACACATGCATTGGTAGATGTATATACTGTATGAGAGCGATTAGTTGACTAGTCATTCCTGCAGTTTTAAAAATATGTAGTTTGCATGTGGCTACAATAAAGAATGATTATAATTCTGATTATTATTAATGTTGAAAACTGCTTTTATGATTCTTTGATGAATAAAACGTTTAAAAGAACAGCGTTTATTTGAAATAGAAATCTTTTATAACATTCTAAATATTTTTGCTGTCACTTCTAAGCAATTTAATGCATCCTTGCCGATTAAAAGCATTAACTTCTTTATAAAAAGCACACTCAAGCAAAAGGAACTACTGGTGTGGCTATTGAAATGCTGCAAACCAGCAACTCACTGTAAACGGGCTTCATTATCATGAGTTTTCCCCTCTGAGCCCTTAAAACTTGTTGTAGTCCATGTTATGATAATGAAGCATGACCCCATCAGTGAGGAATAATTCAAAAGTAGCATACTGCTCGTAATCGTATGCTAATATAAAGCAAATACCAGGGTCACCGCTTAAATAATGATCAACCTATAGGCTGACTTCAGCACACAACTACACACACCGACAGGGGCACCTGAATTCATATAACTGTGCCCTACACCACTGTTGTCAAGTGTGCTTGATGTCAGAGTTTGGTTCATTTGTTGGTATGTTGTTTTCTTACCTCAGTAGGTTGCTTAGTGTGTACTAGAGGTTTGAGATCTTTCAGAACAATCAAACTCTGACATCTCAACAGTTAATATATTCAACATTACACTTTTATCCAAACCGACTTGCACTGCATTCAACACTTTTAAAAATAAAGATTCCAAAAGTGGGTTTACAAAGTGATGCCAAAGAAGAACCATTTTCAGTTCCCCAAGGAAGCTCTTAAATCATTTTTCTTAATGTGAAGAAAATTGTAACAATCTAAAGAACCCTTTTCCACTATAAAGAACCTTTTGTGCAATGGAAAGATTCCACTGATGTTAAAGGTTCTTCATGGGGCTATCAACGCCAGAACCTTTAAAGAATTAAGGTATACAAGATACACCTTTTACCAGTTACCAAAACTGCAATATTTTATGCAAATCACATACTAATGATAAAATGCGCATTAAAAAAAAATTCACAGAGGTAGATTTTTTTTATTCAGTAAGAGGACATGTGCATAAACTATGATGGAAACATTTACTGAATTTTGAATTGATCACTAGATGCACAAACAAAAACCATGCAAATTTGTCTAAAAAAATATGAAAAACCCTGCTAATTTATTCACAATCTGTTTTTATCCTTTCACATAAAATTGTTCAAAAGTTTGGGGTCAGTAACTTTTTTTTTTTTTTTTTTTTAAGAAATCAATAGTTTTATTCAGCAGTCAAAAGTGACAGTAAAGACATTTTTAATGTTACAAAAGATGTCTATTTCAAACAAATGTTATTTGCTATTAATCAAAGAACACTGAAAATAAAAAGCATCACAGTTTCCACAAAAATCTGAAGCAGCTGGTTTTCAACATTGATAATAATCAGAAATGTTTCTTGAGCAGCAAATCAGCATATTAGAATGATTCTGAAGGATCACGTGACTGGAGAAATTATGCTGAAAATTCAGCTTTTCATCACAAAAATAAAATTACATTTTAAAATATTTTAAATTGTAATAATATTTCACAAAATCACTATGTTTACAGTATTTTTGATCACATAAATGCAGCCTTGGTGAGGTGATTTGCAACAAACTCTCACAGATGTTCAGCACACACATACAAAAATCATAATCACAAGACTTCATCATAATCAAGAACTGCATGGAAATCTCCAACGACTAACTCCAAATAATTGCTGCTTTAACAACACAATTACAGAGCGCAGCTGTGACTCCTGCATATCAAGCATGCAAAAGACGCAGTCATCAGATGATGGCATGCATTTCACAGCGGGTCAGTAACTGGGTCTAGTTTCTTGTTTAAGAACGGGGGTTGTATTTGCCGTCTAATCCCATCACCCCCAAACGGGCCCAGACCCCGACCGCTTCAAACGCACATAAGCCCTTAATCTCATCATGTGTTTCATACAGCACTACAAACTCCACGCCTGACATCGCCTCACATTGAGAGGCTATCACTTTCACAGCAGGATACGGAGGATATTTATGGATGTGGCCTAAAGCATGAAGACACACACATACTGTATGCACACAGAAATTCACTATAAAGAGAACAGAAATCAATCATGTTAAGAAATATACTGTGCATTAAAATAAACTGCACATTATAATCAATCATTAAACTATGGAAGCTTGTTTCTGCAATGAGATGAATTAAAAGGTAATAGTATTAACGCAACTTTTTATCTCATAATTCTGACTTTTTTCTTGCAATAGTGAGTTTATCTCTCAAAATACAGACTTTTTCCCCTCACAATTTTGAGAATCGCGAGATATAAATCCAAAATTGCATGATACAGACTGTGGCAGAAAAAAAAAAACAATTGCGAGATGGAAATTCAGAATTCATTTAAAACAGTCGGAATTGTAACATGTAAACTCATAATTGCGAGAAAGAAACAAAAAAATGAGAAAGAAAAATTGAGAGAAGGAAATTCCAAGTTTAGGCTACATATTGCAATTCTGTTTTCTTGTTTCCACCAAATAAAAATAAAAAATAAAGGCAATTGAGACTTTTTGACATTTTTTAAAAGTATGTTTAACATTTATTTTTTAATCCATTTTCAAATTTCTTAAATATTAATTAAAATAAATAAAATTATATCGGCTTCATATTGGCCATCGGCCACCCTGCTTTCCAAGATATCGGAATCGGCATCAGCTGTCAAAAAACCCATATCTGTCGACCTAATGCTGATAAACAACTAGTTAATAGTGAGAATTGGACCCTATACTAAAATGATCAAATTAAGGCAAAATAATATTTAACAGTCTCCATAGAAAATTGATGTTTAAAAGTGAAGTGAAGTGACATACTGCCAATTATGGTGACCCATACTCGGAATTCGTGCTCTGCATTTAACCAATCCAACGTGCACACACACAGCAGTGAACACACACACACTGTGAACACACACACACACACACAGCAGTGAACACACACACACACCGTGAACACACACCCGGAGCAGTGGGCAGCCATGCGGCACCCGGGGAGCAGTTGGGGGTTCGGTGCCTTGCTCAAGGGCACCTCAGTCGTGGTATTGAGGGTGGAGAGAGCGCTGGACATTCACTCCCCTCACCTACAATCCCTGCCGGCCCAAGACTCGAACCCGCAACCTTTGGATTACGAGTCCAACTCTCTAACCATTAGGCCACGACTTCCCACGACAATCAGGCCGCAAAAGCCAGCTGAAAACGCCCAGCTCTGAGCGCTTGAACGGCGAACGCGACAAGTATCAAAGCCTCATCCGTTCGGGAAGGTGCGTGCGCAGTCAGCGGAGGCTCGCGAAGCGGAGACAGGCGAAAGTATAAATCTAGCTTGCGAGGGCAGTGTATTTTTGTTTTGTTTTTTTTTCAGTTGAGACGCTGTGGTTGCTATGATATGAAATATCCGCTGAAGTAATATGGCAGACGCATTGCGAATGAAATGCTTCTCCAAGCATTATTTTTCATAACAATAATATGGTACTCCGGAGGGTGTGACTGTATTAGTCCCACCCCTCCTCCACTGTGATTGGTTAGCTGACTAAAAAGTGACAGTGATGAGCGCTAAGTTTTTACCCAAACATTCTTCAACTCTCGGCGCCCGAGTGCTCAGCATGAAAAAGACGCTCCCATTTAAAACAATTTAAAAAATTTGTTATCCTCGGGCAAAAAAAAAAAAAAACCCGCTTTGGTGGACATGTGGCCTAATTTATATTTAATTCAGAGATTCCTCTGCGTACAACTAGAGGAAGCTCACGTACCACACTTTGAGAACCACTGCGCTAGAAGATCTAGTCCTTACAGTCTGGGATTCCCACAGACAGATGGATCCTCAATATGTGCAGACACACATTCAGTGCATTACACTTATGCAGCAGACCCCAAATGAACCATAATAAAATAAAACCGCATAAATAGCTCCATTAACACAGCAGGGTGTCATCAGCTCTCAGCGGATCAGCTGACCTCGTGTCTGAAACACCCACAGAGCTGTCAAAACATGCTGCCCGCTCCATCACGGTCAAATGATAACAGTGCCGCTCTTCAACGGCTGATGCATTTACATTCATAATGCTGAAGAGGCCTGCCGGTCAAACTATCTTCCAACACTGTTTGAGGGATTCATGGATACAACCGCGATTTGATTATTTAACGAAACTCTTGCATTTAAGCATATCAACGATGCAATACAAACAGAGTAGTAAATGCTAACAGATTCCAGAGAAGGCATAATGTCTGAACTTTCTCTCCCATTTAGCCAACAGTTGGAGAATTTGGTCATTTTCCACTTTGAGTAAATCGATGCTGTATGTGCACAACTAGATAAGGATGCATTTTTGTAGATGCTTTCCAAGTAGTAAAAGAACAATACAGACTCCGTATAAAGGACTGTCCCTCATCATCACCAGAGCAGAGAGACTGAGACAGAAAAGCCTAGAGGCCTTCAAATTCCACTGCCAGTTTTAATTACACACACAAGGGAAAGTGATTTCCATTTCCCAGCAGACAGGCATGTGTTCTTCAGCTGCAGTACATCAGAGAGCAGCATATTAATTCATCTGTTCAATTCAAATGCATTTCATGGTGCAACTCACAATGGCTCTTTCATCATGTCAGGAGTGAATTACTGTGTTTCTAACCAGTGTCTCCAACCTCCAACTCAGTACATTACAGCAGGGCAATACTAATACCAGTGAAACACACACACACTTGCATTTGTGATTTACAGGAACTCTCCATAGGCGTAATGATTTTTATACTGTACAAACTGTATTTTCTATTGCCCTACACCAACCCTACACCTAAACCTACCCCTTACAGAAAACTACTGGCAATTTTTGAATTTCATAAAACACTGTTTTTTAAGCCTTTTGGTTTACAGGGACACATAAAGTGTCCTCATAAACCATGTTTACATTGCAGTACGCATGTCATTATACACATTTGTGTCCAATATATACCAGTACACACACACACACACACACACACACAAAAACAAAGAATGTTTTTCCAAGTAATTAGTATTAAAGGAAAAAAAAGTTTCATTTTCACTCATTTTTGCTAGAGGTGTACTCCAATATTTTTGTCACCAAGCGTTTGACCAAAGCCACTAAATTGAGTCATCAGAAGCGATCCCAACCCAATCAGTGACCATCTCTGAGAAGTTGATTATTGGTGATTACCTGCATGTATCTGTCACCCAAACATCCCAGCGGGACGAGGGTGAACACAGTGAGTGCAGTCAATACAGATGTGTGTCTGTCTCAGCGCCAATGTAAGCAATGTTTACAGAATACTAATGTATTGTGGGAGTCCCAGCAGCAAACTCTGGACTGATGAGGGGTTAAACGAGCCGTTAATGAGCCACATCAGAGAGAGAGAGGGGGGCAGAATGAGACAAAGGCATGAGGTGTTTTCACATATTCAGTATTTATCTCTTAAAAACAGCTCTGGAAATTTGCTAAGATGCTGTAAAGTGTCAGTAATGAAGCATAACATATAAGAACAAGAACAATGTAATAGCTGGTTATGCCTGTAATGTAAATCAATGAGATCTGTATAACCGTATCAGAAACTTAAATTGATATAAAAATTAGTCATCACTCTATATCTCAAAAATCTTAGAAAGGTGATTAAATGCTTATTTTGTTGATAAAAACATAATGCAATGCAACCAAATGATGATTGAGAGATGAACAAACGTTCCTCAAAAGCCTGATGATCAGATTTGATTCACACTGATTTTTCTAAAAAATTATATATGATAATCAAGTAAAGCAAAGCTGCTTCAATTCAGTGTTCATCTGGAAATATTACTATCAAAATCAAAGTTACTCTTACATTTATGTCATAAAAATTAGTAAAGATTTCACAGCAAAAAGACATGTGAAGCACCAGCTGAAGGTGGACGTTTGTACAATTAAACTTAAAGGACTTTTACTTGATAAAAAGTAGAGAAACTTTCTAAACTATAAATCAGACGACAGAAGGCATGGAATAGATTGTGTGCAAACAGTGTTGATCATGTTCATCATTTAGAGGCCCTATAAATATGATAAACAAATATGATTCCGTGGGATTTATAGGGTTAAAATAACTGAACCGGGTCTGTGTGATTAACTCTACAAATGAGTAAAATGTTTAACCACTTCATCTTACCCAACAGGCTGCAAAAGTGCACACCTCTGATTAATAATCACTGCCAACAGAGAGAGAGAGAGAGAGAGAGAGCCAGCACTGCACCAACCAACAGACACAAAGCTATGAAACACATTACGCATTCTGTACAGTAAGTCTGAGGGGAAAACAGCAGAGCAGATCTTCTCTGGTAAGAGCTCTAGTCCCATCACATGCGGCCATAACAGATCAGATCAATGCGAGTCCTCATCAACTTCCACCCTATCACCCACCAATCAGCTTTAATTAGCCACAAGGGAGTTGACCAGTGACATCTGATGATGATAAATTGAGACTCCAGCACTCCAGTCTATATACTTCCGCAGTATATACTAAATACAGCCTATGATTAAAAAAAACAAAAGTAGGCATTTAACATAATATGTTGCATTGCACTGTAGTGCATGTGTCATTTGTTTTTTTTTTGCATTTTATTATTATTTTTTTGTTGTTGTTGTAAAAATGCCTTATTTTTATCTACAATATTAATTAGGAGTCAAGAATTTTATGATTATAGTATATTGCACTCACTGTTATTAAACTGAATTGAAACAACACTGAAGTGACTTGAGCTGAATAATGACACCAAGCTAAATAATTGTCTTCTTCGAACTTTGCAACACTGGCAATATTATTAAACTGAACTGATTCAACATTGATTTAAATCGAGCTGAATTATGACACTATTGTCTTCTATAGAGATTCTTTACTGCTGAAGTTGAGTTTGTTTCATAATTGAAAACTTTAACAATTAGGTTCATGTTTATTACTATAAAGCTGCCTTGAAACTATCAGTACTGTAAGTATACAATGCTATTTAAAAAAAGTTGACTGTGTATAAGGCCTAAAATTGCTATCTGAACAAACAATCCGAAGTTACACTGATATAAGTCTCATGAACTTTATTGGCTGTAATGTCATATGTGGCAATGTAGGTTATCGGAATATGTCAGGAATACACAATACAAAAATAGCAGTACGGTTGTGAAGTATTTCTAACACACCCAAGGACACGGCAGCTGCTGCGAGACCTTGACACTAAAGTCAGCGAGATGGTCCACGTCTGACCAGAATTAATATCCAAGGACGGTCAGAGACAGGGCACATTTTTCAGAGGACGCGATCTGTCGCTGATCCTGTTTTCCTAATGCTATTCATCGTTCGATATGAATGTGTGTGCTGGTCAGGGTCTTCGGTCTAGAAAGGATACTGAAGGCTTCTGTAAAGGTCAGAGTTGAGAAATAAAGTAAATGAGAGTGACAAACACAAAAGGTCAGCTGATCCATCATCGACACGCCCCCTTCACAGCCGCACCATAAGACGGACCAGGTTCATAAGTCAAGCTCTAGAGAAAACATGTGACATGTTGTTCATCAGCACAGAAAATCATTTCAATTTAAATTTCTCTTTTTTTTTTTTTTTTTAAAGGCAAAAGACAATACAAATACTCAATTTCAAAAATATAGCCACAAAACTAAACATTATATGCTGACATGAGACTAATAGGATAGAATCACTGCCAGTATAAACCTTGTAGATTTTGCATGATATATGCAAAAAAAGAGACTGTTACAAAGACAAACATGTGGGTTATATAACAAAAAAACATAAAAAATATTTTTGAAATAAACTTGAAATAAAGTAAATGTTAACAGAAAAAGAGAATATTTAAATATATGAATAAATAATTTATTTCAGCAATAGTAGGTAAGGCAAAGTTTCTTGCTGTCATATCTTGACATACTAAAAGTTAATCAATTTAATAATAAATAATAAATTTAACAAAAATTATTTTTAAGGCAAGTTTATAAAAAGGATATAAAATAATCATAAAATAATTACAACAAATGCATTAGAAATAAAAATAAAGTGGAATAAATACATATAATAAAATGGTTAAAAATGTAATGTATTAAAACAATTAAGAATAAAACAAATAAAAAAAATAATAAAACTATATAGACATTTATAAAGTACTAAAATGTTAACAAATTAAAATGAAAACAAAATATAAAACCAAAAAAAAAAATCAAGATATTAATAAAAACTACAATTGCATCTCAATAATCTGAAATAACACAAAGTTCATCCGCCAAAATAAAAGCTCCACCACTAACAGTATGACCTAGGCAACATTACAGATTAAAAACACAATCTTTGTATAGATTTAATGAGTGCTTAAAGAACGACATGAGCATAAAATTGTTGGAAACCCCAAATGCTCATTTAAACTCAAGCTTCTCATTGTAGCTTACAAAGACAATTGCTTTTCAGTCATTGCACCTAAAATATAAGATTAAACTTAAAGCATACTTTAATTCAATAATTCAATACTTTGTGCTGAACGTCAGTCAGAGCTCAGGTGTCGTTCCATGAATCCCCTCTAGGAATAATGACGCAAACACACTGGAAATGCAGGATATGCTCTGAATAGACAACAGATTCAGAAGCTGCACGCCTCCCACGAGAGGGTGGACGGATCCGTTAACAGGCTTTATCTGTGTTCACATTCTCTGCCTCATTAAAAAATAAAAATGGTAACTATAATTTTTATCTCACAATTCTGACTTTATATTTTGCAATTCTGACTTTAGAGCTATGTCTCGAAATTCTAACTTTTTTTCTGCCACAGAAAGAAAAATTAAAAAGGTAACTAACTTTTGTCACAATTTTTAAACATTTTCCTCACAATTACAACTCTGACTTTATATTTTGCAATTCCGAATGTTCTCACAAGAAACACAAGAAAAAGTCCGAACTGTGTCACCATTACCTTTTTTCATCCCATGGAGGAAACAAGCTTTCATAGTTTGGTTACGGCACACATGACACAAATTTAATGAGAAACCAATCATCATCACCTAACATTTTCACAATATTGTTGTTATTGCAGGAAATAACTAAACTCTGTGTGTAAAGAATGAGAATAAACACTCAGAAGACAAGTGACAAGCGCATTTGGCCAGACACACACACACTCTCACACACACACACACACACACACACACACACACACACACACACACACAAAATAAGCTCAGTGCTGTTTCATTCCCTCATGCTGTTCAAAGCATTTCCACCCATCAAATGTTATGTTTCCAACCAAACAAAAATATCATGTCAGACATTTCAGTCGCCTGGATGATAGAAAAGAGAGAAAGAGAGACAGCACAGCGAGGCATCGTTAATATTCATACAGCTGCATTCTGATGCGACACATAAATAAATAAATAATGCTGCCAGTCTTTTGATCTTTTCTGAAAAGTATTAGGCTGTGGGAATTTTACAATAATGAGATGAGCTCATAGTGTATAATGAGTGTGTGGGTGCACTAGGGTATCAGCAACTATCCTGTGTTATGATACAATACGCATAGCAACACTTCTGCATCAATGCATCATAAATGTCATAATTGGTTCATGACTGGAACTGCACCACAAATGTAAGTGAGCCTCAGAGCTACCACAATATTTTTCTATTTAATATTTAAGGCTATTTTAGGATGGCTATGATTATTCTTTTGCATTGTGAAATTATATTCATGACCTCCTAAATTGTAATTAAATTAATATTTGATTAATAGATAAATTAATAAAAACATCCAGTGATGAGACATTTATTATTAAATAAAATAAGCCATTAAAATTTTTTAAACAAAATAAATTTAAATAAATACTACAAAATAAATAAAATATATTCCAGTGATGAGATATTATCAGGATGAAATTGTATTTTATAATTTATAAACTAAATTGTCCTCCCACAGAGTATTGAAAATGAGATTATAATAATGATACTGTAGTTTTGAAGGAAAACTTGCTTAATTTTTATATAAAATAAATGTCATAATAGTTCCCAAAGCAGTCATTGCCCTTATTCTAAATATAATTGTGTATCTTGTTTCACACTGTTGATATTTTTAGTATCACTAATTATTTCTGAATATTTTTTTAATTGTTTTATTTTCTTTTTAATGAGTTAAAGTTTTAGCAATTTTGTTCATTTTTATTAATTTTTTAATGCCAATATATTATTTTATTTTAATTAAGTTAACTTTTTTCAAATAGCAAAAATATATTTTTCATATTTTATTTTATTTCAGTTAAAGTTTATTTTGATTCAAGGTATTTTTCCGGTTTTAGTTTTAGTGAACTATATCAACCCTGGTTCTTGGCAGGTCTAGTTCATCAGAATTCTCTTTATTTTGCTCTGGATGCGTTTTTAAAGCGTTTTGGGAGGAGATATTTGGATTCCATTTCAATCCGATGGAAATGATTCCTTTATTTGTCATCCAGTGCGTTCCCAAATGGGACAGTGATGGACTGGTCTGCAGTCAGAATCAGCTGACAAGCGTTCTTTCAAAGCACATCAGAGCGCCGGGTGTGATCGCTCGGGTCATGCTCACATCTGCTTTGACAGTTCAGCTCCCAAAGTCCCAAAAGCCCCTTTGAGGAGGATCAGAAACCGGGGTAACCGCGGTCCTTTGGGTTTGTGTGTGTTTGTGTGTGTGTGTGAGCAGCTGTGGAAGCCACCGAGCTTTGACACGACTCGCTGCCAGACTGAACACATACACAGCAGCACACAGCTCCGATTGACAGCACAGCAGAACCAGAGACTGAAAATAACACACACCTGGATGAAAGCAGGGAGCTTTTCTCACTACTGTCACGCTAGAGAACTGGGTCAGTACAGTTCCTCACTGCAGCAGAAAAGCTTGACAAAAAAAAAAAAACACCACACTGACACAAACGTAACAATAAACCAGCCTACATTCGGATATGATACACCCACTTTCACCATCCAAAAGAAAAAAACATCAGTTTGAACGTAAAATAGGATGAGAACTGTGTTACATGTTGGGTTTTTTTGTGACTGTTCCATGTCGGGTTTTCTGTTTTCCCCTGTGTCCTAGTTCAGTTTAATTAGTCATTGTGTGCACCTGTCCATCCTCGTTATCTGTCCCTTTATAAGTTCCTGTGTTAGTATGTCTGATTGTCGGTTATTGTCTCTATTATTGATGTGTGTGCACTCCCTTGAATGTATTCTGCTCCTGGATTCTTGATTAAAAGAAAGTGTTATTGTCTATTCTCGTCGTGCGCTCCTTGTTCCGCACAGCATCCGTAACATAATAACCGACCAAAACAGCAAGTTTGCGGCGTTTTTCCCCCGTTTTATTTTCCCGGTTTTTGCCAAGTTTTTTATTTTTTATTATGGATCCCGGTGTCCTCGTCCTCCTGTTGGAACAGGGGGATCGCTCTCTCGAGGACCACACAGAGGATTTTTTATTCCTGGCCAACTTAACACACTTCCCGGACTACTGCCTCTGCTCGTTCTACGAAGCTGGACTGAACAACACCACACGTGGGCAGTTGTCCGGGGACGGTCCTCGAGAGAGCCTCGCCGCCTTTATCGAGTGGGTGCTGGTGTCTTGCAAATCGCATCTCACCGTGGACCTCGCAGAGAATGACACCAGCCCCACTCGGGACCCAGCGCCCAGTCCACTACCACCCCGCAGCGCGGAGCTGCCCGAGCCCACCGCAGACGGAGAGCCAGAGCCTGCCGCGGTCGTTGAGCCATCGCCATCAGGAGCGACAGAGCTGCCGATCGTCCCGGAGCCCGAGCCCCAAACGTCTGACCAGGTGCGAGAGCCGGCAGTGCATCCGACGGTGGAGAAAGTTGTGGAGATCGCGGGGGCTATGGAGCGCCCCGCCCACGGCGCCACCGCTGAGGGTGAGCATGAACTGGACCTGGGTAACCTCATTGACTTCCACTCTGACACGATCATCCTTAAGCCAGCTCCTGTATTGAACTTCTGGGAAATTATCCCACCCGACCTCCCTCTCCCACCGCCTCTCATTGATCTAGTTCCTACTCCAACACCCTCATCACTGGAGTTCGTCAGCCCCTCTGCTCACCCTCAGCACACCATCTGTGGCGTGGGCTCGCCGCGGGTCTGCCGACCTCCAGCTCTGTTGGCGTTGAGTCTGGAGGATCCCTCGTCTCCGCCCTCAGCCTCCGAGACCCAGACTCCGCCTCAGTCCGGCGACCCTGCGGCTCCACCATGCCTTCAAGCTCCCTCGGCTCCACCGGATCCCGTCTGTCCACCAGCTCCACCGGGCTCCCTCGTCCTTCCGGCTCCGCATTGGTCAGTCGTCCCCCTACCTGCACCTCAGGACTACTCTCCTTGGGCTGCGCCCCGTCCCTTCGGCTCCGTTGGGCTCCTCCTTCCCTCCTGCTCCACCTATGTCCTCTGTCGCTCCGGCTCCGCCGCGGCCTTCCGGATCTCCGCCTGCGCCGAGGTCGCCGAAGACATCTGCTCCGCCTTGGACCTCCGGATCTTCGGCGTCACCCTGGCTCTTCGGCTCTCCGTCTCCACCTCGGGCTCCACCTCCACCTGCTCCGCCGCCGTGGGTCGGTCCCATGGAGTCGGCGGTCACTCCTCCACCATGGCTCCTCCCTCCGTCGGCTCCCCCGTGGACCACCATCCTGACTGTGGCCTGGGTCGTCATCTGGCTCCTCCTGTTCCTGGCTCCCCCTTGGCTCCTCCCACCCTCCACTCCCCCATGGACTTATTGTTTGGACTCCATGTCTTGTCTCCGTCACCCTCCTGTTCCACATCCTCCTCCAGAACCCCCACCCGCCCTCCTCAGTTGTTACGGTACGGCGTGAGGCCACGCCTTGCGGGGAGGGGGCGATATGTTACATGTTGGGTTTTTTTGTGACTGTTCCATGTCGGGTTTTCTGTTTTCCCCTGTGTCCTAGTTCAGTTTAATTAGTCATTGTGTGCACCTGTCCATCCTCGTTATCTGTCCCTTTATAAGTTCCTGTGTTAGTATGTCTGATTGTCGGTTATTGTCTCTATTATTGATGTGTGTGCACTCCCTTGAATGTATTCTGCTCCTGGATTCTTGATTAAAAGAAAGTGTTATTGTCTATTCTCGTCGTGCGCTCCTTGTTCCGCACAGCATCCGTAACAAACTGTGCTACATGTTGACTTAAGGGTAGGTATTACCAGCTCCAAAACCAGAGTACACTGGACAACTTGACATAGGCCTAAACAATTATTAGCTCATTTACACTGTCAAAAAGGACAAGATCAATAGATTTTCCATTGGTTTAACTCAAAACTATTTCAGTTAAACAGTTAAAAAATGACTCGTAGTGCCAGTGCCTTGATGTCTGTATATTTTAAAACTTATAACTGCATACTAAATTAAGTTATATAGGCCTAATGGTAATATACCAATCTACCTGAACTGATATCAAAACCTGCTTTGTACCTTTCACAATAATACATGTGGAAAAATAGAAACCTGTGTGGTGAATCATCATTAGTGTCCATAAAATACTGATGATACAAATAAGACTATATAAATCTATTTAAATAAAATATAATCATACCTGATTGTCCTTATACAGTTTTTCACCGTGAAATTATGGTAATTCATAGCTTCTACATCCAAAAACATACAGTATTCTTTAGTAAAATTGCATAAATCTTTTAACAGGTTTTTACTGTAGCATTTTGTGTTGTGTGTGTGTTTTTTTTTATATGACTGTACAGTTTTTGATAAGTTTTAGTTTTAGTTATTTGGGTACTTTAGCTTAAACTAAACAAAAATGAGTAATTTTACTGTTTTTCACCGTAAAAAAAAAAAATGAAAAAGTCTACAGTATTTTAAATGTCTACAGTGAATAATTTTTATTAGTTTTTTAGTTTTACTTCCAAAAAGCACTGACAGTATTTTACAGTAAAATGTACAGGTTTTTACTGTAGCATGTTTTACAGTCGTCTTCTGTAAAAATGTAACTTTTTTACAGTTATACTTTTTTCAAATGTAACATCACTTCATCACATCAGCTAAATGTTAATTCATAGTTTTTTACATATAACTTAAACATGCCGCATTAAAAGAGACACAGGTTTAAAGACTGAGGCCATTTAGTTTGAGCTAAAAGCCAGGACAAAAGCCTCAAATATCTCGTCATATAACGTCCAACAGCACAGACCAAAATAGCAAGGAACTGCCTATAATAATGTGAGCAGAAACTCAATACGACCTTAAACACGACTCATTACCAACCATCGTCCTGTTCAGATGTCAAATGACATTGTCCTGAACTAAGCTCAGCCTGATCCATGAGAAAACAACTCATCTAGGGTGAAAATGAAGATAATGGAGAAGGAAAGGACTATGTGCTGGTTTTACAGTGGTTATTTGTTCTCTGGCTCTAAACTCAGCTGAAAACGTCCAGCTGTCAAAATCACTCAAGGGCTCTTTGAAAGAAAACCTCTTTGTTGTCATGTCAGACTGAAGGAGCATCTCCTAGTTTTGGAAAAGCTGAAATCAATCTTCTCCGAGAGCTCCAACAGAGAGGCACAGTATGGAGGAGAACAGAGAATCCAGATCGATATATAAAGGGGTCGAATCTCCTTCAAAACCCCCTGAGGTGTCTTACAGCTCAGTGCTATTAATCAGATAACATGATTGCTCATGTTGTCAAAGAGATCCATCCATTCTGATATTATTGATCTTTTACGACAGCAAAAGACACTAAAGAAGATTTGCCAGAATTACAGGTTATAAGAGGCTTTTATCATTGCAAACAAGATTTTGTGTTTTTAAAATAAAAGATATTTGTGTACTATGTAACTGAATAACACTGAACCGGTCAAGAACATGCACAGGTCATATTTTACTTCTAAAACTAAAAGAAATAAAGAATATTTTATATAAAAAAATGAAGCCTATTTTTTGGACATCACATTAATGCAATATGGAAAAGAAAAAAACTAAAAAATAGCATATTAACATCACAACCAGTGATATACTATTATAGTTTACGGAAATTTGAATTTTTATATTTTTTGTTTTAATTTTAGTTAATATAATGTCTGTATAGATTTCATTACGGTTTTGTTTTAGTTATTTTACTACTTTAACATACTAAACAAAATTGAGAAATATTGGATAAATGCAGGAGAAGTGCAGGTTAAATGTGTTTTAAGTGTGACACTGGAGGTCACAGTGCTGGAGGCTGCAGTGTGAGACGGGACTGTAGATGTCAGATCTGCTCTCAGTCAGAGATTTACTGTGCTAAAGTGTCACCTTGGCCACCCTGTGCAGACAGTGGGTGTTTGGCAATCTGACAGGTGATGTGTGTGTGTTTGTTTCATGCCTGGTCTGATCCAGCATATGTTTAACATAAGCAAATGCCCTACAAATCTGTACGGCCCTCTTCTGCAGACAAATACTCAACAAAAGACAACTAGCAGCGATGCATATTGCACACAAAAATAACATGTGCTGCTGAAAATCACTAGCTCCAATCTGATGGGAAGGGAGTTCCATGATGTGGAAAAATCAGACGGAATCACAGAATCCAGTCATAAAAAATGGAATTTGCTGCATAATGTGGAATGTCGGGGAATTTGTCATGAATACAGGGATTCAGTTCACAAACATTCCACTATTTCATTTGATAAAACAATCAGACTGAGCACAGAAACTGACAGGTCTTCACTACAAACCTTCAAAATGAAAGTTCAGTTTAACTACATAAAGTTACTAATTAACTAGTCAGTTTAACTACATGAATTACTATTGTATAGTAGAATTCACTTCGCAAACAAAAAATAAAATTATTAAAACTTCATTTTTAAGGAACATCACAATTTTACTTGAATGTTTTAAACAAACATCTGTTGTACAGCACTTTTTTGCCAAAAAATTAAATCGATTGTTAAATTTTAATTTGATTACATTTTAAAAGATTAAATTGCTAATGTTTTTAATTAAATTGTTATGCCTTTATTTGATTACCACTATTTTATTTTTGTGAGAAGCTCGGTCACTCGGGAGGAGCTCAGAGTAGAGCCGCTGCTCCTTCACATTGAGAGGGGTCAGCTGAGGTGGCTCGGGCATCTGTTCCTGGGAAGGTGTTCTGGGCGCGTCCCACTGGGAGGAGACCCCGGGGAAGACCTAGGACATGCTGGAGAGACTATGTCTCCCGGCTGGCCTGGGAACGCCTCGGTGTCCCCCCGGAAGAGCTGGAGGACGTGTCTAGGGAGAGGGAAGTCTGGGCATCTCTGCTTAGACTGCTGCCCCCGCGACCCGGCCCCGGATAAGCGGAAGAAGATGGATGGATGGATGGATAAATTTGTATTAAATCATTAATCCAGAAAACCTCAGAAAAAAAAAAACTTAGGGCCTAATTAGTGTAAAAAAATGATAAATTATTAAATTGTTAAAGATTTAGGAATTGTATCGATTAGACATGCTTTTTGATTATTACCATTTAATTAAACCATTAAAATGGAATCCAGAAAAAAAAAAAAAAAGCATAATTTGATTTTTTTTTTTTAAAAGGAAAAAAAAAGTAATGCATTTCATAGGGCCTTAATTTAATATTTATTAAATTTTTAATAAATTAAAAAATGTAAGTTTCATGATTTTAATTAAGTAGATATGCTTTTCGATTACTAAAATCTAATTGAAATGGAATCCACAAAAATCAGATGGGCTCTTATTTATATATGAAGAGAGTCGTGAACTACCAGCATTGCGTCACTGAACTTCAGGTTACTCTAGTGGTATTGTATCTTAAATAAGTGCACTCACTTTAGATCTGCTAAATGAACTACACCCTAATCAATTTGATAAGTGCTTTGTCTGTCATCCAAAAACTGATTCAGCCCATGACAGACGGGACACACAGCCAAAGATAACATCGTTAACATCAGCCTTTTAAGCAAAACGGATACAGTGAAGAAATGTGAGAGGAATAAAACAGGATGTGAGGGATGGAGCGACAAAAGGAGAAATATCAGACTCAGCGTGTAATAAAGTGAGTGATTTAAAGGAGACGACAGCAAACACGGAGAGGGGGATTTCTTCAGAGACCGCCCGTCTATACAGGAGGAAGATTAATAGTCTGAAGACAAAACAAAACACGATGAGAGAGAGACAACATATGCGTTTTGTTCACGCGTGTCCTGGGGCGTAATATTAGATATTCTTACAGCCTCATAATATCATATCAACCCTCTTAAAACACGCTTTTAAATAACCAGCAAACTCAATTTCACTACAATAGATAAACTTATTCATACTGTCAGAAACATTCAAGAGCCACAAGTATCTCTGCTAACATGACCTGCATCAGTGATGTTGTTTTTCTTTGATTTCCCATTAATGCTTTACAGCAGCAGATTCAGAAGGTTTACATTCACGCATTTATCAAAGCCACTTGCATTGCATTCAAACTATATGCATTTCTATCAGTTCCTGGGGGAAACTATGTGAATTCAGAGAGGATTCAAACCAGTGCATATTTCAAGTTAAGTCCTACAATATCAGGACAATGAATCAACCTTTGAATGAATCATAATTAGGATAGATTTTTTGTTCAAGTGAATCTGCTCGGAAATTCAGTGCAGATTAAATGCAGCCTGTTCTAAAACACAATGTTTTCTTCAATATGTTTATACATTTAACATTTCTGTGCCTATATGTTAAGCAGAATGCATGACAAAGCAGATAGTAGTCAGGTGGTCAAGCTCCAAAAATGACAAAAAAAAAAAAAGATGCAAAACCACAATAAAAGTTGCTCATGCAACTGTTCACTATACTCATGGTCTTCTAATGTCATGCAACAGTGTTGTGCAAAGAACAGGGCCAAATGCATGCTTTTGCTGAAAATTGCTTTTGCTGAATTTTTTTTTTGTTGAAATCTGATGCCTTTAAAACATGCATAAAAACATATTTATTTACATGCATTCAAAAACACAACAGAAGGACAATAGACACTTTGGTTCTGATGTCTGTTATGAATGGGATGAAAAACGCAACATGAAGACTTAAATCATGAACATGCAAATTATATATAGGATGAAAAAAAAAAAAGTCTGAACTTATTTATTTGCATACATTCAGAAACCTCACAATACCAAAGAAGAAGAACATGCAAATAAACTTCAGTGGCTCACAGACAAACCTGACATTATGTTACTTTAGAAGACATTTTAATCGGGCTGTTGGTCTTTCGCTTGAAATGACACTGCAACAAAGCAACATGTACATGCTAATCCCACACTCTTAAACATCTAAAGATCAGCAGGGATGAGGAAATGAAGGCAGAATTATCTATTCAACTCACTGTAAAAAAAACACAATTTCACCTCACTGAGGTCTGTATCGGAGGAGCAAACAATAACCATCAAGAAACTAGTGGTGTTCAGTAAGAAGTGAACTGACATTTGAAGGAAACTCCTACAGAGAGAGCACCACCAAATTAGTAGGTACACAAGAGAATAACAAAGAATGCAGCATCAAGTAGCTGGTGTAGATCCACACTGGACTGAGACAGGATGATAATTTGGACGTCCTCTGAAGGGCCTTTTAAATAACAGACAGTGTCTGAACTGTGTCTGCCCCCCGCAGGGCTGGAGAGCATGTCACAAATCGGTCAGGACGATATAAGGGCACCACACCACATCCCTGCCACCAATTCAATCATGCATGAGCCAAAATCCATCTTTCTATTCATCCATCCATCCCAGAATCCCATGGGCGCTCACCCTCCTCCCTCTCAGGGTCCCAATCTTCCTCTCAACCCTCATTTCTATTTCTGGCCCTGGAGCTCCAGCCTTTAGAATTCGTAGCCCTTTAAAGGAATAGTTCAACCAAAATTCATTTACTCCCTGTCATGTTGTCAGAACACAAATAGATTTTTGAAACAGAAAGAGATTTTTGAAGAATGACATTGCAAATCGATCTCATCTGTCAAGCTTCAAATGGCACAAAAAAAGGATAATAAAAGTAATGCATATGACTTGGACTACTTTTATGATTTTTATTTCCTGTATGGTTTGTATTTGAAAAGTGTATTTGAGTAAATGAGAAAAAAAAATTAGTGAACTATTTCTTTAATTGGAAACATTTGCTAATTTTTCAATGCACAGGAAAACACTAATCTTCCAGACTTTTGAGAACTTGACCAAAAACACAGCACAAACAAGCTCTATTGGCTAACAAAGAACAGAGAAAATGTCTATTTGTGTTAGCGCACTCATTTTTCACTTAATCAGTGGCTCGTTTTGAAGGAATAGTTTACCCAAAAATGAAAATTTGCTGAAAAATCCTCACCCTCAGGCCATCTGAGATATAGCTGACATTGTTTCTTCATAAGATTTGGAGAAATGCATCTTTCTATCACTTGCTCACAATGGATGCTCTGCAGTGAATGGGTGCCGTCAGAATGAGAGTCCAAAGAGCTGATAAAAACATCACAATAATCCACACCACTCCAGTCCATCAGTTAACATCTTGAGAAGACAAAAGCTGCATGTTTGTAAGAAACAAATATATCATTAAGACAAATCAAATCCACCATTCACTGCAGAGGATCCATTGGTGAGCAAGTGATGTCATGCTACATTTCTCCAAATCTGGTCAAGAAGCAAACTCATCTACATCCTGGCTGACCTGAGGGTGAGCACATTTTCAGCAAATTTTCATTGCTGGACGAACTATTCCTTTAACTGCAAAGATGCATAGAGCTCAAATCAAATAAATCTTGACCTCAAAGAATCTTGAGGTGCATTGCTGGTCATGAAACAGTCAGACTCTTCAGAGTTTTGGAGCAGAAACCTTATGTACTGACATGTACAGTCATGCATCCACACATACAGCTTAAGAGACATTATTCTGACCCTAAAGAGATGTTTAAATATTCAATGCACACTTGACCAACTGTGATGCCCAAAAAGACACCAATGTGAAGTCTGTGAGCATGTTCACAACAATCGGTGTGACTTCAGCTGAATAACAACAACCATGTGTGTGCATATCTATCTTTAAATTGTTAAAAAGAAAACTGTACCCAAGCTACTCAATTTAAAGTAGTTAAACAACAGTCAAGTTACAATTATTTATCAAAAGATATAATGCATTAACATACTTTATGATGATGCATTTTCATATAATGCATTATAAAGGCTTTAAATGCATATAGATTTGAGACACTAGCATTTAAACATTTTACTAATAAAAACACAGTGTGAATAATTTTTAACTGAATTGGTGCATGAATCATCCTAATGAACATATGTAATAAGATTAATCATTTAGCTCGCTGAATACAGTGCAAAATACCATGTGGCAAAAAAGTCAGCGATGTCATGTTTTTTCATGCTGTGCTGCTACTTGTGGCTCATTACTGGAGTCCAGTTAAGTACTACTAGATTAACTAGTTGCTGCTCTACATGAGAAAAGAGCACACGTGTGCAGGTCAAGGTCACTTAAAGCACGCCTTCACACCTTCAGAATGATCACTGAGGCCAGTAACAGGCACAAGACAATCTGCAGCGCTGCTATTGATTTTCAATGAGGCCGCATTAAGTGAATCCTGCGCTGTCCCACATTGAGTCTGCTGCAGCAGCGGTGAATATGGGTTGAGGTCACTCACTGTGTCTGGATTTAGCTGCTGTCAAACACATTGCAGACAAGATGCATGCATCAAACCGACAGTTCAGTAAACACTTACTATTCTGCATGTGTTTGGGATTCACACGATTGATTTCCGGATGTGTTCTGATTCGACTAGACCTTGAACTCTGACACTGAACAGCAAATGAATAGAGTAACAACCGGGTGAAATACTACAGGGATTTTCACACCTGGGTTAACCCTGAATAATGGAAAAATTTGACCCTGGGTCAAGCCACATTTTACATGTTAAAAGTGGGTTCGCACTGCTTTTAACCCTTGTGAAAAAGTGTTAAACAATGCCGCACTACAGAGAGTTCCAGAACAGTCAATAAGTCATTAACTGCATAGATGCTTTCCTCATTAAATATTCATGGACATTTTTGGAACTGCGAAAAACTAAAGGAGTTTTGGGATAGTGTACATGAATTCTCCGTTACTGTCTTGGAGAAGAAATATCCCAAAACTCCTTTAATATATCTTTTTGGGGTGGATTTAAATGAGATATCAGACCGTTTATTTATTAAAAGGGTAGGGTTGATTTCTTACTCATCTAAGAAATGTATTCTATTAAACTGGAAAAAGGAACACCCTCCAACATTTGAGCCATTTAAAAATATCATAAACGACACACTACATATGGAATATTTAACATACAGTTTAAAAAACAAAACCCACATTTTCTTTGAGAACTGGAATATTTTTTTTGAACCTATGAACCCTTTGACTCGTGCCTATACAACTTGACATTCATTGTTATCACATTGATCATTCATGTTATGTCATTCTATATCAGTTTTAATTTGCTAACACAAATTGGATTTGATGATGCATGTTTTTATATTTGTATACTATGATACCTGTTTTTGTTTGTTTGTTTTTGTTGTATTGTAAATCGAAAAAAAAAATATTCATGAACTAAGTACAGAAACCGTCACACAGTGGGTTTAAGTTCAGCTTTCAGTTAAAAATGCATGCAAACCATTAAAAGGACAGATACACTTTGAGATCTAAAGTGTGACATTTCCACATAATCACATAATCAATGCACATTATACTTGCACAATTACTTATTAACATCATAAATATGCAACGTCAAGAATGTCAGCTCAGGGTTTACAGAGTCACAATGTGAAATCTCAAACCTAAATACCCAAGATTAATTGCTAATAAAGGATGTGAAATATGGAACAAGGTACTGCAATACTACATTAATCAAGGGTTAAAATGACTGAATGGCCTAAAAAAAAGAACAGTGTGAAATATGGCGTAATGTAATGCAATATTATATTAATCAAGGTTTAAAAAAAAAGACTAAACGGCCTAAAAAAGAATAGTTATAATATCAAATGGGTCCAACTGGTTGTATAATAGAAAGACTATAAGAGGCCCTCAAAATCTGCACACAGAAACCATATTTTCAACCAGCAAAACGCACCTTTCCGAAGCCTCCCGCCTCATATCCGTTAAGCCCTTCGTAGAGAGAATGATGCCGTTTGCACAGAACGGCGGACGGCACTGTCAAGCTGCCGTTTCCATTAGTCGTGGTGGAGGATCCCAGGCTCATCCCGCTCAATGCATCTGACGCTAACGCTCGCACCTCTGGCTTCGCTCTGTCGGGATGCCCGGGTCCAGCCGGAGACTCGGGTTCACCGCTACTCATCTCCGGCATGGGTGAACCGTGCTGAGGTGGTTCGGGGGGGTCTGGCCTAGTACATAAGTCGTGCATTACTCTGTTTATGAGCGCAAAGACAGGTTTCAAGGATGTTTCAAGAAGGGGATGTTCGCAACTAAGGACATGGAGGAAAAACAACACTTTTTTAAATCTTCCAAGCCTTGAAGAAACACTTCATCAAAAGGTCTTCAGGTCCAGCTTGTAAATGCACAGCAATAAGACACCTATCAACGACCCAAAACAATTCATTAATGCAAGTGGAAACGCAAAAAAGCAACACAGCTGTTGCAAATTCTTAAAGAGACATCACCAAGCTCAAGTACATCGCTCTCAAAATAACTCCCCCATTATAGAAAACGCAGAAATGTCAATGTTTTGTAAAAAAATGCATTTCCAGTACAAAATGATCGAGAGACGAAGCTCTGATGATGTTTAGTCCCAGCGTGTTGCCGTCATCCATATATTGCTCGATCTCCTCCTGCTGTTGATACAAAAGGCTCAAAGACTGAGAAAAAGAGACAACCGTTTGTATAAAGACCAGTTTGAAGCCAACGCAGAAGGTGACGTCTTATTTTCTAACAGGTCTCTTAATTTCCTCTCTCTCCACGGACTGGATTTGCACTCGGCTCATTGCGCCGTCCTCTCATCCTTATCATCTTATCATCAGCTCGGATGTGCCAGTTCATGAAGGAGCGATCCTGGTTTTCAGTGATGCTTCAGCGGTCACGCTGGATCTCGGTGCTCTGCCTAAATGTGTGTTTGGTAAGATAACAACATTAAGATGAAGAGGAGGAGAGCGTGTGGCTGAGCGAGTGAGCGAGCAAGGCGAGAGAGAGGGAGGGAGAGAGAGAGAGAGGTGGGGGTTCTCCAATCACACTCAAGCAGGCTCTGGGAGGGAGCCAATCCCGGTGGTGGAGCAGGATGGTTTCCATGGAGATGACGCTGGAATGATGTCGCTCTATTGATCGTCAAAGAGGCAGCGCTGCTCGACGGAAAGGACCAAAGGACGGCCACACGCGCTTTCTCCAATATTAGCATTGAGAGACAAAGGTAGTGATGACGTACAGTGTTTGGAATGTGAAATCAAACAGGAGAGTGTGGAAATATCGAAATACACAACCGCAAAGCATTATTACTAGAGATTCTGTCACTGAAGTCAACACTGACCCTGTTTACTCTATTAATGCATGCTGCTGGTCTTACAGTGAACTATTCATTAAGTCTTCAAAATCTTAAATGAAACAATTTGTTCTCCCTCAGAAAAGACTGATGTCAGTATTAGTTCATGTTAACCAATGATCAATCAGCTGTTCGGTCATTGGTAGTTGATATTCTCCTGTTGTAGGTAATGACACCTCTAATATCTTGCCAATAGTTGAAATGGTAACACTACATTAGTTAACATGAAATACTAATGAAAATCTAAGGCATTTAGTAATCTTAGTTAATGGTAATTTCAACAGTTTCTTATACATTATTAAAATCCAAAGTTGTTAATATTAGTTAATAGACATCAACTAACAATAAACAGTCTTTATAACTTTTTTTAATATAAACTAATGTTATCATCAAAGATTAATAAATACCGTAAGAAATGTACTGCTTACGGTTAGTTAATGTTAGGTAATACATTAACCAATGATAACTAATGGGACCTTATTGTAAAGTGTTACAATCTAGTAAAGGTTATAGCCAGGGCCTAAAATGAACACTCGCCAAGCGCCAAATGAGAGAAAAAAATCGTCGTTGTCGAGTATATGTAACAGTGTCAGTCGCCAGTTGGTGGGTAAAACTTTTACAAAATATAACAATGCAATGTAGTGAGAACAACAGCCAGTTTTTAAAGAGATTCGCAGTTTCTGACGTAAGCGAATCAAATAATATTTTCCAAAGACAAGATCATCGTGATTATAGCCGTTCATAAGCGACAAGAGCGAATCAAATAATAGATACTGTTAAGGTCAGCGCAGTGTGATGCCAGACACGGTTCTAACCTGAGAAGATATTGCAGCTTCATTTCGGAAGATTAACTTTTTTCTTCATTATTCTTCATAACCCAAGAATGTGGCAACACATACCTGGGGTTACGCCGCAGAAACGGTGCAGTGTAGTAGGCTATAGTTTGAAAGGTTGCTTGCCTCATTGGGCTGTACACAGACGCAGCCGCTTTAGCGCACCAATAGCGCTTCAACGGACGAAGACACACATACAATTATGTCAAAATATGCTGTTTCGGCGAGTTACCTCGTAAACATAGTCTTAAATGAGTTATAAAGTCTTAAATGACCGTAAAAAGAGTTTGGAGAAAATAGGGTGTCAGATCCACGTCATGTGCATCAGGTTTTAAAGAGACAGCGCTGCTTTTAAAGTGAAACCTGCTGAAGTCTGTCATTGACGTAAATCACAGAACAAAAGAAAAACAGAAATCACTCGACTGCTCAAGTCGCTGATTAATAAAGAATAATCTGTATAGGACCCAAATTATTCATAAACTATGACCGGACCATGTTTTGCTTTAATTGCTAATGCAACCTTTTTACACCAAAGACTGAACAAAATGAAGCATTGTTTGGTAACTGGTTGGTATTATCTAATTGTGTTGTCCTGAGACCCAGCTCTGGAGTTTTTGCCTCTGTAGTGGACATTCTATTTCAGTGAATGTCTCTGAGACCTCACATGTCACAGATGTCCTGTACAGAGCACATTCAGGGCTTTACAGAGATACTAAATGATTGGACGTTTCACCAGGACCGCACCCTCTCCTCGGTCTTTAAAGATGGCTAAATTTAATTTAGTGAAACATTTTACATCCTTATGGAAATATGATTATATTTTGTAATCGTCATTTAAATCTGAATAATTTTCTAATTGTTTGTCATAAAGCAACATCTCAGGAAAATGTTATGGGTTTTCAAATTCGAATATGACTTCCTGTTATGAAACAGGATATCATTTCATACATGTCCACTGTGGAGGACACCAGGACTAAAAGTATGTTTATTATGCATTATGGGAGACATAACAATTGAATAGGAAAATAAATTATATATCTATTTTGTTATGAAATATTAGATATTATTATGAAAATCTGGCCAATTATTACTCCCATTATGACAATTCTTTTTTCAACAGCAACCCATTAATATGCAAATTAGATACAGTAAAGATACACTGTGTTTAATGGGAAAACCAGTTTATGGAAATTTGTACAGACATATTGCATAAAACAAAATGGTATATCAAATCATTTTGTTATATATTTTATAACATAGTTGAGAATCATCCTTAAGCAAAGTTTAGAAGAAAAAAAATCCTGAAACCTAAAAATGTATTGGTGATTAAAAAAAAAAAAAAAAAACCATTGTTTTTGCCTTTTTGATGTCTATTCATGCCATTTTATTTTTAGGAAAACTTAGTCCTAGTGTCCTCTACAGAGGACATAGAATAAAACACAATTTTTCAAAAATGTTAATTTTCCATTTTTCTCTAATGCTCTAAACAATGTAATGACATGAAAAAATACTAAATTCACAAAGCTTTTTTTTGGGGGGGGGGGGGGGGGGGGGTCTCAGGAGGATATATAAACATGTTTTCCTCTCATTTCAACTAGTTGCCAAGAAAATGTTTATTTTTAATTTAGTGTAAGTTGTACTAAGTACTAAAATAACTAAAAGGGAAATAAAAGCTATATAGCCATGTATATAAAAAACTAACAAATATAAGTGACACAAACACAAAACAAAATAGTAAAACTTATTATATTCAATTAAATTATATTTAACTAAAATAATAATGAAAACAGAAAATCTAAAAATAAGAACTGATTCAAAATATTAATAAAAACTATAATTATAATTACGGAAGTCATGTCATTTGATGACAGACAGACAAATACATAGCATATAAAGCGCAGTGAAAACCCCAGCGGTTTTAAATCTAATTATCCTGCGATGCTATCCACCTCTGTGGAGTTCAGCTGGCTCGCTCTCATATGGAAAAACGCTGCGCTAATTGCCTCTCCACTGAGCAAACACACACAGAGATAGAGTGTAACCCTCACGGGGAGGAGAACTCAACTCAGACCCATGAAACCCCCCCGTGCGTGTGTGTCTGAGGTAAAACGCGCTCCATTAACATCTCATTAGACGTCAGGTCTTCACACAATTTCATGGGGTGGTTGCGGTGCTCATGGCTGCCTCATCAATTACTACGGGTTTATATTCAGATGGATTTTACTGCTCGGGAGGTACATCTCATGCAATGACAAAATATTGAGGGAATTCATTAGACGTCCCAACAGATCGCAAAGTTTTTGAAACAGTTTTCCTAATTGGAAGTTCAGGCACTGAACAGCATGAAGGATGAACTCGTCCTAATTTAGATCTTCAATGCAAAACAAAGAGCAAAAGCACAGACAGCAGAGGTTTTGCTTTTCTTTCCAATATATAAATGAGATTTATCATCAGTGTCTTGGCTTAAGCAGGGAAGAAAATTAGATCAACAGTGAATGTTTGCCAAATATAGACTATTACAGCTGACTCATGTACCACACAGAGAGATAAAAATATATGGACATGTAATATGCCCAACTCTTTCCACATAATTGCAGTGCACTCACATAAGGCAATATAGCAAATCTCAACTACCTGACTGCATGTGTCGTCACATAATGTACATGATCTCCCAGGGCTAATCTGATGAATATGACGAAGGCATGAAGATATTGTAATTTTATAAACATTGACACCATTATCTTCTGTAAAGCTGCTTTGGAAAAATGCGTATTGTGAAAAGCATTATACAAATAAATTTGACTCAACATTTTGGTGTTATGGACATACATACAAGAACAAATTTAACTGTTTAATTTAATTGTTTGGAGAGACCAATGGCGAGAAGAGAGGAGAGAAAGGAAATATATAAACATTATATTGCATTTGAAACCAGATATTAAATATGAGTAAAATAAAATAAAAATGTAAATGTATATAACAAATTAAAATAAATTAAATGAAAAAAAATCAAATAAAAATAAAAAACGAGACACTTGGACTACACCAGTGTTACTTTAGTATGATTGAGATACTACTATAGTTTGTATTAATATTTATTTTCATTTTAATCTAAGTAATTAAATTTTAGTAATTTGTGTTTTTTGACATTTTTATTGGCTTTTTTAATGTCTATAATATTTAATCTTTTATTAAATATTATTATTGCTTAGCTGTGTGTGTGTGTGTTTACATACACATTTTTTCTTGATCTTTAAAATTTTACTTCAAAGACCCAACGTTACACTGAGGAGAAAAAGATGAGAAAGAATAAGATCTTAGTAAGATCTAATGAACCAGTGATGATTCCATGAAACCAAAAACAAACTCACAAAAGAGACAGGAAGTTCAGAAGCAGGTCTTCCAGACACACAGCGGCTTTATTTTCTCCAGCATTAAAAAGCTTGAGACACATTAATGCTCTGTCGGGTGTTTATCATGTAGTGAACGTGCGTCTGCCGCTGTTTGGGTTGATCTCAAGCTAATATCAATAATTCAGAGCTGCTCTGTGTAACCTCGCACCAGTTTTTGGGAGGGAATGGAGGGGGTGACCCAGTTATGCCAAAAACAGACCCCAGCGACTATTAGCTCAAAATAAAACACAAGCAACAAACAACAATCTCAGTCACTACATTTCAGTGACAACCAACATGTATGTGGTGGAAAGTAGGGGTAGGTGATACGGAATAACAAAAAGTAGACTTGTGCTGGTGAACTGGCTCCAAACCTAAGCTACATAACTTAACAGTAACCTATTCATGAATATTTAATCAAATGTATTATTGTCAAAGAGATCTGTGGAGGACAAAGGAAAAGGAAAAACAGATCTGAATCTAATACAAACTACACAAATTAATACTTTTATTCTGCAATGATGCATGACATTGATCAAAAGTGACAGTAAAGACATTTATAATGTTACAAAAGATTTCCATTTCAAATAAATGCTGATCTTTTGAACTTTCTATTCATCAAAGAATCTTGAAAAGTAAAATTAATCATCGTTTCCACAAAAATATGAAGCAGCACAACTGTTTTCAACATTGATAATAATCAGAAATGTTTCTTGTGCAGCAATGATTTCTGAAGACTGGAGTAATGATGCTGAAAATTCAGCTTTGATCACAGAAATAAATGTCATTTTACAATATATTCAAATGTAAAACAGTTATTTCAAACTAATTTCACAATTTACCCGTTTTCACTGTATTTTAATCAAAGTAATGCAGCCTTAGTGAGCAAAAAAGACTTCTTTCCAAAATATCTAACCAAACATTTGAACAGTGGTGTATATTTCTTAAAATAAAAACACACACACACACCACATGTCAGTGGCTTCTTATATCCCACCAGCTGCACTGCATTCCTATGATACCATAGTATATTCAAAGCTATTTAAAGTCTTTCTTAAACAGATCAGATTATAACATAATGCTGTCTGTTTGTGGCATATGATTTTAATCACACTGCTGTTTCAATACACATATGTGTACATACACAAGATGCTAAATGCAAGAACACAATGCTAAACTGACACAAATCACACAAGAATGGTTATGCGTTTTGACCTGGCCAGATGCGTAGCACCAAAACACATAGCTTACGTGTGATCTCACACCACTACTTTTAATAGAAGCGGAATACGGTATGCATACTTATGCACAATTGAATATTGAAAATATTAAAGCATGCACAATTAAATATATGCATGCATACTTGATGAAAATATGAAATATTCAACTACATTCGCTAAAAGTGCAATCATATTAGATCCGTGGTATTAGATCTTATGACAACAATTTGATTGTTGTTTTCCCACAAAAATTGATAAAATTCTAAATTAAATGCGGAATTAAACATGCAACATAATGAGGTCAAATGACAAACATGAAGCATACTACGGTTTCAAATGTTTATCATTGCTTATTGCATGCTACTTCACATGCTATTTATCCAAACAGTAGGCAGTATACAATTAGAGACATTAGTGACCAAAAATGATCTAATTAACCATCAACTGTTTCCTGTAATGTGATTCACTTGTGTGGTGCGTCCTTCAGTTTCTCTGACAGACGGGCCATTAACGGTTTCAAATTAAACGACTATAAACTTCCAACTCATTTAAACAGTCGCTCAGTCGATCGCTCACTCCCACAAACACAGACACAAATATACACATTATCCTAATGAATCCATTAGTAGCTGATTATGTTTACTGCAAGAACCAGAACTGGAAGAAACACTGAAGGACTAAAATGAAGTCGCCCACATATTAAAAACAGAAATTAGTGGTCTGATCTGTGCAAAGCCTTGTCATAAAGCTTAAAAAATAAGCTATCAAGCAAGACCTCAGAGCGAATTTCTGACCTCAGTTTTCATGCAGATACACTATATTGCCAAAAGTATTGAGTCACCCCCTTCTAATGAGCATATTTGACTACTTGAGTAGTCATGTTAGAATAGAAAAGGGTTCTGTCCAAACTGTTGCTATAAAATTAGAAGCACAATTCCCTAGAATACCATTATATGTTTAAACATTATGATTTGTACTCATAGAAATTACTAAAGTAGTCAAATATGCTCATTAGAAGGGGATGACCCAATACTTTTGGCAATATGGTGTATCTGAGTCATTACGGTTTGACCTCACTGGAGCCACTGCAGTTTGCTCCCAGGTCAGAAAGGTCAGCAGACAACATGGTTAACATGGATTTGCACTTCTTACAAAACTAAGGAACCAGCATCCTTCAGAAGACATCAGAGATTTATTTAACACTGAAAGCTTTACAGGCCAAACTCTTACAGACAATAATTCATAAACTGATGCACTAGTACAGTAGATATGGAAGCCCTTTTCTGCCACGTGATGGAAAGTTAGGCTATATCTCACAATTTTGACATTATGTGTCACATATCTGGCTTTATATCTCACAATTCTGACATTTTATCTTGCATTTCTGAGTTTATAATCCCACAATTCTGAGTTTATATCTCACATATCTGAGTTTATTAATTCAGAAAAAAAGACAGAAATGTGAGATATAAACTCTGAAAAATGTCTGACTTGTGAGAACGTTGCAATTACGCATTTTTTTTTTTACCCTATGGAAACAAACTTCCATAAGTAAGGGTTCTCAACTTTATTTATGATCCCACTTCAGTATTTCTCTCAATTATAACAAGTTCATTTTTAACAAATATTTAAAGCAAAAACATTCAAACTAAAAAGCTTTAAAAACATTAAAACTGAAAATTAAAAATATTGCCTTGTCAACTATGTGAAATTAAATAAGATAAATAAAAATAAATTAAAGCTAATTAGAAATATTACATAAAACTAATAAAATTGACAAAAGCAACTAAATTACTAAAACTTTAATTGAAAATCGAAATTAAATTCATTACAAATATTACTCAATACTATATAAATGATAATGAATACAACTCTTCGCAACTCTTTGCCCTCAAACTGTATATTTTTACACAATAATTATACTTGTGTATTAGAGCTATTGTCCCATTAAACAAGGACTGACAGGCTAACAGATGTCTTTCTGATTTGTTTGACTGTGCATTTGCAATCAGATATCAAATCTCTAGACCTGAAATGTGCACATATTCATCATTACATAAGATGAAAACAAATAGAGTGAGCTAAATCATTGTTATATAGCCTGTGAGTGAGGTAATCAAGCCAACTGAGAATTAGATGCAGAAAGAATTGGTGCTTTCATTGAACCAACATCCCATAATCCAGAGCTTAAAGTGCCCCTATTATGCCATTTTTAAGGTTGCTATTATTGTTTTATGAGTCTCCTAAAACAGGTTTACATGCATCCAAGGTCAAAAAACTGTTTAGTTTTCTCAAAAAATAGCTTTAATTTGACCTCCTTTCTAAATGATTCCTAAACGACTCGTGCGAAGCAGTTTGAAGAATCACCCTGCGTCCCAATGTTCATACTATCCATCCTAAATAGTATGTGAGATTACAATAAATGTGTCCCAAAGCATAGTATGTTGAAAAGAGTATGCCAAAAGTCCCCGGATGGTCTACTATTTCAGGTCGATTTTTGACGTGTGGATCCGTGCACACTCTAATGGCTAAAATTGCCCACAATCCATTGCGCTTTGGCGAAGGATTCGGTCCAGAACTACAAACACGAATAAAATGCGTCAGAAAAACTACAAACGGGGCGGATTTGCACGATCGACTGTTAGGTAGAGAGGTTTACAAAAAGGTTTGAGTTACTAATAATCAACATTTAACCTGGTAAAAAATATTTATTTATTGTTATCCGTGTTATTTTTCATCTGCAACAGCAATGTGAACTTTTATAAACAAAAATAAAGCTTGCACACTCAAAAGTGTGTAGGCACATTGGGACGCAGCATCAGTCTCTCTAAACCCCTCCTTTCCATGAGCACTCGCTGCTGTGATTGGTCAGATGGAGCAGTCCTTTGTGATTGGTCTACCGCGTACAGCTCGAATAACAGCCCATGGGCGGACATTATGCAAATGTGTTCATTTGTGACGTACAGCCGTAATAGAATAAGATTCAAATTCCTAACGACTCATTTAGGCGATTGCGAGCAGACTTTTTTTTTTTTGATAGACAATAACTTTATATATCGTGCACTTTTGGCTTCGCAACTTTGCAGAAAGTTTCTGTTCACATAGTGCTACATGACACACTGCATGAAAGGTAATATTCGAAAAGCGGCACTTTAAACATCATAAGAGCACTTGCAAAACTGTTCAGTGCATAAACACAACGCCAATGTCCAAAGGTTCAACTTTTAGCCACTATCCATTTCTCTCCAAGCACAGGGCACAAAAAACATCAATTCTAAGGACTGAACTACACAGTTTAGTCTGCGGTTTCACAGTGGCAGTAGACTGTTATTCTCTGTACTTCTGAATTATTCATAGCACCATCAGACCACATTCACTCACTCTCTCCTCATGGTTTGCATTAGACAATAAAACTAGATTTTTTTTTATTATTGTTTTTTTCTTTATTTCATATTCTGAAGTCTCTAAAGTTCACTATGAACTTTAAAACAATGTGCATGAGCAAAAGCAATAGTGATGCATGCCTTGGCATAGAAACTACTGATGAAAACAATATCTGTGTCACAAAAACATATTTTTCTTCCTCTATTAAAATCAATGGAGAAAACAATATTACAGATAATGGACGCAATGGTTTGACGTTAAAAATATCCTAAGGATGGATTTGTTTTTTTTACAAACACACGTTTGTTTTTGGCTTCTCAAGATGTTAACTGATGGACTGGAGTGTTGTGGATTATATTGTGATGTTTTTATCAGCTGTTTGGACTCTCATTCTGACGGCACCCATTCACTGCAGAGCATCCATTGTTGAGCAAGTGATGCAATGCTACATTTCCACAAATCTGATGAAGAAACAAACTCATCTCCATCTTGGATGGCCTGAGGGTGAGGACATTTTCAGCTAATTTTCATTTTTGGGTGAACTATTTCTTTAAAGACCATGGGAACATTACAGAATGTGGTAACTAAAAAGTAGCATGTTGGCTGAAATGCAGTAAAGTTGACGTGACTGTTTAGGGAACACTTCCTGACTGATTGCGTTCACTGTCACAATCGATCACATCTAAAGAAGGTTAAAGACTCAGCAGCTCTGCCGAAATGTGCCAAGTGATTCTTTTTCATCTAATTCCAGATTCTGCAAGCAAGATCCAAACTGCATCAATTAAGGTTTATTTTGTTTGCAGGACGTGCAAGCTGATAAAAATCTGTGGAACATGTTATAAATATAAGGACTTGTGAATGTATGTGGGCCATGTATACCTTTCATCTTGCAAGATGACTTCCCAGGGTATTTGGATTCTGCTTTCTTTGCTCTCTTTTGAATCCAAATAAAGAATAAAGCGTGTGTTTGTATGAGTGTGTGTGTGTGTATGAGTGTGTGTGTGTGTGTGTGTGTGTGTATATGAGTGTGTGCGTGTGTGTGTGTGTGTGTGTGTGTGTGTGTGTGTGTGTGTGTAACATCAAAGCAAAACAATACTGAGCATATTAAGTTTTCAGGAATTGCAATAATTGGAATATCCAACTTAGCTGGATAAATTTCAAGCTTGGTTAACTGAACAAAACCAATGTTTATCCTGGAACTAAGCAAGTGAACCCAGAAAAATCTACACAAGTATGCAAACAAATGCAAATACTGTTCAAATCCAATAAAGTTCTTACCAGATGATCCATATTGTCCTCTGAACATCTGAATGGGGAGCACTTCTCCAATCCCTCATCAGATGAACACGGCTCAGGTGAATCCTCTAGAAGATCTCCATCCTCTGTTGGAGATGAGCTGAGAGGAGAAGTTTTGCAATCCTGCTTATTTTTCTTCTTCATGGGTTGAGAACAATCGCTTCGCCACGTCTGGGATAGTGAACGAGACCGGAATAGAGCGAATTTTCCTTCCTTACAGGAGTCTGGGTGGTTTTGGCCTTGCGGGAGCAGATGCACGCAACTCTTCGACCTCGGTCTGGATCGTTTCACCACGCAGGACGTCCCGCTATGGGCTTCCAGTAGATGGCACAGGAAATAGCTCTTCTCTAATTCCACTTCCTGTTGGAGACGCTGAAGGACAGCGACCTGCCGTCCATCTGACTGAGCAAGCAGCGTCTTTAAGAGTTCCTCAAGTTTGCGATACGCCGCCCCGTTGCCTTTACATCCAGGTTTGAGACCTTGAAACGCAGATCCACCGGCGATCTCATCCGCTAGCTGACGATGCACTTCTTGGGTTTGCCTGAGTGTCAAGTTCTCTGTACGTTTCAACTCCTGACTCCGCCAGCGTAACAAACGCCGGACCTCCGCTGCACGCTCCCGGCCAAGAGCTTCCCGCTGCCTCAGCAGCTCCAGCGTCTTCTGCTGCTCGTGTCGGTAGGTCAGCTCCCTCAGCGCTCGCTCCCGCTCCTCGCGAGCCTCCTCCCGTTGCCTCCGCAGCTCCAGAGAGAAGCGCCGGTGGGCCTGATGGTTGCGGCTTCGCTCCACCTCTAACGCCGCGTGGAGACGCTCCACATCCCGCCACGGATAGGAGCTTGAATCACACTTGCAGCTGCAGTGCTTCTTGGAGGAGAGAATCGGGGGGTTATCACAGTTTTCGCCCATGATGGTGTTAATGGTGGACACACAGAAGTAGCATGCAGGTGGGATGAAAATGACGATGTTAAACAGGAGACAGCATGCACACACAATGCAACATGCCAGCTGAAAAGAGCAGAGATGAAAGATGATTATCAGCATGGCGACAGAAAGATTCAGAAAGCTGTTATGCAGTGTTGTGGAAAGTTACTTTTAAAATTAATGCTTTACAATATTGCGCTACTCCCTAAAAATGTAATTAATCATGTTACTTTGTTACATTTTATGTAAAGTAATGCATTGTTTTATTTTGCGTTACTTTTTAACTGGGCTGGGCTAGCTTGTTTGTTTTTAATATAAAAAGTTCTCCTTTTGGCAAACGTAAAAGCCTTTTCACATCAAAAGTGGAACAAATAAGCTTCAGGCTGATGGAAATGTAAATTCACGTCTGTAGTAGAGCTGTTCATACAGCAGCTCAAACTAACTTTTCAGCTGTGCTGCCATTCTGGATTCCATGAAGAATAGAACGCAGGAGAAGAAAGCTCAAATCTCTTCAGTAATAAAAAAAATTAACAAATGTTTATATAATAAGATCAATTAATATGGTTGCATTGGATCATCGAAGGTTGGCGGCAAAGACAGTAGTTAATAAAATTGGATTAAATGCATAAAGGATATTTGTGTTAACATATTTAATTATTGCAGTTTTGCATCATATTCTGCGTTTGCTTTTCACTGTTTTTATTCATTTTGAGGAATACGGTATCTGTGTTGGTGCAAGTGAGATGAGTAAAATGCATGTTGACATTTATTCTAGAACTACAGTAACATCGTGTTTCCACAGAGCACACAACGCCTCTGCACTTACTCCTGATTTCTCCCAACATGGGGACAGGAGAGCTGTCAGTCAATAAATGGGACAACGAAGTAGCCTAATTGGCGTTACCTATTTGAAGTATCTGAGTATTTGAAGTAACTCAGATATTTTCTTGTAAATTTAAATGCACTACTTTGAAACTTTGATACTTTCATTACTTGAAAAAGTAATCTGATTACGTAACTCACGTTACATGTAATGTGTTTCCCCCAACACTGCTGTTATGATCACATGCACCATCTTTACAAACAAACTCATACACAATGCAATCAGTCACTGAAGAGCTCAGGAAATATGGTGCATTCAAGTCAAGAAGTCAGAATGATCGCAAGGACATATCCAGCAAAAAAGACTAATGATCACGCTACATAAACGTCATCACAAAGTCAGAATTATAGGAAACTAAACTTTCTTTAAGTCTCGAATTTCCGAGTTTGTGGCATGTCACTGAGAAAATATTGCAGACAAAATAGATGCAGTGTCTGTATTGATGGTAAATTTGATGCAATTATTAAAATTATAGATATTTTTCAGTTACAATAGAACTAGCTAAGTTGCATGGACAAAATATGACAGTAGTGTACAATTACGATAGAATACAGTATATAACATTCCAGTTTACTTAATAAATTTAATTTAAAAAAAGTAAAAAAAAATTAACAAATGTAATTTAAAATAAAATGCACCAATACTGCCCTTACATATACTAAACATGCTAAATAAACAATAAAAACTCCTGACAGTCAAAAGTTTTAACACACCCTGTTATAATTCATTTCAAAGTTTTATAATAATAATAAAGTCTATAAAATAACACAAATGTAAGTATGGTAATGATGTAGTGATTAAAACGTGATGCAAATGACAACTTACACAGTTTTTATTTGCGCATATAAATTACTTGCAGCAAAATGTATTTGTTTAAAAACCTATTTCAAATATTTAAGCATAAACCTGTATATTAAAGGGTTTTGAGAAACAAGTGTGTCAAGATTTTGACTGGTTGTGTGTAAGAGACAGCACAAGTTTTCTGTAAATATATTTGGCATATTCCAAGACAACTGACAACTCATTTCCTTTTACACACACACAAAATGTCAAATATGAGAATGTAACAAGCATGCAGAATCTCACCTATATATCACAGAAAACACTAACAGCAGTCTGTCCCTCAGAAATCTGCAGAGAAAACGCGGTAAATGTTATTGGTTTGATTGTTTACGCCGCACAAACACGAATGATACAGTAACACACAGTCACAGTGATACAATGACACAGACGCGGTGATACAAAGATACAAAAGCGCGATGATACAAACTCTATGATACTATGTATCGTGTGTCCCTAAAACAAAACATTGAAGTGTCACGCTACAGTATAAGTCTCTTCTCAGACGCGTGTCAAGATCTCCACAGAGACTTTAATGAGAGAATAAACGAGCGGGATATAAACACTGACCTTCCTCCTCAGGACAACTTCAAGATGCGCGTCATATATTGCTCAGTTCCACTGGAAACCTCCGAAAGACGCGTTTAAACTCGCATTAATCCTCTAGAAACCGCGTCAGCGCGATATTACTCGTTGTTTGCTGTTGTCGATGTAAAGGCGTCTTAAGCACCAGTTGCTTCTGTTGCACCACATCAATGTCCGGCTGCGGCTCTGGACACCAGAGATTGACTGAGGACACAGCGACCGCTGCTGGACACCCGGCGACAGTACAACACCCGTGTTTGCATGCTTGACTAGTTCATCATTTTAGGGGATTTAAAAAAAAAGAAAAGAATAAAAAAACATTATTGATAATAATTTTACGGAAGCGTATTGCATTCACTTGAGGAAAAAAAATCTACTCTGTTTTTCTGAATTAACGAGCTAATTATCTCAGAATTACGAGATAATTTTGCATGAAAAAAAAGGTTTTGCTCTGTTTCTCTGAATTAACGACTTAATTATCTCAGAATTACGAGATAATTTTTCATGAAAAAAAAGTTTTTGCTCTGTTTTTCTGAATTAATGACTTAATTATCTCAGAATTACGAGATCATTTTTAAAGAAAAAAAAGTTTTTGCTCTGTTTTTCTGAATTAATGACTTAATTATCTCAGAATTACGAGATAATTTTTCATTAAAAAAGTTTTTGCTCTGTTTTTCTGAATTAACGAGTTAATTATCTCAGAATTACGAGAAAATTTTTCATTAAAAAAAGTTTTTGCTCTGTTTTTCTGAATTAATGACTTAATTATCTCGTAATTCTGAGATAATTAACTCGTTAATTCAGAAAAACAGAGTAGATTTTTTTTTCCTCAAGTGAATGCAATACGCTTCCGTATAATTTAGTGTAACTTTCCAAAATTTTTAAAGTGTTAAAAGGTGATATTTGCAAAACTTCCTCTGTGTTTGGGCTTGTTCTATACACTATCCTTTTAATCTATAATAAATATATATAGAAAACTTCTAAAATGCATTCTAAAAATTGTTCTGCATGGTACTTTTTACAAACATTATTTGACCTTTTAATCCATAATAAATACACATTATAAAAGTACAAAATAATAAATAATAAAATAAATAAAATAAAAAAGGAATTTTCTGTCTTTCAGTTTTCCCCTAATATTTAAATTAATTTTGTCAACAGAAATATTTATTTTTGTGGCATATTCTCAACATTGACCTTTTAATCTATAATAAATATTTTTTGGTCTTGTTCTCCACAATGAACTTTTAATGATAAATATATAAAAAAATAAAATAAAAATATTCCGCTTTGCAACTTTCCTTAATATTTTTAATTAATTTGATCACCAGAATGTATCTATTTTTGGAGCTTGTTCTCCACACTGACCTTTGAATCTATAATTAATATATATTTAATAAAAAAAAATTAATTAGGAATATTAAAATGTGCATTTTTCTTAATATTTTAAATTAATTTGGTCACCAGAATACGGTATCTCTATTATTTTTTTTAACAGTGACCTTATGCAGAATAAAAGTGTAACTCTTAAGGTTTCATTAGTTAATGCACTGCAAGAACATGAACATTTTTAACCAACAAAGGTTAATAAATGCTGTAAAAATATATTGTTCATTGTTAGTTCATGCATAATGTTAAAAATGCGACCTTTTTGTAAAGTGTTACCAATAAAATATATTACAACTGTTTTAGAAGTCTTATTGTTTATTGTAGGTTTATTGTTGATTATGATGCCAGAACATTATATTTCAGGTTACATAGTAAAGTAGAGATGAAGGGAATATTCTGCACAATAATTCCTTTTTTTTTTTTTGCAAACTATTCATTTGGCACAAAAAAAAAAACACATAATTAAGGAAATAAGTCCTAAGATTAAGGTGTTCCCAAAAACAACAGGGGAAGAGCAAAACAGCAAACACAGCAACCTGATGGATAATAACAAGGAGTAGGAGAATAATGCAAAAAAAGACACAAAAGAAAGTAAGAAAAGGAAAGAGGAAGCTTTATTAGAAAAAGAGGAGGCATTCCCAGGAAAATGAAGGACCTACAGGAAAACACGTGTCAGTCAACAACAAAGAACATGCTCATTTATGTGAACTGAACAAGAAAACTCTAAACATGTTACTAACAAAGTTATTTTGTTGACTTTACCTAGATTCTCAAGTATTTGTCTGAAACATTGTGTCTCCAAATGAAGTCATCTGAACAAACAATTTTATGCTGAACAATGTTGTACACATTCCCATGATGCACTGCAGCTTAAAATAACTATGTGGCCGCTGTTATTTACTGGCTTAATTTGAATTACTCATCAGCTGAACAAAAGTATTTAAGTTGTTAAAATTTGAATGGGAGAGAATTAGTTTAGTTCAATTAAATGCAGCGCAATAGGTTCCCTGATTTTTTAGGTTATTATTATAATTTTTTTTACAGTGACATTCTCTGTATCACCTTTGTGATTTGTGAGTCAGCTGTGTGTCTGTTTCCTACTTCCTTTTGTGTTCTTCTTTTTATGTAACCTACTGACTGGCAGCCGGAGCACCTGGTGAAAAACAGATTGGCAGACAGCGAGAGCCAATGAGGTCCTGCAGAGCGGCCAGAGACACTTCAGGTTCCTGTAAGAAACAATGCGACACCGCCGTCCCCTCCCTACTACCGCCAACTCAGTGGAGTTATGGGGAAGGAAGTGCACCAACTGGCAATCTGGACAAGAATCAAACACAAACTGTACCTTATACATGGCTAAATTCTTCAACAGGCAATGCACTGGAAAGTAAATATATATAAACATATATAAACATTTACATATAAAACAAACAGCCCTTATGAAAAAGAAGTTTACTTTCAGTCTATACTTTTTCTGTACTTCTCAGAAAAGGACATTTAAGTATACTTGTCTTATACTTAGAAAAAGTCCAAATTTATTTGAGCTATACTTGTGGTCCGAGAATGTTTGAATTGTTATATGGTAGGGGGTGTTAGTACACATCTTCTGTACAGAATTTCCAAAAAACACAAGTGAAGAAGAAACCGAAACAACAACGTTTCTCAAACGGTAGGCTGCATACGTCATAAAGAAGATCTTATTTTAGAATATTAACAGTTATAAATTTGACCATTATTCTTAGTTAAGCATAAATTGTTGTAATATGCTTAAAAATTTTTTTTGATAAAAATATAAATACAAATATAAACTCATTATTGCAATAGAGATAAATTTTTTAATTACCCTTTTTATTTTTTATTTTGTGGTGGAAACAAAAAAACAGAATTGCGAGATGTAAACTCAAAATTGCAAGAAAAAGGTCATAATTCCGAGTTTTTTCTCAGAAATGCGAAGTCTGAATTGTGATATATAAACTCAGAATTGCAAGAAAGTCTGAATTTGGAGATAAAAAAAAATCACAGTTACCTTTGTGGCGGAAACAAAACAAAGAAAAATGCAAGATTTAAACTTAGAACTCTGAAAAAAAATAGAACTGTGAAATTTGAACTCAGAATTACAAGAAAGAAAGACAGAATTCTGAGTTTATATCTCACAATTTACTTTCTTTTTTGTATTGCAAGAAAAAAAAATCATGACTTTTTTTTTCTCAGAATTGCAAGAAAAAAATCTGAATTGTGAAATAAAAAGTCACAATTACTTTTATTTTATTTTTTATTTTTTTCCATTATGGAAACAGGTTTAGACTCCAAATAGGTGCTACTAATACACTATAAAAATAATTTTTTGAAGTTGTAAATAAAACGTTAAACACAACATTGAACATGGTTAAATACAACTAGTAAGTTGTCAATCTCTCACAACCTGTAGTATTTGGTCCATTAAGGCTTTGTGGTGTATGGATTGAAATTGCAATGGGACAAAGGCTGGGTGGGGTAAAACGCTTCACAAACACACATGGGCGGTAATGATTATGGAAGCTGTCCAAACTCAAGCGCAATCAAAGCCATTGAACTGATATTGTGGCTGCGGCCGAACACTATTGATCCAGCAGAGGAGCAGGACAGTTCTGATGGCCAGAACATTAAAGCCTGATAATAAAGATTCAACATTTGGTTTTATATGCAAAATGTGAAAGCTAAGCAGTTATAACACAAAAGCACACACCTGCAGAGCGCTTTGGATGAACCGCACCTTTCGTGAGCGCAAGCTGAAACCAGAGATGCTGTGAAGGGCCGGCTTTCAGTGTTGTCTTCTTTCCTCCTCCCTTTTCCTCTTCATTCACACAAACCAGGCAGGACTAGGTGTCAGCGCATTAACATACAATGCTGTTGTCTTTTTGTTTTTTACGTAATACGTACTGGAGCAGCCAGGTACTTATAGACTCACAAGGTTAGTGAGATGAAAGACCTCGTGGCTCTTCAGTCGGATGCACTACGGTTTTTCTCTTTTCCCAGCCAAGGTTTACCTCTCAGAGCTGGAGAATCTTCCTGTGAGCTGCAAGCCATCTGAATATAAAGCACAGTGGACTTTTGTGAGAAAAATAGTCAGTAAAAATTATATTTTCGTTGGGAAAAATATACTTTTCTCGTGTCTGTGAAGAAAACTGATTTTCAACTAAGGTATGTTTATCATTCTCTTTATGGGGCAGAATTTAAGATAATTTTACAATTAAGATCTTGTATTGCTATTTTGACATTATTGCTTCTTAAAAAAATAACTTTTCAAAATATGCATTATGCAAAAATAAAATATATTTAAATTAAAAAGAATATTTTTGAATATTCTGTTATTGTGAGAAAAAGTAAAAATTATTGCTTCTTAAAATACAAGTTGCTTTATGCAAAATTATATATAAAATGTTTATATAATATATATTACAATTATCTAATTATAATATATAAATATATATAGCTCACAATTATATATATATATATATATATATATATAATTTTAACTATATAATTAAATTATATATATTAAATCACACATATATTTATTTCTCAAAAGTAGGTCCTTTTAAATATCAATTATTTAGACTTAAGGTTTACCTGTTGCACCTGTTTCTTTAAAGTCTTAATTGAAAAGAAATGACATCAGAAACAAGAAAACAATCAAAGTTAATCTTTTGACTGTGAATTTGAATCAAAATCCAGTTTGAAGTCAAAAGCGAGATGACAGTTCTCTCCCGGTTTATCTTGGGGTATTTTCGCGAGCGCCTGGGATCTGTCAGCGTGAGAAGGAGAGAGAGGGAGGGCAAACACAGGCGACACAAAAGCCAACATTATTCCCTCGTGGATCCATGCTGCATCCAGCCATGAATGGAGTATTGAAAAACATAATATTGGTGACTAGATTCATTTTCAGGCCTTCACAACCGCACCATTTTGTCTGCAGACTCGCGTTAGAAAGTTCTCAGCAGCTAATTGGCTGCACAATCTGAGCATCAGGCTTTTAGCTCTTCAAATGCAAGCAGATCAGAAAGTGCATGCAAATGGGATTTTATTCTTGGCCGGTGAGGAGGTGCTTTCTGTAGCTGTCGGATAGAGATTTAGACTTAGATTATATTTTGGCTGCTTTATATGCTTGTTGCAAGGTTTCTGACTTTTGAGGCACCTGTAGAAGAGAAAAATATCAAATGAGGTCTCTTACAATACAATTTTCCCTTTGAGCATCCATTTATCCCAACTGCTGGCTGAAGCAATGTTATTTTGCTAGATACTTTTTTATTATAATTTTTTTTTAGTTACATAGTTTATAGTTTTTATTATTATTTTGAATTAGTCTGTTTTCATTTTAATATTTGTTAAAGTTTTAGTCATTTTTATTAGTTTTAATTTTTTTAATAAATTATTTTTTATTATTTTTTATTTCGGTTTTAGTTATTTGACTTTGCAACTAGCTGAAATCAAACATTTTTTAAAAATAAATATTTCAAGTAAAAAAAAAAAAACTTTTAATGGCTTTGGTTTACTTTAAATACTGATACAGTTTTTGTTAATATTTTGAATTTGATTTTATTTTAACAATTTAACAATTACAAAATATTTTTTTTGTGTATTTTTGTCATATTTTTTAAATGAAATAAAAAAAAATACAATCTTTATAATAAACAACAAATATTTTTTTTATGGTTTTAGTTATGATAAGCCAGGTTCTCACAGGTATAACCAGGGCTAAACGCTTTCTGTCCCGTCTCCACGATCTGCCCCCCTTCCGCACCCGAGAGGCGCCCCAGCGGTGTCATCAGTGCCTGAGCGTTCAGGACGGTCCCAGTGACAGATTCGCAGGAAGCAGCATTTAGCCGCTGACGATGGCGACCACAGACAGCAGAAATGTCTTTTTGTGCGCCCGAGGCCCGGAATGTTCACTATCTGCGCCGCGGAATATCATATTCTCCCGGAGCCGAGATCCTGAGCCCAATCCCACCATTTACATGCATTCCAGCATAAGGTCAGGAGGGATTTGGGAAAAAGAAAAAGAGAAAGAAACGTTATGAACTTGAATATAAGAAAATAAAAGAGAATTTAAGAGATGTAGAATGTGTTGCGTTTAGAAAACTGATAACGACAAACTTACTCTGAGATCCAAGATTCGATTTCAATGTCATAAACAGCTGAATTCAGTTTATAGATCTACAAAAATCACTATGCAGCCTCACGAAGCAATCCGTTAATTAGTGCAAAGGGTTCGAATCTTTAGATGGACCAGGTACTGATAGAAAAAAATTAATTTTAAAAATCTTAATAGAGTGCGTCTGTTTGTGTGTGTGTGTGTGTGTGTGTGTGTGCTCTTAAAAAAAATTAAGTTGCTTCACGATGCCATAGAATAACTTTTTTTTGTCTAAATGGTTCCATAAAGAAACTTCAACATCTGAAGAACCTTTCTGTTTCACAAAAGGTGCTTTGTGGTGAAAAAGGTTCTTCAGATTAAAAAATGTAAGAACCAGATGGTTAGGTTAGCCATAGATGCCATAGAAGAACCATTTTTGGTTCCACAAAAACCAGATGGTTCTTTATGGGACCAAAAATGGTTCTTCTATGGCATCGCTGTGAAGAACCTCTTAAGCACCTTTATTTTTAAGAGTGTATGTATGAAAAAATAAGTTGAAGTTTAAGTACTAAAATTAATAAAAGCTTAAATTAAAACAGAAATAAAAATACATTTAAACTATTTAGAAATATTAAACATAATATAAGTGTGTGTGTATATATATGCATTGCTAAGAACTTAATTTGGACAACTTTAAAGGCGATTTTCTATTTTTTTTGCACCCTCAGATTCCAGATTTTCAAATAGTTGTATCTCGGCCAAATATTGTCCTATCCTAACAAACCATATATAAATGGAAAGCGTATTTATTTATTCAGATTTCAGATGATGTATAAATCTCAATTTTGAAAAACTGACCCTTTTTTGTGGTCCAGGGTCACATATGTATTTGGCAGACGCTTTTATCCAAAGCAACTTATATTGCATTCAAGGTTTACATGGATATGCATATCCTAGTAATCGAACGAATCACATGACCTTGCCATTGTGAGCATCATGCTTTACTGTTTGAACTACAGGAATTAATGCCATTGGCCAAAAAATGTTTTGCATTGAAATTTTGTGCAGAAACTGACCGTCCACAATAAGACTATGAATATGAATTAGGAAAGATTTCTTGTTGACTTTAAAGTCTGGTCTTCATGTCGTCTGTGTACTCATAGTAGCTAGTGCTTTGGTCTGGGAAAATGGGTCAAACTTAGATGTGCAATCAAGCTAAAAACATCTAAAAACGACTTTCACGTGCAAAAATACATCAAATGCATCACTAGTCACATTTTACACCATCTCTGGAGCATAAAAACCTCTCTGGACAGCTTATTAGCAGCAGGTCACACAACCGATTGGTCTGCTCTCGTGTATCAATACATGCTTGTCCAGAACAGCCTGTGGCCTGTAGGCTGAGCATTTGTTGTTGTTGATGTTGTGAGTGCATGTGTGTTTTTATATAGCGTACTATGAGGAGTAGTTGTCCAATCACTGACCAGCAGACTCAGTAGTAGCCTATAGTTACTGTAATAACCTTGTTGTGTCAGACAACTGCAGTGAGAAGAAGCGGCAGGAAAAGTCAAACTGCACGCAGATAAACTGATCTTGAGAAGTTAAAGCACTCACTGAAGGTGTCTGTATGTGCTTTAGGCATCCAGCTGGATCTATTCTGTCATGAACGGTCAGCGTGTGTCAGACGGTCTGCGCAGATGCTGGAAATCTGCTGCCTGGATCCTCACCTGCCTGCTGGCATCATTCTTACTGATCGCCATCACCAGCTTACTTCCAACCGGTGAGTCAGAGTTTACCGATACAAGAAAGATTGTACACTAGCGGTCAGACATTTGGAGTAATCAAGTCTCTTCTGCTCACCGAGGCTGCATTTATTTGATCAAATATAAAGTAAAAACTTTAAGAAATTAATATTTTTATTCATCAAGGATTAATCAAAAGTGACAAAAACATTTTGTTTCCAATGTTACAAAATGTTACAAAAGATTTGTATTTCAAATAAACGCTGTTCTTTTGAACTTTCTATTCATAATCATGAAAAATAAAAGGTCCCACTTTATATTAGGTGGCCTTAACTACTATGTACTTACATTTAAATTAATAATTTGATACAATGCACTTATTGTGTACATACATGTTTTTACATTGTACTTATGTTTAAAAAAATATATATGTAATTACATCTTTAATTCATTTCTGTAATTACATTTATAATTACACTGTTGACCCATCACTTACACCTGAACCCACCCTTAAACCGACCCAGACCACCAAACCTGTCCCTAACCTCACCCATATCCCACTTCAATAGCAGCAGACATGTTTTGCAATACAATATGACCACAATAAGTACATTGTACTAATTTTTGATGTAAGTACATAGTAGTTAAGGCCACCTAATATAAAGTGTGACCAAATAAAATGTATCACAGTTTCCACAAAAATATTGTGCAGCACAACTGTTTTTAACATTAATGATAATCAGAAATGTTTCTTGAGCAGCAAATCAGTATATTTGAATGATTTCTGAAGGATCATGTGACACTGAAGACTGGAGTAATGATGCTGAAAATACAGCTTTTATCACAGAAATCAATTAGGTTTTAAAATGTATTACATTGGAAAACCATTATTTGAAATTGTAATCATATTTCAAAGTATTACTGTATTTTTGGTCAGATCAAAGATATCAAAGAAAAAGAAAAAAATCTAATTTATTCCAAAGTTTGGACTAGTATTGTATGATATATATTAGCAGTTCGTATGAAACACTCCCTCTAAAGCTATATAAAACTGCATTTTACTAATAATATAATAAAATACAATATACATGCAGGTTTATGTACTCATACTGAGAAACTGCATTGAATATTTGCATTACTAAACTTTGATGCATAATTCAGTCACGATCATCAGTGAACCTCACATCAAGTGTCTTGTAACTTTATTCAGTGTTCAAAAAAAAAAAAAAAATCCCGTAAAGAGGGGACTCAACCACTCAGAACAATCTAGAAACTAAAATATAAAAATCTAATTACAAATGCAGACTGCCTATAACTGCCTCTATGGTCAAGACTCCTTGTGGGAATTGAACCAGCAACCTTTAGTTACCAAGTTAAGTTTTAACTACCACACCAGAAAGTATTAAATTGCCATCTTTAAGCATCTGCTTTAAAAAGACAATAATCAAAATCAAAGTCAACAGCCTTCAGGCTTAATGGATCCTGGTGGAACAAACCGATCAGAGTATTTCATCAGGATGTAAAGCCTACAGCGGGAAATACCCTGTGAAAAGACAGCCGAACTAAAGACTTATTGAGGACATGGACATCTGAGAAGATGCGTATGTGTGTCAGAGCATTATGGGTGGTTTCCTCTATTGTACATGACACAACCCAACTCCCAGCAGATCAGTGACTTTCAATGGATCTAACAAATGATTGTCAGTGATGCAAACGCCAACAAAGACGGGAGATAATGTGTGTACAGTATGTGCCATATTTAAGTTATTTGATGATAATGTTTATAATTGTGTTGATCTTTTCTCTGTGCAGAAGATATCAAACTCCAACGAAGATCAGATTCCAGTAAGTATTATTTGAAACTAAACCTTTACACTTCCTGTGACTTTTCATAAGCAACGTCCTAGAAACCACAAAAAACGCCATAGCGACCGCATAACAACATTCTAAAACAACTCAGAACACCATAGCAACCATGAAGCAACATTCTAAATAACTTGCAACATTGTAGCGGCAATTTGAAAATGTACAATGTAAAAACTGGAAGGCCGTTTCTGCCACGGAATAAAAACATTTTGAATAATTTAATAAATAATTGCAGCTTTTTACAATTCAGGTTTGCTTCTCACAGTTCTGAGCTTGCAATTCAGATGTTTCCCTCGCAAGTCTGAATTATGAGATATACAATCAGAATTGTGAGATAAAAAGTCACAATTTTTTATTTTTTATTCCACAGAAACGGGTTTCCATAGCCGCGAATAGCACAAAAAAAAAAGATTACCAAGATTTCTCAAAGTTGTAAATAAAACATTTCTTCTTGTAATTAATCCTGAAATGTACTAATTTCTAAATGAAAATGAATTCTACACCAAGTTTTTTTCCAACCACATGCTTTATATGAATACTAAAGTGTACGTGTGAATTAACCCACACGTCCGAAGCGCTATATATATAGAGCAACTAACATTTCAGTGACATACACATTAATAAGGAGGAGGAGAAGCCTGTGAATTGACCTAAATGGGATGTGATGGAAAAAAAGCCTCTTTTCTGCTGTCTTTGTCAGGCGCTGAAATCAAACACCATCGATTCACAGTTTGATACAAAAGCTTGTATAGGCACTAGCATTAGCCGTCTCAATACTGCTACAAAACACAGGACAAACAGACCCCAGAGAAAGGGAGTCTGAGGAGGGACGGGGAGGTCAGCGCTTTGTGAAAAACACCAGAACATTCTGAACAAACACAAACGAAGTCTAGGTGAAATGTCTAGCAAAGTTTCATAAAATGTTGATTTACAAATATATTTGATATGATAAGACAATATTTGGCTGAGATACAACTATTTGAAAATCTGGAATCTGAGGGTGCAAAAAAATCTAAATATTGAGAAAATCACTTTTAAAGTTGTTCAAATGAAGTTCTTAGCAATGCATATTACTAATCAAAGCTGAGGTTTTGATATATTTACAGTAGGAAATTTACAAAATATCTTCATGGAACATGATCTTTACTTAATATCCTAATGATTTTTGGCAAAAAAAGAAAAATCGATGATTTTGACCCATGCAATGTATTTTTGGCTATTGCTACAAATATACCCCAGCGACTCAAGACTGGTTTTCTGGTCCAGGGTTATATATGTTATATATTACAAACATACAGTACATACACTTTACTGACAGCGGCACTGGAGTTGATTAGTCACAGAGAAAAAGTGCACTTAAATATGTCTTATTCATTTATTTTTCATTTAATTTCTCAAAAGTTTGGATTCAGTAAGGGTTTTAATGTTTTTGAAAGAATACTCTTAGGCTCACCAAGGCTGCATTCATTTATTCGATCAAAAAACAGTAAAAAAAAAAAAAGTCTAACATTATTACAATTGAAAATAACAGCATTTTAATAATGATTAAAAGAAATCCTAACAGTGTAAAAAGTCCTCACTTTCACCTTTGATCAATTTAATGTGTTCTTAGCTGAGTAAAAGAATTAATTTCTTTCCAATAATAATAAACAATCTTACTGATACCAAACTTTTGAATGGTAATGTATATATATAAATCTTCATATTTTCCTTTTCCCCCATATTTTTATTTCATATATCTAAAATAATTGACTCATTAATGTGTCTCAGAGGTCTAGACTGGTAACAAGCAGTTACTGATCATTTTTTCATGATATTTGAGATTCAATATCCACCGTCTTATCAGCTGAATCTGATCAGATTCACAGCACAATCTCAGTATCCGATATTGCATTATGAGAGGCGTGTGATTTTCTTCTATATGTCTGTTCTGCAGTGAGTCTGTATCACAGCCCGAGCTGAATTCACAGTCTTCCTGTTTCACCAGTCTAAAATTACAGGAAAATAGATGTAGTCGATATAGAGGGCTGCAGCTCTGGAGGGCCAAGAACCTCCTTTCAACAAATAATTTACCACAATCGTTGTTTTCTCTCTCTCTCTGACTTTCTCTCCTGTTTTTTTCCCCCTCACAGCCAACAACACAAATGCCTCAGCGACAGCATGGTCTCAAGGTGAGCGTCTTCGCAATTCACTTTCTCACCCTTTCTTGCTCCTTTATACAAGAGCACACCCTTTTAAGAAACGGTACGCTTGCCATCGCCCATTGGCAGAATCACGGCAGGACCGGATCATAATTGCCTCTAAGGCACAGGAAAAAAGACAGGTCACTTCCTCTCGCTCAATTTACACAATCCCTTCTCCACCGCTATGCTCTCCCTCTCTTTTTGGAGTCATATGTCATATTTAGACTTTGTGCGTTAAGTTGAAGGGGATTAGAGACATTCTTACAGGCTTCATTATATCATTATATTTGAGCCGTGCAGCTCTGCGTTTCAACTTGTGTTATTCAGAAACCTGCCGTTTTCATGTGCACTACATGATGAACACCAGCAAAAAAGGACTAAACAGTCATAAAAGATTATTTGTTTTGGAATGATTACATTTTTGGGACATGCACCATGTTTTTTTAAATACCATGGTAATATATAAAAGCAATTTCATGGAAATATAAATGTAAATATAAATATGCAAATATTAATGTAAATATAAATATGATATAAATATATTGCACTATGCAATTTTTTTACTTTTTTGGATTCTTTAAAGTACATTGGTGCATCATATGTAAGCCATAAAACATTTATATTAATTGTAAACTGCAAAATAAGTTCCTAAAGTCTGAGAGCACTACACAAAAAACATACCACAGTTATAATGGTTAACTACAACTAAAACCATTACTTCTGTTACTTGAGATATAAGATATAAAAATAAACTTATTTTATTTCAGCTAGTTTCCAAGGCAACATTTCTCATTTTCATTTAGTTTAACTTGTGGATGAAATAAAAATTTTATTGAATAAAAAAAAAAGACAAAAACACAACAATATTCTGAAAAATTAAAAGGAAAATGGAAAATATGAAAATAAAAATAAAAGCTGATTCAAAATATTAATAAAAACTACAATAGCATTTCAGCGACACTAAAATAATACTGTATGTTCTTCTAATTATAAGGGCTATTATAGTTAACTAATACCATAAAAATATACTGAATAAAGCTGAAATAAAATATTTAAAAAGTCAACTTATTTTATTTCAGATAGTTACCAAGGTAACATTTCTCATTTTAATTTAAGTGAACTTGGACAAAAAAAAAATTTATATATATATATAGACATGTTTTTTTTTAAATGTCAAAAACACACAAAAAATACTTAAACTTTAACTATGATGAAAACAGAAAATATAAAAATAAGAGCTAATTAGAACTATTAATAAAAACTATAAAAGTATCTCAATTATACTAAAATAACACTGAAACATAGATGTTCTTCTAATTACCAGGGTAATTATATTTAATTAAAACAAACCATAAAAAATACTGACTAAAAGTAAAATAAAATATTAAATAAAACCTTAAAGGTATTTTATTTCAAGGCAAAACTTCTCATTTTCATTTAGTTTAACTTGACGCACTAAAATAACTAAAACTAAAATACAAAATGAATAAAAACTAAACAGACATGTTTAAAAAAAAAAAGACTAAAACTAACTAAAATGGAAAATACAAATAAAAAATAAAAGCTAATTTAAAGTATTAATTGAAAACTGTAATAGTGTCTGGGTAATACTAAACACGTAATGATCTGGTGCTCCTGGTCCTCCAGTGCGGCTGGTGAACGGCAGGAACAGCTGCGAGGGGCGCGTGGAGGTGCTTCATAACGGGACGTGGGGGACGGTGTGCGACGACGACTGGGACATGGTGGACTCTAACGTGGTTTGCCGGCAGCTGGACTGTGGCGTGGCCGTGGCCGTGGGGAGCAGCTCCAAGTTCGGCCAGGGCTCCGGGCCCATCCTGCTGGACAACGTGGACTGTAAAGGAGGAGAGATGGACCTGAGTCAGTGCAGGAATCAGGGATGGGGCGTCCACAACTGCTACCACTATGAAGATGTGGCCGTCACCTGTAAAGGTACGTGGAGTGAGCAGCTGAGAGTCAATACGCTGTCATCAACCACAGAAACTTTCAGACTTGCTGATTTCCTTGCATGAGCTCAACTAAATATTCATTTATGTGATATCATTCATTTTTAATTTCTCACAGGCAATAATGTGGTGGAACCTCGAGGCCTGGAGCCCATCACACCGTCCCGTCTCATCTCTGCTTTAAGTAAGTTGCACAGTTTATTCTGCCTTTTTTTAACTCAACTTAAAGTTCGTTTTGATGTTTTATTTAAGCATATATCGTGAAATGTTAATATCAACAAACTAATTTGATTAAACAAGATGCAACATTTTAGAGAGACAAAAAACACAGAATTGATCTGATACTTATGTTGTGTGTCCTGTTGATTTCCCTCCAAAATGATGTCACTTCCTGGAGGAGGAGGAGGATGTCATTTTGGGATTTTACAACAGACTGAAAGTTATATTAAGGACATTTGATAATGAATTAAAACAATGTTTAATTGGCACATTTCGACTAGAATAAGGATAACCAAAAATGTGTCTAAAACCATTTAAACTTCACTCTTATATCCACTTCATTGTGATATTTAGATTAAAACTTAAATAATCTGATTTCCATCTTTGAATATGAATATTTTTTTAAGATTGTAATACTATGTAAATAACATATTTTATATTACATAGAAAAGAATACTTTTGAAAATAATTTAGTAATGTTAATAATTTCATAAATAAATTAAATGCATTTTAATATTTTATTTATACTGCATAGTGAATGACCCAAAACATCTAATTGTAGGGCCTTTTTGTTCATATTTGAATTTATGTGACAATCCTAGATCTCATAATATAAATCTCATTATTTGTTATTTTAAATTAGTTTTGAACAATATTTAAATTAGTTTTTATTTGTATTTTGTTTTCATTTTACTTTTCTTGTTGTGTTTTTTTTATATGCTTATATAGATTTAGTGATTGCTTTAGTTATTGTTTTTCAAAATATCTATCTATATAGAATTAATTATTTTTATTTAACTTTTTTTGCTCTAGTTATTTTAGTATTTTATTTAATTTCAGTTCAGCTTCTATTTTATAACATATATTGAGTAACAAAAATGCGTTTTTTTTTAGTTATGGTTTTATTTTTTGCTTTAGTTTTGGTTAACTGTAATAACTCTGAACTCTTTGAGGGATCATGTTCATCCTGTCTTTGTTTCTCATGTCCTGTTTCAGTCATGAGAAGTGCCTGCCCATATCTAGTTCAGAGGTTATGACGTCTAAAGAAAGTAACAAAGCCTTATGGGAACTGAATGGCATTTTTGTAGTATGGAAACACCGCTGAGGCTTTGTTCCTCTGGCAATGTGAGAATGGCTTTTGAGTCCATGTGGTGGCGTCGCTCAATTAAACAATACGAGGCACATCAGTGTGTTTTTGCTTGAAACCATATCCCTCCGTTTGCTTCATATTCAATGCCGAGTTAAACTCATCAGAATAATATTACCGATAATCTGGCCCACACCCTCTATGGAGCAAACTATACGATTTCTTGGAGCAAAGTGTAGATAATTGTGCACTTTCTGTTGGACAAACAACAGGTGTTTCGTGATGATTTCATAATGTTTCTGGAAAAAATCATTACATAATAGATAACAGGAAAAGTGAATACAGGAATCTATAAGACCTCTAAATGATCAAGAATGCCTTCTGTTGTCAGATTTCTTCGTCTTTTTATCAAGTCAAAGCTCTTTTAGTGTAATTGTACAAATGTCCACCTTCAGCTCGAGCTTCTCGTGTTTTTCTGCTGTCAAATCTTGACTGATTTTTATCAAGCAAACGTCAGAATATCTGTAGTCATATTTCCAGATGAACATTTACTGGACTGAAGCAGCTCGGCTTTACTTGATTCTCCATCAGTCATTTTTTAGAAAAAATCAGTGCGTCTCAAATCTGATCATCAGGATCTTTTGAGGAACGTTTATTTCCTCATCTCTTAATCATAATCTTAATCTTAATCATTGCATTATATGTTTGTATCAATATCAGCATCTGAAGCTTTTGAGTCTCTGAATAAAATGTAGCAGTTTTTTTCTCCATATTCTCACTATATCAGACTATACGAGCCATAAAAAGCTCAAATATGATACTCACCAAAAAACACTTTTTAAAAATATGATATATATATATATATATATATATATATATATATATGCAATTTAAATTTGATGATCTGTCTACTCTCATATCTGCCTGTCACATTCCTAAAACCACATCTGACCGTCCTGTGCTGCAGGAGACGGAGCGGTGCGTTTGATGGGGACAGGGGACCGCTGTCAGGGCCGGGTGGAGATCTACTATCAGGGCAGCTGGGGAACGGTGTGTGATGATGACTGGAGCATGGCGGACGCCACAGTCGTGTGTCAACAGATCGGCTGCGGACTGGCTGTCAGCGCACCTGCAAACGCTTACTTCGGCTACGGCACGGGACGGATTTTGCTGGATAACGTGAACTGTAACGGACAGGAGGGCAGCCTGGCCAGCTGTTACAGCCTCGGCTGGGGAGTTCATAACTGCGGCCATCATGAGGACGCCGGTGTCATCTGCTCAGGTGCATTTACTTCTCCTCTTTCACAAAGCAGAAGTCAGCTATTTTCTCTGAATGTGCAAGACTTCTGATTTATTAGTCACTATAGGTAAATAACTACAAGAATAACTAAAGAATATTAAACTACTTGTGCTACAATCCAGTGTGTTTATGAATACGATAATAAAATAATATGAATACCAGTTTTCAATATCAAACAGCATAATGGGATATTTTGTACTTAAATGACTGGAACTCACAAAACTTGCACATAAGATCCACATTTTCTGTTGAAATAAGCCATATTCAGATGAACTACTGTACTGAGTGGGGTCCAACAGAAATGCTTATATTTAGAATTTTTTTCATATTTTTTGTTTTTTACAATTTAGCAATTTTCATATTTTTTTCATTATATTTGCAATTTTATTTAGAATTTTTATGAGATAGATAGAGTGATTTTATTTAGCATTTTTTCATAATTTTTGCAATTTTCTTTGGCCTTTTTTTCCCCTTTATTTGCAATTTTATTTTGCAACCACTATATTTTGCCCTTTTTTCATACTTTTTTACAATTAAAATTTTTGCAAAATGATATGATCATAATCACTTGAATTATTACTATATACAGTATATATATATATATAAATATATATATATATATATATATATATATATATATATATATATATATATATATATGTTGCTGTTTACATATACATTTATTAATTGAGCAGGTGTTTTTTATGTGAAACTTTATTTTTACATAACTTATTTTCAATGTGATCGTTCAGACCTGACTGTATGTGCATATTCTGTAATGCTGTATTTCGTTTGACTGCAGCTCTAACTCTCTCTGTCTCTCTTGTGTATTTCAGGTGCCAGTTCCACCATGGTCCCAGTTATCAACACAGAGACTAAAGGCAGAGATTTCCCCGTTCCTGAAAGCACAGCAGGTATAAACACTGTCTATACAGTACACAGGGCCTGTAACTTCACCTGTTATTTTCAATAATGCACGGTTGAATTAATAGCCAATTCATTGTTATTAACTGCTGTGCCTGACCATCTGTCACACACTGCCTGCTAACAGGACCATCCTGCATTATAAACCTCTTCAAGCACCAGCAGATGGCGTCTTTTCAAAACATCACTGAGCACACTATGAAGCACACTCAATTAGTCTGTGTTCCTCCTTCTTTCCTGACGTTTTTCTCTGTTTTCTTTAGTGACAGAAATGCCAGTGCCAGTACAACCTGAAACAGTAACCACGGTGATCACTACAGCCTCAACAACGAAAGGTAGTAAAGACACATATCTATCTATCTATCTATCTATCTATCTATCTATCTATCTATCTATCTATCTATCTATCTATCTATCTATCTATCTATCATCTATCTATCTATCTATCTATCTATCTATAGTAAATACATATTTATTTATGTATTTAAATAGGTAGATAGCAATAAGTTAAATACATTGATTAATTCAATTTCTAATAATCTAGATATATATCTAATTACATATTTATTTATGCACTTAAATGGATAGATGGCAAAAATCTTCTTATCTTCCTATACATAATTACATTAAATTATGTTTCATAAATTACATTAAATACATATTTATTTATTTAGATTATCCATCCATAGATATTATTTGTTTTATTATTTTATCATAATTATTTTATTTACTTATGTATTTAGATGGATAGATTAAATTGATCAGTAAAGACATTTATAATGTTGCAAATTATAAACACTGTTCTTTTGAACTTTCTATTCATCAAAGAATCCTGAAAAATAAAATGTATCAAATTTTCCACAAAAATATGAAGCAGCACGACTGTTTTCAGCATTGACAATAGTCAGAAATACTTCTTGGGCAACAAATCAGCATGTGATATTTCACAATACTACTGTTTAAGTTCAAATAAATTCAGCCTTGATGAAGAGTCCCTTTCAAAAATATTTGAAAAATCATACCGACCCGAAGCGTTTGAACAGTAGTGTATGTTCTCATCGTGCATGCCTCTTTCAGAGAAGCCGGGCATCCGTTTGGTGAATGGTCTCAACAGCTGTCAGGGCCGAGTGGAAATCCTCTACTTCACCATCTGGGGAACGGTCTGTGATGATGACTGGGATATGGACAACGCTCAGGTGGTCTGCAGACAGATGGGATGCGGGCCGCCTATCGCAGCCAAACCTCTGGCTTACTTTGGCTATGGTTCCGGACCCATACTGCTGGATAACGTGGACTGCAGCGGCAGTGAGCAAAAGCTGTCCGACTGCTTCAATCTGGGCTGGGGACAGCATAACTGCGGCCATTACGAAGACGCTGGAGTCATCTGTGCACGTAAGAGAAATATGACACTCATTACAGTCTCATAGAATGATCACATAGAAAAGAATACTTTTGAAAAGCCATGCATTTTACATTTATATACAATGTGCATACTTATTTAAATGTACTCATAGATATTTTAAAAAAAAAATCATTCCAATATTTCACATTAAATTAGTTCATACAAAATGTTCACGTCACATTTCAGCCCAAAAACATTTACTTTTAGGCAACAATACACATTCAACTATTTGTTTATCAGGTTAAATACAGCTAACAATATAAATCTTTTCTACCACTTTTTTTTATCAATTTAACACATCTTTGCTGAACAAAAGCATTAATTTATTTAAAAAAAAAAGAAAGAAAAAAAGCATTGACCAAACATTTTGAATGGTAGTGTGTAGTGTATATTTTTTTACAAAAGTTTTATATTTCTATTTATGAATAAATGCTGTTATTTTTCACTTTTTATTCATCAAAGTGTCCTGAAAAAAGTATCACACATAAAAAAAAAAAAAAAAAGTTAAGCAGCAAAAACTGTTTCCGACATTGATAATAAATCAACATATTAAAATCATTTCTGAAGGATCAAGTGAAAAGTTTAGAGTAATGATGCTGAAAATTCAGCTTTACGTCAAAGGAACAAATAATAGTATTAAAATAGAAAACCATTATTTTAAATTGCAATAATATTTCAAAGTATCACAGTTTTTCCTGTATTTTTGATAAAAAAAATGCAACCTTGATGAGCAGAAGAAACATAAAACATGAAAAATCTTACTGATCCCAAACTTTTGAATGGCAGTATATTTGAATCTAAATCTGAATCTAAATATGTGTGAAAAATTCACATCATTTTGCAATTTGCGCATATAAATCATATTATCAGTATAGTATATAGAGAGAGGTTTCTGCCAGAGGTTTCCGCATAAATAAAAAATATATAGATAACATGACAGGTTTGATGAGATTCACACATACAAGACTTGCGTGTGCCGTCAGGACTTCATTCATGAAATTCCCCCAGTCATTCACAACACCAGCATTTATTCACTATGAAAGAACACACACACACACACACAATCCTCACAGCAACACAATGTTCTGCTGGACTAAATCAAGTCTCCAGGGCAGTTTTTCCTCTGGCACGCTTCCTCTTTTACACACACACAAACACACACACACACACACACATAAGCAATACTCTCAAACTCAAATCCATTACATTTACTTGGTCGCTGCCTCTTTTCGAAATCCCCTCGACCACCGTTAGAGAAATCGCTAAACTGATTCAAGATCAGCATTTGTAATTTGCAGCAACTTTAGAAGCATCCTCTGTACGTCAGTCGCCGTGTCTACATGAAAAATAAAGAGGCCCGTCAGAGCAAATCATCATCAGCACAGACCCGCAGGGGAAGCCGTCCTCCACACAGACCACATGCATCCACTAACGCATAAATATATGCATGCACGCGTCTAATAGATGAGGATTTAAGAGAAGAGGGAAAGACTAAAATAAACACCAGATAAAGGAATGAAAGTATCAACCCTTAGACCACTTCATGAATGAGATGCACAGCTTAATGTGTATAAAAGTGTACGTTCAGTCACCGTAAATGAAAGTTAATCAAAAGAAGTTTCTAACTAAATGTGTGTTTTCATTCTTTCAGCACCTATGGAGTTTGAGGTAGTCGGAAGAGACTTTGGCATCGGGATCACAGAGAAACCTCTGACAACTACAAGAGCAACTACAACCACAACACCAGCGGACGGTAAGAACGTCACGCTCCAGTCTTAACATCCTAAAAGACATTAGTCTTAACATCCTTAACATCCTAAAAGACATTAGTCTTAACATCCTTAACATCTAGTCTTAACATCCTTAACATCCTAAAAGACATTAGTCTTAACATCCTTAACATCTAGTCTTAACATCCTTAACATCCTAAAAGACAGAAGCATTCATTGTGTTCATTTTTGAGTGAACTATCCCTTTACAATGATCTGCCAAGTTGCAAGCTTAATTTAAAGGAAAAACAAGTTTTCATACCTCACTGACAGATGCTTGTTCCGGTTTTAGGCGTAGACTGACTTCAATTTGTTCAGTTTCTTAGAAAACAAGACTACTGTATGTTCAAATGGCATCTGAAGTAAATGTGTCTTGATTTAAGGATGTGCAGATATTTGTACTGGAAAACAAAACAAAAATACGGATGATTTTTCCCTCCCAATGCATGCCACATTTTATGCCACGACTTCATGTTTTTAAGACTTCATGCTCAAAGTCAACACAAACCCTTTATATAATTAAACGTGTGATACCAAAAGTAAAAAAAAAAAGGTTCAGAATATATTTTTATATATATATTTTTAAATATTTTTGTCATCACTTTTTTTTTATGTACAGTCTTTCATAAAGTAATGGACAGAAGCAGCAGCATTTTTGCCAGTGTATATAGAAATAAAGAACGCTATGAATCTATTATATATTCTTGGGCTGCAAAAAAATGATTAATTTTGATTGATCGCATTCAAAATAAAAGTTTATGTTTCATGCTATAGGTGTGTACACTATGTATATTTATTATGTATATATAAGTACACAAACGTACATATTAAGGGAAAATGTGTTAGATTTATATATAAACTATTTATATTTATATATATATATATAATATAAATTATATACAAGTATAAATATATATATATACATACAAATATTTTTTTTAAATATATATATAGATATATATATATATATATATGCGGGTATTTCTATATACATAATAAATATACACAGTAAACACACATATAGTATGTAAACATAAACTTTTATTTTGAATGTGATCAATCACGATTAATTGTTTTGCAACCCTATTATTAACATATATATATTTAGAAATGTTCTCATATTAAGACAAATCGAGACATTATTTATTCTTCATATAATAACTTTTATATAATAAATGTTTCATCATCTGTAGATTCATCATCATCATCAATAGATTTATGAAACAAGACTGATTTGAGAATGTTTAGATATTTGTACAGGAAAACAAGGCAAAAATATTAAGCAAGGAAATGTTTAAAATAATAACTGAAAAGGAGTGCAAAATTCTACAAGACTACAAATGTTTCACCTTTGACCATCTGTTTTCTACATAATATGATTTAGGACACACTATTTCTAATCTCAAAATAAAGGTGCTTAAAAGGTTCTTCACATCGATGCCATAGAAAAACCATTTTTGGTTCCACAAAGAACCATTCAGTCAAAAGATTTAAAGAACCATCACTTTCTTACCTTTTTATAATCTGAAGAACCTGCCACAAAGCACCTTTTGTGAAACAGGAAGGTTCTGCAGATGTTAAAGGTACTTTATGGAACCATTTAGACAAAAATGGCATCGTGAAGCACCTTTATTTTTAACAGTGTACTGTTTAGGATGACTAGTGTTTGAATTGGCACACAGCTTATGCCTTTCTTTCTCTTCTCAAGGCACCATCAGGCTCATTGGGGGCCTGAACCGCTGCGAGGGCCGTGTGGAGATATTCCTGAGAGGAGAATGGGGAACCGTATGCGATGACGCTTGGGATCTTGCGGATGCAAAGGTGGTGTGCCGGCAGATGGGCTGTGCGCTGCCTAAAGCCGCCCAGGTGATGGCCCACTTCGGTCCCGGCCGTGGCACAATCCAGATGGACAATCTGAAGTGCACAGGCACAGAAGCTGCTCTCACTCAGTGCTCTCACATAGCGTGGAACGTCCACAACTGTGACCATTCAGAGGATGCAGGCGTCACATGTGGACTCTAATGACTCCACCCACCACAGGCCACGCCCACCACCCCGGTCCAGTGAATGCAGTGGGGGCGAAAGAGTTTCCAGGACTTGTATAAATTTTGTACATAACACCTCACGCCAACCCTGACAAGGAGATTTTAAAGATGAAATAGTTATTGGGTGTGAAACAAGAAAAAATAAATTATGCTAATACTGTTATATAAATATTTGTAATAAATATTATGAATGAATGCACTTTATAAACTAAAAGAATGTGTACACATAGGTGAATAAATACGCTGAACATATTTTAAACTATTGATATACAGTGGAAACCAAAGTTTTAGACTCTTTTTAGCCTGTCATTTTGATTCAAGCACCAAGTTTATTATGCCATAACAAAAAAAAAGCGTACGTCTAGTACTTTTCCGATTATAAAAAGGTTTGATTCCACTGGATCTGTTTCCTGAATGCTAAAAGTAAAACATAAAATATTTGAAATATTTGAAGATTGTTGTGTTGCATATCTTAAAAGTTAAGAGTGTAGATCTTTGCATTTTGTTGAATGAAAAATAGCCTTCATTATTCAGTCTGAAAAAATAAATAATAATAATTGACTTGTTTAGAAAAAAAAATGTTCTCAGGTCCATTTTGATTGGGAAAAATAATGGCTTTAATGCAAAAAATGGTTTTCATTTTCTTCTGTTCTTCTTTTTTCTATTTTGTTCTCTTTTTTTGTTTTCTTCTTTTTGAGTAGATGAACAGAATAAAAATTAATGGGATAAAAGGAATATTGCATTTCCATTGAGGAAACTAAACCATTGGCCTAATTGCATAACCTCTTAGTGTATTAAGTGGTTATTTTATGAGCTAAGAAAGATATTTGGGGGAAAATGATGTTAAGATATTTTATATATAATATATAATTAAACATTTGATATCCTAAATTTTAAAAAAGAAGAAAAAAAGTAAAGGAAAAGACGGTTGATCAAATATTTTTGATGTAACTTTTTTACTGTACAGACTTTCCTAAAATATTGGAGTGAAACATCAATGATTTTGTCAATATATATGGAAATAAAGCTATGAATCTCTTATTATTAACAGAGGTGGACTAAAGCTGTTTTTTTTAACTAAAACATCTGTACAATTCTCTTCTATTAAGTCAAAATAACATAATTTATTCTTACTGCAGGTGCTCTATAGGTTTAATTATCTGCGTTTACTGTAAAACAAATTTGATAAAATAATGAATATGCAGTACATAACACATGACTAAGTTACTAGTTATAATTAACATATTACTAGTTACTAGTTATAAAGGGAGTCTGGATTTGTACTTTTTTTCACTTTTCTGTAGCATATCTGGTACGGTAGCCTATGTATCGCTACAGAAAATGACTTTGAAAAATAAATCAACCATAAAAAAATATTCACTGGAGTAAAATTTACTATGTGACAACTAGCCCCGGTTATCATACAAAGGCTACCAAACTGGTAATATTATAATTCTCAAAATTCTAATAATATTGATAATTATACTTTAAAAGAGCAACCATAAGATATCACAATAGATTCACACAAAAACAAAAACATCAGGGAAGATTTCATGGAAAAGCAAAAACTGAAGGCAGAAAAAAAATCAATTAATTAATATTTTTCTGGGACATAGAATACGGAAAATAATTAATTTATGTACCAAAATTGTAAGTGCTAACCAGAATTGCTTTTTTTTTTTGCTTTATTACAGTCTTAGATATGCCAGTTATTCTTATTTGGCTTACAGGCCAAACCTGAGAAGAGGTGTGCAATCACATGGAAAATAGTAAAAAAATAAATAAAATAAAAAACCTGAAAAGAAATAAGTCAGATATTAAATTTTCAATTAAAATAATGCAAACAGCATACATTTTGACAAAATGTTTAAGACAGCCAAAATGACTTAAATGTCATTTAAATGACCAAAATGAAATAAAAATAAAAAAGACAACAATGTCCCTAAGGATGCACCCGGATTAAGCATTGATGTACAGTCTCAGCATGACTTTTACAAAGAGAACAATCTGTGTCGATATCTCTTAAAATGTGTAAGTAGTTATTTGCGACCCTGGATCACAAACAAAGTCATAAGGGTCATTTTTTTAAAACAGATTTATACATCATCTGAAATCTGAGTAAATAAGCTTTCCATTTAAGTATAGTTTTGTTAGGATGGGACAATATTTGGCCGAGTTAGAGCTATGAAAATCTGGAATCTGAGGGTGCAAAAAAATCTAAATATTGAGAAAATCACTTTTACAGTTGTTCAAAAGAAGTTATTAGCAATGCATATTAGGCCTACTAATCAAAAATTAAGTTTTGATATATTTACGGCAGTAAACTTACAAAATACCTTCATGGAACATGATCTTTACTTAATATCCGAATGATTTTTGGCATAATTTTGACCCATACAATGTATTGTTGCCTATTGCTACAAATACACCTGTGCTACTCATGACTGGTTCCGTGCTCCAGGGTCACATTAAAATTTTACGGGATGATTCGGCAAGTTTGTCGCGAAAGTTTCCCATGATAAGGACGTCATTACGCAGAGGGCCCCCCCTGGGGGGACGCCAGCACGACGCCAGCACCCCCCCACACACACACAACTGATGACGCAATCCAGTGTAAAAGTGTGTGTGTGTGGGGGGGGGGGGGGGGGGGGGGGTGGCGTCTTGCATCGGCACGCGCGCGTCGCGCAGACAGCAGAGAGCAGCTGCAGCGGTAAGACTGTATATTCACCAAATACTCCTCGATCACCCACACACAGCTCCTGAAGCAACTTAACCATGGTCGACCGCGAGCAGCTGGTTCAGAAAGCCAGACTGGCTGAGCAGGCTGAGAGATATGATGATATGGCTGCTGCCATGAAATCGGTAAGTGCAACTTTTGCTTCATTATTATGCACATTCATAATTCATGAATGATTCAGCTATTCAGATAGTTATCGTTTCATAATTACGTTCTAGCTGTATAAAATAATGCATTGGACATGTCGCATTGCCTCTGGAAATTCCGCTCATTTTCGCGATCGAGTCTTTTTTTTTTTAAAGATCTGCCAGTTCTTGTATTCAGTTTAAAGGCCCGTCTAAGTTGATCCGGATCGACTGACAGCTCACAGTCCTGCTGAAATGATGAGGAGGCGTATTTCGGAATATTATATGTCACTGTCCGTCATTCATTAAAACAGAGGAAAATGCAGCATTGAATGTGAATCCAGATTTGGGCGGTGCCTTTGCGAGATCCGAACGAGCTGGACAACATGACCACAGGATGACACTTCATTATTGCACATGGACGTAATTTGCTTAAAATCAGCTGTCGTTAATGATGTAGCCTACGCGTCTATGCCACTTCAACGCCGTATTCTCCAGTGCGGGAGTCTGAAACCGAGCCGTAATAAAGCGCTTTGTGATTTATAAGCGTTTTTAGGACTAATAACGCTGGCTAATGATGAAAACCCCTCAAATCGAAGCTGTTCTCTTTGTCTCATATAAGGAGGCGATCCGAAGCAGATACTGAACGCGCAGCGCTGACAGATGCGCGTTTGAAGATGTGGTGAAAACGCTCGCACTAGGCGTGTCGCAACGTGTGCCAAGGTGCAGTGTCCGTAATGCACCATTTCATCCGATCCATCAGCCTCCATCCAATAGAGTCCAATCACCAACCTCTCTCTCTCTCTCTCTATCAAGGGCGTAGGTTTGCATTGAAAGTTGATAGGGCCATAATGCAATGAGGCAGTTTGCATCAGATTTTTAAATACAGTGTTTTAAAAATCATATTTCAGTGTTGCCTTCTGACTCCTGTCATGGAAGTTTTGCATGTCTCCTTTATCTGATACCCATTTCATGTGTGGAGTCTCTACAACATTTGTAATATGTTCTAGAAACCACCCTTAAAGTGAAATAATAATCAACATGGAACGTTTAAGACATGTGAAAACATCAACCGGGTAGGTTTTCTTGAAATACGGAGAACTAGGAGTGACACTTACAAATAAAATGAAATCAGTTATCAATTCAATCATTAAATTGGAAATACATAAGTTTTTAAATGGACAATAGACCTATGCAGATAAAATTATATCACAGAAAATAAAATGTATTAAATTTTTTAGCATCACTACTATCCATAAATGTTATGAGCAAAGATAACATTAAGGTGTAGGTTGTCTACAGCAATAAAAAATGGCTATTAGTTTGCAAATCATTGCATGTAAAGTCTTGATTTGGGCAAATGAACTACTTGCCACCATTTAAATAAAAAGCAAAGTGCATTTCCATTTAGTTACTCACTGGATGCTGTCCATTACTGAGAAATGCTCAGTCATAGTCTAATTGCACTCTCTTGACATCTGCTTTGAGTAGATGAGTAGTTACTGAAGGGAAATGATAAGGTGTATTGCACAGTGCCTCTGATACACCGGTCTGCCATTAGTGCGGTTCATATAATGATTTCTACTAAACAATTTTCATTCGGAGACGATGAGCTTGACAAATTGATTCCACTCCTGTGTATTTCAAATATTATACAATGATTAGCTCCCCCAGATCTCCATCATCTTTCTAAACGGTTTGCTTTTACGTGGTCTATACTAATAAATAATTCTGACCGGCCATTAATGGCATGTACCAACCCCGTCTGGGTTCACGTTAAGGTCCTACTTGATCTCACACATATGGCAGCACATTTTCACTTCTAAAATAAAAACAAAAAAAGATAAGTGTGACTTTTTAATCTGACAATTGTGTCTTTTTTCCTGCAATTGCAAGATATAAACAAGAAAGTTGCAACTGCATTTTATAAAGTCAGAATTGTGAGATATAAAGTTGCAATTACCTTTTTTTCATTCAGTGTCAGAAACAGGTTTCCATATCTCGCAATTCTGACTTTGTCACAAATCGGTCTTTTCTCAGTTTAAAAGTCCAGTTCTGAGGAAATTAAAGGACACTTTTTTCAGAGAATTGAGAGTTCATATAAAACAGAAAAAAAAGTCAGAATTGCCTGATGTAAACTCAGATTTATATCTCGCAATTTTGACTTTATAACATGCAGTTGCAACTTTGTTGATGTAGATGTAAACTTGCAAGTACTAGAAAAAGGCAGGATTGTGCAATTACCTTTTTAATTTTTTATTCAGTGGCAGAAACAGGCTTCCATGCAGTAGGGGAGAGTGGGGACGTTGCAACGGGGGACAGTTGCAACATGGCTTATTTCTTCAATCAGGAATGAGCTACAGTAATGATATTCATACTGCACATGCTAAATCAGCCCCCCATCCTTCCTGGATGAAATTAGGAACATGTGACCTTTCCTTTTACCAAAAAATAATTTTCATGGTAAAAAAGTATTTTTTTAATCATATTTTTTTTTTGTCATACTGTCTAAGTTGTTTGCGTGAAGCATTGTAAGAACATATGTTTTATATCTGTGTTTTCTTAGCTTCTAATAGGCATAGCTAGCATGTGTCAAAGATATTGTGTCAAGCTATTATACCAAGTTTCATCACGGCTATCAAGGGTGGGGACAGTTGCAACCGTCCCAACATGCTGTCCCTTACCACAACATTGATACACTTGGTTAACTGCTAGTTGGTCAAACTAGTTCTTAAGACAGTGACTAAGTTCATGCAACTGGCCTTAGTTCAGTAACCTTTCACATATGTTAACAGAAGAAGGCTATTATTAAGTTTTAGTGTCTTGATTCTGATTAAATTAATATTTTGCAGTTCAAATGTATTGTCATAATTAGCCAAGACAAGGTTGTTACATGGTACTTGAATTTTTTTTCTTCCATTTACTATTCTTTGTTTTTATACAGCCAATTTAACTTATGCACAAATAAAATAAAGAACCTGCAAAATGATATTTAAGAATGGTTTTAATTACATTCTAATGAATGTTGCAACTGCCCCTGTGGACTGTTGCAACCGTCCCCTGTTGGGGGTTAGTTGCAACATTGGACTTTGTCTATTCAAGTATAAATTGTGTGTATATAATCATATGTGCACGTGTTAAAGCAATGTGGGTGAGTAGCCGACTGATGTTGCTTTATTGTATTAAAATTATGGCTTTCTAATGCAAACAGTCTCTGAAAAACTAAAGGAAATGCAAAAAGTGTTGCAACTGTCCCCACTCTCCCCTACACTCGAGCAGAAGTGACTGACTTAAACTTCATTCAGTGTGCTTATGCATGCAAAGGGATTGATGCAACTTACTCGGCATTGTCTCTTTTTGAGACACACTGGAGAATGGATTGATTTGTCCATGTATCGATTTACTCCTCAGCTGACCGGAAAGCTCATCTAGCTGGAAGGTCCCTGAGCAACTCAGGGGTGTGTGTGTTCAGTCGTGTCTTCTTCTCACTATGGGAGGAAACTCTCATCACTGCGGCGATGCTCACTGCCTGTTGGCAGCCTACGCCCTTAAAGGCCTGGAATAAGAAATCAGATACCTTGCAAATTATGAGACTGAGCTGTAGCGCAGTTAAAACTGCTCAATACAAAATACACAAAAAATTGTTATGCAATAATTTGTATTAATAATTGGAACATGTTCTGACTCTTGCAAACTGCCATGTGATATGTCAGGTGTTTTAATTTAGACTTCTAAGCATGCATTGAGTTTTATTCATTTGTTACTGTTTTACACTCAGTTGTTTAATTATAGTACATTTATTCTGACATGTTGTACCCAATCTGGCACAGTTACAGCTTTGAACCTTTAGACTGCATACATTTATTCAGCAGAAACACACCGTTTTCTGCTTTCATAAGCAGAAGAGAGAGAAGGTGTGGGTAAAAAAGTGATTTTAAATCATAATCAAAGTTGATACGAAAAATGCTAATAAAGCAAATTCAGCTTGCATTCCTTTACAAAATATTTAGTCATTTAAGTAAGCACCTATTCCTACTTGATCAAGGAAATACAAAAATCTGTAACTGTTTGTTGAAATTGTTTCAACAAAGGTATTATATATTTTATTTCTTAAGCTCAAATCATGCTAAATATTTATTTATTTATTATGCTCATACTAATGCACATCTACAAATTTTTTGTCAGACAAACCCCTTAGATGTGTGTGTGTGTGTGTGTGTGTATGTATATATTACAGTTGTACTGTAAAATAAAACAGTAAATATTTGATCATTATAATAAAGATTATTAATTAAAGTCAAGAGTGAAGCACACAGTGCATCAGACTAGTTATTTAATTAAATTGCATCCTTTGATTTGATAATCGCACAAAAGCTTTCTTGCGATTATTGTGCAGCCCATCTTATTTTAATTTTACCTACGATGTAATTAAGTATTAGCTTTTCTTGATTTCACAAACCCCTGTTTGGGAATCCCTGTTCTACAGTAACCAACACATTGGCTCTTTTAACTGTAAACAGGACTTTCATTCGTACAGCTGTGTTGTGATGCTATGAAAAATGCAATTGACTCTTGTAACTGTAATGTGGGACTACAGACGCCATATATAGGGGTCCCATTTAAATATTTACAAGCGGACTGTTTCCGTTATACAGTCTCTGGCATTACGTACCAGAATGTATTTCGTTTGAAAAACTGGGATTTGCATAAAAAAGGAAAGCAGTTTTAGAGTCATTGCATTTTTTAACCGATTGGGAAATTTCTGTGCTTATGCTCTGAATTATCCATCATGTGTGGCGTTAAACCCACATCCACCTCCATCTGCTGTCTTTCATCTGGCATTACCATGGACGTGGCTTTAAGACAGCAACTCATGTTTTTTTCAAAACAGTATGGTAATAAAGCTTTCATGCATTTTATTTTTAGAAGCCTGCAGCTGCTGCAAAAACATTTCTTGAAAAAACATCTGCAATCACTCGATGGTTATATAACAACAATGAGCTACTTTAAATAAGAATCCCCTTCTTCCATCCTTGCAACATCCCCATCATCCCATCCTCCACTCCTTCCTGCTCCACTATCACCATGGAAATACTTCAGTCTATAGGTACTTCATTTCTGTGCATTTTTGCAAGCAACTTTTGATTTGAAGCAACAGCCATAATTATAGATGATTACAAGAGACTTCGACAGGCTTGGCAAAGGGTTGACTGGGCATTTCCGCTTACCTATTTGAAATTTCTTAGCCTTAAATTAAATTCCTAACTTAACAACACAGCTTGATCAAATCAAAGCTTTGTTTTGATTCCCTGTTCACTTTAATAGAAACTGATTTGAGATGCACTAGCATATTTGAATTCAACTTAGGCTAAATGACTTATTACCTCAGACCTAAATGTTGTTTTCAGATAATCTACTAAATGTTAACGTGAAGTTTAAAATGTGCAGATGAATTATGAGCTGCTTTGTATTATGAATTATAAGACTGTAGAAGAGAATAAAGAGCCTCTTTGTGCTCATGATAACACCATAGCACTAGTCAGGATTACAATAACTCCTTGTCAGGCAGATCTGTCTAATACTCCACGTGATTCTTCTTTTATTATGATAAATATCAATCTCCTCCAAATACGATAAAAAGGAGAGGGCAGTATGACCAATATCTTACTTCAATGTACGAGTAATTGTATATCACGATAAGAGTATATACTGTATATATGAGTAATTGTTTGCTGGAAGAATTTAGAAGTTAATATTCAAACTTAGATTTTATATATAATATTAATATATTGACTTAATATTATATAATATACTATACAATGAATTGTTATATTGTTCAAAATAGGGCTGGACGATTAATCGAAAAGAAATCGAAGCAGAAACCTGACATAATTTTCCCATGTAGTTATTTCAATTTTTAATACTTTTCCCTTAAAAAGATACTTACCGTGTGTGTATGACTGTCGTGCTCGGGTCTTTTGCAGCGTCTTGCACGTGAGAGGCACATTAAAAGATTTTAAACTTATACACGCAGTGCCGCTTATCAATGTCAATTCCCAAACAGTGGACCAATCAGACGACCGCAGAGGCGGGACAAGTGTGTTTACAGTAGCAGGCTGGCATGACAAGTTTTGTATTTTACAGCAACATGGCAGAGTAGGCATTCTGCACTGCACTTTTTTAAAAACCATTCCTAAGTCTCACGGTTTCAGACACAAAGACGTGTTCTGTGTGAATGGCCAGTATAACATAGAGCAGGGATCAGGCTCAAATCAGGCTCGCGAGATCCACTTTCCTGCAGAGTTTAGCTCGAACCCTAACCAAAAGTGGATCTCATGAGCCAGATTTGAGGATCACTGACCTAGAGTAAATACTTGCACATATAGCATTACAGGACAAGATCACTGAGATGGTGCCACGCTCTTTCTTTTAATCAGCAGTGTTTTATTTACATTCATAATGTAAAACATTTGTTTACAGGAGATGCAAGATATTATTTTCTGCTTTTCGCATGACAATATTTAAAAAGTAGGCTATTTTGTTTGCAAGAAATGCTGGTTATTTTCTACTTTTGACATGGAAATATTCATTTATTTTGTTTGCAAAAAAAAGGAAACTTGCTTTTTACAATAAAACTTTTTCATAAGACGTCTTCGTTTCAAGTAAGCTCTGATTTTAATTGTTCAAACTATTCAGCATATAACCACAAATAGTTTGTTTCCTTCAGTTATTTAAAAAATCACAAAGATAAGAAATGCCCTCATTAGAAAAAAAATATCCCATTTTCATATTTCTTTGCCAATCTTATGCATAAATCATGTAAATCAACGAGTCATAAACAGTATAGCAAAATCTCTAGTTAGACACACTTCTATTGACACTGTACATGCATTCCTGAAATCACCAGATTACCAGGAAATGGCACTAGTCCTCTCCATCAAGTCCACAATGATATCATCTATAATTTCAATGATATTCATTGCTGAGAGAGGCTGCATGGCTCAGTAACAGCCGGTCACTAAAGGGGTTTTCTCAGTTATTAAGCAACGAAGTGGAAAAGAGTGTTAGAATAACACTGAACTGAAGTCACATTAACTAGATTTTGATGGCCATAAACGTCTCTTTTCTTGCTTACTGCCATCTCAAGCCCATCTCTCTTTTCTTCACCCTTTTGCATTTGTCATAATCTACAACTGGGGCTAAAAGTCAACGAACATTCGTGCTGCAATAGCTGGCGGCTTTATTGGAGTCTTATGATGCAACTCCAATTGCAAGTGCCCTGAGATTACCAAGACTACAAAGGGCTCACAGACAGAATTAGCACACTATGAGCTGTATCATTGCACTGTTGTGCAACACTGCTCAATGCATCTGTATCTAATTAGGCCAAATAATCAAGTGCTTTACCACGCATAGAATAGGTTGTGTACGATTTATATACTCGAGGCTGCACGCCAACAAAGTTCTAAGAAATTGATAAGGCATCATAAAAACAAAGTAGTTTGAGATTTGCCTTCCATTAAAACCATTACACTTGTCATGAATCATACAGCATTGTGTTAGGTTTTTTGTTCTCGAAGATACTGACTCGTGTTTGAAACCTGTGATTTTTTTAGTTTTTTTGCAGAACACAAAAGGTGTTATGTAGCATAATGTCCAAGTTGCTTTTTTCCATACAACCACAATTGTGATTGTCCACCCCAAAAAAGGACAAAACGCACCATGTTTTCCAGCTGCAGATACATTTTGTGAAGCTGCCAGATTTGACTTGTGCATATCGTTCACATTGGTTTCAAACAACATTATAATGGGTAAATGATGACCATAATGTGACATATTACTGAGTGAAACAGGATATTTAACAAGAAACTAAATCAGTTTTACCCATTGGTTGATGACAAGTTTGATTTCAAGCTGACTTTAAGGTTATGAGCTTACTTCAGTGAGATCAAGAGGAAAGGGCAGGCCAGGAGAGAGAAATGAAAAGGCTAATAGGCTCCACCAGAAAGAAAAGACATAAGCGCAGCCCGTCTTCATTCATCAAACACAGACTCTGCACATACAACCACTGATGTACACTTGTGCAAACTGTACAGAAATGTGCTTATTTTTTTTGCTTATGTCATCACATGAACTTTATGCAGTTGTATTGCACATACTATTAACTATTTATTTGTATTTCAGTTATATTCATGGTTTTCTAGACCCAAATTATCGTGATAAATCATTAGGCTACCAGGCATAACTCGCTCCCATTATAATAAACGCTACACCGGAAGTGCCATTTGAATTGTTTTATATTAGTGCGCCTTATATATTGCAGCACACTTGCTGCACCCACTATATTCCCTTTTTTTTCATAAATAAAATTAGCTTATTTACAAATATCATGAATTTATTACTATAAATGTTACTTAATCATTACTTCAAAGTGAACTTGTGATGTTTCTTCTCTCTTGTTACTAAACTATCTTTTGGTTTTTAATCACTATGTTAAAATAGATAATATAAAGTCAGTATTTAATATATTGAAAAAGTAGGTAACTTAACAAACAAAGAAATTTATCCATGCCTGAAGTTAGGCATCAAGCTTACAGCTGATTGGTCCTCACCTCGGTCACTTCCAGTGTAGATATGTTGCAAGTTCATCAACACTGAACAACAACAAAAAAGGAATATTACAAATCAACCTCCTCTTCTGAAATAATTTAGGCCCCTTTATATGTAGTATTTCTATCTAGTATTTTGATCTGTCTCAGGTGATCCAATCATAAGTGACAATTTATTTTATACATGTGGAAAAACATTCTATGGAGTTATATTTCTGCCACAGAATAAAAAATAACTTTTTAATCGCACAATTCTGAGTTTATATCTCTCAATTCTGACTTTTTTCTCACAATTCTGAAAACTTCTGAGGAGAAAAGTCATCAACTTGCAATTGTGAGATAACCTCTCAAGTACCTTTTTGTAGCGGGAACAAAAAAAATATAAGAGATAAGCTATAAGCTTCCATTACATTCTACACAAAATAACACGGTATTATAATTTTAAAGCTGAGCTCAAAATGTACATAGAAAAGTTTGAGCATTCAGTGAAATTCCAGGATATTCTATTTATACGGCTTGATTAACACACATCTGTTGATTCTTCTACAGTTTGAGTTTGATCCATGTGTGACAAAGTAAAACAGCACAACACATCCACCCACAAGCTCGCACGTGCATCACACACACACATCTACAGCTCACTCCCCAAACACACACACACACACACATCTACAGCTCACTCCCCAAACACACACACACACACACACACACACACATCTACAGCTCACTCCCCAAACACACACACACACACACACACATCTACAGCTCACTCCCCAAACACACACACACACACACACACAAGAAGCGTGGACATCGTTGCTGTTGCCACGGCAGCAGCAGAGATAGTCAATTGCATCCAAACAAAGACGACTGCCGTGTTTCTATGGAGACGGGAGATAGCTCTTTACTTACCCCCTGCTGTCTGGATGGGAGGTTATGTGCGGAAGAGGTTAAAGGCAGCTTGTAAATGGTAACATAACAAAACAGCTACTGTACACAACCAAAACTATGTCTGCAATACCAGTCAATGTGTTACACGGTGATTCAGCCACTGTCTCTTTCAATCTCAAAGGGTGTGTTTAATGGCTGTTGTGCTTGAGATGAAGGAAGTAAGGAAGTTTTGGAATAATTGATCGGTATAAATTGTTCTGCTTCCACTTATCGATACCTGTGTGCTGATTTTTGTTCATAGTATTCAACTGCAACAGAAAGTTTTGCAAAAAAAAGACCGGAGTAAATATGTTTGATAATTTAAATGTTTGATTTCCTTTTTTTTTATACCTTATTGGAATCGAAAATGGGACTCATTAATTATCAGACTCAAATTGAAATGATATCCAACCCTAATAATGTTCTGATTCTGAATCCATTTAATTGGTTCTTTTGAGGAAGCACCAGTTGTTGATTGAAATGAATCAGTTATGCCATTTACTACACAACCTTTTTAGATGTCTCTTTTTAGAAAGATGTCCATGTCAAAATGCCGGCAATGAATCAATCACACAGAGTTTCCCAAACGGAGGTTTGTGAGGGAACAAGGGGTTGATGAAAACCTAATTTAATCATAAATTAATTAATAATTTTTATGATTAATTTTAAGTTAATTATTCAATTTTTTACAATCAAAATTGCACAAAATTTTTTTAATTATTTTATTATTTTACCTGCATGTCACGTGTCCATTAACCCTTTGGTGTTGTTCGCATGGAGGTCAAAAATTCAATGAAGGTACTATATTGTAGTGAAAAGTGTTTTTTATTTAATATTTAGTATTTCTAGGCGATTTTTTGGTACTAGATTATATTTATGGAGTAGTTATGATCCATTTATTATCTGTACCACTTTTTGAGTGTAGACTGAAAATTAAATTTCCAACTGAAACCCCTGGTTTCACAGACATGGCTTAAAACTAGTCCCAGACTAAAATGTAATTTGACCATTTCAACTGAAATAAACTTGCACTGACTGAGCTTAAAATATATCAGTTCCTTTGTTTTGTGTCGAGATGCACACCAGTAATGTTTTTTTTCTAAGGCATGTTAATAAAAATTACTTAAAGGTCCTAATTGAGCTATGCCCTAATCCTGGTTTAGTCTAAACCCTGTCTGTGAAACCAGGCCCAATTTTCATCAATCTTGACTTAAGTTTGGTCTATTTTTAAAGAAGACACTAATTATTACTTATAATTATAAAAAAAAGTTATACAATTATTATTATGAAAAACACACAAAAATACTATTTTTTCTTTTTAGATAAATTGATAAATAAATAAAAAATGAGCTTTTATTATGCTTTTGTTTAGGTGCAGTACCAAAAGTTTCTAATTCACTTTTTTGATTTAAAGTTCAATTTCAATTTAAGTTTAAGTCAAGTTAAGTTTCAATTGAATTCAATTTCACCACTTTTGACTGCAAAGATAATTTAACCTTTCCGAATCGTGTGTGTGTGTGTGTTCTCATAGCAATTGCCAAAAACTGTTCCAAGTTTTATTCCATTCTGATGAAGTAAAAAAAATTCTAAAAATCAAAACTTGGTTAACCACTGCCAGAGAACTGTAAACATGTGTTGTTAAATTATTTAAATAATAACTTAATCTCTGGGCATTTCAAGTAAATAATTTAGGTCAAATTAAACAGGATCTGAATAATAGCAACATCAAACCTGCTTTGTTGATGAGCGCTTGTATTATCAACAGCCGTTCTCTGTATTAAATTTGAGCATGATGCATCGGCATGCTATGTGGTTGTGCTTGCGTTTTGGTTGACGATGACACAAACAGTGAATGATTCAGCAAAAAATGCTGTAAATCACAGAGCTTCTCCAAAGGATGCAGGAAATTGCATCTGAAAGTAGTAGAAGAGAGAGAGCGAGAGAGATCTGTAGGCACCAGCTCATCCGCCCACTGCCAGGCTGTTAAATCAAAGCATCTCTGCGACGATGTGCTGCGATGCTTTCATTTGCACGGGAATGTGTAGGCTCACTTTTCACTATGTCGCACAGTAAACAACATACAGTAATTCAGGTTGCAATGTGTTTTTAAACAACGCAAGTGGCATGATAGTCCAAACTGATCTTTCATTTTGAAGCGCTGCCAGTCTTCTATGAATAGATTTACTACACCGCTTCCAGCCTACACTAGGACATGTGGTACATGTGCTGATGAAAATGAACAATGAAGATGCCATGTCCATAAATAGGCATTTGGCAAAACACCACATTGGAGCTTACTTGAAGTTACTTACATTCACAACACAACACTTTATCCACATCTCTGCTGCTATTCTGTACTTAAATGACACGTCCTTAAACTGTTCATTATTCAAATGTAATGAATATAAGAAAAGGCTGAAGTTGACACGGATTAGTGTATAACGATAATCTTCTCCCAGTCAGTTTTCATTATAGTGACCCATGCAAATGAAGAAGGATTACGAGTGACCCTAATGCTGCATAAACAGCTCTCTCACTAAACGTCGAGTTAGTGTGCTTTTTTGGTTTGCAAGCGATGCTTTTAGCAGATGTCATCAAAATGCATACTGCAGTACAGCAGGTTTTCCTTCTCTCCTTCTGCTGAAGTAGAAGACGATGGAGAAAACATGATAATTTCATAAAATAAGACTGCACTGCACCATAGTTCAGACTGTCATTTTAACCTGGAGTGTATTGGACAAATTAGACTGTTGAAATGTATACATATACATTGAATGCAATGTTAATTGCTTTGGATAAAAGTGCCTGCCTAATGCATACATGTACACTACCGGTCAAAAGTTTGGAATAATTATGATAATTACTGGAATAATTAAGTAAGTGCTCACCAAGGCTGCATTTATTTGATTAAAAATATAGTAAAAATGTCATTTATTCTTGTGATGGCAAAGCATTATTCTTCAGAAATCAGTCTAATATTCCAATTTGGTGCAAAATTTTCAATTATTATTTGTGCTTAAATACAGTTTTTGTTGCGTAATATTTTTGTAAAGTCAGTGATAAATTCTTTGATGAACACAAAGTTCAACAGAACAATCTAAAATAGAAATGTTTTGTAACATTACAAATGTCTTCACTGTTACTTTTGAGCAAATACATCATTGCTGAATAAATATACAAGAATCTTTTTATTTAAATCTTATTTATCCCAAACTTGATTTTCAACACTAATGATAAGAAATGTTGCTCAAGCAGTAAATCAGTATATTAGAATGATTTCGGAAGGATCACGTGACGCTGAAGACTGGAGTAATGATGCTAAACGTTGATCATTAAATTACAGTACATTGTTAAATTCAATTCTATTAAATAAAATGACATATGCAGAAAATTGGTATATTAAAATGTTAAAATATTTCACTTTTTTGATCAAATAAATGCATCCTTGGTGAGGCTAAAGGTAGTGTAAATAGATCATTTTATTCATCAAGTGTATCAGTGGAACATGTATCATTGGGCCTGTTTATCACTTTGTAAACCTGTTCAATTTTGAAAGAATGATTAAGTAACCTCTCCTCCTCCTCCCTGTCTCTCAGGTAACAGAGCTGAACGAGGCCCTTTCCAACGAGGAGAGGAACCTGCTCTCTGTGGCCTACAAGAACGTGGTGGGCGCGCGCCGCTCCTCCTGGCGCGTCATCTCCAGCATCGAGCAGAAGACCTCCGCTGATGGCAATGAGAAGAAAATCGAGATGGTCCGCGCTTACCGCGAGAAAATCGAGAAGGAGCTGGAGGCCGTGTGCCAAGACGTGCTCAACCTCCTCGACAACTTCCTGATCAAGAACTGCAACGACACCCAGCACGAGAGCAAAGTCTTCTACCTGAAGATGAAGGGTGACTACTACCGCTACCTGGCAGAGGTGGCCACGGGCGAAAAGAAAGCCACGGTAGTGGAGTCTTCTGAGAAGGCCTACAGCGAGGCCCACGAGATCAGCAAAGAGCACATGCAGCCTACGCACCCCATCCGCCTGGGCCTGGCGCTCAATTACTCCGTCTTCTACTACGAGATCCAGAACGCACCCGAGCAGGCCTGCCATCTGGCCAAGACGGCTTTCGACGACGCGATCGCCGAACTGGACACCCTGAACGAGGACTCCTACAAAGACTCCACGCTCATCATGCAGCTCCTGCGAGACAACTTGACGCTCTGGACGAGCGATCAACAAGACGACGAGGGAGGCGAAGGCAACAATTAAGCGTTGAAGACGAAAAGAGAAGATCTTTGAGACCCTTTTCCTCTCAGCCGTAACATAAAACACGCGTGCTCACACAACAAAGAAAAACAAAAAAGTATAAGTTACATGAAAAATTCACAAAAGGGGGCATGATGGAACTGTGTCAGCCACGTTTGCTGATAGCAAAGCAGCGCAGTTTTCTTTATTTTCCACAAAATTACCAATTGAGAGAAATATGCTAGTTACAAAGAATGGTATGTCTCAAAAAAATTAAGAAGTAGCTTAAAAAGAATAACTTAAACCTCTCTTTCGGTGACGTTTACTCAACACTTTGAGGAAAAAGCTTGTCAGTGCGTCAGTCGTTTCTAAATGGCTGAAGGGTTACGCTAAACCCGCTGGCATAGGGACTGTTCTTGTAGTGAAATACGAAGCGGAGCTGCTTATATTAATTTACATTGTGAGTAAAGAGTACTCTAAAGCGTCAAAGGTGGGTGTAAATGACAAAAAAAAATCTTTAAGTGAAAACTTGAATGTTATCGCCTCGCAAAAGTAGGTAGTAACAGGCTGCACTGGGCGTAAATGGTCGTGTTTTTGTCTGATATAAACGTTCATAGGGATTCTGAATCGCACCCACTAATGTTTGAAAGTCGTTTACGTCAAACTGGTTATCTGTGCCATTTATGATACACATCGTTAGTATGCGTCTCACCTCGGAACCACACGATACTACTGTATTACAGTAATGTTGATTAGGTGTGCAAAAATAACACAGTTAAGACTTCCCTGGTACATGAATTGCCTTTTCAGTCCAAAGCTAAAACCCTTTTCCAATCGTTATTATTATCATTATTATTATGGATGCAGTTTCAAAAATCGTCAAGCCTGACCCACACTGTATGAGAAAAATTAGATTTGATTTTAATGCACTGAAGAATAGTTATAAATATTATAGATAAATTAATCAAATGACGGTACAGGCGAAAAATAAAATGTACGAAAAGCACTAAAATGCCCAATGCTTAGCAGAAAAAAAAGACCTCTCTAAAGTAATGCCTAATCACTTGGTTTGATACACTCAATTAATATTACTGGTACCATAGACTATTTTTTTGTTATTCAGTTAATTTATTTTGAGTTTTTGACAGTGCACTGGCATTGCTTGTGTTATTTATTTTTATTTTTTTTAATTCTCATGAAATGCACTTGCCTATTATACTGTTTCTCAGTGTAGGACGATTACAGCTCCAATATTCTTGATAATACAATATTGTGCATGCTGGTGATGTATTTATATACCATAGCTCGACTTTATTAACTTTAAAATCTGTAGATGTTATGTATTCATATGAACAAGAAATGACAAGGATTTAATCTGATTATTTTCTATTTGATTGTTTCAATCTGTTATGATTTTTAACTTATATATTTTTTCCTTGCTGAAGTACGCTATACCAAAACAGTGCGTGTTTACCATGAAATAATCTGCTATGGATATTGCTCTAGTGACATGCGATTCTTGTATTTGGTTTTTAATAAACAAAAAAGGAAGTGAAAAGACAAAAAAACTAAGAGAAGACACCAAGTCTGGTGTTTGGTCTCAGTAAATTATGATTACATTGTGAAACGATTAATGTTGTTCTTAAAATGACTTTTCCTTTTCTGTGCTTTCTTCTGTCAAATTCTACTGTGAGATATTTAAGATTTGCTGTAATATGTGTTTGTTTTTTTCCTCAGAATCTGTTTCTGTATGGGATTCACTCATGGAACATGACCTATTCTTATGATTTGTTTTCTTTCTTTCTCCTCGTCTACTGGTATCTTAAATGTGAGTCATGTAGCGGTTGCACAAAAGAAACATAATGATAATAATAATGATAATTAAAAAATAAAACATGACTGTGCTCTTCTAACCACCATTTCAGTGCTGTTGTTGAGTCGTTTCCTGTTGACATCATCAGAAAAACTTGATGTGCTATTATTAATAAGTGCACATCCAATGGCACAGTGGTTAGTCTAGTAGTCAGATAATACTGAACAACTCTGTTTGAGCTCTCTTTCCCCTCCCATTCGGTGCCATCCCGTGCCATCTCCTAGATAGCTGAAGGCTGTCTCTGCTAAAGCTGTGCTTAATGCTAGCATCTGCCACACAGTTAGTGCCAACAGCTCTGCTTTAGTCTAAAATTCATTCGGGTGAAGCTGGTTTAGGCATAGTTCACCCAAAAATGAAAATTCAGTCATGATTTCTCACCATCAAGTTCTTCCAAAACTGAATGAATTTCTTTCTTTTGCTGAACTCAAAAATATTTTGAAGACAGTTTCTGGTCCCCATTGACTTCCATAGTGTTTTTTTTTTTTTTTTTTTCCCATACTAGGGAAGTCAGTGGTACCAATTGTTTATCCACATTCTTTAAAATATCTTTTGAAAACAGTGACAGAATTTTCATTTTTGAATGAAGTATCTCTTTAACTTCAACTTTTCCAAAGGTATTGATAAGATGGATATAGAAAGAGTGAGATGATGACTTTTTAAATATTAATAGGACTGCAAAGGGGCTGAAAAAGTTTAGGAAACTTCCAGAACATTTCCAGAAAATATACAAACCATTTGCAACCACAAATTAATATTCATTAAGCATGCTAATGTAAGCTATGACTCTATCCAAGGAAGCGCTCACACGATGCCATTTTCAACTAGAATCAAAACACTTTTTATGCGTTTTGGACATTTATTCACATGACAATGGTGTTTTGGGGGCACAAAAAATGCAAACTATTGGTTTCAAAGTGCACATTTTTGGAAACAATACCATTAGCAACTGTGTGTAAATGATAAAAATGTGAATTAGTGAAATGTTACACGCATGCGTATTTTGTTTTCAGTGTATAGGCATGCACTAATTTCTTAACAACGTGACATCGCCAACTACTGGCCTGGCATCCATAATACAGGGTTTTTTAGTAGTTTTTGAGGATCTGTATGAACTGGGATCATTTTGTCAACGTTGTCATCTGTACTCAAAACGTTTCAAAAACGCAAAGGAAAAATGTAATGTAACCTTACCCTTAGCTCTATAACTATTACAAGGACTTCTGTACTGATGAGACTTACCTACCTTATAAAAAGCATGGATGCTACACCAGTTCAAATATGCTAATGATACACTAATTAAATGCCTTCTTTTTAAACTGTGACATTTAATCAATGCATTTACGAGAACGTCACTGAAAGGTGAAAATCATAATACATTGTAAATACATAACGGCATGATACTGCAACAAAAGTACCAATGTTTCATAGACAAATACTAATGAAATAGTGCCCTTGTGCTCCTGGATAGCTGTATACGCCACCAACTCCAGTCCAAAGTCAAGTAGGCAATCTGCCTGAGTAAGATGGAGCCAGTAGGGAACTAAATCCTACAACACAAGCAAATATTGATTCGGTCTGGGGTTGATGAGTTTCTGTGAACATTATACCATCAGGCAAAGACAGAGAATGGGAAATCAATGATTATGAACAAAAGAAGCAAGGCCAGCGAGTATCATGAGGATGCCTGATCGCTTTCTTCCAAACCCCATTACTAATGATAATATGATCTGGAAAACCAATCTTTTTGCATAGACCTTTCACTTACAAAACAATTCCTTGCACACTTTATTCAAGGTAATTAGTGACTGAGGAATAAAATAATTACTAAATAAAAAGATGCAGCTAATGATCAATTACTGTTCCTGCTTGGACCTGAAAACTATTTCACCATTTTCTTTATGCAATTATTTATTTATTTTGATTTTGTGAGATTCGACTATTTCTGAAATGAGGGGATTGGAGGGTACCTCTGTTTCAATCCATAATTTTATCTATATTCTTAATAATTTTTTGTATGCTATAGAAGTACTAGGGTAAAAGTAGTTTGGATCCAAACATGGACATTGACGATACGATAGTCTAAAATAGTGTAAATCACATTTAAATTAATAATAATAAAAAAAATGAACGGATTATTTAAAAAACTGATTCTTTCAAAAACGATGAGTGAGTCATTGAATCATTTATTCAACCGAATTACTAAAATGCTTCAAAACGACCTCAGGGACAGGGAATGAATTAATGATGCGACCTACATCATTTATATTTCTGACAAATCTCATACCCACAGTGATTTATTTTGAGACACAATTTGAAAAGGACCAATCAAGATGGTGCAGAGGCGAACGCGCCATTCAATGGGATCAAAGTTGCCACGCGGTTGAAAAAAAACCCTATAAACTATGTGTAGTGCAAATGTTTTGGGGATGTACAGTATATAATGTATTTGTGGTTAACATAAAAAAGAGTTCAATTTGAAGCTGCTATGTTTAGGCTAAGTTTTTTTATATGCTACATGGCAGAAACATCCATTGCAGAGAGATTCAACTATTTATGCCAAACTACAGTCTCATGGGAATTGCATTTGTTGTAGTGTGGGTGAATAAAATGACATGATGTGAAAGAATTAGATTCTTTCAACCATTTTTTGAGAACCAAGAAAATCCTAAATATATGCCGCAGAATTCATTCTTTTCATGTAATTAATAGATAAAGAACTTTAGACAGATCTTAGAACATGTTCTGAAGTCACGTCCTGTATTTGCTAATCAACACAGAACCAACTATCATGTTGAAAAAGGCCTATTGTTTCTAGGGTCCTTAGTGCATAGTTTCCATAAAGCATCCCTCAAAAGTGCATATGCTGAAATATTGCCAGTTGTTAATCCATAAGGGTTATCCACTGAGTTAATCCACTCAGTCCTTTGAAATTTTATTTTTATGTTCTTTGGCCAATTGCTCTCTCTGTATTTTATATAGTAGATAAATTGCACCCCATATTGCTTTTATAAAAATTAGGCAGTCATATCAATATTACTGCAATGAGAGTTAGTGAGACAGAGTCTTAGGAGAGCTGACCTATTTCTGCGTTTCAGCTGACGGTGTGCATGCGCACGCATCTGTGGTTCCTCCAATCAAACCCTCGGCTCATTTCACTACATAAAACCGGACTAGCTCAGAAAAGGACAGCTGGCAAAATAAGGAATGGATGGATGCAATAGATGGGAAAGAGGTAAAGCTTTTCAGAAGAACAGTGCAGTCAAACATAGAGTAAATAATGACTTTGGTTTTGGTTTCTTGGACCAAATCTGGAGTTAGTTGGACAAACAATTTCCTTCAATCTCATGCCATTGGTTTATGCCAATTTCAGGCCACTAGGAATAATTTTACATTACACAAAGAATAGGTCACAGTTGCTTCTGTATATAAAGCTAGAATATATGTATTTTAACAACAACTTAAATTCATCTAGACTAGCCCAAAATTAATTAAGATACACATTCATTTGTATGCATACTGTAGGCTACAAATTTGTTTTGTAACTATACAAAACAAATGGGAAAACCTTCATTGCTTTTATAATGCGACATCATTTTAATATACAAAATGAACATGAAATGCATGACAGTTGGTAAATCTAAAATTACATAATGATAACAGCACATTGCACTTTCAGTGGTCTGTTGGCTCATGTACTAAGGCAATCTTTGTTCAGAGCTGTCAGAATCAATAGAGTTCATCAGTTTCCTTTAGATCTGCATTATCACCTAAAGCACCATGCAGGGTTAAAAACGTCTGTAATTTGTTCACCACAGAAGTGCACGGGTAATATTAACGCAAGGATTTTCCTGACAATGATGAAAACTGCGTGCAGTGAACATGAAAGATGCTACTTCAGTAGATGAAGCTTACATGCATGACTAATGCATTATGCATAAAACATTTCAAATAATGTGCATTACTTATTAAAGGGGTTTCTACCCGTTTCTGTCTCATCACTGCTATTTTAAGGCACCTCTTACAGTTACAGTCAATAACCATACTGATTTTATGTTTAAATTCATGAAAGATGTGACTAAATATTTTCCTGTTGTGTGAGAGAGATGACTTGGCAAGTACAGTCAGGATTTGTGTAATTCTTTAAACTGATTTAAATATGGTAAAAATGTAGCAACATATAATAATAAATAATTGTGATCAAACAGATAAACACCAGTTAATCCAGACTGCCTGAAGATGTTTATACCCAACTCCACCATGAGGATATTCAGAAACAAAGCCTTTATTCCAGTCATTTAAAACATTATGCAATGCCTCACCAAACCCAAAGAGACCAATCTGAAGACACTCCCTGCTGAGACGACTGATGTGAGAAAACCATGTTGTTGCGCTTCCTGCAGTTAAACAGCATGGCGATGTCTGGTGGAATCTATTTGTATGATAAATTCAAGAGTTCAAGTTTCAAGTTTATTTGTATAGCGCTTTTTACGATACAAATCGTTGCAAAGCAGCTCTACAGGAAATTAAGTTTCCACAATATATTTATATATTGCAGAACCTTAATATATTTAACTTATGGCAAAATTAGGTAATTCTGTACGTTGACTGAGCTTTGGCATCCTCTGAGGTCCTCTGAGGGGTTGGCATTATCTCTTCTCAGGTGTTCGGTCGTCTCAGATCATTTAAGGGTTGGATCCAGACTGAAGCTTCTGTAATTCCTAGTTACAGAAACAGAGAAACAAATAGAGACATAATTAGCGTAGCTGCTGTTCCGTCTAAGCAAAAATGATTTGTTCAACCCAAGCTAAAGAATAATAATAATGTACATTTGATCAGATATAACTGCAGTACAAGATTATAAGATGCATTATGTGAATGCTTGGCTAAAGAGATGTGTCTTTAATCTAGATTTAAACAGAGAGAGTGTGTCTGAACCCTGAACGTTATCAGGAAGGCTATTCCAGAGTTTGGGAGCCTAATGTGAAAAAGCTCTACCTCCTTTAGTGGACTTTGCTATCCTAGGTACTACCAAAAGTCCAGAGTTTTGCGATCTTAGGGAGCGGGTTGGATTGTAGCGTGGTAGAAGACGAGTTAGGTACGCAGGTGCTAAACCATTTAGGGCCTTATAGACAAGTAATAATATTTAGTAAATGATACGGAACTGAATAGGTAGCCAGTGCAGAGACTGTAAAATTGGGGTAATATGATCATATTTTCTTGACCTGGTAAGAACTCTAGCCGCTGCATTTTGGACTATCTGTAGCTTGTTTATTGAAGATGCAGGACAACCAGCTAGCAGTGCATTACAATAGTCCAGTCTAGAGCTCATGAATGCATGAACTAGCTTTTCTGCATCAGAAACAGGCAGCATGTTTCGAAGCTTGGCAATGTTTCTAAGATGGAAGAATGCTGTTTTTGTAACATGGGAAATATGATTTTCAAAGGACAAGAGTAACCTTTTTTATCATTTCAAAAGGAAACAGGCTATCCTTCATTTTCAGTGTCTTCAGCTTCATATGAGAATAGAGTTTAAAAAAGCTACAATATTGTAGCCTAAAACAATGGCTAAAAAGCTACAGTATTTACTTGTCAACATTAACTGATAGCTAACATGGACAAGGTGACATAGCAGAAAAAAAGGTTTCAGGCAGAGCAACGTATAACATTTTGATGAATACATATTATTAAAACCAACATTTTACCAGCACACGGTAATACTGCAGTTTTGTGAAGCTCCTGAAGAAATGTCATGGCCATAATTCACCTCAAAATCTAAAGACATTTTTATTTTATTTTTCTTAAAGACAATCCATATTTTAGGACCATTTGCATTGTTACATTATTTTAAATTCTTACATGACTGTAGTGCAAAAACATTTCATTCACATTGAATAAAATCAATCCCTCCAGATAATATATTGCACATAAAACAGACTTAATTTTCTTTATGCAAAATATTATTTTATATTGAATCTTTTTGATTTAGAGGGGGGGATTAGCATTTTTTCTAGAGATTGGTGTGTACACAGTCATTGCTATTTACTACAAGTAGAAGAGAGGAGGATGATAAAAAGAAGAGACAATGAGGAAAAAGAGTGATGTAAAACATGAGATGGGAATGCAATATGGCAATTCCTCATCTCCTACCTGCAGTTTACAAAGAATAGAAGTATCAAGACATTAATATGGAACATTTGCGTTCATGCTGAAGAAAACAAACTCAAAGAACCACTGTGATCTGCCTGTGTGTGTGTGTGTGTGTGTTGTAGTGCTCAGGGGTTCTTTGTACTGCTGGCAGTCACTGCGCTGCCTGTGTTAACAGGGATGTTGATTTCAGAGCCCTGGATGGCAGGTTTGGGCAGCGGAGCTTCAATGGTCAGGATGCCTTCAGGAGACAGAGAGGAGGTGATCTTCTCAGAGTCGACACCAGAGGGAAGACTGCAACACAAGACAATCACCTTACATTCAGGAAATCACAGCTCCAGACAAAAGGTCATCTTTAGAAGCCATCACATCAAGTTTTAAATCTGTTCGACTTATCTAGAGAATATTTTACATTATATTTGTACTATATATTTCTTTAGGTCAAAAGCTACTACACTATAATAAAACAAAGACTATTGAAGTATGTTTTACAAGAAAAAACTATTCCACTTTTTCACATCTAATTAAATGTGTTACTTGTAATTGTAAAATTTACTAGGAATTTCTGAGTGAAAATTGTTTCTATACCAATTTTAGTGCACTTTTTTCACTGACGTGTCTGCCATACAATCACAGAAATTTTGTAGTTAATGCATAAATAAATAAGTAAATAAAAAAAAAATAAAAAAATGCAATTCCAAGCCTCATATTTTGAAATTCGCACAAAATATGAGCACAGCTCCACAGAGAGTTTCAGCTCTTTCAAAAGCAGATGTGAAGTATTATGCAATGTGATATATGAATCATTGTCAAGAGACATTATCTCAAACATGTCCCACCCTCTTAGTATTCTCGGGACACTGTGACTCTTGAGCCTCCCTATCAAGTGTGCCGTACTTACGTGTATTTCCTGGTGAAACATCTGGACACAAAGCCATGTTCATCCTTCCGCTCCTCATGTTTGCCTGCATGTAGATGAGACGAGCACAGACACATGGAAAAGAAAAAAACACACATGAAATATCTCTCAAATTCTTCAAAACAACAAACACTGAATTAAAAGGAGAGCAAATGGACATTTCTCATGAAAATCTCCTGGGATCAAATGATCTAAGCTGCTATACACATACTCTTGCTGTATATCAGCTGTCTCAGTTGTGTCTATTTTTATAAGATACCACCATAAGAACTGGATAGCAACATCGTGGCAACCAATCACCATTCACATTATTCAGAAAATGTACAAATCTGATTATATTTGCAAAATCTGATTAGTGTTACGTTTCTGATGTAGTGTTGATTGAGACAATCAGGAATGTTTAACCACATGTTGACTGAGCTTCGCCTCTAATGTGTCATATTTAAGGTTCCTCAGTTTGGCGACGAGTATCTGCTCCTTCTCTTGAATGTGTAACATAATATTGTGTGACTGTTCCTCAAAGCTCTAAACTCTGGCTGACACCCGGCCGGGTAACCCAGCATCAGCTCTGTTTGTTTAGACAACGCGACTGAGACCTCAGAAGACCCTCACCATCTGACAGACGGCCACAGTGACGGATGAGATATGAGAGGAGTCCAGTGTGTATTACTTCACAAGCTCAACATGAAACACTCCCCATATCACCATTTCACTTCTGAAATCTGATGCTTTTCCAATTGAAATAAAAGTAAAAATGTTAAGACAGCAAAAATATGATGTTACATACAAAATGTTTGTACTTGAATGGCACAAAGCTGATAACTTTAGTCTCAAGCTCTGGCCTCTGCATTCTGCAAACGCTGTTTTAACTGCATTGTGCTCGGGTTGTGTAATATCTCTTGAATTTCTCAGGAAAATCAGCTCCCACCCTACAGAAGATAAAAGTTTTCCCAGCAATGCCTGTTATTCAGCAGCCTTTTGTTTCCTTCACACTCAACTGGTGGTGGTTGAGGGAGAGACATGCTTGTAAAGCACTTTGGGTGTACAGCAATACACAATAAAGCGCTATATAAATCCATCATTCATTCATTCATTCATTCATTCATTCATTCATCATTCATTCATTCATTCATTCATTCGACCGCCTCTCTTCCTTAGGGAAGCCCATTTCTTCCACAAAAAACAAACAAACAAAAAAAGCATGCTTTGGTGCATCATAATTATGAGATAAAATTCCCAATTATGACAAAATGTCAAAATCATGAGACACTAAGTAACATTTTTTTTAAATGTCAAAATGACCATAATTATGAGGCAAAAAGTTAAAATTAAGACTCAATTATGACAAAAAAATTATAGAAATTATATTTTCTAATTAAAGTTGAGATAAAAAGTCATAATTGACAAGAAAGTCCAAATTATGAGATGCTAAGTCATAATTATGTGATAAAAACTCTTATGACAGAATATGATACTAAGTCATAATTTTGAACGTTGAAATGATGACATTAAAAAGTCAAAATTGATGTTTAATCATGAAAAAAATTACATAAAACGTTAAAATTATAACATGACATACTAACTCATAATTGTTACATAAAAGGTCATCATGACAGTCAAATTTTGTCATAATTATGATTTTTATCTCATAGTTATCTCATCTCATATCTCATAGACTTCTTTTTGTCATTTATTTTATCAAAATATTTTTTTTTTGTAATTATATCAATGTTTATGTCAGAATTATGATTTATCAAAACAGTTTTTTTTTTCTTATGTAGCAGAAATGGGCTTCTATACTTCCTGGACATGTCCCTTCCAAAACAACCAAACAAACCAGCTCTAATTTCATTCCTGAAAGTGAAATATGAACTTTTATAGTAGTTTTTACATGCTATAACACTTGGACTACTATTCATTGCATCAAGACGATCTTTTTCCGAAGTTCACTTTTCTGCATCATGTTTAAAGACTCATGTTTGAAATCAGCTGATGTTTTGGTGTTTTTTAGTGGATGTTCAATACAAATCAGTTCACGCAGGTGTAAAGAATCACATTAACTAGCAACATCATCCACTAAATAATCACAAACCAGCACAATACTGGCATCTATTGTTTTAGCATGTCAAACCTATTTTGTGAAATGCATGTTTCTTTATAATAAACAACATTTGGTTTTATACTCTGGAATCTAATGCAATGACATTCAGACATTTTTAAGAGTGATTTAGTGTCCAAATACTTTATGAGATGCTCTTCTTGGGCTAAATGATGAAATTATGAAGCAAAGTGCTCACCGGTGATCTCCACCACCCCATCCTTGGTCTTCACCGTCAGCTCCTCCGGGGCGAAGTGGTTAACATCCAGGCTGATCTTCCAGGCGTCTGGCGTCTGCTTTATCTCAGACATTCCTGAGCTCATCTGTCGGGACAGGGCCCGGCTGTAGTTCGGGGCGTGCATCATGGTGGCGGTGGGCGACATGGGCATCTGAGCCACTGGGCTCTGCATTAAAGAGGCCATTTCTGGGAATCCAAACTGTCGAATGTATCCGGGCCAGTGTGTGCTGGGAAAGGTGGGCATCTCCTCGGAGAAGTGTGGCTGATCGAAGTGCCGGCTGCCCTGGTACCAGTCGCGGAAAGGGTCCCAGGATGGGCCGTGCATGAAGGTGAAAGGAATACGTCTCTCGGACATGGCTGAAGTTTGTTCTTGCTCTGAAAGTTTTCTGGCAAGTGCTGTGTTCGGTTTGGGAGTGCTGAGATTTATAAGAACGTTCTTAAGCAACACTCCCCTTTTCACACTAATGCAACACCCCCTCCCATCCAGATATTTATAGAAGTGACTAGAATGTCTATTCACGGACGGCCTCGCATGAGAATGGCCTTCCCAAAGCCGGCACCGTACGTTTCCTGGATGGTTGAACCCCTCTCTCAAACACATTCTCTTGTCGTGACACAGGAGCGGAGGAATCTGGAGGTCAGAGCGAGTCAGCACAAACCGAGCCTTCTGATAACACAAAGATACAACAGGGGACCAAACACACATGTGCTAATTCACAGGAGGAATTCAGTCAATCTGCAAACACACAGAACACAAAACAAATTAAAATACAGACACTCAGATTTGTCACTTTTTACTGAGAATAATCTAGTAAACTTCACAAATAATTACTAAGAAACATTAATGAATGCACTGAATTACAGTCACAAGTTAAAGTAGAAAGACTGAAATAATAATAGTAATAATAATAATAAAGTTCATTAATCTTTGTTGATCTTTATTTTGAATAAAATAAAATTATATACATAAAAAAAGCTAAATTTTTTTTATAAACTATAATATATAAAACTATAATGGTATAAAATAAAATAACACTGAAGACAAACAAGGAACCATAGACTGTCAAAATCAAACAATAAATGTAGAAAAGCTAGAAAAATGACTTCTTTTATGAATCGTCATGGAAGTTTGGTTATTATCCTTAACTAAAAAAATAAAACCAAAAACATTTTTTACTTTAATTTTACTTGAAAATTTTTTTTTAACTGAAATAAAAAAAAGCTTAAAGTTATTTTATTTCAGCTAGTTGCCAACTGAAATTAGTAAAACTAAATAATAATAATAATAAATAGAAATTAATAAAAAAAAAAACTAAATAGGCTTTAAAAAAAAAATAATAAAAGTGACAAAATAACAAAATTAGTAAAACCAAAAAAAAAGAGAAAAAAAATTAACAAAAACTATAAAGGTGCTGTATATCAATTATATAAAATAACACTGATTCAAAGGGAACTGCTCTTCACTGACAATATCATGACATCTTCATGAACAATATCTTATATCACAGTTAAATATAGAGTAATGACGCACATGTATCAGTAAAGCAGCACTCAGATGTTTAATTAAACCCTCAAATAGTGTGTCAGCAGTTTGATTTCAGCTCTGCGGCGGTTCTGCATTAATCTCCTGACTGCATGAACATGTGATTTCATTCCTGCATCGACGCCTGGGGGTCAAACGCTAGAATGCTAGCAACGTCTGGGTCACGGGTTCGATTCCCAGCAAATGCATGAATTAGACTATTAAATGTATACCTTTAATGCAATGCAAGTCGTTTTGGATGAAAGTGTCTGTAAAATGAATTAATGTAAGTACATCGATTGTACAGATGGTTTCAGACTGAAGTGCTATAATGTGTATATAGTGCTGAAAATATAATGAAGGTGGACTGACTACTATATCTGCAGCTAGATATAAAGATATCAAGACTAATAAATTACAATAAAGTTACTAGGATAAAAAGAACGCAAATTTTCACTAAAATGAATTCATCCGAACTGATAAAAGAAGTGATTTTAGTAGCTTTCATGGAGTTTGAAATGTTCAGTAAATAAAACTCTGGAAGAAACTAATGGAAGGCAGTAGAAATGGCTAGACAAGTCATTTGAGCTGCTGGTTTTGCGCCACCGGACTAAAAATACAACTGATCCATTTTCCCAGGTGAGCAGGAAACTTCCAGACGCAAATCCAGATCACATGAGCTTCTTCTACAGCATCAGTAACGTCATCTAGTGCTGAAGACACTCAAAAAAACAGCATACTGCCATATTATGACTGCAAATTCTGCAGCATGTCCTATAAAAATCAACACTGTACAACACACCAGGTGCTAGTATCCATTCTAAGCACTAGAAATGTGTTAAGTATTATTTATACATTATTATAGCTTTTAATAATGTTTCGACTAGCTTTTCTTTTTATATTTTCAAGTTGATTTTTAGCTTTTGGCGTCTCATTTTTATTTGAAAAAATATTACTATTTAAGATTAATGTATTTTTATTTCAGTTTTAGTTTGATTGATTGATTGTTTTGAATATTGTTTAGAATTAGCTTTTATTTTTATATTTCCCGTTTTCATTAGTCATTTTATTTGTTGCTTTTTATGGTTTTTGTTCTTTTGCAAATATGACTATTTAAGATTAATTTAGTTATATTTCAGATCAATTTATTTATTAATTAATACATTATTATAGTTTTTATTAATGTTTTGAACTTTGTAAACTTTTATTTGTTTATTATTAGTTTTCATTTCAAGCTTTTTTTGTCATTTTGTTATGAGCTTTTATCAGTTGTATTCTTTTTTAATATTACTATTTAGGATGAATTTATTTCAGTTTTATTTTTTATTTACTTTTTCATTAATGTTTTGAATTAGCTTTTATTTTTATATTTTCAGTTTAAATTTTAAGATGATTTCTTAGTAATTTTGTTATGAGCTTTTGCCATTTTAATTAATTTTTTTTTTTTTTTTTATATTACCAATTAGGGTTCATTTATTTTTATTTCAGTTTTAATTTTAGTTTTTATTTCCAGTTAGTAATTTTAGTGCTTCAAGTTAGTTAGCAAGGCAACATTTCAAATTTCACGTTTTTCATCAAACATTCATATATTATTTTAGCTTTATTTCAAACAACAAAACTATTTTAATAGTTGTAGTTTATGATAACAATCCTGACAAGAAACAAAGGCAAACTCAAAATCAAGAACAGCACATGAAGGTGATCCATTTGTAGAGACTTTTATTATGTGTTTAATTATGACTGGTCACTAAATCTACTGACTTTATACAGTTGGGAAGTGAGAGCCGTATCAACTCACATGAGTAACTCAACAGGTGTCTGTAAAATCATATAACACTGAAAAAGGAAGACAGGCCGATTCCTGCATCACGAGGTTAAAGTTCACTGTCATCGGGCTCCTTTATTAGCTCTTTACAGAACTCACAGGAAGATTGAGAAAGAAAAAGAAATCACTGATAAAGGCCAGTTCAGTCTCCATTTGAAGGAGGGAATGATAGAATAAATAGTACAATAAATCATAATAAATATTTGCAAAATGCAAACTCGTAAAACAACAATCTGTCTTCTGCTGGAAAAAATCATTTCACAACAATTCATCTTGGTTCTGCATTTAAGGTCAACATGAAGCTCATTTTATTCTCAAAATGCAACGTACTTCAGACTGCACCAACTTTTTGAATTATAGAAAATGCATCAGGAATGAATTGGATGATGAAGTTGGCAGATGCTTGAGACGTAAAATGTATTTTTGAAGTTGTTTCAGAGATGACAAATAATAAAGACAATGTTTTGGACCAGAAGCATTAAGAAAGTAAATCGAATCAATTCTGATTTCATGTTGACTTTAAAGAACGCAGAAGCTTGTCATTGCAAACGATCCAAAATGTGTTCTCAGAGCCAGAAATGAATAAATAACAAAATAAATATACAACAAATACTAAATAAATAAACAGCATCACATGAATAAGTCACTGAATAAATATGCTGAAAAAGACATGTGTGTGTATATTTTTGCAGCCTGGTTTCAGGAAAGTGCAACTACACTAGAGACGCGAGTTTAAAAACAGCAGAGATCGGAACTGTACATGGTGTCTATATAACACAGAGCTCTATTTATATGCACTAAACACAGCCAAAATAGAAGTGGAATACTGTATATAATAAGAAATATCACATCTCCAAAATGGAATGGCATTATAGGTGCATCAGATATGGATTTACCAAAGAGATCGGAGAGTAAAGGACTGACACCCAGAAACGCAGCCTCTCCTCTGCATCATGCCAAGCTTTTCCACATACAAAGCCTTTATATAATCCGCTATAGAACTTGGAATATACAGTGCATAGTTTACAGCCAAAACTTGCAGCGTAAATATTCAAACTGAAACATCCTGACATACAATCATTATAATACAACTTCTTGAAAAAACATGAGTTTTTTTAAATACTAAATGGGTGAATCTCACAAAAACTGTCAGTCAAAATAAATAAAAAAATTTGTATAAAAAAGATTTTTGTTTATTATTATTATTATTATTATATACATTTAAACCACCCAATCATCAATAAATAAATGAATTAAAAAAAGACAAATTCAATTTGCATAAGAAAAGTAAATAAAGCATGTATTTTTTTAAACATAATTAACACAATCAAGATTATTAAACACATTTAAACCACCAAACTGTCAGCAGCCGAAATAAATCATTGTATAAGTACTATTAATGTGTGTGTGTATATTTCTTTATGACGTGGACATTTCTTTACGAGATTCACCCAAATCATAAGCTACTGTAAAACCGAATCATTTGTTCTTGCTTTCGTTCATCAAGTTGAGTCTGAATCTTCACTGCAGGAATAAAGTCTCTTGATTTGGAGAATATTTTAGACTCCATCACATTAGTCTCTCATTGTTAACCCAGGTTTTTGGTTATTTTTACAGCGTGGAAGAATTTCAGGAAAAAGTGCTCATCTCATCTTTGTTCTTCAGGCCTTTTAGTCTTTAAATAGAGACACTGGATCTATTTGTAACATTGAATGCTGACAGCATCATAAGTGTGTGTGTGTGTGTGTGTGTGTGTGTCAGCGTCTTACAGTATTTGATGTTAGTCAGCAACTCTTGGTGAGTAAAATGAGCGGCTGATTTTAATCTGTAAAGACTGTTTTATCGTGTAACGTCAAATATATTGTTTGCAGTTATTTCCCAATTCACTTCCTAAAATGCTTTTGTTCACACTGAACACTCAAATCCACTCTTCAAGTCTACATGTCATTTCTCATCAGACGTGTTTGTTCAGACAGTGTAGTTTATGCATTATATCTGGTGTATCTACATAATTTACCATAGTGATAACACCTTTTTTAAATTATTTTAAAAGATGGAAAAATCTGATATTATGCATTTTTTTAATGCTGTTTAAAGTACAAAAAATTGGACAGAGTGGATTTGAGTCAGATACACCCCCCAAAAAAATAAATATATATATATAAATAAATTAATTAATAATAATAATAAAATTAATAATGATTTTTGCTTTCTGACTGAACAAAGACTATGTTAAAGGTGAAGGGTGTGATTTCTGCATCACGAGGTCACAAAATAAGCATGTTTTCTCTTAAATATAATATTAAATATAATTAAATATAATAAATGTAGCCAAGTTTGAGTCAGATATACCACAAAAATTTAATTAATAGAATAAAAAATATTTTCTTAATCAGTATTTCTGTCTTATTTTCCAGTATAAATATGTAAATATTTTAAATTAAATGGATCAAATTTTAGCAAATTGAATTTTAAGAAGCAAAATTAAGATATAAGTCTTGTTTTCTTAAAAATGTATGAAAAACAAAGTGTGGCCAGAAAAATAATGATGTTTTCCACCTTAAATTAGTTTTTTTTTACCCTAATGGCAGATATTTTTTTCTGGTTTTAAACATAAACTCACTTCATTTTGACAATCTTTTTCATAAAACATTTAGCATTTTGTTCATTTTACCCTCTCAAGTAATTGTATTTTGATTTAATAATTTTTTTGTACTGGATATACATTTGTACTGTAATACAGGACAAAAATATTAAGTAAGAAAATCACATTTTGCAGTGCAATTACCCACTTCACCTGTAACATATATCATTTTTGTTCAGTTTTTGCATGCTAGCATGTATGTATGGAGCGTCCTGTCAGGTAACCCTCCGGAAACCCTGGTACCCGCTGCACTACATCTGCACGTTATATAGTGTTTTCTCCAACACAGATCCTGCGGCATCCTGCACGGCTGCGATGTTTGTTTCGTCTCCCCTCCGTACCTTCACTGGGTCTCAGAATCCGGGGCTGTCGTAGCTGCTTTGGCTGTAGTAACTGTGCGCGGGGCTCGGGCTGCGGCTGCGACTGTGGCTGTAGCTGCTGTAACTGCTGTAGCTGTAGTAGCTGCGGCTGCGGCTGCGACTGCGACTGGAGCTGCTGTAGCTGCTGGCCGAGCTGGAAGAGGACGGGCTCGGCCGATAGTATGGGATGGGACGCTTCCGTGCGCTGCAGAAAAGATGGCAGAGAGAGATCATATAATACAGACACGTAATAGAATAAAATAAAAAATTCCTAAGCACTTTAATACCACTTTGACCACTTGATAGAGTAAGTAAATTTACTCTAATTTTCTTACATGTTAGCTTGTTTCTTGATGGTCCAAGGTGGTCTAATAGCTCTAACTAGCCTGACCGAGATGATTTAGCAATCAATTTATACATACAATTTTATATAAAGAATCAACTTATACTGTGAAAAATTAAAACTATACATATGTCTAAAATGTTACTTGGAAAATATTTAGTTTCCTTTCAGTCGGCCACTCTCGACGTCCCGTTGATGATCGACGATCTTGCTAGAGAGACCAATCTACTCTGAGTGTAAAAGAAACGAGCCAATGCACATTGGCATGCGATGACTGCATCCAGCTGCCACTGATCGCAGCGCGAGTATAAATAGGCAGCAGGTGCAATGCATACTCAGATTTTCACTTCAGAGCCGAGCGGTATCAATCGTTCTGCTCTTAAAAAGCTTCGGTTGTGAACGAGACAAGTTCAGCGCGCTCTAAGGGAGCTTCTGTGTGTTGGTGGAACGGCGTTACAGTGGTGGTCGTTTTCCCGTGTTGAGTGGGTTGCACACATCAGGCTGCACTACCCCCTGTTTGTGTTGCAAGCGGCCATCTCCCCTGTGCGCTTCAGCATGCTAAAAGAGCCTTTTTTTTGCTGTCACAAGGAGTATTAGTTCTGGGAACCAGATCCGGTTGGGCCAATAGGGTGCAATGAGTTTCGGCATCAGTTGTGCGAGCACAGGGACCTGATGCTCAGGCACCTCAGCCAGTTGGGTCTTTGGGTCAACTGGGAAAAGAGCAAACTCTCCCAGACGCAGAGGATCTCTTTTCTCAGTATGGAGATGAATTCGGTCGAACAGACAGCACATCTCACAGAGCAACGTGCACGGTCGGTGTTGAACTGCTTGAATTCGTTCAAGGGCACCTTGCCATGAACCGTCTCAAAAGGCACTTACGAGGCAAGCACATACTGGTCCATACGGACAACACTGCGACCATTGCGTACATCAACTGACAAGGTGGTCTGCGCTCCCGTCTCATGTCTGAACTAGCCTGCCACCTCCTCTAGATTCAGAAGCATCTGAGGTCGCTTCATGCCATTCATATTCCCCCCTGGAAGATTCCTCTGAGGAAGGTTGTCTCCCTCCACCCTTAAAGTCTATGTCACTGCAATTTCTGCTTAACATGACCCCGTGGAGGGGAAGTTGGTAGGGAAGCATGACCTGGTCATCAGGTTTCTTAGGGGGTGAGAAGGTTGAATCCTCCTTGTCCTCCCTCTATACCTTCTTGTGACCTGACTCTGGTGCTCAGAGCATTACAGAAGGGCCCATTTGAGCCTTTGCAGTCAGTCAAGCTAAAGTTTTTTAAATGAAAACGCTGCTCTTGGTTGCATTGGCCTCAATCAAGAGGGTAGGGGACCTGCACACATTTTCAGTCGGCAAATTATGCCTAGAGTTTGGGCCAGCTGACTCCCAGGTAATTCTGAGGTTATGTGCCCAAGGTTCCTAGTACTCCCTTCAGGGATCAGGTAATGAACCTGCAAGCGCTGCCCCCAGAGGAGGCAGACCAAGCCCTAGCTTTGCTCTGCCCCATTCACGTAAGATGGTACGCGGACTGGACACAAAGCTTCAGGACCTCAGATCAGCTCTTTGTCAGTTTCGGAAGCCGGCAGAAGGGGAATGCCGTCTCTAAGCAGAGGATGCCATCACCCTGGCTTATCAGGCACAGGGTGTGCCCTGCCTGCACAGGTTGCGAGCTCACTCTACTAGAAGTGTTTCATCCTCCTGGGCACTGGCTTGTGGCAACTTGCTGACAGATATTTGTAGAGCTGTGAGCTGGGCGACCCCCAACACGTTCAACACGTTTCTCCTTCGGGAAAGATCGGGCTTCTGCAACGTTCCTGTTCCAAGTGGAATGGTTACGTTTTCCCTGTGTTATACAATCTCACGGAGTGGGTAGTGCTACGACAACAGTGACTGGTCTTCTGGTCGCGAGCCCCGGCCTACACCAAAAAGGGGTGCAGGAGGCTCGCACAGGACATTTTTTTTTTTTTTAAATGTATATATTTTAATCTGAATTTTATTTTTTACATTTTGTATTTGTTTTTGAGTATATTTATTTATTCTTTTATTTACTCATTTTAATCACATTTGAATTTTTATTATTTATATACATTTTGTACACTGTAGAATGATTTAATCATTTATATAATTATTCAAATTTTCAATTTAGATTTTTTTATTTAATCTATTTTTTTCATGTAAATTGTATTTTATAATATACTTATTTTTTATTTACTTATTTATTTATTTATTTTATTTATATACATATTATTTGAATACATTTTTTTAAATGATTTTAATTATTTTTTAATTTTATTTTAATTCTGTATTTATTTTTTACATTATTGATTTTTTAAAATTATTTACATGTCTATTTTGTATTTATTTATTTTAATCAGATTTTTTAAATTTTACTTTTATTATTTATTTATTTAAAAAAAATTCCCAGTCATTTCCCAGGCCCCAGTGTGACAACCCCTGATCTAGACCAGCTTATTGGACCAGCTAGAAACCATGCAGACCCATTGACCATCAGCAGCAGGTTTCTGCCTTAACATATACCAACAAAACACTGTTGTGGTCAAAGCGGTGGAAGTGCCAGCGTGCTGCAGTGATGATTAGTTTCTGTAAGAGAAAATGTCTGGAAAAGGTTGAGCTTTGGTTAGTGAGTGTTAACCGCATCATCATCATCATGTAAACAGACTGTAAATACACACATGGGCTCCGTCTTCAAAGAGAAACATCAGTTCTTACAGTATGTTAGACACACATTCACACTCCAGTAGCGTTTAGTGTTTGCAGTGAGCGGCTGTTAGTTTCTGTGAACACGGAGAGAGATCTGACTCTGATCTGTGCCGTACCCTACTACTTACGGCTACTTATTTACGGCTTCATAGATTGCTCTAGGTTACTAACACACTTAAGAACACTTTTACGTCATTCTGTTTTAACAATCTTCCATCAAAGAAGCTTTATAGAAGTACACTTATTTTGATGTGTTGTCTAACATTCTAAAACACGTGTAAAGTACTTGATTATAATTTTAACTGTAATGTGTTATTTGACATTACATTTGAAGTTAATATATTTTACATGTACTAAATTGCAAGTTTATCATTACATTTGTGTAATTTATAAATATATTTAAATACAAGTTTCAATAGAAATGTTATTAAAGTATATTTCAGTTCACCAAAAATTCTTGTCTTGAAAATATTTAATTTCTATTAAGTTACATAACATTGTTTTTTTTCTCATTACTGTAATGTAGTGTTATATTTATTGGTTTACTTACTTATTTTGATCACATTTTTATTTATTTTAATCAGATTTGTATGAATTTTTTAATATCTTATTTTTTTATAATAATATAAAAATATATGTATATATTAATTATAATATATTTTTTGAAAATAATGTTGATTTGATAATTTTTTTAATTAAATTAAATTTTTATAATATTGAAGTTAATATATTTTTTGTATTAATTTTAATCTACACAGCAGTACACTTTAACCATATTTGTTTTAATTTTTTAAATCTTATTTTTTATAATATAATACATATTAATACATTTCCATTCAATAGTAAATAACACACAATTAAGTATCCAAAAAAATTACACTCAGTTCATACTTAAGCATATTCTTCTCATAATAATAATAATTATTATTGAAAGTATGCTGAAGTGTTCTCCTTTTTTTTCACAACAGCCAGAATGCACTTCTAAAAGCTCAGAGGAAAAAAGCTGATTATAAAAATTATTCTAAATAAAATAACACTGAGACATTGATAAAGTAGTTCAATCTAACAATAAGATACATAGCAGCATCATGTTAACATCAAAATCTGTAAATCAACTGTGAATGAATTCTTCTGTATGATTCGAGTGAGTATCACTGTTTCTCTGTGTTATTCAGTAATCAATGAAGTATATTTTCAGTCAACATTTAACTCTGAAAGCCATATTGGATGGATGTTTTCACTGAGCTCATTGCAGTGCATTCTGGCTCTCAGTATCTCTGTGTCAGCGAACTGTGTGGGATCGTTAGTGTTAATCTGTGAAGAGAACTCGTTTAGTGGTGAGAACGACAAAAGCAGAGAGAAAGGAAGTAAAGAGACACAGATATAGTTGTACTCTTGAGACGCTGAGAGCTGCTTCAGGAGGAAACCAGGGTGTCCTGATGCATGGTAACAGTTACCATGGTAACCGTGTCTGCAGTTTAGCATCATTCCGGTGTGAGGTCGTCGAGGAAACCTTCATATAGGACAGAGTAAATTCAAATCCTGACCAATCAGAGCAGAGGGAAATCATTTAAAAATGTTTCATAATTTGCATGAGTACAGAAAAATCATTTTATAATGCTTATGAACGCTCATTCCAGTACACAGTCCATACTGAAAACCTAAAAATTGTGATTAAAGCAAAGTGAGGACATGCCAAATACTTAAAAAAGAGTTTTGTGTTAGGAAAACCAAAATCAGACTTTTGCATTGCAAGTCAAAGCCAGTTTTTTTGCTCTAGTGCTAAAATGAGTTGCTATTGGTGAAAACACTCGAAGAATGAATGCAGAAATCCTGCAGTACACAGACTGGCCTGTAGGTGTCAGTGTTTCTTTAATTTGCCTGGTCAATGTCAGTGCTGTTATTGAAAATAAAATAAAAACCATTTAACTATCTTTTAACTTTTTCAGTAATTGAAATAAAGTTGATATTCATGAAAAGAAAATGGTGAAAAAATTTAAATTAAAAAACTTAAAACTAGAAATGTTGCACTAAAATCAACTAATGTGGCAACTAAAATAAGTTAAAGTACTAAAATGACTAAAACTGAAATATAAATATTTTTAAGAAACAAATAAAAATGAAAAAATCACATAAAAAAAATGACTAAAACTTAAACTAAAATTAAAATGAAAAATATCAAAATAAACATACATTCAAAATATAGATAAAAATCAACACTGATCTGATGCAACATTTATTTGCTACGGACTACACACACACACTAAAGAGAAAATTTCCATATTTCTTAACCCCTATTTGAGTTGATCTATTATACGGGTTATACCCATAACAATGCTTTCATTATAATAAACTGCATAATATTATTAATTAAAACTAAAACCATGCATTTTTTATTTGAAATAAAATGAATGTTAACTAAAATAAAATAAAAAAACGTAAAAAACTAAAATAACTAAAACTAAATAAACTAATAAATACAAATTTATAAAAACTATAAAGTTGAATTACTCCAAGGTACTCGTAGTAACAATAGAAAGCCTTTAATTAACTGGGCTAAATCATTCAAATAAATCATTTCGGCTTTAAAGCCTTCTTCAGGATAAAATAAAGTAATGAAATAATAAAAACTATAGCCATATAAAACAAACTAATAAAAATGACAAAAATAAAACAATTACTAAAACTTTAACTAAAATTAACGTGAAAATAGAAAAAAATAAAATCTAATTCAAAATATTAACAAAAACGTATTAATGTGTATTAATGACACTAAAATAGCACTGATTCAGGTGGAAATTATTTATTGGGACTGAAAGCAACTGTCCTGATGTGATGTCCAAAAAAAACAGACAGGGTGAATATAAATCCATTTCATGCTAGGAACTTTTGATCTACTGTAGTAAAATGTAATATTTGCTTGAAAAAAGAAACATTTGCCTCTGGATGGTGCAGTTATGACATCTACCAGCAGAGGCGACCTGCAGTCAGACCTGAAAACAGCCTGTAAATGCAGAAATGACCATGCATTCCCACACCAAACCATTACTGCACTTTAAACAGAAGGAGAAACACCCACAGACTCCTGAGGCAGCGTGAGATGTCTTTACCTGGTGATCCTGCGAGCTTCCATAAAGCTGGGTGAGTCTCTCCGTCTCTTGCGGATGGGAGAATAGCTGCGTGAGCGGCGGCGAGCTCGTTCTGCATCCGAGTGATGAGGACTGTCTCTCTCCCTGCAGACAGACAGACACAAGGCATGCTGGGATTGAGAGGATTTGAGTACGGTCTGCTCATCACGGCACGTGATGTCCTTCAGATGACTGGATTTATGTGACAGAGACTGCAGGAAGATCGCTTTAGTTGCATCTGACTTTCTCTTATTTTAGGGACTTTTCAGGGATTGCTTTGTTCTTGTTTTAAGCATAAAACGTATTGAGGTTTAAGAGTGTGTCACTTGGCTCATTGGCACATTTTCTTTCTTATTTCTGACAAAAACTCATTTACTTTTCAACATTTTTGTTTTCAATTTTTTTTTATTGAGTTAATGTGTAAAGCAAGAAAAAATATCTGCCACTGAGATCAGAAAAAAACATTTCAAAGAGAAAACAAAAAAAAAATTCTGATCTCTTTGGCAGATATTTTTTCTTATTTTAGACGTATATATTTTAGACAAAATTAAAGCATGTTCAAAAACATGCTTTAATTTTTTTAAATTTTTTGGATCCTGATTTGAGAATGTTTAGATATTTGTACTGGAAAACAAGGCAAAAATACTAATTTGCAAAATCATACTTCTTCCATGAATATTAATGAGTTTCTTTTATAAAAATTAGTGCTGTCGAACGATTAATGCATCCAAAATAAAAGTTTTTGTTTACATAATATATGTACGTGTACTGTGTATATTTATTATGTATATATATAAATACACACACATACCATATATATTTAGAAAATATTTACATGTATATACATTTCTATATTTATATTCTTATATTTTATATTATATATAAATATACTTAATATATAAACCTGATATATTTTTCTGAAATATATACATGCATGTGTTTGTATTTATATATATCGTACATAATAAATATACACAGCATACACACATATATTATGTAAACAAAAACTTTTATTTTGAATGGGATTAATCGCGATTAATCATTTGAGGGCACTAACAAAAATATATATTTTTAAACAATATTAACCCTTTGTGTGTACCTGGAGTTGTTCTGTCGGACGTGTGGTGATTTGTTCTTGCTCGATCCGCGTTCTCTAGAATGAGCTCGTGACGACGACCTCCCGCTGCTCCAGGAGCTGCTCCTCTGCCGGGCCGTCCCGTGACTCTTGCTCTTCTTCTTCTTGGACGTGTGTTTGTGCCGACCCGGTGACACAGAGGAACTCCGGTGGCGATTCTGACCGCGTCCGCGATGGTGTCGCTTCGACGAATGAGATCCTTTCGTTCTGAGTGAGAATACAGTGATAGGCTTGAGAAACGGTGCTCGATATGCTTGCCTTTCATCATCAAGAGACTTAAAAGAGCTCTCAGTTTTGGTTTATTTAGGGATCTACTGTAGATGTTGCTCTTAAACTTACTCAAATTGACAAAGTAAGAGTACAGAGTTATAAAATGAATGTGAAGCATAAAAAAATGTTTGAGTTCGTATTGAGATCTTTTTGATAGCAGATTTTGTTTGTTAAATATTTTGGCAAATCTCTGCACAGCTAAATTCAAGCTGAAGCTGAATGTGACCTTAGATGTGGAAAGTCACACTTAGACATTTTTCAATATGATCTGGGAAACTTTCTGATATGGAAATATACTGGACATGTATCTGATTTCTCTGACTTCAGTGTGAACAGAAATTCAGCTAACTTAACATTTGTCATTGCTTGCTTAATTTACCCTTGGCATACATAATAAAATAATTATAAATTGCATTTTATGCAGTATTAGACAGAAAGGTGCAACAACATGTTTTAAAATACATTTTGTGTAATACACACTACTGGTCATGTTTGGAATAATTTATTTAATAAAGTCTCTTCTGCTCACCAAGGCTAAATTTATATGATAAAAACGCAGTAAAAACAGTGAAGTATTATTGCAAGTTAAAATTGTGAAATATTATTAGTAGGTAAAAAAAAAATCTATTATAATATATATTTTAAAATGCAATTTATTCCTGTGATCAAAGCTGTATTTTCAGCCTCATTACTCCAGTCTTCAGTGTCACATGATCCTTCAGAAATCATTCTAATATACTGATTTACTGCTCAGCTATTATCTATTATTATTGGTGATCAATTATTAATAATGGTTCTTATTATTCTCAATTTTGAGACTATTAATTTCTTTAAAAAAATACTCACCCCAAACTTTTGAATGATGGTCTATATGAGTTTCTCAATATCAAATCTGCATATTAGAATGATTTCTGAAGGATCATGTGACACTGAAGAAAGGAAAACCAGTCCTTTATATATCGAAATCCTCCAACATTTTTCTTTACAAATCCTCGGTTTGTACGTCTAATTCATGACCGGCATTTTGTTTTGTTCTCTCTCCGCGTTCGTCACTAATCACGCAACGCCGATGTCCTACGTCATCCGCCGGAACGACTTCCGCTTATGACAGTTAGATGAAGTGAGAGAGAAGTGTTTATGTTTGAAATATGCCTGGATTCACTACAGGAGGCCTTTATTCACTCCCCGGAGCCGTGTGAGGCACATTTTATTATGGATACGCGCGCTTTATCTTTTGGACTGTAGAACAGAAACGCCCACCCATTGCAATGATTGAGCTTTGTCTGAAAGAAGAAAGTCACATATACCTAGGATGTCTTGAAGTGTGAGTAAATAACAGGCTAATTTTCATTTTGGGGTGAACTAACCCTTTAAATTTTTATAATATTTCACAATTTTTACTGTATTTTAGGTCAAAACCCTTAGGGTTAGCCTTGGTGAGAAGAAGAGAAGTCTTTCAAAAAATGTATTCCTATATAACTTCTGACCAGTAATGCATGCATCTGAATAAATGATAAATGTTAATGTTCTTACTTCTTCTGATTCTTGGTTTTGGTGTGTGGTTCAGTGTCACTGCTGTGCGCCGGCGAGTGCGACGTCTTCTCTCGAACCCTCGGCCTCCCGCCGCGTCTCCCCGATGACTCTGAGAGCGGTTTGCCCATCGCCGGCCTGTCGTCTGCACAGCCGTCCTCTCCCGTCTGCACCGCTGGTCCTCCGGGGCTCTTGAGACGGTCGGCGTGGTGTTTAGCACCTCTTAGATGAGGCGACGCGTGCGTCTGTGTGCTCGAGGGAGACGGAGCCAGAGATCGAAGCTTCTGTAGATGAATTATAACCAACAAACCAAAGGGAAAAAAGAAATAAATGTGAAAAAAAACAAAAAAACAGAAAGAGAACAGTGAAATTAGAGTCTTTTTCCTCCTGGGTGGAAGAGCGTTATCGTGTACTTGGCAAAAAAATATCTAAAAGAAAGTGCTAGGATTGTTCTCTGGCTTATAGACAGTCCTCTATTGTGCAGCGCATGCAATACTCGGCATGCAAAACCATAATGATTTGAAAAGAATAGTCCCGAAAGAAAATCGAAACAAAAAAGGGATTGAGGGAAAATATGCGAAACTCTGAAAGAAAAAAGTTTAGAGAGAATATAAAGAGCGACAGAGACTGGAGAATATACAGTAGAAGAGAAAGAGGACTTTTTCAATTTCAGAAAGAGCTACAAACAAAAAAGGTGAAAAATAAAACTAGAAAATAAAGAAAAGACAACTTGACGGAACATCACAGAAATGGAAGGAACGAAATAAAGAGTCACAAGAATAGATTCAATCAAATTAGAAAACAATTGGTCTTCTACTCAATAGAACTTGCTTGTGGATTTGTTTTGTCCTGCAGACAATTGCTGAGATGTGAACAGCGACCCATTTCCTGTTTTAATAGCTTTTTTAAAAGGTTATTCTGTTTTTCAACTCCCTTTTGGTTAACATCCACTTACCAATAAAGTGGTATTCCCTCCTTTAGTAGGTAAGGTATGAAGAGAAGGGAAAAGTGGGGCAACATAAGTGCATCATTAGATTCACAAAATGCAAGAGAAAAAGACACAACACCCTTCCCTGGATAGTGAGTATGAAACAATGCATGAAAATCAAACTAAAGAGAGAAAAAGACACACAAAAGAAATCAAATTCAAACGGATCTCACAGTGTGTGGGCTGGAACGCGAACAGTTTGAGTGCATTTTAACAGTGGTTCACTCTTCTGTGAGGTTTTAAAGGTTCAAGAGTGACTGTAATATGCTACGAATGGATGCTCTCGTTTCAACAGTTTCTGAGTAAAAACCATTAACTGAACTTGCATTATGGGTTATCAATCAGTTGAATTAAAGACCCCATGAAATGGCTCAACAAGCGGTTGTTTTCTGTTCATGCATTTCTTGTTGAAACACAAAGTTGCAGTAGCACACACAATACTGGGGATACTTTAATATCCAAAACCTATCAAGGACATATTGCACCCCATAAATAAGGAAAAGGAAAATAAATCATATTTTGCATAAAGCCTATTTAGGTCAATATCTTATTTTCTTTAATGCAAAAATAAAAAAAATCGTATTTTACATCAAATATTTTAATTTAGAAAATAAGCATACTGTACCTCAAACTTCCTTTACTGTAATGGATAGATAAATAAAAATAAAATATTACATATGCATAATGGTAGTAATCAATTATTTTAATTTTAGTAATACAATTATTATTATTTATAATATTTATTAATCATTGTTATCATTATTTTACAATTTATATTTAGATACAAAGTAATGTTACACATATGGATACATAAATGCAAGCTCGCAGGTGGGTGCCTGCAGACTTTTGGTACATGGAATGTGACCTCTCTGGTGGGAAATGGAATTAGTGCAGAAGGTTGAGTGTTACCAGCTAGATATAGTTGCCCCACTTTTACGCATAGCTCTGGCTCTGGAACCAAACTCCTAGATAGGGGTTGGACTCTCTCCTTCTCCGGAGTCGCTCAGGGTGAGAGGAGCCAAGCGGGGCTGGGAATACTCACAAGTCCCAGACTCGGTGCCACTGTGTTGAGTTTTGCCCAATAGACGAGAGGGTTGCCTGTGGGGTGGAAGCCTCTGACTGTGTTATGTGTTTATGTGTCAAAATACAGTTCAGAGTATCCTGCCTTCTTGGATGTCTTGGGTGGAGCCCTGGAAGGGGTACCGCCTGAGGACTCCATAGTTCTGTTGGGCAACTTTAATGCTCATGTTGGGGATGATGAAGAAACCTGGAGGGGTTGATTTGGAGGAACAGCCTGCCTGATCTGAACCCATGTGGTGTTTTGTTATTAGACTTCTGTGCTCAGCATGGACCAAAATCAATTTCGAACATAAAGTGGTTCAAAAGTGTACTTGGTAATAGACCGCCTTGGGCCAAAGGTTTTGATCGATTACGTTAGTTGTATCATCAAACCTGTGTCCTTATGTTCTGGACACTAAAGAGAGTGAGTGGAAAGAGAGTGGCAGGGCTGTCAACTGATCACCACCAGGTGGGTGAGTTGGATAAGATAACAGGGGAGGCCGCCGGACAGACCCGGGAAACCCAAACAAATAATGAGGGTTAACTGGGAACATCTGACAGAGGATCCTGTCTGGAATATTTTCTACTCCCCATGTTCAGAGAAGCTTTTTCCTTGCTCCCAGTGACAGCTGGAGACATGGACTCAGAGTGGGCCCTGTTCAAATCCTCCATCGCGGAAATGGCTGCTGCGAGCTGTGGCTGGAACGTTGTTGATGCCTGTTGTGGCGGCAAGCCCAATAACACGCTGGTGGACATCAGCGGTGAGGGAGGTCGTCAGGCACAAGAAGCAGGCCTTTCGGGTCTGGTTGACTTGTGGGTCTCCCAATTCTGCCGACAGGTACTGGCAGGCTAGAAGGACCGCAGCTACAGTGGTCAGGGAAGCAAAGACTCAGGGTGTGGGAAGAGAAGTGGCAAGGTGCCAAGGGTGGACGAGTTTCGCCCTGAGAAGCTGAAGGCCCTAGATGAAGTTGGGCTTTTGTGGTTGACACACTTGTCCAACATCACATGGGAATCTGGAACAGTGCCTGGTGATTGGCAGACAGGTGTGGTGGTTCTCATTTGTTTAAAAAGGGGACCAGAGGGTGTGTTCCAATTATAGAGGAATCACACTTCTCAGCCTGCCTGGGAAAGCCTATGCCAGAGTACCAGAAAGGGGAATCCGACCAATTGTCGAACCTCAACTGGAGGAGGAACAATGCGGATTACGTCCCGGATGTGGAACACTGGACCAGTTTTTTTACCCTGGCAGGAGTCCTGGAGGGGGCATGGGAGTTTGTTTATCCAGTCTACATGTGTTTTGTATATTTGAAGAAGGCTTATGACCATGTTCCCCGTGATTGCTTATACTGTAGGGGGGTAGTCCGGGAGTATGGGGTGCTGGGTTCATCCAGGTTCATACGTGCTCTATACTACCGGCTTGTTCCCAGTGAGTGCTGGACTCTTCCAGGGCTGTTCCCTGTCACCAATCCTGTTTTTTATATTCATGAACAGGATCTTAAGGCGGAGCAGGAGGATGGAGTGTGTCCATATCAGGGGTCCAAGGCTGATGATACAAGGGGCAACTTTTTGAGGAATGTTGTCGGGCAACTTTGGGAAACGTTGCCATCAACAGGCAACCAGGTGAGACACAGGGCCCACAACCGATCTAAAATATCCTGATAGAAATTTATTACCCATTCTCAATGGGAAAGTGACCAAGCAACATGTCTCTCAGGGGCCGTTCACATATTGCGCCTAAAAACGCTTGGAAAACGCTAGATGCGCCGCTTTCTCCTTTTTTTCCAAAGCGCTCGGGCGGTTGCGCTCCGGAGGCGTCTGTCGTTGCTAAGCAACCATCAGCTGAAAAACCAAAGTGAAGTATGGACTTACTTCACGCAGTCATTTATTTACTTTATAACAGTAAACAAATATCGGTTCTCGGGCACATAAACATGCAAATAATTGGCATCGGTATCGGTTATAAAAAAAATCAATATCGGTCGATCACTAGTTTATATCTCTCAGCTGGCCAGGAAACACCTCAGGATTCTCCAGGATGAGCTAGAGGAAGTGACCAGGGAAAAGGACGTATGGGTGTCTTTACTCAGCCTGCTGCCACTGTGACCCAGTCCCAGATAATGATGAATAGATGGATGGATGTAATATAAAATTTTCAAAAAGTGTTGAAAATACATCACATATATAAAATATATAATTTACACATACATACATACATATTCATTTATTTATTTTTCTTTTTGATTTTGAGGTGCAATATGATCTAATCAAAATTTCACATTCAGTTTAATATGTTACCTGATGGTTGTGTAATTTACTAGCAATATCTGAGAGAATTGTTTCTACACCAAATTTTCAATGTATCAGGTCAAATTCACACACATAAACCAAAAACCACAAAACTTTACTTTGGATTTCATGGGGTCCTTCAGAGCTGAGACTGATCATCTTTAGCAGCAAAACTGAAAATTGAGGCTAAAATATTACACTAAGCAAAGCAATGTCTATGTGTTACACTATTCATCCATCTGGTTCTTTTTTATTACCATCGGTAGGCAAGGATTTCTGATCGACCTCAGACTTAACCAAACAAAAAAAAGAAAAATAATAATAATAATATCATATAAAAAAACAAAAAAATGAACAGCTGAACTTAAATCCCAGATACTTCAGAAACAGCCCTTGTGTATACAAAAAATAAAAAGGAGGGAAAGTGACCAAATCATATGACACGTACCATTTCACCAAAGACAAAAGGAATGCGGCACAGACAGGAAATGCATTCTACCGAAAAATAATAACAAAAATCAAATAAAACGCAGACAAGAGATGGACCTGTGGGGAGGGCAGTGTACTGAAGACTGAAGCATGAAAGCAAAGGTAGATTTCAGATTGAAACAAAAAAAGAATGAAAATAGAGCAAACAGTTCTAAAAGGAAAACAATGAAAAACAACCCGCCAACCTTTGGTTTTCCTCAGATAAACAAAGAGAAAAAGAGAGAGAGACACTGATGTCAAGCTAGGGTGCTTGTCACATTCTCCACGTGCGTAGGCAGAGCGTTACCTACCTTCCGCTTCAATCAGTGACACGTATGCAATATCAACAAAACAAAGGAAGAAAAAGGAAAAACAAAAAGGAGAAAGGAAAATTCTCCGCAGCGAAATGGGAAAAAGACAATGAATTCTTTTAGTATCCAGGCTAAGATAATTGATCCACAGACTAAAGGAGACAATTCCAACAAAACGAAGCAAAACAAAACAAAAAAAGAGTGGACATACAAAAGGAAAAATCAAAAACAACAAAGAACCCAAAACGAAATGAATCAGGAATAAGAAACCCCCAAAGCAATCTACATGAATTGCTGTCTTTTTCGCTTGGACACATGTGCAGCCACATTCTATCGTACGTTAAGGAGCGTTAGGGTGCGACAAAATCTCAACAAATCCAATTTGCTAGAAGGAACGTAAATATCGATGGCCATGCATGCGCAATGTGGTTTAATGGGAAAAGAGAAAGCATGTCGGGACAACGGACAGCACAGATGAACGGGTGAAGGGAGAGGGGTGTTGGGTGGAGGGTGGTCACTTCTAGGATGGACGACTAACATCTCAAAGGGACCCCAGTCACGTTCGTTAAGCCGTATCGTTATCGATCGGTCTACGTAATGAGAATTTAGTGCTCGTTTGTTGGCACTCACTAACACTAAAAGTAGATTTTTGCTCTCAGCAATTGTCAAAAGTCTTTCACAAAGGATGCAAAGATGCCACATTCGCTTAGGAAGAGAATCCAAATGGCTTGGGTCCCTTTTAGTGTAACAACTTTACTAAATGACCCTAGTTAGTGTAGTTTGCTGTCGGCTAATGTTTATAGAGCGTCCGTTTGTCCCTGTCAAACATCTAGACGTACATTACACCACTCAAATGTTGACAGGAAGGAAACAAACACCTAGTTACAGTATAAGAATGTATATTTATACATAGCAAGTGCTAGTGAAAAGTGAGCATTAGAAACCATGTCGATGAAAACCATCTGAAATCACCAATGGCACTGAACCGGCCCTTGTCAGTGGAGATTTTTCAGCCTTTACCCAAGAGAGAATTCATGAATCTGTAGCCTGTTGTGACCACAGATATAGATACTGCATTAACAGGCCCAAAACGGCATTTTATTTATTTTATTTCTTTGCATTTTCTATGTTGCTTTTGGACGACAATTTGGGGGAATGATGCAGAATTACTCTCTTATTGGTATTTACAAGCAAAATCAAATTGGCAACCATTCTAATTACCACAATACATCAGCACGTCCACCATATTGGAAAGGTCAATAAGAATTATACCACCATACAATTCTGCTTATTGCAGATGTAACAAAATGAGTATTCATAAAACACTCTGTACAGTTATTATAGAGTCATAAATAAATAAAATGAACAAACACAGGTTTTTAGGTATAGTAACAAACATAGACATACAAAATCATAATGTCCAAACTGGCATTTCTTCAATTACCCAACAATGTCAGATTTTTAGTGGCAGAAAAGTTGTTGTATGCTGTAAATAAATAAATAAATAAATAAACAAACAAATAAAAAAATAAGATCATTTTATTGGTCAACAATTTATCATAATAGAGCTCTGATTGTTTGAAATTTATAATTAAAGCTATGAGGCCATGAACAATGAAAAAAAATGTTTTATGGATATAATAACAACAACAATAATTATTATTACTATTATTTTTAATTTGTATAATTATTATATAAATTTAAAAATAATTAAACAATTGATTAATATTTTTAAAACTATTAACCATAATATTAATAATAATAAAAAAAAATAATTGTACATTCCTAATCTGAAACACACTCCATAAACTGAAGAATACAATAAACTCTTTATAAAGGACTATATAATGTTCCAATCCATTGACCTTTCCAAGATGGCGGCACTAATGACAAATCCAGATCCGCCAAATGCAGCATCCACATATTTCCTATCTGTGATTGTAACATTCAGACTCATTCATCCTTTCAGCAGACCCAGGAATGACAGCTGATTGGCTAAAAGCGTCTGAGGGGTTGGTCAATGAAAACCATCTCTTGATTAATAGTTCTTCACCTTACATTACAGAAAATGATCAATAATAAGGGACGATCTGATTGCAGGTCTCAGATCATCGGCTCTTTCAACACCTGATACACATCTGGAAAAGGGTGCTACGGTAAAACTGAGCAGAAAATGAGAGTTTCAACTGTATTGACAAGAAAAACTAGTAGACATACCCATTTAATCTACTCGGTCCAGTTCCAAATCATATGAGTGCTTTTTACACAAACAAGACAGAAAAGTTTGGGCATTTATTTGTGGGAAGAGATCATGTGAATTCATAGAGGTCAAGAAATCAACAAAACAGAGGGATGAATTCAGCAAATGAAAGGAGAGAGAAAGAGAGCATGAGAACTTCTGAAAAACTGCATGCAAACTGTCCCAGATACAGTAAGTATGACCAGATATCTGATATCTGTCCAAACACAGGTCAAAGATTAGCTAAATAATAATTGTGGCCGTATTAGACACTGTGTGACTGTATGAATACATACAAAATATGTCATGCATATTTAAATTACATTGCTGTCATTCTTTTCAGCACAAATGCGATTAATGTGGTGTTATTACTATATAAAAGATGATCGCCACAATTCATTCCTCCTCACTGTCTTTGAATAAACTGCGCTGACGTTTTGTGGTACACAATAAAATGTACAAGATAAGAAAACAAAAAGTGTTTTTATATGATTTATATATGAAGTTTAGACTGATATTCAAAATAGTGGTAACACTTACAAGGTCTCATTTGTTAACATTAGTTAATCCATTTGTTGCATTCCATCACTTGCTCACCAATAGATCCTCTGCAGTGAATGGGTGCCGTCAGAATGAGAGTCCAAACAGCTAAAAAACAACATCACAGTAATCCACAAGTAATCCACACCACTCCACTCCTTGTGAAGCCAAAAGCTTTGTAAGAAACAAATCCATCGTTATGACGTTTTAATTTCAAACCTTTGTTTCCATCTAATATACAAGTCCTCTTTCCATAATATTGCTTTCTGTTACACTTTATTTTGATAGGGCACTTTAGAAATTCTACTAACTATAAGTAACTTTGCAACTACATGTCTACTAACTCTCAGAGTAGACTGTTAGGTTAGGTTTAGGGTTAGTAGAACTTGCATAATGTCTCATAGTCAGTATGTTGTATGCTGTGGACCCATCCAAATGAAGTGGTAGAAGATATTAAGCAGACAGTCTACTAATACTCTAATGACTGCTAGTTGACATTTAGTAGCAAAGTTACTTACTGTTAGTACAATGACTATCAAAAAGTGTTACCTTGCTTTCTCCAGTGAAAAGTCATCTAATCTGAATCAGGAGAGAAATCTGCACAGATCAAGCACTGTTTACAAGTAAAAACAGTCCAGAACCGTTCTAAACAAATATATGGGTGGTTGTGAGAGAAAACAGGAGATGGACTTTTTCACTGGAGGAAGCGCTATTATGGATTATGGACTTGTATTTTAGTCGGTTTGAATTTAAAACGTCCATAACAATGGATTTGTTTCTTACAAAAACACAGCTTTTGGCTTCTAGAGATGTTAACTGATGGACTGGTGTGGTGTGGATTACTATTGTGATGTTTTTAACAGCTGTTTGGACTCTCATTCTGACGGCACCCATTCACTTTGTTCATTGTTAGTTAATGTTAACTAATTTAGTTAACTAATGTTAACAAATGAAGCAAAAGTGTTACCAAAATATCTATAATTAATCTGGTTGAGGCATAGAGGGATGTTATCCAACACCAGCTATTGAAGTATTAGCAATAGATGCTTTATGTAAAAAAAAATGTCGCAACCATCAGTTTGTGCCTTCGGGATGGAGCTGGTGCCTCCATGAAATCCCACATGTTCAACAATTGGTTGTATTTTAGTTTCCACTGTAAGTAAAAAACTTTTAAATGGATCCTAAATATTTCCATGGATTCTCTTTCTAGAACTGAGAAAGTCAACATGGCTAATGCGTGAAATAAAGCATGACATTATTACAGAAAGAAAATGATGGACATCTGTCTCGACAAAATAAAAACCCTTCCCAACAAACACATAAATGGCTTGAGAACAGAAAAACTCACAAAATGGAGCCAAAGAGGGAAAAGAGATATAGAGTCAGCTCACACAGATATGACTGAATCAGTTTGTGTGTGTGTGTGTGTGTGTGTGTGAGAGAGAGAGAGAGTGTTTGTGGGATTATTAGTGGCAGAGAACAGATGAAGGTAAAGTAGAGGAGACTACATACATCATTCCCTTTATTCCCCTCCGTGTGATTGGCTCCTGAATCTTTGCCATTGCGTACCCGGACGCTGTGGTTCCCATTCTGCCACGTGATTGGCTGGTCAGCGCTGGGGGATGGCAGTGGGCTGTGGCTGGGGTGACTTCCTTCCTGTTTGTGCCTGTCGTTCCTGCACTTTGCACTTGATCTGGTTTGAGAGGTCAGATTGGAAAGGATTGAGTTTAGCGCTTCACTAATTTTCTTATTGAGTTTTTTTGTCTTACTATTTTTCAGTAAAATATCTACACATTCTTAAATGAAGACATTTATTTGAGAAGCAAAATGACAAGATATAAAGTATTATTTTCTGAAGTGGCTTCATGCTTTAAATAATAACAAATGTCTACCGATGGAGAAGGAAAATTAAACTTGTTTTCCCTTTCAATGAAGTTGATTTTTCTGACCCCCGATTTTTTTCTTGTTTTAAGTATAAACTCACTTGATTTTGATAATTCCAGAAAACAAGATCAGACTATAAACCTAAATAATTTTGAATGTTTAGATAGTTATACTGATAAAAATATTGTGAAAGAACATATTTTTTGCAGTGTATTTGTTGTGTACCACGTATAATAAACTATATAGTCCAGGGATTGGCAACTGTTTTGACATGAAATGCTGTTTTTGCACATTGCAGGTTGTTTAAAAGTTTCAAATTTGATCAATTGGGATCAATTTGAAATTGACTAATGCAGATTTTTAAAACTGAATTTACAGATAAAAAAAATTATATGGACGAAATATATGGAAAAAAATCACATTTTTGAAATTCCCTGATATTTCCAGTTTTTAAGAAGAAATTAATAGGTTTATTCAGCAAGCACAAATTGATAGTGGAGACATTTATATTGTTACAAAATATTTATATTTTACAAAATGCTGTTGTTGTGAGCTTTCTATTCATCAAAGAATCCTGAAAAATAAAATGAATCAACAAAAATATGAAGCAGCACTGTTTTCAACATTGATAATAATCACAAATGTTTGTTGAGCAGTAAATCAGCATATTAGAATGATTTCTGAAGGATAATATGACACTGAAGGAGTTGTTAAAAATTCAGCTTTGATCACAGGAATAAAGTATATTTTAAAATATATTCACATAGAAAACTTATTTTAAACTGTAATATTATTTCACAATATTATTGTATTTTTTATGAAATAAATGCAGCCTTGAGCTTTGAAATGTAGTGTAGGTCCTTACACAGTTTAACTATGCCATAGTTAGTGCAGTAAAGTCATAATAAATGACTATGGAAAGCTTTTCTGTCTTTCTGCCATAGTGATTATTCCCTTTCTGTGATGACAGTGGTGACTAACACCACATTACCACAGTCTTATTGTAGTAACCATGGTATTTTGGCAGAAACTATGTTCACCATAGTAAATGTGTGTTAGAGGAGGTTTGTCGGAGGGCCTGTGAAATGGAGATAAGAGGCCGAATATAAGCCGCACCTGCTGGGTGATTTGGAGACGCTGGCGGTGGAGGAGACGGATCCGCTGCGGGAACTACAGCAGCTGCCTCTGTGCTGAGAACTCCTGCTGGGAGACTCCACTGAACACCTGCGGGACACACACAAACACACGTCACACCACACACACACTCACACACTCTGCCCACACCGCTTCATCATACACCTCACAGTCTGTGTCATCAATCCTTTCATAAACAATCCATGCATACGGCCTACACTGACATGTGAGTGTTGGGTGTAGTGGGTGGTTGCTAGGATGTTGCTATGTGTTTGCTAAAATGTTCTGAACGGTTTTCAGTGCATTGCTAGGTGGTTTCTAAGGTGTTTTGGGTGGTTGCCAGCATGTTGCTGTGCATTTGCTCAAATGTTTCAGCTGGTTTACAGTGAATTACTTAATGGTTACTCTGGTGCTTCAGACCGTCACTGTGGTGTTGTAGGTTGTTTGAAAGGATGTTGCTATGCAGTTGCTAAAAAGTTCTGAGTGGTTGTCAAGGCATTGCTAGGTGGTTACAAGGGTGTTTTAGACATTTTTTTGTGGGTGGTTGCCGGGGTGTTGCTATGTGTTTGCTAAAATGTTCTGAGTGTTGTCAAGGCATTGCTAGGGAGTTTTAAATGTTTATTCGTGTGCTGTGGGCAGTTTCTGGGGTGTTGCTATGCAATCGCTAAAAAGTTCTGAGTGGTTGTCAATATATTGCTAGGTGGTTACTAGGGTGTTTTAGACGGTTTCTTGTGGGTGGTTGCCAAGGTGTTGCTATGTGGTTGCTCAAAGATTCTGAGTTGACAGCATTGTTAGGTGGTTTCCAGGGTGTTCTAGATGGTTACTAGGGTGTTGTGGGTGGTTGCCAGGGTGTTGCTATTTAGTTACAAATTTATTTTGTCTGATTCTGTTTGTTCTGGTTGTCAGTGCATTGCTGAGGTGTTCTAGGTGGTTTCTAGGGTGTTGCCAGGTTGTTGCTATGCATTTGATTTGTCAGTGCAATGTCAGGTGGTTTTTAGGGTGCTCTAGATGGTCACAAGATCATTGTGGGTGGTTGCTATGGTGTTGCTATGCAATTGCTAAGATGTTTCAAATGGTTGTCAGTGCATTGCTGGTGGTTGCTAGGTTGTTCTAGATGGTTACTGGGGTGTTGTGGGTGGTTGCCTGGGTGTTTCTATGTGGTTGTTCTAGATGGTTACTGGGGTGTTGTGGGTGGTTGCCTGGGTGTTTCTATGTGGTTGTTAAAATGTTCTATGTAGTTGAATGGCTTAGTGGTTGTTGTGGCATTCTAGATGGTTACTAGGTTGTTGAGGGTGGTTGCCAGGGTGTTGCTATGTAGTTTTTAAAATGTTTCAAGTGGTTGTCAGTGATTGCTAAGGTATTCTAGATGGTTGCTGCCTGCTTGCTTACTATCCCAAGTGAAAAATCACAACACTGATTGCTTAGAACATTACTATCATTAAACTCTGTAATCAGTGCATTGGAGTTTCTTTGTCAGGCTGAGGCATTACGGTATTGTGACTGAAAGCATCATTCTGAACATTGAACATTTTTAGAAACGCAAACAGCAGAATAAACGTCCCTCACCTCTTCTTCTGTTTGTTCTTGTCTTTGTGTTTGTTTTTGGGGCTCCCAGATCTGAAAGGAGAAAACAAACACATATACCTAAATAAGAACTGAATTTAGAGCTTAAGTGTGGAGCATTAAAGTCTTGAAATCAAAACAAAATTATGTTAAATTATGTTACTGCTTCAGTGAACACTTCTGATACTCAGTTTTGTTCAAGACACTAAAATCTCAGAAAAAAGGTACAAAGGTTGTCATAGTACCTTTTCAAAAGGTACTATAAAGCACCATTTAGGTACTAATATGTACAGTTTAGGTACTAACATGTACTTTTAAGGTACTAATATGTCCTCTTTTGGGGTAAATAGAGTGCAAAGGTGTACCTTTTTCAAAGATGACAGCTTGTGTACCTTTTTTTTCTTAGAGTGTAGAGGTCTATAAGCAGTACTGCATATTCTGCTTTGTTTTCTGAGTGATGTCTGTGAAATGATCAATACTTATTACGTTTACGCTATTTTCTTCAGTTTTGTTTGTACAGCTATTCAAAGAGACTACTATTGAACGAGCGTTTTCTAGGCCAGTCTACTACTGCGGTATCATCGATTTTTTATTTATTCACCCCTAAACAGTACATACAAGCAAAATGAACTGCGGCTTGTCACTTTACATGTCAATAGACGGCTCTTGGACAAACTTTAAAGTGGATGTTGGCTCTGCAAGACTAATCCAGCACAGTTCCCAAACCATAAAATCTAAAGGATCTTAGGGTAGCTCAGTGTTTACCTGTGTCTCCTCTTCTTCCTTGAGCCAGATGTGGACCTGACACAGAGGAAATGTTGGGTTAGATAACAGATTATGACTACCAGAAAACTGCTGCTGTTTATATAAGTAGATTTTGTAGTTTTAGGCTTCAGCATTCAGTATTTGGACACTGAAGTCAGACTTAAATCTCTGAATGTCATGCATTAGATACTGGAATATAAAAGCCATTTATTGTTCCCCGCCATTGATGGAAGTTTCCGGCTTTCTGTGTTTTCACTGTTATAAGGTAGAAGTTGCTATTACACATCTTCTGAAAGAGTACTGAATCTCTGAATCAAAACACAAGTGAAGAAGAAGCAGAAACAAATTATTGCATATGTAAGCAGATACATATGTAAAATGATGCAATCATTAAACACTAAACAGCATATAAATCAAAACTGCCAAACATTACCAAATGAAATGTCGATCCAGGAAGTGGTATAGGATGCTGCCGAACGGGACGCACTATTTAAATGCTATTTAAATTTTAAATTCAAAATGTTGCTTTTTCATGAAACTAACCCGCATTCAATTGTTGATAATAAAATAATGCATGAAACTAGAACAAAACTGCTGGCGGGGAAAGAGTTAAGAAAGATGTACGATCATGCTTTTCAAACAAAATACTTGACAAAAATAAATTAGTTTGGTTTGAAATGATAAAACGATAGATCTTGTGTTGTTGCCCATTAATAAGTCAAGGATAACTGACTTCAGACATCCACTACAAATCAAACAAATACCAGCTGACTAAAAGACACTAAGCAAAAATAATGAAGAAAAGTGGCATTAGTGAAAATAAAAGATGATGTGGCACTTATATCTAATGCAGTGACATTCATTTTTAAATATCCATATATTTTTATGTTGTGTTAAAGACAATGGTTAACATACATCTGTCTTACCAACTTTTGCCTCAGTTGGAAGATTCTGGGTCTTTTGTGGATTTTTTTGAGTGATTTAACACAGAATACACATACCACATTTTCACCTTTAAACGTCTTTGCTCAATTTATACTGAAAGGAGAAATACTTGACTTTCTTCGCTCAATTTCTAACTCTCTTTCACACTTTTTCCCCTCACACACAGTCTGACAGTATTGAAGCTGCTGTGATAAGACATGGATCCACCATGTTTCCGTAGTGTGTTCGCTATTATATACATCTGACACAAACAGATACACAAGCACCCAAGCATCTGTCAGTCCTGTCATGTTTTCTTGATATAGAAAAAAAAAGCTGTAATAAAGCCGTCAGGGTAACGTGAGATGAATAAAAATGATCTGTCCTGACTCCTGTACAGAGAAGACTGCATTGAATTGGAAGAAATTTTATTGCACACACACACATAATTATAAATAAATTATATAAGTAAATCGATAAATAAATCAGACTACAGGCACAAGCCAAAATGCATGAAGTAAAAACTGAATATACACTTAAGAGACTATATGAAACTCTATCAGCCTGTGAGCCGGAAATTCAGAATAAATTATTCATTCAGCAGATGCTTTTATCCACAGTGAGTAACATTACATACAAGCTTTATGCTTTGTGTTCCCTGGGAATTGAATAGATGACCTTGGTATTGCTAGGGCATTGCTAACTCTGTGTCAAGACCCCTATACACAGAATCATATAGCATGTTCAAAATAGACTGCTGTGGGAAAAACCACCTTATGAATTTTAATAGAGTAGAGGTCATGACAAGAGGAAACTCAGAAGAAACCTGTATAGTGATACACAGATTTACACACTAATTATAATAATAGAAAGACAGACAGAAACCGAAGCATTTAAAATGCTGAGACGTCCGGTTATCAATATTTAGACAAGGACGTTTTTAAGGCTGCAAAGGCGCAAAATACAGCAGATATTTCTGACATAATATCATGAATATTTGATGAACGCAGAAAGGTCTTTGTGTAAAGCAGGCATTTCTTGTTCATGTCTGGTGCTATTTTTGGACACTGAGTTGAGTTTGCTCTAGTCCTTGATGCTTCTGGTCAAAATAAAAACGCTGATAATAAAATATGAACAAGAACGGTTTAAATCTGCCCGAGCTACTCTTCATAAAGCCATTTTCTATTTTGTCAAAGATTAAAGTTAGACTCTGAGACTATATGTTCAGAATAGAAAAGTGCCACCATCACTGCAACATTGCTGTCACATGATCTCTCTATGCTGCATGTTCAATTTAATCTAAAATGCAAATTTTGCATTTTTAATCCAATTTTGTGTATAAACAAAACTGATCTAAGCAAGTAACAGGTCAAGAAGATATAATAAAGTGATAGTTTGTGTTAGTAGAAATGGAAATTTAGATTTAGTGCATTGCATTGTAGGATGCAGTATCTCATGTAGTGTGTTTTGTGTATAATGCACACTTTGACTAATGTAGTAGGTCATATTGGTATTTGTGTGGTATGGATACTGAAAGTTTGCATACTGCAGTCTACAGTATAATCTAATGAATATTGGCAGGGAGATCAGTGTTAATTGATCGGTGAATGATGTACACCTGTGTGAATGAATAACCACACGCACACACACACACACACACACACACACACCTGTCTCTTTTGTGTTTCTTTCCGCTTTTCTTCCTCTTGTCTCTGCGGGTTGGAGATGGACTGTCAGCTCTATGGGTCACACAAACACAACAATACTGCTGGATGAAATATCACACAAGCACATACCATCATTTTCTTCACATATCATCATTTTCACTGAATTATATTTAAATGCTTCTTGACCCTTTTCACTGTCAAAAAAAAAACTTGTTTCTTGCTAAAGTATGTCAAGTTTTACTAGTACTGTTTATACTTAATTTGTTTAATCTGAACAAACTTCTAAACATTAAATTTCAATTTTTGGCTCAAAAACTCAACGTGAGAGATCACACTGGCAATTAAAGGTTAATTTTTAGCTCACTGCATTGTTGGACACAGTGTTTCTGTTGTATATTACTCGTTTGGTCATTTAAGTATTCTATGCATTGCATACAGAACATTTGCAAACTATTCACAGTATACATTGGCTGCCGGGTGAACTGACTTTTCAGTACATGATGCTGCATTGCATTGCAAATCACAGAAAGCACACTGACCGACTGTGTCTTCTTGCTTTCTTCTTTTTCCTCTTTTTTGGCCGAGGGGAAGGTGAACTGCTGGATTTCCTCTTGGATCTAGAGTAGAAGACAAGAAATGGAGTAAAACAAATGCAGTGTTGGAAATACATATACAGTATATAGTTGGGGTAAGTTATTAACATTTTATATTATGTTATACCTAATATAGGTAATCAATTCTGTTACATTGTTAATATTCTTTTTGGAAAGTAAAGTTATTTACATTTTAGCTTTGCATTATTTTTCTCATCATCAGCTAGCGTTTTGTTGTGGTTTTTCAGAATGAAAGCACCTGGCTTGAGATGTTTTCAATAGTATTTATTAAGTAAATTTATGGAAATTTAAATCATTTTCTTAATTGCATTTATTTTCTTAATTCATTTATTTTCAGTTTCTCTCAGCATGTAGGTGTTGAGTTCAGAGCTTCTTTTTTAGCTTTTCACCTGCAGTCATCGTAGGCAGCTGAATCTTGCACGTAATATTCTCCATCCCAATCACAGTCTTCCTTATAGCCCTCGATGTACGCAGCATTTTCCACATGATCTTCATCCCCGTGAGGAAGCAGCCTAACCCTGTGCATGTAGGAGGTAAAGGTCAAAGGTCATGACCTGCGCTGGTCTAAAATGCAGTAATGAGCTATTCTGTCTCATTCTTGCAGTGTCTCAAACTGTGTTCAGATTTGAAAGACTTCATTTTACACTAATGTATGTTAATTTTACTCTATACTTTAATATTCGTCACCTCTTGGCTCATTTTTATTTTTTCTAAGAAAAAATAAAAAAAAACATCTGAGACACAGTTGATCTATGAAAGAGCAACCTGTGAGCAAAAACATTTTTCTCTGGGTTAAGTCAACATCTATTTATTTTTACATACCAATAATTTCTGCAAAAGTGCTTTTTATTAACAGCCTAACTGTTCTATGATTTAAAAGAAGGTTTAAAAGACAACATAAGGGTTCTGTGACAGAACAGAAGGGTGTAAGGGTCCTATGATGGAACAGAAGGGTTAAATGACTACATAAGGGCCCTGTGATGAAACAGAAGGGTTAAATGGCAATATAAGAGTTCTGTGACTGAACGGAAGCGTTAAATGACAAAATACTGTAAGGGTTCTATGATGGGAAAAGGGTTAAATGACAAAATTAGGATTCTGTGATTAAACAGAAGGGTTAAATGACAATATAATGGTTCTGTGACAAAACTGAAGGATTAAATGACAAAATACTGTAAGGGTCCTATGATGAAATAAGGGTTAAATGACTACACAAGGGTACAGAACGGTTAAAAGACAACATACTGTAAGGGCCCTACGAAGGAACAGAAGGGCTAATTCAAGACATAAGGGTCCTGTGATAAAACAGCAGGATTAAATGACAATACAAGGGTTTTGTGACAGAACGGAAGGATTAAATGACAACATAATAGTCCTATATTGGAATAGAAGGGTTAAATTACAACATAAGGTTCCTCTGCTAGAACAGAAGATTTGTAAGATATACAGTGCCCTCCATAAGTATTGGAACAGTAAGACAAAATTGCTCTGTTGGCTGTGGGGTCAAGACATTTGCAAATATGATTAAAAGATGAATATGAGACAAAACTACAGAATGTCACATTTTATTATTAGCCGTTTCAACACATACATGTTTTACCAAATAAAAAGAACAGCACTTTTAGAGTTCATCCCAATCATTGATGTGAGCATAAGTATTGGGACAGTTGAACATAAGGCAGATATAAAAGATTAAAAGCTATTATTTAGTTGCAGATCCCTTGCACACAATCACAGCAGTGAGTCTGTGACCCATAGACATCACCAGACTCTTGCTCTCATCCTTTGAAATGCTTTTCCCAGCCTTTAATGCAGCAAATTCCAATTGTTGCTTGTTTTGTGGAGTTTCTGCCTTTACTCTCCTCTTCAGCTGCTGAAATTCATGTTCAATCAGATTTAAATCTGGAGATTGACTTGGGCAATCTAACACTTTCCATTTCTTCTTTATAAATTCCTTGACTGACCTGGCAGGGTGTTTTGGATCATTGTCCTGATGCAATATGAAGCACTTCCCAATGAATCTGGTGGCATTTTCTTGAATATTGGTAGGCAAGATGGTTTTGTACCCTTCCAAATTCATTCTGCTACTGTCATCATACATTAAGTCATCAGTAAAGTTAAGAGGGCCTGTTCCAGAGACAGCCATGCATGCCCATGCCATGACACCACCTCCACCATGCTTTACAGATGAGGCTGTATGCTTGGGATCATTGCAGTTCCCTTTTTTTCTCCACATTTTTGCTTTCCCGTCACTTAGATAAAGGTTCATCTTTGTCTCATTGAATCAGAATCAGAAAGAGCTTTATGTGTTTTTACACACACAATGAATTTGTCTTGGTGTTAGGAGCTTCCAGTACAGAAGTACAAACATAGTGCAGACAACATATAATTAAGGTAATAAAAACACTAATAATGAAGAGAAAAGACAATAAATTATAAATAACGACAGTAATAAAAATACAAATATGCAGAAAATAATAAAATGAAAAAATGTCCATAGACAGAACTGTGAATGTGCATATGTCTTATGTACGGATGAGGGTTTGATGAGTTATTTATAGATGTACAGTACCGGGGTGTGTTATGTGTTGTTCAGGTGGGATATGGCCTGGGGGAAAAAACTGTTCTTGTGTCTGGCTGTTCTGATGCTCAGTGATCTGTAGCGCCGGCCAGAGGGCAACAGTTCAAAGAGAGAGTGAGCTGGGTGTGAGGGGTCCAGAGTGACTTTTCCTCACTCTGGAGATATAAAGATCTTGGAGGTTGGGTAGAGGGGTACGATAATCCTCTCAGCAGTCCTGACTGTCCGTTGTAGTCTTCTAATGGCTGTGTTGGTAGCTGAGCCAAACCAAACAGTTATAGATGAACACAGGATAGACTCAATGATGGCAGAGTAGAACTGTTTCAGCAGCTCCTGTGGCAGTTTGAACTTCCTCAGCTGGCGAAGGAAATACAGCCTCTGCTGGGCCTTTTTCACAATACAGTCAATATGAATGTCCCACTTCAGGTCCTGGGAGATGGTGGTGCCCAGGAACCTGAATGACTCTACTGCAGCCACAGTGCTGTCCATGATGGTGAGTAGGGGGAGTGCAGGGGGGTTCCTCCTGAAGTCTACTATCATCTCCACTGTTTTGAGTGTGTTGAGCTCCAAGTTGTTGTGACTGCACCAGATGCTCAAATTACTTCATGACCACAGACGTGAGAGCGACAGGTCTGTAGTCGTTAAGACCAGTGATTTTGGGCTTTTTGGGAACGGGAATGATGGTGGAGCGTTTGAAGCAGCAGGGAACTTCGCACAGCTCCAGAGATCTGTTGAAGATCTGTGTAAAGATGGGGGCCAGTTGGTCAGCACAGACATTTAGACAGGCAGGTGAAATACCGTCTGGTCCTGAAGCTTTTCTAGATTTCTGTTTTCTGAAGATCCGGTTCACATCCTCTACACAGACTTTAAGCGCAGGTAACATGGTTGGGGAGGGAGTAGGGGGGGGGGGGTTGCAGGGGGGGTAGGCGAATGTGTGGAGTGCAGATCAGAGCGGGTGCTGGGTGTCAGTCTGGCCTTTTCAAATCGACAGGAAAACACATTCAGATCGTCAGCCAGTTGTTGAGTCTCCACAGACTGTGGGGGTGGTGTCTTGTACTTGGTGATGTTCCTCAGACCAGTCCATACTGATGCCGGAAAATTGGCTGAAAGCTCTCTTCTCAGCTTTTCAGAGTAGTTCTTTTTAGCTACTCTGATCTCCTTTGTTAGTCTGTTCCTGGCCTGTTTATACAATATTTTATCCCCACTTCTGTAAGCATCCTCTTTGGCCTGACGAAGCTGTTTGAGTTTCCCAGTAAACCACGGGTTATCATTATTGAATGATAAGAATGTCCAGGTGGGGATGCACATATCCTCACAGAAACTGATATATGAAGTTACAGTCTCTGTGAGCTCATCCAGATCGGTGGCTTCAGCTTCAAAAACAGTCCAATCAGTGAGAGAGAAACAGGCTTGTAAATCCTGCTCTGTTTCATTAGTCCATCTTTTAACAGTTCTTAATACAGGTTTTGCAGATTTAAGTTTCTGCCTGTAGGACGGAATAAGATGAACCAAACAGTGATCAGAGAGTCCTAAAGCTCCCCGTAGGACAGAGTGATATGCGTCCTTTATTGCTGTGTAACAGTGATCCAATATATTACTGTCTCTGGTGGGACATGTGACGTGCTGTCTGTATTTTGGCAGTTCACGGGAGAGATTTGCTTTGTTAAAATCTCCAAGAATGATTAAAAGAGAGTCCGGGTACCATTGCTCTGTTTCAGATATTTGTTCAGCCAGTTGTTGCATCGCAGCGCTCACGCATGCGTCTGGAGGCACGTACACATTCACGAGAATGAAAGAAGAAAACTCCTGCGGCGAGTAGAGCGGTTTACCGTTTATGAAGCATGCCTCTAAATTAGGAGAACACATCTTCTTCATAGTTGTTACGTCTGTACACCAACCGTCATGTATGTAGAAGCATAGTCCACCACCTCTCGTTTTCCGTGTTAACTCCGTGATGCGATCCGCTCTGAACAGCTGGTAGCCCAGCAAATGAAGTGCGTTGTCCGGAATGGCTTCACTCAGCCAGGTTTCAGTGAAACACAATGCAGCAGAGTTTGAAAAATCCTTGTCTGTGTGGGTGAGGAGAAGTAGTTCATCCGTTTTGTTAGGAAGGGATCGGAGATTCGCTAGATGGATACTAGGGAGCGCTGTTCGCGGAGCTTAACCAGCACCCCGGCACGCTTCCCTCTTTTCCATCTAAGCGCGCGTTTGACTAGGACCGCTGCCCCTCCGACTAGAACATCCAACAAGGCGTCTGAATAATCAAAAACCAGAAAAAATGTCCAATGCGCCATCTCACCTGAAGAATGAATGCAACAGGACACAGCTGATCACTTAGAAAGACCTGAGAGGCAACTGTCCCAATACTTATGCTCACATCAGATAGAGGGATGAAACTATAGAAGTGCTGAACTTCTTAGCTGGTAAAACATCTATGTGTTGAATCACCCAATAATAAAATGTGACATTCTGTAGTTTTGTCTCATATTCATCTTTTAATCATATTTGTAAATGTCTTGACTCCACAGTCAACAGAGCAATTTTGTCTTTACTGTTCCAATACTTTTGGAGGGCACTGTAGCAGAAATGTTGTGTTGCTGGAGCTATAATGGCTCAGGCTCTGAGTTCTTGTGAAAAGAATGGCCAGAACAGGAGTTTAGGTTTAAGATGAAAAGGCTTTTTTATTAGATTGGTCTCTGGGTGAAGGAGGTGATGTACGGTCGCTGAGGTTTCCTCTGGGCTGTGCACGGCATTAACACAGGGTCATTTATGATCTGTAGAGAATATTAAATCATCTCCTTCTTCTGCTCCTGATAAAGGACCTGCACCCACAAGCTATAAGAAAGTTTGTATGTGTACCTGCTGAAACAAATACATTCAGCCTATATGCAGCAAAACACAACATCTTATTTATGAACCTATTTCAACATGACCTCATGGAAGCCAACGTTATGACTTGTCTTTATGCTATAGGCAACAAAGCTACATTTCCCATTATCCTCCATGACAACATTATAAAATACACTATATAGCTAAAGCCTTTAATGTTCATCAATTGTGCTTAATTTTGATGCACTAGTGCTAAAAAGGTTTCTGTTCATCGGTAGCTAAAATATAGAGAATGCACTTCCCAAAGATTCATTTTAGTGAATCAGTTTGTTCAGACAGTTCATGTAAATGAACCAGAAAGAGAAATTATTCATTTCAATCCCTGTGAAGCATTTTTGCATTGCACTATTTAGCTAAATGGTTTTCCAGTGAGCTACATAAATTAAAGTTGTATTTGTATTTAATGTACATTTATCTATTAAACATGCAGTATCTATTCACTGGCACAGAGATCCGTGTTATGGATGGTTTCTATCAGTGCTGGTTAGCATTATCATTAATCACAGGAATACAATGTCACACACAAACGCTATCCGATACTGTCTCTACAGGAAACACACACTATATTCAATTACGTGAGGAAAATAGGATCAGAGCGGATCGATGGTTTCCTCGTTTACTGTCTGACAAGCATCATGTGTGATTGACTCACGGGGGACGTGGGTGCAAGCCTTCTCGAGTTATCACACCCTCCTTCTCCATCAGCATCTGCCGAAACGTTCCAACCTTCTGCCGGATTTCTTCTTCGGAATATCTGCAAACAAAAATGAAAGCAGTCAACTGACAACAATGTCCTCAATAAAACACGGTTTAAAGAATCTTTCAGGTCTGGAGTGATTTTCACTCACTGGATGATAAAACAGGTGAAAAAATCCCAGCAAACATTGATGGAGGGAGCCAAGCAACCATAATTAACCCTGCCAGCAACCGCCCAGAAAAACTTTTGCACCAGTCACCACTTACAATTTCTTCAGAAAGTCTAGTTTTAGTCTTGCCTCTTTCAGAGCTGTGCTAAAAATGAGTGAATAAATGCAGCATGGAAACATTCGGCTGCACTAAGGGTTTGGATATTAAATGGGCCATTCTCGTTTTCTCCAGAGCGCATCCATCAGGAAACAAGATTAGTGTAGTGTGTGTATGTGTGTGTGTGTGTGTGTAAGACTGTCATGCCACACAGTTTGGCTGTAATGTGATTTCAGAGGCGCACAGCTGCCTGCAGGGGACGCCGGACCGGAGAAACACTCTTTATATTCACTCAATGTCACCATGCAGAAATCTGTGGGTGGCAAAGGTGACTTGACAGTCAGCACACAGACAACAGTGTGCGCTTGATAACATTCGAACACATACTGTGCAAAAAGAGATGGAACTGAAATCCTGTTCCAAACCAGTTGCCTATGAACACAACATGCTGAAGCATCTCAGACGTGCTCCCTTCCGAGACAAAGTTATATGCAACAAGCTGAGCGAAAAAAATCTATCAAATATATCAAGTGAAATATGTGAGAGACGTCATTTATTAGAATGAATAATTCTATAAACAACAGAAAGCATTGCAATAGTTATGTTACAAGTCAAAATTTTGAATAATTAAGTGTCTTTTGTTCAATGCATTCATTTGATAAAACAAAGTAAAAACAGCAATATTGTGAAATTATTACAATCTCTAATACTTACTTGCTACCCAGTATGCCCTTGGCATGTAGGGCAGCAACAAAAGTCTTCCACTCCTGTCTGTTTTGGGTCAGCCACTGGATGGTGCACAACTGTTTTCTAATTAAATATATTTTAAAATGTAATTTATTTCTGTTGCAAAGCTGTATTTTCAGCATCATTACTCCAGTCTTCAGTGTCACATGATCCTTCAGAAATCATTCTAATATGCTGATTTGCTGCTTAGTTATTATCAGTTCTTGTTGGTGATTAATACTGTTTCTTAGAGTTTTCAATGTTGAGAACAGTTTTTGCTACATAATATTTTTGTGGAAACTGTGATTTTTTTTCAGGATTCTTTGATGAATAGAGTTCAAAAGAACAGCATTTACTGAAACAGAAATCTTTTGCAACATTATAAATGTCTTTATTGTCATTTTCTATCAAGTTAATGTGTCCTTGCTGAATTAAAGTATTATTATTATTATTTTTTTAATCCAAATTTTTTAAAATGGCAATGTATCATGGTTTCCACAAAAGCACATGTTTTCAACACTGATAATAATAATAAATGTTTCTTGAGCAGCAAATCAGTATATTAGAATGATTTCTGAAGATCATGTGACACTGAAGACTGGAGAAATGATGCTGAAAATTCAGCTTTGATCACAGGAATCAATTACATTTTAAAAATATATTCAAATAGAAAAAAAAAATCACAATTTGACTGTTTTTACTGTATTTTTGATCAAATAAATGCAGCCTTGGTGAACAGAAGAGATTAAATTCCTTTTTTTTTTTTTGACCAGTAGTGTAAATGTAGCTTAAATAATGACTATTTTCCCCAATATTTGTGTGTGCTGTGCATTTTTACGTATATTACTGCAGTTTACCATCATGCAACCACTGAATTCAACTGCGAGTCAAATCTTGTGCATTTCACAATGATGTGCACTGCTCCATTTCATTCAGCATGCTCACTATGCAGGCAGCAGACAGCAGGGCAGATCACTAGGTTTTGGAGCAGAGCAGGTTTTCACACAGAGATCGAAGCAGCACATTGACGTGTGTGTCGAGGTTTGTTGATGTAAGTCATGTGAAGGAGTTTTAACACAGCAGCACATGATGCACCTGCTGTCTGGTTAAAGTAGACTGGTGTAACCAGGGGCAACCATTGTGCATTCAGTTCAGCTGGTAATGTATGGTATCACAATAGCAGGTTTTATCAGCCTCTGCCCAGAGCAGCTGCACACAGAAGCGCATGAGGAAGATGATGTGTGTGTTTGTGAAGAAGCCAAACTTTCCTGCAATAAAAGCTTGTGCTGGAGGGGCTGGAGATAATGCTGCTTTATCAAATCCATTCCGACATATGCACGCGCATATACACACACACACAAGACAAAAATGATTTTCTGTGCTTTTTGTGCAATATGAGCAGAGGACAGCAGGTAGAACAAACAGAAGCACACACGTTTTTCTCATGATCATTGATGATTTAAATATTTTTAGAAATCACTTTATTTTGTATATTTTCCTTTAGGAATTTTACTGACTTAAAAGACATGTCTGGTGCGTTCACGTCCTCCTGGGAAGATTGTGATTATGAGTTTGGAAGTTGTTATTATGACCTCAGGTCTGTTCAAATCAGGTTGGAGTAAGACAGAGATGCAACATTTCTCTCTACATCTACGCAATAATGAATAACGAATATACATCGGATGTATTTTTGCTTTGTTTTTCTATTCAACTTGTGAAGGTGCTATAAATTGAATCATCATATATTCTGTTTTATTTGCACAATAATATGGTATTTTGTCCATGCAATTTATTTTTATTTTAAATTTACAAAAAAAAACATTAATTCGAACAAATTTACCATTAATACAGATGCTGTATCCATTGCATCTGACACGTTTTCCCAATGACACGCTCAACGCCCAAATCAACTATAATTTTTAATATCTAATTTGTGACCAATTATTATATTGGGCTTCCAAATGTTACAATATTGTATAATAAATAAAATAAGCATGCATACACTACCATTCAAAAATGTATCAATGTTGAAAACAGTTGTGCTGCATGTATTTGTGCAAACTGTTTATTTTTCAGGATTATTGATGAATAGAAAGTTCAAAAGAACAGCATTTGTTTGAAACAGAAATCTTTTGTAATATTATAAATGTCTTTGCTGTTACTTTTGATCAATTAAACGCATCTTTGATGAATAAAACTAATCATTAATTTTTTAATAAAGTCTTTCTGAAAACAAACTGTTTATTTGAGTGTATAAGTGTATATTTGAGATGACAACTGATGCCACTTGGTGAATTAAATATGTGGCATAGAGCTGTTCAGTATTGCACATTACTTGCTATTTCACTTTCTATTTATAAAAATAAGTGGAAGGCAGTACATGGACTCCTATGCCAACATGACCTGCAGGGGGCTCTAGCCATGTTTGAAAATAGCAACTGTAACACACACACACACACACACACACACACATGCACTCACACTCACAATGGAAAAGGCCTTTTTAAGCCAATTAGATTATAATGACAAGAGCAAAGTCGCCATCATTAGCAGAAGACTCCTGGGACACTAATGCACCTTCTGTCTGTTTTGTTTAACTGTGAATCGATAGCACTGATTAACCTTGTTTAATAGCACATACTCCCCTGTGCACCTAATGAAGCCGGCGGTTCAATGCAGAGCATATAGAGATGGATTATAGAGTGCAGCTTATTGATCAATCATATCAATACTGATGGTGCAGACTGTACTGACAAACTGTCAACTCATGCAGATTTTATTTCAGTGAAAAAAACTGGTTTAATTGTGCATCATTTTATTGTGAACAAGATCAATTGAGGTGTTTAACGTTCTGTAAAGGCTCTCTCAATGTTACGAACAAGTGTTCTTTCAGTAATGTTAGTAGAAATAAGTAGTGTTGAGGGGAAGTCGTGGCCTAATGGTTAGAGAGTCGGACTCGTAATCCAAAGGTTGCGGGTTCGAGTCTCGGGCCGGCAGGAATTGTAGGTGTGTGTGTGTGTGTGTGTGTGTGTGTGTTCACTGCTGTGTGTGTGTGTGTGTGTGTGTGTTCACTGCTGTGTGTGTGCACGTTGGATGGGTTAAATGCAGAGCACGAATTCCGAGTATGGGTCACCATACTTGGCAGTATGTCACTTCACTTCACTTCACTAGAACGTTTGTTTGGTCTTTATTTATTATTTCTGAAATATTTTATTTGGATATTTATCTAACTTGTTTTTTATATGTTCATGGAAAATAAACAATTTTTTTTTAAATGTAAAAAAACTGGAAGTTTTGAACGTTCTTAGAAAATATTTTTGTTAACTGCTGAAAGTTTAATCACCTGAATTCATAAATGAATCATTAAATGTAATTGGTGAATTTGTGGTTCATTAAAAAAAGACCTGACTCAAAAGATTTGAAATGGACATTGCTAGCTGACCTCAGCGAAGATGACTGGATATGGAGAATAAATGTTGAAATTAAGTGTTCTTTTCTTTACTTTTCTTGTTCTTTCTTTCTTTGTAAAGAGAAAGACCTATTAGTGTTTAAAGCTTTGTCTGCTAAATGACTAAATGTAAATGTAAAACATTTAAAAGAGTAATGCATCAAGAAACAGCATGTTTTCCTTAAAATGAAGTGGAGTAAAAAGTCAGATATTATGCTTTGGAATATAGTGAAGGAAAAGTAAGCTTCATGAATATGTATTTATTATCTATTTAGTTCTCATACAACCGCACACAACATATGGCTATGAAACACCAATAACAACTTAACTATAAGTGTGTCTTGCTGTATTATTTAAATCAAAACAATACTAAAACTTTTTACATTTCCCTTCTCATAATATGGTGATATGATGCAATCAACATTTCATAAATCATTTGATTCATAATTAATTCCTCTACCCAAAAACCTGAAAATGCATGTTCAAAAATGCCTTTTTCATCAAAACAACACATTCCACCTCTAAAAACAAGTCTAAAAGTACTTTCAAAACCAAGATCGGCATTGGACTATTGTGTTTATTTAACGTGGCATGAGTTGATCTGATTGGTTGGTGGTTTACAGTAAGGTTAAATGCTAAAGTCCAATAAAAAGGTATCATGCATATTAATGAGCCTCAGACTCGTCTGGGAATCCAGTTACACAATGAACTACATCTTTCCTTACTGGAGTCGATCTATCTATCTGTCCATCCACTGAGTCTCAGCACGCTTCTCCAGGGAGTGTGTCAATAATACATGAAGCCTCATCCTCGTCTCCATCTGTCTGTCCCGTCTCTATGGCCGCGGACGGGTCTGATCCCGGAGGTGGGGGCAGATGGAGGCCTTGGGCCGCTGGCGTAGCCGGTGGCGGTGGAGTGATTAACCGGAGCGCTGCTCCAACAGTAACACTCCACTAATTGGTTCCTGCTGGGGTGAAAATGCCAGACGACCAACTACTGCTGGATTTTTCAACCTGTTTTATCGTCCGACAGGTGCAAAACTGCATGTCCAGTCGCTTAGAATAGAACAGCACACCTCTGCTCAACGAGACACGTGAAGCACAAACGCTTGCAGGCTGTATTTAGTTTACACTACGCATTACTAAAAAGAAATTCAGTGGCCCTACTGTATTATCACAACTTAAATAAATGCATGCGCTGAAAAAAGGCAACCTAAAAATAGTAACATCAAAATGAACTGAAATAAAATAAATAAAATAAAATATTTTATTTTGGCTAGATGCCAAGCCAACGTTTCTCATTCATTTACTTTAACTTTAAGTACTAAAATAACTCAAACTAAATACACTAAAATGAATACATAAAAATGTATATATATAAAGTGAAATATAAAAATATACAAAAACATATCTAAAAATAACATCTAATAACAGCACACCTCTGTTTGATGCAAACATTGAAGTTTAATATCGCATGTTTGTACAAATCATCGAACACTAATAATGATGAGTCTTATGCATAAATATGTGTGTGTGCTTCATCCATCTGCCTATTTAATCAAGCTAAAACAAGCTGGGTGGGTAAGAAACTGTGTGTGTGTGTGTGTGTGTTGGGGCAGGCTGTATACAAGAGGTTACGGGGTTAAAGACTTTATGGGGGGAGTGTCGCATCGGTTTATATCCACAGCATCAGAGAAGAGCCTCCAGTCGCCATTATAAAATGTAATTCCCCGCCGCTCTCTGTGAAACACCCCTGCAATTATCCTGCATCTCGCTGATATCTGATGCATAGAGACAAGCCCTTCGTTTAAAGGAACAGTTCACCTACAAATCTTTTATTCTTCCTCATGTCATTCCAAACCTATGACTGTCTTTCTTGTGTAAATATCATACACTGCTACTGCAACTGGTTTGAGAGAATTTAACATTTTAAAACTGACATTTAATTGTATTTGGAAACTATACTGTATCTAAAAGTAAAAACTTTAAATTGTTTGAAATGTAAAATGTTTTTCAGATTTTTTTGTCTTTTTCTGTCCATATACCCCTAACATGTTTGGTTATATTCATTCTTGTTTGTACAATATTCTCGGTTCTACAAGCTCTCAAATCTCATTATGCTTATTCAGACTTGATCAAGAGATGCACATTAAGTCAAACCTGAAGCGATGCATCTTCATGAGTCACGTTTGAATATGCATAAATGCAAATGAGATTCAAGAGCAACAATGAAGAGCAAGTTTTTCAGCAAATAATACTCCTCACAAAAAAAAAAAAAAATCATATGATTTGTTATACAGCGCAAGAGTCATGCTGCTTTTTAGTTCCTGTTTGTAAAACAGCTTGAAGGATTCTTCAAAATCTCATTTGCGTTGCAAGAATGAAGTCATGCGGGTTTGGATCGACATGAGGGTGAGTAAATGATGACAGAATGTTATTTTTGGCTGAACTGTCCATTTAAAAAGCCTCAAGGATGACATGTGGAAGTCTCTTGTACAAACAGAGATAAGCTGAGGACACGTGGCCGCTGAAGCATGTTTAACACAAGAAAACCAGATCTTCAGCAAATGCTACACGGAGCTCGTCTGACTTTCACAGAGCTGCACGGCGTCTGCTGCTACTCACACTGGGACAAACATATGGGGAGCCAACATCTCCTAAAGCAGAGCACAATTAGTCATGATGCAGTGTGTGTGTGTGTGTGTGTGTGTGTGTGTGTGCGCTGCCAGATGGCTGATCCACCACCCTCCTCCATCTCCAACATCCTGCTCCACAGCATCGTCATCAATCTAATAACTATTACTCAAGAACTCCTAACAAGCAAAAATCCATTTCCACTAATAAGAGGATGCAGAGCATGAAAATGAGACGGTCTTCATACTGTACATGTGACTTTATACAGACAAACGTTTGGGAAACCTGTTTGAAAACAGTCATTATTTTCAGAATTCCACTGCTAGTGGTGCAGAAATTACACCGTTCACTTTTAAAGGGGCCACATTCTACTAGGTTTTGATAAACATTGGTTCTATTCTATTCTATTCTATTCTATTCTATTCTATTCTATTCTATTCTTTCACCCAAATAAAAATTCTGTCATCATATACTTTCACTTATGTCATTCCGTATTGTTATTGTCAGTTAAAACAAAAACTATTAAAAATAATTGTCTTTATTGAAATAATGCTGAAATAAAATGAAATATAAATATTCATTCCAAAACTTGAAATAAAAAAGTCCAATAAAAATAAAAGAAAAGAAAAAATTTACAAAGTACAAAATGGCTAAAACTAAAACTGAAATAAAAATGAAAACTGAAAATATAGCTAATTCAAGAGCTATGTCTTATTAAAGCTAATTCAAAATATTAATAAATACTATAACAGAATATAAATAATACTAAAATAACACTGGACCTCATTGACTTTCATTGTATTGACTTTCATATTTTTTATAACTTTTTTATAATATTTTCATACTTTTTTATAACAGTTTTGTTTGTTTGTTATGGTTATATTGTACTGTATATATATATATATATATTTTTTTTTTTTTTTTTTTGTCTACAATGCTTTGGCAATATTGTATAAACACAATCATGCCAATAAAAAAAAATAAAAAAATTAAAGGTTAATTTTTGGGTGCTGAACTATCCCTTATCCCTAATAATAAAATTTAAGGACACACATTTTCATTCAAACTTATTTTCTTTGTCGAGCTTGGTGTCGTTCTTCCACTAGTAATCTAATGTTGTCATGTAAACCCATGTATATAGTCTCTCTATGGAAGCTGTGCAGTGATATACACTAGATCCCCACTGGATTGACCAATCAGATGACGGGACTGAAACTATCTGTTCTACACATGGAATCCAAAACTAAACTGCTGATAAACCAAACATGCTTTCCTCTGTTTCTTGATGAATGGAAGCAGAAATTCAGGCCCACTCAGCACCTCATTCACTAAGCATTTAAGCACGTTAGCAGATTTCTAATCCTGAACTGAAGCAAATCTTTCATCAGCTTTTGTGCGCTGAGCCGGTTCCCCCGTGGCGGTGTTTGTGTGCTTTATCACCATCATTCATTCTGCCTCAAGGTCACACAGCTGCTGTTTAATTAGAGACACTCAGAGCTGCTTCAGAAGGCCGTCAGACGCGGGCCGAGCGCAGACGTCTGCAGGATTAGAGCAGATGTCAATCAGGCCACAAATCCTCCACCACATCACAAATACAGCAGCATTACAGGCCATGTGCTTTACTGCTTCCTGCAGCGCTGTGGAGCGGTCAGAACTGGACTGAGAAGGACTTTTAAAGAAGGAGAATTCAAATGAACTAAAATTCACAAATCTCTCATTTTTTAACTACAAAAAAAGGCTGTATTTAGTTAAAACCACTCAAAGTTTGGGGTTGGTAAGATTTTATAATGTTACTCAAAGAAGTCTCTTATGATCAAGTTAAAGTGCAAAAAAAATTCTTGGAAGTATAATCGCAAAATATTCATATATATATATATATATATATATGCAGATTCTTATCACATTATAATGTAGAGAGACTGACAGCATTACATAATTTGCAACTTAGAGTTTTCATCTAATATTTATATAGATGAAAATATCATATATGTATTATATGAATATATATATATATATATATATATATATATATGAATATATTGCAAAATGTAATTTATTTCTGTGATGCGCAGCTGAATGTTCAGCATCATTACTAATATACTGATTTACTGCTCAAGAAATATTTAATATTATTATCAATGTTGAAAACAGTTGTGCAGCTTCATATTTTGGGAAAACGTGATACGTTTTAGGATTCTTTTATGAATTAAAGTTTTTTTCTTTACTGACCCCAAATGTCTGAATGGGAATGTATATATTTTGTCATATTTAAAAAAATAATTTTTATGCATCAGAATGGAAGATCAATTATTTTACCAGAATGTTGAATTTCTTTTAATTTTCATTCAGTAAATTCCATTTCCTGTCATTCCGATTCAAATTACAATCCAACTTCCTGTGCAGTTGATTCAATTCAAATTCACAATCAGTACTCAAAGGAACGATACACTTTCCTTCAATAGTTTGTGCCAGATACGTTACTCAGATAACTGGTTACCTTAACATGTCAGCACTTTAATGAACTCACCCTGCAGGATTCTCTTTGAATTGTTGCACTGCCAAGACAATAGCTGACTTGAAAAAGTAAACTGACCACAGAAGAGGACTTTGTGGCAATATTGAGAATGCAATTGTGAATTATGAATTGTGCTCTGACACATTTCAGAATGCAACAATCCATAAAATCAAGTGTTTCTGTTTTGGTGCTTGCTTAGTTTAGACCTCAGTGCATGAAGAAATACCAGCGTTGCATTTCTGCATCAGAAATAATGCAAGAACTACTGTAAATAAAACAACGGCACAGGCAACAATGCACTGTGATTTCATATTCTCCTTCATGTCTTTGCTCTTCATGTGACGTCTCATGCAAGAAAAAAAATCACGTTTCCTTTGTAAAGCACAAATATTGTAGTCATATTGAAGTACGATTTTTTGAAGTTGTAAATAAAATTAAGATTATTGTTTTATAAGAAAACACTATTTCAGTGAAGACGGTGAATGGAATGCAAATTATAAACATTTTGAGTTAATTTTAAGTTGTTGATTATAAACACAAAATATCATTTATTTGAAGCATATTGCAAAATATTCATTTATAGGCAAATTCAGACAATGTTTAGAATGTAGAGGGACTGACTTTATTACATAATTTGCAACTTAAATGTATTATTTCAACTATAGTCCAAGAAAAATTTTGAATTACGTTTAACTTTGACTTTAAACTCTTTATTTATGTAGAATGTAGAATATAAAGAGACTCATAGTATTATGTCACAATTTTAAGTTTTTAAGTGTATAAAATATTTTAAATCAGCTTTATTTCAATTAATGATTTCTGAATTTTTTATAGTTTTAGTTTTACCTTACAATACCAGCACTAGTGAGTCACTTATGAGGCTCCTGAACATTTAGGATGCTGCTTTGGATATAGTAGACAACAAGTAGATAGTAGACAACAAGGCAGCTTGATAGGTTTTTGGAACAGAGCTAAACATGGTGCTATCAGTGACTCACTCACCCCTCTTCCTCCATCATCTCCTGAAGCTCCATGCATTTCAGCTCCACCCTCCTCTTCCTCTCATGATCCAGAATCTCACGGTGAGCCTTCTTCACCAGGACAGGCTCAGGTGGGACTCCGTTTTCCTCCTCCGGCTGCTCGGCGGCTTTGGGATGTGTGACCGCGGGTGTCTCGGGCTGCAGCGGGCCCCCGTTAGCGGCGTCCTCAGGGGAGGGAACCCTCGCCCCATCGTACATGGCCACGGCACTCTGACAGACACAAACACAGAGACATGAGATCCGAAATGAACAACGATTCCAGAAGTACATCACAGACCAGAGTTATTATATAACTACGACTGAAACTATTTCTGAAGGATCATGTGACACTGAAGACTGGAGTAATAATGCCGAAAATTCAGCTTTGATCACAGAAATAAATTACATTTTCAAATATTCACACAGAAAAAAACACTTTTCTAAAATCTTAATAATATTTCACAATGTTACTCTTTTTCCTGTATTTTTGATCAAATAAATGCAGCCATGGTGAGCAGAAAAGTCTTCTTCCAAAAACATTAAAAAATAGCCACAATCTTTTGAACAGCAGTGAATAATTAATGCAAAAAATACCATAAAATCAACCGCACCACCACATTCAGACCTCACTGGCATTAAGAGGATGACAGAAACTATAAAGAAATAAGACATGACTGTTTTCTGCCCTGATAACTACAGCAACACAAGCAGCAATAGAGGCATGCAAGCTTTTATTTTCGCCCATATCTTCTGTACAGGACACAGACTGCAATTGCATATATATGTAAATTAGGAGCAAATGTCTCTTTTCAATGCAAGTTGAGCTTTTATAGTTTGCATTCACAAATATAAGCTCTATTTTATGTTACAGGAACCATGAACTCGATGCAATCTCGATGTTGGACACGTATAATGACTGATTGAATAACACAGTCCATTGTAACATTAACATCCGGCCAGTAATTCCCATCCACAAAGAAGACATTCTCACCTAAATGACGTGGTATAATAAATGGCAGTATTTTTTTGCTGAGTTGATTGAATCATATTTGCTGCTGGCAATATACCACAAAAATGAGAAAGGGAGAGAAGCGTCTGGATGAGATCCCAGAACCTGCGACTAACGGTCTCGTATTTCAAAATAGAGACTTGAGTTCAACACATTCCCTTCATCACTGTCACCGCAAACTCTCTCATGATCTTTCCCTGCGTGAGGGCTTTGCTGCAGGCTCACATTTCCATAAAGGTTTTGCTGTTTATTTGGATGTCATATGCATGTCTGAAATAATTGTTTCATGTTCATAACATTTTTTTGAAAATAGGTTAGATTTTCATTGTTTATTCCATTACAATTTCTTTTATTTCTACATATCTTATTAAAGGGCACGCTATTCAAACAACTGTGTGAAATATATGTAACAATATTATATTTAAAAAAAAATGGAATTCAACGAACATTTATTTTGATAACACTTTTAAAATAAGTTTCATTAGCAAACATGAAATAAGAATGAACAATACTTCTACAGCATTTATTAATCTTAATGTTAATTTCAGTATTTACTGATGCATTATTAAAATCACAAGTTGTGTTTGTTAACATTAGTTAATGCACTAACATGAATAAACAATGAACAACTATATTCTCATTAACAAAGTTTAATAAATAGTGTAATAAATGCATCGTTCATTGTTTGTTCATGTTAGTTAATACATTAACTAATGTTAATAAATGACACCTTATTGTAAAGTGTTACCTGATAATTAATTGATTTTTGATGTCTTCAATTTATTACAGCAGATAAAAATTCCAAAACATTTTATTAAAGAACATTATTCAATATTCACAGCCCAACAATCTCACACACAAATTGTTTTCAATATAATGTAACATTTTTAGAACTTCAACAAACATTTATTGTAAAAATTAATTAATCTTTTGATTATTTCTTCAATTAATTACAGCCTTTTTATTATATATATATATATATATATATATTTTTTTTTTTTTTTTTTTTTATAAAAACATGTTGATGTGAATGAATGTGGGTTATGATATAAATCATGTGCAAAAAAAGATTTAAAATATAAATGTGAATTACCTGGAAAAACTACCTGGAGAGATTTGACCTCAAAAATCTTGTTTTATTAAAAGAAATGATATAATTGTTTAGATTCAGTAGAAGAGACAACAGGAGTGCATAGAAATTAGAATGTAAAATATTCTCTTTTCTCTTCTTGTTTTTAATCACGCAGTCAGAGCTGGGTGCTAAAAGGTTTCGATTACAGATGCTTGTTTTCCAGCAAGGACTAATGACGGAGGGTGACGTTCTTTGTGTTGTTTAGCACGCCGTGGATTGTGGGTAAAGTCATGAAGCGGCGTAGAGCTGAACAGGTGGTGGAACAGCAGGAGGAATCATCACTGAATTCATTACAGGCTAAATCTTTGCCTCAGATATCTGCGACTTGAATACTTATTCTCCTCATAAGTCTCTGAATTATTTCCCTTTATATTCATTGTGTCTTCTGACATGTGACCTTTGATGGTTATAAAAGCAATTACACAGGACATGAAGCAGCATACTGTACTGATTTATTCACTTCTCTCATACTAAATGATATTTAAGTCCCCATCTCTATTAAAGTGAGTACAAACGATCTGTGAAGTACAGAGAAAATGCTACACTCTAACCTGACCTTCATCATCATTAAAACAAGTCATTTCTTTGATAAACTACACATAAAATGTTCATACTACCGGACAGATATCACTGAGGTGGTTTTTATGTAATACTGTATATACTACCATTAAAATGTTTGGGGTCTGTACATTTTTTTTTAAAGAAATTAATACTTATATTCATCAAGGATGCATTAAATTGGCAGTAAAGACATGTTACGAAAGATTTGTTTTTCAAATAAACGCTGTTCTTCTGAACTTTCTATTCATAAAAGAATCCTAAAAAAATAAATGCATCACAGTTTCAGAAATAATCAGAAATGTTTCTTGAGCAGCAAATCAGTATATTATTATGATTTCTGAAGGATCATGTGACACTAAAGACTGGAGAAATGATGCTGAAAATACAGCTTTGAGCACAGAAATAAATTACATTTTACAATATATTAAAATAGACAACAGTTATTTTAAATAGTAATTATATTTGACAATATTACTGTTTTTACTGTATTTTTGATCAAATAAATGCAGCCTTGGAGAGCAGAAGAGCCTTCTTTTAAAAACATATAGACCCCAAACTTTTAAATAGTGCTACACTATATGCATATGTATTTGCATGTACATATAAATCTTAATTTTGGGATTATTAGAGGAAAACCTTAGTACAGGTGTCTTCCTGAATAAGCAATGTACTGATAACTCTCTTTCTCTCTCCAGAGTATAATTAAAAACCGCTAGATATGGTCTTGTTTTGTTCCCATAGTCTCTACTTCATTGTAATTTGTGCTGACACCTTTTACTCAGTTCAACAAAACAAAAAATACTGCTTACTTTTGAGTCAAAACTGGGCAATTAAGCTCTTTAATGCAGCGACTGTCAAATTACCACTGGTACAAACTTTAAACAGCACAGGCTACTTCACGGGTATCAGCATTTTCCTGTGATACCTGGAGACTTTCAGTACAACTGAACTTTTACTACTCAAGAATGACTGAACAAGAGACTGATATCAGTCAGAAATAAGATGAGCATGAAGGCACTCTGCACTAACATTTTCAACAATATTAACTACATTCATACATTTTCTAAAGGAAAATACAGAAGTTGCCACTATGATGCTAAGCCGGTGTTTTAGATGTTTTTTGAAAGAAGTCTCTTCTGCTCACCAAGTCTAAATTTATTTGATCAAAAATACAGTAAAAACAGTAATATTTTAAAATATTATTACAATTTAAAATAACTGCTCTCTGTTTGAATATATTGTAGAATGTAATTTATTTCTGTGATGCAAAGCTGAATTTTCAGCATCATTACTCCAGTCTTCAGTGTCACATGATCAGAAATCAGGCAAAAAATGTAAGCAATTTGAGGGAAAAAAAAGAAGAAACATTTGGAATATTACTTAATAAAGTCTGTTTTTCATGTGCTATTAATAGGATGGATACTGTGGTCAAGTTGTATAGTCTACTAACATCCAGTTCTACAGCAACCTGCCGACCTCCTTGGACTGAATCAGTGTCAATGTGAACGTCCCTGCAGCGCTCAATATGCACCAGATAGTGGGCAGCTGGTCAGCAAAGATGAAGACTACAACACAGGTCACTTTCTAAACCCAGTGGGTGTTTATAAACTCACAGAGATCGCTAGTGACCTGTAATGGTCAATCTTATTCTGCTTTGTGTATGCCTACAGTTTGCTTCCAGGCTAAACGAATATTAAATACTCTGAAATATTATATAACACACATGACTAAGAATGATCCAAGTTTCCTTTGATAAAGCTTTGCAATTGCAGTAATGCATTTAGCAGAGTTATTCAAATAGCCAATTAATTAGATCATTTCAAATAAAATGCACATCAATATTTGCTGAGAAATTACCCCCCCAAAAGATCATTTACAGTCATTATTAGATGAGAAAAGAAATGATTAGAAATGATGGTTATAAATGGGTATTCATGTTTTCAAATAATATTGAAATATGAAATGATTTTTTGACAAACGAAACTAAAACTAAAACTGCAAGCATAATTTATATATAAGTTTATATATAAAATCATCCACTGTTAATATATTTCCATTTAGCAGATGTTTTTATATATATTTATACAAAATATACAAGAGGCTTTAGTTTCATATTTAGAGTATCATTTCATTTTTTAGAAAAAAGATTAATTCATATTCCTAAAGGCACTTTTTGCCATTTCCTTAAATGACATTCTGCTTCAAAGTCAACTTAATGATAATTTATGACTATGAATCGTTACAATGATGATTAATGGCCTTAAAAAGCAAAAGAAAAAGAAAAGAGAACTTTAGATCTTGTTCAACTCAACCAGATTCTCTATTGCTCTGCTTCTCTGAATGCAAAATGCATGATTTCTGCCGCATGAAATCCCTCGCTCCAGCTCTCATCAATGCAATCTTGCATCATTCTTCAAGGCCTCCTCAAGAGCTCTGAAGGTCTTTCTAACCTCAATCTACACAGCCTATTTTTCACTCTCCTCACTAATTCTGCCTTTGCAACCAGCAGCTAGGATACTAACTAGCGACAATGACCGCACGCCGTCCAGCCCAGTGTGGATAAAACGGCTGAAAGTGGTGCATTTATTTCGGTGCGCCCGATGAGAGTGAGTTAGAATAGCATTACTCCAGAGACCGTCACAGCGCTCGCCTGTCAGACTAGACTGGCCTGGAATAAATCTGCAAAATACAGAAACCGCAAAGTGACAGACGGGTGCTAGTGTGTGCATCTGTTCCACCAGTAGCAATGCTGTTAATAATAGCATGCAGGTTTAACCCAAAACCCTTATTTTACCTCGTGTAGTTTTTTTGATGTATTATATTTAAATAAACACTTACTTTTAAGTAATACAAATAGAAGCATAAATCGCTATTGCGATTTAAAATAAGATTTATTACGCAGCCCTACATGATGATGGTAAAAATGTCATTTTTAGATGAAATATCCCTTTAAGCACATTATACATCCCATATTAAAGGTGAAAAATACTGTTCTGTTGTTGCATCAGAAAAGGGTGTTGATGAAGACCACAGAAGCCCTGGAGGACTGAATTAACTCTGCTTCACACAAACATAAGAGAAAGGAAGAAAGGAGGAGTAGAGCAGGATTTGGTATACGAAACGATGGACAGGAGAAGACACGAGTTCTGCTGCATTAGCTGCTTCAGACAGACAGCTGGGATCTGCTGAGTGTGAGCCGCCGGGATTCGCTGTATCACACTCAGACTCAACCACTATAACTGATTTCACCTCAGAACGGATCACCTGTGCACCTGAGCGCTAACAACACCCTCCACACGCCGTTTCCCCAGAGATCCTCAAGAGATCTTAAACCACTTCTGCTTTTCTCTGAGGCTCCGTTCATTTAGTTCTCTATGTTCAGCGGATTTCCTCTCGCTGTCATACATACACTCTTCTGGCATTATTTTAATTATCTATTACTAACTCATGTTTTCCCCAGGCAAATGTCAGGAATAAACACTTTCTCTTTTAGCGTTGATTTCATTAAAAGCATCTGCATCTCACATAGAAGAAAAAACTGCAGTGAGCTAACATGCTGCATACATGACAGCAGCCTATTAAGACAGAATCCTAATTAAAATGGAACCTTGTGTAACTGAAGCGTGTAATTTGATAGAAACATATACTATTCAAAAGTCTGGGGCCAGTATAATGTTTTTATAAAGTCTCTTCTGCTCACCAAGGCCGCATTTTTTTTTAATCAAAAGTACAGTAAAATCAGTAATATTGTGAAAAATTATTACAATTTAAAATAACTGCTTTCTATTTGAATGTATGTTAAAATGTAATTTATTCCTGTGATCAAAGATGAATTTTCAGCATCATTTCTCCAGTCTTCAGTGTCCCATGATCCTTCAGAAATCATTCTAATATACTGATTTACTGCTCAGTAAACTTTTCTGATAATTATCAATATTGAACAGCTTTAATTCTTTTTTAAATTATGATACATGTTTGACTCTTTGATAAAGTTCAAAAACAGCATTTATTGAAAACAGAAATCTTTTGCAGCATAAAATGTCTTTGCCTTCACTTTTGACCAATTTAATGCATCCTTGCTAAATAAAAGTAAAAAATCTTACCGATTCCAAACTTTTGAACAGAATCAGTATTAAATTAAAATTCTTTATAGAATAAAGAATCAAGAATATATTTGAAGAGTTCATTTGTAAAAACAGATAACTCCTTTTTAACAATTTTCAAAAATCTATTTTTTTCATTGTGCATTCCAATTAATCTCAATCAAACCGCAGTTGGGTCATTTTGATCAGGTTGAAAAATAACTAAAAAATACAGCTAACTAACACAATAAAGCTTAATAAAAACATAATAACATAATGGAGTTATCTGTTTTTGCAAATAAACTCTTCATTTGTTATTATCTTATCCCATATGCAAATGTAATATATGTACATTAAATGTTATTGTCATGTGGAGTAAAAAAGTAAAAAAATATATGAACCATATTAGAAATGGGAACATACAGCATATGTGTAATACATTTTTGGACATATATGCATTGCACATGTATATCCATCCTAAAACCTGTCAATACATGTTCTTATATATATCGCAAAAACATACAGATTTTTTGCATAGGCTATATGTTGTTTTAATAAAGATGCATAAATAAATAAAAATGCACTGTTGACATGCACTATATGGTTGCTACATATAATATCATATAACAACAATCACCATATAGATATGATTAACATATATACAAATTCCACTATGGGGATTTTACATATGCTATAAACTATCTACCAAAGTATGTATTTGAATGTATACTGTTATCATAGAATTGGTGTTAAATAAGTTATATTGTTTGTGTGGGGAGCGTTCCTTATGCCTCAAAATGCCGTCTCAGTAGGCAGCTCACTAGGTTTTGAAACACAGCTATTGTTTAGGCTGGTGAAAACAGTCTGTAAATAAATAATGAGGATAGAAAGTGCCCAGGAGAGCATCAAATTGATCTTTGTGAGACAAACCCCCACTCAAAATGCTCTAGATGAATATCTCGACTGATCTTCGGCTCTCAGGACATACTGTCTATAACTGTATAAGAGTCTATATAACTACACGAGACCCTCAGTGAACTGCAGCATCTCTGCTCACAGACTGTGTTACGTAGTTTGACTGCGTCGATAATTTCATCTCAGGCTTCTGCCATTTACTGTGAAGAGCGTGAGAAGCTCAGTGGAGCGAACCTGAATCAACTTGATTTCAGTGGCGTGGCCTTTAAAGACGGGTCGATCTCACAGAATGAAGCGAATGAAAGACCCCGAGATTGAGCGCCTTTCCCAGAGGGCAGCTGTCCTCCTCCAAATGATTTTAAGCTTTATTGCCTCTCTTAAAAAGAGAGCCGACACAGCGAACGCACCACCATTTTCTCATTTTCTTCTTAAGGACTCTCTTTAGCTTTGAGGATACGAAATGAACAAAGACACAAAACTGGTTCTAGAAGTTTTCCATTCACAGAAAACCTGAAATAACCTTCTGCGCCATTATCTGAGGATGGAAGAAAGTTGTTCTTGAAGCAGAATAATCCTCCACAGCTGATGGAGTTATGGAGGAAGAATCTGTTCACTTTTTCCCCTCAGGGCTGTTTTTTCCTACGGCTCAGAGGAGACAGAAATTGGGGGTCAGCGTCGCCTCGTGCATTTAAAAGACCAAAAAAATATGTCTAACGCTCTACAAAACGAATCATAAAGTTCAGAAGAAATGTGCTTCTATAAATATTGCAGAGCAAGGGTCTAGAAACCTTGTGAGCAAACTTAATCAGACCAGTGTTCATTCACAGGAATATAAGACTTCATCCATCAAGTTCATAATGAAATCTGAGCATTTCACTATTATAGCTGTGCACCCATTCAATATGACTCTATCATAATAATGATAACAATAATTTAATATCAACTATAAACTATTATTGCAATAATACTAATCTAAAAAAAAATAAAAATAAAAGTATTTGATAATATTATAATAAAAATATGACAGTTAAACGTGTTATAATAATAATAATAATAGCAATTAATATCATTTTATTTTGTCAATTAAACAGTTAAAGAATTAAACAAATAAATACATTATTATTATTGAAATATAATAAAACAATTATTATTTATTATGTGATTTAATTCTACTTATTATTATTAATAATAATATTAATATTAACATTATTTGACTATAAAATAAATAATTATTGCATAAGTAAAATATAAACAAATCAAGTATTTAATAATTATTATTATTATTATTATACAGAATAAAAGTAAGCTTGTAATACTAACATTTATGGATGTAATTTAATGTCTTAAATTAGCTTTCAAATGCTAAACTTCATTCACGTCTCAAGTCGGAAAACATGTAAATCTGTGTAAATATGGAAAAATATCCCTGATGCCTGAATATATGCACAGTTAAAGTGTTTATTTGCACATCAATTGATGCATTACTCATAATCACTAGAAAATATGTAAACATGCTTGTGTGAAATCAAACAGCACAGCATTAGCTGCAGCAGACGAACAGCGCTGACGATTGTAGAATCGGATTACACATTTACAATGAAAGCAGATGTGTTTGCTGAACTAATAACACTGACCTGGTTACATCGCACTGTGGGTTTGGTGCTGAAGTTGTGCTACTGTTTCATGAACTTCAGTTTAACCCTAACAATTTTTGTTAGGGTTAAACCTTACTAAAAAGAGCATCACATACTGCCTTCGGTCCGTGCTAAAACAGATTATTCTGCTAAAAGTTACACACACACAGCGGGCAGGGCGAGTTAAAGGGCATACTGTTGACTTTCTAGTGTGTAAATTTGCCCTGTGTGTATTTTTCAGAGATAGCGGAGTAATTGATTCAGTTTCAGGTCCAGCGAGTCTGAGCTTTGCAAACAAACATTCATCATATCGCCTTCACCGGGCACAACACATTGACCCAGTACATCAATTCTACCTACTGAAACGCACACACAATGTCTGAATATATCAGCGGTTTTGTTGGTAGAAAACCTTGTTAGTGTCTGCTGGACTAGATGAAGTACACAAAAATGAACAGAAATTCACTGCTAATGTACACTGTGTTTACAGCAGTGAATTAAACCAATGACTAAATGCATGGCCACAAACACACACTGTAATGAATGCATTGCTTTTCACGTTATACAGCGCAAAGCAGCATGCAACATGCATAATAGCACTGCAAAAACATAAAATTACCATTTATCAACACCAAATACTTTGCCGGTATGATATTCAAGGTAATATGAGGGTTTCTAGATCTCCTTTCTGCTGTTGCTTTCAGTCTCACAGGGTTGAAGGAGATGATAATCAATAAGAAAACTGCTTTGTTGTTGTAAAAAGAGCCAAAGAAACTCAATTTAGCTCTGCAGGATTGAAGCGAAGGGCGTATTTGTTATTTTAACACTTGCCTTAATGTGTCTGAGCAGGGTAAAGATCCTGAGATCTTGAGGAAAACCTGGGACGACACTTTCCCTTCACTGAGAGCCTTCGAAGATAATCACATTTACTTCAGGAAGACAATTTACAATTTAAAATAGCTGTTTTCTAATTGAATATATGGTAAATTGTAATTTATTCCTGTGTTTAAATCTAGTTCTATGTGAAATCAGACATTGAGCACCCCCCTATAGCCCAAATGGCATGATCATAATACATCTGCAAATATTCAACTGTGAGATTGGTAGTTGAATCAGGCTCCTCCTATCAAAGCATCGAATCTTCGACTAGTCGGGGTCACCCCTAATGACTACTGTGCATTAGTGCTCCAAAGCAGTCACTTACGAGCTTCATTTGACTTAGTAGCCAAGGCAGCTCACTAGATTTTTGAAGAGCTTTATTTGTGCAAGTCATATGGGATAAAAAGCATCTGCTGTAACTCACATAACTATGACTGATCAAAAGAGAGAGACACACACACACACACACACACACATAATTGAGTAATTTTTCAGGGCAAAAGCAGAAAGTGATTTCTCTGGAGTATGAGGGTTATGGCTTCGGCTGCCACTTCTACATAATGAGTCCAACCACACTCATCCTCACAGGCCAGGTGTCTCTCCCATCACACACACACACACACACACACACACACACAGATCTGGGTCACATTGTCCATTAGCATACTTTGAAGAACAAAGTTTGTAAACAAGAGCTGTGAAGCGAGTGAAAGAGAGGGAAAGCGATGAATAAACCCCAAAAGCAGAAGTGAAGAGAGTCTTTTGATTCCCACTGGTTTATTTAGACATGCATCTTCATTGAAACCAGATCTGATTCAAACACACCAGACTATTGCATTAGAAGGGTCTGCAAATCAACAGCACTTCACGGCTCCGTTCCAAACCCCTAGTGAGAAGTTGGATTGGGTATTGCATTGGGTGTTGCACTGGGTATGAAATAGTATCACTATTTTGGGCAATTTAGCTTGTTGCATTGCATTCTAAGATGATCTTATTTGTGAAAGGTTGCATGCGATGTTGCCTTAGAATTTAGCATCAAAAGGCAGAATAATTTTACCTCCTACTGTTGGAAACAGCCTTCATATCAAGTCCCAATGCCATCTAGGTAGGCAGCTCTCCTCGTTTGGAACGGAGCCCGTGGACATGTTGCGCATGCCTGCTGATAATTGAAAATTACGCTTGATTGACTCCATGTTCAGGGTCATAAACGCATGCCGGTATCCATTTCCAACCTTAAAATTTGAACATGTAAAGTCAAGTGATACAAACAGCTAAACACACAAATCTCAGACGGGTTAGACAGATGAATAGAGAGAGAAGATGGAGGCGGAAATCAATGAGCGAGGAGAAAACGGCGGCGGCAGGAGCAGAAGCAATCTGAAAGAAAATAGAGGAGGAAATGAGTCGTCTTTCTGCTTCTACTCCCACAGCTGTGTTTTTATACTGTAGGTTTAATGGAATATTGAACTATTTTACGATGTATGTGGGTGAGAGATCAAGAGAATGAGCAAAGAGAGACTGCAGATTAGCACATTGCAAACTGCATACTATTTCAAACAAATAGAGCATGTGAAAGTGTTATTGTTAACTGCATCTATTAAAAATTATTTTCGAGAATTAAAATCTAAAAAAATTTAGATTAAATTCAATATTAGATGAAAAATGTTGCCTTGGTAACTAAATAACAAAAGAAAGAAAGAAAGAAAGAAAGAAGTTGAAGTACTTTACCAAAACTGAAATAAAATGAAATAAATATGAAATATATTAAACATATGCACGTGAAAATTAGTACAATACATTAAAATTAAAACTGAAATTAAAATTTTCAATGCTTTATCTTTTTCATTCTTTTCGTTACTTCATAAAATAAACATTAGCTGATATAAAATAAGATGAAGTACCAAAATTCCTAAAACTACAACTGAAATTAAATTAAAAATATAAATATAAATATTTTACTCGATGTATTAAAACAACCAAAACTAAAATAAAATTAATATAAAACATAGAGATATTTTTTTTAAATGCACAAACAAATGCACAGAAAAATAGTAAATTTAAGCTAAAATTAAAATGAAAAACTGAAAATGAAACAGTTAGCTGAAAAATTAAAATTAAATAAAACAAAACTTTAGTTGATTAACATTTTGTTAAGTTTAAGTAATAACTAAAACAAAAAATTAAAACTTTATTTACTATACTACATACTACAAAAAAATAAAATAAAATAAAAATGACTTAAATTAAAATGAAAACACAAAATGTAAAAATATAATCTAATTCAAAATACAAACAAAAACTATTTTAGTATCTCCATGATACCAAAGTAACGCTGATGCCCACTATCTCAGAAATAACCCAGCGAGAGAGAGGAAGACGAGAGGACAACAGAAATGGGGCAAGAGCGAGACGGATGTTCAGAAAAAGAGCACCCAGACTCGCTGGGACTTTACAAAGACAAAAATGATGAAGACCAAAGTAGAACAGCAACAATGTGCTCATTATAGCAGCTCATTTCGAGTCTCCGCTAATGACACATTCACATGTTCACATCATCAGGAATAAGCGAGGAGGAACATGATAATCACGTTTGGCGGTGGGAGCTCATGCATGATGCTCTGCCGTGATTTATCAGAATATACAGTCTCCACCCACGACGCTGTTTGGATGTCAATTTAGAACAGAAACCCAGTAATTATCTTCATGAGCACTTCACAGACTCTTTAGGATGGATTTCCCATCAGGTGGGAAGATAATTAGTGCTGTTTGCCAAGTCAACCATCACTAGTACTACTGCTCATATTTAGGGTTAGTGATCTGAACACCAGGCATCAAACTCTCTGCAACTAAAAATAAATGATTTCTGCATCTTAGTTGCATAATTATCACCTGGTGGTGGACGATAAAATAAGTAAAAACATTCAGAAACCATCTGGAAACTATGTGGAACAGCCTAGCAACCATACAGCTGCTTCGAGATTTTCTTAAGTTTTTGAGAAAAGTGCACCAAGTTCACTAAGAGGTAGTTTGCAGTCAATGCTGGATGAGGTAGTGATCAGTCCAATGCTGCACAAGTGACAGGTGCTGGTCACAGTTTGTAAGTGGGTGGGGGGGTGGAAGGTCCTGGGGATGTGGGGACCTGTGGGTCGTAGTATCAGAGTTCAGTGTTGCATGGGGTAAAAGAGGGGAGGGGGGGCAAGGACGGGAGGGAGTTCAGCTTCCTGACAGCCTGATGTATGAAGCTGTCCTTCAGTCTGCTGGTCCTCGCCTGGAGACTCCGCAGTCTCCTCCCTGATGGCAGCAGACTGAAGAAGCTGTGTGTCGGGTGGGTAGGATCACCTGCAATGCGGAGGGCTTTGCGGGTGAGACGGGTGCTGTAGATGTCCTGGAGGGAGGGGAGAGAGACACCAACGATCTTCTCAGCTGCTCTCGCAATGCGTTGAAGTGACTTGCGGCAGGATGCATTGCAAGCACCATACCACACAGTGATGCAGCTAGTCAGGATGCTCTCGATGGTGCCTCTGTAGAAGGTGCACATGATGGGGACCGGGGCTCTGGCTCTTCTAAGTTTGCGGAGGATTCATACTCAACATGTAGATCTTTTGCTATAGAGCAAAGTAGTAAAAATCAATAAGAAAAATCCAATTTATCTTCTCTATAGAGAAATAGATTTTCAGCAAAACCACCATACTGAAGATTTTGGTAACATTTTATTTTAGGGTCTAGTTGCTTATTAGCATGCATATTACTAGAATATTAGCTATTTATTAGTAGTAATTAAGCACATATTAATGCCTTATTCTGCATGACCTTATTCTACATCCCTAATCCTACCCAATACCTAAACTACCTTACTAACTATTAATAAGCAGCAAATTAGGAATTTATTGAGGGGAAAAGTCGTCGTTAATAGTGAATAAGTGTTCCCTATACTAAAGTGTTACCAAGATTTTTTGTAAATGTCTGAAGTATCAAGGCTGCTGTGTTTGCACAGACATGAGTGGAATGACGTGAGTTATGGAGGGATTGAGGGTTGGATTGCAGGTGGGGTGTCGGTGTCTAATAGTGAACTGCAGGTGCAGACGGCCGCTGTGTGTATCCACGGCAACAGCAGGATTCTTTTCTAGCGTTTGGAGAGAGTATGTGACAGGAAGTTCAAGGACAACAGTGCTGTACCGACCCGAGCATCTGACAAAAGCAGAACATGATGAAGGTGTTGGGACTGCTGACCGCTGAGAGAAAAACACAACAGCTCACACAAGAGCAAATCCTTGAATACTTCTGATTAAACCTATTAAAACTACAACAAGCAAGAGGCCATGCTTCATACTGTCATCATTTTGAGCCAACTGGATTTGGAATGCAACCTGGAATGCAAAAAAAATCTAATAAATAAAATAAAATTCCTTGGCACACAACAGGACAATTTTTGGAAAGAAATTAATATTTTACATTGGCAAGCCTGCATTAAATTGATCAAAAGTGTGCACTTTGTGTGCATTTTTATACAATGCATCTAGTAAAATAGATCTGTGTACTGTTATATTTGAGGAAATATTACTTTAAAATTACGAATTATAAATCAATTATATTTTGTATAAATATTGAATTAATTTTACTCTTTATAAATAAAATATTTTTTCATGCAAACAAAAGGTAAAGTTTTGAAACTGAGGAACTAATGTGGAACAATTTTTATCACAAACGGAAAAATATTTAAAATTCATAATAAATAAACACTGAAACTGAGACATATGTGAAATGTAAATATTATCTTGAATATATATTTTAATTTCTATATTTATTTTATTTATCCTATTTCAAATAAATGCTGTTGTTTTTAGGTTCCTGTTAATCAAAGAATCCTGAAAAATAAAATGCATTACAGTTTCCACAAAAATATGCAATTCAACATTGATAATAATCAGAAATGTTTTTGAGCAGTAAATCAGTATATTAGAATGATTTCTGAAGGATTATGTGACACTGAAGACTGGAGTAATGATGCTGAAAATCCAGCTTTAATCACAGAAATAAATTACATTTTATAATATATTCATATAGAAAATGGGTGTTTTAAATTGCAATAATATTTCACAGAATTACTGTTTTTACTGTATTGCTATCAACTGAATGCACTCAACCGGTTGCAGGATTTTTGATCCTGTCTTTCTTGGACCAGATCAGACATGCAAAGACACATGAATATAAGCATTCAATTAGAGCGGGGCTGAAGATAGGAAGATATCCATTAGATGTTACTTTCCTTTCCTAATGTAAAATTCTGCTGACAGACAGGTTAATGAACTGAAAACAGAAGCAGATATACAAACGCAAAATCCATTTATAAAAATACCTAAAGGTTCCTCAAAAGGTTCTACCAGTTTGAGAATCTGCTTTAGAAAGACCTGTTTTGGGTGACCTATTTCTTTAAATGTATGATTATTACATAATCCAACATTATGTGAGCACATGTTCAATCCCAGCTGCTTGTCATTAGTAAGCATGAAGTGCATGTAGAGATATTTAGTCCGCATATGAAGAGAAAAGGACAGTGATAATAAAAAATGATGAAGAGAGACAGATGGAGGCGAGCCAGAGGGAGAACGAGAGATCATTGTCATGTGAAATGAGCAGAGAGAGAGAAACTGATAGAGAGATCAATCAGCGGACAGGTGAAAGCTGTTGACAGCTTATTTCTGGCTCTATCCGCTCTGACCCTCAGCATCCGTGATGCGGAAAACAGCATCTCTCTCTCTCTCTTTCTCCTGCTGGAGTCATACAACATCCTCCAAAGGAGGAATAAATGAGTGAAGCAGAATGAACGAGAAAATAGACTATTAAATAAGTAATGGGTGAAGGCATTGACACTGAATAAGACAAAAACCTAGGATGGCTTTTTTAGGAAAGTTTAGATTTTTTTTTAAATGTTTCTGTTCACCAAGGCTACATTTATTTGATAAAAAAATACAGTAGTAAAAACAGTAATACTGTTAAATATTACAATTTAAAATAAGTGTTTTCCACGTGAATATATAGTAAAATGTAATTGATTCCTGTGATCAAAGCTGTATTTTCAACATCATTACTCCAGTCTTCAGTGTCACATGATCTTCAGAAATCATTCTCATATACTGATTTGCTGCTCAGAAATATTTTATTATCAATGTTGAAAACATCTGTGATGCATCATATTTTTTCAGTATTCTTTGATGAATAGAAAGTTCAAAAGAACAGCATTTATATGAAATGGAACTCTTTAGTAACAATATAAATGCATTTACTGTCGCTTTTAATCAACCTAATGCATCCTTGCTCAATAAAAGCATTAATTTCCTTAAAAACATACGTCTTTTGAACAACACAGTAAATTTTGATTTAATTTGAATGCATGTTGAATATGAATGCATTGCGTCCACCCAGTGAATCAAATACACTCTCATATGCTTTCCCCTGTCTCCTGAATGAGTGATGACTTGTTCTCGGCTCTGTTTCATAATCCCAGCGCTGTCGTGTTGTGATGCTGATGAGATTATATCTGTGCACTCGATGATGGGGTGTCATGTCCTAACTAGCGTTTGCTTTATGCCCATCTGTATCAGAACATCTTTAGAACATTTTATTTAGAAAATTCTAGTAAATTTAATAAAGAAATACCATTAAACTAAATGTGAAAGATTTAAATGGAATTTTCTTGTAAAACAACTTTGAAAAATATTTTTTTACAGCACAGTGCATATGGAACATGATTAGACCTACAAATCTTATATAATTAGGATCCACATAAACAGAAGGTTCTTGTCATGATTAGGACGTTATTTAAAGTTTACAAAAAACGTTTCTTATAACATTCTAATAAAGTTATTATTACCTCAAAAAGAAATAAAAAACATTATCTGAACGATTATTTTTAATATTTAAGAATGTTAAAATGTCCAGTTTTCTGGCCATGAAAAGGTTACAAAATATTTCTTTCTACTTTCAACTAACTTTATTTTGACCCAAAATATAACATTATTTAATTTTTTTTTTTTTACATTTCGTTTAATGTTTAAACATTTCTTTTAACGTTCTTATTTCTAAGAACGTTAAAATGTCTAGTTTTTATTTTGTGATTAGAACATTATTTCAAGGTTGCAAAGAAAGTTTCTTGGAGTGTTTATCGAGTACAGATAACATCATAAGGACATTTATAGTGTGTTGTTCTTAGAATGTTTTTCAAAATATTAAATATTTAGAATTTATATCAAATATTAATAAAGTTACAAGAACAGTCCATTTTCATTACTGTTTTGTCCATTTATAAAACTTGATGGAAAGAGGATATTTTGACTGTTTATAGCTGTTTTGGTTCATAAATGATGACAGAGGTTTAATTTGTTTGACCTTCTTTCTTCTGAATAAACCCAGGTAACAAATTTAGGTTATAAAATATTGTGGGAACATTCGTTTCATATTATTTTACCCAAAATATAACCCAAAATATTTGAACGTTTGTTTTTAACATTCCAAGAACATTAAAATGTCCAGTTTCCTTGTCATGATTAGAATGTTCCTTAAATGTTACAAAAATGTTTCTTGGAACGTTCATCAAGTACAAATAACATCATAAGGACATTCCTAGAAAGATGTTCTTAGAACATTTTCAAATATAAAATATTTAGGAAGTCAAATATTAAAGAATGTTCCATAAACATTAAATTAAGAATGTTTTGTTCTAATATTTATATAAAATTTAAATAAACAATGGAAAAGAGGATAGTTTGACTGTTTGACGCTGTTTTGGTTCATAAATGATGACAGAAGTTTAATTTGGTTGAAATGTCCCTGTCCCTGGCTCTAACGATCTAAACCAGTTTGAAGCAGAATGGAAAATCATACCAGTCTGAGCTGGTCTTTTAAGCAGGGATGTCAAATCCTTGATTAAGAAGCTTTGCGAGGACATAAATCAGAAATAATATCCAGCGTAAGAAGCAAATCTATGTCAGATCTATGTAAAGCCTTTTTTTCTAGATATTACTGGGCTGCTGAAGGCAGTCATACACTCATTTCTGCACCCGGTAGGATCGTATGCGCTTTAACTGCTGACATGTATCATGAACAACTAACTAGAGCTCACTGCGGACTGTATTACAGACACTCACAGCACCTCTAACCTTTAGATTGATACAGAAACACCTTCACTCCTTCTAACGAGAGACGCCACAGGACCAGTTCAGATAAATAAAGCATCTCTAGCTGCCAGTGAATCAGTGGTAATACAGTCGTACAGAGTGACAGATGAAATACAAGGAGCATCGGATACGATACAGAAACACAATGAACTCCCTAGAGCACCCTAGCAACTGCATTTCCCTAGCAACTTCCCAGAACACCCTAGCAACTGTTCATAACACCCTTGTACCTAAATAGGAAGTGCCCAGAATACCCTAGCAACTACCCAGAACACTCTAGCAAGTACATTTCCGTAGCAACTTCCCAGAACACCCTAGTAACTGCATAGCAATTCACCTTGTAACTACGCAGGACACCCTATCAACTGCATAGCGACTGTCCAGAACACCCTAACAACTGCATTTCATTAGCAACTTCCCAGAACACCCTAGCAACTGCATTTCCCAAGCAACTTCTGAGAAAACCCTAGCAACTGCATAGCAACTCCCCAACAACTGTTCAGGACACCTTAGTAACTGCATAACAACTGCCCAATAACTTCCCAGAACACCCTAACAACTGCATTTCCCGAGTGACTTCCCAGAACATCCTAGTAACTGCTCAGAAACTTTCCAGAACATAGTAACTGCACAGCAACACCATAGCAACTGCATAATTCTTTAACAGCTGCCCAGAATACGCTAGTAACTACATAGCAACATAGCAACCTTAGCAAACACCCTTAATCACCTAGGCAACCCCATAGCAACATGCTTGCAGCCACTCCCTGACCTAAACATGCTCTTCTCTCCATTGTGTTCTGGAGAAATGATGTCTGTGACATTTGAGTGTTATAAATTATTGATCAAGATGAAACAGTACACCATCATGAGTGTTCATTCACATTTACGGCAGATCCTGACACACACAAACAAGAGCTTGCTATGCTCACATGCTAACATACTGTATACTACCTACTACACAAAATATACTATATATTTAGTTTATAAAGAAAACAAATTAATATATATTTTTTTTTAAACGTAGTGTGCAAAAGTGGTATGGTAGTATTTTAATAGTTGCCAAGGCAATACTTTTTAAGTGTTTCATATAATTTTTTTTTTCTTTTCAGCTTTATTCAATTAACAAAAATTATTTAGTTTTAGTTTATAATAACAACACTGGCTAGTGTGCTGTCACATATTGCTAGAGTCTCTACCGGTCTAATTCACAGTTTGGTTTCCTGGGAGACAAACCGAGAGCCGTCTGTTTGAATCACTTCCTGCCCGGCATCCTTTGGGAATTCTGTCCTCTGCTGATCTGGATCACAGGGAAAAGGAAGGTCAAACTGTGCTACTGGGACACAGCTGCTCGCCTTCCCATTGAGCGTGAAGCAGCGAGGGCTTTCCTCCATTAATATCCACCGGACCGACCTACATACTTCAGGAGCAACCAAAAAACTGACTGCAAATCAGCACAAACACCAGCCACACGATTCTGTGCTGCCCACAGAAACACAACACGCTAGCAACTGCCCAGAAAATCTCAGCATCTGTATAGCAACACCTTAGCAACTGTCCAGAAACATTTGCAACTGTTTAACACCTCTGTAACTACATCCAGAGTATCTTAGCAACCACAGAACTCTGTAACAACCACCCTGAAACCTTAGCGACCGCATAAATCCCTATCAACCACACACAACATATCAGCAAATGCATATCAACTCCCTAGCAACTGCACAGAAAACCTTAGAAACCACCCAGAACACCTTAGCAACCGCATAAATCCAAGAATAGCTTTTTAAATGGATGGCGAAGCTCTTTAGGTCAGGTAGAATCTGCTATCTCTGACCCAGTTTGTTTGCTGGCCGCCATGGCTGCAATGCACTGTGTTTTCTGGCAACTGGCAACCTGGAGAGTTTAAATACTATTGGCTAAATTGGCAGCGGGTGGAGTCCCACAGACCAAAACAACAGCAGACATTCCGACATGGAACTCACATTTCAAAATAAGGAACTCAAATTTCAAAATACGGAACTCAAATTTCAAAATACGGAACTCAAATTTCGGAGAAACAAGTATATGTACTTGGCATGTTTCCTAAATATCTGCAAACATGTTATGGTATTTTTAATGCTTTAGTACCATATTAGTACCATACCATTTTAATGCTTTAGTACCATCTTTAATCTATCAGATTACTGTCTGTGATTTTGTGTCACCTCCATCTTCATCTATTTTCTGTATTTTTCTCCTTTCACAGACTCTCAGGCTGGTTTCCAGGTCAGCTGTTTAAGGTCTCTGGGGAGGAACACACAGCAATAGTAGGCAATTTTACCCTGACGGAAAGAGCAGCAGGCATGAAATTTCCCTTGATATTCAACGACTGGATCTCAGACGTTCTTTCTCTCACACGTTTTGTGGCGTTTAATTGATGCAGGTGCCAGCAGGCTCGTGGAATACAAATGAACGGCGGGTGAAGGTTTGGTCTGCAGTGCTGGAGAGTAACTAACTAACAGCAGTGACACTACTAACTTTAATACATCTTTCAGCAGTGTGACAGGTGCCTTCAGTGCTGCTTTTTTTTAAAAGGTAATTTTCCAACATGTAGCAGTGTACCGTGACAAAACACTAAATCACTTTTTTTGTCACATTATATTGCATTTTACAGCCAAGCGAGCTGAATAATCAAATACACTTTCCTAACACACGACACTGTGAGTCTGTCTATAAAATGAAGCAACGTTGTGAATATTACACTGATTTAAGGTGGCTCCCTGTTGATACTTCACTCGTACTGCGTCGCTAGACGCTATGGGGAAAACTCCTTTTTCTCAGAGGACTGAAGACTTTTTCAATCAAGCAGTGTGACTGCACGGCCATTGGTTCGTGCAGTAAATAAAAACGAACCAATGGCTCGTCAGCGACGCTGCACGAGCCTATGGCGGCAAAGCCCGCCAGAGCCCGCCAGAAAGGGCGGGGCCATCTGGCTATATAAGCGGGCGCTTCGCCATAGGAAATCAGATCAATTCTCCTTCAGCCATGATGATCATCCCTTCGCTGACACTCGGGACTGAAGACACTCGCCGTAGAAACGCCTCGCTGCGGATAGAAGCTGCCTTTTCCTCTGCGCCCTCTCGCTGTTCTGCCTGCTCTTCGAGCTGCTCCAGCGACCTGTGCAGATGCCAGCCTCGTCCCCTGCGGCCATCCGGTGAGTCTAAAATCTAATTTCAAGCGACATTGTTGCAAATGTCGCACTGTGAGTGTGGCTCGCGCAGGGAATTCTGCATGATGCAGAATGGCGGTGAACACAGACTGCGCGTTCACTGAGACAGAATGCTCACTCGAGTATGAGTCTCGCTCTTCTCCACTCGCTGGCCTTCTATGAAGGCAGCTCCGCTCTTCCGTTTCTCCTCTCTCAGCAAGCTCGGAGAATGAAACGATAGAGCCACGGGGCTAAGTAACGAGACCTCCTCTCTCAGGCGAACAGAACGATCTGGCACCCCCAGCCCGAGCTGTGGGACCTGCATCTATGGGCACTCGATGGGACTCAATAGATCTCCCTGAGAATGTCCTGAATACCATTGATCAGGCTAGAGCCCAGTCCACGAGACGCCTCTACGCCCTTAAGTGGTCGGTTTTCTCCGCCTGTGTCAAGCCCACGATGAGGACCCGACAACATGTGACATATCAGTGATATTGTCCTATTTACAAGAGCTGTTGGATAAGGGCCGCGGCCCTTCCACGCTCAGAGTCTATGTGGCAGCTATAGCAGCTTCTCACGCTCCTATAGCCGGACAGTCGGTGGGCCGGAACAACCTGGTTGTCCGTTTCCTGAGGGGTTCTAGGAGGCTCCATCCACCCAGACCCCTCACAGTCCCTGCATGGGACTTGCCCACGGCCCTGAGAGCCCTTAAGGGCGCTCCCTTTGAGCCACTACAATCTGCAAGCTTAAAAACACTGTCGCTAAAGACCGCTCTGCTGCTTGCGCTAGCATCGGTGAAGAGAGTAGGTGACTTGCAGGCTCTCTCTGTAAACCCTGCCTGTCTTGAGTTTAGGCGTAACGACTCTAAGGTCGTCCTAAAGCCAAGACATGGCTATGTTCTGAAGGTGCTCAACACTCCGTTTAGAGCCCAGGTTATTACACTCTCCTTCTGAGGAGGGCCGAGAGTTCAACCTTCTCTGCCCGGTCGGAGCATTGAGAACTTACATCGAGCATTCCGTGCCCTTTAGGCAATCGGAACAACTCTTTGTCTGCTTTGGCGACCAAGGGGTCTCCGGTCACAAAGCACAGGATATCTCGATGGTTAGTTGACGCTATTGCACTAGCATACTCCTCCCTAGGCCTCCAGAGCCCCATTGAAGTGAGAGCCCATTCCACTAGAGGCGTGGCCTCTTCCTGGGCGTGGTCTAGTGGTGTGTCCATGACAGACATCTGTGCAGCGGCCAGCTGGGCCTCACTGTCCACATTTGCCAGGTTCTATAACTTGGATGTCCCGGCCTTACAGGTGAATTTTCTGCCGAATTTTAACCACTTAATTTGTGGTAGCGAATTTGGAAAGTGAAATAAAATGACCGAAATTTGCCTGTCGAATATTATACATAGTATTTTTAAACAGATTGGATATTTTGGAAGTGAATTCTGGAAGGTGAATATGAATTATTGAATTTTTAATTATGAAAATGTGTGTGAAATAGTTTAAAATGAAATATTCACAGCTTAAATAAACAACTATGATACATTTCAGGACCTAAAAATGCAAACCCTGGAAATACAAGGCATTAAAATGCAAGCACTGTTAATTGCAATGCATCTTTTTTTTTCAATTTGTGGAATTCAGCATGCTTTATGTTTCAAAAACTATTGTCATTATTCTGCTTCCATACTAAAAACTGCATAATATTTTTGTGATAAATTTTTTTCAGTATTTTATTCATTTGAAATAGAAATCTTTACTGCCACTTTTAACCAATTTAATGAATCCTAAATAAATCTATTCATTTCTTACAAAAATCTTTATTAATTTTATTGTATTTATCTTTAGATTGTATTTTTTATTTATTTCTTTTCTCTTTTTTTTGCATGTTTCTTCTTGCATTTTGAATCTACTGGGCTAAAATGGCTGTTCTATTTGGTTCCTATTATTGGAAAAAAAATCCTTTAAGCCATTTCATAGCAAATGCACAAACAAAGATTAAAGAAAAAAATATTGAAATCTTCAACAGTGATCGCCTGCTTCTCTCTTCTCGCTTATCTGTGGAAAACAACACAACATCCATCACATACAAATGATTTAACACTCCCACAAAGCGCTATACACACGGGTGTGCACATGCATAATCGCGCATGCATGCCTTCTGCATGTCAGCCGTGAGTGTATTATGACAGATATCAGAGACTGTGAGAGCGAGACAGCGAGGTTATGTTATTCACCAGCTGTGGGCTCAGCTCACATATAGTCATCTCCATTTGCTGAAAAAGGTCAGACAGCCCTTCTCTTCACCCTAAGGCATATGGACTCAAAATTCGCTCTCTGCATCCATTTCCGCCAGCTGTTGATCTCTCTTTCTGTCTCTCTACATGGTTGGATGATCATCACAAAGTCTGTATTCTAGCAGGTTCCTCTCAGATAATCATATCATCACAACCTTCACAGCTCCTGCTCGACTTCCTCTGCTTTCTACAATACAGGAGATTTCATTGAGGGAAGCTTAAAGCTGCAAACAATTTTACATACTGTACACAATATGACATATTTCCAAGTGAAATAGAATACAGAATGGAAAAAATTTAGGTTTTTACTCATACTGTATGTCTGTTAGCTTTGGGGAAATTAATAATAATTTTTTAAAATGCATACACTACCATTCAAAAGCTTTTGATATTTATACTATTATTCAGAAAGGACGCATTAAAATGATCAAAAGTGACCGTAAAACTATTACTTTGTTGCAAACAATTCTACTTCTACTTCATAAATGCTGTCCTTTTGAACTTTCTATTCATCAAAGAATCAAAAGAAAAAATAAATGCATCAGGGTTTCCACAAAAGAACAGTTTTCAACATTATTAATAATCTGAAATGCTTCTTGAGCAGCAAATCAGCATATTAGAATGATTTCTGAAGGATCTTGTGACACTGAAGACTGGAGTATGACTGTTTTCATTGTATTTTTGATCAAATAAATGCAGCCTTGGTGAGCAAGAGACTTCAAAAACATTAAAAATCTTACAGACCGAAAAAAATTAAATGGTGGTGTTTATCTCCTTAACTTACATATTTACAGTGAAAATTCACCAAAAATGTATTTTTAAAAATATGCCAGCGACAATGGTGCACATCAAACTATTTAAACAAAGTGCACTGAAAACTGTATAGCCAGTCCATAAACGCACTCAGCAGCGGTGACAAACAGCAGCGCTGTGGTATAATGGCTTTCTGTGTCAGTGAACAGCATCTGCCGCTGCCTATAAAAGTGATGTAAGCGATGACTGCAACTTTACACACAATCATACACCGCACTGCATTTCAAGAGATATGGCGACTTCCTGCTGCGTCTGCTGATTCAAGAGGGAGAAGAACACCTGACGTTACAGTCCTGCGGCGGGAAGCGTTTGACCTTCAGCCGTTTCTCTCAGGAAAATAAAGGAGCCGAACAAAACATGAGATGATGTCTACTGTAATGACTGCCAGAAACCCAGCATGAGAACAAACAGACAGAAATATGAGATCAAATAGTATGTAAAGCACTTTAAAGTGAAGTTCAATATTAAGCACACCTCGAGACGTTAGATGAACACATTGCTGAATTCAGCTCACCGTCCAGCTGTTTCTGAACACAAATATGTGTCTCATGTTAAACAACCCATAGCAACTCTCACAGAGCATCTCGGAGTTAAAGCTCTTTAAACACTGCTGCTAATAAAATATTGTTAGTAACAAAGAAAACATCTGCACTTATGCACTTAGTCTAACATCATGAGCCATTTAAATACATATACTCATACAAACCCTATTATGAACTTTTGTCTTATCTGACTTAACTAATAACACACAAACAGTTGCACTTTTCACTGACACTGTTGCAAAATGTTTTAAATTGTAATAATATTCTCAAAATTATTGTTTTTACTGTATTTATGATCAGTCTCAATGAGCATAAGAGACATTAAAAACAAAACAAAACAAAAAACCTTATTGACCTCAAGCTTTTGAATTATAGTAGTATATATCTGCTTTAACATTTAGGTAAATAGGGAATATTGGACCAAATATATTGATGGTGGTGAGTCTTTCTGACCTAACAATATACAAACGGTTGTACTTTTCAAAAAGTTACTGAAGACACTGAGTGATCATTGACATGGCAGGCTGGAAAAAGTAAGTGAACCTCTGAATTGGAGCCAGTTGTGCACAAATAGCCAATTGAGACGCTGTGGCATAACCTAAAGCAGGTTGTGTTATTCAAAAAACCAAGCAATATTGCTAAACTGAAACAGATTCGTGGGTAGGGATGGTTCAAAATTGGTCAGAAGTCTTATAAAAATCTACAGAAGGCATACGGTGGAGGTTTTGCTCCTATAGGAGCATCTACAAGTTCAAGGGGTCACTTATTTTCTCCATCCTGAGTAGTCAGTAAAAACGTGAAAAGTACAACCGTGTGTGTGTGTTATTAGGTAGGGAGAGAGAGGCTAGCAATAGCAATCTAGCTTTGAAAGCATAAGATTCCTCCCTCCCTGCAAATCACTACCCGAAGCCACGCCTCCTCCAAAACACATGACCGCACACAGACAGAGCACAGACATCAGCGACAAGATGAGAAACGGAGTGAATGCAGTCAGATTATCTCTGGAGAGAAAACATAACAGTACAAAGCGCATAATATTACAATAATAACATCTTCCTTTCTTGCTCAGTCTGCAGTAACGCAATGGACCATGCTGATGATGCACCATGTCTGCACGAACAGAGTGCACAGAGGTATGCAAATACATACATTTACAGGCAGGTGGGACAGTCTATCGTGGCCCTCGGACTGAAGCATATGATTGGAGAACATTTCATGGTCCTACGCCTTCCACAGACAATATAAATATATTTAGACCACTTAACTTAGTGATTGCTATCGGGATGAGAAGAGACGCTCAACCAGCAGACCAAAACGTTTTTGAACCAAATCACCAACCCTGCCTTTAAATCAGATTGTGTCTATAACTGATGAAGATCAGACCACATTTTTTGAGAAATGAATGCAAAATCCAGATATTTTAAACTAATTCGACTGTATGCCAAACCATTTGATTTTAACCTGCAAACTTGCATCGGAATGCCTCAGAAATGTGTCTCTCTTCCTCGCGATTTGAGAGTCAGTGGGATCATGTGTTTGTTATCGAGCTCTAAGAGCAGAGCACTAGTAAGTGCCCTCGTCTCTGGCTTCATCTGATACTCAGAAATGCCCCACCTAAGTCCTTTCTGTTGAAGAGAGCTCATTTGCTCTATACAACAAGATTCTGATAAAAATTAAGCGCCTCTTTTGTCCTTTAATGTGTGCTGATTCTATATTTCCGAACATAGTAATAATTCTAAGATCCATTCTATGAAGGGCACTTGGATTTCTCTGAACGTTGTCATTACCTTCAATTATGGGACATGAGTAATACGCCGTCTGACAGCACACACACGATAACATTCAAAATACAGTGCCCTCCAAAAGTATTGGAACAGTAAAGACAAAATTGCTCTGTTGGCTGTGGAGACATTTGCAAATATGATTAAAAGATGAATATGAGACAAAACTACAGAATGTCACATTTTATTATTAGCCGTTTCAACACATACATGTTTTACCAAATAAAAAGAACAGCACTTTTAGAGTTCATCCCACTCATTGATGTGAGCATAAGTATTGGGACAGCTGAACATAAGATTTTTTAATAAAACATGATGTGCGCTTAATGGGAACAGGGTACAAAAATGTACCCATTAAGTACAGACAGACTTTTTTTTTTATTTAATGATATATATCTCAATTGAAATGCTTTTGTCATTTAAAATTTTAAATTATTTTAACATAACGTTTTGTACTGAAACCAATATCTTGTGCACTAAAAATGTCTCAATGTAGATTTTGGTGAGCTTAATGGGTACGTTTACCCTATGTGTTGAATCACCCAGTAATAAAATGTGACATTCTGTTTTGTCTCATATTCATCTTTTAATCATATTTGTAAATGTCTTGACTCCACAGCCAACAGAGCAATTTTGTCTTTACTGTTCCAATACTTTTGGAGGGCACTTTATGTCATTTCCCATCTTTATATGTGAGATCGGACTGTGCTGATATCACTGGGGCTGTGCTAGGAATTAGACTTGATTAATTAAAGCAGCAGCTATTTATAATGAGTTTTAAAAACGTACATGCTGATAGACAGCGAGTATAAATAGCAACAAAGAACATCTTGTTTACAGTAAGCACAAATCGTGACAGATAATATTAATGCAAAGTGTAAGTTGACATAATACCCTATATATACCAAATCTGAGCAATGGTGGGCGGAGTTACTGAAAACAGACTTTGCCAACAAGACTGACTATTTAACCTCAGTGCAGAGTCACTGCCATAAAATAAATGTGTAGGAGAGAGTATGAAGAGTGTGTATTTATCTGTCTGTCTGTGCTGTTTGTTCATTTTATTGTCTTCTCTACTATTCAGCAACAGAGTAAATTATAAATGGTGCTGTTCTATTATAGCCAGAGATAATGAGCAGGTCATGTGATCTGAGCGTCTAATTAGAAGCAGGACTGGCGTATACAGTGATGCTTGTTGCATTACAGATGGTTTCTGTTGAGTGCCATCTGTGATGTAACTGCAGCACCTTTGAGAGTGTGTGTGTGTGTGTGTGTGTGTGTGTGTGTGTGCGATCTCCCGAGAGAGGGGAGGAAAGTTCAGTGTCGCTGTAAGAGCTGTCTTGAGCTGTCAGTCAAAGCATCTCACACACACACAGATACACACAGTATGCATTCGGTCACAGTGTGAAAAAAAAAAAACTGCACTGCAGCTGCTCGTACTTTAAGAACAAGCAGAAGGTTTAATACAAGCTAATCTCAATTGTCAGCATTTGTGGCATAATGTTAATTAGCACAAAAAAATGAACTATTTTTAATAATAATAAAATGAGGTGTATGAGGGACTGATAATGAAAGTGATTTTTTTCTAATAATTTAAATGAAGATTATAATTTTATGCATGTTTGACTGTTTGTTTATAATTTAGTACCAAGTCAACAATCACTGCTATATTTAAGGTGAAAAACGTGTGAAAAATAGAAAAAGTAAACATATAAAAAAAAAAATTATAAAAGCAAAATGTATAAATAAAGTTAAAAAAAAATCTATAACAAAATATGGTCTTACTTAATTTACTAAATTACAGTTTCATGAGAATCGACCAAAAACAGAGTCCTAGAAGAGTTAAAAACCACAATCCATCAAAATAAGCTTCAGAGATACTGGATTCTGTCATAAGGGGCATAAAGGAGCATCTTCACACATTAACAAAAATGTGTGTGTGTTAATATGTCTTATTTGATAAAAGCACAGTTAAACCCTGTCTGTTATTTAGGATGTGACGTTGTTTCAGTCATCATTTTTACAGTAACTTTGAGGTTTTAGGGTTTACATGCTGCAAATTAATTCTTACTCAGTATTTTTGTCTGGTTATTTTATCTTGTCTTGTATATAATTATGTAAGTTTTTGCTTAAAACCAGGAGAAAAAAAAATCTGTCAGTCATGCCAGAAAATAATCTTGCTTTCCCTTTGAATTAAGGTCATTTTTCTTACCCCACTGACAGATATTTATGCGTAAACTCACTCAATTTTTATACATTTTTCAGAAAATAAAAATTAATAGCTTAATTTACATTGAACGCAGACAAGACAGAGATCCATCTTAGCTTGTGTGCAGCAGACGCTGCGGTGATGTTTGAGGGCTGCTACGCCTCTTATTGTATCTGGAAACCCGATTCGCTCCACCTGATCTGTGTGTGTGTGTGTGTGTGTGTGTGTGTGTGTGTGTGTGTGCACTCTCCTGAGTTCCTGAGACAGACATGCTCCTCCATTATTCAGAGGAAGACAGTGCAGATGTACAGATCTCTGAACACACACACGGGATGGAGAAAATCACAAATGCGAGGGCTTCAATATCGCACCCGTTTCTCCTAGAAAGCAATTGAGGGCAAATTGAATTTTGCTGGTAAAACAAATGCAAGTAATCTCACATGCATCAGTTTCAGAAGAGATCTTAACATTGTCTCAAACTGTGCTCAGATTTGCAGAAATGCCAATATTGCAAAAAATTATTTTCTCTTTTTTGTCTCTTTTTCCAGTACAATATCTGCAATAACATTCTTAAATCAAGATACATTTACATGAAATGCAAAATTACATAACATATAAGTCTTGTTTTCTGAAAAATAATCTTGTTTTCCCTTGTTAACCCCACTAGCAGATATTTGTTCTAGTTTTAAGCATGAACTCACTCAGTTTTGATAGATTTTTCAGCAACACTTAATATCTGAAGTCCTTTTCTTGCTCAAGTAAATGCATCTCGATTTAGAAATGTTATTATTTGTACTAGAAAACAAGACAAAAAAATACATTAATCAAAATTCATTATTTAAATTTTTTTAGGCTGCATTACAAAAACTGCGTAATGGTTATTTGGATACTTTTTTCTTTGCAATAACCATAAGACCGGGAACATGCATTAAGAATGTAAATAGGGTCTACTTTGATGTTACATTGACTTAAATGTTTCAGGAACTTTAAAGAGAGACATTAAAGCAAACGTGAAGCCAAAAGAAGCAGAAGAAAGGAAGGTTAGGAAGGAAGAGCATAAGATATGCTCCAAACACACAGCAATGTCTATGACAGAAGTCTTCTGCCATCCCTGTAGACAAATGCATGAGCAGCAAAGCTTCAAACAGACAGCCTCCATCTTCCCTCATCTCTTCAATAATGCCCTTTCATCTGCTCTCTACATCCAGACCAGACCAGAGCAATCCAGCACAGAGACACCAGCGAAAACACAGACTAGCAATGATGAACAGATCATTATTTTGACTCTTTCTGCTTCACAAAAATAAATTTCTGCACAGAGGAAATAAATGCAATTTATGAAAGTGAATAAACATCTCATGATGTCAAACCACATGCTGTCAGAAGAGATCGAATGATGCTGCTTTACAAATGAACTTTGTCTTTGATGTGACTCAAATGATTCCATTTATATCCTGATTTCAATTGGATGTTGCATATTCTGTCTGATACGTCCTTTGAACTGAGATGAGTGTAGATATGAGTTGTCTAGATTGCCCAGAATACACTGAGCAGACTGAGATGACCACACACTCCTGCTTAAAGCGAAATCATTTACTCGTGTCCCATTTCTTTGTGGTTATTTCTTGTGCTAATTGCCATATAACACAAAAACAAAAATGAGGATTAGGGCTGTCAAGCTTCTAAAATGACCAAAGGTGTCTTATACACTATCCCCAATTTTAAAAAGTCATATGACAGAAATAATGATTTTTCACTAAAATGACTGTAATACGCGTCAGTGATGTCAAAAAAACAAACGTCTGGTATGAAGAGTCATTCAGTGAATAATGACTTATAATGAATAAAGAAAGCATTGTGTGACTTCAAAAGACTTATGGACTAATTTTATTACGCTTTAATGGTGCTTTCTTTTTGAAGCCCCGGGTACCATTATAAAAAAAAAAACAGGTCAAATTCTGCAATATATTTTCTTTTGTGTTTCATGGAAGGAAGAAAGAAAGTCATACAGTTTGGAACTTGATGTGATGATTTTAATTTTGAATTTCATTTTTGGGTGAACTATTCCTAGTGAAAGATGTTCTTAACTTCAAACCGTTGCTTCCGGCTAAAATATGAGTCCATAGCCTATAATAAAAAAGTCTTCTGATCTGAATCAGGAGAGAAATCTGCACAGAAGCACCATTTTCAAGCCAAAACAGCTCTAAACAAACTCACCTACATCATGGGTGGCCTGAGGCTGAGTACATTTACAGCAAATTTTCATTTTTGGGGTGAACTGTTCCTTTAAGTTATCACCATCAAATCTTTTAAACAAGATGAAGCATGCACATCTATATATTTAGTCTTTTTGAAATGAATTATGTCTATGAAATAATCTGTAAAAAAGGTGCATTTCTGCTAATTGTTCTGCCATTCTAAGAGCGATTCTGCTGTGAAATTCTAAGAGTAAATAGACAGGAATAGACTGGAAAAAAGAGACAGAAGCCTGCTGAGAGTCAACATTCCCATTTAGCATTAAACACACTCCAGTGCGGGTATAGAGGACAGACATATGCTGGAAAACACACACACACACACACGCTAACCAGCCCCCTGAGGATCTGTGTGCCCTTCAGGGGAACCATCAGCGGATGGGAGAATTAGGATGGCAGGAGGAGACACTTTTGATAAAATGGAGGCTGAGAAAAAAAAAGAGAAAAATGGGGTGAGAGAGAAACGAGTTGTCTTCCAGACACCCGGATTAAAACGCAGCACCCTACTAGGATGATCGCGTTGGCTCTCGCTGCGCATTCATACATTAAAAGTGCACATTTTTGTACTTCATCTTACTGGCAGTTTTAAGAACCCATTCGAAAAAGATTGGAATTGGTGAAATATCTACATTGTAAAAAACTGAAGTTGCACATAATACATATAATAATGCATTCTTTCTACTTCAAAATTTCACCTTTAATTCAAAGCGTTACTGAGAAGCGTCTCCTACAAGATCCAGGGGGCGTGGTTGTGTCAGTCCTTGTCTTGTGTTTCCCCTCCTCCTGTGCCCATATTTGGCCTTCCTGTTCCTGTCCTCGTTTGTCTTCATTAGTTTAATTAGTCCCTAGCCCTGTGTTGTGATTAGTCCACACCTGTTCCTTGTTTTCCTAGTGTTTATAAGCCCTGTGTTTCCTAGCCCCTGTGTCCGGTCATCACGTCAGATGTGTTCGTCTCTCCCCTTGATCCCTGTTTGTATGCTGGATTCTAATAAAGATCCTTATAGGAACCTTCACGTCTCCGCACCTCCTTGTATCCCGAGAGGGAACGTGACAGATGACCGGACCCAAACAGAAGTAAGCGGCGCTTTTCCACCCCCGCCTTTTTTTTCCGCTTTTGAAAGTTTTTTGTTAGCTCCTTTTTTCCCGCTCCCTCCACGGCGATGGAGTTCACCGCCCGCCTCGGCGCCCTCGTTTTGCGGGACCTCCCCTTCGTGGAGTACACGGAGGAGTTCTGCGAGCTGGCCGGGAAGGCGGAGCTGCACGACGCGGTCATCCTCCAGCTCTTCCGGCTCGGGGCCTGTCACCACCGCCCCATGAACCTCCCAGACACCACGGGATTGACCTGGAGGCTGGGGATATACCGGTGTCTGGGAGACTTCCGGGCCCGAGTCGAAGCTAGCCCGCCGTCGTCCGCGGCTCTCCCGAGCCCGCCGCCGCTCGCGCTTCCAGAGCGCCCCCGCGAACTCGCGCTTCCAGAGCGCCCTCCAGTGCCTGCTCCTCGCAGGTGGACTCCTGAGTTCCCGCTGGTTCCGCCCAGCCGTCCTGAAGTCCCGCTGGTTCCGTCCAGCCCTCCTGAGTTCCCGCTGGTTCCGTCCAGCCCTCCTGAGTTCCCGCTGGTTCCGTCCAGCCCTCCTGAGTTCCCGCTGGTTCCGTCCAGCCCTCCTGAGTTCCCGCTGGTTCCGTCCAGCCCTCCTGAGTTCCCGCTGGTTCCGTCCAGCCCTCCTGAGTTCCCGCTGGTTCCGTCCAGCCCTCCTGAGTTCCCGCTGGTTCCGTCCAGCCCTCCTGAGTTCCCGCTGGTTCCGTCCAGCCCTCCTGAGTTCCCGCTGGTTCCGTCCAGCCCTCCTGAGTTCCCGCTGGTTCCGTCCAGCCCTCCTGAGTTCCCGCTGGTTCCGTCCAGCCCCGCGCTTCCAGAGCGCCCCCAAGTGTCCGCGCTTCCAGAGCGCCCCCAAGTGTCCGCGCTTCCAGAGCGCCCCCAAGTGTCCGCGCTTCCAGAGCGCCCCCAAGTGTCCGCGCTTCCAGAGCGCCCCCAAGTGTCCGCGCTTCCAGAGCGCCCCCAAGTGTCCGCGCTTCCAGAGCGCCCCCAAGTGTCCGCGCTTCCAGAGCGCCCCCAAGTGTCCGCGCTTCCAGAGCGCCCCCAAGTGTCCGCGCTTCCAGAGCGCCCCCAAGTGTCCGCGCTTCCAGAGCGCCCCCAAGTGTCCGCGCTTCCCGAGCGCCCCCCAGTGCCGGCTCCACGCACGTGCCCTCCCGTGCCGGCTCCACGCACGTGCCCTCCCGTGCCGGCTCCACGCACGTGCCCTCCCGTGCCGGCTCCACGCACGTGCCCTCCCGTGCCGGCTCCACGCACGTGCCCTCCCGTGCCGGCTCCACGCACGTGCCCTCCCGTGCCGGCTCCACGCACGTGCCCTCCTGCGTTTCCGCTGGTTCCATCCAGCCCCGCGCTGCAAGAGCGCCCGACAGAGTCCGCGCTGCAAGAGCGCCCGACAGAGTCCGCGCTGCAAGAGCGCCCGACAGAGTCCGCGCTGCAAGAGCGCCCGACAGAGTCCGCGCTGCAAGAGCGCCCGACAGAGTCCGCGCTGCAAGAGCGCCCGACAGAGTCCGCGCTGCAAGAGCGCCCGACAGAGTCCGCGCTGCAAGAGCGCCCGACAGAGTCCGCGCTGCAAGAGCGCCCGACAGAGTCCGCGCTGCAAGAGCGCCCGACAGAGTCCGCGCTGCAAGAGCGCCCGTCAGAGTCCGCGCTGCAAGAGCGCCCGTCAGAGTCCGCGCTGCAAGAGCGCCCGTCAGAGTCCGCGCTGCAAGAGCGCCCGTCAGAGTCCGCGCTGCAAGAGCGCCCGTCAGAGTCCGCGCTGCAAGAGCGCCCGTCAGAGTCCGCGCTGCAAGAGCGCCCGTCACAGTCCGCTCCTCTGTGGCTCCCAGGGGGGAGCTTCCCCAAGAAAATTTTGGGGGGGGGTAAGAGGGTCACAGCCTGTGTGGCCGGGCCAAGGGCCAAGGCCACACGACCCGAAAAAAATAGGCCGTGGCTTCCCGAGTCCCCTGACCCGCCCTGGCCTCCCGAGCCCCCTGACCCGCCCTGGCCTCCCGAGCCCCCTGACCCGCCCTGGCCTCCCGAGTCCCCTGACCCGCCCTGGCCTCCCGAGTCTCCAGATCCGCCCTGGCCTCCCGAGTCTCCAGATCCGCCCTGGCCTCCCGAGTCTCCAGATCCGCCATGGCCTCCCGAGTCTCCAGATCCGCCATGGCCTCCCGAGTCTCCAGATCCGCCAGGGCCTCCCGAGTCTCCTGACCCGCCATGGCCTCCCGAGTCCCCTGACCCGCCATGGCCCCTGGAACGGGCACCGCCCTGGAGGCCTCCAGAGCGCCCACCCCCCCTCCCCATTGGATGGGGTTAGGCGTGAGGACACGCCTTCCGGAGGGGGGCGTAATGTCAGTCCTTGTCTTGTGTTTCCCCTCCTCCTGTGCCCATATTTGGCCTTCCTGTTCCTGTCCTCGTTTGTCTTCATTAGTTTAATTAGTCCCTAGCCCTGTGTTGTGATTAGTCCACACCTGTTCCTTGTTTTCCTAGTGTTTATAAGCCCTGTGTTTCCTAGCCCCTGTGTCCGGTCATCACGTCAGATGTGTTCGTCTCTCCCCTTGATCCCTGTTTGTATGCTGGATTCTAATAAAGATCCTTATAGGAACCTTCACGTCTCCGCACCTCCTTGTATCCCGAGAGGGAACGTGACAGGTTGGATCCAGGTCCAACTCCTCCCACCTGCCTATACCTAAACCTACCCATCTCCACCCCCTAGATGTGGATCCAACCACGCCCCCTAGATGTTGTGGACTGCAGCGAGCCCTACTTGGTGTTACTTGCCATTTCCTTGTAATTACTTGTGAAATGTACTAGCAATTTCTGAATAATGTACTAGCAATTTCTTTCAATGTTGTGACAATATAATTAATGTAATGAAAAAAAATAATGAATGCAGCGTATAAATGGTTACTTTTAATTTTTGCCTGCAGTATTTATTAGTAAAATATCAATGTACAGTATATGCAACTTCTCCATATAACCGCTGTATAGTTTACAAACAAGCTTTAGAGACAAACAAATGTGCACAAAGCATTTGTTGCAGTCAACGCAATTCAAATCAGTTTTATTTTATGTATGCATAAAAGGGTGTGCATTTCAGAAGCTGTCAATATGTTGATATTTTGTTTGTGTAAAAAAAGATGCATGAATATTAATGAGATCACATGGTCCCTAGGGGGTGCAAAGAGACTGTTTCAAGTCTGTCATTTGTTTTGATGACGATGCAAACAATTGTAGCCTCGATCTGAAACAGATAAGCACATCTGGGGCCAGTTGCATAAACTTAGCCATAATGTTACGACTGTGCCTTAAGAACCAGTTTTACCAACTAGCAGTTGCCAAGGGGTAATAAGTCTCACTTTTCCAATACAAATAAGACCAATCTTCCTTTTCAAAACTGAATTAAAAAAGCTATAACCAGTCTTAAAGAAAAAAATTAGATGACTAACTTTTTAAGACCAGTCTAAACAGTTTATGCAGCCGGCCCCCTGTGATCTGTGATCAGGAGTCAACATGGACTGTGATGCAATTGTGCTAAATTTAGGCATTTAAATATTTAGTTGTCAATCAGGACATTCACAGCCAATCAGAAAGCTCTCTGCTCTGGGTTCAATTACAAGTATTTCTATGAAGCGCAAGATGATTGATGTTTACACAATAAAAGAACGCTGAAAAAAAACAGACTTGGATGATTTTCATGACCAACACATGGACCAGCATGAATTTAAAGGCATTATATTGATTTTGATAATTGTAGAGTAAATCATCGCTACTAGAAGTTTGTAGTTTGTTCAAATCATTAACTTAAACATTGGCTAATAATGTCTGTAATCCGTCGAAATCAAATCATCAGATTGTGTCAAAAGAGAGCTGTGCTGTTAGTGCACTAAGAGATTAGACTTACAATTTTTACCTGCACTCTCAAAAAAAAAAGGTACAAAAGCTGTCACTGGGATGGCACCCTTTCAAAAGCTACTTCTTTGTACCCTTTTTTACAACTAAAGGATGCATTTTGTTACCTTAAAGATACATATTTGTACCTAGAGTGTGCATATTAGTATCTAAAAGATACATATTTATAACTTTTGAAAGTGTACTGCCCCGGTGACAACTTTTGCACCTTTTTCTGAGAGTGCCATTAAATAAAATCAAAGGATGCACTTTCCACACAGAACACCTGCCAACCAGGATACTCTCGCAACCACTTGGCAAAAACCTAACAAACACTTAAAACACAAGAAAGAAGACATTAAGAGATGTTTACACACTCACTCACACACACAAAACTGATCTGAATGAATTTTCTGCCCCACAGCTGCAGTCAAAGATCAACCCAGCAAACATTGTACATCTTTAAAGTCTTCATATTTGATATTCTTACATTTCTCAGGCAAACCAGCAATGTTTTAAACCGTTTACTACTGTCACTCACACACTGTGGATAAATTACTTCCTAAAAACACAATTCCTGTACACATTAAGAAATAAATCTACATTACTGGGGATATGCAGACTAAAACGGCACCCTGGGAAATTACTGACAACCAGCCGTGGATAACTAACTCCCCTCCATTACATGAGTGCATTTATCTCTTTCTGAACGACCAGCAGCCAGTGACCCCAGAATAAAGAGGGTGTCGAGAGCTTCATGTAAGGCTGAGCGGAGCACAGAGACAGAGGTGTTAAACACAGGCACACCTATCTCTACAGCTTTACCATTCAAAAACAAAGCATAGTAAGAAATACTAGTGGCACTTTACCATGTCTGTGTTACACATCATTCATTTAGCAACAGGAATAAAAACAATAATGCATAAACATAAGAAGCTGTGCAAGGTAATTATGCATTTAGAATAATACACACAGTTTATTTTGTGCAAGCAAACTAAACATGCATCAGCCAGCTAACACCTTTCTCTAAAGCTTTTTTATTTTTATTTAAGTTATAATAATGTTAGGACAAAACGTCCTCAAAGTAATGTGTTCTCATAATTAACATGTTCTCATAACGTTGAGAGAAAACGTTTTTAGAACATTCTCTGAACATCTTTATGATGTTATTTTGTCTAAGAAACGTTTTTGCAACCTTTAAATAACGTTATGATTAGGTTTCTATTACCCTCCTGCAAATATGATCACGTTCATTATGAGATTCACCCTTTTGGTATAAACATAAATGAAACATTTCTTTCATAATTTCTTCATTATGGCTCGGATCAGATTACCGTGTCATTTAAATCAATAAATGCATTCAGTTCTACATTTATTCTGAGAGTCAGCTATAAAGCTCGCCGTTAATTCCTAACATGTCTTATTATTATTGTCAGACGGTCAAGATGAGACGGAAAATATTAAAATCAAACGTCATGTGTGTGTATTTTAGTTACGCAGGCACATAAACACAGTGTGAAGAACAAAAGAAGGAGCAATAATCGCGTTTAATCACATTAAGAGCTTGTGGCGCCGCTGCTGTTGTGTGTTTGATGCTCACGCACTCTCTCGTGTTAGTTCAGCGCTGTATTTGATGGGAAGCGGGGAGTAATCTTACCGGTTGGTCTTGTAGATGTAGACGAGGCTGGCTGAAGCGCTTCTGCGTCGGTCTGCGGTGTTTTTCTCGGAGGGTCGGGAGCTGTCCTCCGCTCGCGGTGCTGAACGCTCTGAGTGCTGGACAGCGCGAGCGCATCAGACGCAGCGTCCTCCAGCGCTCAGGAGGAGACACCGCAGCGTGCCGCAAGACTGACTCATATCAAAACAGACTAATTATGAAATAATAATTACTATAATTCATAAAACACACATTTAAAACATGTGATGGAACACCTGCTGGTGCAGTTTTACCACAGGAACATTTCTGTCTATTATATAAACATTTTGAAAATAAATAAATAATTAGAATAATTAGATTAGAATAAGTGTTATTTTATTATTTATCCATTTATTTAAATATTATTTAACCTAGACTTTTTTGTTTTTAGAACATTTACAGAAAAACAAAAACACCCCAAAAAAAAAGGCTGAAGACTCTAACCTGAAAATTCAGTTTTATAAAATACATTTTAAAATAAATCCATATAGAAAACAGTTATTTTAAATTACGGTAATATTTAGGAAATATTCGAATCATAAATATATATGCATTTAGTATTTGTTTGGTATTTTTCTTATGATAACGTTTGTAACAGAACTGTATGCTTGAGATTAAAAATGAAATTTTTTTTTAATTAAATAAATAATTTACTTGTCTACACCTGATTCTGTAGAAAGCATACGAATTGTCATTTTTGGGGTTTTAAAAATTCACATATAATTTACTAGATAATAGTTTACCTAACAGCCTGGCAAAAAAAAACAAAAAAAAAACATGGGATGTGTGCCTCAAATGCTTTACGGGACACCAAAGCTTACCACATGAGTGTGAGTGATGCCATCACAAAGAAAAACACACTTAAGAAAAATAATCAAATTTTCTATTTATTCCTTGGAGGAACTGTTGAAAAGAGCAGCCGAACAGTCCAAAGCTGAAATTACATGTGGAAACGTAAACAAGGCACAGAACGTTCACTGATATTTTTATGAGAATTACAAAGTAACATGAACAGAAGAGACAGATGCTGGGTCTTCATCAGTAAGGCATTAAACGGCACGGGACAAATGCATGTTAAATACTGGTTGCAATGAACTAAACTGAATCTGAAATACTGAACCCATAGTTTTAGTCTGGCTCACATCAATTCCACTTTCTTCTCCGCATCGATTCTGATAATTATAAATAATAAAAAAGAAACCGAAGCTGTCACTCGCACATTAGTGGGGAAGAGCATCATTGGCTGCAAAATTTCATTGGTCGTTGGTGTGGGACGAGTGTTCTGATTGGATGTGCATGTGGGTCGTGTGATTGGCTGTGGTTTTGAGAGCGTGTGCTGTCATTGGCTGTAGCTGTGGGATGAATGTCCGTGAGTGACCGCCTGGACGGCCTGTTCAGGAACCAGACTGGGGTCTGAGAGGATTGATGTGGAGGTGCTGAGCAGACGGAGGGAACTCAAAACAGCTGAAGAGAAACAGAGACAAGACAAGGTAGAAGTATTACAATCAAACTGATATTACCTGGTAGATCCGACTCGATTTCTGATTGGATAAGCAGGTTCTGCTGCATTACTGATAAGTTGTGCAACTAATTTATAACTAAGCGGAAGAATCATTTATTCGAAATAATCAATTTTTTTTTAAAGAAATTAGTATTTTTATTTATCAAGGATGCATTAAATTGATCAAAAGTGACAGTAAAGACATTTATAATGTTACAAAAGATCTCCATTTCAAATGAATGCTGTTCTTTGGAACTTTCTATTCATCAAAGAATCCTGAAAAACAAAAAAGTATCACAGCTTCCACAAAAATAATCAGCAGCACAACTGTTTCAACAAATCAGTATATTAGAATGATTTCTGAAGGATTTTAACAATATATTCACATAGAAAACACATTTTAAATTGCAATAATGTTTCAGAATATTGCCTAGAATTATTACTTTAGTTATTTTACTGTAGTTTTGATCAAATAAATGCAGCCTCAATGAGCAAAAGTGACTTATTTTAACATCTTATCAAAATTTTACCAAATTTATTTAAAAAATATGATAATTTTATATTAAAAATGTTATATTCTATTTATTTATATAATATTAAAGTATAATTAACGCAGTAAGTTGATCATGATTCTGTTTTGCATCATGCTTAAAAACACCCCTTAACTGTGGTAAAATCATGGTGAAATTGAATATGGTGAAAATACTAATATACCCACACACAAAACAAGAAGGCAGAGAGTGATAAATATGCCAGGACATGGAAAAGTGGTTCTGAAAGTGAGGTCTGAGGGAAGGAAGTGTGAAAGTGAAACAGGAAGCAGTGTTTTCTAGAGAGGTGCTGGTCACTCACTGGGTCTGAGCGCGGGCAGAGAGCAGTGCTGGTCCAGCCAGGACAGAGTGCTGCGACACAGATCATCAACACTGGCTGTGGACACCATCCCGTTAAACGACTCAAACAGCGGCTCGATGATGATGCTGAACTAAGAGAACGGCTGCGGTTCAGGAAAATACGCAGACGTGGAGGCCTTGCATCTTAACAGAATTAAACACGCTACCAGGACAAGCACAGATGTTTTGGATGCTGATATCCACAAAAACACAGGCAAAAACATTTTCATGGACTGACTGATTTTAAAGCTATTTTACTTCCATTACAGACTAGTAGAAAGAAAACATCCAAAATACACATTTAAGTGTTTACTTTATTACACATCATCTATTTGCATCCAAAACTTTAGTTTTTGTTCATAAATAATTAATACAGATTTTCTACAAAATTGTATTCCTAAAAACGGGAAAATTTATTATTCTGGCTATTGACAGTATTTTGTGATTTATGGGGTGCTAAAAAATATCCCAAATCCCTTCCGTAAAAACCTTTGAATTTTGAACCTGTCCTATGTTCAGATTTCACTTCTGGAAATATATGCAAATTAGTGCTTAGTTAATTAAAGGGGTCACATGATGTTGCTAAAAAGAACATGATTTTGTGTATTTGGTGTAATGCGTATACGTGGTTCGAGGTTCAAAAAAACATTATTTTCCACATACTGCACATTATTGTTGCTCCTCTATGCTGAAATGCGTCGATTTTTACGAAGCTCGTCGTTCTGAGAGGTGAGGTGTGCTCTGATTGGCCAGTTATCTAGTGCGTTGTGATTGGCCGAATACCTCAAGTGTGAGACGGAAATGTTATGCCCCTTACCGTATTGTGATGCCGTGAGTGATAACACAAAAACAGTAAAACCCACGATAAACGAGCCATTTGTTACATCCAGTGGGGACATAATTACTGATTATAATGACGCATAAAGTCTTTTTACGCATTGCACCACGTAAACACAACACCATGTCTGCATTTGTGATCGTAGAAACGCCAAACAAGCACTACTCTGCACTGCTCAAAACTTGCGTTTGAAATTCTTTAAATATCGAAACGTACTTACAGGCTGTGAGTCAGAAGCACCAGACTGTCCTTGCGATGTTGGAATTGCCCCACTTTATAGTAAAGTGTTCACAGCCATTCATAGTGTTCACATTGTAGGCTACTCTCCCAGGTTCAGGAAATAGTCCTCCGTAAATTGCGCTGCACACACTCGAATATTTGGGTTGAACTGTTTTGGAACAGTGTTGTAAACACAATAACTGATTTCTAGTCATGTCCTCTTTTGGAAGTACTTTCGCTTTCAGCGCCGGCGGCAGCAACAATACTACAGCCAGAATAAAAATTGTGTCCCCAGTAGACATGTGGAGGCCTGTTTGAATGAGCCGTACAGCTTGTAACACTCCAAAGACAAAGGAAAACATGAAATCGCATCATATGACCCCTTTAAACAATCAAGTTTTTAATCAACTGTAGGAAGTGTGGTGATATCTCTTAGTTCATTTCTTGTACCTAGTCCACCTAGACAGAGACTTTCTCTGTCGGTCAGCAATTTTGTTTCAGATTTGAAACCGCTTCGTAGGATACGATCCAGAACTTCCAGTTCTGTAGCGTCTGAGCTCTCACATACTCTCTGAACTTCTCCCTCATGTGGTCGAAGCGCTGTCGTGTTATTGGGACTCCTGTAGCTGGAAGCTGCTGCTGACACGCACTACATACACACAGTTCAGATACAATCACAATCACACTCATGCATTCATGTAGCCGTCTCTCAGAACATTGTAAAACCGCTCAAACACACTCACTTGATGGCAGAGTTGAGCATGAGGATCTCGTCTCGGAGTCTCTGGGCCTCCTCGTGGAGCTGAGCTCTCTCCTGCTGCATCTTACTGATGTACTCCGCCGTCTTATGCAGCGTCGTGGCCTTACTGATCTGAGACCAGCGGGAATGAGAGCACAGAGGTGGAGGAAGCACGATTGAAGATATTAAATCAGATGAGAAATCTCCCAGACGTTTTCATCTAAAGTAACTTAGAAGCTAAAATCCACAGCTATTATTCTCTTGTGAAAAAGTACTCGTGCATGTTATTTACAATTAAATGAAAATGTATGCTAATTTAAATTTATATTAAATGCAATTAGTTGAACTTAAGAGAGTGCTTTACATCTTCACATGTACTACTACTGTCTTTGAAATATGGTAAAGTTGTACTGCCAAATGTACTGACAAGCATTTATGGTAAACTAAAATACACTTTTATGTCATTTCTATTGAATCTTGTCATTACAGTATTTATTAATATTTTAAATTAGCTTATATTTTTTATATTTGAATTTTTAAGTTTAAGTTAGTATTTTTTGTAATTTTTATTAGTTTTTTCATATTTCTATTAAGAATTTATTTATTTTTATTTCAGTTTTAGAATTTTAGTACTTCAACAATATTAACTATAACATTTATATCCAAGAGTACACTACAGATTAAATTATAATCAAGCACTTTACATGTGCCTTAGTATGTTAATCAACACAAGCATGACAACAATTATTTAAAATTAGTGCTGTCAAACGATTAAGCGCATCCAAAATAAAGGTTTTTATTTACACACACACATATTATACATACATACATGTAGTACTGTGTATATTTATTATGTACTGTATATATATAAATACACATGCATGTACATATTTAAGAAAAATATGTTACATGTATATATTAAATATATATACATATGATATAATTTCTATGAATATAAATAGGTACGTGTTTTCAAAATATATACTGTATGTGTGTGTATTTATATATACATAATAAATATACACAGTACACACACATGTATAATGTAAAGAAAAACGCTTATTTTGGATGCGATTAATCGCACTACTTAAAATGTACTTGAAGAGAGACACTTTCATGACTACGTTTCTTGACACAGTTAAGTGGCCTTTTATTTCATTAATATTATCTACTGCAAGTACAGTTTAAAAAAAAACATCCTTTTGAGATTTGAAGTACACTACATGTGCACATTCAATCCAATGAAGTCTTTTTCTCAAGTGCTGACTGATAGAGTCACTGAAACGAGTGTTACCTTTATACTCGGCTGTGAGCTGAGAGTCGTCACCAGACTGTGTAACGTGTCAAAGCCAAGCTTGATGTTGAACCGTCTCTTCTGCTCGGCTGAAATGTGTGTGATCCGCCGTGTGTCTGTCTGTAAGACAAGACAATATGAGAAGCACAACACACACTGAGCGGGTTATGAAATAATCATGTGCGGATTTGTGTTTTTACTCTTGTGGAATCCATCTTGGCTTGTCCAGGTAACGACTCCGGGCTTTTCTCTGCTGGATTCGTAGGTGAAGCCTGTCCCATGTTTCCTGAAAAACTGACTATAAAAACATTTCAACAAGACATTTCATTACTATTGGAATACAACAGTGCTTGAGTTATTATGTGTGTCATGATATAGTTGTAAATGTAAATATACTGTAACTATAATTTGCTAACAATGTACTCACCCTCAGGCCATCCAACATGTAGATCAGATTGGGAGAAATGTAGCATTACATCACCTGCTCACCAGTGAATGGGTGCCGTCAGAATGAGAGTCCTGCTGATAAAAACATCACAATAATCCACACCACTCCAGTCCATCAGTTAACATCTTGAGAAGACAAAAGCTGTGTTTTTGTAAGAAACAAATCCATCAATCAAACATTTTTAACTTCAAACCGTTGCTTCTAGCCAAAATATGAGTCCATAATCCAGAATCTCCTGTTGTCTCTCACATCAAACTCCAGCCACATATTTGTTTTGAGCTGTTCTGGACTGTTTTGTCTTGTAAATAGTGCTTGATCTGTGCAGATTTCTCTCCTGATTCAGAATAGATCATTTTTTTCACTGGAGAAAGCAGTATTATGAATTATGGACTTGTATTTTAGCTGGAAGCAACAGTTTGAAGTTAAAAACACCTTAATGAAGGATTTGTTTTTTACAAGCATGCATCTTTTTGCTTTACAAAATGTTAACTGATGGACTGGAGTGGCGTGGATTATTGTGATGTTTTCATTAGACTCTCATTCTGACGGCACCCATTCACTGCAGAGCATCCATTGCTGAGACACTGATGCAGAGACACATTTCTACAAACCTGATGAAGAAACAAACTCATCCTAATCTTAGATGGCCTGAGAGGGAGTAAATCTTTAGCAAATTATCGTTTTTGGGTAAACTATTCCTATAAAACCACACAGATCAACACACCTGTTAAACTGGTCCTGTCACTTGTGTGCATTTGTACCGGGGAGAGTTTTTCTGTTTTTGGGATGAGAAGCGGCGTTTGTTGCATGAGCAGAGAGGAAATGGTGCTTCCCTGCGAGGTGCCGCTGTGGCTGTGGGTTGACATGGGCGTCTGACAGTGTAAAGGTGACAGTGGTGGGATTGCAGTGGAGGCCCAGGGGGGATTGTGGGACATCTGCGATCCTCCTCGACTGCTGCTCTTTGGCTGTCATGGTGAATAATTAAGTAATTATTAATTAATAATTAAGATGTTTTTGAAAGAAGTTCTGCTCACCAAAGTTGCATTTATTTGATCAAAAATACAGTAACTGAAATATTATTAGTCTAAAATAGCTGTTTTCTATTTTAAAATGTAATTTATTTCTTTGATGGCAAAGCTGAATTTTCAGCATTGTTACTTTAGTCTGGATAAATGTCTGTCAGCGTGCTTATATAATTGTCACTTGTTTTACAGCGTGTGCTGCAGATATTAGATTTTGCTATGAGGAGAGCTTACCGGAGAGATGGGTGACGATGGTCTGTGGCCTTTTAACCCTGCAGAAGGAACGTCAAAACTCGATGGTTTTCCTAGAAAGTTTTTTAAAATGTTAAAGAATGATGTTAAATAATCAGATTATTTAGAAAAAGGGTAACACTTTAGAATAAGATTCCATTTATTAACATTAGTTAATGTATTAACTAACATGAACAAACAATGAACAATGCATTTATTACACTATTTATTAAACTTTGTTAATGTTAGTTAATGAAAATACAGTTGATCATTGTTTACTCATGTTAGTACATTAACTAATGTTAACAAACACAACTTGTGAATTTAATAATGCATCAGTAAATGCTGAAATTAACATTAACTAAGATTAATAAATGCTGTAGAAGTATTGTTCATTCTTAGTTCATGTTTAGTTCATAGAAAAAGTTTATAAAAACAGTGGCCCTTCAGGACCGAGTCTGGTGACCCCTGATCTAACATCTACATACGCTCTTGAGATCTGGAAGAGAGCAGATTGGCCAGGCAGCTCGTCTGAGTGGGCGGGGTTGTAGATGAAGTCATCACCCTGGGAACCAATTGGGCTCCTCCTATCTTTTGTTTGTGCTTCCCCCCGCCAGTGGCCACGCCCACCTGCTGCGGCACAGAGAAGCTGTGAGAGGCACAGGGGGAAGGCAGAGACGGGGTCAGCGTCATGGGCTGGTAGCTCAAAGACATGCAGGTGGCAGGAGGAAACATCTCGGCCATGCTGGAGTATCCGTGCTGGGCGTCCAGCGGCAGGGCACTCGTGGCAGAGCCAGTGTGGGTGATGACCGTGGACGTGGCAGCTGCGCAGGTCCGTGATTGGCCGGATGAATATCTGTGTCGGAGGCAGGCTGATGGGTAAGGGCTTTCCTGTGCCATGACACCCGGCATCTCAGTGTCGTGACCGCTGAAGGACGTCTGCGGACCGTACGGGACCAGACCAGACGAGAGGTTCAGAGAGTGATGGAAGTCACTGATGTATTCTGAGTGACCTTTGAACTTGGGCTCTGAGGTTTCACCACTGGGGTTGAAGGTCAAGTCGGGGTCGATGGTCTGGTGAGGATAACTGGGTCCAGGTAGGTTTACAGATGAGGACGGCTGAGATAAACTTTCAGCTGAGAGAGGAGGCTAAAAATTTAAATTGAAAAAAAGTGAAATTATGTGACAGTTTTTGACATACATTTGGAAAAAATGCATTAAATTTATGTGAGGTAAATAGTCCAAAACACGACAAACATTTTAAATAAAACAAATGATTTTATTATATATTAAATATAATTAATTTAAATTTTAAATTAGTTTGATTTTTATTTATTTATTTTACTTTAAACATTTTGATGTTGAAATATGAAATGTGCTTATAACCATACTATTAATTATAATGTAATACAATATATTATTATTTATTTATTTTATTTGAAACATTTTATGTTGAAGGTGTACTATGCCTATGATTATACAAACAATAATTATAAGATATTCATCTTATTTTATGCATTTTACTGTTGGAGTGTGTGCTGTGCTTATAATAACCATGCAAATAATTAGAATGTAATATTATATAATATAAATATAATACAATTATTTTATTTTAATGAAATGTGTACTATGCCTATAATAACCATGCAAATAATAATAGCATAGCATAGAATAGAATAGAATAATTATCATGGCACACATTTCTACATAAAAATTTTGGAAATAAAATACATTTATAAAATTTTATATACGTATATAAATAATAAATACATTTTAATATAATAACAAACATTAACATTAAAATAATGAAGTATTATTTAATGTTCAGAATGAATCAGCTCATTTGTAGGGTGATTCTGCTAAAAATGAAACTCTGGAATATGTACAATGGCAGACGGGGGAAGTGTTTGAGAAAACAGTCATGTTTACAGCTTTGTTTGGTGACATTAGTGGCACTTTGCAATTACACACTTTGTTTAAACCATGAATGAGTGCTGTACCTGTGTCAGCAGAGATCCTGTGTGTATCATCTGACTGGTGCCGGCAGAGGAAGCAGCTGAAGGAAACGTCACGCTAGACGAACTCTCAAAGAAGCTGCAGTCTGAATAACCCACGTGCTCCGTCGGCTGCCCGCGGAAACTCATGAAAATGTCTAGAAAGCAAAGAGAATTAAGTTATTTCTTAGCAAGTAGGTGAGAGGGACTCACATGTTCTTCAGACGTATCCTGAAAATTGCAATGGCTTAAAAATGACTTCTAATGGCTCAGAAGAAACGTCAACTGCCATACGAACATGAATCGGCAAATCTTAAGTCTCCACTACAAGCAAGCGCCCATGCAGCATGGTTTAGTCTCTCACAGTATCTAAACTATTCCTCTGGACCTGCCAAACCCACATGCAACCAATCAGACTGCCTTCTGGGAAAGGTATTTTCCACCTCAGCTGATACGTGCTTCATGTGGCCATGCAATACCAGACCTTAATGTTTCAGTCACATGCACGCTTCAATAGAGTGAATTTACATTATAGTAAGAACACTTACCACTGTGATGCTACTGAGCAGAATATATAAATAAAGCTAAGAACATTTACAGATCAAATGTGGACGCTCACGTGATCTGTGTTGATATCTGTGAGAAACCTGGCATTGCCACAATGAATGAGTCCAGAGCCTCGTGACCGAGTCCTGCCAGCTGAACACAGCAAACACTGCCAGGAACATGACAGTCATATGCTGGTGCACTAGAGTCCATTAGCGAGGCCCTGATCGTAGTTTAGATTATTATTGCTGAGCATCATATTTGATACATCAGGCTTTGAGAATATGGAGGAAAAACTGCTCAGTTTAATTCAGATGCCCAAACTGAGCAAAAATATGCAATTTGGTGCAGATGATGATATTTATATGGACAAAATGTGATGAAATTCTAACACTTATAAGATAGATAAATTAGATCTTTATAACATTATAGCATTTACTTATAAATATTAATGCTGTCAAACAATTAATCGTGATTAATCACTTCCAAAATAAAAGTTTTTGTTTACTTAATATATGTGTGTACTGTGTATATTTATTATGTATATATAAATACACACACACACATGCATGTATATATTTAAGAACAATATATGTTTATATTTTAAATATATTTATATCTCATATAAATGAATATAAATATATACATATAAATATTTTCTAAATATATACTGTATGTGTCCGACCTCTGTCGTGTGTTCCTGCCACTTGTTTCCATATTTGGTTTGTTTCCTGTCCTTGTTTAGCGTGATTATTAGTTAATTCTTGTCCAGCTGTGTTTGTCTCATTATCTATGATTATCCTGTGTTCAGTTTCGTGTCGTCTGGTCTACTCGTTACTCCCTGGTGTTCATTTGAGTTTACTGCTGTGTGCACCGTGACAGTATGTGTATATACACAGTACACACACATATATTATGTAAACAAACACTTTTATTTTGGATGCGATTAATCACGATTAATCGTTTGACAGCACTAAAAAAGCTTTTTTGAATGCAAATACACCTGCGTATTCTTGACACTGACAGAAGATAAATCAGTACACAAATGGAGGGAGCTGAACGGTGCTGCTGTCCTAAAGTAAACTCATCCCTACAAATGACTCACTCTTCAGGGCTGATCACATCCTGTCTGACTTCCACTCTTCAGTCATTGACTCTTTACCCTCTAAACGACCCTGTCGCAAATGCCCTTAGAGGAAATCCCAGATATGCCACAAAGGGGTTAGACTCATTCATTGCCCTCTAGACACCCCAAAATTGAAGCACAGGCAGATTGTTGGGCCGGCTTCACTAAAGCTTGCGCAAATTAACTTCTGAACTTCCTTATAGCTCCTCAAAGTTATCCAATACTTCTTATCAACTAAGTATCTATTCATAAACTCATCACATATTTATTTTTACCATTCTTAAGGTTCTTCAGGTTTTTCCAAATAATATTAATTCTTAACAATTAATCAATCATTATATATACAGTATGTTTATAAATATCCATCAATAAATTAATATTGAAAAATTAATTTAACAAATAATCATTATATCATATAACATTGTTATACAAAATATTTAATTGCTATATTCAATTTAAATTATATTATATTCAATTTAATATATAAATATTGTTCACAAATATTAATTCATATATTGATACTGAAATATTGAAACAAGAATATTTTATATTAATGACTATACTTAATTTTACATTAAATTATATTTAAGATTCTTAATAAAGACAGCTAAAACATTTTTCAGAAACACTAAACATTAATAATATATATATATATATATATATATATATATATATATGTGTGTGTGTGTGTGTGTGTGTGTGTGTGTGTGTGTATGAATATAATGTAATAATGACTATATTTAATTTATATTTACATTATATTTTTATTAACATTCAAACTTACCATTAAAAATATACAGATAAAACATTGTTCATAAACATTAAATCAATATATTGATTGAAAAAATATTGAACATTTTTATATTAATTATATCCATGACTATATTGAATTTGAATTCTATTTATTATTAACATTCAAGCTACAGACATTTTTTTTTTCAAAAATACTGATCAATATATTATTGAAAATTAATGAAAAATTGTATAATATTTATATTAATGATTATATTTATTAACATTCAAAATGCTGTTAAATCATTGTTCATAAATATTAAATCAACATATTAGTGTTGAAAAATGATTTACCTTTTTTATATCATTCCGTTACATTAATGACTATATTTAATTTAATTACATTTCATATTAGCGTTCCAACTATAGTAAGAAGGTGTAAATGTATGCCTCCCTTTTCATACCACTCTTCTTTATAATCAAGTGCATCCAAGGCACCAGGACCAGAGTGCAGAGCAGCACACAGCATATAAAACAATTTAGTTTGAGTTATAAAGCCGAGCAATGTGAGTATAATAAAGAGTGATACGAAGAGTTCATTAAACTCACCCGGTATGTCCATCAGGTCATCCAAGTTGGGCTGTAATGGGGTCAAGCCGGGCTGGATCATATCTGCATTACTGGTGTACGCTGAGACCACAGGAGTGAAATATACTGTAAGGATGTGTGTGTTTAACACTGCTCTGTTTGGAGCATTTATTCTTTTAAAGTTCCTTGTTTTAGGGTGTGGTGTCCTTCCTGGATATATTTTATGAACTCATGTGACTAAATCTCTAAAGTCATCTCTTATTTATGAAATCCTAAATGAAAATACTTTAAGGCAGGGGAGGCATTAAATGTCACTGAAAGATGCATATTATATTGCAATCTTGTTAAATCAGCCAAATATCTTTTCAAGATCAATATATAGTGACCACAGAATTATTTTTACTGAGACTCACAAAGCTGATCTTGCATTAGAGCTTAAAAGAACAGATCATCCAATAATAATAATTCTCTCATAATTTAATTACATGTCATTTCAAAGCTTACTTTTTTCTGTGGGAAATAAAATTAGATTGTATTTTTATATGATTATATGTTTTTCATATGAGAATGCAGATAATGTTCATGTGCTGTAAGGCTCCAAAAAGGTCATGTTTTATGAAGTTAAATTTAAGACTTATTAGGACCTTAACTAGAAAAGTTAAGGAAAATGAAGTTGTCTAAATGTAAATGTGTAGGACACAGAAAATGAGTTGTATTAGCAACACTTCAAAGTTTGAAAATTCACGTCTTATTTTCTCAGAAACTGAAATAAAGGGAGTTTATGGTTAAAACCAACAAATATCTGCCAACAGGCTCAGAAAAGCTTGTTTAAAAGAAAAAAGTTTGTATACCCTATTGACAGATGTTTTAAGCATAAATTAATTTTGCATCTCAATAAATGTATCTTGATTTAAGAACGTTTAAATATTTGCATTGGAAGACTACTGAGGAAGATATTCTTTTTTATTTCCAGTGCATGCAATATTTAATGACATGACTTTATGAATGTAAGACTTGATGCTCCAATTTTTAAAACCTACAAAAATCCTGAAAATCAGTCCATAAAACATCTGTGCCTTTGCATATTTCAAAATTAGCACAATGTGAATCATTACAAGCCATGCACCAATAACTGTTGGCATCAGTGATGTTAAACCTGGTACATCGCATCTTGAAGGGCCAATACAAACTGATTTTCTGGGTTTGGAATGACATGAAGGTGAGTAAATGATTTTTGGATGAACTGTCCCTCTATGGACTCACTGTTTTGGCGGTCTCCACTCCAGGGACTGGGTTTCTGGGTCATGGTGAACAGCGTGTCTGAGATATCTGACAGGAAGCAATCCAAGTCAAACATGTGTACTTCCTCTGATGCCGCCTCAGGCTCTGGATAGATCTGACTGGTCCATTTCTCCAGCCCCGTCCTGCTGATAGGACACTGTGGAGAACGGCAAAAAGACACATGATTAAAGGAATCGTTCGCTCATACATAAATGTAATACTCAATGTAAGAGGTTTGATCACATCACTAACACTAAATAGTAATATGATGCTTTCATTAACAAACACCATTAATAAAGGTTCCTACATATGACCACAAGGCAGGCCATGTTTACAACCACAAGCACAAACTATTTATGTAACATCGAACTGTAGCTCAGACCATTTCTTACAATGTCAATTGCATTTATATTTTAAAATCGGTAGATGCTGCAAAGGCTTATTCATGCACAAAACAATCTGCATGTCATTTCTGCAGTCATTTTCTGTCTGAAGCCTTGAGGAAATGTATTGAAAATCCTGTTGAGAAAATAAATAGTTTTCTGTTTACACTCAGAGCAAGAAATGAGAAGGAAAACAAGATGCAGAGAATATATTTTTAAACATGAAAATGCACTGCAAAAAAAAAAGAAAAGGTAGATCAGGACTTGATTTAATCCACTGGGAGTTAATTAACTAAACAGCTAGTTATTTTTTTGTAAACAACGAAAAAAAAAAAATGTTTACAGGGGATTGTAGCAAAACACTGTCACAGTCGAGCAAAACAATTGCCAGAAAAAAGCAGTATAATAATAAACAAAATAATAATAGAAATGCACAATAAAACGACATAAAATAATATAAAAGTGTACGAGTACAAGGCAGACAAAAATATCTGTGTTCAGATAAAACCATAAAATCACATTTGTCACCATGAAATGGAAATGAACAATTTTTTTTCCAGAATATTGCAGTGTTTATTATAATATATCCTTGCATATCATTTTATTTTAATTTGTGTGCCCTCATAATCTTTTACCAAAAACATTCCCTCCCCTCCAGCAGAGTAACGCTTATTAAAACTGAAACCATAACAGAATATTTTCATTACTTGAAAAACAATAAAAACAAAAAAAGTTAACTAATTTTAATTCAGCTAGTTGTCAAGGCGACATTTCTCATTTCAGTTTAGTTTTTACTTTAAGTAAAACTAAAACTTAATTAAAAACAGACATTTATACAATGTAGACATTAAAAAACCTAATGAAAAATTAAATAAAATAATTCAAAATATTAACAAGAAATTATAACAGTATATCAATAATACTAAAATAACACTGCCCTCCAGTAAACTATCGCTCACATGATATGAGCAGTTAGAAAATGACCAGGATACAATGATCCAATCCATTTCCAGTGGACAAAATCAAGTCCTGCCCTACAGTTTTTTCTCTTTTGAGAAGCTGTTTTACATTTTGATGAAAGATTTTTTTCCTTTGGAAGGTCAAGCACTGATGAATTGTTTAACAATAAAACCAGAAACGTGCATTAAAAAGCAAAAGTAGCTGATTTTGGTTCAGTTACACACACAAACACTCAGATCTGACATTCTACTCACGGCTTTTATTGGAAAAATCCCAAGTGCATCTGTTTTACTTGGAGAGCTGCTGTCTTGCTGATTTTCCTACTCTGCGAGGACTGATGCTCGGCACGGGCCGCATATTTATAGGAATACCCACAATCAAGACAGCAGCGGCAATGATTACGTCTTTCCTGAAAACTACCTACGTTCTGTTTTCCACTTTCTTTTTTCTTACGCACAAAGGTGGCAAATTATAGTATTGGTGCTAGAGCGCATTTGTGAGCAGAAATGATGTGTGTACGTGGGCCTCGGTGCTTACGTGCGAGGTCTTAATGACAGCAGTTTAACGCAAATGTGTAAAAGACAGGAACCCCCTGCCCGATCCCATTATGTTTTCATTTCTGTCTTTTTTTTTCCAGGTTTCTCCGTATCATCTCTTTTGTTCCTGACCCAGTTCCTGCAGTCACACTCACGTGTGGAGGACGAGAGCAAACTCACTGCCTCCTGCTGGCACACTGCAGCTCAGCACCAGGCAAACCGGGACAAGCCGTCCTATCTGTAGATATGACTAGGGTCCCTGCTTCAAAGTGCATCTGTGGGATTTCTTCACCTGTTTTGTGATCCAACAGGTGCATCTGATCACTTACAGTGCCCTCCAAAAGTATAGGAACAGTAAAGACAATAGTGCTCTGTTGGCTATGGAGTCAAGACATATACAAATATGAATAGAAAATGAATATGAGACATTTTATTATTAGCCGTTTCAATTTCTATTAGAAAAATCTGGCTGACCCCAAACTTTTGAATGGTAGTGTATGTTGGAAATACCATAGTACAGTTTATAAATATGGTAGTCACTGAATACCAAGCACATGGTACAGTATTATCCAAAAGCATCAGAACTTTTATTTGACTCACATCATCAAAGTAATTCATATCCACAAAGCAGCACATGAATAAGCTGCATTTAAAAGAAGTGCAGCCGATTCACATCTTGCAGTATGTGGGTCAGATTTGATTAAACGCTGTTAAAGTCTGAATGCGTGTTTCTCTGAACAGAAGGGAAGATTAGCACTTTAGTCACCGAAGGCAATCCAATGACTCATTTTCTCATCCGTATGACGCAAATTAATTTGCGTGTTTACGTTTACTCACGTTTTTCATACATAGTGGTTCATTTTAATTTTTCAACCAGCTGAGGAAAGCCAAATGTCAGGGGAGACTAAAATGCACTTGAGCTGTGCAAACATGAACTGAACCGCTAACCTACTAAAGTAAATGCTACAATCTACACCAACTCATCAATGATTTACACCAAGCCATCATCACAGCTGCGTTATGGCCCATAGATATGAAAGAGACCTTCAAAAATGTCTGAATAACTGAAGAAATCTGTGTGAAACAGCAAGAAGAATCCATGATATTAACTTCAAAATTTTGGTTAAACCTTCCAAAACAGACATAATTACCCTTTATTCAGGATTCCCACTCTTTTTGAGCCAAAACTATTTATAGGTCACTCAAATCCTTACAGATCCACAGAATGCTCTTGATTACCGAAGGACGGTTTAGAAATGATTTTCTAGAGATTTCTGGACCAGCCTCCTTTTGTATGCCAGATACCAATATTTCGAGTAAATAAATGTAAGTTTAAATTTAAATTTATATTTATTAGTCAACAAATGTCCTGGTAACATTTATGTATAATGCATTATATATTTTCATTAATAATTGTAACCATTTATTTTTTATTTTTTTTGCTTTGCCATATGTTTTAATGCATTATACTTTCAAGGTGCAAGAATAAATAGATAAGTATTATAACTGTGGATACAATTATTCATGAAATCATGCAATGCATTATAAGGTGCATTACAAGGCATGCTTACTAGTGGGCAGGTTTTACTCTACACAAACAATCCCAAAAATCAAATACTTCATCAGAAAGAAAAATGTTCACTCTAGAAAATCCCATGACTTAGAAAACATATTTTCCACGACCATGGGAACCCTGTTCATAACATTAAAACAATATTTGGCGCTTGATTTAATCACATTAGATTGACTTACTTTTCTTAAAGGAATAGTTCACCCAAAAATGAATGTTTGGATCTCAACAAGAATATATATTTTTTGTGCTTCACGGAAAAAAAGAAGGTCATAGAGGGAGTAAATGATAACAGAATATTCTTTTTTTGGTTTAAATATCTCTTTAAAGGTGAAACGTGTAACTTTTGCACCACTAGCGATTGCACAACCAGACTACTTACTGTCTTAAGGGGTACATTTCTCTGTGATTTTACCTTCTGTAGCATGGAAAGCAGGTCTTTGTTCTTCTGAAGCTAAAAAATAAAACAAAATACATCAGATATAGCAGTGCCGTACAAACCTAATGGATATTACAAAACAAACGGGAACTGACCTTAAAAAACTCTTATCGTATCTTAACAGTGGTTCAGCACCTGAGAATTTTGAGGATAGGGTTTTGTTCCCTTTGCAAGTTTAACTGGGGTCAGCGATTTTACTGGGCCTTTCTGTGAATACTGAACTTTGGGTTCTTGACCCAAAGTTGCTCCTGAAGTTTTGCAACAGTATCTCAACAGAGTGGGGAAGATGTAGTGTCATATTTTACTAGCTCAGGTCTGGTGTTTGCAGGAACAAAATCGCATAAAATTTCATATTATAACCCAAAGATCTTCATTTCAGGAAGTAATGGGTGCAGTTCAGAAATCATTTAAACCTTTTCATGCTGTGCCGACCAGTAAAGATATCTATAACCATGACAGTGATTTGATGTACTTTGATGAATCTACATTTTACGGTGGGATTATTGTGGTGATAAATCAATATATCAAACCATATTTTGCAATTCGCTTGGCCACTTAACAGAAATGTTTGTACCAAATCTACTGAGAGCTTTGATGAAGTACTTTCTGTTGTCAAATACTTTAGTGAATAATAAGTAAATATTGTGTCATTGACTATTCTGCAATTTTATGTTTATCATGTGCTGTACTATTTATATTGGTCATTTATCACTTTCTGTGATATTTTGTTTATTATGAGAAATTTGTTTAATAATGAGAATGAAATATACAGTATACATTACAGTGCAAAAGTTTGGAAGCAGTAAGTTTTTATAAATAATATAATAAAATGATAATATAATAATAAAAATCAGTATATTAGAATGATTTCTGAAAGATCATGTGACACTGAAGACTGGAGTAATGATGCTGAAAATACTGCTTCGATCACAGGAATAAATTACATTTTACAATATGTTACAACAGAAAACAATGTTTTGAAATTGTAAAAATATTTCACAATATTGCTGTTTTTATTGTATTTTAATCAAATAAATGCAGCCTTGGTGAGACTTCTTTCAAAAACATTTAAAACAAATCTTACCAAGCCCAAACTTTTGAATGGTAGTGTATCTGTGACTGTCCAAAATGTGTTCTGGGCATATAATACACAACTATGTCCCATTATATTTGGTCAGTTACTCACTCTTTTCTTATAGTAAATCCTCCATTTGTGATATTCCTTAATCACCACCTCTATCCGTCTCTTCCAGTAGCTTCCCTCCAAAACAATCGCCTGTAAACACCATAAATAAACACATTAGGCACAGCAGGTGATGCCTTACATCTGCCAAACATCAAAATCTTCTCTTCTAAATTGAAGTGAATTTATCGATTCATTGATGAATTCAGGTCTGTCTTTGAGATCGGACTCACCTCAGGTTTGCCGTGGGCATCTGCCTCCGAGCCCTCCAGCGGCGTGACAAACCCACACACGGGGTTCTTCCTTTTCTCCACATCTAAAGCGATTTAACATCACATTTCATTTTTGTAGTTCATTTTGCATTTTTTACTAGTCCAGTGGTAGTGTAACCCCCCTTAAGGGATAATGCATGGCTAGCGCATTAAATGATTTTAATGCATGACATGATGGCAAAGAATCTGAGTGCATTAAAATCGTTTAATGCACAGCCAGCCGTGCGTTATCCCGTTTATATACCATGGTCATTTGCAAGCAGTGACAAGTTAAAGCTGCTGATGTTTGCTCATTAGCTCTAGCATTCTGCCCGCTTCAAATCAGACACAGAGGTGAAGAAGTGCGGTAAGATCATAAGGGTCATATGATGCGATTTCATGTTTTTTTCATGTTTTCAAGTTAAGACTCATCCACGGTTTCCTAAAATGCCTCATTCAAACACAATATATATATATATTCTTTATTTACCATGCTGTCATATTTAACGTATTTTATAGGAAATGAACAGCAGCATAATAAGTGCTGTAACAGACCCAAATCATCACTGCTGCATAGTTGCATTTTTTCCAGTTGCCAAATATGTTAATGTAGTGATTACGTCCATTTCTGGCGCTACGGCATTTCTGCACGGTGTCTGAGATGTTAGCATGTCTTTAATAAGATCGGTCACAAACATGATCCCTGCACGATCTAATGTGTAGCGTCTTATTATTAACTCACTGTCATGCACCTTCTTCATGTTTCGTCCATTTTCTCCGCTGCTAAAGAAACTCTTAAGCCCCTTAAAAGTCCTCGTCCGTACTCCTAACAATTTTGGACCTTAAGACCTCTTTTAAGGGTTAAGATGCTTTCTGAATGACTTTTTTCTTTACTAGGATCTTTAATTTTAAGAGGAAAGATTTTTCTTAGAATTGTGTTACTAGGAGCAACTCTCAGCACTAAGATTTTTCATGAATATGGGCCCAGATCTAAGAAACACTTTTACATGAGAAATGCAATAACCTGTGTGTAACAGACTAGAAATGAGATCAGGAGACTCACACTGAATGAACCAGGCCCTCCAAATGCCATTATTCAGCCGGATTTTATCCCTCCACAACAACCTCAAGCCTTTGAAAGACTTCCACTTTGGAGACACAATCTTTCCACTGAGGAGAAACACAAACACCACTTCAATCAACATTAGATGTCATTTCATTTGCAAAATAAATATAAACAACATAAATGAACTGAAATGTGCATTAAACTACTTTGTTTGAGACTAAGACACATGGGTCTTGATGATATTGCAGGACAATGGCGAAATCTTCCCTTTTCACCCTGCTGGCTCTATATAAGCATGCTTTTCTCCATCCAGCACGCACTCTGAACTGTGTTTGCAGTTGGAATAATTTCATCAGTCTAATGCAGCGACACAGCTGCCCATCAGCACATATTCTGACCACACTTTACACCATTTGCTGATGGCTCTAGTGCACTTAACCTCTAAAAACAAGAGACAAGTGACCTGAGAGTGCTGTGTTCATTCTGTTGCTACGAGTCCGGTGAGAATGATTGCTAAAATGTGGGATATGACAACAAACCCTTACAAATAAACAACACTCAGGCTGGAAAAAAAATTAATAAAATGCCTGTTCCTCCTTCCTGTATATGCCACTACTAGGATACACATAAGTGCAGGCGTGTAGTAAAACAACAAAAGGATGGCAGCGATAAAATATTTACTTCCAAAACATTACTGCCAGCCGAACAACTTTTACGTTAATACTTTAAAAATGTAATAACACTTTAACAGTTATATGATGGTGGTTAATAGTCACATGAAATGTAGAAAATCTTTAATTTTAAAATTTACATTTTTATGATTTAATTAAACTCCCAACAGTTTCTTCACAAACCCCCATATTTTTTAAATATAGCTGAATAATGGTAACATGAAATGCAGATGAACAAATAAAATATTTGATGTCTTAAGTGTTTTAATTTGATTTTGAATATATTCATTTTCATTTTACATTTGAATAATTCTAATTAAACTTCCTGCAAACACGGTTTAATATTTAGGGTTAAAGGTTTGTTCAAATATAAATCAATATTGTGATGCTCTCTGTAACAACAGAGTGTTTTTATGGCACAATAACAACAGTCATATGTGGTGATACGAGCAGATGTTCTTGACAAATAGCCTTTCTATGCTGACATGATTCCTGGTCTCAGTTGACGTCAGGTGATTGGTGTGCCATAAATTACTACTGCTGACTCACGGCCAAAGTCATACTGAGGTTGCATCAGAAGCTAGTGCACAGAAGGTCTTTTGACAAGTTTCGTCTGGTGTTATCATGAGCATATGGAAACAGCAAAGAATATTGCATGCTTTAAGTAAATGCAACACTGCAAATCCTTAAAGATAACTTTAAGGAATTACTTTAACGTTAACACCAGAATAGAATCAAAACACTTTCCACATGGGCTCAAAGCTTTTAATGGCCCAATATAATTACAAACCAATAAAGGCTTAAAGCAGGATTACCTAAATGTCTCAATATAGTAAATAAAACATTAAAGATATACTTTTAGCAGGTGAGAGAGCTAAAAACATGTTGTGTGTGTGTTTTGGAGAAAGGGTTCCTCTACCCTTGTTATTCTGTAACTCTCACCTCGTTTGTCTTCCAACTGCTATCAAAGTCCAAATGAGTTTTTTTTTAAACTCGGTCAAGGATTTCACAGCTGTTTCGAAAGCAAGACTGAATTTAGAAGAGTTCAGTTTCTCTCACACCCACTTCTTACTGTGGTGACATTTTACTAACTTGCATTTATAATTGTTCAAATTGTTTAATATATTATAATGCTTATAAGAATAAGTAGTACATAAAACCAGAGCTAAAAAACTTTTTAATAGCATTTTATAATTCTCTTTACAGAGCCATAACAGGTCTGCTGAAATAAAGGATTTGCTCACATTGTGTAAATATGTTCAAATGTATCTGTACTCTACTTGTTTTATATAACAATAAATCACTGCCATAAGGCAAATTTCCCTTACAACATAAATTACAGTGTATGCATGTTGTACTTTATCATAGTGAGGTAAACTGAAGTTAAATTGTAACTATTTTATATCAGTTTTACACACTGCCAGGTGAATTATAATTAAAATATAAGTTGTATGCACTTATATAGTGAGGTCAATTTTGAGTTAAATTAAATTAAATTATCTGTAGTTTAATTATTCCTAAAAATACACTCTAATGAGGTTAATTTCACTTAAAATATTTAAGTTATCAGCACTTAAACTGATATTATAGTAATGTAAACATTTCACATATAAATTCAACTGCAGTTTTTTTCTGTAACGACTTATATTAACGTACAATTGAGGTAAAATGGAAGTTAAATAGTGAATTATCTGGTTTTATAATAACATAAACACTGTAATGTGGTTATATATACTTAAATTGCTTTATACAGTAACGTATACATTTCAGTGAGGTATACGTTCAATTTTAGTAATTTATCTTTAATCGTTTTACTGTGTTTTTAACTGCTTTATAGTGTGTAAACATTACAGTGAGGTGAATTTGACTTAAATGTTTAGCTGTTTTATAGTTTTGTAAATTGCAGCGAGGAGCAAGTTTAGCTGTAGTAATTTATCTGTAACGCATTGATGTAAAATTACAGTTAAATTGTAATTAATTTGTAGTGCAACTCTTTTATGAATGTAAACACTGCCATACTACCATCAGGTGAATTATTATTATTTTAATAAATTACACAGTTATGTAAACACTGCTGTGGGCTATGTTCAGAGTAATTTAACTGTTTTTTGAATGTGTACTTTATAGTGAAGCAGAGATCAGAGTTAAATACCTGTACGCCAGTGTCATGCACTCAAACAGGCGCGTGAGAGTGGGGTCAATGCTCAGCCGCCTGGAACTCAATGGACCGAAGCTGTAGGTCTGGCAGTCCGGTTTATTAACGCTGTCAAAGTCATTATAAAGAGCCGCGCTTCTCCTCCTGACAGAGTCGCTGTGCGGCGAGGACACCATGAAGTGCCCGCTGTGGATCACCTGAGTCCGCCGGACTGATCCGGATCCCGCTCCGGCGTCCACACTGGGCAAGTGCTCATCCGGATCCGAATCCGATTCTGAATCCGGTCCGATCTGGTTGGGCTCTGAGGTTTCTGAGTACTCTGCCTTTGCCATCGCCGCCGATCTAGTGCTGTCACGCTGCTCACATGCAGCCATCTGAAGAAGCGCACTTCACTCTGTACTCCACTGCATACTTAGTATGCAGCTGCAGGTCAAAGATCAAGCGTGATAAAATGATCAAAACTCACTGATTAAAACGCTGCATTGTGCAGTTTCAAACTCTTGACAGCCTGAGGCGGTCTAAACTCGAGCACAATTATGTAAGAGTTGATACCTGATGTGCTGTGTGCCATATTATTGCTATTATTTGCTGCTATTACTAGTGAGAGTAAATAAACATGCACTTTTTGTACATATCTAGTTAAACGGATCTGTAAATTATTATATTTGTTATGAGACGAGATTAAAAAACAAATACATTAGGAATAATTTATATTTTATATAAACGTTGCCTTTATGTTGTTTATTTTTTAATAAAAAATTTAGATAGGGACTGATAATAACAATGTGTATCACAAAAAGGTAAAAATAAACATTTACTCAAATGAAAATAAAGACACTATGTGAAATATAAATATTATTTTGATCATATTTATTTAAAAATTAATATACTATATTTTATATTTTATCACAAATAAACAAAATCGTAACGATCTTTAATTGAAAAATATAAATAAATTAATTAATTCATTAGAATGAACAAAAAAAAATGCATCAATAAAATGGTAGTAGTAATGATAATAATAATAATAATAATATGAAGTGTGACTAAATACCGTAACTTTTATAGACTCGCTTGGAGAGATAACGGACTACAAATCCCATGCGCTGAAGGAACATCCGGTTTTGTGGGACGTAACCGGAAGGTAAAAAGCCGTTGATTGGCAACCAGCAGCTGGTGTTATTGTCGTGTTTTCAGGGCTAGAGTTCTACTCGAAGTGTTTGTAGTTTAGTCAAATCATGGACGCGGTTCAGAGACACAGATCCATGTACAAAGGCACGACTCCACCATGGAAAGAAGCATACAGGAAGGTAAATAATGTCGTGTTTGCTCAAGGAATCTCACGAAAGCTGTCAGTCCAGTCCAGGTCATGTTAGAAATGAAGGAAATTCATTGTATTTTGAATACAGGACAGTTACCATTAGATTTAGTTTTGAGACATTATATTAGTATTGAAACTCATCCTGTTGCTCCTTTATTCCTTCACAGTAATGAGAATTAGTGGTGATGAATATATTGACCTGTCAGAACATGGCAAAACCTTGTCTAACCAAGCAAAACCCTTTCCTAGACCACAAAGTGCTGATAGGGATACATTTGTATTACTAAAAATAAAACATTTAAAATAAATATGACGTTGGACCGCAAAACCAGTCGTAAGGGGTAATGCATCATCTGTACACATTGATTTGTAAGGATAGGACAATATTTGGCTGAGATGCAACTGTTATCTGGAATCTGAGTGTGCAAAAAACTCAAAATATTGAGAAAATCACCTTTAAATTAGTCTAAATGGAGACCTTACTACTAATCAAAAATTAAGTTTGGATTTTTGGCATAAAAGAAAAATCATTTTGACTCATACAATGTATTGTTGGTTATTGATGCAAATATACCCTGCTACTTATGACTAGTTTTGTGCTCCAGGGTCACAAACGATAACATAAACACACTGAAATTGAGAAATATGTAAATATCATCTTGCATGGTTGATCTAAATTGATTTCAACTTGTATATATATTTTTTTAAAGTAATGTTTTCCATGCGAAGCACAAGTTTTGAAAACTGGTCGGGATGACATTTTATCACATCATTATAATGCATTTTCAATTGAACTGCATGAACTATCAGCAGTGTGTGGTTGAGAGAGGCTTTGAGACACCGGAGTGCTGATATAACGTGTGTTGTGTGTCTCCAGCGCTGTGTGGAGCGCTTGAAGAACAGCCGGTCGAGGTTACTGGAGAAGTTCAGACAGATGGGAGAGGATTCGGGAGGATCGACGCGCTCGCTGCTCGTGCAGGAGGTGATGGAGGAGGAGTGGAGCGCCTTACAGTCATCCAATCAGAGTCTTCCATCGCTCTGGAGCGGAAACGGCGTCAGAGATGTGTGTATTAAGCACTGCTTTTTACCTTCTTCCTCATGTTGTTCCAAACCTTATAAAAGGATGTAAAAGTATCAGAAGCATTATTCTTATTAATTTTAACTGTATGTACACATGCATTTCCATGCAACAGAAATAGCAAGAACAAAACAAACACATCTCAACACCTTACATTAATAATCAGTGCCACTTCTGTTAGCACCTCACCAGCTCCACCCTGTTTTAATAACAGTCTGAAAGACCCCCAAACTCCATTAAATATCTCATATTTATCCCTTACTTATCTTTTCCACTGACACATTTGACCATTTCTTATATTTGGCACACAAGTACTTCTCTAGTATAAAGAAATAAGTCATTTTGCTTGAGGTATACATATGATTATAAATATTGTATATATTCATTTTCTTTTAACTTGATCTTCTTAGGATATACTTGTTTATCTATATCTATATATATATATTTTTTTTTATAGATTTTGTATTTTATAACGCGTACAAAAAAATTGCTACGATCAGTTGCATACAAAGCATTGAAACCATCTGAATAAAAATTAAGTTGTGTAAAACTAAATTGCATTTAAATTAACAATAAATAAATAAATGTGCTTATATAAGCAAAGAAATATTGGACCAAAAATGTAAAGGTTTCAAAGGAATATTAATATTAAGGATCTTTTAATTTTTTTCCCCACCTCTTTTCAAAAGCACAGAGAGATTTGAGACGTAATGAAGACACTGTGATTTGTGGATGAGTTATTTAAGCGTGTGTTTTCACTCTTCAGGTGTACGCTGCACAGCAGGAATCTGACGAACTTTCAGCGTTTGAGGAAATCCAGCAGGAGCTCATAGCACAAGGTTACATCAGCATGTACACTTTTAAATTTTTCCTCATATCAAGTTGCGAGTAACCTGGAAATGTGAGCAAATGTACAAATTGTGATAAAAATGCACTGGTAAATGAATAGGGATTGTATTAAATGCTGCTGTTTCACACTTGAAATGTAATTTCTGTTTCTCTCCTTCTTCAGAGCTCTTGATTCTGCAGGAATATAATAACAGCATGCAGTATGAAGAGCAGTATATAAACTCAGTGTTGGAGGGAATGGAGGCGTCTGGACAGATCATATGTCCTGTGTGTCACACGTAAGTGTTTGCCGTAAGCCATCACCTGCTAAACCCATCTTTATTAATCATGTTTATAATGTTTTTCTCTGTATCTGCAGGAATAATCTGACAGTCAACAGTCATTTTACATCGTGTCCATGTGGTCTTTACGTCAACACAATTGTAAGTAGTGTCACAGCACCTTCCTCCGTAATATGGACACTTTGTATAAGTCATCCGTTATTTGACTGGTATGGATGGAGTAGAATATAGTGAATATATATTCTAGAATATAGTATAACCAACCTTTAATCTAAGTTTGCATGTGACCACTAGATGAATGGGCTGGGAAATCTTGGATGAGTATATACTAAGCAGTGTTAATGTAATATCATTGAGATGCTGTTGTAGTTTCTTTAATATTTTGAATTAGTTTTTATTTTTATATTTCCCTCCTTCCCTAGAGAGTCAGAGGGGTCAAAGGTCACTATGTATTTATTAGGGCCCTATGAAATCAGTTTTCTTTTCCCATTTTTTTTTTTTTTTTTTTTTTTTTAATTCAGATTTATTGGTTAATTATTATTTTTTACTGTCTAATTAATTGAAATTGAGACCAGTACTTTTTTTCTTTTCAACAAACATACAAACAAACAAAAAAAAACTTTTAAGGCCCCATGAAAGTTTTTATATTTTTCCCTCAAATTCAATGTTTTCTGTTTTAATTTTTCTGGATTTTGTTTTAATTACATTTTGAATTATCAAAATTGGATTCATACAACTGTAACAATTTAATAAGTTATTAACATTTTTACAGTTATAGGCTTTATAATCATTCTGGATTTATAATTGAATACAATGTATTAACAAAACAGTGGTAATCAAATGAGGGCATCTTTTAAAATGTAATTATATTAAAATTTAACAATTGGAGGAATTTTTTTTTTTTTTTAAGTTTTAGTTATGTAGAGGGTTTTTTTTTTGTGGTTTTTGTTACTAGACCAAAAAAAAATCTAGACCTTCATTTTTATTTATAATTTTTTTTTTTTTTTAGGTATTTTAGCATCTTAAGTTAAATGAACGTAAGCTTAAGTTAACTAAACGAGTTAACTTGGCTTAAGTTAAGGTAAATGAAAATGGGAATTGTTGCTTTGGCAACTGGATGGGAAAAAAAATCTTACGTATACTTTAAAAAAAAATAAATGTTTTATTTTATGTATCAAATGTTTTTCTTTATGGTTTTACCATACTCACTAAAGTAGTTTAATATGAGCATCTTCTCATGTCTCCAGGGTAGGAACGTTACAGTCGTGGTTTTACAGAATCTACTAGAACACCACGTGACGGAGCACATGGAGGACTGTCTTCACAACCCCACCTTCTCTATGGCCTTCAGCTCTGACGGATCACCAAACCTCATGATCAGCTGCAAGGTACTTTTCATGTCACAGAGTTGGGTTTGTGTATCCTGATTATTAAATTACTCTTTAATCAACTTGAAAGCTGTTGTTTCTAGGTGTGTGACTACCTGTCTGTCGTCCTGTGAGCCGTTCATCCACACTGCAGAGAGTCTGATGGATGTTTTAAATGTTGTGAATATATTATTTCTGTGAAATAAAGATTTTTAACCTTAGATTCACTACCATTATTTGAGTCATAATGTAAAAGTACAGAACTCAGATCCAACTCTTGATTTGTCTGCTATTGAGTGCATTTTGTTTTAAATGCGCACACTGCTATTTATTTATCCATAAGCTGTTCTAGACAAAATCTCACGAAGCTGGTCAAGAACATGCTCTGGTCATTTCACCTCTAAATAAAATGTATTTTAGCAAAATCATGATTTTTTTTTTTTGTATTTTGAGAAGTTAAGCACTTCAAAATCTCATTTTTGTTTAAATGATACTTTTTGTAAGTGAAATGAAGAGTTTGTCTCATGGTGGTATTTGTTGTACTTCAGTTGTATTTTGATTTTATGCTGATTAAAATAAAGAAATATTGCAGTAATCTTCATTGAGAAAATCTGTCTAGCCGCTTTGTTAATCTGACTTCTTGTATTAATTTAAATTTCTGCATTACAGTAATGTTGGATAGAAAGGTATATGCTACACAATGCAAAAAATCTTAATGGTCCGAAAAAAGGCCTTGTGTAAAATATAAAGCATCTGTCTTTGGATTGGTTTTGGTGAATTAAAAGGTTTTTGATCGTTTTCCACATACAAGGAAATAAAAAGTTTCTTTAATGGATCAGTCTATAGTGAAGTGTTATGCACCATTGAAAAATAACTGTTTCCAAACCACTTTGACAAACATTCGCCAATTTAAGTGTTACTTTAAGAAAAAGTCATTGAATTGAAATGCATAATGGACAATCATGTTTTTTTGCCTTTTAGAAACACACTGAAATTAAGACAATCAGCCCAATATTTCCTCTGTTTTATTTCTCATGAATGTTTAGTTCACATTCTCGATTCCTGTAAACCCCAGCGATGACATCTGAAACGTAACCGGTGTGCACATAACTTGAAAACATGATATAAAATTAAATACAAAACTCTTTTGCCTTCATGTTTATTCTGTGACCACATGAGCCAGACATATCACAAGTTTGCGATAAATCTAGACACAGATTATTTGCATTTGACAAAAGTGCTGAGATCTTCCAGGAACTTGATGTACTCCTGATGCTCCAGAGCCGTGCTCAACTCCATCAGCTCATCCGCAAATGTGTTGTCAACGCCGCGGTCAGCCAGGAAGTCCATCAGATGGTCATACAGGGCCTAGAGAGTCAGAGAGGTCATAGGTCACTGCTGTGCATTTGTTAGAGCCCTATGCTTTTATTTCTTCATTTAAATTTTTTCTGACTTCCTTTTTTCTTCCTGTTTTAATTTTTTCAATTTTTGGGGGTGTGGGTTCTATCCAATAATAATTTATACAAAATACAATTTAATTTAAATTAAAAAAAAAAAGAAAATATATATTTTTTTATTGTTTTCATTTTAATGGTTTAATTTAATTTCAATAATTACAAAGCATGTCTCAATTAAATTAACAAAATAAAATACAAATGTTAAAATGTATTACCTTTTTTACAATAATAAGCGTCTATGAAATCCTTTGTATTTTTTTCCAAAATCCCTTTTTTTCCAATTTTAATTTTTCTGGATTCCAATTTACTGGTTACATTAAATTTTAGTAATCAAAATAATCTTATCATTTGAAATACTGAAAGGGGTTCGATTTAACATCCATTGTTAAGGCAATACGTTTATTTATTTTTAAATAATTCCGTATTCAGTTTTAATATTTTAATTACATTTCAAATATCAAAATGCAAGTCTATGAAATGTTTCCTTTTTGTCTGAAATTATGTGTCATAAATAAGGGTAGTTATCAAATGAAGGCATGAAAGATTAAGAATTTATAGATTGCATAATTTCCTTTTTTTGGCAAACAAAGTTCTGCACAACTGAGGTTTACTGTTAAAATAAAAACAAAAAGGAAAATTGTGATATTCCTAAAAATAGAAGTTTTAAGTGACTTAGAGAAGTAAAGTCTTCTGGGCAATTGCAATATATTTCTGTCTGAATTTCTTCAAGCAAATTCAAACATTTATTTTGACATGTTGCAGGGAAGACCTTTGAGTTTCAGTGATAGTTTTTTTCGAGTGAAACGGTGAAATGCTCATGAAGTGACTCTGATCAAACACAAGCATTGTTGTGTCCTTCAGTAAAGCTCTTACCCAGTCCAGAGAGTCTGTGTTGAGCGTGTAACTGGTTTCCTTCCACTCGGCATCTCCCTCCGGCTGGAAACTGACCTCTCGGATGGCGAAGATGTCGCTCTCCTCCTCACCGTCACCGTGACTGGTCTGCTCAGAGACAAAGAGCTTTGGTTATGATATCCAGTCAGTGAGAAATCACTCATCTTTTTCATTCAGTTCAAAAAATCTTGTTAGTTTGCTTGTTAGTATCTGTCTCTGTTTATTTGATTTTTGTGTTTTAAGTGGACTACTGACACCATAAAACGCGGTGTTGAATTTAAAGAATAAAAAAAGAAAATCTTTATTTGAAACGATCCAGCGTGTTTAATTAGTGAGCTGTGGCCAGCTCGTGCTCCACGGGGATTCAGCGCGTTGCACCTGCAGACAGGTGTGTGTCAAGTCACCTCAGCTGTGCGTGATTGTGTGCTGCCGTTTGGGCCTGAGTCCTGGAGTTGTATGCCCACTAAGTTTTGCTTGATCAGGATTTGGATTCACATCTGACCGTTTGTGTTACATCGCATACATATAACTATTAGTCAAGCCGTCCGGATCAAGCCATTTTGTTTGTGCATGACTGTGTGCTGCCGTCTCGGCCTAATCCTGGAGTTTTAAGACCACAAAGCTTTGTTTGGTCTGGATTTGGATTTGAATCTTTTCTGTTGCATTCTTCACGTTTGCTGTATCGTGCAAAGCTATCAGTCTACAAGTTGTCTGGCTTAAGCCATTTGTTTTTTTGTGTGGCTGTGTGTTACAATCTGAGCCTGATTCCTGGAGTTCTGGGCCTGCTTTTTTTTTTTCTTCACCGCTCACGCTTATTGCATTGCGCAAGGGCATCAATCTACAAGTCTGCATTTTGGGTGTAAACTGACTGTGTGGCGGGGATCTTTGTCAAGAGCACAAGAGACTTGAAAAAGTAGGCGTTTGCCTTTGTTCTACGGGCTTATTTGGATTTTTGTGGCCATCAACTTGCTTGTGTACAATATGCTGTTTAATCACTGGAAGTATGCTCTTTTTAAATTTATGTTGGACATTTTGTCAAGTAAGTGGCAGCATGTTTGCTTCAGGTCAATTTTTATTGTGTAATTCATCATTGGTAAATCTAGATAATCGGACGTATTATGGAGTATTTACCAATTTTGTCATTTTTGAACAATATTATGGGATGTCGTACCCCATGAAGTTACAAAACTTGGTGTCTTATAATAATTTTAAGTCCTAACGGTGTGTAATTGTTTTTAACTGGTTTGCAATGTTTGTTGTAACTATGTTTTTTATTTGTATATGCAAACTCGGCTGCCTATCTTGGCCAGGACAGTGTCTTCTTTCCCTGGTTAAATAAAGGAATTAAATTCTGCATGCTCTTTATGATATCAGCACCTGCAGTCACACTAACCTAAAAATACAACAACGAGAGAAGAACAACGCACCTCATCCTCGGGGAAATGACAGTCAAACACTAGTGGATTCTTTGCTCCTGATTTGGTCACTTCAACCACAAAGTTAGGTGTGGAGACAATTTCAGGCTAAAAAACAACAACAAAAAAAACAGTATAATTTGTTAAAAACACATTTCTGTAAAATTACAGAAATGAGTAAAACTCAATGGGCATTTTAATAAGGAATATACATTTTTGCAGTTATGCCAAGCTTTAGAAATTGTGAGTAAAACAATATTCAGTAACATTATTTTAAAGTGCTCATTACACATTACATGTACTTACTATAATAAATTACACAGGAAATTATATATACATATATAATATAAATAATATAAAATACATAAAAATATCATTATTATATACATATTTACAATTATTTAATGGATTATATATATAAATATTATATTCTTCAGAATTATATTCAGTCATTAACTGCTTTTGTTCCTCTGTTGTAAGTGTCAGCTAAATGCATGCATGTAAATGTATATAGTGTTTACGTTCATATTTTGTATAAAAAAAGCCATTTTAATGCATTTATGACTCTGCTCACACCTTTGTTGAACTTGTGATTTCATGTTGCAACCTTGATTTGCTAAAATCTCTGTTTCACAATTGTAACTGCATATGATGGCAACAGCTTGAACAGTTTAACAACATTAGGTTATCCTGATTTCATATTCCGTTTTATAATAATCTGGTGTTGCTGTTACAGTATGAATGCACTGTAAGTGTGCCGCAGCTCTACCTCGTCCTCCTGACTCTTCTGCGTGTGCTCAGGATCTTCCTCCAGCTGCGGCGGGATGCTGTTGTTCACGTTGAATGTGATGGTGACTCTGCCAAACACAAAATTACAGCAGAGCATAAATATGATCAAATAAGACACTTCATGAATTTGCTCAATGCATTTATTAACTCTTTCCCCGCCAAACATGGAATTTCCCTGTTATACACTAGGGGACGAGTATAGAAAGTGCCGAGCAAAAACAGAGGCAAGGAAGATGCAGAAACGAGCCATCTCCTATGTAAGCATATGCATATGAAAATAATGCGATCATCAACACTAACTGTGCATAAATGAAAATGTCGATCTAGGAAGTGTTAAAGGACTGTGCAAGCTTTGGGGATGCTGATGCGATCCATCTCCTGTATTTTTGCTTTGATAATATGTGACCTTGGACCACAAAACCAGTCATAAGGGTCAGTTTTTTCGAAATTGAGATTTATACATCATCTGAAAGCTGAATAAATAAGCTTTCCACTGATGTATGGTTTGTTAGGATCGGACAATATTTGAACTATTTGAAAATCTGGATTTTGAGGGTGCAAAAATCTCTAAATATTGAGAAAATGGCCTTTAAAGTTGTCCAAATGAAGTCCTAATGTGCAAATGCATACATCTAAATAGAATTGTTTTATAAAGCAATAGGGTATGTGTGCTATATTGCATCAGCCTTTAAGATGTAGAATGGCCATCGTGTTGCTTGCATCATTATTAACAGCAGGATTCTGATGGTCCGGATGAAACACACGATCCTTACTTTTCTCCGGACAGCGAGCGGATGAGTTTGGCCTCTGTGCCGTTGAGCTCGAGCTCCCAGCCGCCGGACATTTTAGGAAGAGTCTTATTCTTCTGGATCTTCTGTTCTTCTTTGATTTCATCAGTGAGAAACTCTGCAAACACTTTATCACCTGCAGATAAAGACAGAATTAATAAAACACATGCATCATGCTCCATTACCATCACTAGTGAACTAGTCTCGCTGGTTAGTTCATCAAATGACATGCTGTTCGTCTCCTGATTCAATCTCAAGGTCACATGTTTGACTGAAAACACAATGTGATGCTCTGAATGCAAATAATTCTGGATATGACATCTGCTGTAATATTATAAAATATTCTAAATAATATTGAAACATTTTCAATTAGGTTTTTATTCGAATTAGTCAGAAATTTAGTTTGGTGTTTTGTCATTTTTTACGTTTTTTATTTCATAAATCATTATTTCAAATTTTATTTATTTTACTCAATTTTTAATCAGTTTTAGTTATTTTAGCATATAAAATTAAACAATGAAAATAACTCCTTCGCAACTAGCTGAAATAAAATAAGCTTAAGGCTTATATATACATAAATATATACACTGACTAACTAAAACATTAAAAATTATATATATATATATATATATATATATATATATATATATATATATATATATATATATATATATATATATATATTTAAACTACTATTTTTAGTTAGTGTCTATACCTTTACCATACAAAATACCTTTACTATGGTACTTTTTAGTTAGGGTTGACACTTTTACCATAAAATCCGTTTACCACGGTAGTTTTTAGTGAGTGTGAAGCAGCGTTTACCCTCGGTGTGCAGACTCCCGCAGCCGCACGACACTGTGGGCAGAGCCCGCGTCGCTGTGAGCAGCCTCGGCCTAGATCCTGACGCCGCTCCGCTGTGGCTCAGGCTCCAGATGGATCTGGTGAAGGCTCTGCTGAGGCGCAGCGCGGGTCTGACGGCGGGAGCGGACGGCACGGAGCTGGAGAGCCGGGCTGCGAGCTGAACCGCGCGGCTTACTGACTTCAGCATGACGGCAGGTGTGTTTGCTTGAGAGCAGATCACGGACCACACTGACTGTCTGACACACACACGTGGGAAAGGACACCGTGACCTCAGCACTCTACACCGGAAGCGGAAATGAGTTAAAAGTCCTGCACGCTTTCAACAACATAAACCACACAAACACGTGGTTCCAGTAACTAAAAGCTGCTTAATATAAACGTCGATCTTCTAGATCAGTTATGCAGCTTTGTGGAGTTTGTAGCGAACATGTTCCTAAATACAGATGTCCAGCCTGCAGAATCAGATAGTAAGTCATTTATTCATGTTTAGTTTATACCATAAATACCTTTATCGGCTTTTGCTTTGGGGACAAATACTTATCAAATAACACAAATCTTTTCCCTCTAGCTGTTCAGTGAGTTGCTTTAAAAGACACAAAGATGATGGTAAGTATCTACTTTGTATCAATATTCACAGTAATTTAGATTACATTTAAAATGTATAATTGGCATTTATCCAAGCGACTTCAGTGTTTACACGTCATCATGCATTCCCTGGGAATCGAACCCATGACCTTGCCTTGCTTGCGCCACGTTTTACTGTTTGTACTTTTAAAAAAAACACTATTATTATTGTTTTTGATATTAGTTTATTTTGTATAGATTATTATTAATTAAATATTCTAATAATTATTATTGTATGCATTTATTTTGTTATTACTAATTTAAATATTATTATTATTAGTTCTTAAGCTACCAGACTGTCCTGAGCACCAAGTGAAAAAGCCATTATTTTTCCTTCCCCTCATAGATTCATGTCATCCAGTTAAAGAGTCAGATTCAGCCTCCAGCAGCTCAACACCAGTGAACAGCGGTGAGTGAATGATCATCACATTTAATGCTTTACAAGCAATCAAGATGCTTGATGATGATTTTAAACAGAACATGAAAAAAATTAAAAGTGAAATAAATGTTTGATTTCAGCTGAACAGCCATGGACTGTTGAGGATCTTCTTGATGAAGACAGTCAGACTGACAAAGTGCCATTACAGAAACTTCAGCAGCTGGGTATGAAATGATAAATGCTCTATTCACACGATCTGTAATGCTGTGTTTGTGAGAGCAGTTACAGATGGTTTTCATTCACACAGGTGGTTCAGAGGCGTTGAAGGGTCTGTTGAGGAATCCTCATCTCCGGCGGTTAGTGATGTCTGTGGACTCGGCTGAAGATAAAGGCAAAGCCATGAAAGACGCCATGCAGGAGCCGCTGTTCGTGGAGTTTGCTGATCAGTGCTTAAAAATTATTGAACCGACAGAAACAGAGAATGACTATGATGATGAAGAATTCTGATCAGATGGAACTATCACATACGGACCGATCAAAGTTTTACAAAAATGTTGATGCAATAATGTAAAATTTGTATTACACCAATGTCTTTTGAATGCTCTCAAAGGTATAGTTTCCAAAAATGAAAATTTGCTGACAATGTCCTCACCCTCAGGCCAATCCAAGATGTGGATGAGTTTGTTTCTTCATCAGGTTTAGGAAATGTAGCATCACATCACTTGCTCACCAGTGGATGCTCTGCAGTGAATGGGTGCCGTCAGAATGAGAGTCCAAACAGCTGATAAAAACATCACAATAATCCACACCACACCACTCCATCAGTTAATGTCTTTTGAAGCTGCGTGTTTGGAAGAAACAAATCCATCATTCCATCAAGACATTTTAACTTCAGACTGTTGCTTCTTGCCAAAATACAAGTCCTCTATCCATAATAACGCTTCCTCCAGTAAAAAGTGGTCTCGTCTGAATCAGAGAAATCTGCACAGATCAAGCACTGTTTACAAACAAAACAGCTCAAAACAAATATGTGGCTGGAGTTTGATATGAGGGACAACAGGAGATGGACTTTTTCTCTGGAGAAAGTGTTATTGTGGATTATGGACTCATATTATGTCCAGAAGTGATGGTTTGAAGTTAAAAAAGTCTTAATGACGGAGTTGTTGCTTTTCAAGACATTAACTGATGGACTGGAGTGGTGTGGATTATTGTGATGTTTTTATCAGCTGTTTGGCTCTCATTCTGATGGCACCCATTCACTGCAGAGCATCTATTGCTGAGCAACTGATGTGATGCTACATTTCTCCAAATGCGATGAAGAAACAAACTCACCTACATCTTGGATGGCCTGAGGATGAGCGTATTTTCGTTTTTGGGTGAACCTTTAAGTCGTAATGACAGCATTCACACAACGGTTTGTTCTTCAGAGGTTTGAAGAGATACTGAGAAACTGGTTTTGCCATAGAGGGACCCTATTATATTTATATCTGACAAATGAACTTGTACAATAAAATTGCTCTCAAGCTTTCTAGCATTTAGTGTTCCAAATTATTTTTGTTGACAGTGCATGTTTTCTCAACATATTACTTTGACTTGGTGTCATCACAGACACAGCAGTCAGTAATAATTACATAGATTTTATTCCACACTACAGAATGTGTAAAAAAAGACACCAAAAACAGAAGCCTGTAATAATCTTTATTGGCATTATCAAAGTTTGACAAGGTGTTTCATGGGTTTGTTAAAGTACTGTGGTGTACTAGAAAACCTGTTCACAAGTCACATGTTTTGCTGATTAATGCCCTGAAATTATAAATATATAGAGATATTGATTATTTTTGGTCATAAAAGCAGTTTGTTCATGCAATTAAATGTTTCAAAGCCAAAAACACATGATATAAGGAGGCATGCTGTGTTGTGCCTGTGAGCAGTTTGAAAATACATTTCAGTCTAAAACAGCAAAAAATCTGACAAAATTAGTTTTTTTTGAGGATTACAGATAAAAAAGCAAAAAGTATATTAATTCAGTTTGCTTTGGTAAGAGCATCAACAGCAATGCTGAAACAATGGCTTTCCCCAGTATTTACCATGTAGTGTTTGTGCAAAGAATAAAGTAAAAAAAAAAAAAGACGCCAAGAAAAGTACAAAACTTGTAATAATAATAATAATAATATGAATACTATATTCTCCAGTATCTCCCTCAGTTATCATTATAACATCACAATGTTTTAAAGCTTACAAAGTTTGTAACTGATATTGACAGAAATTAAATGTGATGTTTTAAAAATACCTGATTTTGGTATATATTAGCAGCACATTATGAATAAAAACTGAAATCTTATCAACAATTATGACTTTCAAGCTGTGCAAGAAACATTATTGAAATTATGACAGATCATGCTAGTATAAAATAATAGTTAAACGCTTTACACTATATACTGATTGAACACGCAGCAGAATTAAAAGGCACTTGTGCTTTATGCTGAAACCTGAGAGAGTAAATACAACTAAACACTGCATTGCACTAACAATAAGGCAATAAGGCTAAATATTTAATATCACTTAATGTAGTGTATTACAAAGGTGCACTGATTGCATGAAAGCTTTTAACAGCATGAAATCTCAGGTTCTCTCCAGCAGGATCTGGTTGAATCCGGTCACCACGTCGGTCTTGTGCACTGGGTGCATGTCAGAGTAGAGCAGCGGAGACCTCTGAAGATGCATCTTTATGGAGCCCTGTCAAAACAAACAGTTACAGAGCAGTTAAAGCAATATACCAGGCTGTTCTCAGATTATTTGAGCATAAAAGCATGATTCACTAAAGAAAATAAGTCTTCATAATCTCACATCAAAATGTGTCAGGGTTATTATAGTTAACTAAAACCATAAAACATTTTTGTTACTTTCTGTTAATCTTTTTTTTTTACACATTATTTTATACTTTTTGTACTTTATTTTACTTTTATTATTTCTTTATTTTGTATAGTTTTGCCTTGGAAACTAGCAGAAATAAAATACTTAAGTAAATACTTGAGTATATCAACACTAAAATAACTCAGCTCTGAGTAAACTTGATTTACAGTGTTATTGTCAACTAAAAATATTATTTAAAACCATCTATAAAGTAATAAATAAAAAAAAATTAAAATAAAACATTACATAAACTTAAATGAAAATTTGAAATGTTACTGCGGCAAAGTTGTCTAAAATTACTAAAACAGAAATAAGATAAACAATTATTAAAAACATACAAAAAGCACATTACAAAATTACTACAAATAAAATTAAATACTATAGTATATAATACTTTTTTACAAAATATCATAATATATGTTCCTTGCACTTATTCACCAAGAAAAAAAAATCCATATAAACATTTAATAACTTGATCTCCCTCTGATTTACAAACAGTCTTATTATTGTTACCTAAATCTTTTAAAATATTTTCGGTAATAAAGCTAAAAATAAAGGCAAAATAAAATAAATATTAGATGAAAAACAAACTTAAAACTAAGAAATGTTACCTTGGAACTAGGGGTGTGAATCGGCACTGGTTTCACGATTCAATTCAATTACAATTATGTCAACGATTCGATATCACGATGCATCACGATTATTTCAAATTTATTTTGTGCATTTTTATTAAATGATATAAGCAGGCTACTTTTTAAAATAATTGTTACCTAATTAATGAATATATTAATTAATATATAATTAAATATTGTTAAGAATTCAAAATAAATATAGCTTCAAAACATACAAGCAAATATAAAGTAATATAGGGGGAAAAGACTAGTGATAAAGAAAAAGCACTTTCAATATCTGGGAGTGCTTTAAATATTGAAAGTTCACAGATAATCATAGTTATGGGTTTTTCTTTTTTAATCAGCATTATTGCCACTACTGAGGACATCATAGACATTGGCAGCTTTAATAGACTGCATTCACACTAATGCACAGATCTATTTCCACATAGCCTATCAGATGTTTTGTCCTGTTCTGAAAACATAACTGCTTACATCAATTTCGTATCATAAAAGTAGATGCAAGAGCATAAGCGCAGCCGCGAACTTCAGGACAAACACAAAGCAGACGTGAAAGTCTGTCAGTGCGTGAGATTTGTGCATCAAATACGTACTGCATTCCAAACACCAGAAATGAAAGCATATCTAAAGTAAAAGCCTAAAATAATAGCGAGTGGAAGCACTGTCAATCAATGCTCCCGTGTCTCACAGCGCATATTCTGTGCAATGAAGCCCGCTGTGTTTGTCTCTAGCTAGTCTCACACATGCCATACGCGGAAAAAGCCACGCTCAGATTTTAAAATAGCGCATATGCGAATGATGAATATAATCGATTATAGTCTATTACTGCAACGATTAATTTCGACAACCCTACTTGGCACTAAATGAAATTAATAAATTTAAGTTGAAGCATTAACATTTCTAAAAGTAAAATATAAATAAAAATAAAGCTAAATATAATTTTATTATATTAAAAAATGGCAATTATAAATGACAAAAGTGCATTAAAATTACTAAAATGTAAACTGAAAATATAAAAATAAATGCAAAACTCTTTATTAATAAATACTTTAAGAGTATATAAATAATACTAAAATAATTGACAACATGCCATAGACATGAGTGCAAGCTGTTTTTCTCCTGGAATAATTCATGGTCACTCAAGATAGCCCGTTTGTTGGAAGTGTCTCTTACCCGTGGCTGAGCTCTGATAGACGCCACACCCTGGTCAAACTGGTTGGTGTTTACTTTGTATTCGCCATGTCTGATCTTCAGACAGGCCATCATGGACATGATCCGCTGGAAACCCGTGGCTGTCAGAGAGACGCTGATGCTGGGAGCAGAGGCCATGGCCAGACCGATGGGCCAACCTCTGACCATCACAGGCTCCTGGATGCTGGAGAGCTGCACGGAGCCTCTCTCCTTCAGCAGAGGGTCCAGCTTCGGCAACACAGACGACGCTTCTTTCTCCATGAAATCCTCAGCATCATCCAGCTCTGCCTCAGCTAACGCATCCATCCACGCCTATCGAGGAGGAACGCAAGAAAGATAAGACAACGGCACAAAACATGTAGAACTGAAGCTAAATCAGTTCACATTTAAAGCCAGCAGGAAAAGGTGTTTATAACCCATTTTATGTGACACATTTCTAAATGAAAAAGGATATATTAAAACAAACATTTCATTTGATAAAGAATATCAAATAAACACAGAAACCCAAAGGTATTCACTACAAAAGAGCTAAATAAAAGTTCAGTTTTGAAAATATTTGAATATTGTACAGTGATGACAATAATAATTCCTTTAAGGAATATTACAAAACATTTTAAACCGTGTGGCACTCAAAGCTCTTCATAACAAATCGCCAAAAACTTAATAAAATAATAATAATAATAATAATAATACAATTTATTAAAAAACTTAAGGAATATCACACTATTTTTCGTCCATGTTTTAATTTAAACAGGAAATCTCTGTTGTGCAGCACTTTGTTAGTCAAAAACTAAAAAGAACTGTTTACATTTAATTTGATTACATTTTAAAAGATTAATAAAAAATAAAAATAATTGTTTGCATTTTTTTCTTCCCTTCCAAACACCTGCCTTCATCCCTGATATGAAACTGTCTTCACAATCCAATCAATTCTCAAAAGACAAAATCAAGTCCTGTCCAACATCTTTATTAATAAAAATCAGCACAATGCTTACCCTCCAGCGCCTCCATTTGGTTTGGATGATCGATGCGGCTTTGTGCCATTTCTTAATCTCTCTTCTGACCAGCCAGGATCTCACACCTGTGATAAAGATACACATAAAGAGAGATAAAACCATTTGGCCTTTGGCTCTACTGATCTCAGTGAAGCAGGTGTTTGGCTCAGGTGAGCTGCATCTGTTCTGTTCTGAGTTTAAGGGATAATCAGGAGGAAGTTGATCAGGTGTCAGCATCTAGACGCACAGCAGATGTCTGCTCCTTAAGCCAGGCAGAGGTCAGAGAGAAATGCAGTCACTGGGTCTATTCCTAAAGAATAACGTCTTCTCACTTGTGCACTTTATCTCTTAAGCGGTCTAAAAGTGTCTACTAACACAACCAGCTTATTCCCAGCTTTAACTGTTTAGCAATAACTTTCTAGAACAAGGTTAGCTGTCATTATATTTGCAGTATAGCTTAATGCAATTATTAAATCGCAAAGGCAAAGTTGTAACGAGAAGCCTTTTTCAACAAGAGAAGCTTTGACTGTGGTTTTCTGTCAAAATAAAACTTCAATGGTTTAACGTAATGGTTAAAATGACAAAATTAAGACAATATTACTATTGTAATTTTACTGTTGAAGTAAATAAATAAATACATACAATTGTTTTCATTTTACAGTGAAATATTACAATAGTAATATTTCTCATTTTGTTTTTTAGTATTTTTTTTATATTTTAATTTAGTAGTAGTAGTGGTAATAACAATAACAACAACAACAACAAATGTATTTATTTATTCATTCATTCATTAAGCAGACATTGATATAAAAACACAACATTTTGGCTGGATTTTTTTTTTTTTTTTATCAAATCTTTTTTTTTGTATAATTTCTTTTTTTTTACATAAAAAAAAAAAAAAAATCACCATATTTACATTTACCCCCAAAATTGTGCAGCCCTGTTTGTTATACAACCATACTACCTGTAATCGCAAAATAAAGATGTTAAATCCTAACCTGCTTGTAAGCGGGTGGCAGCTTGTGTCCTCAGGTTACGCAGACGGGTCTGGTACCTGTGCCAGCAGCACTGGATACAGAACGCCTTCTGTGAGCGCATCCTGTTCCTGTGCTCCTCCAGCATCTCCAGCTGCACAACACATGATAAATTAACTACTGACATCAAGTTAAAACACATCTGATAGCTTGTGATTGCTGAGACAGGGTAAAAAGGCTGAAAGAGTTCAGTGAACTTTCAACAGTTGCTTCAGCGCAAACTGGCATTTTACAAACTACTACAAATTACATTCATAAGTAATCAGAGTGCACGCTTTACCAGGGAGTGTGTGAGAAAGACTTTGGTCCTGCCACAGTGCACCATGTTATTGTTGCCATCAGGGCTGAGGGTGGAGTTTGGGGCACGTCTCTTGAGGACCACATTGAGCACATTCTCTACAGCAGATCCCAGAACAGCCTTATCACTCATCTCAGGGCCTGTGAGCGAAAGCTGAGCTTTAGAAATACATGTTTATGATACTTTTATTGTGTTTTAAGGCAAGACACTGCAAGTAAAACCATTGCTTTTCATGCACTGGTCAATGTTGAGATTTTGGGGTATTTTGCTTCCATAACATGTCTTCTTTAAGACTACAGGAAAGAAAACACCCAAAATACACATTTAAGTAGCTTATTTTACTTACAAAAACTAACTTTACAATTTTATTCCTATCTGAATTCTAAAGGTTTTTACAGTATGGTTTCATCATATATAATTTCCCTGATTTATATAAACACTTTATTCCTAAAAATAGTAAAAAAAAATAAAAAAAATAAAGAATTAGCTGTGTTAATGTACGGTGATAAATTAACTGGCGAAATATAAATGACATTTATTAGTCAAAACCCTGTTTACCTGAAAAGTCTTGCCTTAATGCAACTGAAATCAAGCACTTCAGGGTCATCTGTTTAGTTAAAAGTTTGCTTTGACTCTTGGTGGGTCGAGGTATTAGGGCAGACATGTTCAGTCCTGTTCCCATGAATCCACCTTCCTGTAGATTTTACTCCCAATCCTCCTCTACCACACACCTGTAATTTTCAATACCTAGCTTAGTTGTGTTAGGTGTGTTAGATTAGAGTTAATCTCTGCAGGAAGGTAGATCTTCAGGAATGGCACTGAGCTCCCTTGGTTTATCTGAGATTTAAAACAGATTTTTACTGGTGTTCAACTATTGTGCACATCTAAGAAATTCTTAACTGTATCAAATCCCACAAGCAGTGACATGAAACCACATGCAAAAAAATTCAACAACTTGAACAAAGGTCTATTTATTTCTACAAAAGACATTAGTTAAGAGGGAAATAGTGAACAGAGAAAGAAGAAAGGGCAAGCAAATGCATCACTGCATGCAAAATATCCACTAAATAAGCATGCAGTAATTCACCTGAGGAACTCAGATTCACATAATTTTAAGCACTGTGTTCATTAAAGACTGAAAGAAATGAGAAGAGTATACTGAAAGAAAGGACAGGAATCAGTTATTAAACAGGAAAACAGAAAAAACAGACAGTACTTTGTATGCACATCATGTTCTACATACTGTTCGCTCGGTTCATTTGTGCAGTTAGTCTGGTGTTTGCAATCAGCCCGTATCTTTGGAGGAAACTGCCATATGGGATCCTGTACAAATAATACAAAAATAATTTAGTTATGATTCTGAAAGGAATTCTGTAATAACATCTCCAAATTTGAGGTGATATGAAATAACAAATTCTGGAACATAGTCCCGCTTATTTTGAATTAAATTATTTGTTGTATAATTGAGTGTATTATTTGTTAAATGTAGAGATTGAGATGTGCGTGTAGTGTTACCTGATGGGAAATCCTGCTGCACTGATGTTTATGGTTTCTACTATCCCACAGGCCTCAAGCTGGGCGATAACCTGAACGCAAACCAAAACCAGACTCACTAACCAGGCTAAAAATCTGCAACTCTCAAGGGAATCCCAAGTGAACAGACAGAAATGCGTCTGTTTTTCATACCTCTTCCTTTTTGAAGGTGAGCGGTCTGCAGTCAGGGTTGGGTTTGATGCAGCGTGTGTAGTGCGGCGTGGTGCTGTGCAAAATCTTCATCAGGCTTCCAAGAGAGTTCTGCATATTCACAGAAAGACAAACAAATGATTATATTAAACACAGATGCAAGTCAGTCTTCTTTAAAACTTTACATTTGACCCATTTGTACTATCAAGAGTAAAAACAAAAACGTACTGGGACAACAAAATTATGTCTAATCATCTTATAATGTGAATCATAATAATTAAGAGCTAAAACACAATCATTTAAAACAACAGTAGTAGTAGTAGTATATTTTTATTTAATGCCATATCAGCATCTTAGGCTATTTTCATGGCAAAAACAATTAAAAAAATTCAAGTAAAACAAATACTAAAACAACAGAAAGAAATGCTTCAATAAACGAAACGTAATACTTGATTTTTCTTCTTAAAATTCTGTACCTTAAATTTGGAGACAACAGTGACCACTTTACTGTGTCCTCTAGACCCCTCGCTCTCGCAGTCACCGTCAGCAAGGAGACTGTGCAGCAATGAATCCTGGGACTTCTGCAGGAGACTGATGATCTCAGGGGGAACCGGGTCCTACAGAACAAATGGACATTCGGGCACTTTAAAAACTTTACTAATCCCAAAGGAAGAAATTTCAGCATAGACAAGCAACAGTTTATCTAAGCAACTAATTCTATAATTTTCACCTTGTTCTTCTCCATCATGCCCTCGATCTGGTAACGGACTTTGCCTGCATAGTGGGCCACAGTAAAATGGGGCTCTTTGCCGAGTTTGTCCCAACTGATGCTGGCGTTATCCGACAGCTCCTTCTGCAGACGCACACGAAACTGCTTCGCATCCGATGCTCTGTTCAGACGACACTCCTGGACGACAGACAGTAGCCAAAGAATCAGAAATACAGAATGAAGAGAAAGAAAGAATAAATTCAGTAGTGCTACAAAAAAGCTCTTTCACTATGCAAGATGATCATAAAGCTATAAATAAAGGCAGTCACTACATTTGTGATGCAAATATACATCACATCTTTTTCTGATTTCCCTCTCTGAGATAAGAAGTGCAAGCTAACCTCATTGAGCAGGGAGATAATGCTGGAGGGACTGCCTTCAATCAGGTCCAGGCAGCCCTGGTTGTCTTGGTACCGTATAAAGGACCACTGCAGCCCCTCGGTCACATACTCCTCCTGCTGAGCCTTCAGATAATGAGCCACAAAGTGCTGCTGCAGCTTCTCGTTAGCGTAATTAATACACAACTGCTCCAGATTGTTCATGAGGAAGCATTCAAAACCATACACATCCAGCAGGCCTGAAGAAGACAGCAGCCAAGGATTAAATGTGTTTTAGAAGTATATTCATTCCATTCAGAAAAAAAGATTAATGATTTGACATTAAATTCTGACTAGTAAGTAAAATATTTTGCAATATATTAAAATAAAATAGGTGAATAATTAGAATTTGTACCAATGAAGTTGCACCACATGGAATTGTCTGCACACATACTGTTGTTTATGAAAGTGACTAACCAGTCAAACAGCCTGTAAATGATAAAAAAAAAAAAAAATATATATATATATATCTCACACTATAGTACTTGTTTTATGTATATTGAATTTTATACACAATGCAAAGCTATGTTTCATTATATATGAAATGCAACATGGAGAGTTTGTTTTTGTAAGATTTGTTGTTTTACTGTAGCTATAAGCGTCTTCATAAAATGTCAAACCTAGTTCATACAACTCACTGTGCATAAATGACTTTAGCCAGACAGTCTCTGCGGATGCCGCACTCCGACTGAGAGCAAGGTTTGAGGACGCTCTGTTTGCCAGCGCGCAGAGTTCTCACAGTCAGACACGACTGCAGCTCATCTAACGGTACCTGCAGCAGGTCGGCGGTCTTCTGCAGGAAACCTGCAGACAGCACAGAGAGAGAGAGAGAGAGAGAAAAGAGTGATCAACACATGCTACTAATGTCAACATGTCCTTAGGTGGGGAAAAATCTTTACTAAAAGCTTTGGCCTCTGTACAGATACCGAGATACCTATACATATATATATACACACATTATTTTAATCGGCGTGTGACAACACCGGTACTACTGATATCACCGTGGTGGTGGGGTAATTTCAGTTCTCTCTCTTTTCCTTGCTTTCCTTCAGTTTTAAATAGCTTGTAAGCACCGTGCGCGTTTTACTTTCACCTTCAAATTAACAGCAATTCGCCGTCAAGCAGTTGTTTGTTTTTAGTTAATTTGAGTTTTCCCACTTTCCTTTGCTTAAATGGCTTTTAAAAGCACCGTGCGCATTTTACTTTTTAAATTGGCGACAATTCGGCATCAATTGCTTATTCAATTCAAGCAACAACAAAATACAACGTAGAACATATCACTTTTATTAGCAAAACAAATAAAAATACACCATGCTATATGCCTAATATAAAATAACAAATAACTTACAAATTTTAAATAGGTATACAAACTGAAAATAAGTAAAGACTGAGGAACAAATCATTATAAAACGTAGACTGTTTATTAGCGATTAAGAAAGTTTGGAGGCACGGACTGCATACACCTTGATGTAAAATAATGGGGAAAATATCAGTTTAAATAAAATAAAAATCAGCAAATACTGTGAAACCAAATAAATGAGAAACGAATGTTAAAAAAAAAAACCCTTCCAATATCACCTTAGATAAATGGCAGGTCAACAGGCTTTTCAAAATCAAAAATATTTTTAAAACAGGTGCTTTTACATTTCATTTTGAAACTCTTCTGCCATCATCTTGTCTGTCTCCCCTCACGTCACAAATGAAATCTGATCTGTGATGCACGACTGTCATTTGTTCGGTGCGCTGCATTGAACAGCCGGGTTCAGTTATAATTGTAGTGTCTGTTCTCTAACTAAATGATTTTTATCAAAATGACGGTGAGGGACGGTGCCACGGTGGGCAAGTGACATAACCGGTGTTTATGCGGCTTAACACCGGTATCACCGCCAACACCGTCTATCGCAGCAAGCCTACTGAAGACTGGAGTAATTATGCTGAAATTTCAGCTTTGATCACAGAAATAAATTTACAATATATTCACATTTCACAGTTAAATTTGAAATAATAGTTCACAATATTACTATTTTTACTGATCAGATAAATGCAGCCTTGGTGAGCAGAAGATAATTATTTCAAAAATATTAAAAATTGTTACCAAACCCCAACCTTTTGACCAGTAGTGTTTATAGCAAAGTATCACACCGAATTGCTGGTGAGAGGAGGAATGTAATAGGGACACGTCACAGCCCAGACATAAACATGTATCATCCATAAAAGTACTTTGCCTCATCATGTCTGGAATATGCATCTTGCCTAATTCACTGTCATAACTTAGCTTTTTATATAAAAAACACAGCAGAAACATCACACCTTTTGAGTGTCCATCAAGATCGCAAGGCTGAGCCTCTTCTGATGCAGGACTAAAGTCCACGTTCCCCAGCTGCAGAAGACCTGCAAGAATCTTTGCAAAAAGACAACAATCATGTCATTTTACAAACTAAAGTATGATATTTTTTTTCCAAAAAATTCTTCCATTAACAAAGTAGTTTACACTTAATTTTATTGTCTGCTGTGCAGTCTTATTTTGGTGCATGAATCCATATAACTTGCATCAAAAGCTACATGATGATTCACATTCATAAATCAGAAGGTTAATTTATTTATTTTTCAGTTAAGTGAAGTAGTTTAGTGTCTCCACCCACTATTTATATAAATACAGTCTTTATAACAATTACTGTTATTTAACAAGTTAAATTAATTAGTCAAAACAACTTAGTGTAATCAGTATCTAAACGCATAACAATCAAACACCAACCAACATGAATACGGTTCATCTCCATCATCACTGAGGTTTTGATAGAATTTTACCATTATCCCTTACCCTAAAAATTTGTGTCCGTTTCCCCTCATCAATGCCAAGGTTGATCATGGCTTCCACTGTCTCTTGCAAACAGTCTTCTGCTCAGAATCAAACAAACAGAATGCAAGATGTCAAATAATATCACAGTGCCTCCTCAAATTCCTCATAGAATTGACTTCAATGCTTCAAAATCATCAGCAACAACGATGAAACGCACTACAGAGAGGAAATGGCACATCTGGCTGAATGGTGTGGCACTAACAATCTGTCTCTCAATGTGGGGAAGACAAAGGAGGTTGTGATGGACTTCAGGAGAAACTCCATTGACCACCCCCCACTGACCATCGACAGCTCGACTGTGGAGAGAGTCAGCAGCACTAAATTCCTGGGGGTGCACATCACAGAGGATCTCACCTGGACCACCAACACCATGTCACTCTCCAAAAAGGCACAACAGCCCCTACACTTTCTCCGCTGGCTGAAAAGAGCAAGTCTCCCTCCACCCATCCTCACCACATTCTACAGGGGCACCATTGAGAGTGTGCTGACCAGCTGCATCACTGTCTGGTACAGGAACTGCAGTGCTGCTGACCGCAAGACCCTCCAGCGGACAGTGAACACAGCTGCAAAGATCATCGGTGCCCCTCTCCCCTCCATCCTGGACATTTTCCTTACACGTTGCTCCAGCAAAACCAACAGCATCGTGAAGGACTCCACCCATCCCTCCCACAGTCTCTTCCAGCTCCTACCATCAGGAAGACGGTACCGGAGCATCAGAGCCCGCTCCGCCAGACTGCTCAACAGCTTTTTCCCCCAGGCTGTGAGAGCCCTGAACTCAAACCACCCGCGCCCCCCTCTGAAACCCCATGCAAACCCCTACCTCCTGAAACATGGACCACCCCCCACCCCAAACCTTACCACACCAAAGAAAAAACAGTTTGGAACTTTTTTGTGCAATTCGAAGTGTGCTACACAGGTGAGTGGGCCTGTACAAACCACCTGTAGTAACACACTCTCCTCTATGTGCACTAGACACTTTACACACACTGCTGCGTGTACACAATCCCACAAAAGACTCAGCAATATATGTATGTTTACATGCTCATGCACTACAAATCATCCTGCACTGTTCCCCAACCAGCTGCTTGGCTCAAAATGTTTCTCTTTGCACATGTACAGTATTTATGTGAAGCATTTGCATAGTTTGTATTTTTTATCTTTTATTTTTTTTTAGTTTATATAGGGTAAATATTTATATACAGTATACTTATAGTTAAAATCTGTCAGTAGGTTAGTTGTGTATAGGTTTATAAGTTTAAAGTGTTTTTTTTACTTCATTGTTGTATGTCTGTATTTATGTAGCACCGTGGTCCTGCGAGGCACGACATTTCGTTCCACTGTATGTCCCCACATGTATCGGAATGACAATAAAGCTCAACTTGAACTTGAAAATACAAATTCCTGAAGTACAATCCTTGCCTTCTAAGGTTTTCTCAGCATGTGGCAACCAAGCAAAGTCTTGCTCCAAAGGCAGCATCCATTCCAGTCTCTGTTTCTCTGTGGCTCCTTTCATCATCTTCAAATAAAACCAATAATAAAACAACCAACATTGTATTACTGGAAAATCAAATAAACTATATAAGCCCGTTTCCACCGCAGGAACTTTCCCCAGGAACTAGGGTCGGTACTCTGTGTTTCCACCGCAGGAACCAGGATCTAAAAGTTCTGGGTAAAAATTTGCCCCTCAGAAAGTTGCTGCCCGCGAGGAACTACTTTTTCCAAAGGTCAGGAAATTTTGGGGGTGGGACTTGGGTGCTGAACATGCTGATTGGTTGAGTTTACGCAACACTGTATTTCAAGCATCATTTATTTGCACAATTTTCAAAATATTACTATTATTGAGTCATGAAATGTAGTTTTAAGAGAGAGAGAGTTTTAAGGTGAGAATGTAGTTGTTTAAAACTCAAATCTGCGATTTATTTATAAAGACAGCGCTTATTTGAAAATGTGCTTCACCGATTTCAGAGATGTGAGCTCCAGGTGATCACAGGCAATCATGTTTCCCGAAGAGAGGAGCATAACCTTGGCTAGTAATTCTGACATTTGCCATTGGCTCTGATGTCTCTGTAGTGGTTAAACATAAGATATCATTCATTTTGGGTAAATCTAACAGGTAATCATTGGTCACATGAATCTATTATTTGTTCCAAGTCATCGTTTTGGCTGAGCACAAAGTTATGTTTCATAACTTTATATAAATGTATATTTTGAATATTTTATCTGCTCATTGTAATTGGGATAATGAGGGAATAACTCACCCCTGGACAAGGAACAGCTGAGAAGCCAATTGTCCCATTACTTTTGGTCCCTTAACAAGTGGGAGGCACATATGCAAACTGTTATAATTCCTACACCGTTCACCTGATTTGGATGCAAATTAAAGCTGACAGTCTGCAGTTAAAGCACATCTTGTTCGTTTCATTTGAAATCCATTGTGGTGGTGTATAGAGCAAAAATGTTAGAATTGTGTCGATGTCCCAATATTTATGGACCTGACTGTATACATTTAATTATATAATATATACCTTTATTAAAATTAAAATGAAAAGAGGCAATGCTGTTTGAGGTAATATTTTGTTTCATTGTAATGTCTGTACGTTCCCTGAGCAACATTTCCGCGGCTATTAATAGCCCACGTTTAAATGAAAACGAAAAGAGGCAGTGGTGTTTGATATCATGTTTCATCTTATTTTCAATACAGTGAGGAAAATTGCAGTAGCCAAGGTGAGCTGACTGACGTTATAAAGTACGCTGCTGTTCCATTTGCAGATTTACCGGACTTGTGTTGTCCCGTCCCCGAGAGCTCACACTCCCGAGTCGAACTTGCAAAGTCTTTTCTGCGTACTTGGTATTGAGAAACGGCCCTGGACTGAGAGGAGCAGTTGCGCGCAATCCTACGTCACCAGGCTATTTTCTTAATCTTCACAGTACTTTATGCCGTGATGGAAACGCAGACAGCAACAGATCTGGGGCAAAAAAACGTTCCTGGGATAAATTGTTCCAGGTAATTTCGGTGGAAAAGCGGCTTATGAAAGTATATACTTTGGTATTATTTAAATTCCTGGTTAATTCTGTGAGTGCATTTACTTAATTTACCTGGTAGAATATGTGAAAATTTCTCTCATTTGGTGCTTGGAAAGCCACTCTGGTTTTCTCCAAAAGATACGTCTGCACTGATGCCCCAACCAGCAGCTGAGAGCTGGATTATAAAATCACAGACCTTTACATCAATCACAAGATTCTTCAGGTTCATGTCCATGTGTGAAACAAAGAGAAAGCAAAACTGACCCGTTGAGCTGAAGCTGAATGTATTTTCCAAAGCGACTGCTGTTGCTATTGCGTAAAGTGCAGGCATTCCCTGGGGAAGAAGGAAAAGGAAAATAAAGGCTTTTAGAAAGCATGTAATGAAGATATCACAGATCTTCACTGAGGAAATGAGACTGAAACATCAACTGCTCCTTGTATTTCTCACCAAACGCCTCCATGACTGGGTTGGAACCCAGTACTCGTCTTTCTATCTTCTCTACGGTGTCCTGGCACTTCTGAGAAGAGGCGGCTACAGTGGAATAATACTTCATCAGACAGCGTGACGTCCATGTCTGAAGAGATATTTAATATAGGAGATTTTTACCTTTACTTGCTCAACGACTCCCAAACAATTCACTCAACGATTCATTTTTCCAAACCCCTCCTTTGTGTGACGCTAATCTGTGGTGATTGGTCCAATTGGTCTCATTTTCATTTCATCATGCCTGCAATGCCTGTTAAAGCAGTGCTTGTGAGCAGTTTTGCTTTGTGAATGTTTCATGTTGAAGTCAACATGAAACGGCTTGGGATTCGTTTTAAAAATTACTCGTTTCAATGATTCAGAGTCGACTCTTTCTTTTGAGAGACATTAACTTTATACACGGTGCACTTTCAGATTTAAAACTTTGCAGGATGTTTTCATTCACTTATAGCTGTGTTACACACTGCATGAAAGGTCATTTTCAAAAATCCATAATAGGGGCACTTTAAAGACTGTAAATAATGAGAAATCATAATTTATTTTATTTTTAGAGACCTTATTGATGCAAAAAAGGCTTTCTAAACTTCCAAAGTTAAAAACAAGCAGTGGGTTTATTTTGAACAGGTGTGTTTTGGTAACTAAGGATTGTACTTCAACTGGGAATGTTTTATGAATCTGTCACAATGTGATGCAGATTTACAAAGTAACTGGCATTTAAGAATAGAGCAACTCAAAGTAAAGCACTGAGAGGTTTACATAGAGCTAGGCCTGTTTTTGGACCCATTTAATGTCACGCAGTAGCTGTAAAATGTAAGAATTGGAAAACATGAATTATGAAATTACACCAAACAAACATCACTTACCTTCCCAGCTCCACTTTCTCCAGAGACGACCAGAGATTGGTTCATGGGCTCCACCTGGCCCTGCACATTCCTATAAGCCTCTTCTGCTACGATGAAGATGTGTGGCTTAAACTCCTGAGTAAAAAAAGAAGCTTTAACATTGCTTTCTGTAAATCAGGTTGAGATTACAACTGCTTCAGGACATATAATATAACCTGCCTTTACCTGTCTCAGAAAATGTCCTTAAAAGGTTAGACAATATCTAGAGTGGCCACAGTTTATTTTTATCTAACTTCCTGATTTGCAGTTTTTTCATTAACATTCTTTGATGTCAAAATAAACATGCAGAGCAACGTATTGTCAAGGTTACTGGCCAACGGCACAATGAGAAAAGCCTTAAACCTCACAAATAACCAAATAATAGCTTACATTTTACTTAATTTAATTATTGTGCAAGTTAATGATAAGGTGACAACAACATGTAACAAAACACATCGATTGTTTGGTATTAAATATAAAGTTCAATACTGACTCATTAACTTTACATTTAATAGCACTGAATATGCAGCTGAACAGACCAGGTGTGCAAACATTGTTTTGACACTGTCCTCTGCTATGATAAAAGACAAATGGGTTGACTTAACATCATCCTGTCATCTGTTACGCATTAAAAGCATTTTAAAGGGAGGTACAGTTCTCTCGTTTCAAAAGACAACATTTAAAACCGAAGAAACTAGGGTTGGGTGGTTGAGTAATTTTGTTTCGTGATGGCAGACAATTACAACATAGTTGTTTTTGCTTCATTCAACAAACATATTTCATTTATTACTGACATAGTCAATCAATAATGCCTCTTTTTGATACATTTGATGATAATCCAGTAAACTAAATATTTCAGGTTGGTTTAGTCACTTTTTGGTGACTCAATTTTATAGCAAAACCAAACCAGTTGACATTTCTACCAATGCACGGAATGAGGAATCAAACCACTAATATGACCATAAAAACTCATAGTATTTATGGCTTCCACACTAAAGTATTTGTAACTTCCATATTTTTACATTAGAGATGTACTGATAGAGTTGAGCGTGTTTACCTGTGGTTGAGGAGCGGAGTGATATTCCCTCATAACATCCAGAGAGTACAGGTGAGGAATGGGCTGGAAGGGGTTGAGGGCGACCAGCGTACAGCCAGCATGTGTGTAGAAAACCTTTGCACTGTACCTGGCCTGCAGACATTTCAGCACTGCCAAACACAAAACACCACAGCTGTAATTCAACACTGACTCACAATAGGACATTTAGGACTTGTATGGAAGCTTGTTTCTGCCACAGAATGAAACGATAATATTAACAACTGACAATTCTGACTTTTTTCCTTGCAATTCTGAGGTTTTTTTCCTCGCAATTCTTAGAGATATAAACAAGCGATTCGGAGTAAAAAATTCTGAATTGCAAGATGTTCAAATTGTGAAAAGAAAGTCAGAACTGTAAGATAAAAAGTCGCAATTACATTTTGATGTGATATGACGGTCAATATTATGAATCAGAATTCAAGCTCCAATCTAGAATTTCACATGCTAGAACTAAAATCAAAATATTGTGCAAGAATATCCTATCATCTGAATTGGGGAAAATAAAATCTTGACATTCTTCACTTGCAATAAACATCATAAGGCCAAAGATGAAAAATGACCAATAGTTACAGACATAAATCCCAAGCGCTTTTGCACAATGTACCTGTAGAAGGCGTAACCGGGTTGACTTTAGTGAGGTCATCGTACGTGTGAAGTTCAGCTTCATTGATGAGGAAGTCCCTGATGTCCCCTTCCAGTGAATCATTGAGAGATTTCCTGAGGTCCTGGGTTCTGTCTTTCAGTCCATTCACCTGCATGATGCAATTAATAAAGACCATGTTATCATAAAGAATAGGTTCCATTTACTGTACAGATGCAGCAATCCAATTTAGAAATGTTTCATAAGTACAAGCCCTGATGCCAATTCAACCACATCTTGACATTTCAATAGCAAACCTGATCTTCAGAAAATGTCAACAATTTTTTATATTTTTTTTTAAGAGTCCTTTATTCATAATATTCTTGTCTGAATCTGGAGAGAAATATGCACACTTGCACAGATCTGAGAGGGCAGCAGGGGGTGGACTTTTCCACTGGAGGATGTGTAATTATGGGTTATGGACAGAAGTGATGCTTTGAAGTTAAAAACTGTGGATGGAAGAGCTGGAAAAATAATTGGTATGTTGTCCCCACTTTCTGTTCAGGACATTTTTGAGAGGTCTGTTAGGAAGCAGAGTCTTAAAATTATTGGTGACCAAAGCCATATTCTCCGTAAGGAGTATGAGGTGATGCCCTCGGGCAGGAGATGTAGGGTTCCAATCTGTAAGGTGAATAGATACAAATTTTCTCTAATTCCATTATCGGTCAAATTATTGAATAATAAGTGATCTAAATTGTCGTTAGGGTGAGGGTAATGTGATATCCTTCCTTTGACGCTGCTGTGACTCCATATGCTCTGATGACAGCATGTGTTGAGAAGGGTCAGGACATGCTGAAGACAAGCTAATAATACACACTGTCTGCTGGACAGGTCTGCTCCTAATCCAATAACAAACACAGGTGGATGACAACAAGACTGGGAATCGGAACTGACTGGAGAGAGCGTCAAATAATGGTAAGAGACTTTGGTTAGCACAGAGATCACAAAGATCAGTTAAACATTTGTAATGAAACAATTACAGATTCCCATAGACTTGATCCTATTTAATCTGACAGGAACTTTCCGTTCCAACACTTGAGTCAATGCATGAATCATAATGGCCCAGAAAAAAACAGATGACGACTTAATCCGCGCCAAGGGCTGCAGGCATGAGAAACATTGCATGGCACAACAAACCAACTGCATTATTCACACTTAACAATAAACCAAATTTAATAAGTGAGGGTGACCTTTGATGCTGCAACTAAATTAACATATCAAAATAGACCAGTGCTAAAACACGTCTTCATTTACTGCAAAACAAGTTACAGGTTCCCTATGGAATGACGTCCTATAACTTTATGACAAAAAAAAAAAAAAGTGTTCAGGTGGTTGTTTTGCGCATGCTCAGATTAGCCTGACCTGCGAAATAATATGAGTATATTCTTCAGATTAACTGCACCGCTGCTTAATCCCACAACGACAATACAAGCCTGATTAGAAATAAATCACAGTAAATCACTTCATTAACAGTTATTGTTCTGCTCAATAGAAAACTAGTCCCTATACCCGTTTAGGGTGGAATTAATCTAACGTTACTTCCCTTTAAAATTAAATTTTTATTACAGGAATAAATAGGGAGCAATTGGAGAATATAACTCTGAACGTGTGGTATTTGTATTTCTTGTCACAAAAATATAAATTTAACTGTGATGGGAAAATAAGAAAATTATGAATTACTAACATGACGTTTTGGAGCAGGTAATTAACGGTTAAATTAATTGCTAGCACAGTAGCACTGTAGTAACATGGAGCATAAACCACCATTTGAAATGGGTAAACTTTGAAATTTTCCCGTTTGTACGTTTAACTTGTTTTTGGACAAAATTTGAGGTAAAAAGTGTTAAACGAGCAGTAAATAATAACATTAGTGTACCTTTTCCTTTTGGCGGTTTGGTTTTCCAGCTTCTTCCGAACTCCTGAATGTCCCGTCAGAACTGTTAACGGTCGAAGCGTCTTTATTTCCGAATAAAAGCTTCTGTTTGACATTCGCCATGGGTGTAAATTTTAACAAGACACGTTTCGCTGTATTTACTGTTATCTCGCTGCCATTAGATTGATTTTGTATGAGTTATTGTTTGTTTCTTCAGCCATGAGAATTCCTCCTCAACACACACTGGCGGTTACTGACACGCGCTGCAGCGACGTCCCGCATTTGAGACTCAAGGCAAAGGCTCCTCCCCATAGTGACGTCCACCTGTAAGCCACGCCCAATGCGGAAAGAACCATCGCAATCCCAATGTGTGGCTACAGTTTATAAAATGAGGATTATCACTGAAAAATGAACGTAAGACGAATGTTTATTATTACCATTTAATAAAGACATACAAGTACAGTAAGTTCAGAAATATGGGCGTCCATGTTTAGTGTGCTAAACCGGTTTATCCTGACAGGCCACTGCAGTTTAGTCTGACCTAAACTGATTTATCTGAAGTCCACACATCTCACGGGACGAGGTAGGTCACATTTCCTAATATCCATACTATAAAGTGTTCAGAAAAAGTCTTAGATCTTTGAGTTCAGCTCATGAACTGAATGGCAAAAACAAAAGTGTTGCGTTTATAATTTTGTTCAGTGTATATATAAATACTCACACACACTGTTTGTGTGTTCTGTATCAACTAGCAGTCTATGTTTGTACTTATTTTCACGCTTGTCTCTTTTTACAGACAATGGAATCGGCAGAAGTAAAAGTTGCATTTGTCAGCAATCACAATGGGACGACCCTTATGGAGGTTTCGCTGGGATCCTTCTTAGCCCCGCTGTGTTTTCTCAGCCGAGGACTCTTCCTGATAGTCTTCCACCTTGGAAAAGGGGTTCTTCCGTTCTCCTGGGGAGCCCATCTCCTGCTGGACTTCACAGCACTAATAATGCCTTTGGTCCTGTCATGCACCGCACTGAGTGACATCCTTCACTTTGTCATCATGGGCATCGCTGTAGTTGACTTAGTTGTCCTATACCTCGTTTACAAGAATGGAAAGCATCCATCTCAAGGTTCCCTTTACAGTACGATTGACAGGTTTGTGCATAGCAGAGTAGAATCCAACCTGGTCCCGTTTGTGACCGTTTTTCGAGTTCTGGTCAATGTGAAGACCGCCATAAGCATTTTGGCTGTTGATTTTAGCGTCTTCCCAAGACGTTATGCGAAAACAGAGACGTACGGAACAGGGGTGATGGATTTCGGAGTTGGAGCGTATGTAATGGCCAACGCATTGGTGTGTCCCGAAGCAAGAGGAAAGGACATTCAAGGGTCGAAGATCAGTCATGTGTTTAAACAGTTGATTTCCGTCTGGCCGTTGGTCTTTTTAGGGTTTGTGAGACTTGCGAGCGTCAAATCATCAGGCTACCATGAACATGTGACAGAGTATGGAGTTCACTGGAACTTCTTCTTCACGTTAGCCATCGTCAGAGTGGTGGCGTCCGCACTCCTGGCTCTTTTTCCTGTGAATGCCTCAGGGCTTCTTGCTCTACTCATTGGTGGAACCTACCAGGTTGTTTTGGAGACAACAGGTCTGAAGTCCTTTCTCATTCACAATAACGAGCGCACAGGCTTTCTGCAAGCAAACAGAGAGGGCATCTTCTCAGTTGTGGGTTACATCACCATCTATATGGCTGGGGTTCAGGTTGGCCGTTACCTCATGCAGAGCAGAAGTTTGGTTAAAGACTGGATCAGAGTGATCCGTAACCTTCTGTTAACCAGTTTTGGGTTGTTCTTCAGTCTTTACATATGCCAGAGATGCACTGAGCCAGTGTCACGCAGAATGGCCAACCTTTCCTTCTGTATTTGGACTGTAGCACAGGCTTTATTCTTTCTCTCATGCATAAGCATTGCTGATTTACTGCTACTTTTTTCTAAAGCCATCTCTAATTTTTCATTTGTGTCTGCATCGTGGTGTCCATATCAAAACAAGAAGTCATTACCAGACGAGAAAATTAGAAAAAATATGGATGCATTATGCCTCGTACAGTCTGTTAACCGGAATCAGTTGTTATATTTCCTACTTGCAAATATCATGACTGGTTTGACCAATGTGTTAATCGACACACTGAACCACAATGATGTTTTAGCTGTAAGTGTTTTGCTCTTGTATATGTTTATGAACAGTTTAGTCATATTCATATTGCATATCAATAACATAACCATTAAGTTCTGGTAAACACTCTTTCATTTAGTTTCAGATGACAATGTTTTTTTTTTTAATGGCTCTCGTGAAACTGCTGTGAAATACACTGTATATTATTTTTTTTATAAATTGCAAGTAAAATTAAATGTGTAATTTGTAAATATACTGCTACTGTGTATTGCATATGAGATATGAATCTAATTAGATGTATTTCATGTTAATAGTAGAACAGAATATTTTTGTATTTTTATATGCTGCAATTAGCCACCATTTCATTTAACTTTTTCTATGAATTTAATAGTTTTGTGGCTTTGCAGTTCACCTGTGTGGTGAATTGATTAAAAACATTCCTTGTAGTAATTGATTATGAAAGGTGCATGCATTATAATTATAAAAGAATTTGGAAAAAATTATATTAAGTCTAATATTAATTAATTAATTGAAATTAAAATTAATTAATATTAAAATCATTGTAAAAGAATAAGAAAATTAAGCAAATATTTCATATAGTCTTTTAACTAACATAAAATAAAAAAATAAAATGCATGCATATTGCATACTAATAAGAATTGTCAAAAATTATTAATCAAACTTTTATTTAAATCATAAAACAATATGAAAATAATTGTGAAAGAATTAGAAAAATGCAATTTAAGCAAACAAGTCATTTAATTAAATAATTTTTCAACTAAAATGCGATCATAAAAACAGCATGCATACTAATTATAAAGAATGCTGATTTTTATTATTATTCTAAAGTCTTTTAATTAGACTTTAATATATTAAGTCATAAAACTATATGGAAAATAAGTATACAAGAATTAGAAAAAATGCATTTAAACAAATATTTTATTTTAATTAAACATTAACAAACGTGATAAAAACTGCATACATATACCAATTATAAAGGAATTCTAAAAATGATTAAAAAAGACAGATTTTTGCTAATAATACAAAGTCGTTTAATATTTATTTAATATTAAGTCATAAAACTATGAAAAATAATTGTCAAATATTTAAAGAAATGCATTTGAACTATTTACGTTACATTTAGTCATTTAGCAGATGCTTTTATCCAAAGCGACTTACAAATGAGGACAACAGAAGCAATTAATTGTAGTATTAAAACAACTAAAAGCTAAAACTTGCTATAAATACTACATATACACATTTTAAAAATAAAGAAATCAAATAAAAATGACAAATGCATACAACAAAATTTCTTAACATTTAAATGAAAAACCAAAAAAAAAGCTAAAAACAATTCAAAATATTAAAGAACAAAAGGTATGAAAGTATAATAATGATTCAAACATAACACTAAGCCAAACACCAAAAAACAACTACATATGTACAACCACACACACATACATGTATATATATACACACATTTATAAATTATATATATATATATTATTTCATTTCCATTTAGTTTGTTGAAGTATTAAAATAACTGCAATTAAATAAAATTAATATATGAATTAATTGATATTTAAGTAATATTTTAATTAATAGTAAATTAATAAATCTGCAAATATACGATCATAAAAAGCATATGATACACCCACCTTTAAATTATGTTTCTTCTGCTTTCTCACTGTCGATCGTGCAAAATAATCTCCACCCATGTGTCAATCAAACTGCGCACGTCAAGCCCTCGGAACCCGGAACTGCTTTCTGACGTATTAAGGGGCCAAGGGTCATATAGAGCATTCGCCTGCCACATACGCCTCTGTCGCACTTGTTTGTTTTTGTCCAAAAAAAGAAACGATCTTCGAAAACAGGTGAGTACGACAGCTGCAGCTTGATATTTGTGCACTTAGTCGCTCCTTCGAGTGCAATAACGGCAGAAAAGTACCGCCACGGGGAGGATAAACCCGGAATGGGTCGAGTTAATGCTGAGGGTGTCGGTCCGTAAGACAAAGTAGATCTTTGACAGGACACTTCTGAATTTAAAAAAACATGTATTGTTTTAAAAGTACATTTGGACCCTGTTTAGCATGCAATAATAGGTTTAAAGTTGCCTGACTGAACTAACGTTAGCATGCTAATCAGCTTGATAAAAGTTTCACAGATTAGCCGTACGCTAACTTGACTTCGACACACAAAATTGTCTCTTTTTTTTGTAACGTCATCTCAGATACTATCCCTGTAGCATTAGATTTGTCAAAATGACTCGTTTAAGTTGCTCTACAGGTGGGTGTGAGCATTTTAGCTAACAGGCTAATTAGCTTATGTGTCATTGGAGGGAACGCGAGTGCAATTATTACAGCTCTGATAATTTAACTGTTGCCATGACTACCAGACTGTCAAGATTGTTTAATATGAAATGTGTATTTAGATATTTTAGAGCATTGAGAGGCTGGTTTGGTGGCTGTTTAGCTGTTAGCACGTAATGTGGCTTGACCTCTTCATACTTGCACCTCTGACAAAGGAGTTTATTTGACACTTCTGTACATATATATGCACATATGATGCATGTACGTGAGTGTTTCATTCAGATTGAGGTGTAGAGCTGGGGGCAGTAAGGGTTTAAGCCTCTGTAGTCAGATAAGAGTGTATGTGTGTAAGCTAATAATCCTTAGCCGAGCTATAAAGGCTGCTGGGAAACCAGTGCTTGGGTTTTAGAAATGGACTAATATTGATTAATCTGGGTGAGAAAAGCAGGCATTTGAAAATCTAAATAGTATATTAATTGTATTATTATTGTATTATTAGAAATATATTACTATTAGAATAATGCAATTGCACTGTAAAAAACAAAACAATAAAACAAGCATTTAATATTATTATTTGAATATTAAACTGAAATAAGACTATTGAACTGTAAAAATAGAAGTATTTAATAATATCTTAATTTGATTTAAATGATAAAAATTAAAGAAATATTGCTATTATAACACTACTACTGTACTGTAAAAATAATAATAATAAATTAGTTGCAATAATACTATTGTACTGAAAACAAGTATTTAGTTATTATTGTTATTATATCAGAACAAAAGTAAAACTACAATATTGATAATTATGGGATGCCCTTGGCTTTTGAATTAATATTTGAAAACTAAAATTAAAATGGGTCATACTTTTCGCTTCAGAAAATATGGAAGTCCATATAAATACGGAAAATACTTTGAAAAGTGGTTTGTACTGAAACTCATAGGGGAGGTGATATTGTGGTTGTGTGCACGCACTAACAGGCAGATCTGGGCAGAGACATGGCACGTCTGGTGGCTGTCTGCAGAGACGGGGAAGAGGACTATCTGTTTCTTGCACGCCAGATTCCCTTGTACATCGATGACTCGCTCACGGTAAGATCATTTATTGGTTGCACTTTGCATTTTACCATCTTTAAAGCCAACGTGAAATGAACATTAAGCCTATTTACTTTAAAAAAATATGGTCTTATTGTGTGTGATTGATCTGTCAGTTTGGGTATTTTAGCAGCCAATACCATTAAACCGGTTAGATGTTTGCCTTGGCAGGCACTTTTGTATTAAGCAGTTGTATGTTCCCCTAACTGAGTGCACAGTATTATATACGAAGAAGCACTGCGTTGTTTTGATGATGTATGCACATTTTGATGTTGTAGATGGTGATGGAGTTTCCTGACAGTATTCTGGACTTTGACAACTATCAGATCAACAGTTCACAAATGAAGCAGTTTATTGAGGTAAGCAATGACATTTTCTCATTTTCACTGTTGGCAACGAATCTCTTGAAACCTGTTAAGAGTCATATTTCACCTAAACCAAAGGGAAGAAATTAGAAAATGTATTTAATATAGATTTATTTAAATCTATGAATTTAAATGAATTACAATACCCTTTAATTCTTATTACGGTATTGCAAAAAAAGCATTCTCCGTACTCTACATTAATAGTGGTAGTATTTATTGTACTGCCTTTAATTTGTTAATTTTAGTGCTGGGCAAGAATTAATCGCATCCAAAATAAATGTTTTTGTTTACATAATATATGCGTGTGTACTGTGCATATTTATTATGTGTATATATAAATACACACACATGCATGTATATATTTAAGATTTTTTTTTATATATTTATATATAATATAAATTATTTGAATATAAATATATACATGTAAATATTTTCAAAATATATACTGTATGTGTCAGTTTTTATATATAAATATACACTTATATTATATAAACAAAAACTTTTATTTTGGATGCCCAGCACTAGTTAATTTTAATAAAAATATTGTAATTAAGGTCTGTCACGATCATGAATCTTGGGCTGTCAAATAATTGTCACAAATAATTGCTATTAAAAATTTCATTGTTATTAATCATTAACTTATGTATGTATATAGAGAGAAAGAGAAAGAATATAACTTTTCAAGCTTGACAGAGGCACAGAATGCAAAACAAAATGATAGAGAGTAAGACACATGGCTTCCAGCTTCACTTTCCCACCTGTGTTTTTGGTCCACCAGCATCACGGCATGCTAAAGCAGCAGGACCTGAACATGGCGTTGATGGTGATGTCCCGTGAGGTGTTCAGCGCTCTGTCTCAGTCGGTGCCGTGCGTGGGCTGCCGGCGCAGCGTGGAGCGTCTGTTCTCTCAGCTCACGGACTCTGGATACTTTGCACTGGAACCGCTCACTGTGGGATCCTCTGGAGTGCTGTCAGTCACACGAGCGTGTCTCACAGACCCCAGGAAGCTCTACACGCTCTTTTACGTTCATGGGTAAGACATTTGCCTCAGATCAACTGAAGTCCACATTAAAAATCAAAACTGACCCCGTTTACTTTTTATTAAATGTTTCTGGTCTTTTTGTGTGTGTGATTTACACTGAGCAAGTTAATCCAAAGAAAGATTTTTTGTAATTTTTCTTCAAGGTGGAATGATTGGCAGGGAAAATATTAACTATTAATCATAATCATAGCTAGTGTTTTTTGTTTTTTTTCCCTTTCTTGTTAGTTGTTGTCCGTTATGTCAAACGGTTACTTGGTTGCTAAGTTTGTCGCAATTGTTATATGTTGAGTGAGTGAATAAATAGTCTTACATCGTACTCATTCTTGTTTGTTACATAATCTCTCTCTCTTTCGAGCCATTTAATGAGAGGTTGTAACGTAAAGTGGGGGCTCGTCCGGGATCCAGTGAAATTAAGCCTCAAACATTTTTTTGTCTGTTAGTTTTTCTTTTACCTATCTGATTTAGTTGTTGTTTTTCATTTTAATATGTGTGCTTTTTCTTGTTGTAGGTCAAAGTTAAACAACGTAATTGATTCCATTCCCAAGAGTAAAAAGAATAAACGCTGTCAGCTGCACTCTTTAGACACGCACAAACCAAAGCCTTTAGGGTGAGTCAGTAACTTTTTGTTTTTAATTTTCATGTGAAGTTTGGTGTTTGAGATGACCGTTTCTTCTTTTGTGCTTCCTTGACAACATAACCAAACTAATTTTTACCAATGTTGTTGTTATAATGTAAATTTTTGAACTAAGGAATCAACGAAAAGTTTTTAGTAATACTGATAGTGGTCAGGGTCAGAAACAATGCCACCAAAATGAACAAAAATGCCTCCCAAATTCAGCATAAGGGGTCAAAAAATGTACCTACATAAAACTAAATCTGTTACAACTGTTGAAATGAATAATCATTATTACATTATATATTACAAGAAGGCGATCAGAAGCAAGAAGGTCACATTATAGTTCCTGTTTTTTTCCCTTTTATATAGACCAGTTTTATGTAAGATGAGAGAACTTCACTTGATCACATAACATTATGCAATTGTTGAATGCATAAGCAGTCTGTGTGAACAAACATACCATATCGGATGCATTGGTAACAGCTTATACCGAATTAATTTTATAAATACAATTATTTGACAAAAGCAAAACAGATTCATTTAATGAGGAAATAAAAAAATTGCCCTTACAAAGGGCAAGAAAATGGGAAAATATTGCCCCTTAATGGGAAAGTACATTTCTGACCCTGGTAGAGATATAAGTGACTGTATCAGTAGGTTGTTTGGTAACCATGGTTATGGATCCGCAGGGGCAGCTGGATGGACGTCTGGGAGCTGATGTCACAGGAGTGTCGTGATGAAGTGGTTTTGATTGACAGCACCTCTCTGCTGGAGACTCTGGAGACGTACCTGCGCAAACACCGGTGAGAAATTGTGATTTTTGTGATCTCAGCATATTTCTCTTAATTGGCTCAGTGACAAAAAATTATAATTGTTTTTAATGGTTGCCTGTTTCTGCAATATCATTCTCAGGTTCTGCACGGACTGTAAGAACAAGGTTCTGAGAGCGTATAACATCCTGGTAGGAGATCTGGACTGCAGTAAAGAGAAGGGCTACTGTGCGGCTCTGTATGAGGGGTTACGCTGCTGCCCCCATGAGCGCCACATCCATGTCTGCTGTGAGACTGACTTCATCGCACACTTACTGGGCCGAGCAGAACCAGAGTTCGCCGGGGGTTATGAGTGAGTGTTCCAGTCCTTATGGAGTTTGTTTGCTGCTGTGTAACGAGCATTAAAGTCACACGATATCATCAACTGGAAATTAGATGCATTAGCTATTCTATTATCGTAGTTATACTTTCATAAAGAGTGTTTGGATCATTTACAGGCGTCGAGAGAGACACGCGAAGACCATAGATATCGCACAGGAGGAGGTGCTGACGTGTCTAGGAATTCACCTGTACGAGCGGCTGCACAGAATCTGGCTGAAGCTGCGAGCAGAAGAGCAGACATGGCAGATGCTCTTCTATCTGGGCATTGATGCACTCCGCAAAAGCTTCGAGGTAACGATCTCGTGGCTTTCATGCTGAGCATCATCTAATTCCCAAATGTTTCTTTCCATTAGTAGGGTAAAAACGGTTATTATATTTTCAACACCATCTGCTGAATTGACAATTAATTGTAGGAAAATACTTGTAAATAAAAAAATAGTGATATACACATATATACACACACATACATTCGCATACATAGAGAGAGAAAGAGTGTAATATTTACGTTTTAAATATCCCACATTTTGAATGCAACCCTGTCAGTGCATAATTTCCCTCTAGTACCAAAGGAAATTGAGAAGTATAAGTTTATTAAAGATTATAAACCAACATCTGATCTGAATAACATTTATTTTTTTCTTCATTTGATTTTGTACTTTTTAAAAATGTATTAATTTTTTTGCTGGAAAATATCAATCACAGGGTTTTAAGCAGTATATGTATATATTTTGTTGAAATAGGACGCAAAAAAGTTATTTATATAAATTCAATACAAAGTAAAACTGTTTGTGTAATATTTTTACCTCCTGAGGTTTTACCTTCTGATGGTATGCCTCCTCCATTTATTGACATTTTGACTTCATTTAGTGAAGGAGTTTTAGGGCCAGATTTACTAATAACTTGCATCAGCGCAAACCCTCTTTTGCCGGTACAAAAATTACTGTCAGAATTTACTAAAGACACAGTGAAAAATGTGTAGAAAAGGCATAGACGGAGTTATTTTTGCGGCTGACCTTACTGCATAGTTTCCCTTTCAGATGCATGATTTATGGCGGGAGAATATTTAAATGAATCATGCAATGTAATTTACTGGTATTTCCACCATTATTAAACACCAGTTTGATTGTATTGATCGTTATGGATATGTTTTTAATTTGGGCATTGTCTGTAGATCCACAGAACTTTCCTCTCCTATCTGCGCTTTTATGAAATTGCACTCTCACGCTAATTTGCCCTGTTTAGTAAACCTGGCCCTTAATTCCTATTTTGTACTTCTGGAAAGTGTTGTATATTACAATGTGCAAACTTGATTTATGTTAAATGACGTGCAGATGGCGGTGGAGAGGGTTCAGGGCATCAGCCGGCTGGAGCAGCTCTGTGAGGAGCTCTCAGAAGAGGAGCGAGCCAAAGAACTCAAACAGGAGAAAAAGAGGCAAAAGCGCAAGAACAGACGCAAAAACAAGTGTGGATTTGAAGAGGCGGAGGGGGGAAAAGACAAAAGTCTTGAGGAGGTAATGACTCATTTAATGTGTCTCTGTTCCTCTTCCAAAGTCTCTTCTGCTCACCAAGGCTGTGTTTATTTGATCAGAAATACAGTAAAAACTGAAATATTTTTACAATTTTTCTATTTGAATATTTTGAAAATGTAATTTATTCCAAAGCTGAATTTTCAGCATCATTAGTCCAGTCTTCAGTATCCCATGATCCTTCAGAAATCATTCTAATATACTGATTTGCTGCTCAAGAAACATTTCTGATTATTATCAATGTTGAAAACAGTTGTGCTGCTTCAGATTTTTTTGTATGTGCTCTTTCAAAAGAACAGCATTTATTTGAAATGGAAGTCTTTTGTAATATTATAAATGTCTTTGCTGACACTTTTGATTAATTTAATGCATCCTTGCTGAATAAAAGTATTAATTTCAATTAAAATTCACTTAAATTTAATAAAAATGTGCTTATTTAAATAGTATAAATAATAGTGGCTTTCAGTTAGACTAACTGTATTGAATCGAATGTAAGATATATTTACAATAAATACAACAAAAAGAAACAACATTGTTGTGAAAACTGTTCTGTCAAACTGCTAAAAAATGTAGTTATTTGCTTCGCAACACTCTTCTTGAATTGCTCTGTCTTTCACCCTCGTTCACTTCCTCTTTGTCTTTGTGCAGGGTTCCTCTGAGTCTGTGGATGGCGGCTGTAAGTCATGTGGCAGTGGAGAGGAGTTTGTCGGCAGTGTGGAGGTCATCACCAGCGAGAGTTCATCCTGCACCTGCCCTGCTGCCTCCATCCTGCATTCCCCCAAAACCAAGAAAGGTCAAGAGAGCTTTTCATTTTCTTTAATAATGGACTTATGCATAGAAGTTACCCAGAATGCACCTGACTGGTGAGTTTGTGTCTGTTCTTCTAGCACTCTTGCCTCACAGTAACGGCAGTGACTGTGGCTACTGTTCCAGTATGGAGGGCAGCGAGGTGGGATCCAGAGAGGGCTCAGATGTGGCCTGCACCGAGGGCATGTGCAACCATGATGAAATGGGTATGGAAATAAATGTGGTGAATACAGAGGAGGCTATGGGTTGATGTTGTGATGGTTTGGCCTGAAGGGCAACAAAAGTAAATAACTGGACACAAAATATTGATTTGAGGTGAAATCTTTCATTAGCTCAGTAAACACAAAGCTTTCACAAAGGAAGAACGTTCCTAGCAAATGGCCTTGAGCCAAGATGGACATTTAAGGGATGATATACAGTCATATCACTTATTACACATATTATTACTGCATAAATAATGTTGAGGATATGAAATATTGATTTGAGATTAAACCTTTTTAAAATCTTGCCTATTTATGTTACAGTATTTTCAATAAAATTGCTAACTGTTATGAAAATTAAACAATAATTCAGTCATAAAAACTGTATTATTTAATATGTTTTTAGAATAGACCAGGACATTCCCTAGTATAAAAAAAAAGCCCTGTGTCGTAATTTATTTAAAATACATTTATTTCATATTAAGTAAACTTCAAGCCCATTAAAAAAAAAAAATAGATATATGACTTAAAATAAAAGTCTTAAAATGATAATTGAACCCTGTTTGGAGTATGTCTTTATTGCACGATGCACATTTCTTAATATTATGCCTAAAAATGTGTTATGTTATGTGTTATTAATCACTATTAATAAGGATTGTACTGTATGATCTCTGTATAAAACCAATCTTTAAATACAAGATGTTTAGAGTGTACCTGAGATATAATTGCAATAGTTCCACTCTAGCACAATCAAATATACTTAAATGATATCTATATGTTGGACATCAGCACTATTTCCACAATTAAAGGGCATTAAGCACAAAATTAGTTGTTCTAGTTTACCAACCAGTATACCAGTTTAGTATAGTAAAAATACAAATGCAGGGTAATTTTAAGTACATGAATACCTAAATGTATTTGTAGTATACTTGACACAAAATGAATGTATTTCAGATTAATTTGAGTATTTTATTTCACTAAGGTTACCTAGTGCATATTCCAAATACATTGATTACCAAATACATTGTATATGTATCTGTTAATCTCCAGATCTATTCTAAAAATATATCAAGTCATATTGATTTCAGACAACTGTGTACAGCCAGCCAATCAGATTTGAGCTTGCTGTTTTGTAAGCACTCCTGACATTTTTATGTGCAGCCAGGATCATATATAGAAGATTGCTTTGATAGACATTTGATAATGATCATATTTGTTGTTATCTCCAGGTGAATGCTCAGAGGAGAAGGAAGAGGATGCTGTGGACAGCTGTGTGGAGTGCTGGGCAAACTCGGAAGACAACACAAAGGGCAAAAATAAAAAGAAGAAAAGAAAAAACAAGGCGTCACTTTGCAGGAGCGAGCATGTGAGTTCACATTTGGTTTGGACAAAGCAGCTAATTGCTTTCTTAGGGGTTGCTTCAATTAGAAGCTTTTCAGGTAAATTGATCTTGTGGAACAGCTCTGTGATATAATATAATTATTATTATTATTTTTTTATTAAGCAGTTACTGGTTACATAACACATATACATCATAATAAATAGAAAAAAATGATAATAAAAAAAGAATTTAAAAAGACAAACCAAAAATAAGGTAGAAATTGATTCAACAACAATCAAAATATTTAACTAAACTATTAGTTGTTTTTAGTGATGCATGCCATCAAGGCACTGGTTGTGATCTTTTCCTCTATCTTGCAGGGATCTAAAGCGGAGGAGAGCTGCGTGTCTGACGGCAGTAGGAGAGAATCTGGATCTCCTGCCGTTCACGAGTCTCCCTCCCCTTCACCGCATCTGTGCAGAAGCAAAGGAACTCCATGCTGTGAATCCTATGAGAGCTTCAGCCATCATGTGAGCAGCAGCAGACACTTCCACAGTCAGCCTGTCTTACCGGACACCTGTGCACAGGAGAGCAGCTGCACCAAGAGCCTCATGGAGTTACTGGTGAGTCTGATAGCTGATACCGTTATTATATTTATACAACGATATAATCTTTATGGGCTCCGAAACTGGTTTTTTTTATTTCACGGCAGACAAAATATTTAGGTTGTGAAATTAAAGCTCATTAAAACTCTTCCCTCTGGGCAATTACAACCAGATTTAGCACTACCTAAAGTTCACTTTTATTTTTCTCGCAATAAATAGTTTTTTTCACCAGATGATTAAATTTTAGAAATTGTGTACCCAAATTTTTTTTCCAGAATTACTTTTGCAGCTGATTGATTAACTAACCTACTTTGTAATATATTACACAAAGTAGTGTGTATTTCATGGATTGTGTTTAACACATAAAAGAGTGATCATAACTCTGGGTTTCAGAATCAGATTATGAAAAATGATATCGGTACATCCCTACTTTTAAATTAGGTTTTTAGTTCATTTTAGTTTAAGCTTTAGTAGTTTTATGTGCTCGTGAGTTTGAACTTCCAAAATGCAGTTTAAATGCAGCTTCAAATGGCTCTAAACGATCCCAGCCGAGGAAGAAGGGTCTTAACTAGTGAAACGATTGTTTTCAACAATAACTCCTTCAAAAAGGCCCTTTCTCTCAGAACATGCGTCACAACTCTTTGTTCAAGCTCTTGTTCTGTCCAGACTGGACTATTGCAATGCTCTCTTGGCAGGTCTTCCAGCCAATTCCATCAAATCTCTACAATTAATCCAAAATGCCGCTGCAAGATTAATCTTTAATGAGCCGAAAAGGACACACGTCACACCTCTGTTCATCAGTTTGCACTGGCTACCAATAGCTGCTCACATAAAATCCAAGACATTAATGTTTGCCTACAAAACCACCACTGGCTCTGCACCCCTTTACCTAAATTCATTACTTCAGACTTATGTGCCTCTAGAAGCTTGCGTTCTGCAAAGTGAACGACGCATTATTGTGCCATCCCAAAGAGGCACAACATCACTTTCACTGACTTTTTCATTAAATGTTCCCATCTGGTGGAAAGACCTGCCCAGCTCAATCCAAGCAGCTGAATCCTTACCCATCTTCAAGAAACATCTAAAAACACATCTCTGCCATCTTTATTTTACCCTCTAACTCCACTCTCTATGCTAATTCTATTTTATCTATCTCTTTATTTAAAAAAAAAAAAAAACACACACATTTGACCCTCTATCAATTGCAAATTTATTCTCTAACTGCTAGCTTTTCTTGAAAAACTAACACTAGCTTTCTTTTTTCTATATTCTATCTACTCATTTTCTTTAAAAAAAAAAAAAAAAAAACTTTTGTGTGTACTACGTTAGGCTAACCAAGACTTGTCATAGCACTTGCATGTTGTTGTTCTTTTGTTGGTTTTGATTTGCTTCAAATGTTCATTTTTTGGTAGACATACAAATTAAACTCGTTTTTCAGATACAGTAGGATTACTTAAGTATACATTTATTTAACATCTTTTTTTGGTTAACATTAATGACACAGATAGTCATTTAATTAGGAAGGCTGTCTCTTTAAGACGGAAGGCATGCATGTACTGACACACATTCATAGAGTGTGTTTTTACCCACCTGTTCACTGAAGCCATAACCAACTGTATTTATATGAGAGAATCAACAAGGAATTGTGTCTCCCAGGAAAAACGGGACATCTGTTCACCCAGTCCCTTAACACTGTTACAGACCTCTAGAATGTATTCCAGTTTAGTAATGTACTTGTGTCAGTTCATTAAAAATTAATTGTTTATTAGTCATTGATGTTTGTTTATTGAAATAGTTGAAAGTAGTGATTTTTGCTGTAATTTCTTTGTGCACAGAATGAATCTGAAGTGACCTCAGATGAAGAGAACTGTCTGACGCAGGATGAGATCCAGTCATTCGTAGAGAACAACAAATCGTTCTACCGCACACGAGACCAGTACAGACAGCACCTTAAAGATCGCTTCACCAAATACTGCCGTGGAGAGTGGCTGCCCGCCACCAGCGTCAATTAGATGCACACACACACACACTAACTCACACTTATTTTTATAGAGCGTCAAAACACTCATGATCACTGCTGCATTGAGTTTGGGAATATGAAATGGGCAAGAGAATCAATTTCAGCGCTGTATTTGACTATGTTCATGTTTGTTGGGTAATGTTACACGTCTTTCGCATCTATATACACGTCTTCCCCTTCTGGCCCCTCCTCTTTCACTCTCAGTCCTTCTCAACCACTCACAGCTGGCTATGTTTGCCTTTCTCTCTTGACACGCCGATTAGGGAGCAGGTCGTTAGGAACACAGTTGTTAAATTGATCATGGAGCTTGCAGGCCTTGACTGTAGGGTTAGGTGTTGGTAGTCTTAATGTATTGTTTGTTAAACATTTATTTGTTTTTTTTCTCCCAAATTTTCACTGACTGTGACCGTTTTAGTGGCAAGAATTGTACCGATAAATGTGTACAGAAATAATTATCTGAATAAAAAGATTTTACAGGAAGATGAAAACATCCGTTTATAAAGATAACTGGATGTGATGAAAGCAATGTGCAAAATTTACAAAATAAAGAATATTTATTAATATGCATCAGATTTGAATGTCTTTTCTGTGTGTAATTGGATTTCATAAAAAGATGAATAATCATGTCTTTTGAGTGTTTGTATTGTGTAGGTTTGCAAATATCCTATTTGGTTAACATATAAAATGACTTAAGTTCATATAAAGGTTGCTAAAACAATTTTACTTTTTTACATTTCTAACTTTGTATTATCATCATAAGCCTTGTTAAATGTTAAAACTACAGTCAGCCGCTAGATGGTATTTTGTTCTATTTTTTCCTCATACCATAAAAGTACAGATTATCAGAGCAAGCTAAAAGATGAAAAAAAGGTTGTACAGTCACAATAAGACGACTGATCCGGGGTTATTATAATTAACTAAAACCATAAAAAAAATATATATTTCATGTAGTTGCCAAGGCAACATTTTTCATTTTCATTTAAATTTTATTCGTTAAAACAACTGAAATAAAAATTACTAAAACTCATGAACATATTTTAACAAATAATAAAAACAACATTTTTAGGACTTTAACAAAAATTGAATAGAAGAATAAAAACAAATTCGAACTATTAATAAAAATATTTTAATGATACAAAAAAAAATAACTCTTCAAAGTATTTATTTGATATTTATGCTTGGCTTTACGTTTATTTCACTTGTTATACTTGCCTTCCCCGGCAACTTTTATTTGCTTTATTATATAGTAGTTTTTTATATAGCAGTTTTGAGTGGTTTATTCCAAACAAACTTTCAATACACTCGTTCAAAACAGCTTTCGTGTGCAGTATGAATTTATGAGTGTGGTGGGGAAACGTGCGGGCGGCGACAGCAACCTAAAGCTTGTTTTTGTTTTTTTCTTATCTCCGCCGCCCTTAATAATTAATCGCGGGTTCTGCGGGGATTGGATCCGTGTGTGTCGAGCTGTTCCTGGGTGTTAACTGCAGAAGATCAGGGAGGGCTGGAGCGATTTGTTCCCGCCTCAAACACGTTCCCTGATACCATTCTGAATCAAAGGAGATTACTGCACTGGCGATACAGACACAAAGTAACAGCCGCGCGCAGTTCTGATACATTGTTTCAGTCCGGCGCGGATTAGAACTCTTTGTTACATTGTGACATCGCGCCGCGCTGACTGTGATACACTGTATCTGCCGCATCTGAGCTGATGATGGAGCGCTGGAAGGGGAGAGTCGCGCTGGTCACCGGAGCGTCTGTCGGGATCGGAGCGGCTGTGGCTCGCGCTCTTGTCCAGCACGGCATGAAGGTGGTCGGCTGCGCGCGGAACGTGGACAAGATCGAGGTAAGCGACGTTAAAACGAGCTCTTTGACAGATTGTGAGCGCTCAGAGGCCTCAGTGATGATCTTCTAGCCCTAGCGCTACTTGTGTAAGCTCACTCAAGTCTTTCTCCTATACGCGCGACTTTCCCTCAGGAGACAGACCGGCAGGCAGTTTAGGCTTTATTCAGAAGTTGAGTGTTCATTTTGGAGAAATCGACCTGTTACAGTGATTGATCGCGTGTGAAGTATTGATAGGTTTCGCCCCGCCCACTTTACACTACAAAATCACACTACTGTACATGCATTTCAATACACATTTACATGATTTCATAAGCCTAGGCGAGTTTAAGGTTGTTGTTTTTTGCTTTGTTTTTGTTATATTGTATAACGTTAAATGTACTTTTATTTGGTTTTAGGAATAGTCTCCCTCAAAATGAGCATTTTGACAACGTTTTCTCATCTCCAACGTCTTCCTAAACTCGAACACAAGTGGAGGAGAATTCTGAAGAAGCGTCAGTCTTATGAAAACGAGTAATATGATTCATATACTGAGATTTTTCAAAAAAATCTCATCTTGTGTTCCATATAAGAAAGCCATATGGGTTTAGAACATCATGACCAGCAGTAAATGGCAATATTTTAATATTTTGGGTGCAATACAAGTAAGTTTCCCTTTAAGAAAGAGCAGAAGGAATTGGATCGTTCATTGAGGTTCTCACTTCAACATTCCTCAACCCTTCCTCATGAGCTGTCAAGCAATGAGAGTCAATCATGTCTTGTCAATCATTGATGGAATTTTCAGCCCTGCCTTTGAGGTCTCAAAAGACTCCACCAAACTCTCACAAGTTGTGAATACAAATATATATATATATATATATATATATATATATATATATAGTTGTATTATAATATTATTTTAATTTGTATGTATATTTGTTAATATTTATGAAATACAAATATTATATAAAAATTAATTATCTGCCTATCTGTCTTGGATTGATCATAATAAAAATATATGTATAATATTTTTATAAAAATATTTATTATATTTTACATTGTTTATTATATATAGTTTTTATTATAATATTTAAATTTTTATATTATTACATTGTATATATTTAGGTTTATTATATTATTAATTGTAACTTTTTGTGCCAGTGATGGATTAATTTTTAAAAATTTATTTAAACACCTTTTTCACATGAAATTATTCACAATTCTTACATGGGGGGCTGTAGGTTTACTGTCCGGACAAGTGCAGTTTATTATAACGTGTGTATGCAAAATATTGTTATGATGGACAAAGGTTGAAAGCTATGACATGGTAAAAGCTGCTCAGATTTACTGCAGCACTTTAAAGCTTTGATTTTCCCGATTGTTAAACGTTTCATTCCTGGAAATGCCTTTTTTCGCTCTCTTGTGTCATTTTGACAGTCTGTCTGTGTGTGTGAGTACATGTGAACCATCATTGAAGAGGCTCTTTGCAGGTTTATCATACAGTAAGTGGTTACTTTATGAGATCCGTATTTGCGAAGTGAAACGAGAGACAAGGCGAGCTTTGTGTCCGTCTGATCACAAGGCACCACTGTAATTGTCTCAAAGGCTGTGCCTGTGTGTGTGTGTGTGTTTGGGACTGTCCCTCGAGAATATAAACATTCACACACAGCAGCCCGATGCTCTGAGTGGATGTAAAGCACTAGTGTTGTCACCGTAGTCAAATCTGACACCAATCCCTGTGAAGTCTCACCAGTGCATTTGCCTGTTGAACGCTATTAATATAGTTGAGCTTCACAGCCCTGCTTTTGTATTCCAACCAAACAGAGAGACTGGGAAAATCATTTAGAAAGGTTTGGGAACAGGATAGTGATGAACAAACTGTGGGAGTAATAACGTGGTCGCTATGGGAGACGGGATGGAATGGGAAGCGGGTCTTCATTGGCAGCATCCGTTACGGCAGATTCCCATTTCTGTTCCGGGATCAGTTTTTCCCACGGCAACCTTTGAGCTGATGGATCACTGATCCATAGACACACCAAACTACATGACTACATGATGAGATCTTATAGCATCTTTTGTTCGGTTTCTGTGTAAGGCCTTTGGACTACCTGGAGTTAGAATTTTATAATAATAATTGTGTATAATATTTTTTATATTGTTTATGATTTATTTTCATATTGTTTGTTGTATCAAATTAATAAATTAAATTAACAAATTAATTTTATTTTATTGTTTATTATATACTTTCATTTTATTATAGTGTATGTTAGCTGGCAAATATATATTTGTCAGCTTGGCTTAGTGTATTTTAGTGTAATATTACATACAGTGCATACAATTATTTAAATATAATATAATTTTTTTAACCTATTTGTCAGCTTTCATGCACTAACAAATAGATGGCAATAATTAATGAATGAATTTATTTGTTTGTTTTGATCTGAAATACTGATTGAGTAATTGCAGAAATATTCAATTTCAGTTTTATTACAAAAAGTTTCTTACTTCTAACACTGTTGGCCATAATAACGAGGAAGGGATATTAAAAATCTGTTTAAGATGTAATTAATTTAATTACATTATTTTCGTTATGTCTGCTTAAAGTACTCTAGCATGTAGATGGTCTCCGGGCAATAAGCATTCTTTTTTTCCTTTTCTTTTTTAAATTTAAGTAATGCATTTTTGTTACTCCCAAAATCAACATAACAACATCAAGCTCTGATTAATGCACATTTTAACACCACTATACAAAGCTGCAGGACTACAGAGGATGGATTTGGCGTACAGTATGTACAGTAGTTGCACTACAGCCCAGTCCAGTCAGACAACAGTCTGTTCCAGTAATACTACAACTCCCTCCACTCATACTGCTGTGAAAGCTCACGCTCATGTTGCAGCACTGAGCTCTGGACGAGGCTCTGTGTCTTTGATTGGATTGATCTTAATCGCTAAATGTGAGATGTTTGATGCTCCAACATCTTAATCGCTTTCCTTCAGCAGTTTTCAGTTGGGTGTTACGTGGCATCTTTACATACAAATTTTCAAGATCTTAATTTAGGCTGAATCTGCAGTGTTGGCGAGTGTGTCGTTCACTTGTCCTTCAAGCTCAATCGATTCCCAGAAAACAAGTGGTGCGTGACACAGTGCATGCAGGCCCCCCGCTGGTGTCATGATCTTTACATCACGCATGGAATCAGTAAACTGGAATATTCCGCTGACTTTGGCAGCACTGAGTGTTTGGTTGGGCTCATGTGATCAGGGCTGCTCGTGGCTGATTGGGATGCACTTTCAGTGGCTTCTCAACTCAATCTTGTATGTCTGCCTTATTTACACAACTGATTCAAATCAGCTTGTTAGCAGAAAGCCGCAAGAACCAAACTTGTTCTATTAGATTGGAGAGACTGGATGTTTGCTGAGAATTAGTTTTCTTAATGGGAACAGATTTGGTGAAATGTAGCATACCATCACTTGCTCAACAATGGATCCTCTGCAGTGAATGGGGGCCGTCAGAATGAGTCTAAACAGCTGATAAAAACATCATAATAATCCACAAGTACAGTTGGGCAAAAAAGTATTTAGTCAGCCACCAATTGTGCAAGTTCTCCCACTTAAAAAGATGAGAGAGGCCTGTAATTTTCATCATAGGTACACTTCAACTAAGAGAGACAGAATGGGGGGAAAGAATCCAGGAAATCACATTGTCTGATTTTTAAAGAATTTTTGCAAATTATGGTGGAAAAATAAGTATTTGGTCAATAACAAAAGTTCATCTCAATACTTTGTTATATACCCTTTGTTGGCAATGACAGAGGTCAAACGTTTTCTGTAAATCTTCACAAGGTTTTCACACACTGTTGCTGGTATTTTGGCCCATTCCTCCATGCAGATCTCCTCTAGAGCAGTGATGTTTTGGGGCTGTCGCTGGGCAACACGGACTTTCAACTCCCTCCAAAGATTTTCTATGGGGTTGAGATCTGGAGACTGGCTAGGCCACTCCAGGACCTTGAAATGCTTCTTACGAAGCCACTCCTTCGTTGCCCGGGCAGTGTGTTTGGGATCATTGTCATGCTGAAAGACCCAGCCACGTTTCATCTTCAATGCCCTTGCTGATGGAAGGAGGTTTTCACTCAAAATCTCACGATACATGGCCCCATTCATGCTTTCCTTTACACGGATCAGTCGTCATGGTCCCTTTGCAGAAAAACAGCCCCAAAGCATGATCCACCCCCATGCTTTACAGTAGGTATGGTGTTCTTTGGATGCAACTCAGCATTCTTTCTCCTCCAAACACGACGAGTTGAGTTTTTACCAAAATGTTCTATTTTGGTTTCATCTGACCATATGACATTCTCCCAATCCTCTTCTGGATCATCCAAATGCTCTCTAGGAAACTTCAGACGGGCCCGGACATGTACTGGCTTAAGCAGGGGGACACGTCTGGCACTGCAGGATTTGAGTCCCTGGCGGCGTAGTGTGTTACCGATGGTAGCCTTTGTTACTTTGGTCCCAGCTCTCTGCAGGTCATTCACTAGGTCCCCCCGTGTGGTTCTGGGATTTGTGCTCACCGTTCTTGTGATCATTTTGACCCCACGTGGGGAGATCTTGCGTGGAGCCCCAGATCGAGGGAGATTATCAGTGGTCTTGTATGTCTTCCATTTTCTAATAATTGCTCCCACAGTTGATTTCTTCACACCAAGCTGCTTGCCTATTGCAGATTCAGTCTTCCCAGCCTGGTGCAGGTCTACAATTTTGTTTCTGGTGTCCTTCGACAGCTCTTTGGCCTTGGCCATAGTGGAGTTTGGAGTGTGACTGTTTGAGGTTGTGGACGGGTGTCTTTTATACTGATAACGAGTTCAAACAGGTGCCATTAATACAGGTAACGAGTGGAGGACAGAGGAGCCTCTTAAAGAAGAAGTTACAGGTCTGTGAGAGCCAAAACTTGCTTGTTTGTAGGTGACCAAACACTTATTTTATCGAGGAATTTACCAATTAATTCATTAAAAATCCTACAATGTGATTTCCTGGATTCTTTCCCCCCATTCTGTCTCTCATAGTTGAAGTGTACCTATGATGACAATTACAGGCCTCTCTCATCTTTTTAAGTGGGAGAACTTGCACAATTGGTGGCTGACTAAATACTTTTTTGCCCAACTGCAATCCACACCACTCCAGTCCATCAGTTAATGTCTTGCGAAGTAAACAGCTGCATGTTTGTTAGAAACAAATACATCATTAAGGCGTTTTAACATTAAAATGTCTCTTCTGGCCAAAATAGGGACCATAATCCATAATAATGTTTTCTCCAGTGAAAAATCCATCTCCTGTTCTCTCTCTCATCAAAATCCAGCCACATATTTGTTTAGAGCTGTTTTGGGCTGTTTTGGCTTGTAAACGGTGCTTGATCTGTGCAAATGTCTCTCCTGATTCAGACGAGATTACTTTTTTTCACTGGAGAAAGAAATATTATAGATAGTGGACTCGTTTAGCTGGAAGCAAGACAGAAATGTCTTAATTACAGCTTTTTGTTTTTACAATATGTTAACGGATGGACTGGAGTGGTGTGGATTATTGTGATGTTTTTATCAGCTGTTTGGACTCTCATTCTGACGGCACCCATTCACTGCAGATGAACCATTGGTCAGACAGTGATGTAAGAGTGGTATTTAGTGGTGTTTGGTAACTTAGTAGTTATTTAGTAGCTCTGTGCATTGGCAGATGTTTTTCGTAATTTAGTTGCTTGTATACTTGCACAAGGTCTACAAGAGACCTCCCAATTTGCGCAACATGCTGGTTAGGCTGGATCTGCTGGTTCCGCAACCGACACATTGTTTGAGTAATATACCTTTTGGCAATTTTAAGTGTGGTTGCTGCCAACAATGTAATTTTACATATAAAACATATACTTTTAATCATCCCTCTTCTGGTAAAACGTTTAAGATCCGAGGAACGATTTCTTGTAAAACAACCAACGTTAATTATATGTTGTGTTGTCCTTGTGGACTGGGTTTATACTTATATTGGATTTATACTTTGAACACTTTATCTCCAAATGGTCTCAACGAAGATTTTGATATTTGCTCTTTTCTCTAATTACTACTAGGATTTATTTGGTTAAATCGACCATATGTTATATTATATTTTCTTTTTGTAACTTTGAAGGTTTTGCAATTTATTGTTGTTCTTACTTTTATGTATTTTGCTTATTGCCCTTGTGTTATATGATTGCCCTGATTTTTGCCCAGTTTTTTTTTTTTCTTTTCTTTCATGTGGGCAATCATATGATTTAATTTTGTGTTGTGTATATCAGGGCAGAGTCATGTGTGTGTTCATGTGTGTGTTCAACGTCACCTGTGGTGAGAACATGAATAAATATTTTTCTATTTCTGGAGCTATGGTATGCCCACTTTGATTTTCTGCTTCTTACACTACCATTGAGAAATTTGAACCAAAGTATGTTATAGACTTTTCATTAAGACCCTAAAGAATCATATCAACTTGTGGAAAATGGGCATTCGATGACCCCTTTAAATGAATGTCCAACTGAAACTTAAAATATGAAAACATAACATGAACAATGTAAAGGCTAAATAATGTTTTCTGCAAGTGTTAGGAAAGCATTATTGAAGACCAGATAACTTTGAATGAACATTCTGTTAATGTTACTGGAAGAACTTGGAGAACCCTGCTAGAAAGTTCTGAAAACATTCCCTGTTAGCTGGGAATACAGCAACATAAGTGTCAAATGATTGCAAATGTCACATACAGTACATGCATGTTTCAGATGGTACGCGTGAATAGGAAATGTCACTGTGCAATGTTGCCTGCAATCTCAGCTTTCTCAAACCACATTTCCCTGAACTGATTATTCCAGTTGTCAGTTACAGTGATGGATGGCCTTTGTGTATGTTTTGTTGCAACTGAAGCATGCGTAACCAAAGCAGTTGTAGGCACTTTTATAATGCATCAGATTACAAGGGCAAATACTGGACGATGACATCAGCCACCCATCCATCCATTCATGAGTCAACATCCGTCAGTCATCTCTCTTTTCATCTGGCTCTTAAAGGAACAGTTCACTTGGCAATGAGTCAAGTCAAATATAGTTATATTTATATATTGACTTTCAATGTACATATTGTTTTAAAGCAGCTTTGCAGAAAATTATGTTAATATGTACTTCATGCCTTGCAGTTGTGTTTAACAGATTAGAGCTCAGCGATAATATAGTTTAAATAAAAATTGTCATTATTTATGCTCATGTTGTTTCAAACTAATATGCATATATTATTTCTGTTAAATTAATTGATACATTTTTGAACATTTACTCTGCTATTTTCCAGTTTGAAAATTGTGATTTCCCTGTTTGTGACCTCAAAGAAAATGAATAAATCAAATATAATATCATACAAAAAAAAAATATATATATATATGTCAGAAGTATGGACTGTTTTGTGTGTGTTTTTGCTCCCCATGTGTTCCATGTGACCCAGTTTCTCCCTCATGTTGAGTGTTAATTTGATTCCAGGTGTGTCTTGTCTTCCTCCCTGATTACCCTGTGTTTAAAAGCCCCAGTCCTTCTTTTAGTGTTTGTCGGTTCTGAATGTCATTCCTTGTTTCCTGTGCCTCCTATACGCCCTGTTGGATTATTAAAGACTCGTTTTTGTGAGTTCCTCGTCTCCTCGTTCCTTGCTCCCTGGCAGAGTGTGACAAAATATGTATATATATATATATATATATGATTTCTATGTTAGCATGAAATTGATCTTTGTAAAGCAGGTCAAGGCACTTAAAAAAAAATAAAAAATGCTTTCAAATGCATGAACAATTTATAAACATTTTTGTGTTTATAAAAGAAGGTTTGGGATGACACAAATCTGAGAATTGTTCATTTCTACAGAGAAGTAAAGCCAGTGAGTTGTATGCGGTGTGAAATCTGCTCTATTAGATCTGTGAAAAGCAGTAAGCGCTGACCCAGTCGTCAGATTTGATGCCAAGTTTCACGGCTCTAGTAAAAGGCACTTAATCAGACCTCAAATAGCCTTCACATACTCTGTCGTCTTCCTGTGGCCGAGGATCCAGGCGCTGCAGCTAATGAATTCTGTCATCTTGGCAGGAGGCTCATTGTATTTGTTTAAGCGCGTCACTGCGGTGCCATCAGACGGACCCGACTCTTTTAGTTTTGCTTTTGTTGTGAGCGCTTGGCTGGTTGCCAGCCGCAGTTTGAGTAAAGAGGGTTTTTCCCCACTGTGCTTTGAAATGCATTGTGCTTCATTCACACTTGCTGATGTACACTTGCCTTGCTTTCACTCTCTAGCTCTGTTCCAAAATCTAGTGAGCTGCCTACCCCTCGAAATGTATTAAAAGAAGCTAACCAAGGCTGCATTTAATTGATCAAAAATACCATAAAATCTGAAATATTATTACAATTTCAAATAACTATTTTTTATTTGAATATATTGTAAAATGTAATTTATTTCTGTGAGGCAAAACTGAATTTTCAGCTTCATTGCTCCAGTCTTCAGAAATCATTCTAATACGCTGATTTGCTGCTTAAGAAACATTTCTGGTTATCAATGTTATTATATTTTTGTAGAAACAATTTATTTTTCATGGTTCTTTAAAGAATAGAAAGTTCAAAAAAACAACACTGAACAACTTTTGTAAAATTATAAATGTCTTTACTGTCACTTTTGCTCAATTTAATGCATCTCTGGTGAATAAAGGTCAAATTTATTTAAAAAAAAAAACAACTAAATCCTCCTGACTCTGCACTTTTCAACTGTAGTGTAACTGTGACTGTACAGCATCACTCCATTACTGTGATTAACATACATAATCAGCTCATAAAATGCTGAAAGTGCACTGACTATACAGCGCACATTGATATATGTCTAATGCAGTGCCTGCTAAGTTGGGCTGTGGGTTGGAAACTATTATTGAGAATAGATCAGCAGTCTCAGATCTATTAAATTTCGCAGAGAGAAGCTAAAGAAAGCATGTGCTTATATGTGACACAGCACACGGGTCGTCATGTCACCTGCAGGTTGTGATGTGTCAGCTCCACACCCAGCATGGAAAACAGCTCCAATGCTGCACACAAACCAGGCATGTAGGTCACACATAGACATGCACGCTGCTTTACTTACTCTACACTTGCATAGTCTTTTTTATTAGTGCAAACATGTAAAACTTCGCATTAAAAATGTAGCTCATCTCATGCTGTTATATACAATCTTTCGAAAGTACAACTGTGCAGGGGTGCGTTTCCCAAAAGCAACTATGGTCGCAAGTTACATTACCAATAGAGTTCAATGGGACTTACCACCATAGTTAGCTAACAATACTTTTGGGAAACGCACCCCAGGTTAGTAAAAGTCCTGATGTCCATTGTCTACACAAGCATCTATCACACACTCAAATATTACATAAAACACTCCATTTTCACCAGATCTGTGTTTCCCTCCGGAATGAAAAGGCATATTTATAATATGCATTTCTTTCAGCTTGAACTTCCCAACATTTGGCCAAAATAAAGCATCTTTTTAGTTCAAATTCCTAAATCTTTGACACATGCATGGCAGTGGCATCGCACTGAATCATGACGTGCTGATGTGTATTGTGTCGTGAGGTACTGGATCAAACCAAATCTGTTGCATTCTCCTGAACTCATGCAAATTGTGAGCAGCACTGACTTTGTAAGCGTTTATGCACATCACCTGATTTACATGATTCCTATAGTCAGTCAGGTGCTAAAACAACATGAGCAGCACATGCAAATAAAGCACACTTTCAGTTAACACAGTTCATTCTTAGTGAATAACATGTTGCATAACATTAAAAAGAGACCAAAGATGGCACAAAATCTCATCGTAACACTTTTGATGAATGGCTGTTATTTTAAATTTAGTCTTCTCATCTGAATACAAAATTCATGTTTCTGGAAAATAGTGATCTGTGATATTGTATTACATTGAATATCAAAGTTTTTTATATTTGTGGACACATCAGTGTTTTTTAGATTTGTAGAGTAAACGTTATGTTATTTTTTTGATACTAGTGCGATTTATTTTGTTTCTACATAACTCTTATAATTAATGGGGTTATTATTCAGTATTTCCATGAATTAGATGTACACTTCAGACATCTCTGCTTTTTATTAAAACCTATAAGCTGTTTGAGTAAAATCTATCAATTTGCATTCATAATCTTCCTATTATTACATTTACATTTAGCAAATGTTTTTATCCAGAGCAACTTACAAATGAGCTCTTTGATTAGTTTTACCATTTGTGCTATAACAACTAAATTAGCAAATATTTTTATTGATATATTTTAATAACACACTGGCTGGTGCATCACCATTCTGCACATGCTAAGCTTATATCTAAATATATTACAATTTAGATGCTCATTGTTCATAAGGGTGGCATCTTTCCTCATTTTACCCTGGTTTGTGTGTATGTGTGTGTGTGTGTGTGTGTGTGTTTATCCACGCCCAAAGATGGAGCATAATCTTTCTTGTAGAAATGAGCAATATGAGCTTTATATCTGCACAGAGGAGGCCTGAGATATGAAAGCAGATGTGAAGGGCCTCCAGGGGACGTCCCATGTCTCCTGAAAGCCACTGTCTCTACACTAAATGACATCAGAATCCTGGAGCAGACGTGGATGTGCACGGGTTCATTGAGTGCATGGAGACCCGCTGACTGAGAGAGGGAGAGATGCAGGGGAGAAACAGCCCTGCAATAAATCAAATGCGACTGTATTTCATAACAAGTCTCAAAGCTTTGTTTATTTCTTTTCGAGTAGTTTTATTCTCGCAGTGAGCGTGTCGTGTAGTTGCATGAGCAAATATGCTGAAAGGCTTTGTGTAGAGTAATCTACGATTATACTGAGCTGTTGCTAATGAAACCCCCTCGTGCCGCGAGATGGATTCATCCGTCGGTGGTCAGACGGTCTGAGGACATGTCGCGCGACCATGCTGTCTTTCTATTACTGTCTGCTAGTGAACAGCGTCTTTCTCTGAACAGCCCCTGGAGACTGATGTCGTGTTTAAAGGCATACGGATCGTCTAGTATGAAGTGCATTCAGGCTTTGCATTTAATCAGCATCGAAACATTCTCCCAACAAAACGTCAGATAAAATATCGCTCCAAATAAGATTATTTTTCTGTGCCTTTAAAACAAAGGGAGAGAGAAGCGCTCTATGTACTAAGTGTGCATACTAAACATCCTTTGACAGCTCAGTCTGTATCTGCTGGAGATCTGTTGAAATAATCACTTTTGTAGGAGAAACTGCGCCATTGCTTAAAATGCACATTTTCTGGCTAAATACTTTCATATTTGTCTCTTATAAATGTAGAATTCATGACATTGTATATTGCTTTTGGAGAGAATCCCTGTATTATTATAGTGATATGCTGCTAGTGTTATTTTAGTATTATGTATACTATACTTCTTTTAGTATATAATATTAAATTATTACTTATAATACTATGGTGTTATCTTTTACTATATAATATTATAGTATATAATTATTTTCATATTTTCATAATTTTAGTTGTTTTTTTATAATTGTATGTGCTTTTGTCTGTTTTCGGTTTAATATAATAATAATAATCATTATAATAATTGTATTTAACTTTCATTTATATCTATTTCTTATCTTTAAGTGGATGTTTTTATCATTGTATCGCTTTTTAATAATAGCTATATTTTATTTCAGCTTTATTGCAGTTAACAAATAATAGTTTTAGTTAACAATAGCAGCACTGTATTCTGCAAAAAGTACAAGAAAGAAAGGAAGGAAGAGAAAGAAGGAAGAAAGAAAGATGAAATAGGAAAGGAAATTAATGAAGGAAAGCAATAATGAAAGACAGAAAGAAAGAAATAGCACTTTCATTACCTTAAATGCTATATATATATATATATTTGTATAATTCTGGATGTCATTGTTAATTTTTCAACTGATGTTTTATGTTTGAGCAAAATAGTGGTGACTGCTGGTTATTAATGCTTTCAAGAGAAGAGCAAATGTTTTCAAATGCAACGTTTGTCATTACGTCAGATGTGCTGATTTATCAGATGCCAGTCATTAAATGTACTTTTTGAGGTGGAGATGAACTATTATCATCTGCTCTTGGCCTTTTTTAGGAAGAGTAATGCAGAGCGCTCGGCTTTCGGTCTTACTGTCGGACACACACATACACACACACACACACACACACACACACACACACATGGCCGGATGCTCCTCGTGGTGCTGAAACTAAATTGGATGGCTTTCCACACACAGAATCTCAGATTCTCAAAATCTCCATCTCTGTCCAACATTCACACACACACACACACACACACACACACACACACACACAGAGGAAACTGAACACTCGCCAAACACTCTGTGAGCAGAGATTGGCTTTGATGAGGAAATAAAACTCTGCCTACAGATCCTCCAGGAATGATTTGTGTTCAATGTACAATATGTTTTATGCATTTGCTCTAATGGCTTAAAGGGGTCATTTGTTGTTGTTTTTTGTTTTTGTTTTTTTGCCAGTTGATTTAAAACGTTTAATGCAAGAATCAAAGATTTCATTAAATGAAAAGTAATGCAATTTAATCATATTTGTTTGTACCAGAGTTTTTTTGTTAAATAAAATTAAAATGTTAAAAACAACATTATATAGATACAGTATATTTAAAATTCAAAAAGCAATATTTACTTTCATGTTTTTTTACATTTATAAAAAAAAAAAAAAAAAACATAATAATATATGGATAATAACATTAATATATGGAAAATATCAGTGACTTGTGTCATGGCAAAAATTAATCTTTTGAAATCTATTCACATTTTATATTTGTCTACAAAACACAAGCAGAAGCATTTAGGTTAAAGGAGATTTTAGATGATCGCCGTCAATCAATGTGCAAATTTAATTCTATATAATTTAGCTGATTTTTTTCAGTTGTGTCAGTTTGAGAACAACTAATCTCAAATATTTTATGACTCGCCTTGCATACAGGTTTTATATCAATCATTTGAAACCTTTATTACTTTTTTCCTTGCAAAAATACATTTGATTGACTGCTCTTGCTTTCTCAGTGTGATTGACATGCATGTATGCGCTCTATGAAGTATTTGAGGTTTGACTGCGCTGTTTAATTGCTGTTAGTGCGGTGTGTTTTCCAGAAGTGAAGGTTCTCTGCTCAAAGACCTGATTAATCAATAATGAAACTGCCTTATTGAAAATGTGTCCATTCATTAGTGGTTTTCTCAAATAGTAGTGGCTGTCTTGCTATTTGTGTATATATTTATATATTATATACATATTGCTTATATTTACATATTATGGTTTGAGGCCAGTAAGATATTGAGATTCTCAAGAAATTATTGCTTTTTTTCATCAAGGAGGCATTAAACTGATCAAAAGTGACAGTAAAGTCATTTATAATGTTACAAAAGAATTCTATTGAACTTTCTATTTATCAAAGGATCATGAAAAATGGTTTTCACAAAAATATTGGGCAGCACAACTGTTTTCAACATTGATAATAATCAGAAATATTTCTTGAGAAGCAAATCTAAATGTGAAAATTCAGCTTTGATCACAGGAATAAATAACATTTTAACATGTATTCATATTAAATATATGAAATATTGTGTGTGTGAAATATTGCATATATTTAGATGTTAATGTCTATTTGATAAATCTCAGGTGTTACCCAAGTACAATTTAAGCACATTTTTCATTTAACTTCTATCAGCGTTCAGTTCTCCTGTGGCATTATGGGATATCAGCGGGTCCAGTGGTTGCAGCTGATGCAATTTCTATTTTCACCGTTCACTGTAGTGTGTGTGTATATTTATAGTAGACTGTGTTGTTCAGCTGTGTCAGTCGGAGCCAACTGATGAAATCTGGCCTCACAGGTTGGTTCAGGTGTTATATAACACTGATCCTGACGGCCACACCCTTCCTGTCCTCTGTCCTCTGATCTCTGTGCAGAAGAACTAAATCAACAGCTCTCCGGTCAGCGGCAGTGGTCCTCAGCCCTAATGATCCATCATTAATGACTCGGCTGGCGTCTGCGGGGTTTGAATCATTTTCACGAGTCCGATTTTAATGACTTTGATTAACGATTCAGCCCAACCTTTGAACAGCTGTAATCTATCACAGGTGGAAGTGTGTGTGTGTGTGAGACTTATCAGCAGTGCCTCTGTGTGACCTTTAGTGATCCATTTATAGTGTGAGCTCTTTCACCGACTCATCAAACACTGCATGTGTGCATATAATAAATATAAAAACATTATTTGAGAAACTATTCATTGAAAATGTATAGTTGACATTAATAATTTAATAATAGTCAGCTATTACTGTACAATTTAATTTAAGACAAATTTTCCAAGTATTTATTCAAGTTAATATTCATTATATTAAACAAAAATTCTAATAAATAAATTACAAGCAACAGAACTAGGCCTAATTAAATAAACCATAGAACAAGGATGCAATTAAAGTAAACTGTACTTGAAGTGTTTTACAGTAACAACAATGTCAGTAAGCAATGTAAAAGGAAAACACAAACACACACACACACACACACATACAACCCGAATTCCGGAAATGTTGGGACATTTTTTAAATTTGAATAAAATGAAAACTAAAAGACTTTCAAATCACACGAGCCAATATTTTATTCACAATAGAACATAGAGAACATAACAAATATTTAAATGGATAAATTTTACATTTTTATCCACTAAATGAGCTCATTTCAAATTTGATGTTTATACAGGTCTCAAAAAAGTTGGCACAGGGGCAAAAAAGGGCTGAAAAAGCAAGAAAATTTGAAAAGATTCAGCTTGGGAGAACATCTAGCTATTAAGTTAATTGACATCAGTTCTGTTACGTGATTAGCTATAAAAGGGATGCCTTCGAGAGGCAGAGTCTCTCAGAAGTAAAGATGAGCAGAGGCCCTCCAATCTGTGAAAGAGTATGTAAAAAGATTGTGGAATACTTTAAATACAATGTTCCTCAATGTCAAATTGCAAAGGCTTTGCAAATCTCATACTCTACAGTACATAACATCATCAAAAGATTCAGAGAAACTGGAGAAATCTCTGTGCGTAAAGGACAAGGCCGAAGACCTTTGTTGGATTCACGTTAGTCTCAGCCTCAGACGTCATGCACACGGAACGTTGGCTAAACGTCTAATGTATATGGCACGCTTTTCAGGAAACACTTCAGGAATGTCAAAGTCGTCATCTGACTGGTCAAGACAGTCGTTTTCTGTCTTCGGGAAAAAAAGTTGCCGTGGCGCCAAACTCCCTCACGAAAGAAGAAAGCTGTCGTGTTTACAAATGTGACGACGAACGCTTATCAGGGTCAACTAAATGCTGGATTTTCAAAAGTATGTGAAATATTTAAAGTTCACGGCATATAATCTTTAAAATACATCCGAAAGTTTGTTATTGTGGCGACATTTCCACGCCCCGAAACGTGACGCTAAACGAAACGAACTATGATTGGTTCTTTGACATGTCGGTCAAGGGTGGGCCTTGGCCAATGAAAATGGACATATATTCCAGACCTTCAGCCATCAGTCTGAAGGTCTGGCTACTCGAGACTAGATGCACGTGGTCTTCGGGCCCTCAGACTCATCGCTCATCGGCTTGATTCTGTCATTGACATTACTAAATGGGCCCAGGAATACTTCCAGAAACCACTGTTGGTAAACACAATCCGCCGTGCCAATCTGCAGATGCCAACTAAAGCTCTATCATGCAAAAAGGAAGCCAAATGTAAACATGGTCCAGAAGCGCTGTCGTGTCCTGTGGGCCAAGGCTCATTTAAAGGTCTGACGAGTCCAAATTTGACATTCTTGTTGGAAATCACAGACACCGTGTCCTCCGGGCTAAAGAGGAGGGAGACCTTCCAGTGTGTTATCAGCGTTCAGTTCAAAAGCCAGCATCTCTGATGGTATGGGGGTGCATAAGTGCATATAGTATGGGCAGCTTGCATGTTTTGGAAGAAACTATGAATGCTGAAAGGTATATAAAGGTTTTAGAGCAACATATGCTCCCCTCCAGATGACGTGTATTTCAGCAGGACAATGCAAAACCACATACTGCAGCTATTACAACAGCATGGCTTCGTAGTGGAAGAGTCCGGGTGCTGAATTGGCCTGCCTGCAGTCCAGATCTTTCACCTATAGAGAACATTTGGCACATCATTAAACCAAAAATACGTCAATGACGACCACAAACTCTTCAGCAGCTGGAAACCTATATCAGGCAAGAATCTGAACAAATTCCAACACCAAAACTCCAGAAACTCATAACCTCGATGCCCAGACATCTTCGAACTGTTTTGAAAAGAAGAGGAGATCCTACACCATAGTTAACATGCTCCCGTCCCAACTATTTTGAGATCTGTAGGAGGCATCGAATTTGAAATGAGCTCATTTTGTGCGTAAAATTTTAAAATTTCTCAATTTAAACATTTGTTATGTTATCTATGTTCTAGTGTGAATAAAATATTGGCTCATATGATTTGAAATTCTTTTAGTTTTCATTTTATTAAAATTTAAAAAACATGCGAACATTTCCGGAATTCGGGTTGTATATATACAGTATACACACACACACACACACACATATATATATATATATATATATATATATATATATATATATATATATATATATATATATATATAAAGATCAATAAGATGTTCTTTATGTATTAAAGCCCATTTCTGCCATTGACAAATAATACAAAAAAAGGGTAATTGCAACTTTTTATCTCACAATTCAGTCTGATGAAGTCTGCCACAAAATTAAAATAAAAAAATACACATTTCTGACTTTACATCTCACAATTTGTTTTTTTTCTTGTTAAAATGAAATTTAAAAGAAAAATTGTCTCACAATTCTGACATTTTCTTCATAATTCTGAGATTTGTTTGTTTTGTTTTCTTAGAAAAGGTAAAAAATAAATAAATAAATAAATATTTTATTTTTATCCCAAGGATTCAAGCTTCTATACTTATGCTCACCCAGGCTGCATTTATTTAATCAAAAATACTGTAATATTGTGAAATATTACAATGTAAAATAGCTGTTAGACGTATACTTCAGTATGGACTTATTGAGTTTTGACGGCTTTAGTGCTGGTGCGTCCGACAGCCCTCGTTAGCAGCGTCTGATTGAATTAGTTGTGGCTATTGTAAGTCTGAGCTGTTTCTGGCTCTTTTGTTCACTTCCTGTTTCATTGAGCGGTTCAGATCTGCAGCTTTACTAATGAAGATGTGAATATACAATGACAGGCCAAATTACTCTTCGCTGCAGGTGAAAGGAGACATGGATCAGGAAGGAAAGGCGTGCGTGTGTGTGTGTGTGTGTGTGTGTGTGTATGTTTATGGCTCAGAATTCCCCAAACGTCTCTCCTTCACACCAGGTTTTTCCTGCTCTTGTACCTATTTCCATACGGTCGTAAGAAAAGAACAGTAAGTGAATTTGAGAGCAGCTCATCCTGTTATGTTCTCTCTCAGTGTCTAAATGAAATCTCAGTGCTTTTGTTCTGTAATGCAGAGTGAGGCATTGATTTCACTTGTGTGTCCTGTAGCCAGTGCTGAGAGACTAAATGTGGATATTTTGAGCATTAATAATATATATTGCTTTCTGTTCATTGGTAGACTTATTAATATTTTAATTAAAATTATTAAATAATATTTGTAAATTATAATATACTTTTTAGATCTGCAGGAGCATGTTTGTTGTTTACTAACATTTACTTATTTATTTATTTTTAATTTTAAAAATATTTTCCCATTTTTTCAGATATGTACAAGTACTTTATAGCAAACAGTAATGGGATTATTTATTTATGTATAAATATTTTAAATAGATATTTATTGTTAATGTATTTTTTAAATACATATTTAGAAGTAGTTAATTTTATTTAGTTTAATTTAATACTATTTAATGCTATTTAATTTAATTTAATATATTAAATTATCTAAATATTTTTCATAGTCGCACGCAGTAGTTTTCAGTCGCAAATGCACTGTAGAGCCCTGCTACTAATAATAAAATTATAATCAAAAAACATTTTTAAAGGAGTATTTACCAGAATTTATTTAGGTGAAAAATGTAAATGTGCAGTAAAAAAAAAAAAAAAACTTTATATATAAAATATATATATAAAATCAATTAATTGGAGATGCTTTTGGTTATTAAAATGTAATGGAACCATTAAAATGGAATCCAGAAAATAATGGAAAACAGAATTTGGTAAAGATAAAACTGTAAAACTTAATTAATTAGACAGGCTTTTTGATTAATAAAATTTTATTTAACCATTAAAACAGAGTATAGAAAAATTTTAATGGAAAAAAATGAATTTGGAAATAAAACGGATTTCATAGGGCCCTATAATTATAATATATATATATATATATATATATATTGGTAATAAAAATAGAAGTGAACAATAGCTTTTAAAATTACTTAAAATACATATATAATAGCAATGATGCAATAATAATTAGTTCAAATCAAGTATCAAATGCAAGAAATCATATGGATTATGCATAACAACAAAGGCCTGCAGGGGCGCCGACGGCCTGATGATTGTTTTTACACATTAATTCTTGTTTAATATTGACCAAGCACTATTTAATTCAAATGTCCACTTAATCTTTAATATTTGGCCATTTCTTGAGGACATAAATGCTATAGCCGCTGTAATTAAATGAATATGTGGACATCAAACCGTGTAAACTCAGAGTGAGGGTTTGAGCTTTTATTTTGAAATCGCGATGTATTCTCCTGTGTTTGTGTAGATTTATAAATGATTTACCTTACAAATCTGATGAAATGGCGCGGGTTGCGTTCCCAGATGAAGGTTATAATAAACCCAAACTCATAACAACATGCAGAGATGAGTTTGAGACGCTCCACATGTAAATGATAACAGTTTCTGTGGAGCCGCTGTGAGACGCACGTGCTTAACCTGCACGCATGGAAATAATTACAGCACATATACTGTGTTAGAACTGCATCACATATAATTATTTAATTAAATCATAGCGTTTGTGAATTCACAGTTCTGCTTAATTAGGATTTTTAAATTGGTTTAATATATCATGCAGCCTTGGAAAATAGTTTTATAATGTGTTTTATGGATTCTCGTCCGTGAAATGCGCCACTTCCGGTATTTTGCCGGTTAGTCGACGCGAGCAAAATGAAGTCGACGATTTTTAAAAATCGACTAGTCGACTAAAATCGACGAATCGCAACAGCCCTAATTTATTGATTTATTTTAATATTAAATGAAAGGTGGTTCATTTTAATTTAAATTAATCTATTTAAAAATATATATATTTATTCATTTATTTTACCTTTTTTAATATCATGATTTTTTTTTAATCTACACATGCATTTACTCGTCTGTTATAATTACGATTACATAAGTTAATTCAGTCATTAATGTGCAGATTCTCATTAATGTTAAGGGTGTTGGCATAAGAAGCGTTGTAGCCTCTTAAAGTTGATGTTCAGATGGGTCAGGATATTTTTTGGCTGTAGCACCAGCGACGCTTCATTACTCTGATTTGGCATCAAGGGTTCATCCAGTAAAGACACACTCACTGAGAGCCAAACCCGGCCCCTGTCCTGGGCCCCGTCTCTCTCTTATGGCCCATCTGCCCCTCGGGGATGGACGTGAGCCAATCACAAGCTAAATATGTCTCTCCAAAAAAGCGAGCTCAGTTGACTCACTGATGAGAAAGAACGACTCCAGACAAATGACTTAAAATACTTTGGCAGACTAGCAGTAATGCTGTATGCGTATGTATGTATTGGGGGGTGTTTGTGTGTGTGTATATTTAAATATATATATATATATAAAATAGATATAAAAATAGAAAATATAATTATAAAAATAGAAAATAATGTACCCATTTCTTTTTTTGTGAATTGGAATAAATACAGATATTTCATTTAATTTCAACATTTAAAATGTTTTCTTTCTTTCTAATTGTCTATTTTAGAATATATATATATATTTAAACTAGTGCTGTCAAACAATTAATTGCATCCAAAATAAAAGTTTTTGTTCACATAATGTATATGTGTGTGTACTGCGTATATTTATTATGTATATATAAATACACACACATACAGTATATGTTTTGAAAATATTTACATGTATATGTTTATGTTCATATAATTTATATTATATTTAATATATAAACATAGCATATTGTTCTTAAATATATGCATGAATGTGTTAATATATGCATATATGAATTAATATATGTAAATATATGCATGAATGAATTAATATACATAATAAATATACACAGTACACATATATTATGTGAACAAAACTTTTATTTTGGATGCGATTAATCGTTTGTCAGCACTAATTTAAACATTTTAAAAATATAACATTTAAATTGCATAACATTATATAAATATATATATAAATATACACAAAACACATATATATATTGTGTGTTTGTGTGTGTGTGTGTGTGTGTGGGCACACAATTTAATAGTAGCAAGTATATTTAACAGATTGAAGTGTGTGTGTGTAGGCTATATATATATATATATATATATATATATATATATGCATTAGTATATTCACAATAAATGAAATGTGCATTATCCATTGACGGGCATCAGTACATTTTGGAAATGACACAAAGGAGACATGATTATTGCTTTTGCTCTTATGTTCATTTTTGTAAATGATACTACATGTATATAATGCGATTTTGATCATTACATTGATTTAGATTTTTCTCATTGGTTTAGCGGTGCCAAAACATTAGTGCGAGAATCCTGATGCTTTGCTAAAAGCTAATTTTTGTCATTTCTCTAAAATGATTTTTTTTTCCATTATTAAACTGGGTGGACTTAAGCTGTTTGTCAGCGCTATTAATGAAAAGTGAGTGAAAGCCTGTCAGTGCTTTACCCGTGAGAGAGAGAGATTGGACACGTCCCGTCATCCATCACTGTCTGCATTTTACCCACTTAGTATGGATCGAATGTGTTTAAAAGTAGGAATCAGGAGCCAGTAAATGGAGGAAACCGCTCTGAGCAGAAGAGAGAAACTCTTATTATTATTAAGAGAGAAGATTATTTTCTTATTATTAAGAGCTTTCTTAAGTGTGTGTGTGTGTGTGTGTGAAACTCCCACACATCTTGAGGTATGACATGTGCAATAAAGTCATTCTTTTCATAAAGAAATAGATGACAATGTTGTGATTCAGAATTTCCGCCTATCATAAAATACTGTTAATTATTTTTGATTATTCATATGCAGTTGTGATGTTGGGTGAAGTCATTTCACCTTTAGCCGTGCTTTTCTGTTGCCATGGTGACTCAGTGAAGACGGTTGTGTTAAATGAGGGAAATGCTGCAATCGTGATAATGGTTGTTGTAATTGCAATCCACCGTACGGGAATGGAATTCAATAATTAGTTGTTTTCTCACAAATTACTAGTTTAGCAGCATTATTATTCTTGTAATTATAGCGGAGATAAGATCCAAGTCATTAGCTTTAGGGACATTTATTTAATTAGTCCCTAAAACTAAAGTAAGAGTCACATATATGTTTATTTCTTAAATGCAATTTTATTATTTTACTATTTAATTAATATTTATAATAATTTATATGTATATTTAATAAAAATATTAATACAATAAATGTATCTACTAAGATTTAAAACTAAGATGGAATAAATATATGTATTAATATTTAATCTAATATTTAATTGTTAATAACTTTAAAAAACATTATACTTCAATTCAGCAAGTATTAATTAAATAAAGACATTTATGAGGTTACAAAAGATTTCTGTTTCAAATAAATGCTGTTCTTTTGAACGTTTTATTCAAGTCAGCATATGAAAATGATTTCTGAAGGATCATGTGACACTGAAGAAAGACTGGAGTAATCACAGCAATTTCAAATAGAAAAGTTATTTTAAATTCTAATAATATTTCCCAATATTACTGTTTCCTGAATTTTTTACTAAAAAAATGCAGCTTTGTTGAGTGAAAAAGCCTAGACCTAAAATCTATTAGCAGTACTTTACAGTAACGCATCAAACAGCTTTCTCCTTATGATCTCAGACAGCTGTCAGTCTCGTCATCCTTCTCAGAAGACACTGAAAGGTCACTGTTCAAACGTTTTATGTTCTTGTCCTTGCAGAAGTTGGCAGCCGAGTGTCAGAGCGCGGGATACAGCGGCACTCTGATCCCGTATAAGTGTGATCTGTGCAACGAGGAAGAGATTCTGTCCATGTTCTCGGCCATCAAGACGCTGCATCAGGGAGTGGACGTGTGCATCAACAACGCCGGTCTGGCTCACAACGAGCCGCTGCTCAGCGGAAGGACAGACGGCTGGAGGAATATGATCGATGTGAGTTAGAAACACACACATCATTACTCTTGCTGTCTATATAGACCGCATCCCGACCGACTGATTTGTGTGACTTGAAGAGACTTGCAGTATTACTGCCTACTTTTCCGAGCAGTCGATGTGTCTTAAAATGCTGCCTACATTTCAAAACAGCCATGGAAAGTTCACACTTTTATCCATCGTTTTTGCATTTTTAATTTGCGCTCACCACTTCAGCTCTCTTTTTTAAGCACTTCATCAAGTGCGGTTAAATGAACTGCTGTAGGCACTCAAACAGCACTTCATTTATTTGTTTACCGCAGTTCTGCTCGAACTCAAAACCACTTTCCCTAACTGAACAGCGGCTTGAGTGACAGCAGCTGTTGCCCGTGCAATATGCATCTGCAATGCCAAGGTCATGGGTTCCATTCCTTGGGAACACATGAACTGATAAAGTGTAAACCTTCAATGCAACGTAAGCCACTTTGTCTGCCAAATGCATGAATGTAAATGTAGATGCAACAACTAACAGTTGCATTGTATTCTGAGTGAGTTTGATTCATGCATTGACATCTGGAACCTTTATTTTCTCATTAACCCATTTTTCCCCTTAATTGTCACATTACCATTTGTCTTTTTTCCTATACTATGCACTGTATTTTTAATTCATAATCAAGAGTATTGGTTTATTTAAGGGAATGCTTTGTACAGGCCCTTCTGGGATTTTCACTTTCTCAGCATTTCTGATCTCTTGTAATATTTGCGTGAGCTTGATGTTTGTAGTTGGACGATACTGACAGGCCGCTCACCTATATAACACACAATCACTGCACCAAAACAAGGCTTTTAATCTTTGCAGGATAGGGACAGCTTCAACAGAAAACTGACCAATCATATAGTTTAGTACTATTTATTTACTTTATGATTTTTACCAATATTTTTAATTAGCTTTTATTTTTAGATTTTCATTTTTGTTACATTTTTAATTATTTTGTTATGTGCTTTTGGTTTTTATAAAATAATATTTTTATTTATTTAGAATTTTCCAAAGTATTTTTAATTTAGTGTAATTTTTAGTTTTTGTAATATTTTTGTTTTGTTTCAATTCAGTTTTTAGAACTTAAACATATTTCAGTTAGATGCAGAGGCAATATTTAAATATAGTATAAGTTAGATCACTAAAAATACTAAAACTAAAAATGTTATTTTATTTTTCAATTTTCTGCCCCATAAAAAAAAAAAAAAAAATCTAAATTAAATTGTGACTTTTAATCTCACATTTCTGACTTTATAGCTCACAATTTTCTTGCAATTCCAAGTTTACATCTTGCAAGTCTGTTTTTTGTTGTTGTTGTTTTCATCAGTTCATGCTTTCCATGGGCATTGAACCCATGACCCATGCATCACTGCTTCAGCTTCGATTTTGTGCTAAAATATGATCTAGACATGATCTGGATCTTTATCGTCCATTCATACACAATCGGTCTTCCTGTGCAGGTCAACATTCTCGCTCTGGCCATCTGCACGCGTGAGGCCTACCAGTCCATGAAGGAGAGACACGTGGATGACGGACACATCATCAACATCAACAGGTACTGCACTTTACTGTGTTTGAGTTGTTTAATAGCAGAAATGTGCTGCTGTACACACTCATCCCAGGCTGTTGTTGATGATCTCTCGGCAGTATGGGGGGTCACAGGATGGTGCCCAGCGCTGACGAACACTTCTACTGTGCCACTAAATACGCTGTGACCGCTATGACAGAGGGACTGAGACAAGAGCTACGGGAGGCCAAAACACACATCCGAGCCACGGTGAGCCTGTATACATACACACACGCACAAATGCACGCTTATTATAGTTAACTAAAACCATAAAAACACATGAAATAAAATAAACCTTAACTAAAATAAAATATTTAAAAATATATATTTTATTTCAGTTAGTTGCCAAGGCAACATTACTCATGTACTAAACTTGATGTACTTAAATAACTAAAACGGAAATTTTGCAAAAATATTTAAAAACCAATAAAAATTACAAAGACGCACAATAAAATGTGTAAAGCTTTAACTAAAATTAAAACAAATACAGAAACATTAAAAACATGAATACAAACTACAATAGTAGCTTAAGGATAAAAAAATTATAATAATTTCCAAACTCCAAAGAGTTGCTGAAAAGCTAAAAATTAATTGAAACAAAAAGGAAAAACTACAAAATTCATTGTAAAATAAAAAAATTTAAGAAGTTGTTTACATGCATGTCTTGTTACCATTAACCAGCATCAGAGAACTGTGAATATGCAAATGTGTTTTTAAATTATTGAATAACTGGATGAATGGTTTCAGATGACAAAAAAACATTTGTAAACCCCCAAGATCAAAGTAGAAAAACAGATATGTAAATAATTAAGTAGATATTTAGGTCATATGGTTTTAGTAAACCTGTAAGAAAAAAAAAAAAAAAAAAAAATTATACATTTTAGGTCAAATGGTCTCGAATGACAAAATATTTTGTGAATGTAATGATTCCACTGAAGGCGAGTTTAGTGATGAACCCAAGTGCAGTTTATTGACAAATGTGAAATCCAAACAAAGACTTGACTTGGCATGAAACAGACTAGACTCACCGACAGCAGGTTACAACATTAATACACGACAAGAACCAAAGGCAAAGACAAGGCTACTTATAACAAACAGTGAGGGTCACATGACATGAAACAACCAATGGGAACCAAGACACATGACCTGGACAACCAATCAAAACATGACACATTGAACAGAGGAACCAAACAGAACATGACATGAGAGCAAGGGAGGCATGACACAAACAGGAACTGAGACTAACCTAAAAAATAAAAGACATGAAAGCAAGAACATGA